>NC_081184.1:112502088-113858887 GCF_029867415.1 Vicia villosa
GAGGCCGAAGAAGGCGAGGGGTGTTGAAAGTATTTGTGGGTAAATATTTTCTGTAATATATCGTATCCACAGGGATTGGTTAATATCACTGCCGTTCTATAGTTGCTTATTTTGAGTTAGGAAATTTGGTTTGGTTTGTTTTATACTTCTAATAATATCAAAAGCAAATAATAAAATAAAAGCAAGTAAAGGACTTTGTGTTAACAAGTAAAGAAAGATGTTGAGCCTTTAGGGTTCATCAACCTAATCCTATACAATTATCAATTAATTCCCAATAGAACAATCCTTTGAATCACTATCTTCACTTATCCTCAAATGAGATTCCATGTCTGCAAATCAAATTAGATAGACTTTTACCGGTATGAGATTCGATCTCTCCAAATATCAATATCGATAATAGTAATTAAGAACGATAATTATGAAAACCCAATCACAATTCCATCTCTGCAAATTATAATTGAATCAATATAGTAACCTAGGGCAAAAGTAAAAATCCTCTCTTTCGATCGAAGATTCAACAATGATGTAAATTAAAAGCAAGGTTTCTTATTGATAATGAATTCAAACAATTGTTCACAGGAATTAATTAATGGTAATGTATATTCATAGGTTAACTACTACCTTAGACTCAACAAGAGGGATTTAGCTCTCCATAGACATGAAGAACACACAAGAATTAATAGAAGGATTCATCCTCATCAATGGAATGTCTTCAATTGGTAAAGAATTGGCCTTCAATTGTTGTTCTTGATTGCAAACTCAGAATGCTCTCCTAATTTCGCTCTTCACAAAGTTCTCTAACCACCTTTTTCTCTTGGAAGCTAGGGCTTTTAAACAGAATTTTTGGGCTTTTAACGCCGAGGCCGCGGCGCGGCAACAGGCTGGCGCGGCGCGCTTCAAAACAGAGACATTTTCGCGGCGCGCTCTAGGACTCTCGCGGCGCACTCTTTGCAATTTCCAACTTTTTCCTTTGCCTTTGAGACTTCAAGCTCTCTATCCTCCTCATGTTCTTCTTAAGTTCCAATTCAGCTCAAAACCTGCAACAATAACACCCACAAGTGATTCGATTTGCTTTATACATGAACTAAACTTATTCAATTCAATTCTTCATAAACACCTATGGATTCATCACATTTTGCATTGGTTTGGAGACTAAATCACTTCTATTAACACATGAATTTACCATTAATTTACTCCTAACAAACTCTCCCCAACTTAGAGTTTTGTTTGTCCCTAAACAAAATTACTTACCTCCAGCAAAGTTTCCGACAATCGTGCAACAAATTTTTCAAAAAGTTTTTTTTTTTTTCAAGTGGTTCAACCCAGTAACTAAGTCAAATACTCCTCTTCTACCTGCAAACTCAGAATATACACATGAAACAAACTTTGCAAGCAAATTACCTCCAGAAGTTCAAAACACTACACAATTGTAATTGAATCAGCACTAATCACTCTCATCAAAAAGTATGATGAATAAAAGAGGGGTTAAACACTCATCCACGCAATTAAATCAACAAAGATCCATATCATACGTTCACCGAATTGTTAGCATCAAGTCCTGTGGAATCTGCGAATCAGAAGGTCTTTCTAGGGTTGTAATGCGGTTTAGATTCAAAGAAAAGAAGATAATCAAGGGTTGTTCCTAATCTAGGGAAGCATCCAAATCATAACTCATTCCTTCTCCTCTATAACTTTAATTCTCTCACCCGTTATCTTTTTCCATTCGTAGCTTGGGTTTTTTTTCTTTTTCCATCTTTTTTTTCAACAACCGTTATATTCAAACGGTGTTCTTTTTCCAAAATTTTTTTTTCAAGCTACGACTTCTTTTATCTTTCACCGATTACCACATGTACTTACTCTTCTTTTGAATGTGCCTCTCCCCAACTTGGAGATCAACCTGTATTTAGATTATATGACTGCTCCCCTACTTTCTAAAAAAAAGTCAAAGAGAAAACACATCACCAAATTTTATGGTTGATGATCCAGAACAAAACTTTTTATTGAGATCAAAACTCACCAGGTATTTTCCTTGGTGCATATTATGATGCTTATCTTGACCTCAGGCTCAAAGAATGGTTAGCAAAAGATCACACTCTCACAGAAGAAATTAAGTTGCATGTTTAGAATAGGCTAAAAGAACTCTCAGATTCAAACAATTGCCTAAATCACTTTCACAGATTTCCACAGACGATGCAACAACCGGTTTAGCATGATACAAACAAGTCAAAATAATTGATGGTCTCCTGCATATAGTAAACAATGGAAAGCTTTCCTCACAATGGTTAAGGCTAAGCTGATCCAATAAACAATGTACCATAAAGAACTTCTGACAGTATTTACTAACACCTTACGTTTCATTGCACACATTAAGAGTTTGAGTTTGAAAATTCATACCTGCTTTGTTACTTATTGAAAAAGAGAGTGAAACTGAAAAATTTTGAACATTCACTTCCTACCACTTTCATACATGTTGCTTCATTGTTGATACTTCGCTTGAGATTCTCGTTTTGTTATGGGACTACTTACTCTAACTGGGAGTACATAATTAAAAAAAAAACAGAAAATTTGAACAATTCAAAAATAACTAGCTCCACCCCCCAAACTTGAACTAAACATTGACCTCAATGTTTCGTAACAAGTCCGAGAGGGTGACTTACAGAGAGTAACGCAATATCAATTGCTGCCTCCTAGCTTTCACCAGACGGGTTCCCTGATTATTTCCTGAAATAAAAATAAACATAACAAAATAAAACATTAGAAGCGTGGTTTGCCTCCCACGAAGCGCTTCGTTTAACGTCGCATGGCTCGACGGTTCATGGTTGAATCATCAACCATTGTCTCGTTTTCTTGGCACTTTTCTTACCAATGTGAAGCCCCAAAAGTATTTCATGTTTGCTTGTTTGGTTTCTTCATCCTTAATTCTTACCACTTCAACTCGCGATCTCTCTTCCTTCATTTGTTTTTTCCTCTCCTCAAGAGAGATAACCTCCTTATCCGTAAATTTCTTCGTCGGTGAGAACCTATCCTTGATGAATTTGACAAATTTTGGCTTTATCTCTAAACCTTCTAAAGATGGGATGGTGATTTGCAAACGGCTAAACATTTCCATTGGCCGAAAGTAATGACTCTCATTCCCTTCTTTATTAGGAACCTGTAGAGGAAGTAATTCCAATGAGAGTTTATGCTCCTTTGCATTACTACTCTTCTTCAACTCTAAGTCCACCATATTCTCTTTTGAAAAAGTTTCAACTTTTGAAGTTTCTAACTCATTCACAACTTCTTTGATTATATCCTCCTTTTTTGTTCCTTCAACTAACACATCATCAACTTTTGAAGTTTCTAACTCATTCACAACTTCTTTGATTATATCCTCCTTTTTTGTTCCTTCAACTAACACATCATCAACTTTTTTAGGAGGTCTTGGATAAGGTAGCATCATTGAGAGCTCATACTCAACTTCTATATTTTTCTTTATGTTTACATACTCTATGTTATCCTTTTCAACAACATCTTCCTTGTCATCAATTTCCTCCTCCACTCTCTTCTTTCCAACATCCTTGTTTTCACTTTCCTCATCAACCACTTTTACACTCCTTATAGAAGTAGCATTGCAGGTTTCTACACAAGTCATAGGGTTTTGAAAAGTTGAGGCCTGACTTACGTTTTGCTCGGTTAAGAATTTGGTAAGTTGAGCATCTTGAGTTTCCCGGTTTTGTTGAATGGATAAAGAGAATTGCATGAATTGATTCATGGTTTCCTCTAACTCAGAGGGTCCACTTTGATAACCTTGATTATAGTGTGAAGGCCCTTGTTGTTGATTTGTCATTGACATTTGTATGAACTGATTCATGGTCTCTTCCAACTTAGATTGTCCTCCTTGTTGTTGTGGCGACGGTTGAGTGTAAGGTTGAAAGGCTTGTTGTTGATATTCATGGTTAGCCATATGATACTCTATCGTATCTTCCGGTGTGCCCCATCTGCTATCATAAAACTCACTAACTTGAGGTGTGAACTGTGACACACTTTGAAGGAGATACTCCATTTGTTGAAATAGGATCTCGTTTTGAGCATGAATCGCAGCATTTATATTTGGGTCGAACATGTCGACAAAGAAAATTCTACAAAACTAGCAAACAAGTGAAATAACAGGATAAAAAATAATAATAATAAAAATAAAATTAAAAGAAATAAAAATTAAAATTAAAAGATTATTGAAATAACAAAATCTAAAATAAACTAACTAACTAAAATTCTAAAATAAAGGAACTAAACTGAAAATCTAAAATAAAGGAATTAAACTAAAATTCTAAAATAAAGGGATTAAACTAAAATTCTAAAATTAAGTAACTAAACAAACAAAATCTAAAATTAAGTAAATAAACAAAAAAATCTAAAATTAAGTAAATAACTCAAAATAATACGACTATTGCAATGCATGCAATATTGACACCAATCCCCGGCAACGGCGCCAATTTGTTGGAAGTATTTGTGGGTAAATATTTTCTGTAATATATCGTATCCACAGGGATTGGTTAATATCACTGCCGTTCTATAGTTGCTTATTTTGAGTTAGGAAATTTGGTTTGGTTTGTTTTATACTTCTAATAATATCAAAAGCAAATAATAAAATAAAAGCAAGTAAAGGACTTTGTGTTAACAAGTAAAGAAAGATGTTGAGCCTTTAGGGTTCATCAACCTAATCCTATACAATTATCAATTAATTCCCAATAGAACAATCCTTTGAATCACTATCTTCACTTATCCTCAAATGAGATTCCATGTCTGCAAATCAAATTAGATAGACTTTTACCGGTATGAGATTCGATCTCTCCAAATATCAATATCGATAATAGTAATTAAGAACGATAATTATGAAAACCCAATCACAATTCCATCTCTGCAAATTATAATTGAATCAATATAGTAACCTAGGGCAAAAGTAAAAATCCTCTCTTTCGATCGAAGATTCAACAATGATGTAAATTAAAAGCAAGGTTTCTTATTGATAATGAATTCAAACAATTGTTCACAGGAATTAATTAATGGTAATGTATATTCATAGGTTAACTACTACCTTAGACTCAACAAGAGGGATTTAGCTCTCCATAGACATGAAGAACACACAAGAATTAATAGAAGGATTCATCCTCATCAATGGAATGTCTTCAATTGGTAAAGAATTGGCCTTCAATTGTTGTTCTTGATTGCAAACTCAGAATGCTCTCCTAATTTCGCTCTTCACAAAGTTCTCTAACCACCTTTTTCTCTTGGAAGCTAGGGCTTTTAAACAGAATTTTTGGGCTTTTAACGCCGAGGCCGCGGCGCGGCAACGGGCTGGCGCGGCGCGCTTCAAAACAGAGACATTTTCGCGGCGCGCTCTAGGACTCTCGCGGCGCGCTCTTTGCAATTTCCAACTTTTTCCTTTGCCTTTGAGACTTCAAGCTCTCTATCCTCCTCATGTTCTTCTTAAGTTCCAATTCAGCTCAAAACCTGCAACAATAACACCCACAAGTGATTCGATTTGCTTTATACATGAACTAAACTTATTCAATTCAATTCTTCATAAACACCTATGGATTCATCACATTTTGCATTGGTTTGGAGACTAAATCACTTCTATTAACACATGAATTTACCATTAATTTACTCCTAACAAGGGGTGGTTGCACCGCATGTAATACTCGAGGCCGAATATGACAAGGAGTGGTCGCCACATCAGAATGAGAGGGATCCTGAGGCCGTACAGGTATGGGACTGCATGGTTGAAGGAAAACATATAAGGATTTACGGGTACCTCCTATACCAACAAGATGCATCTTCTTTTTGGTATCCCGTTCCATAAGAACTCCACAGTTAAGCGTGTTTGACTTGGAGCAATTCTAGGACGGGTGACCTTTTGGGAAGTTTCTCAGAAAGCGTGTGAGTGAAGACAAATTATGCTGAAAAAACCCATGTTGGTTTGTGGGGTCAGTCGATCATCCCGAAAGCAGTTTGGGGCGTTACATTGGCACCCAATATGTGTCCTAGAGAAAAAGGTGGAAGTCTCTTAAAAAGGTCAAAACAACTACAAAGATTATCCATCTACTAGTATAATTTGTTTCCATTTAGCTTGAAGAATGTGGGAGTAACGTACCAGAGGATGATTATTAGTTCTCTGTTTTTAGGATTGGCTTAATTTTTGTAAAACAAATAATAGTACCAATAATGTAATGTTTAAAAAGAACAGGTACAACAAGAAGTCTCATTGGTATGATAGAACATGTTATGTTGAAGTAATTCAACATCTGGAATAACATGTCACAAAATATGTTACGACGTCATGCCTGAGCTGAAGTGATGAGTTTTAGTTAAATCTGTATGATTTAATTACTATAAAAGAATGCAGAATATTTAGGGATATCAACATCGGAAACTAAATATTGAAGACCTTTCTTGTAGCAGAAGATACTGCTTATTTGTAACAGCAAATATGTTGTGATTGAAGGCCCAAATCCAGTTGGGTATAGGTTATAAATAGAAGTGTTTGTAACCTAGAAAATAAGACAACCGAGAATAGAAAAGATGCAATCATTAGGGTTTGTCGAAGTGAACCTCCCGGGTTGTGGGAAGGTCATTGTAGTCCTCGAAGCCTGTAGGCAAGAGGAGTATGTATTATTCTTGGAGGAAGCTTTGAAGTAACTCCAAGATGGTGTTTATAGTCAAGAGTCTTGGCTAGGGATTGTAATGGAACTGTGTCTTCCAAACTGTTTGTCTGTGTGATCAGAATGCATTGGGTATTAGGTCGTTGCTACAACTCCTGGGACTGGAGAACTGTACAACATTAATGCGGTACTAGGAAGTGGGATGGGGATATTCCATATCTATAGAGGATCTATGTAGAAGGATCATTGGGTATAGATTAAGTGAGGGTTGTAAACGGGGATGTTTAGCTCTGAATTAATACTGGTGATAGTGGACTTCATTCATGTCTTGGTATGCCCATAGAGTAGGTGTGTTTGTCACCGAACTGGGTCAACAATTACTGGTGTCATTTATCTTTCAGTTTGGCATAAATCTGTGTATATACCTTGCTAATGTTTCTTGAGAGATCGCATGCCTCGACATCTCTCAAGACATTTGGATCTGTTACACTAGAATTTCAATAATGATTAAGATCTCCAAAGAGGAAATAAGATAAACATTGGAGGTGTACTTGAATTACATGATCGTAAAAGTATAACAAAGTGAGACTACATGACCAACACCTTTCTTGTGTATTCCAAAGAGTCCGGTAGTATAATATGAGGATCAAGAAAAGCCCTAAATTAACAATTATTTGCAGACTTCATAGATTAAATGACCATATGCATACTAGAGCCAACTCATACTTAGGTAGTATTTACAGTTGGGTCATCCAAGAATCATAGAAGTGGACTCAAACTCATTTGAGGGAATAAATTCGACTTGATAATTGAAGTATCCATATGTTTCTAGTTTTATACCACTAATAATCAAGTTGTGTATGAAGCGGACATCATCGGCCTTACAATGGCCATTGAGATAGGGGCCAAAAGCATTAAGTTAAGGATATATTCCTTGTTTGAGGTTTCATAAGTCAAGGAAGATGCCCAAACCAAAGATACATTCTTGCAATGTTATGTCATTTTAGACAAGGAGAAGTTGGAAATTTCAAGACGTCAGATATTGCACGTCCAAAGAGAGCAGAACACTTGGGCATACGTTCTACTTAAGCTAGCTAGCACTATATCATTTAGAGTAAATCATTCTTTCTTTCAATAAATTTTGAGATGCTCCAACATAGAAAATTCAGGATTCGTGATGATGGCGATAAGAGACAATGCACGATCATCTTGGATATCACCCATTGCCGGAGGTCCAAAGAAACACAAGAAAAGGGGTTTGAATTGGGTGTCTTTAATAAAAACTCTTCGAACACCCAAACTCAAACAACACTCAACAACACGCATTCAAAAATAATAAAAGACACAAGTATTTTTATCCTAGTTCATCTTTAGCAAGGTTAGTCCAGTCCACCCACCAAGAGTTATTTTGCCTTATCAAAAAGGACAAATCCATTAATCAAATAACTTTTGTTTAAAACCTCAATGACACAATGTCACTGACTTCTCAAGAAATCTGACCAAGCTCGTCTTTTGAGGAAAACAACCTCAATGACAAATTGTGACTGACATCTCAAGAATTTTGACCGAAGTGGTCTCTTCAGAAAAACAACCTCAATGAAAAACTGTCATTGACATCTCCATAATTCTGACCGAACTAGTCTCTTGAGGAAAACAACCTCAATGACAAACTGTCATTGATATCTCAAGAATTCTTACCAGACTAGTCTCTTGAGGTAAACAACCTCAATGAAAAACTGCCATTGACATCTCAAGAATTCTGAGTGAACTGGTATCTTGAGGAAAACAACGTCAATGATAAATTATCATTGACATCTCAAGAATTTTGTCTAAACTGGTCTCTTGAGGGAAACAACCAAACTTTATTAAAACATATTTGTGTTTATAAGAGAGCTTCTTATATAAGCAGTTACACAAATTTACATTCAATGTTTATACAGTGAAAATATATGAAAAATTTAAGCTTTGAAGGATTTCTTCTTTCCGTCATTGTTGTTGCACATATAGGCTTATATACACCAAGTAGGAGGAAGCATGCACAACTGTAGAGCAACAGAAGGAAACCTAAGGTGTACTTTATAAATAAAATGAGAAGCTTGTCTCAACCATCACAGGTTTGGAAGAGGAAGTTCCTTGGTTAAATTCCAAGCTTGAACATATGACAAAATTTGTGCACATGTTAAATAATGGTTCTGATATGTTAGATAAGATCTTGGATATTTGAGAGATAAAAGTATAAGGCTTGACTATAGTTCCATGAACAAGGTCAAAATTCCCACTAAGAAGGTTGTTTCTCTTGAAAAGAAAATAGTGTGCTTGATGAAGGACAACATGTCCCAACATCCTGCTCAACATGTGTACCCTCACAACAGAGGCAACAAGAAACACTACTATAAAAAGCGCTTCTAACGTCGTATGCGAAATGCATTTTACCTCAGCAAAAAAATTGAGGTAACGAAGGGCATCATGAAAAGTAATGACTTAACACCTCGGTTTTTAAAACACCGAGGTAAAGGTTTATTATGGCATGGATTCGAACCTCAATTTTTGCACTTTTATTATTTACTAAAACTAGTGTCTTTTTTTATCTCGTTTATTATGAAAATGGAGGGGTCATTAGTTTTTTTATAATAAAACTCGTTACTTTGTGTACAAAGAATATTACATTATTTGTCCATGAAGATCATTTGTTGGATCTTTAATTCCTTGATATTTTGGGCACGATCAATAACTGGAATCTCTTTTCTCAAAACAAACAAACGGGTTTGTTAAAGGATATTCTCTACGGATCTTGCATGAATTTGTTTCTGGTGAAAAAATTGGGTAAGATAATTAATATCAATAATCAAAACTATTTTTTTATATAAATAAAAATTTAATAGAACAAACCTTGAACTCAGTTGATTTTCTATTCTTGCAACCCATCGAAGAAAACTTTTCCAAGTCTCCTTATGTTTCAAGCGCTTCATATGTTTCATTTAGATTTCTAATATTGTAAGTGAACTTTTATAATGGACGTCCCTTAGGTTTCACGCGGATCACTAATGATGGACTATTGTGTGTTGATAACCTTTATATGGATGACAAAGATTTGTTTAAGACCGTTGAATGAAAATAGTGAAAGAAACACTTAACTATCATTTCGATTTTCAATAAAACCGAGGGGTTAGAGTAAAATAATTTTTTTCCAAAAATGGTCACATTGTTTACCCATGATATTAAAAATACATTGAATGAAATAAATCTTCGCAGAATATCAAATTGTTCATCCAATATATTAAAATTACATCATGAGTAGGTCACATACAATATTTGTTGCATACAATGTACTTTTAATATTATGGGTAACAATGTAACCATTTTTGAAAAAAATTATTTTACTCTAACCTCTCGGTTTTAAACCAAAACCGAGGGGTTCGAGTTTTTTTAAATGGTTACAATGTTTACCCAAAATATCAAAAATACATTGTATGCAACAAATATTCGCAAAATATCAAGATTGTTTTTACTCAAAATATTAAAAATACAGCATGTCCAGGTCCCATATAGGGTGGTAGAGATTTGTCTTGAATGTCAGACATACCTTCACCAAGATTGTTGATGCATGCTTGAAATGCATCCAACTTCTAATCAAGTGTGTGCATCATAAAAAGGAAAATGTTTTTTCAACACTTGCAATTAGGGGTGGCAAAACGGGTCGTGGCCCGTCGGGCTGCCTCGCGCACCCGCCAAAAAATGGCGGGTTTGGTTGGGATTTTAGGCCCACCGCTCGCCAAAGTCCGCCCCGCCAAAGTCCGCCGCTCGCCATAGCCCGCCCCGCCAATGCCCGCCGCCCGCCAAAGCCCGCCCCTCCTCCAAAATTCCCTCTTTTCTAGTTAATTCTAGCAATCCCAATTCTTGATGGTTTATTTTATATATTTATTTGTAAATATATGTAATATTTTTTTAAGTAAAATTTGTTAAAAAGTTGCTTTTATAAAAAATTGTTTTAAAAAAAAGTGAAAAAAACTAATTAAAAGGTAAAAAAACCTATTAATCTATTAAAAGAATGAAAAAATATATAAATAAAAAATAGGCAGGCAAGCCCGCCGCCCGCCAACCCGCCATCTTGGCGGGACGGACATGGTTTTTATGCCCATTTCACTTGGCGGGCATGCCCGCCCCGCTCGTTTTTTGGCGGGCTTAAGGCGGGGCGGGCGGCCCGTTTTGCCACCCGTACTTGCAATCCATCAGTAAAGATTTATAGGAATAAATCATAGTTGTTCAAAATATTAAACAACAAGAACACCATTGTTTGAGATGGATTGCAAAAGATAAAAAATATTTTGTTCAAGGTATAAGAACATTTTTTTTCAGTTTTGCTCTCCATCCTAAAAAAAGGATGTATTCGACAGTGAGGTGGCTATAAATAAGATAGTATTAGGAAAAAATTGTTCAGCGAGTCTTTTATAGTAAAATTTGATCATTTTATCCCTCGATTTAGAAAAGAAACCGAAGGGTTAATTCATTTACTGCATAATTGTTAACAAATAAAAACATAAAATGCATTAGCTGAGATTCAAAGCATGTCCTGAATGGTATATCACCACGGTGTTTATAAAAACTGAGGTAACAAGTTGTTTTTTTAATATATATTATACATATTTGGAATGATTGAGCCGATCAGGCAAGTCGATCCAAAGCAGAGGGGAAGGGTAGATCCAAAGAAAGATACTAGGTCGGTATCATCAATTAGCATAGAGAAATTTCACAAGCCGACTCAGTCACTCAACCAAGCCCAACATTCCCTATAGCACGGCGGACGCACGAACCATACGAGTTTGGCGTCTTCAACCCGGGACATCCATAACCGTCGTTTTCATGATAAAGGACTTCACTATTATGGAAATTACAATCCTTTAAAGACTAAAACGGAGGGAGTTATGACGGTTCACTCATTATGGAGGGAATCCAAGGTTCCTCCATAAATGAAAGCAATAATAGCTCCAACAACTATAAATAGGGATCTCAACTGAGGGATAAGCAAGACACTTCGATTCTTGAGCTCGCATCAGCTGTGCTGCTCAAATCCCTATAATTACAAATCACAGACTCCTGTGTGACCTCACCAGAATCTTCTTCCTAGAGGTAATCAAAAGTGTTTTACAGGAACATATATATATATATATATATATATATATAGCCTTGGAATAAAACCTCGATTTTTCCAGATGGAGTGAAAGCTTCTTCATGAAAAGCGTTATTTGTTGTAGTGAAATCATCTTTGAGGTGTCACCACTAGGGAAAATATAGACATATAAAACCTTTCTTCTATAGATTGTTTGGATATCCTTCATCTTATAGTCATCCAAGACCCAAAGGAAAGAAAGGGAAGAAAACTCAAGCAAAGAAGGAGCCGAAACCCAAGGGAACTGTCAATTGTCTTATAGTTCATACACCCCTTAGAGTTTTCCCAATAGAAGAATGGTATTTTGATAATGGATGTTCCAGACACATGGCTGGAGAAAAAACGCATCTTGAAGAGCTGAAACCCTACTCAAATAGCTATGTTACTTTTGGTGATGGAGCAAAAGGAAGAATCAAGGGGATATGCAAACAGATCAGTCCAAGTTTCCCTTGTCTTCAGGATGTACCCCTGGTAGAAGGTCTGAATGAAAACTTTATCAATATCAGTCAACTATGTGATTAAGGTCTTAATGTGAAATTCAACAAGTATGATGTTACTGTCATTAGAAAAGAGCAAGAAGTGCTAATGAAAGGTTCTAGCTACATGGACAATTTCTATATATGGATATCTTAACCCTTATCTTGTTTGATATCCATGGTTGATGAAACTAATTTATCGCACCAGAAACTTTGTCACCTCAACCTCAAGATCATGAACAAGATCATATCTAAAGAAGCCAACATGGGTTTGCCAAAGCTAAAAATTGAAGAAGGAAAAATATATGGAGATTTCTAAATAGGCAAAAAAACCAAGATGTCCCTCAAGTTCCAACATCTGACCACTTCAAAAAAAATTGAGTTACTTCGTATGAACCTCATAGGTCCTATGCAAGTGCAAAGCCTTGGTGGAAATAGATATGTATTTGTGTGTGTAGATAATTTTTCAAGATACACATGGATTAACTTCATTAGAGAAAAACCTGACACCTTTGATGTTTTCAAAGAGTTGTGCCTACATATTCAAAAAGAAAATGGAAGTGATATTGTTAGATAAGGAGTGACCATTGCAAAGAATTTGAGAATTCTAAGTTCTCTGAATTTTTCTTAACTAAATGGATTAATCATGAATTTTCAGCTCCTATCACACCTTAACAAAATGGAATTGTAGATGAAGGATAGAAAAACACTTAGAAAGGGGGGGGGGATTTGAATAAGTGTGACTTTAAAAACTCTTAAGATAAAAACAATGAACAAAATATTTTTATCCTGGTTCGTTGTTAACGAAACTACTCCAGTCCACCCCCTTAGAGTGATTTACCTCAACTGAGGATTTAATCCACTAATCAAACTTGATTACAATGGTTATCCACTTAGAAACACTCTAAGTCTTCTAGAGTATACTGATCACACCTTGATCACTCTAGGAAATCAACACTTAGAAACTTCTAAGTCTTCTAGAGTCTACTGATCTCACTGATCACTCTAGGAACCTTTTACAATCAATGTAAAATAAATGGTACAAGAGTTTGAATTGCTTCTTATAAAGCTATAGTCACAACTGTGATATTTCTCTTAAGTTCTATGCTTAACACTCACTAAATATTACAAAGAATGTGAGGTTGAAGATGAAGTTCGAGTGTATTGATTTCATCAGCGTTTCAGTATATTTTCAAAAGTTAGTTCATGCTTCTGATCAGAACTTCATATATATAGGCATTTGAGAAGATGACCGTTGGGTTGCATTTAATGCTTTGCGTGAATAGTACAGCTTTGCATTTAATGTTTCACACTTTTGTCAACTACCTCGAGCCTTGCTTTTCCTGCTTTTACTGACTTTGCCTTTTATAGCTTCTAATGTTCCTTTTGTCAGTCTTACTAGCCTATCATCTTGTACTTGCTTCCGATTCTGATGTTTGTGAATACAACGTTTGAATAATCAGAGTCTCAGCTTGGTGCAGAGCATCTTCTTGTCTTCTGACTTTGAAGAGCTTGAGCGTGTTACCATAAGAACTTCAGTGCTCTTGCTTCTAAACTCATGTTCTTCTGATGCTTCATTAGACCATGTTTTGATTCTGCTTGACCATCTTTTGATGTCTTGCGAGAGCATGTTCTAATGTTAAAATTATGAACCTTCTAAGTCAGTGCTTCTTAGCGCTGAATTGTGCATACTCCTTATATATTTCCTGAAAGGGAAAATGCATAGGATTAGAGTACCACATTGTCTTATAGAAAATTCATATATATTGTTATCATCAAAACTAGAATATTGATCAGAACAAATCTTGTTCTAACAATCTCCCCCTTTTTGATGATGACAAAAACATATATAATTGATATGAATTTACAATCAGAATATCAGATGACAAAAGACAATTACATAGATATAGCATAAAAGACTAACAATAAAAGAATTTATAAATAAAAGACTTCCCTGAGTATTTTTCATTTCAGTTGAGACTTTCACTTCGCCTAGAACTTCAGAATATTCAGAGCTTCTGGTTCTTGCTTCCATATGACAACTTCAGAGCTTTGAATTTCTTCTTAGTTGTCATAGCATGCTTGATTGAATCAGAACATTCATGAATGTATCAGAGCATCATCAGAGCATCTTTACATCCTGAAACGTTTCAGAACATACTAGACAAAAAATATCAGAACATGAATGTATCAGAGCATAACTTGAATGTATCAGAGCATTCTTGATAACTATCATGTATCAGAGCATTCTTAATGAATACCATTTATCAGAGCATATAAGATGAAGAAAATGTATCAGAGCATATTCTCAACCGAGAACATCAGAGCATTCTACGAATGAATATCTGAACATTCTTCTTCTTGCTTCTGATCTTGAAACTTCACAGCACTAAGCTTGCTTCAATTTTCCAAGATGTTATACCCCAAAATTTGCCCGCATCTTTTTCACAAAGAAGGCAACAGACTTCTGTCTAAAAATTGGGAGTTTCATATAATCTTGGATTTTATTTCATAAATATCCTGATTTCATGAATACTCGATTTTTAGAATTTTTCTTATACGGTATTTTGGTTCGCTGTTGAATTTATTCTTACGCAAACGCCAATTACTGTTTATCACTTCACACACGCTGTTTATTTGAGATTTATTTGCAGATAAATAGTACTGACGCAATTGGTACAAAATTAAATTTTTGCAGGCGCAGAGTCCGGGGATTCAGACTGTACTGGTAACAAGCAAATTATTATTATTAGTTTTTTGTTTCCCACTAATTTTTGTACTATATTCTATTATTTTCAAAATCTTTTCCTTTCTTATCAAATCTCTTTCTTTCAAAATCAAATCCTAACTTTATTCTACACATCTCTCTTTTTCAAACCCTACCACACACTTTCTTTCAAATCCTACTACCACTCAAATTTTCCTTTTTGTACGGAATCACTTCATTCCCCAACGTCTCTATCCTTCTTTTCACTCTATAAATACCTCTCATTTTTTCCATAAATTCTCACATCAAATTTCAACTCATCCCTCAAATTTCTACCTCCTATTTATTTTCTCTTCTTCCCCGGCAAAATGGCAAAGTGGGTGGATACACTGTTTCTTATAGTCATCACTATTTCTACGGTGATCATGTCTTTCTTCTGTCTGCATAGTCCTGAGAAATGCGGACCTGCGATGTTTACACTTCCGATTATCTATATGCTGTTGTTTATAGCATGGATTTTTGATCGTCATTTTTAAAGTTTGTCGTATCTTTTGTTTTCAAATAATGTACCGTTTATTTGTCGTACTGTTCATTATATTATGTAATATTTGTACTGTCAGTATTAAATGTCGTACTGTCTGTCGTACTGTAGTTTAATTATCCAGATAATATTTTGTGTGTTTTCTGCCAGTTAAATATTTATTTTTCTGTGCATTAAATATTTTTCAGGGTTATTATCGGTAATTTCGTTCGCATACAGTATATTTTATTTATTTATTATATCTGTGTTTTTCTAACAACTCATGTAAATAAATTTTCACTATTAACACAACAAAAAAAACAAAAAGAAAAAATTAACTTTAACTGTTGAATTTTCACTTTAACTGTTACGTTAATGCCCGAACAACCAGTTGACAGTCAAACCCGCTGACAGTGCAATTCTCCGTGTTTTGTACCATCAATCAAATCAATCTTTTTTGCATTTCAAAGTTCCAAGATTTTTGTTCTAGAAGTCTTCTGAACATCACATGATCAACAGAAACTCAACACTGCACAAAAATCAGGTACGCTCAACTGTCTCCTACACAAACAGCCCTTAACTAGGGTTTTTGTTTTTTTTAGGAGAACAAGTTTTTTGAGACCTCAAATGGATTTCATGGATCTCCATATATCTCAAAGTACCACCATACAAATTTTCAAACTTCAATTCGCTCAGACGCACAGTCAGCAGCTCAAACAGTCAACAGACGACCAGTTTGACCGAAAAGTCAACAGACAGTCAAAAATGAAATTTTTTGTCAACATCCATATTTTGTCAAAAGATTCATCATTTGATCATTGGTTGATCATAATTCATCAAGGAAAGATCAAAAATCAACAAAACCCTAAGTTTCAAAATTAGGGTTTTCTCCTAAAAAGTCAACTGAACTTTGACCGGCCATAACTCTCTCCTCGTTCATTCAAAAAATTCCAACCAAATCTTGTTTTGAAGGAAATTAAATTATATTTCAAATGAAATTGATCCCATGGTCATTGGATTCACCATTTGAAAAATATGAGTTTAGACATTACAGGTCATTTTCAAAGTCAACAAAAAATGGTTTTTTGTCAAAGGCCACAACATCAAGATAACTTCTCCAAATGAAAAAAGTTTCTAAAGTGGCTTGTAGAGGACATCTTGAGGTTTCTAAAAAGTACAAGAACTCCTTCATATGATAAAAATTGAGGGATTTATGCCTTGTTGAAGTTGGCTATATTTTGGGAAAATGCATGAAACCAACATTGATCAAAAGTGTTTTTTTTCAAAAGGGGCCAAGTTTTCATGATCCAAACATGTTTCTAACAATGTTAAGGGCCTCCCACGACCAACCTAAGGCCCATAGCATTTTTATTTCTTTTTTGGTTTAGTTTTATTACATTTAAAATTAAATTGAAAAAGAAATGATGAAGGATAATGGTGCAATGCTTGATTCTTAAGCTAAGGCCACCAAGAATGATTCAACTCTGCAGCAAGAGAGGTACAAAGCAGGCCTAGGGCAAAAGGTTGAAGAAAAATCAAGCCATGGTTAAGAATTCAAACTTTTTTATATTAAAGAATTCAAAAGTTCAATAAAGATCATCAATGCTTCTTAGCTTAGTTTTGAAGCACTTCATTGCTTATAAATGAAGTAGGATACTTCAGTAGTAGACACACACAATTACAGAACCAAATCTATGCTTGAAACATACTTGTATCATGTTTGAAATATTGTAAGAAATTTAAAATTCGAATTTTAAGTTTCAGTCCAATTCAAGTCCAAATATCTATTCCAAAACATTCCTCAAGTATCATTGAACATTTCCAAATCATTTCCAAGCTTGGGGGCATCCAGAATCGTACCTCATAGCTCACGGTTTGTACTAAGTAAAACCAACCTCGAATCCATACTTCCATGCGTTTTAAATAATTTTTGATTATATATTCATGTTTAGATTAACTTGATGAACGTTTCTGGATAGTTAATTAAGATTTGGTCACGTATTCAAGAAGATGCCATAGCTAGGGTTTTCCAAACCCTTTTAGGGTTTTTCCCTACAGGTAAAATTAGCCTCAATTAAAGGCATGGTTGAATTCGTGAGATTCAGACGAATCCATGGGTACCCTCGCGAAATATTTTTGTGTTGTTTTGCTTGCATTCGTATTGACAGGGTTATAGCAACGAACGGGAACTGTCACTAAAGGTGGTTGCAGACCTAAAACGACGGTCTGAAGGTTGAAGATGACCACGCGTCGCTCCCTCATTCGCTGGTTTGCGCGCGCGTTGGATTTGAAACAAATGGATCCGGTGCGTTAAGACGTACGTGTTATCATGCTCCCTCTCATTCCAGGCCATCTGATCTCATTAATTTCCCCATCCAACGCGTCTGAAGGCTCATCCTTACCATGGACCTTCTTATTAACCACACCTGATCATTAATTATATATTTTCTATTTTATTTTATTTTACTTTGCAAAATTAATTTAAAATAGTTTTAAAAAAATAAAAAAATGTAATAAAAATATTTTTAGGTTTATAAGATAATCTATTATTTTTTGACATAAAAATATTTTATTTTTATTGATAATTAAAATATTTTGTTTAATTAATTAGTATATATTTATATATTTTGCTTTTTAATTATTTCAACCAATAAAAAAAATCAGAAAAAATTGTTCTTTTTATTAAATTAGGTTATATATATATTATAGACTAATTTTGTACATATTTAGAATATTTTTATCTTTAAGTTTTAATTATTTGTATAATTATTTGCATAATTATATGTTAATTAACTTAATAATTTCAAAAGCATCTTCAAAAAATCCAAAAAAAAAAAATTAGTTTTATTTTAAAATTAATTTATAAGCAATATGAATATATTTCTAAATTTTTTTAGGTTTAAATTTTATTTCTACCTTTTCCTCATTTTAATTAAATTAATTATGCATTAATTCTAATTAAAATCAACCATACAAAAATTCCAAAAATACTTCCTTTTACCTTATTGCAATTTAAATTCCTAGATAAAGTGTATAGGTTGTCAAAATCATGTAAATAGCGTAGTTTACATTTCTCGCACAATCGATGTAATAGCGTAGATTTATTTTCCGCATTTTACATTCCCGCACTTTAAATTCCGTACATATAAAACTGCGTGTATGTCAAAGATAAAAACTGAAGCGTTAGGTCACTAACTTCAAAGATAAAAATATCTAAATCAAAACACAATCACACTTGCACCTCTTAGGGTAATCCCTCTGTTACTTTTTTTTTTTCAAAATTCAAAATTACACTGTTTCAAATGCAAAATCGAATCTTTGTTTACATCCGGTAAAAGGAGAATTTTCTAAAAGAAATGGGAAAAGACCTTATAAACTTAGGGTAGACCTCCTAATTGCTTGCTCAAATCAAAACAAACAAATGTCTCATATATCATTGTTTTTCAAAATAAAACTTTCAAAAAGACAATACTTGGTATATATCCAAACAAGGATCATTACGAAGTTAACGTTCTTTTTTTCAAAACATCCTTCGAAAGGTAAAACACTTTGTATACATTCGCACAAGGATCATTATAAAGTCAATTTACAAAATGAATTTTAAAACCACATACAAGCATTTCAAGGCAAGACAAATGATTCAAAACAAGTGAGCTAAGCAATTAAGAGCCCATGGATAACCATGGATACAAAGGGGTGCTAATACCTTCCCTTTGTATAACCTACCCCCTTACCCAAAATCTCTTAAAGGTCTTTTTCTGTTTCTTTTATAAACCTTTCCTTAATTGGATAAAATAAAAGTCGGTGGCGACTCTCTGATTTTCAAAACTCAAAAACAAAAGAAGAGTCAGTTCGTATCTCTCACACGAAAGATATAAAAAACCGAGGGCATGACACAAGAACATGCTTCTTTATAGATTTGCCTTTCCTCATTTATTTGCTTCTCATGTTGAGCTTTTTCAGAATATCTTCAATCCTGCAAAAAATCTTACAAACATAGAACTTGCAAATAATGTTAGGAATGTTGAGACTTAATCCCAGCAACTGATAATATAAATCAAATCAATTATCATGTTTCTCCCCCTTTTTGTCATAACATCAAAAAGCATTAAAAAGATTCAGATGATAAAAGACACATAAAGTGAAGAAGATAATATTTCATTGATTAATAAAACATATTAGAAGTACAGGATGAATAGAAGCAGATGCAAGAAACAAATGCAAGAAACAAGAAAACATCTAAGACCAAGACACACTATGACTAGCCTAGTTTAGAAACTATCTTGGCCAAAAGGTTTTGAATCTCAGCAGTGCTTTTTGTCTGCGTCTTCATAAAAGATTTGAACTCATCGTGAGTTTCCTCATGTTTGTCTAGACGAGAAGCAAGATCAGCTTGATTCTGTTGAAGAGCCTTCATGGTGTTCATCAGAACAGAAGGTCCAGCAGAAGAAGCATCAAAGCTATTGTCCAAAACAGAAGGATTATCAACCGCAGCATCAACCATGAGAACATCAGTTTGATTTTCCTTAAGAGGAGTTTGCATAGAAGGATGATTCTCTATAGCTTGTTTCTCAGCATCAGCTTCTGCTTCAGAAGCATCTTCATCATATACAGGAGAGGGGATATCAGAATCAGAATTTTCAAGAGCTAGAAGAATGGCAGCCAAATTCTGAGGAGGTATAGGAGCATCAGGTTTTGATGGATATTCAACTTCTGGATATACCATACTTGGTGCCTTAGCAGAGGGATTCTCCCTTAACCAGTTGAATATGAACTGAATATCTCTAGTCAGAACGTGGAGTGAAGGTTTCCACACAACCATAGCAAGAGGATGCACCTCTTCAAGCTCGTCAACAAATTCCTTCTCTTCAAGAGATTTTCGATTCCTGATGAGAGAGACATAGAAGTCTTCAAAATCCCTTAAGAATCCACAAGGGCCAGGAGCTTCTTCTTCACATCTCTTCTGAAGCTTCAGAAAGTCAGAATTGGTCTCCCGTCTGAAAGCTCTCCAGAGACCTCTTGTAGCAACATAATCCGTCCTGGCATTATGTGCAACCTTCAAAGCTTCTAAACCTGTTTGTACCTTTAGCTTCAGAAATTCAAAACTTACACCAACAGATAGTTCAGGGTTAGGGGTTTTGAATTTGATGGAAGAAGAATCTGGGTTCAGAATGAAGTAGGGTTCAGGTTCTCTATCAAGAGAAAGCAATGATTCTGCTTCATCCTCAGATTCCAGGTTAACAAAAATAGGGTCAGAACGAGGTTTAGGGGTGAAGTTACAAGCACGGAATAATTCTTTTAAAGAATCAGAATTTGGAGATTTTGATACGGTAGGGTTGATGGGAACAGATGAGGCAACAGGTTCATAGTTTGCATGAGGAGGAGGTTGAGAGGTGGAGATATTTGTGTGAGGAGGAAAGAGGGTTTGAAGGGGAGCAACTTCTAAAATGGGTTCAGAAATAGGGTGGTCAGAAGCAAGATTGGTTTGGGGTGAAGGAGGATGGGTGAGAACTTTGGTGGTTGGAGGTGATGAGGCTTTTTGTGGTTGATTTTCTGGGTTAGAGAGGGGAGGAACTTCTGTTGGTACAGTTTTAGAACTTAAAACAAGTCAGAATCAGGTTCAGAAATAAACACACCTGAAGATTGCATCTTCTGAGGCCTCTCAGAATCATCTTCAGTAGCCTTTATCTTCTTCTTCTGAATCACAACCTTCTTCCCTTCAGGAATTTCCTTCTTCTTTTTTGCTTCTGCCTTATTTACATCTTCATTCTTCTCCTTTTCTTCTTCAACAACCTTCTTTTTCTTCTTCTTCTTATCTTTCTTTTTCTTCTTCTTCTCTACATCCTTCTCATCATCTGTCTTCTTCCTTTTCTTTTCAACAACCTTCTCTTCTTCCTTATTCTCCTTTTCAACTACAACTTCTTTCTTCTCTTCAACAACTTTCTCTTCATTTTTCTTCTCCTGACTGATAGAAGGGAACTCTAGCTTTTTCTTGGTTCTTCTCTCTTTATGGGAAGCAGCTTCTGGATAAACTTCTGGTATACCATCCTTGGTAGACGGAAGCTTCTGTCGGCTTGTCCCCATCTTAGTATCCACAGAATCATCCTGTTTGACAATATTAAGATAATGAACCTTAATTTTTGCCTGTTCATTAAGAAAGAACAACTCAAAATCAGCAAGAACTGGACCTCTTCTTCTTCTGACATTTGGATCTGGCTTAGGAGTAGTACCAATAGCTTGAATAAGACCCATTTTCCTCAAAGTGTGAGCATTCAAAACACTCCCAATGATGGTGTAAGGATCTTTGACTATCCCAGCCTTTTCCAACTCGTCAACCATCTTGGTTTGAACCAGAAGATTGGTGATTATCCTCCCAAAGGGAATAACAGTTCTCTTCTTCTTCATGTTCTCATCTCTAGAATCTTTCACAGCATTCCACAAGTGATTAAAGATTATGTACGTAACATCCACCTTATTTTGTGTACCCAGGCAATACATGATGTATTGTTGGTCTCTGTTGATGAAGTTATAAGAACTTGTTGACTTCCGGTGATAGAAACAGCCCAGAAGGATCTTGGTCCAAACCTTGTAAATATCCTTCAGATCTTTTACATCATTAGATTTCTGTCCATCAGAAAAGATTTCTGCATAGACTGCATCCCAGTCTGTTCTTGGAGTAGCTTCAGTCTCTCCTTCAGCATTCTTCAGATCAAACAACATTCACAATGTATTTTCAGTGATTGAAAATAATCTCCCATGAACAAATGAAACAATTGCTTTAGGGATAACGAATGCATGAACCCAGAACTCCTTCACTAGGTATGGATACACCGGTCCACAGAATTCAAGAAATAGAGATGACCATTTCTGAAAAACCAAGTTGTCTTTGATATGGATTTGATGTTCTTCCAGGTTATCCACACCCACCATCAGTTCACATATTACTTCCAACTGATCCCGAGGAGTAGAGCAAGTGATCATAGGAATGAGTTCTTGTTGTTGTTGTTGTTGAGACGAAGACTCAATATGTTGAGATGAAGAAGCAGCCATAAATACTTTACTGAGATTAGGGTGTTTCTTTTTAGGGTTTTGGAAGAGAGCAAAGAGATTGCAGAAATGAATGCACAAGAGAGAGAATGAATGCGTGAAAAGATGAAATGAGATGATGAGGGCGGTTTAAATAGACATGGATTTGAAAAACAAATGCAATGAGATTCTGAAAAAGAGATACAGAATGGAGAAAATCAAATGCATTTAATGATGAGTGACGTTAGGGCAAAACGTGATATTTGAAAGGCAAAATACCCTTTTTGGTCCCTTATGTTAGCCCCGGGGTTAATTTTGGTCCCTTAACTTCAAAAAGTGTCACATTGGTCCCTTAACTCTTCAAAAGGTGTCATTTCAGTCCTTTTTGTCACATTAGCGACGGAAAAACTCAAAAATTGGTCGCTATTTCCGTCGCTAATATGACAAAAAGGACTAAAATGACACCTTTTGAAGAGTTAAGGGACCAATATGACACTTTTTGAAGTTAAGGGACCAAAATGAACTCCGAGGTTAACATAAGGGACGAAAAAGAGTATTTTGCCTATTTGAAATGATTTGCATAGTTCCCTAGGGCGGCGTCTCATCAACTGCACGCATGCTCGTCCCTTTAGAGTGAACACGTGTTCATCTTATGGAATAGCTAGTGACAGCTGTTTTGCTTTAAAAGAGATTCTGAATCAACTTAGACATATGAAACGTTAGCAACAACAGAATCAGAATATCTACTTGATAAGCAATCATAACTTCTTATAAAAGAAATAAAGATTATTTCAAATCTAGTCCATATATCAGAGCTTCTCATCTTCTCATTCTGGGCATAAATCCATACTGATATTCTTCAGAAACTTAAACCTATCTTCAGCAAGGGGTTTTGTAAAGATATCAGCCCATTGATGGTCTGTATCAACAAATTTTAAAGAAAGAACACCCTTCTGAACATAGTCCCTAATGAAATGATGTTTGATCTCAATATGTTTAGCTTTGGAATGTAAGATTGGATTCTTAGATAAACATATGGCAGAAGTATTATCACAGAAGATAGGAATGTTACTCTCATATATCTGATAATCTTCTAGCTGACTCTTCATCCAGAGCATCTGTGTACTACATCCAGCAGCAACAACATATTCTGCTTCTGTTGTAGAAAGGGCAACTGTAGCTTGCTTCTTGCTGTACCAGGAGATTAGGTGACTTCCAAGAAATTGACAACTTTCAGAAGTACTTTTCCTTTCAACTCTATCTCCAGCGTAATCAGCATCACAATATCCTACTAAGTTGTAATCTTCAGATCTTCTGTAGACTAAACCAACATTAGTAGTACCTTTCAGATACCTCAAAATTCTCTTAACAACTGTTAAGTGAGATTCTCTAGGATCTGATTGAAATCTTGCACACAGACAAACACTGAATAAAATATCGGGTCTAAAAGCAATAAGATATAGAAGATATCCAATCATACCTCTGTAGAGCTTCTGATCTACCTTCTTACTTACCTCATCCTTACCTAGGACACACATTGGATGTATAGGAGTTTTCGCTTCCTTGCTTTCTGAAAGATTAAACTTCTTCAGAAGTTCTTTCACGTACTTGGTTTGATGAACATAGGTTCCATCAGAAGTTTGATTGATCTGGATCCCAAGAAAGTACTTGAGTTCTCCCATCATGCTCATCTCAAACTCAGCCTGCATAGATTGAGCAAACTCCTTTCCAAGTGTAGCATTAGATATTCCAAAGATAATGCCATCAACATAAATTTGGAAAATTAAAATATCCTTTTTAAAGGTTTTACAAAAGAGAGTAGTATCCATTTGTCCTCTAGTGAAGACATTATCCAGAAGGAAAGAACTTAATCTTTCATACCAAGCTCTAAGAGCTTGCTTCAGTCCATATAATGATTTCTTTAATTTGAAAACATGTTCTAGAGACTTAGATTCTTCAAAACCAGGAGGTTGGTGGACATATACTTCCTCATCTATATAACCATTTCAGAAGGCACTCTTAACATCCATCTGATACAGAGTGATGTTATGTTGAGTGGCAAAAGAAATTAACAAGCGAATAGATTCTAACCTGACCACTGGTGCAAAGGTTTCCGTATAGTCTATTCCTTCTTGCTGACTATAGTCCTGAGCAACCGGTCTGGCTTTGTTTCTTACAACTTCTCCTTTTTCACTTAGCTTGTTTCTGAAGACCCATTTGGTTCCAATGATGTTGAATCCTTTTGGTCTTGGAAAAAGATCCCATACGTCATTCCTTGTGAACTGATTTAGCTCTTCTTGCATGGCAATTATCCAGTCAGCATCCTCCAGAGCTTGATCAATAGAAGTTGGCTCAGAGATACTAGACCCAATTGACATTCTGCAGTGTTTTTAAGGAATGATCTCGTTCTGATAGGATCTTCTTTCTTCCCAATGATCACATCTTCTGAGTGAGAAGAGTTGAGTCTGGAAGATCTTCTGATAGTTGACTCTTCAGAAATTATGAGATTTTCTAATGAAGCAGCAACTTCATCTTCTGACTCCTTGCTTCTGGGTTCTTCAGCTTCTAAATTAGAGATTTCAATATCTGCAAAATTCTCAAACTGCTTTGGCTTTTCAAGACCAAGCTTATCATCAAATCTGATATTGATTGAATCTTCAACAATCAATGTTTCAGTATTGTATACTCTGTAGCCTTTAGAGTGTTCAGAATATCCAAGAAGGAAACACTTATGTGCCTTAGAATCAATCTTACTCAGATGATCTTTAGTGTTCAGAATATAACAAATACATCCAAAAGGATGAAAATAAGAAATGTTGGGCTTTCTGTTCTTCCACAATTCATAAGGAGTCTTATTAAGGATAGGTCTTATGGAGATTCTATTCTGAATATAACATGCAGTATTTATTGCTTCTACCCAGAAATGCTTAGCCATATTGGTCTCGTTGATCATGGTTCTGGCCATTTCTTGTAGAGTCCTATTCTTTTGCTCTACAACTCCATTTTGCTGTGGAGTTCTAGGGCAAGAGAAATCATGGGCATTACCATTTTCTTTGAAATAAATCTCAAATAATCTGTTCTCAAATTCTCCTCCATGATCACTTCTGACTTTTATGATTTTACACTCTTTCTCAGATTGGATCTGAGTGCAGAAGTCAAAGAATACTATATGAGACTCATCCTTGTGTTTCAAGAACTTTACCCATGTCCATCTGCTATAATCATCTACGATAACTAATCCATATTTCTTCCCTCTGCAAATGTTGTTTTGACTAGTCCAAAAAGTGAAACAGATCAATGTGCAGAAGTTCTAGCGGCCTAGAGGAAGAGACAACATTCTTAGATTTGAATGCAGGTTTGGAAAACTTCCCTTTCTGACATGCTTCGCAAAGAGCATCTGATTTATATTTCAGATTAGGGAGTCCTCTGACCAGATTTATTTTGTTAATCTGAGAAATCTTTCTCAAACTAGCATGGCCTAATCTTCTGTTCCAGACCCATTACTCTTCACTAACAGACATAAGACAAGTTACCTTCTGATTCTTAAGATCTTGAAGATCAATCTTGTAAATGTTATTCTTTCTCTTTCCTATAAATAGGATTGAGTCATCCTTCTGACTTACAACTTTACAAGACTTTTGATCGAAGATTATGTCATAACCATTGTCACTTAATTGACTTATGGACAATAAGTTATGAGCTAATCCATCTACAAGAAGAACATTAGTTATGGAAGGAGAGTTACCAATACTTATGGTTCCAGAGCCAATTATCTTGCCCTTCTGATTCCCTCCAAATTTGAATTCTCCAGCGGACTTAAGCACCAGGTCTTGGAACATAGACCTTTTTCTCGTCATGTGCTGCGAGCACCCAGAGTCCAGGTACCATGACATGTTTTGCTTTGCCTTCTTTGCTGCCAAGGATATCTGCAACATAAATTATCTTCTCCTTAGGTACCCACATTTTCTTGGGTCCTTTCTTGTTAGTTTTCCTCAAGTTCTGATTGAACTTGGGTTTAGCATGATAAACAATAGGAGGAACAACATGATATTCCTTAGATTGAGCAACATGATATTTTCTATTTTGTGTCACATGCTTCTTAGTGTGTGTAATGTGAAAACTCTTAGCATGTGATGTGAGCCTAATATCATGGGAGTGGCCATACTTGAACTGATCATACAATGGCTTGTATGTGATTTTCATATCATCTACAGGTTCAAGTTTGTATGGGGTTTCACCCTCATAACCAATATCAACTCTCTTGTTTCCAGAAACAGCATATATCATAAAGCCAAGTTGACTTCTTTCAATACCTCTAGATAAGAACTTCCTGAAACTCAAGTCATATTCTTTAAGAATATTGTTCAGGCTTGGAATAGAATTTTCTGAACCAGAAGATGACTCAGCATCTTTGGATAGTTTTAAAACTTTTTCTTTGAGTTCAAAATTTTCTAATTCAAGCTTCTTAGTTTCAGATGCAAAGAGCTTTCTCAGCTTTTTGTATTTGATACTAAGCTTTGCCTTGATTTCCAGAATTTCATCTAAACTGGAAGCTAGCTCATCTCTTATTAGTTCAGAAAATACCTCTTCAGAGTTAGAGTCTGATTCTAATGTAGATTCTGATCCATCATCAACAGTAGCCATCATCGCTATGTTGGCTTGCTCATCTTCAAAGTCTGATTCTGATTCTGATGAATCTGAATCATCCCAAGTAGCCATAAGACCTTTCTTCTTCTGGAACTTCTTCTTGGGTTTCTCCCTCTGAAGCTTTGGACACTCACTTTTGTAATGTCCTGGCTCCTTGCACTCAAAACACGTGACCTTCTTTTTGTCAGATCTTCTGATTCCAGAAGATTATCCTCTTTCAGGCTTTTTAGAACTTCTGAAGTTCTTGAACTTCCTTTGTTTATTCTTCCAGATTTGATTTACCCTTCTGGAGATAATGGACAGTTCGTCTTCTTCTTCTTATTCTGACTCTTCAGAATCTTCTTCTTCCGCATGAAAAGCGTTAGTGCATTTTTTATTCAAAGATTTTAAAGCAATAGACTTACCTTTATTTTGAGGTTCATTAGCATCCAGCTCTATTTCATGACTCCTCAAAGCACTGATCAGCTCTTCCAAAGATACTTCATTCAGATTCTTTGCAATCTTGAATGCAGTCACCATTGGGACCCATCTTCTGGGCAAGCTTCTGATGATCTTCTTGACGTGATCAGCCTTTGTATATCCCTTGTCAAGCACTCTTAATCCAGCAGTTAGAGTTTGAAATCTTGAGAACATTGTTTCAATATTTTCATCATCCTCCATCTTGAAGGCTTCATACTTCTGGATTAATGCAAGAGCTTTTGTCTCTTTGACTTGGGCATTTCCTTCGTGAGTCATCTTTAATTATTCAAAGATGTCATGGGCAGTTTTCCTGTTTGATATCTTCTCATATTTAGAATGAGAAATAGCATTCAGCAGAATAGTCCTTGACTTATGATGATTTTTAAATTGTTTCTTTTGATCATCACTCATTTCTTGTCTTGACATCTTTGCTCCACTAGCATTTACTGGATGTTTGTAACCATCCACAAGCAATTCCCATAAATCACAATCTAGACCAAGAAAGTAACTTTCCAATCTATCTTTCCAGTATTCAAAATTTTCACCATCAAATACTGGTGGTCTAGAATATCCATTTCCATTGTTGTGTTGATCATTTGAAGTAGATATAGAAGTGGATGTAACAATATTAACCATATTGACTTTGTGTTTTTCTCCCTGAATCTTTTTCTAACACGGTTAAGTGCTTGCACCTAGAACCAGGCTCTGATGCCAATTGAAGGATAGAAAAACACTTAGAAACGGGGGGGGGGGGGGGTTGAATAAGTGTGACTTTAAAAACTCTTAAGATAAAAACAATGAACACAATATTTTTATCCTAGTTCGTTGTTAACGAAACTACTCCAGTCCACCCCCTTAGAGTGATTTACCTCAACTGAGGATTTAATCCACTAATCAAACTTGATTACAATGGTTATCCACTTAGAAGCACTCTAAGTCTTCTAGAGTATACTGATCACACCTTGATCACTCTAGGAAATCAACACTTAGAAACTTCTAAGTCTTCTAGAGTCTACTGATCTCACAGATCACTCTAGGAACCTTTTACAATCAATGTAAAATAAATGATACAAGAGTTTGAATTGCTTCTTATAAAGCTATAATCACAACTGTGATCTTTCTCTTAAGTTCTATGCTTAACACTCACTAAATATTACAAAGAATGTGAGGTTGAAGATGAAGTTCGTGTGTATTGATTTCAGCAGCGTTTCAGTATGTTTTCAAAAGTTAGTTCATGCTTCTGATCAGAACTTCATATATATAGGCGTTTGAGAAGATGACTGTTGGGTTGCATTTAATGCTTTGCGTGAATAGTACAGCTTTGCGTTTAATGTTTCACACTTTTGTCAACTACCTCGAGCCTTGCTTTTCCTGCTTTTACTGACTTTGCCTTTTATAGCTTCTAACGTTCCTTTTGTCAGTCTTACTAGCCTGTCATCTTGTACTTGCTTCTGATTCTGATGTTTGTGAATACAACGTTTGAATAACCAGAGTCTCAGCTTGGTGCAGAGCATCTTCTTGTCTTGTGACTTTGAAGAGCTTGAGCGTGATACCATAAGAACTTCAGTGCTCCTGCTTCTGAACTCATGTTCTTCTGATGCTTCATTAGACCATGTTCTGATTCTGCTTGACCATCTTCTGATGTCTTGTGAGAGCATGTTCTGATGTTGCAATCATGAACCTTCTGAGTCAGTGCTTCTTAGCGCTGAATTGTGCATACTCCTTATATATTTCCTGAAAGGGAAAATGCATAGGATTAGAGTACCACATTGTCTTATAAAAAATTCATATATATTGTTATCATCAAAACAAGAATATTAATCAGAACAAATCTTGTTCTAACAGTAGAACACAAGAATAGAACTCTGCAAGAAGCTGCTATAGTCATGTTGCATGCCGAGAATCTTCCTAACCATTTCTGGGTTGAATCTATGAACATTCTTGTCACATTCACAATAGAGTAACCATCAGATTTGAAACCAAAGCCACTATGCATGAAATTTGGGAAGGAAGAAAACCAAATGTTAAATACTTCAATGTCTTTGGTAGCACGTTCTACTTCTTGGAAGATCGTGAGAAATAAATAAAGATGGATCCAAATAGGGACGAAGGTATATTCCCAGGGTACTCTATCAATATTAAGGCCTACAGACACTCGTACTAAGACAATGATGGAATCCATAAATGTTTTCGTTGATGAAAATTTTGAATAAAAAAGATGTTCTTGAGGATGAAAATGATGTGTCTCCTCAACAAATTGATGTCCCAACCGATGTCCCAAACAAAAGGTCTGACATTGAGTCTAAAAGCACAAATTCAGGAGAAACTCCCACCAACAAGGGACCATCTCTCAAAATTCAGAAGGATTGTCACATTGAAAATGTCATTGGAATTTTGAATGGTGGAGTCATCACCAAATCTAGAGACATGATTTCCAACTCTTGCTTCATATCCAAGATTGAACCAAAGAATGTAAAACAAGCACTGAATGATGAGTTTTGGATGAATGTTATGCAAGAGGAACTTGTTCGATTCAAAAAGAATAATGTATGAGAGTTAGTTCCAAGACCTGAAGATGTAAATGTCATTAGTACTAAGTGGATATTCAAGAACAAATCTGATGAATATGGTAATGTAACAACGAACAAGGCAAGACTGGTTGCTCAAGGATACACTTAAATAAAAGGAGTTGGCTTTGATGAGACATTTGCTCTAGTTGCTTGACTTTAGTCCATTAGATTGTTACTAGGAATTTGATGCATGATGACATTCAAATTGTATCAAATGGATGTCAAAAGTGAATTTCTGAATGGTTATCTTAATGAAGAAGTTTATGTCAAGCAACCAAAGGGTTTCATTGATCTCAGTTTTCCAAATTATGTGTACAAGTTAAAGAAAGCTCTTTATGGTTTAAAATAAGCTCTAAGAGCTTGATATGAAAGGTTAACTGAGTTCCTATTCAACAGACTTCGCTTAGCGAGATGGTGCTCGCTAAGCGAGCTCTTGAAGCTTCAGCCACTGCCAAGGGGACAAAATAAGGGTCATAGCGCGCTATAACTCTTGCTAAGTGGGCTTGTGCATAACTTTCTCCTTATTGCTCCAAAACTGCATATTCGAAGTTTTATCTTCGACACTTTATTACTCGAGGCTCTGATATGCATCAATACCTATAAAATGAATGAAAAATGGTCAAATGGTACATAAAACGAATCAAAATTTAAGTATACAAATATTTACACAAAATATGGGATTTTATTATAAAACGAAAAGAATAGAATCGATAAGTGCCACAATTATATACTCAAAATAACGATATTTTGGCTCTTATCAAAATCTCATTATAGCTTATATATAATTTGATGACATTGTATTTGGTGGAATGTCATACCAGATGAGGGTGTTTGTCCAACAAATGAAGTTTAAATTTGATATGAGTCTTGTAGGAGAACTGACTTATTTTCTTGAACTTCAAGTTAAGCATATGGAAGACAATATTTTTGTATCTTAAAGCAAGTATGCCAAGAGTATAATGAAGAAGTTTGAGCTTGACAATCCAAGCCACGAAATAACTCTTGCTGCTACACATGTGAAAGTAACCAAAAATGAAAATGGAGTTGATGTAGATCAAAATTTATACAGGAGCATGATTCGGAGTCTGCTCTACCTCACAGGAAGTAGACCTGACATCAAATTATTTGTAAGTGTTTGTGCTAGATATCAAGCTAAACCTAAGACTAGTCATCTAACTCAAGTGAAGATAATCTTAAGGTTTACCAATGTGGCTATGGTATTCTCTATTCACATGACACTTACTCAATACTAGTAGAGTATTATGATGTTGATTGGGCTAGAAATGCAGATGATAGAAAAAGTACATCTGGTGGATGTTTCTTCCTTGGCATCAACTTAATATCTTGGTTCAGAAAGAAGCAAAATCATGTCTCATTGTCTATTGATAAAGTTGAATATATTGATGCATTAAGCAGTTGCACTCAATTGCTCTAGATGAAAAAATTGAAAGAGTACAATGTGGGACAAGATGTCATGACATTGTTTTGTGACAACTTGAGTGCTATTATTATTTCAAATAATCATGTTCAACATAGTAGAACCAAACACATTGACATAAGACATCACTTTATCAAGGAACTTATGGAGCATAAAATTTTAAACCTTGAACATGTAGCAACTAAAAAATAGTTAGCTGACATATTAATTAAGGCTTTATATGCAATTCAATTTGAAAGGTTAAGGGATGCTCTTGGTGTTTGCGTATGTGACAGTCTATAGCAGTCAAAGCTAGGGAGGCGTGCAAGGAGACTAAGCAAGTATCTCCCTCTTATGTTATATGGTGCATGTGAAATGAAGCATATTATTCATTTTCAATCTCTCTCTTTTTATCTGGTCATTCGTTACAATCAAGGCTACTATTCTTATCTATCTCATTTGGAATCAATAGATTGTTCTCTCTCTCTCTCTCTCTCTCTCTCTCTCTCTCTCTCTCTCTCTCTCTCTCTCTCTCTCTCTCTCTCTCTCTCTCTCTCTCTCTCTCTCTTCTTTCAAGTTTTTCCATTTCTTTTAAAAAACAAGTTAATCATTTGGAAAATCTAAGACTAAGGAGGCTAATGTGCTGGAAGACAAGTCTGAAAATAAGGCTAGGGATCTAGAGTCAAAGTAGGATGATTTGGATAAAAAAGGATCCAGGGTGGAGACACATGCTGGACCATCTGTTAGAGCAATTGTGACTGTGAAAAATTCGGTCACAAATATGAAATCCTTAAAGAAGAGACATGTTCAAACACATGACTTTGACTCAAATGCTGATGAAGACTAAGTTACTTTCATAGACTCATGTAGTTGGTGTGGAAATCAAGTCTAAAAGACCTGTTGATTCCATGTGTTTTTGCTTAGTTTTTTTGGCACTTGTGTTTTGGCATGATTACTTACTTGTTCTGGATTTGTAATGGCTGGATAGCCTTATAGTTTTGTTGCCAATAATTGTCTTGATGCTCTAGCATCTTTTTCAGCATCTGCGATACTAGTTGATTCTTGTATACTCCTAATTTAATGTGTATATGTGTTAACATGCTGATTGGCTGATTTTTCTAGAAAATATCTTTGCCAAATTATGGGAAAATGGAGGAGTAATGGTGTGTAGGGGTAATGTGTTATGACTATTGACAATGAGGTGTGATGTTTTTATATATTTTTGACTCTGATATATTTTGTTGACTCTGCTAAAACATATGGCCTGACACGTGGGCCTGAACTATGTGTACTGGTCTTGTGTGCGTGTTAGTAGGATATGTTGATTTTGACTTGACTACTAACTGTGTGATCATGCATGACCGACTTTGTGATTGCATGACTGATTGTTTATTGGACTATCATTGTGTGTTTGACTGACGTGCAACAACCATTTGAGTTCTGACTATGCTACTAATTTTTGTTGCTGCTACTCTGATTTCTACTGCTGTTGTTTGCTTTGTTTGCTCAACTTATGTTTCACATCTTGTATGTTTTTGAAGAATGTTGTTTTGCCAAAATTTGTCAAAGGGGACAATTGTTGTTCCTTTTGGATTGGCTACATCATGCAAAACAACATGGTTTGTTCAAGTAGTTTCTGTGAACAAGGACACATGTGGGAACAAATGTCTCAATTTGTGTGCAACATCATTCCCTTGTCAGCAGACTGATGTTGTAGGTGTTCTACTCATTATTTTCTAATTGTTTCAATCATATTTGTTGCGAATTTAATGCAAATTGTTTAGCAATGTGTGTGTGATTTGTTTGACAAATGTTGAAAGATTAAATCCATTTAAATGGAGATTTAAATTTGAATTTGAATTAAAAACAAATCATATATTTTGTTGGAGACTTTTGCTGAACAAATCAAATTCAATTGTATCATCTATAATCCCGAACGAAATCAAATCAAATATCCAAAAGAGAAAAAGCCTAGAATTGCATTACTATTTAAGGAGACTTTCACATCATCATTGAGGGTATGCACTAGAATTGAATATCGTTGTGTTAGGTTTATTTGATTCATTTTTTTGTGTTTCTTTTACATCACTCTAGCGCTTTCATTCACATCTTAAATCATAATAGTTGGTTTGTTTAGTTGAATTGTAATTTAAAATTGGTAACTTTAACTATTGTTGCTGATCACTTGGGTTAGTGATTGAGAGAAAGTTAGAGGGGGTTCTCATATTTAAGGAAAGTCCTAAATAGAAAGACACTAGGATAGAATTAAGAAGATAGTCATTAAACAAGTGGCGTATTCATCTAAGACACTTTATACTACTTTTATAGAAGAGTGAATGTTCTTTCTTAGATTGATGCCATGTTGGAGGAAACTCGGGAGGGGGTCAACGAGGGAGCATATTACACTTGGGACACACTTTGTGAGAGACACACCACTTGTCCACCTAAAACCTTAAGATGATAGGTATGTGGGTTCTCTCACTTATAAAGTGTTCATTCTTCTCTTTTATAACTAATGTGGGACTTCTTCCTCACACTTGATTCTCAACAATCACATGTAAATGTGATTTACAATGAACTAGACTACCAATTCTTTTGTGCTTTTTATAATTCTATTTTAATTTTGTGTTGCTCCCATCATACAAAAGAAAATAGCAAGATGAGAACTTTGACAACTTCTCCAAGTGTCATAATTCTAGGTGCCATGCTATTTTTAAAGTTTTTATTTTAAGTAACATTCCTATTTTTGTTTTAATTATTTAATATTGATTTTTATTTATTTTACTTCCAAGTAATTAGGTGTCATCCCATAAATATTCAATGTAAATGTAAATTAGGATACATTACCCCTTTCCCTATTTTCTTCAGTTTCAATTCACAATTGAAGGGTCGTTTCAAATTCATTTTTCCTTTCCCAAATTTCTCAGTTTTCCCACACAATACTCTTCCAAATTTATTTCTTTTTTTAGGATAAAACAAATATTAACTACAATTATCTTACTGATTAATGTGGTTTGTATTTTCCAAATAAGTTTTTCAAATTCTTTGGTCTTCCAATGCTACATTATTTCCACTTACTCACTTCATCCAATTTATATTTTCAAAAATCTCTTTTCCACTTCCCTTCTTATATTCTTCTGTTTTTTTGTTGTTCAGATCATTTTCTTCTTCTTTTTTTTCTTCTCATTTTGTGTTTTTTTTGTTGTTTAGATAATTTTTTTTCTTCTTTTTATCTAATTTTGTTTATTTTTTGATTAACTGTTACAATCGATTTGTATGCTACTGTTTTTTTCATAAGAGAAGCCAAAAAAAGAATCAAAATATGGTCAACCTTTGAGAGAGTAGAGGTACATAGTGAATCTTGATTGCTTTTAAATTAAAGTTTAAATGATGAAATTGTATCTGTTGGAACAACTAATATCACATTAATTATTTTTGAATTCAGTTTTATGGGTAGAAAATCATTCTAAATTTGCTTTTGTTATTGTGATGTTTTCTGCTTTGGTATAATCTTGATGAATACTTCAAAATAGTTAACATTGCTTTTTGGGTTTTCTTTCTTCCATTACAATATTTATTACTCTCTCCGTTCCTTTTTAAGTGTCGTTTTAGCAAAAAGCTCTTCAACCAAGATAGTGGATTATTAGAGTTACTTTTCCTACTATATCCTTATTTATTTTTCTCTTTCCAAATAAATTCAATCATACACTCTCTTTTTCCAATAACTAATTGAAAATTTTGAGGTGGAGTTATTGAGAAAATAAGGGTATAAATGACAAATTATAACATTAAATTATAAAACGACACTTAAATAGGAACAAAAAAATTCTTCTAAAACGACACTTAAAAAGGAACGGAGGAAGTAATTTACTTTTTATTTTGATTACCAATTTCAGTGAAAGATATCCAAACATACACAACTTATGCCCAATGGCAAAGTAACGCCCATTTTAGAATAGGCAGAAGAAGGAGCAATTACAGAACAATTCTTCCTTTATGTTTGTCTGAATAACTGAGGTAATAACATTTCGAGGTTATGTCCGATTTGAAGTGGCATAATTTCATGGAAAATGAATGCATTATTGGTAATTGTGATTAGTTAGAGGTGATAATATTTCGAGGTTATGGTCGATTTGAAGTGACATAATTTCATGGAAAATGAATGCAATATTGGCAATATGCAGTGACTAATTAATCCCTAGCAGCTTTTTCTATTAACATTTTGATAAAATATTGGAATCCCTATTTTCTACCATTTTATTGATAATAATGATTTAATTTAAGTTTTTTTGTTGATGCATTTTTAATTCTTGTCTTTATATATGTGATTAGTGTTTAAATTAAATTATTGATGGTCTTAAAAAAAAAGTTATAATCAAAATGTTGTAGCTAGACCTTACATCCAAAAGAAATCAAGTGTTTAAATTAAATTATTGATGGTCTAAAAAAAGGTTATAATCAAAATGTTGTAGCTATACCTTACATCTAAAAGAAATCAATTTTATTAATTACAAGATTTCTTTTCCTTTTTGTTAACTTCATTTTGTTTTAAGCTTTTGTGCTTAATTCATTTATATATTTGAATTTTTGATTTTAGACTTTAAATTTAAGATATTTTGATTGTTTTTTTTAATAAAACTGTTTAAGATTTGTTATTGCATTAATTATTTCGTTGTCAATATACTTTTAAACATGTTATATATTTTGTACCATTTATAAAAAATTATTTATAAAAAATTACTTCGATACTTATAATAATTAATTTTTTCATAAAATTAAATTTGTAAAATTATTAAAATGGTTAACTCATTTTTTCACCATCATACAAAAATTGTAATATATGATATCATCAAAATAAATTTTAAAGTGAATGATATTCCTTGAACTTATTGTGTCTCTTAAATTTAGAATCTTTAATATATCAAAGATAAAAATTTGCAATAAATTTGATATTCACAAATATAATATTTACTTTATAATAATAACTATATTAAAAAATCATTAAAATCATACAATCTCGATACACTCTATCAAACCAGTTTCAAATCAATATTTTTCTGTTTCTTTTCTAAATGCAACCTACACTTTTAACAAATTTAAGCTTGAAAAAGGCTTAATCTATTTGTTTATAATGAAATAGTCATTTTAATTCTTAATTTATTTTATATTTCATGTATCTATGAATATAGTTTTTATTTTTGTATAATTTAATTATAAAAAATATTTTAAATACTAAATACTCAACTTAATTGCTTATAATGTAAAAGTCAGTTTAATTGTTAATTTATTATATATTTTACGTTTCTATAAATGTATATATTTTTTGTAAAATTTAGTTATAAAAAATTATTTTTAAATACTAAATATTAAAAAAATCATCTTTATTATTAAACATGGTTATTTCATGTCTAAGTAATTGAAAATTCAACTAAAATTATTTCTGTTACAAAAAATTACTACTTTTTCTAATTGAGATTTAAAAAAATAAAGATAAAATTAATTGGTATAAAATCTTTTTTTGGTATAAAATGATCATACACTATAAATGAATTAGATGACTTTCAATATAAATACTAATAGAATGAGTCATATAATAAGACGGGTGAAATGCATTAAAAATTAAAGATTACGAAAGAAAATGTATTATAATATAAAAATTTGTAAGATTATAAAATATAGTATTTCAATATAAAATAGATACATAAGTAATGTATGAATTAAATGGTATCAAAATGGTATGATAATATGAAATATTCTTAATTATTTTAAGATCACAAAAATAAAACTAATATATAATTATTGATTCAAACATTACAATTATAATTATTTAAAATTTCAATAAATTTTATTTTCTCCTAATATGAAATTTTTATGCAACGGGAAAAATGAAGTTATTGATCAAAAAATTAAATAATAACTGAAGCAAGTTTATTATTGATTCAATTATTTTTGTAAATAATTCCAAAATAAAAATAATATTTATATAAATCAAATTTAACCTTGTCTCTAAAATATTATTGATTTTGTTTGTAAAATATTCTTTTAAATTGTTTTATATAAATCATTATTATATATGATTTTATAACCAAATATATGAAAATATGTTGAATTTTAGAAGTAATAAATTTTAGAAGAAATGATAGAAAATAAAGATTTGTTTTAGTTGAATGAAATTTTTTCAATTGATTTCGTTTGAAAAATTGAGGATAGGTTGAATGTTTAAATTAATAAGGCGAATCAAAACAATTGTTACTGATATATCAATTATATTAAATTTTTTTAAAAAAATAGTTTTATATATTAAAATTTTAAGGGTTAATGAACTTTTTCGTCCCTTTAAATATTTTAAATTTCGTTTTTAGTCCCTCGAAAAATTTTCTTCAAGAAATCGTCCCTTCAAAATTTTTCTTCCGAACTATTGATCCCTAACGTCAAATTTCGTAGCTAATCGGTGGCTAATGTCGTAGCTAATCTCTAGCAAATTTGACGTTAGGGACCAATAGTTTAGACGAAAAATTTTGAAGGGACGATTTCTTAAAGGAAAATTTTGGAGGGACTAAAAACGAAATCTGTAATATTTAGAGGGAGCAAAACGTTCATTAACCCAAATTTTAATGAATAAGTAAGATTTATGAAATTGATTTATAATTAATGTGTAAATCATTTTCATTTAAAAGAATAATTTGTTGACGATGTAATCTATTTTTTTATTAGTAGCTTAAATCCAAAAATAACTCAATATATATTATTTGACATATTTTTATTGAGTTAGAATTTGCATGGATGATAATCCTTGACAATAAATAAATAAAATAAAATTACAAGTTTTTTAATATGATACCATGATAAAAATAAGAATTTGAAATGTAAATAAAACCTAACAATAAATAGTGAAAAAATTGTTAGTATTTGTTCTTTTTAGGATGCAAAATATTTTATTTACTAAAATTATTTGTAAATTTGTAATTATAATTTTATTTGTAAATTATGATTAGTTCTAAAATATTGTATTCACTTAAATAAATTTTAACCCCTGCTCGCACTTTTATATATATTGTTTTTATCTAAATTTATTTTAACGAGTTAAATAATATTATAAAAGATTAAAATAATTAACTTATATTTTAAATTACGAATGCAACTTATATCAAAATTATTTATATTAATATATTTTTAATTATTTTAAAAAAATTATAATATGATTTACATTGGGTAATTTTTATATGATTAAATTATTAATAAACTAAATGATTGTATATGTCTTTGTGGTATTTTTTATTTAACGAGTTATTTTTTTAAACTTACAGAATTTATTAATTAATTAGAAATGTCCAAATTGTTTTATAATTTACAAAGAAAAATTAGTTAAATTAAATTTTTTATATATACTACTAATAACAATGACATTTTATTTATACAATAGTAATCTTACTATAACTAAAATTTTTGAATTATAAATATTTTTTATTAAAAAAATTACTTAGAAAATATTTAATCGCACGGGTCTAAGTACTACTAGTATTATATTAACTCTGATTTAAAACATAGCAATCTCAAAAACTCCAGATCACTTATTATTGAACTTGAAGTTAAACATAATTTGGATTGCTATAATTTGGTGCATTTGGATTATGCGAAACGCCATTATCTTCAAGGGGGAAGCTTTTTGCTATGATGTGGTTTGTTCCAATATCATCTTCCTTTCATGGAGATGGTTGTCTTTTGGTTATCCTAAGTTCAAGGCCACTTACTATGAATGGTTTAAATTTCCTTTATCTTGTTCTAACGCTTTTTAGCGTCTCTTTGTAAGAGTTGCACCCCTAGTGCGAGCTTTATATTGAATTGCTTATTAAAAAAAAAAAAAATGTGAGTGAAATAAATTAAAAAATTGATCATTGGAAATAAGGCATGTGGGTGATTGCATCAAGAATTGAAGACAACGGTGGTCACCAGGATCCAGAGAAAAAATATTTTGCATTTCCAAAAGATGGGAGGAAATGCCGGGAAAGTGCTCGTGTCGCCTCGAAATGAAACACAATTGAAAAGGTTAATGTATTCTGTTTGGTGTGAACTCATCTCTATTTGCTTCATGGATCTGCATGATCTCTGAACCCTATCTCCTAGCTAGCTAGACAGGTTAGTAGGTTTGTTTCTAAAGCATGAGTGCAGTGCAGGTGAGTTAATGAGAATGACAAATGAGACATTAAAGAAATCAAGCATTCTTAATTTAGTACTAGTATGCATGTTTTCCTGGGAATCGAGAAATAGAGACAAAGTTGGTTGCTTTCACTACTGCTAGTCTTTCATTCTAATTGGTGTGAATATTTCAATGTTGGTTGTCTACCTGCGTCATCTTAAATTTTAAATTTTAAAACATTAAACCTTACAAAAATAAATACTCCTAGGGTTTTATTTATTGACGATTTACATAGAAATAAATATTTTATTGAAAATAATTTAATAATGGTTTAATTGTATCAAATTTTAAGTTATGTGTTGGATCATTTTACACATTTTTAAAAGACAATTATATGTGTATTTACATATGGCAGAGATTAATATTTGGGTTGAAGTGAATTATAATTAAAAATGTGGATGTAAATAGATTAAAAAACAATTAAATTACCGATCAGAATTATATGGAAAGTCATCTAATTCATTTATAGTGTATGATCATTTTATACCAAAAAAAGATTTTATACCAATTAATTAACTCGATTTTCGATTTTAATTAATAAGAATTGTCGGATTGATAAACAGAATTGATAGTTATATTTACCTATTTAATGTTTTGTTCAACCCATTATTAAGTCTAAATTTTACATCTGCGAAATCCTTCTCCTTTTATGTTTGAGAATATCTCAATTAGCTCCTTGATACTCTTAGCCACCTAGCGAAATTCAAATTATGCCCCTGATTGATTTCGTAGATACAAATTCGGAAGCATTTTTTTTTAAAAAAGTTAGTTTTTTCCGTAGATATGTATGCAGAAGTGTTAAAAACATAATAAACGTTGAAAAATTCAAAATATTTCAGTTTAGTAAACTCAAAATTCTTCCGTAGATGTATCTACAAAACGTGTAAAAAACAGAATGTTCTATAGATGTACCTACGGAACCTTCAGCTATATTTTAAACCAGTGTTATTTCACTCCAAAACTCCAATATTTTTAACATCAAAATATAATACATCAAAGTAGTGTAATGTAAATGCAATGGTATATAGTACACAAAATCGTCCTTCCATGGTTTATGAATTTTAAACACGGAAGCTCATGTAAAAATAAATATATCAACATCAAATGCGATTAAATTAGTATAAAACAAATGTAATGCAAAAGTAAATAAATATACCTCTCCTTCTCAAACGTGCCTAGCAACACGGTCTCTATAGAGATGAAGTAAGGATGTGTCATATGAACTTTTTGGATAACTGTCTATAGGGCATCCACATCAGCAGCGGGTTCCTCCTGATTGGTTTCATAAGCTTTAAGGACTTCAAGAGCTTCATAAGCTTGGGAGATGTGGTCTAGTGAAGTAGATGCCTGAGACAGATGATTTTAGGAAGTATATGGTTGTGAACCTCGACTTTGTGATGTAAACGCTTTCCCATTAAAAGAGGTAGCATCGACTCGTGACATCGTGGGCTTGGGCATATATGGACCTCTCACATCGTACAGATGTGTGAATGGAGTGAGTGGAATGACCTAGGATTGAATGAAATGAAGTAGAAATAGTGTTGATCCTTGAAAAAAATTGTTCACTTGCTCAAATGGGGTTTTAGTGAGTTTGTAGCAAATGAAGAAGGAAGGGGGAAAGGTCTGGCGCAGGTATATGAATTAAACGTGTTCGGAGATGCATCACCGTATAATTCACTAAATTTTGAATTAAAAATTATTATAGAGAGACATCTTCGAACTTACCCTAATATTGATACGGAAATACATCTCTAGACTAAATTTTAGCAAAATAAGGATCGTTCACCACTTTGCGCTGAAGAGTGTGTAAAAATAATGCGTTCGAAAATGAATTTACAAATTCTAAAGACAACTATAACTTTTTACTATGATATGAAAACACTTTATAAGGTGAAGAGAATACTCCCCGAATTTTAATGAGAAACTATTCTTATTACTAATTTTGAAATATATATATAATATTATCAGTATTTTGAAAATATTTGATGTTTTGCAATGAATGTCTTTCCTTTATTATTAGCAACAAAAATATTTTAATATAAAATATGACAAAAATTTCATTCTCCTTTACTCTAACTTTTTTTTTTTACAGTTTCACATCACCTAATACATTAAATAATATTATAAATTTTATAAAAATACATCTAATAAGATAAATTTAATTGTGATCAAAAGTATCACATGTGTATTGATGTGTTGGTTGCTATACTGGAAACAATATATTGAGTTGCATTCAATTCTGCCAAAAAAAATTAAATCAGTTAAGTTTAGTCAAGATAAATTCATTTGAATTATTAATTTTTCAATATCAAGTTATAAAAAGTTTGCGTTCTATTGTGTGTCAATAGATAAGTATGAGATTTCAAATGAAGCATTGAAGGCTTTGTGGAAGACTAACATGCCATCAAAAGTCTAAATCTTTATATAGAGGTTGTTACTGAACCGCAAGAACTACATCCGATGCTTATCTGTCTGTCATTCAGCTTTGGTGCGGTTATTTTCGTATCAGTTTTTGACAGGAGGCTGATTTGAAAGTTGTTTCTTATTTGGTTATCTTGGGTGTTATCTTGTATTGAATCTAAGTGTTGTGTTAAATCTAAGTGTTTCTAGTATTTGTAGTTTTGGGGCAGTTTTCTTTATAGTGAGAAGGAGTTTGTTAATATGCAGGTAGAAGGTGTATTTGGGAGGTGGTTTGCAGGTAGAAGGTGTATTTGGGAGGTGGTTGTTTTTGGTGTTGATAAGGGCCAGTTTGTTTGAGCTTTAAAAAAATGGATTTTTTCTTTGTATTTTTTAAAATAGATTTTCTAAAACCGTTTTTCAAAATATTACACGTTTTTTTATATTCGTTTTTTCTAAAATGAAACACTTAATTCGACATCCTATAACATAAACATACATAATTGAAGACCAAAACTAAGTCAAAATCATAATTTTTTTAAAAAGTTGAATTTCGAAAATGATTTTTATGAAAATCTATTTGAAATAGCTTCAAAATTAAGTGATTTTTTGAAATTTCGATATCCAATTTTTTTTGCCATAAATAGATGAAATACCTAAAATCACATTTTAAGAATAACTATTCAAACAAAATTTTCATTTGAAGCTTTTATAAAAAAATTCTTTGTAAAATTTTTTTTCACAAAATTTGGTAACACTATAGAAATCATTTTTAAAAAAAACCAAAACAAATGGGCCCTTTACCTCTTCTGTTGCAGAAATACTGCTGTAATGACTCTGGTTTCTCCTAGCATGCCTTGTGCTAGTGAGTTCCTCTTCTATTTTATTTTATTTTGCTTCTTAAAAAATAAAAACTATACTATAAAAGAGGAATTTTGGAAGGATAACACATGTTGACTTTTTGCTTTAAAGTATATAAATACTTTAAATCTGACATGGATGGTTATGGAGAATAATAATAAAGGAATTTAATCTTCTCTGAAATCTCTGGCAAAATTCTTTTGTCCTTAAAATTTTTGGAGATTCATTTTCGAAACCAAATTCATAATTTTTTGTGTCTTCGAAAATGTATATCCGAAATAATCTAATTTTTAGTATTGAGATTTTTTCAGTTATGCATATCGGAATAATCTAATATTTATTAAAAAATTAAAATCAAACTGAATCAATACAATTAATAATATAATTAATTGTATTAATCAAAATATATAATTAAATATATACCTTTATAATCAAGATATAATAATAATATTAATTTATTAAATATTTAAATCAACATATTATTTTCATATAAAATTAATTTAAAAAATTAATATAAATTAAAAATTATAATATTAACAGGAGAATATTTTTAACATGATAATTTAATTAATTATAATGTATAATGTTGTAGTCATTTAAAAAATAATTAATTTTATAATTTAAAAAAATTTGTGACAAATAAATTATTACAAAATTAAAATTTAATTTAATCTCTTTATTCTTTATTTATAATAATTTGTATTTAAGTTAATCTTTATTAATAATAACTCATTTTAATTATATTATAACTATATCATAAATCAATATTTTCTTAAAATAAAATAAAAAAATATCTGAGTTAATCAATATTTTAAATTTCTTAATTTTTTTTTTGTTTTTTGGATATGCATATTCGAAAAAAAATCTAACATTTTAAATCTAACATTTAAATAAAAAAACATTTGAATAAATGTGCATTCTGATATACATATTCGAAATATTTTAAAATATAAAAAAAATGATATCCGAAATATATTTTATTATTCGATAATAATATGTCTCCTTTAGTTGATCCAAGGTAAAAAGAAGCGTGTATTTTCTCCAACAAACGATGATAAACAGAAAAGTATATGGTGAAATTTCAAAGGTAAAGTATAGTCATATTTCAAATTTTTGGATGAAAAATAACATAATATATAGATTCAGAATTTTGGCCAAAATGAACATAGTATACAAAAGTCTCCAACATAAATAGGATGAAAAAAAAGGCCAAAAGCATAATACCCTTATTTCTTCCATGAAGCAATACTTGTTTTAGCTTTTCTTAAGTTGGTTGGTGCCTTAGTAGGCATCGACACGTATTTGACTTGAATGGTAATATATATCATCTCATTTTATGCTTTTAAAAAAAATATATATATCATCTCATTTTTTTGGCAAACAAATTATATGAGAATAAAATTTTAATTTTAATTCTTTAGATGAAATATAACACAAAATGAATTTAATTTGTTATTAAGAAATGTCAAATAATTTAAAACAAATAATAGCTATAAATTATATAAACATATCCAAAGTTTTGAAAGAGCAAAACATGTTTTGCGTCTGGCGATTTTTTTATGGTTCATATTGAGGTTTTTTTTTTTTGCCCTAAAGATAAACGGCTGTCATTTGTTTGCATGTGCGCTGTCGTGTGTTTGAGCAATCACTCCAAATGACAACATTCATAAACATTAGGGTCTGTTTAATTCAATAGAAGGGAGGGGAGAGATTTTTATCAAGGGGAGGAGAGGTGAAGTGAAGGGAAGGGAGGGAAATGATTTTAATTACATATGTGTTTGGTTTAAAATATGAAGGGGGAGTGGAGGAGAGGAATTTTATTTACAAATATGTTTGGTTCACAAGGGGATGAGATATTTTGAAACTAATTTACATTTTTAACCTTGTAATTTTATCATAAGATTCACGATATTTACCATTTGTAATTTAAATACAAATTCATTGAGGAAATATAAGTATTTAATTCGATAACATAAAAAAAATTATAAAAACATAATAGTTATAATATATAATTTTAAAAAATATTATCGGATACAATAAAATCTAACAAAATTATCTTAAAAAAATATTACAATAATTAAAAAGTAACATAAAAAATATTTTAATTATAATTATAATAAGGGTAAATATGTAAATTTAATTATAATTAAAATGGAGCACCTCCCTTCCCCTCTGAATCCCCCCAACTCCAAAACAACAAAAAACATTTGCTTAAGTGCTTTCCAATGTCTGCAACATACTGATATCTCAGCTCCTCCAATAGTGTGTGAAAGGTGATAGATTGACTATATTTATCCTTAAGAAGGAATACTTGGCAGGAGTTGAAGCCTGTAAACACAACTTACATGAAAGGATTGTATCACCTAAGGGTTCCACAATCTTAACTGTAGTTGCCTTGGAGAGGGATGTTCCATTGGTGCTCCCAACTCTCCCAGACTCCCCAATAATGCTTTCTATGAATTCCCGTTCTCATCGATAGGGGATGTTCCTACAGTTAGGCTAGTCACTTCATGGAACATGGAGCCTGTTTACTTAAAACATTTTTCATTGACGGGGGACTTCAATCCCAACTTGCAGAAGGAGACGACATCGCAAGTTTAGGTTCGTTTTTATGTTTTGGCACAAGAGTATTAAATGCCAACGATTCTATTTGCAATTGCTAGTAGTATATGGAACTCTAAGAAGAACATGGCTACCCAAGTTTTGGTTCGTTTCTATGGCTTGACACAAGAGTATCATAGGCCAAAGATTCTATTTGTAGTCACTAGTAATATATGCACTCAATTTTTTAGTTTCCCCTCTTCTTTGAACTAAATCTGACCACAGTCATATCTTCTTAGAGTTCCACATATCTAATGCAAAACACATAGCCCAGTTTAAGTTTCTCGAATGTTGTCCCTCCATGATACATACAAACAGTTAATTTTAGACACACGGAGCATTAACATGGTTGGTTGTCCCATGTTTATCGCGTCATCTAAGCTTAAGTTATTGAAAATCAAAATTTGGAACAAAGAGGGTTTTGGGGAATGTGCATGAATATGTTAAAGAGGTTAAGCTCGAATTACAAATTATCCAATATCAACTTCAAACTATTGGTTATAGTGATGCTCTGAGTTGCCTAAAGAATAAAGCACAAGTAAAGCTAAATGATTCATTGAATAGGCAGAATTAGGTTTGGGAAGAGAATACAAAGGTGAATTGCCATTATCATGGTAACAGCTACGAGGTATTTTCATAGAATTTCTAAAACCAAACACTTAACCATGGTATCATTGGGCTTGATACTTGGATCTCACTCGTAATTGGCCTTTGATCGACCCAAAAAAATATAAATATATAGATATAACTTCGAGAGAAGGCCACGTAAGTTCACGTAAAGTCTAGAGAAATTAACATACGATCAAATACATATGCCTTAAACAGGTAAAAAGAACAACACCATATATATTCCATTTCACTAACGTTTTACGGTGTAAGATGTTACATTAAAAAAGGGAAGGTAATTCCTAAGAGAGTCGGTATTCCTATCTTTGAGCATATATTCCGACCATACTCGGTCCTTGGAAATACACAGATGAGATTAAAAATGATCTACAAGTTGCAAGGCATTCTCAAATGACTCTGAAACAACCACAATACTAGTCGCGGGTGATTCATTTAAACTATGAGCCAAGGAGGCATTCTTAAGAAGCAAATTTTCTGGGTCTCTCTGAGCGGTAAAAAGGGACGCTTGTGTAGCAGATAAAGTAGCTCGTGCATAAGCCACACCTTTATCATTTCTCACTTCACCCCTCACCAAAAGGGTTAATTAATCGACTAACGAGCCCGAGAGATTTAGGGAACTTAAGGAATCACTTACCTTGGTAAGAGAAATAAAAGCTTTCTATATTTCTTGCAGGTACGTATCCTGCTGGAGAGTTAGGCTATAAATACTTTCTTCTACCTATCTTTTCTCCTTGCACCGTTGTTCAGACATTAAGGCATCCCAACGACCAGCCCCACCAATGTCTAGAAAGGCATAGGCACTTTAGGTATAGTACGCTAGATTTGATAGTTTCTCCTCAAGAGCCTCACCGGTCAAGTTGTCCAGATAAGAACAATCTTCTTCCAAGGTAGATTCTCGATGTTCTTTCAGAGTGCGTGGACCCGTTCTCGCCAACCGCGCAAGAGCCACAGGACCCGATGTAGTCATTGATTGCTAGGGATCTTTTAGAACACCTTTTCCAAACCTTGAAGGGAAGGAGAATCAACCAAATTTGAAGTATTGGAAGGGCCCATAACAATACTGGTCTTCTCACTTTTTTGATGTACTGATCTTCTCACTTTTTTATGCAGGTTTTTGTATGATAAATTTGGTGAAAATGCTGGATTATTGCTGCATGGTTTTTGTTGTTTTTTACAGGGCATGGGATGAAGATGTATCATGATGATAATTGTTCTGGACTAGCCCAAGTGTCCCACTTGGCCCAACCCACTCTTGGCGTAAACCGGCCCAATAAGCATTGGCCCAACTCACGAGAGCCAAGAGGATAGACATCTCCCATTTATTCCGAGCATGATTGGAGATTAGTCGGGCATGCTGGGACGTCGTCCCCGGCAACGACTAGTATCCGGGCACGACTAGTCAATACCTAGTCAACGGTCCCCTTTATTTAGGGCCGGAAGTCACACTTAAGCCCACAAATATAGCGTGGCCCAATCTTCACGAGGGAATACATTATAAATAGCCCTCTACCTCTAGAGGGAAAGGTAATCAAAAACTTCACCCAAAATCTCATATTTTCTGTTGTACCTTGTTGTTCACTTACTTACTTTGGCATCAGAGTACCTTGCAGGTGCAACCCCCTTTTTTCTCTCAACTATCACCGAAGATCAAGCCTACTGTTGCTGGCCACCTGTTCTGCTCAACGAGAACAATAACAATGAACATGGCTAGAAGACCTGCCCATGAAGAAATCATATGGGGCCCCTTTCTTCTTTTTTCTTTTTAATTGATACAGTAACTATATCATCTATTCTATTTTTGTTTTTGTTTTTTTAGTGATATGGAAAATAAACTAAAAAGGATTTGTTTATAATTAATAACAACACTATTTAAAATAAACTTAATTATTAATTAAATACAAATCTTAATCAATAATCAAATTTCTCATTTAATTATTAATAAAAAATCATATTTAATTAACAATTGACTAAAAATAAAAAAAAGGAATTTAAAAGGTGAAAAGATGCAAATGTGCAAAAAAATGTCAATATAATGCAAATATGACCAAGATGACTTTGATGTAAAAAACCTATTCAATTACTAGTTTCTTATGCAAAGCCAAAGGTGCAAAAATAATTACTAATTCGAGATGCGAATGAAACAACATAAAGCATAAATAATCAAAAGGAAAGTCAACACACATTCTTTGGATACGAATGATGCATGTGATTCATGATGCATTGTGATAAACTCACGACTATATGAAACGGGTAAGGGGCAAAAATTAGGGTATGACACCTAGCACAAGGAATGTTTGTGGTACGCATACTAGTACAATATTCCTTGTGCTAGGTGTCATATAAGGGTGAAATTTGTTTATAATATGGAACGAAGGGAGTATTATCCTAGCGCGCTGTAGACAGATCCCAAAATACGTAATAGTAAAGGTAGCTAATCATATTCCCTCCAATACAAAAAAAACCAAAATTTGTGAACAGAAAAAAAAAAACAATTAATACCTTCTCAACAAAAATAGAAGTACCCTACCAAAAATCACATTATTAACCGCTCAAACTTGTGACAAAACCATACCAAAAACCTAGAGCATCCTAAGTCCTAACAACAAGACTCTCTCTGAATTCAACATCGACCAATCAACCCAACATTAACAAATGCAACATATATTAGAATAAGATTCAGCGATTCATTGATCCAACAATCCGCATTAGGACAATCAAACAACTCCTAAGCATCCCAACGGGTTGACAATCCATTGATCAATAATTAAACCCTAATAACTTACTTTTAATCCAATTCCACGAGGATAATTGAGCATCTTCAAGTTAAGAGCCCATCGTCTCAATCTAATTTTTAAAAATCTTCTCGTTGCGTCTTTTCCAAATTGTCCAAATACAAATCTTATTGAGTTGGTCAACACTACATAACTAATTTTTTTAAAGTTTATACAACTCTATACAACCTAAATATTTGTTCATCATCAGCATTTTTATTTATTACAAATTAAAATTTCCCTATAAGATACGCAATCTAAAACGAAAAATATTTTGACATACTCAAGTATAATTAAATTAAATAAATTAAATTAAATGATGTGACTAAATTATTTTTTATAACTTCTTTCGTACATATGCCAAAATATTTTTGATTGGGATTCTTATGGTAAGAATTGTTCATGTTATATAGTTAAGTTAAGAATTGAAAGAAAAACAAGATAGAAATCCTAAGGCAAGAAAGAATATCCTTAAACAAATACAATAAAAAAAGCATAAAAAAGTAAAACTCAAAACAAAGAATAGCCTATAAATAACCATATACCAACCAGCAAAACCGTATTTCTTCCAAATCCTTCCACCTTCATTCTCTCCTCTCCTTCCATTAAAACCAAAATGGATTCAGCTCCACCATTGTTGGAGCTAGACCTTGACAACCTTAAAGCCCTCAAAATCCTAGGCAAAGGTGCCATGGGCACTGTCTTCCTCGTCCGCCACCCCACAATCACAACCACCAACACCACCAACAGCAACAACAACAACAACCTCTTCGCTCTCAAAGTCGTGGACAAAACCTCCATGCATGCAAAACTCGACGCAGAACGCCGTGCCCGTTGGGAAATCCAGGTTCTCTCAGCGCTCTCCCACCCTTTTCTCCCTTCCATTCTCGGCATATATGAATCGCCACAGTTTCTTGCATGGGCCTTACCTTATTGTCCAGGGGGTGATCTCAATGTCCTCCGTTACCACCAAAACGACCGCGTTTTCTCTCCTACCGTTATTCGATTCTACCTTGCTGAAATAATATGCGCTCTCGACCACCTTCATTCCATGGGCATCGCTTACCGTGACTTAAAACCCGAAAATGTCCTTATCCAACGCTCCGGGCACGTCACCCTCACCGATTTTGACCTCTCCCGAAAACTCAAACACAAAACCGTTAACAACATTGTTTCTGCAATGTCTTTGCCTGACAAAAAGGCTCAAGAAGCTTCCAGAAAACACCGACGCAACTTCTCTCGCTGGATCCAGCTTCTTCCTAAAGAATCCTCTCAATATTATCAGAACGGTTTGAGTTTAAGTTTGAGTTTGAAGAAGACAATGTCAGCAAGAGTTAGCCCGGTGAGTCGACGGAAACAAAGCTTCTCAAACGGCGAACGGTCCAACTCGTTCGTTGGGACCGAGGAATATGTCTCGCCGGAGGTTGTTCATGGTGATGGACACGAGTTTGCTGTGGATTGGTGGGCGCTTGGGATTCTAACATACGAGATGCTATATGGCAGGACGCCTTTCAAGGGAAAGAATCGGAAGGAAACGTTTAGGAATGTGCTTACGAAGTCGCCGGAGTTCGTTGGGAAAAGGACGGAGTTGACGAATTTGATAGAGAGGTTGTTAGAGAAGGATCCTATGAAGAGATTGGGTTATTCGCGTGGTGCTATTGAGGTCAAACAACATGGGTTCTTTAGAGGGGTTAATTGGGAAATGTTGACGAAGGTGGTGCGTCCTCCATTCATTCCGGGTAGAGATGACATTAACGGAGAACTACCATCGGGGAAATTTTCCGATGGAAATGGCAGTGTGAATATAAAAGATTATTTTCAACGGTTGAAATCATCGTCGCTAATGCCTCACGCGCCTTTGCCGTTACCGTCGCCGCCTTGTTATAGGTTTAGAAAAAATGTTTCGCTAACGGCATTCTAAACCACGTGTGTGTGCTTCGTTGCATGTGTAAGAGTTAGTTTTTTTAACATTTTTATTGTAATTGTAATATCTGTGAACAGAAGTTGAATAACTGTAGATCGTGAAGAATGAGATAGCATAACTAGTTTGGTTTGAACTATGACAATATCATGTGTAATCAAGGTTTGCAGATGTAGATTGACATAGTTGGATCTTTGGTTAAAATATTTATTAATCTTAGATCAGTTGACTATAGATAAAAATTGAGTTTAAGTTGCTCTATTTCATTAGAATTGAAAGGTAACATTGTGAAAATATTTGGGGATATACATATACATATAAATATATTATATTTTTTAACTTTTCTTCCTTTTTACCTTTTTACAAGTATATATGTCTTGGGTATGAATAGTCTGCTCAAATGTTGTTAAACACTAAAACGTTTCTCTAACATCAATATGTTTTGATATTTCTGGTATCAAGAATGCTAAATTGACACTAAATCTTAACATTACATGTTTTAGTTTTTTAAATATTTTATTGGTGCTCAAAATATGTGCTTGTACATAATTTATTAGGAATAGCATTGCTCTTTTATACAACTCTCACATACGACGTAGGATATTTGTGTAAGCTTTGGTGCCATTATAGCATTGTTTTTTTGACATTGTCTATATTTGTGACATAGTTTTTTTAATTGTTTTGTTCATAAAAAGAGTCTAGTTTTGTTTAGAGTTTGATAATTACATTTTAGTTAAGAGTTGTTCGTAAAAGAATTTAACGTAGGATTTGAAATGAGACATTTCATCTCTCATACTTATTACAATATATGAGATATTATATTAATAAAAAAAATTAAGAATTGTTCTAATGAAAGTTTAATTTGATAGGAGTAATATGAGAATCATTAAAATATTTATTAGTTTAGTCGTGTCGAGCAACTTGATAAATTATGATAAATTGTACACAATAATTTATAATTATATTTTTGAGAAATTTGGGTCGGACATATACTCAGACTTAAGAAAGTTAGCCGCAATCTCCAAGCATTTTATAGGGCAACACCGATCTTAACTTGTATTTCCGAACCTTCACCTGAAGCATTTTCCTCTAACAAGTCTCATACTTGGGGGACTATACATTCTAGTCTCCCCTCCAAAGCATCTTGCCCATGCAAACTTTATGCTTGGGGAATTTTGTACATTCCAGTATTTCACCTAAAAGCATATGAGATGAAGTACTCGGGTGTAGCATAGTCCGTCTCGACCTAAACCACTCACAGGAAAGGACTAGACCAGATCACTCTTAATGAGTCAAATCGCGAAGGTTGGTTCATGAACGAATGCAACTCACTTTGGATGAATACCCATTATACATACAATTGGAGCATTAAATCCATTTAATAACCTTAAAATGCTGTCCTTGGACAAAGAGATAGAGAAGTTAACTCCTTTCAACAAGATAAGGGAATACGTATCATAATGACAATTGAATCAGCATAAAGACTCAGTCATAAGAAAGTTTTATAAAAATTAGACATCGTTAAGCATAAAACGACACACTTTTCATAAGACTCACAGTCAATCAATTTTCGAGCAACTCTTACTGGCTTCGTGTCGATAGAGTTATTAATAATGCACTCTACGTATATATTTGGTGTCCGTGGAGAGCGGTAAAACTGACTCAGTCCTCAAGTTTAATACAAATAAAGCTACCACATGCGGTGATGATAATGACGATGATGACATTGCAAAATAGGTTGTACGCCAACTTTTTTCAGATTCATTATTGTTTTAATGACATGAAAAAGGTGCTCGATCAAACCACTATTATATACTCTCATTGTGATCGGACTATACTTGTTGTCAATGTTCATTTACATTATGGTCATTGAAAAGTGTAAGTTTTATGGTGATATGGTACCAAAGTCGCACGACGATCACTATTCAAGAGAGATTAGAAGAGAAAAATAATAATTCATAGGAGGATATCCAGATTTTTGAACATTCTAGAAGCTTCATGATATTAAGACACTGGTATCTCAAAAAATCAATTTAAGTGGATCTATTTGCATTTCACAGGGGAAAAAAAATTCAATTTAAGTAAATCAAAGCTATTCAACATTCTATTGAGGTGTCTCATTTGTGTAGGGTCGGGTACTTATTTCATCTAGTATTTGCTAGAGCAATTATCCCTTTTGAATTTATGCTAATTTTTTTTCTTCATTTTTTAGCCCCTACATCAATTTAAGTAAATTGATATGATCTTTGTATTGGAATAATTTTATTGGATCATAAAAGATAGTGCATGGTAAAAATGATTTAAGTGCAGCAATGCTAGACTCAATCGCTCGATTGGGCTTGGTTTCCCAAAGTTGGGCCTATCTGGTTCCAATAATACTTTTGTCTTGATGATATGGAATTAGTTAATACACCTTATTCTTTCCAAACTTTGAAAGCTCGTGAGACATTGTCTAAATCCAAGAGTGATTGTTGATGGCATTATTTTTATATATTTTTTGTTTAATTTGTGATATCATTTCCATGTCATTTGTATCTTCCTTGAAATATTGTCTTGTTATGACTTGATATGATGTTTCTACAATGGTTTATTATTGAGGATGATATGTAACAAACTTCCAACTCTTTGGAGGAGCTAGTGTAGGTTCTTCATGTTTTCTTTTATCCTCTTGAGTTTTACCTGAATCGGAATGATGGCTATTTGAAACGCTGATTTGTTCTTCTATTTTGTCCTCATGATACCTTTCTATCATTAAATCATTAAGTTCATCAAATACAACATGCATACTTTCCTCAACACATTGGTTTCTTAAATTATAAATTCTATATTTATTTTTTTTAAGTTATGGAATAACCAATAAATATTCAATTGTTTGATTTAGAACCAAATTTTACCAAATTATACTTATTATTAAGAATATAATAATAACATCTAAAAACACAAAAATAAATTATATTTGGTAATATATTTTTTTAGAGTTCATGTGGGGTTTTGTTTAATATTTTTCTAATAGATACTCGTTATAACATATAGCAAGAAGTATTGATTGCTTCTTCACAAAAATAATTTTCTATTTTTAATTCATTTAGCATGATTATTGCCTTATCTTGAAGAGTCCTATTTTATTTTCTTTCGACCACACCATTTTATTATGGTATTCTAGGACATGAGAAATTACGAGATACGTTATTTTCATCAAATAATTCTTTGAAGGAGATCTTTTCAAATTATCTCCCATGGTCACTTCTTACAACTATGATGTATGAGCTTTTCTCATTTTGAACTGAAATACAACATGTCCCATCTTTTTGCAAAAAGAACAATTATTTTCTTTTTCATTGTTGTTCTTTTGAGAGATGATGAAATTTTCATAAACCTTTTGGTTTTTTCCAGAGATTTTAAAACATATTCCTACTTTATAAAATACTCATGATTGTGTTACTAAGATTTTTTTGAAAAGTTTCAGTGATTTAAATTTTTTGATAATATCATTAGTTAGAGCTTCTACTTGGCTTTCAAGAGACTTGATTTCTTTTTCTTTTTGAGGCGGTTTTTAAGTACTTGGTTGCTTTAGTTTTTTGCTTAAGATTTTTTTTATGCATGAACAAGGTTGAATATGAGTTATACAAGTTTCAAATAATATCTATATTATTTTCATTTGATTTTTGAAGTTTCTCTTTTTCATTTTTTTAAATTAAGAAGTTTACCTCTAGTAAATTCTCTAATAGAATATTAATGGTTTTGCAAGTATGACATGAGTTAGAGAAGCTCACCTCTTCAGAGTCTGAGTTTTTCATTCAACAAAAATTTGCTTCTCCATCCTCAGCTTCTGAGTTAAAACTTTTAAGATCCACCCGAGAAGCCCATCATTTTTGAGATTCTTTGCCTTAAGGACACTCAGTTTTGAAGTGTCTTACCTTGTTGCATCCATAACATGCAATATTACTCTTGTCAACTTTAGTTTTCTAAAAGTATCTTCTGTTTTGAAATGGTTTTTGAATTTGATTTCTTCAAAAGATCATTTGCTTAATTTTTCGAGAGATAAAGGCAAGATCATCTTCATCCTCGGAGTGTGATTCTATAAGCTCATCGTATTTTGGTTCATGATTTTGTGAGGATATGATTTATTTTTGAGCAACTAAAGTTTGAGAGGCTTTAATGTAGTCGTGTTTCCTTACTTTCGTGGTATGTCTTCAATGATTAAAATTTCATGAGCACGATGCGATTCAATGAGTTTTTCAACCTGCAACTCTTTTAAGTTGTTTGCATATGTAATAGCAGTGACCATGGGTCCCCAAATATTTGGAAGGCTTCCTATAATCTTTCTCTTTCATGGGTTGCGAAAGTTTTTTCAAGTGATATGAGCTCGTTTACAATGATGGTTAATCCTGCAAACATCTTGTTAATTGTATCGTCTTCTTTTATTTCAAACGTTTCAAATTTATTTACTCCCATGTCAATTATTTACTCTTTGACATAACTAGTTCCTTCATGATGGATTTTGAGAGCATCCCAGTTTCTTTTGTAGGAGTACATTATTTTACTCTATTATAATCTACTCCACTCAAGGCAGGAGGTAAAATAAATCTAGCTTTAGAGTTTTGAAGTACCTTGTCATTTTCATCTTTGGTCCATTCTTATTGTGGTGTAGGTACTGATTCAGAAGTCTCTCTTTGAGTAGACATAGTTACAAAATTTCCTATTTCAACAACTGACCATATTTTGTTATCTTGAGAGGTTAGAAAGAATTTAAATATCCTATTCCAGTAGTAGTAACCTTAGCCATTGAAATATGGAGGTCTATGTGATAGTCCTTCTTCAGATATAAACTTTGTTTGTTCAAACATTTCTTTCATGATCATTTTACTCTAACACTATTAAGATTCCTTTAAAATTCAAAAGTTGGTGCTATAGAGACGTTTCTATATACCAATTGAAGTAAATAGAAAGTAACTAGAAAATGGGGGGGGGGGGGGGGGTGAATAGAGACGTTTTAAAATTTCTTTTTAGCTTAGAATCACAACACAAACTTTAAAGGAATCCTTGGAGAAGAAAGATTATTATAATATATAGATAATAAGTTAGTGTGAAATGTATGAGAATGTAATTCACAATGTGATAAATAAAAGAAAACAGATTGAGAGAAGGTGCACACAAAAGTTATACTAGTTCAGCAAAAATGGTTAGTCTAGTCCTTACAATATGTGACATTTTTTAGTGATGTTTGAAATAGCTTTTATTCAGAGTACTATTTACACACAATGTATTCTCTTATCCTTATCAAGCTTACAACTCTGAATGATTTAGCTTTCAAGGAACTTACAAATTTGTTTACAAGCCTTTTGTACTGCCTGGGGATATACACAATTACATGAGTGTTTTGATGTGTAAAACAATGAACTACAACTTCAGTGTATGGTAGGGAGAGTTTTTAGTAAGGAATCTTTGGTAATGTGTATTGATGATTTGAAGTGGCTTGAAAATGAGAAATAATGTTGTTAGGATGTTTGATGAACTCTTTTGCTTCTTGTCTCTTTTTGATATCCAAAAACCACACCTTAAAGTAAAATTAAAACTTCAATTTAATTATAATGTGGTTGTTGTAAGGTGATGCATCAAAATTTATCCATGAACAAACACCATAAACTATAGATGTGCCACAAATATAATTTGGCTCCTCGGAAGGAAAACATTTAACCTTGAAACTTGTTCTATCAAAAGAAAAACTAATACTATTCATTTGAACTCTATGATGTAATCATCATAGTACTCTATCATATAACTTATTAAAACATATCTTTATATTACTTGGTGTCAAGTGACTTTTGTGTTCTTGTATCTGTATCCTCCCACATGATTGCGTATCCTCGGATTTAATATGATTTATCATGATGAAGATAGTCTTTTTAGGAAATAACCATGTAACTTTGATAATCCTTTTATGAAATGACCATGTAACTTTGAAATAACCATCTTGTATTATTATGAAAAGCTTGCAACAAATTTTAGATAAAATTTATAAAATAGTCTGTTATCTTCAAAATAATTTAGAATATGTTTCAATAAGTTCTTGGGATTTATGCTAACCAGGAGAAGGATATAGGCTAACCTAGATAATTGTTAGACCATCATCAATATGAGAATTCCATCTAACATTAAATAAGTTTAACAACTAACAAGGTGCTTAGCCACACTAGTTTGTTTCCTTTTTTGAGTAGGTGACAAGGTTTTCCCTTTCCTTTCCACTTTTAAGAAGAATTTAAAGTTAGACTGGATAAGCGAGTGCGAGGAAGTGTTCTCCAACCTAAAGGCCTTTCTAAAATCACCAGTCATATTGATGTGCCTTATAGTCGTCTTCCCCCTTTACCTCTACCTATGTGTTATTGACCAGGGGATTAATTTTGTGCTCGTACAAGAGACAAACAAAGTAGAGCAACTTTTATATTTTGTGAGCAAGATATTTAAGGGTATTGTGGCCAGGTACCAAAAGATTGAGATGATCTCCTTGGCGGTCGTAATAATTGCAAGGAAACTCGGACTCAACTTTCAAGGGCACCAGGCAATGGTGAAAACCAACTACTCCATTCAACGGGTTTTAGAAAAGACAACACTTGTAGGGAAGATGGTGTCTTAGTCAGTCTAGTTATCTAAATATGATATCCAATATATCCCTAAATGAAGCATCAAATTGCAGGTACTAGTCAATTTCATAACAGGGTTTAGTTCACTAGTAGACGAGGATACCGCACACACATGGATATTATATATAGATGGCACCTCGAACCTGAAGAGAAGTGGCACTAGAATAGTATTAGAAGGCCCAAATTAAATATTTCTCGAGAAAACCTTGAAGTTTAAATTCACGGACGAAAATAATAAAGTTGATAATGAAACCCTTATCATCGACATGATTCTCTCCTTTGAAATAGGCACTTCAAATCTCAAAGCTAGGAGCGACTCGCAATTAGTGGCCAATCAGGTCATCAAAGAATATTAGGCAAAAAATCCCCATCTTATCAAGTATCTCAAAAAGGTACATGACTTATCTGGATGTTTCAAAGCTTTTGAAATAACATAAGTGCCCAGGGAACAAAAATTTAGGGTTAACCTTCTCTCTAAAAAGAGTAGGACATAATCACACTGTAATTCACAATACTCTCTTCACCCCTGTATCGAGGCAGACAAAACTAACATTGTTGAAGTCTCTCAGACCATCAAATGGATGACACCCTTTATATTATATCTACAATCAGATGAACAGACGCTAGAAGAGTTAGAAGTGGAGAATATTTGAAAGCGTGTATCAAAATACACCATGATATCAAGGAAGCATTACAAGATAGGAATGCCTTCCCCAATGTTAAGATGTCTAGTAAAAAGATAAATTTCCCTGGTCGTCATAGAGGTGCACTAAGGAAATTGCAGTAGTTAGATTAGCAGGCAAGCATTGGCCCATAAATTGTTAAGGGTAGTTTACTATTGGCCCACACTTATGAAGGATAATACAATATCATCGGGAAATACGATAAATGACATGATCATGTCAATTTATATCATGCACCAACTAAGATCCTACATTCAGTCATGTTGCCTTTGACATTCTACTAATGGAGCATGGACATCTTAGGTTTTTTTCCATTGGTGCCTGGACAATTTAATTTGAAGTTAACTCTAAAATCACGGTATAAATAGTTCGTCACTTATATTGGCAACAAATCATGTGCAAGTTTAGGTTGCCAAGAGTTATCATATCAGACAATGGTACTCAATTTTCTAGCTTTACTATGGTCAATTTTTTTCACGACCTTGAAGTACAAACAAAGTTTATTTTTGTTGTCCATCCACAGGAAAACAGGCAGTATGAGTCAGCAAACAAAGTGATATTATGCGTAATAAAGAAAAAGTTGGATGAAACCAAAGGGTTTTGAAATTAACAGTTCCACAAATTATTGTGGTTATATCTTATCATACCATCCCTCCTTCAACCACCAAAAAGACTTTATTCATAATGGTATACAGAATTAATGCCATGCTGCTTGTCAAAATCCACATGCCCACGAGGAGGTATTCTCAATTCAATTAAGAATAGAATGAGGTGGAACTTATGTGTGAAGTCGGCCTAATAGATGAGACTTGATATGTCGCTCACATCATGGAATTTTTTTCCAAACAAAGGGCGACTATAAGATACAACTCACAAGTGGTCCCAAAAGAAATGTAGAAGGGCGACCTCGTACTCTGGCAGGTTGTTGCATTGTCTCAACAAGGTAAGGTACAACCTAACTAGGATGCTCCATATTGCATATGCCAGAAACTACCTCAAGGAGCCTACATGCTCAAAGAGTTGAATTATAAGACTTATCCCAAGAACACAGAACTTAGCAAACTTGAGATGTTATTACAATTAGCTATCTTTTTGTTATCCATTTTTAATAAGGAGAAAGGCGTTTAGCCAACCAATGTATGAATTATTTTAAAAACTGATTGTTATCGTATTCACATAAAAGTTAACATACTGCATTATGGTCGATTTCTTTACGAAGTATCTCACAGACGCTTTCATCACTAGTGGAAGCTGCCCAAACCACCAGTGCTTCCACAATCAACATTCCTTCGTCTCTCCATCGCCTTAGTATGTTTTGATCTTCGCATCTTGACTCGGTGTCAAATTTCCGGATGAAAGATGTGTTCTAATGATGAATAATTGTTGATTATAACAATGTTGTGGACCTCCATAGGCATAATAAGATGCAATTGAGTAAAATCAGAATATCTAACAATTTGTGCCACAACGGAGTATCGCGTGCTTCACGTCGGCTATTACCTTAATCGCTGGTAATTTGCGTTTAGAGTTTGGTTTACTTCATTGTGATCTAGGAATTCTGGTGCGATATGATATCCACTTATTTCTTGGATGTTCTTCTCCGCATGGAATACGCGGTAGAAAATTTAAGTCGGAAATTATTACAAATTTGTCGTACCTTCGAAGTCAATACGGTAAGGATCACATTGATGATGGATAATTGATTCGATCCAGAATTCAAAGGCTAATCAAGGATCCCCATGGAAAAATCAAAAGTGAATGTCACAATCTCTCAGCAATTTTGGCATAAATCTGAGTTTGGATTTCGAACGATCCATCAATGGAATTTTCACGGGAATTAGGAGTCAATTCACACAAAGAACGCCAATGTTCTATTATGGAACTAGAATTATGTGTAAGTTGGTGATGAACATTCCTGAACTAGAGGTACTAATCTCTAACAAGGCGGCACAGGGACGGACTTGCAAGGTTAGCACTCCAATGACAAAGTCAGTTCAAAATTCAAGATGGATGTAGTAAAAAGTCGAGATCAGAAAGTGTACCTTGCATATATTTTGAGATACCTTTATATCTTGGGTCATTTGGGGTAGAATGAAATTAATTTGGACTTTAGTTTTTTGGACCTTTTCCTGGTCCAAAATATGATTATTCTAAAATAAGTCATCTGACATCCTTTCATATTTGAACTCATATCCACTAATTTAATTAATTAATTAATTATATAAATAGAAATCTAATTAATCTTCTACTTAATTTGATTACTAACAAATTAAAGCTCTTAACTGATAGATAACTGATATATTAATACAAATATAAATATTGACATAATAAATATTGTAATATAGTTAGAGAATACACACAAACAACGGGAATTAGGAGTCAATTCACACAAACAACGTCAATGTTCTATTATGGAACTAGAATTATGTGTAAGTTGGTGATGAACATTCCTGAACTAGAGGTACTAATCTCTAACAAGGCGGCACAGGGATGGAGTTGCAAGGTCAGCACTCCAATGACAAAGTCAGTTCAAAATTCAAGATGGATGTAGTAAAAAGTGGAGATCAGAAAGTGTACCTGCATATATTTTGAGATACCTTGATATCTTGGGTCATTTGGAGTAGAATGACATTAATTTGGACTTTAGTTTTTTGGACCTTTTCCTGGTCCAAAACATGATTATTCTAAAATAAGTCATCTGACATCCTTTCATATTTGAACTCATATCAACTAATTTAATTAATTAATTAATTATATAAATAGAAATATAATTAATCTTCTACTTAATTTGATTACTAACAAATTAAAGCTCTTAACTGATAGATAACTGATATATTAATACAAATATAAATATTAACATAATAAATATTGTAATATAATTAGAGAATACAAATATTCCAATTATCTTCGACTTTAGTAATATATCTAAACAATTATATCATGATTATTTAGGCATATCTGAATGTTATTTATCTTAACCAAATCTAAATGTAGATCAATATTTAATAATAATAATAATAATAATAATAATAATAATAATAATAATAATAATAATAATGATAATAATAATAACAAAAGTGTGGGAATTGTCATTCTTTTTACATGATGCGGTTTATTTGAGACAATTCTTCATCACGCGTACAATTTTATTGCAAAAGAAACATGTGGACTCATTTGGTTGTTCTTTTTCCTTATTGTTATGAGAAGGGTTTCCTTCATTCCTTTTCCTTTTATTATGGGAGTTGGTGGCCAAGTGAACACTATCAATACTTTTCATCTTCGGTCTCTCTTCCTCTTGCACGAAGTGGGATATAAGTTCATTGAGGGTCCATTTATCTTTATGAATATTACATCTCACTTTAAATTTACCAAAGTGTGCAAATAGAAAAAAACCAAGTACAGAAATAAAGCTCTATAAACTATACCTTTAATTAATACCTTGACTTTTGATGTAAGATTAGACAATTCAAAAATTTACTCCCTCTGACCCCCAAATCGAACTAAACAGGTGGTGATAAGCCAAAATTTGTTTTTACTCCCTCATGTTCTCCTTACCATTATATTTCACTGAAATGATTTTGGAAATGGTACTACTAGTTTCAATCTAATCATTTTTTATAAATAATTGTTCCACAACTACAAGAATATTTTTGGATTTTCCTCTATCTGCAATTAAGCCCTTAATCATTTAGGTATGAATCTTTTGATAATCATTAGCCACATTCCATCAACTCAATCTCATTTTTTCAATTTCACTTCATTTGGGTTCTCAATAGTGGCAGTGGACGATATTCTCTTAGAGATAAATTAAAGTTCATGCATCTAAGAACAATTTCCAAATATTCCTTCTACAACTTGAAGTACATTTTATTTCTAATAGGGATAGTTTTAACACGAGCATTAAAGTTGAAAGCGGTAGCAAAAATAACTAAGGATGATAATAGCAAACATATAACATTAGTGGACATGTCATAAGAAAACCTTTAAGACATGCATAGGATTCTTTATATGAAAATTAAACAAGAACCACACAACTAATCCACAATATTTTGATTAAAAGAATTAAATACAAGAATATATTGATTATTCTTTATTGATTAAAATTTAAAAAAATATATTCAATAAGCATGAACCACACAACTAATCCACAATCTATTAAAAGAATTCAACTTATGAGGGTATTTTTACATTTAATTACTCACATTGATAAACTTAAAAAAGGGCACATTTATCATCACGAATATATAATTATTCAACCAAATTATGCCACCTTTTTGGTCGATCATAAAAGCTCACATGAACAATTTTATACTACATCTTTTATAAGTTCGATAGAATCATATTTACATAAGAGAAATTACTTTTGCAATATGTTGTGTCAATTAAACTCAATTAAATTTACTAGATAAATTTAATAAAATAAATGAGAAGATCTTAAAATTCACACAACCATCACATGTAATATAACTTGTATGTTTATTATATCATTTAATAATCACATGATTATCAAACTATTCTTATTGCATGGATAATAATAATAATAATAATAATAATAATAGGAAAAATAAATTTCAAAATGATCATTAAAAATTATATATAAGAAAAATAATTAAATTATATCAATATATGCCTACATAGCACTATAGTAATCACTCGTAAATTGTACAATATGGTGACCCGGGTTCTGTAGTCGTTGGAATTCTCTGTTGCGCCACATCCACAAACAATGGCACAACGTGACCAACAATCTCTCCACAAGATACCATTAGATTAGTTTGGATCCAAGTCTTCAACTCTCCATGAAAGAAATCATCTCTAAACTCATCAGACACAAAATTCAACCAAATTTGCATAGCAATAGAGTAGTCCCTAAACACATGCAAACTAGTTTCATCATATCACCACAATAGTGACACATAACATGCCTCATTCCTATCATGCTCTTGTTATAGTTTGTGAGAAGTCTATCATGATTTAAAAGTAAAATAAAACATCTCACTCTCTTAAATACACATAATTTCCGAATTTGTACTAGCCCTCATCAAATATAGCATCATCAAATTCACACAATAGATTGTACACCACTCCAAGAAAATAACCATTTGCACTAACTCATATAATAATATATTCATCTTTTCTGTACACACACTTCCCACGAGGGAAGATTAATAGATTTTTTTTAATTAACTCGTGCGCCATCTAGTTCTGCAGCAAATGTCATTTATAGTCTCCATTTAATGAAACCAAATCACATAACTTAGCTTTTAACCGTTTATTCGGAATAGCCAAATAATATTGGCTCCAACAAAATATAACTCTAACAAGCAATATCTCTATCATCTTCAACGATCTAACTCTAGTAGAATAAAGGCAAGACGCGAACGTAACAACCGTCTTCCATAAACTTGAGCCTGAAGTACGATACTTGACAATATCATGCATAATATTGCATACATATTTGTTTTGCAAAATGTTACACCAAAATTCATCTGCATCAGTATGCAATTTCCATCCAAGCTTGAGAATGCAAGCTTTACTCATGTTGTCCAACCTTCTTAACCCAAGACCTCCCAACCACTTAAGTTTGGTAACTTTTTCCCAATTCACTACATGATAATTCATTTTCCTCTATTTTTGCTCAAATAAATTTATGTTGCAAGCAATGAATTTCATCAATACAAGCCTTAGGAATTGTATTTGTCATCATAGGATGAATTGAAATAGCTTCCATGATAGTCTTTGTCAATGTCACTCTTCAAGCAAAAGAGAGATACTTCTCTTTCTAAACCACAGGTTTTAAGCTAATCTCATCAACAATACATTGAAAATTTGAATATTTAAGCGCTTTACCACGCAACGACACACTAAGAAATACTTTCTAAGGTGTAAAATTTCTCGAAAATTTAATATATGAACTAATTTTTCTCTCATATTTTTAAAAACATTCTCGGAGAAGAGCACTCTAGTTTTTTCATTACTCACCTCTTAACCAAACATGTTATAATAAAGTTGAAGGATTTCCATGACACAATTAATTTGTTTTTCCTGGAGCTTCACCAAATAACAAGAGATCATATGCAAATATCAAATGAGAAACAATTTCGCCATTCCTCCCCATACGAAAGATGTTCCACTTCTCATCTTCAACATGTAAAATTAGGTAAAAAAATTTGTTCATGCAAAAAAAAAAGATGAAATCTCCTTGACGAATACTACGTTGCGGGACAGAAATAATTATTTTTTACACCATTCCATTTGTTACAGGTTTCAACAATAGTAAGAACATGCATATGGCTATTATTTGGACCCATGGAACCGGAAAACCACTCGAGAACCAGTCCATTGGAATCAGATCAATGGACCAGCCAAAAGGTTACTCGGTTCGGGAATGAATAATTTTTTTATCCGATACCAAAAAGGGATCATATATTAGATATTTATTGGATACTTTTGTCGGATATCTGAAGTAACGGTCCGATTTCGATCTAAAAAAATGGTCCATCACTGTTTCGGTCCGGACCGAATTTACCCGATTACTATTTCGGTTCGGTTCTCGGGATAGTAAATATCCGGACCGGATCGGACCGATAACAGCTCTAAACATGCATAATAACATTTACCATAATTCTACTAATTTAAAATTGAATTAGAGAAAAAGTTTAAGGAAAAAGATATAAAATAGGAAAAAACAAAGAAAACATAAGGTCACATTCATTCATTCTATACATAAGCATTTATATAATTCTAAAAATAAATATATTTTTAATTTGTCTTACTTTCTATTCACTTTTGTTTATACTAAAAAAAAAAAAAATCAAAAAATCATCTCGATTTGTATTCATTTTCCACCAACTTTCATTCCACTTTCTTCTCTTCCCCTCAAAAAAAGAAAATCATAAAAAAATATCCTTATTCATGCAATTCGTTATTAGCCGTTCATTTTTTTCTATGTTTGTTTCAGCAATCAAATAAAAAAATACTAATATAAATGATTTTAAAAAATCAAAATAGGAAGTAAATCATTATGAAATTTAAATGTCCTTTTCTATTACATTGATTGCCTATTGCTTCTCAAAGATAAAAACAAATTTTTTGATAAGGCAAAGATAAAAACAATCCATAACTTGAAGATTTTTCCTATCATTTCTTTTTTCTATTTTTTATTTTAAAAACAAATTCTTTCAAAAACACATGAATCATTCCCACCTTAATTTTGTTTTCTTTCTCGCAAAGAATCATTCCCACCATAATCCTTCATAAGTTACGTCTTTCTCACTTCCTTCAAGTTTAATTCATTTTTGATATTTTTTTCTCCATTTCTTAGCTTCCAATTCAGTTCTCTCTGGTGAGTAATCTATAATCTATTATCTATAGCATAAGTGCTTATTACGATAAGCTGTTTTCACAATTGCTTATTCTAGTAGTAGTTAAGGTGAAATAAGTTAATCAATTTTTATTTTGACTGAGAATTTTTCAGATGGAGGCACTTGTGTATGCTTTTGTGGCCTTTATGCTGTGTGGTTGTTCTTATGGAAGAGAATGCACGAACACTCCGACTCAATCGCACACGTTGCGATATGAACTAGGGGTATCAAAGAATGAGACATGGAAGAAAGAAGTGATGGCTCATTATCATGTAACACCAACTGATGATTCAGCTTGGGCTGATTTGTTACCAAGGAAGTTCTTATCAGAAGAACATCAACGTGGTTGGAGTGTTATGTATAGGAATATTAAGAATTTGGGTGTGTTTAAGCCACCTGTTGGGTTCCTCAAGGAAGTTCCTCTTGAGGATGTGAGGTTACTGGAAGGTTCTGTTCATGCGGATGCGCAACGGACTAATTTGGAGTATTTGTTGATGTTGGATGTTGATAGGTTGATTTGGAGCTTCAGGAAGACGGCTGGATTACCGACTCCGGGTAAACCGTATGGTGGATGGGAGGCTCCTGGTTTGGAACTCAGAGGACATTTTGTTGGTAAATTTTATTTTAGCTTCTGGAATTCACTTTTGAAGGTTAATTTATAATTGATTTTTATATTTTTTTTTATAATTGAAGGGCATTACTTGAGTGCTTCGGCTTTAATGTGGGCGAGCACAAAGAACGATAGTCTGAAGGAGAAAATGTCGGCTCTTGTTACCGGTCTATCGGCTTGTCAGGAGAAAATCGGAACAGGCTATCTATCTGCATTTCCTGATGAGTTTTTTGATCGATTTGAAGCTATTGAATTTGTTTGGGCTCCCTATTACACCATTCACAAGGTATAAGAAAAACTATGTTTTGACTAGTGTAAGTGATTTTGGCCTTAATGTTGTGTGATCTCAATTACTCAATTTTTACAGATCATGGATGGTTTGTTGGATCAACATGTTAAAGCTGGGAATCCTCAAGCTCTAAAAATGTTGACATGGATGGTTGATTACTTTTACAATCGAGTGATGAATGTAATAGCAAAGTACACTGTACATAGACACTATGATTCTCTGAATGAGGAAACTGGAGGAATGAATGATGTCCTGTACAAATTATATAGCATAACGGTAGGTTAACTAGTTCGTGTAGTTTCTTTAACTCTCTTTTTGTTTCATGTGTTCATATAATGCATCTTCACATGTTGACTATGTAACTATGTTGCTTTTAAGTATATAAATCAACAGATATGGATTCTAATCCATAGCACATGGCGCCTGGTTATTCTGAACTGACTCTTTCATGTTATACAAATATGCAGGGGGATTCAAAGCATCTATTGTTGGCTCACCTTTTCGACAAGCCGTGCTTTTTAGGGTTGCTTGCACTAGAGGTAACTAATTGATATTTATTATGACATAATTCTGTTAGATATAATTTTGGCTGAAAATTTCAAGATGTTGCAACTTTTCTTCAAATTAATTTTATGAGAGCACTTATAAGTTATAACTAATGTTAGCTTTCAGATGAAATAATACACAATATATACCAAAAAGTTTACATGCAAAATTTAATTATATTTATAGCCTTATATTTCAACTTCAACTTTTATGTAGGCAAATGACATAGCTGGATTTCATTCTAATACACATATCCCAGTTGTTGTTGGAGCTCAAATGCGGTATGAAGTCACGGGTGATCCAATTTATAAGGTGAGTTCCTCATGCACATTCTAGATTACTAATCTATTTTTCACTAAGTTTTCAGAAAGTTATGTTTATTTTCTATTTATTGGTGTAAGCTAATTTATTTCTTTTTTCAATTTTAATGTTTTGGAGGTATAACTTGAGGATAATAATCATTCAACACCCTTATACATGCCTTTCAATTTTCTAAGAATAGTTCTTGTGTTTTGGTGTGTTAGGACATTGGGACATTCTTTATGAGCATTGTAAACTCTTCACACAGCTATGCAACTGGAGGGACATCAGTCGGCGAATTCTGGTACTAAGATGTCATCCTTTTAAGTTTCAGTTTTTTTCATTTGCATTGAAATTATTCATAGAATTTGATTTCTTAAAGAAAATCTAGTAGAAAGTTTCCGTTCCTTTATTTTTACATGATAATCAGTTCTAAATTTCTTTCTGAAGCCTTTTATCTCAACTATTGTGCAGGAGTGATCCAAAAAGAATGGCAGATGCCCTGTCAAAAGAGAGTGAAGAATCATGCACAACTTATAATATGTTGAAGGTACAACCAAATGAACCAATCACTCATCATTCTATTAGTTCATCATGTAATCCTAGAGAAGATTTTCAGAGTTTCTTTAAACAGTTGTTAGAGGGAAGACTTATTATACATTGTACCTCATTGGTATTACGTTTATGAATTATGCTTGAATCTGTTCCTACGTCAGTGTAACATGCTACTTCAGGGATGATTCATTGTTTATTTCCGTCGAAGTATTCATGCTGCCAAATATTGATTTCAGGTTTCACGCCACCTGTTCAGATGGACCAAAGAAGTCTCTTATGCAGATTATTATGAGCGTGCTTTAACGAATGGTGTACTCGGCGTTCAAAGAGGAACAGATCCTGGGGTGATGATTTATATGCTTCCTCTAGGTCGTGGGCAATCCAAAGCTACATCTTATCATGGTTGGGGAACACCATTTAATTCTTTCTGGTGCTGCTATGGAACAGGTGAGCAATCCAAACCCAAATCTTATCACGGTTGAGTAATATTCGTTGTAAACTCCTCAATTCTCTTACCAGAGAGCTATTCTCAATTTATTTTTCCTTTGTCATTAGGAATTGAATCATTCTCAAAGCTGGGAGATTCTATTTATTTTGAAGAGGAAGGGAATAATCCTAGTCTATACATCATTCAGTACATATCAAGTTCATTTAATTGGAAATCTGGCAAAGTTTTACTCACTCAGACAGTTGTCCCGGCTGCTTCGTCGGACCCTTACCTACGAGTTACATTTACCTTCTCTCCTAATGAGGTACCTATTACATTATCTTATTGCTTCTCATTTTGCCACATATCTTCTGATGATAGGTATTGAACTTTTGAGGTTATAAATCTATAATGCCATTTTTTGAGAGCCTTATTTAAGAAACCAACAAGATATGTAATATAAGATCCTCCATATTTTCCTTCGACGACCTATCATTTCAAAACTTGATCTCTGCAGAAAAACGGGACTTCTTCAACATTGAACTTTCGTCTACCATCTTGGACTCTTGCCAATGGTGCCAAGGCGGTATTGAATACTGAAACTATATCTCTGCCAGCTCCAGGTCTGAATCTGTCTTTACTTCCCTTACTTATCTCACGCTGATAGATGCTAGAATGTTTAATCACCAATAAGAAAAACAACGGAAAAGAACAAGCCCTTAGGTCATTCATATTTATGTTAGGACACACTCATACACACTACTAGTAAACCATACATAATTATGTATTCTTTATAGCAGGAAAAGTTAACATTTGAAACATGAAAGTAATATTTTACTGTCTTAACCTTTAGGGAATTTTTTGTCAATCACGCGACAATGGAATGCCGATGACAAGCTGACCCTTCAGTTGCCTCTTATCATTCGAACAGAAGCCATAAAAGGTAGCTTTACTGGACAATCTATGAATGAAATATACATATATTTCATGAAAGAATGTGTTTACTGATATTGTGTTTTCAAATGAAATTCAGATGAAAGACCTGAATTTGCATCTCTTCAAGCAATTCTTTATGGACCATATCTTCTCGCCGGTCATACCTACAAAAATTGGGAAATTAAAGTTGGTGCTAACACATCTGTTGCAGACTCGATTACTCCAATTTCTTCCAGTTACAATAACCAACTAGTTTCTTTGTCACAAGACTTTAATAATTCAACTTTTGTTATAACAAACTCAAACCAAACACTCACAATGCAAAACTTACCTGCACCTGGAACTGATATCGCTCTTCATGCTACTTTTAGACTTATCCAAAAGGATGCTATCAGTAAATCAGTGGTTTTAGAACCAATTGATCTACCTGGATATACTGTAAGTCACCAAGGACCAGACCAACCTCTTATCGTTGAAGATTCCTCCCTCTACGGGCTTACTTCGGATTTTCTAGTTGTACCAGGATTGGACGGACAAAATCAAACTGTATCTTTAGAATCAAAAAGCAACAAAAACTGTTACGTGTATAGCGATATGAGTTCTGGTTCAGGTCTTAAGCTCAAGTGCAAGTCTGGTTCTGAAGCTAGTTTTAACCAAGCAACAAGTTTTGTCTCTGGGAAAGGATTAAGGCAATACCATCCTATCAGCTTTGTGGCTAAAGGTGCATACCAAGATTTTCTTTTGGAGCCATTATTCAACTTCAGGGATGAGTATTATACAGTTTATTTCGACACTCAAGGTCATGCAAGTTGGAATTCTAAGTAAGCTTTGCATAGAAAGGTTCAAATAATGAAAATATATTTATAGAAAGATTAACGGTTGAATTTCTTGTGCACGGTGCTCTAAATATATAAAATGGATGGGTTACTTCTTTTATACTAAATTTTCAGTGGAATATAAATGAATAGTGGATTGTTTTAATCCATTTATTAAAATTTAAGTAAAAATGTATCCATAGCTCATTTTACCAATGGAAATCATGGCACAATGATACTTGGAGTGCATCACTACGAGTATAGTTTAGGGAGTTGATATCTTCACCCTTATCTGTGCCCTCTCACCATCACAGTAAAAACTCACAAGTGCCTCTAGTATCCGGAAATACATCTCCGGACGCATTTTTTTTAAGTCATTCCTCAAAGCAAATTGAATAGTCCCCCTATAATACCAAATTTTATTCGTAGACGCATCTCCGTATGCGTAAAAGGTAAATTCGTAGATGCATATTTGTATGCGTAAAAGATAAGTTCGAAGATACATCTCTATAAACACTATTTATTCAAAAATTAGTGGGAGTTCCGGAGATGCTTCTCCGAACGCTTTTGTTTTATATCCTCGTGCCAGATTCTTCCCTCTTTACATAGATGTTCTATCAAGACATAATTGGATTTATGATAATTCAATAATATTGATACACCACAAACCTAAGCTTATACATTAAATCTCTATAAGCATGGTCTAACCTATATAGCATGCAAACAATGCAATAATGCATTATCGCAATAGCGATATTAATGAATACTAGAAAATTAAAAGGAGATAAGGGAAGAAGAAAAGATACACAGATATATATAGTGGTTTGCATTCATCCTCGTTTTACCTACTACACTCTTCAATGGTGTTAATAACCACTATAAAATGGTCACGATCTTCCCCTATTTTGATAAGTTTGATACAAGTATTTTGGTTACAATAAACTATCACACGATAATTCTCTTTGTTGATGCAGACACTTAAACTGCTAACAAGAACAAGACCTATAAAGATCTTGATCCAATAACCTTGCTCTCTAGAATAACCTGCTCCAACTATTCGTGTGTGGCAATTCACCTGGTCCCACCGATTTCTTGTCTGAGAAATTACCATTAGCTAAGTGTTGATTGGACAACTCCTAACTTTGTATGGGAGAAATCTTTCTCCAACTCCATCAAAGATGGATAACTTCCAGCTTTGCCTTATGGACAATTGATACTTGATCTCGCCAAAGTCTTCCTTGGAGTATATTGATATTGTCTCCTTGATAGATAACAATAAAGATCAAACACCATTTAAGAAATCATACCTCCACCTGTTACGAACAACAAACTTCACACAAAAACATTAGATATCTTAATGTACCACTAGTCACCCTTAACACTCAATCTTTAGAGATGAAGGTCCTCAACAATGGAAAAAGACTAAGGATGAATAAGGTGAACAGTGTCAAACTATCTTGCACATACTCTAATACACAAGGTGTTAGACAAAGGATTAGATGAATGTGAATGAAGAACATACACACAAGGTTCTCTTAAATTTCTGGATAAATGGGTTTTGGTTCTTGATTGATATCATGAGTTTGATTAAACATGAACAATACTTCAAGATTAATCTACTCACTCTCTCGGATTCACTTAAAACAACAACAAATTGCACAAGAACAACGTGCAACAAAAAAGTGAATCTGATATGGATTACACTCAAGAGGTTGTTCTAGAGAAGAAGAGAAAAATTCATGGTGATAGGTATAGACACACTAAATAAGAGAAGACAAATTGACATTTTTGTCTCTATGGATTTTAACCCGCATGTTTCACACACTTTTTACTTTAATTAAAAAAATGACTATTTAAATTTAAGATGGAAAATTGGATTTGTGAAGCTATGATTCGAGTCAAGAAGAAATTATGATTCAAATCAAGTTATATGTTTAATTCGAGTCAATCTGAGCATAGCACAAATTTTGCTTCATGGAGACACTTGATTTGAATCATAAGTAACACTTGATTTGAGTCACGTGAGGTTGTGATTCAAATCATGTTCGTTTGTTGATTTGAGTCAATTCATCCAGAGGCAAATTCCATTTTTCACAAGGTTCCTAATTCCAATCACACTTAACACTTGATTTAAATAAAGTAACTCAACATTATGATTTAAGAGCTCTAACTTGGGATTCAAGCCACACCTTATGAAACGACAAAAGAGAAATTTGCAAGGCTAAAAAAGGGACACTATCATGGATTAAACACTCTTATTTATTGAGTAATGGGGGTTCTCAATGGTAAAAAAAAACAATAGTTGAAGCAATTATAATACAAATCAAAAGCGAACAAAATAAAAACACGTGAATATTGAGTGATAAACAAATTACAAATACACATATAAAGTATAACAAAATAAATTCAAATTGGCAAAAACATCAAAACAAATAAACGATATCATACGATAATGTGACTACACTTTCAGTCTCTCTCTCTCTCTCTCTCTCTCTCTCTCTCTCTCTCTCTCTCTCTCTCTCTCTCTCTCTCTCTCTCTCTCTCTCTCTCTCTCTCTCTCTCTCCCCTTTTGTTGTTTGGAAAATTTAAGATATTATGGTTGAAAAATTATTCAAAGCGTTATTTGGAATTTGACGATATAATGAATCCAGTGAATTTCCTTAGCACATAACAGATGAGCGTACAACATTTTCCATGAGTTATAAAGCCCCCACTGTATTAAACACTTAATGCGCGTAAATATCGATAATATCTCGTTACTTTCTCCCTCTTTGACAAATAACAAAAGTGAAATAGAGAGTGAGAGAGAGAGAGAGAGAGAGAGAGAGAGAGAGAGAGAGAACGCAAACAACAAAATTCATGATAATACAAAAGCTAAAAAGAGAAAGTCGAATTAGTGAACTAAACAAACACCATAAAAATAGCATACAATACCAATTTTTGCAAACTCGCAATTTTAATAAAAATATCAAGAAAAATATAGCAAAATAAGAATCACAAAGATACCATAATATACGTGACTAAAAAATTGTCACAAAGTACATAATCCAAAATATAGTCAACCATATCAAATCAGCCAGTCAATCCTAAAACGTCATAAATATCCCAAAAGATGACATGATGCAGATGCTAGGATATGATATGCATGAAATAAAAACTAAATCAAGGTAGATCAGCTGCTTCAACAAGAGGAAGTGCAAGAGGTGCAAGATCAGGGTCAAATGGCTCTGAATCTAGATCGAAAGTACCAATAGGAAAGATGAGTTTAGATCTACCAAGTCGCTCGATAGCAGCTTTCCCTGAATCCACTTGAGCAATAACCCGGGATTCACCAGCCCGCATCTCGACTTTAACTCTTCATTCAGGTTCACCCAACTATCCTCACCTTCCTTAGCAACACCTTTACTGTGTGTCGTGATTCGTTATTCCCTAACCTAATTATTAGCCAAAAATTTCCTGAACCATTCATCAAAATATGCCTTCATGTTAGTAGTTAATAGCCCAAAACTGGATGCACCAGACTCATCAGAAGGGTCCTTCACTGGTTCCACAATTTGGTCATCATATACTTGCCTGCCAAATTTCTCAAGGTAGTAATACACACCATCAATGTCTCTATAGTACCTCATCATGGAAACTTTGTATTTGTCTAGAATCTTTAAAGCTTCAACCAAGTCCTCTTCCTTGGACACGTTACCATTAATCTCTAGAATCATCTGCACAAAAGAAGAGAAAAACAAAGGTCTTTTTGAATTTTCCTTGTAGTGGAGCCTCCAATCAATAATGAAATCTACCCAATCAAATCCATTATTTGAAAAAAGATCCCACGACAGGTAGAGGTCAAAGTTGTCAGCCCTGTCGCAATTTTATGCTTCCTGTAGAACACCTTAACAACGGTCCAGTGGAGAATTCGTATGTTGAACTTCACTTGACTAATGGGGAAGTTTAAAATACCAATGTCTTCAACCATAGACTTAGAAATAGACAGATTAAAACGAAATTTATTATACTTATACAATTTAGCAACAATTACACTTGAACTAGAAGAAGTCAGACCAAGATACTTAGTAAAGTCAGGTATTCGAATTTCACAACGCAATACTTGAATTTACTCTCAAGACCAGCAATAGTAAGTTCAAGGTTATAGTAAAAGGCTTTTCCATGATAAAAGTTAAACTTCTTGCTCAAACCAATAAATTTCAACAAATGGTGGTCAACAAAAGGTTTAAGGAACTCAGCTCTCAACTCAGAATCAGCAGTAGAATCAACATAATACTCTAGTTCAATAGGCTTATTCATGAATTTTTCATGGTACAATTTCAAGCTATCCTCGAGCTGAAGATGTATTACCTTGTGGCACATACCAAAGACTTGAGAGACGAGGGTGAAGAGAGAGAAGTAGTGTGAGGATATGAGTTTTGAAGCGGAGAGAGAGAGAGAGAGAGAAGTTTTATTTGTTTCATTATTGTCTATTGTGGTGGTGATAAATGTCTCCACCGTGAGACACTTGTCACTGATGTGGTGGCTTATCTTGGTATTCCCATGCACGCTCCCTTTCCTTCCTTTACGGTACACTAGCACACTTCAACCATCAGATCTATTGACCAAGTCAGATCTCAAGATCCCCTGTTAGGTCTTGGCTGCAATTTACACTTCTCACCCCTGTATTTTCTATTTGGCAGCACCTTGGGCCACTATTTTCACTCTTTTTGGCCCATTTAATTTTTTTATTATTATTTCTTTTTGTTTTCATTATTTTTATCATTTTTCTTAGACTAATATTAGCTTTACCATTTATTTCACTAATTTTTGTTTGATTATTTTTTATTAATCTTGTAAATTAGTCTACTTAATTAATCATTTTGATGCATATTATTTTTTATGTTTTTTTATCTCTTTATGATTTGTTTGGATATTTTGCTTTGTCTTTTGTGATCATCTGAAACCGAGTTGCCTATTGTTGTTAGCTTTGGGTTTATATTTCAAAGTTTAATTTAATATTACTCTTTGAATCGTTTAAACACATAGAGTCTATTTCCTGGTCTCAGATAGGGTTGATTCATACACGAATCGCCTTACAATTGCTTAACATAGTGTTATATTCATAATCTTTAGTTTTTTGTCTCTTTGTTCCTAGCTTTGCATTGAGATTTTGTAGTTTAATTCAATAGTAATCTTCGAATCATTTAAACGCATAGAGTTATTAGTGCAGCCTCAGATGATTCCTTCATGAACCGCCTTACGATTGCTTAACATAGCACTAAATTAGGTATTTTAGTTTTATGTTATTGCTTCACTCCATCTCCATTTGACAAAGTGTATTTTTCATCCCCGAGGCGTTGTAATAATTTTACCGCTTTCCATTTGTTTTTTTATTATTGCTTTGTGCTTTTTAATTAAGATTAGGTTAGTTCAAAATTAATCATTTTCATAAAAAGAACAAAACAATACTCGATCCAACGTCGAGTCTTTTTCCAAATCAAACTAAAAAACAATTGTAATGCAAAGCTTGATCCAACCTCAAGTCTTTCTTCCGATCACCTCAAATGCTTTCATAATAAATTTCAAATGCTTGATTCAATGTTAAGTCGTTTTCCATATACAAAAATATTTTCCTTATCAAAATGGATTGAATGGACGAGCTAGATGAATATCCAATCTTTTCCTAGATTAATTGGATACAAGATGAATATTCCGACCATTCGATTAATTACAATCCAATCAAAACACTTTAATTAAGCGAGTTAAGTTCAAACTTAGTAAACGATGAACGAGCGAGCTGGATGAATATCCTACCTTTCTCACGAGTATTTGAATACGAGATGAATATCTCGGCCATTTGATACCCACCCATTGTTTAAGAGTTAAGATTAAACTAGTCAAACTCTTTTCAATAAAATAAAATTAAACGGGCGAGCTGGATGAATATCCAACCTTTCTCCAAGTGTTTGAATACGAGATGAATATCTTGGTCATTTGACACTTGTATCCTATAAAAACAACTCAATCAACCAAACTTCTTTTTCGCCTTTTTGTGACTCTTGAAAGCCTTTTCATAAACAAATGTGTCTTAGCCATTTCGACACGAAACGAATAAAAGACTTTAGCCTCCAGGAGCGAGCAAAATTTCAAGGTTCAAACGTTCGAAATCTCTAACACATCACTCTTTTAAAATCAACTAACAAACTCGTGGTTTTCTACCATGAACTACGAAGATCTGATATCTTCATTGCACTATGAGGACGCGTAGACACTGGGTTTTGAAACCTTGGCGAGCACAATAACTTAAAAAACAAAAACCTTCCTCTTCTCTCTTTCTCGATTAATAAGTAAAAGATCGCAAACTTTCACACTAACACTCATTTGCAAACTAACTAAATGGGTCCCGTTGAGTACAACGAATGTGAGAGGTGCTAATACCTTCCCCTTGCATAACCGACTCCCGAATCCACTTTTGGTTGCGACGACCATTTCTTTTCTTTCATGGGTTTTGTTCAATATTTTCCCCTTCCTATTGGAATGAATAAAGATCAGTAGCGACTCTGTTGTATTTCGAGTGTTCCTTACGTTTGGGTATTTTTCGCGCTGCGACACACACCAAATCCAATTATTTTTGCCAAAATTTAGTTCAGAGATACATCTCCAAATTATCTTTAAATTAGTTCAGAGATGTATCTCCAAAAATACAAGGAACATAAACTGCAATTAACTCAGCTAGACCACTGCTAGTAAGATAACCATGTCCGCCACATAGTTTATGATATTCTTCAATTCCATCCTACAAATGAAAGTTGATTAATTTTATTTGAACTTCAAAAGAGTTCACAGCTACAAGGTGAAAAGCACATATATGACACATTACAACTAAAGGGTATACACACACTGACAACAACAAAAACATCCTAATAATTTAAAGTTAGAGAAGATTACTCATTCAGTCAATTATCCCACAAACAAATAGATGACATGACCAAAAAATTAATGGTAAACAAAATATAATGACTTGTATTTCAGGACAAATAACTTTTTCGAGATGAAAATCCAGACTATTAAGATAGAATTCTTATGTATAACTAATCTTGCAAAAGTAGATAAATCAAACATGCTATGGTTAATAGTGTTAATTTTTAATTCAACTTTCAAACTGAAAACAAGGAGGACGTGTAATTATATGCACAATAAAACCTATCAATCTCTTGAAAACATTCATGTTTCAAATAACAAAATGAACTGTATATGATAGTAATATAGGAATGAGAAAAATTCTAAGATACAGCTCCGAGTTTTTTTAAGGTTAATTCGGTAACGTATCTCCAAACTAAATTTTAACAAAAAATGAGATTTAGTGTGTTCGGAGATATATCTCTGAATAAATCCAAAGATATTTTAAAATTTTCGGATGTGCATCCCTTTGTATAAAAATGTAAAGAGAAATTACAAAAAATTAAGATATGCCAAATCATGTCTAAGAGATCATATTCAATTAAGCATTTACCTAGATTTAAATCTAAAACCATTTTTACAATGAAAAAGGTTTTTTAACCGGTCCATATTTTTCAAAAATAAAATATCCAAATCCATTTTTCCATATATCCATATCCAACCCACCTTCATCTCACATCCTCACTAAACACCAAATCACAAAATTCACCCAGAAAAATGCAAGAGTGCACACTGAGTTTTCACGAATCAATGGACCAAGAAGAAAATCCTAAAATTCACCAAAATGTAGGAACTGTGTTTTCTCCAGTTTCGACGAAGACAAATATCAACGAGCTTGAAAAAATCGGTTTCACAAAAAAACCAGATTGGATGGACTCAAAAACCAAACCATGTTTTGGGTTTTATTTGGATATGTCAATATCCAAACCCTATTTTGAAGTCACGTGAATCATTCCCATTTCCCACCAAATCTTCGTTTTGTTTTTCACAAAGAATCATTCTTCACATAACATGTTTGTTTCCAAACTTTCAATCAAACCCGTGCTATCTTTTTGTCAAAGGTTCATCCGTGAGTCATTGTCTACATCTTCTTCTCTCTCTATGCATATGTACAAGTTTTCATTGCACTTTATTAGCATTCCAACCATTTTTGTTTGCTACTGCTTTTATATTTATTCTCATTCACGTGTCTAGTCTTTCTCACTACCTTCAGTTAGGCTCTATAATCCCAATGCTTGCTGAAAAGTTTTGTTCATTTTGGTTTTTTCTCCCAATTGATCTCACAAGTGCTTATTCTAGGAAATAAGTTCTGATATATTTTTGTTTTTACTTTGAAATTTTCAGAAAGATGGAGGCTCTTGTATATGTTATTGTGGCCTTCATGCTGTGTGGTTGTGCTGCTGGAAGGGAATGCACAAACATTCCGACTCAATCGCATACGTTGCAATATGAATTAGGGGTATCAAAGAATGAGACATGGAAGAAAGAAGTTATGTCTCATTATCATGTGACACCGACTGATGATTCAGCTTGGGCAGATTTGTTACCGAGGAAGTTGTTGGCAGAAGACCACCAGCGTGATTGGAGTGTTATGTATAGGAAAGTTAAGAATTTGGGTGTGTTTAAGCCACCTGTTGGATTTCTCAAAGAAGTTCCTCTTGAGGATGTGAGGTTACTGGAAGGTTCTGTTCATGCTGAGGCACAGCAGACTAATTTGGAGTATCTGTTGATGTTAGATGTTGATAGTATGATTTGGAACTTCAGGAAGACGGCTGGATTACCAACTCCGGGTACACCTTATGGTGGATGGGAGGCTCCTGGTTTGGAACTCCGAGGACATTTTGTTGGTATGATTTTACTTTATTCATCGTCATGTTTATGTTCTTCATTTGTATTTGTATCATGGTCTTTGGCAACTGTCTTAATGAATTCTGGGGTGCATGTTCTGTTCAGTTCTCACGAGAACTCTACTCCTGGTCCTGGCTGCAATTTTCAGCTTCTGCATTTCACTTTTGAAGGTTAATTTATATTTGCTTGTTTTTTGATCATGTGAAGGGCATTACTTGAGTGCATCAGCTCTAATGTGGGCCAGCACAAAGAACGATAGTCTGAAGAAGAAAATGTCAGCTCTTGTTACCGGTCTATCCGCTTGTCAGGAGAAAATTGGAACAGGATATTTATCTGCATTTCCCGCTGACTTTTTTGATCGATTTGAAGCTAATCAACCTGTTTGGGCTCCCTATTACACAGTTCACAAGGTATAAGCAAGACTAGATTTTGACTTACGAAAGTGCTTTTGGCCTTAACATTGTGTGATCTCAATTACTCAACTTTGACAGATCATGGCTGGCTTGTTGGATCAACATACTATAGCTGGAAATCCTCAAGCTCTAAAAATGTTGACATGGATGGTCGATTACTTTTACAACCGAGTGAAGAATGTAATAACAAAGTACACTGTACATAGACACTATGATTCCCTGAATGAGGAAACTGGAGGAATGAATGATGTCCTTTACAAATTATATAGCGTAACGGTAGGTTAACTAGTCCATGTAGTTTCTTTAACTCTCTTGTTTCACGTGTTTTATACAAAGTTTTTCACTTGTTGACTATGTAACTATGTTGCTTTGAATTGTAGAATTTAACAGATATGGATTCTATTCCATAGTTGATTAATTTTATTAAGCATGCCATATGTGAAACAAATTTAATGATTATACTATTATAGCACATGGTGCCTGGTTATTCTGAAGTAAAACTGTCATGTTATACAAATATGCAGGGGGATTCAAAGCATCTATTGTTGGCTCACCTTTTCGACAAACCATGCTTTTTAGGGTTGCTTTCAGTAGAGGTAACTCATCAATATTTGTTATGAGATAATTTTGTTTTGGTTAGTTTTGGCTGAAAATTTCAAGAGGTTGCAGCTGTTCTTCAAATTAATTTTAAGAGAGCACTTATAAAGTTATAACTAATGTTAGCTCTCAGATGAGCAATACATAAAGTGCATACATAACATACAATATATACGAGAAAGTTTGGTGTAAAATTTAATTATAGCCTTATTTTTTAACTTAACTTCTGTATTTAAAATAGTGTCCTCTACTTGAATGTTATATATAATATTGTTGTGCTCATCTCCAAATATAGCAATTAAATAGTTGGATGTTGAACTCGGGTATTTGTATTCTAGTTTAGAAATTGTATTTAGTTTTATGACTGGTCCCAAGAACTATTTTTGAAACTCTCTTTTTTCTTGTAGGCTGATGACATAGCTGATTTTCACGCTAATACACACATCCCAATTGTTGTTGGAGCTCAAATGCGGTATGAAGTCACGGGTGATCCACTTTATAAGGTGAGTTCCTTATGCACATTGTAGATTACTGATTTAATTTTCACAAAGTTTTCAGAAAATTATGTTTATTTTCTATGCATTGGTGTAATATAATTTATTTATTTTTCCAATTTTAATGTTTTGAGGGTAAACTTGAGGATAATAATCATTAAAACGCCCCTAGCCTTTCAATTTTTTAAGTGTGTTTTGGTTTGTTAGGATATTGGGACATTCTTTATGAGCATTGTAAACTCTTCACACAGCTATGCAACGGGAGGGACATCAGTCGGCGAGTTCTGGTACTTAGATATCATCCTTTTAAGTTTCAGTTTTTTCATTTGCATTTAAAATTATTCATAGAATTTGATTTCTTTAAGAAATTCAAGCAGAAAGTTTTTGCTGCTTTATTTTTACATGATAACCAGTTCTAGATTTCTTTCTGAAGTCTTTTTATTTCAATTTGTGCAGGAAAAATCCAAAGAGAATGGCAGACACCATGTCAACAGAGAATGAAGAATCCTGCACAACTTATAATATGTTGAAGGTACAACTAAATGACCAATCACTCATGAGTCATGATTCTATTAGTTCGTCATGTAATCCTCAGGAAAATTTTCATAGAATTTCTTTTAACTGTCGAAGAGGGAAGATTTATTATCACATTGTAACTCATTGGTATTATACTTATGAATTATGCTTGAATGTGTTCCTAGGTCAGTATTACATACATACTACTTGATATTCAGGGATGATCCATAGTTTATTTCTGTTGAAGCGTTCATGTTGCCAAATATTGATTTCAGGTTTCACGCCACTTGTTCAGATGGACCAAAGAAGTCTCTTATGCAGATTATTATGAGCGCGCCTTAACAAATGGTGTACTTGGTGTTCAAAGAGGAACAGATCCTGGGGTGATGATTTATATGCTTCCTCTAGCAAATGGGGTTTCCAAAGCTAAAACTTATCATGGTTGGGGAACACCATTTAATTCATTCTGGTGCTGCTATGGAACAGGTGGGTAACTGCATAGTCCTTTTAAGATTTTGTTTACTTTGAAAAAAAAAAAAATCACCCCGGGTACTAATTTATTGTAAACTCCTCTGTTCTCTTACTAGAGTGCTATTCTCAATTTATTTTTCCTTTGTCATTAGGAATTGAATCATTTTCAAAGCTGGGAGACTCTATATATTTTGAAGAGGAAGGGAATAGTCCTAGTCTATACATCATTCAGTATATATCAAGCTCATTTAATTGGAAATCTGGGAAAGTTTTGCTCACTCAGACAGTTATTCCAGCTGCTTCGTCGGACCCTTACCTACGAGTTTCATTTACCTTCTCTCCTAATGAGGTACATTGTCTTATTGCTTCTCATTTAGCCACATATCTTTTCATGATAGTTATTGGAGTTTTGAGGTTATAAATTTATAATGCCATTTGTTTAGCTTTATATAAGAAATCAACAAGATATGTGATATTAGATCCTCCATATTTTCTGACTACAACCCATCATTTCAAAACTTGATCTCTGCAGAAAATTGGGACTTCGTCAACATTGAACTTTCGTCTACCATCTTGGACTCACGCCGATGGTGCCAAGGCAATATTGAATACTGAAACTTTATCTCTGCCAGCTCCAGGTCTGAATCTGTCTTTACTTCCCTTATCTCATGGTGATGGATGCTAGAATGTGTAATCACCAAAATATAAAAACGACGAAAAAGAACAAGCCCTTGCCTTTCATATTTAAGACAGGACATACACACTAGTGAACTATACATGTTTATGTATTTTCCTATAGCAGGAAAAATTAACATTTGAAACATGGAAATAATATTTTACTGTCTTAACCTCTAGGGAATTTTTTGTCAATCACACGCCAGTGGAGTGCTGGTGACAAGCTGGCTCTTCAGTTTCCGCTTATCCTCAGAACAGAAGCCATAAAAGGTAGCTTTTCAAGATAATCTATGAAAGAAATATACATATATTTCATCAAAGAATGTGTTTACATTAGTGATTTTGTGTTTTCAAATTAAACTCAGATGAAAGACCTGAATTTGCATCTCTCCAAGCAATTCTTTATGGACCATATCTTCTCGCCGGTCATACCTCCAGAAATTGGGACATTAAAGCGGGTGCTAACACATCTGTTGCGGATTGGATTACTCCAATTCCTTCCAGTTACAATGATCAACTAGTTTCTTTGTCACAAGACTTTGAAAACTCAACTTTTGTTATAACAAACACAAACCAATCACTCTCAATGCAAAACTTACCTGCAGCTGGAACCGAGTTCGCTCTTTATGCTACCTTTAGACTTATCCAAAAAGATGCTACTAGTAAATCAGTGATTTTAGAACCAATTGATCTACCTGGAATGACCGTAAGTCACCAAGGACCAGACCAACCTCTTATCATGGTAGATTCCTCCCACGACGGACCTTCTTCGAAATTTCTAGTCGTACCAGGATTGGACAGACGAAATCAGACCGTATCTTTAGAATCAGAAAGCAATAAAGATTGTTACGTGCATAGTGATATGAGCCCTGGTTCAGGACTTAAGCTCAAGTGCAAGTCTGATTCTGAAGCTAGTTTTAACCAAGCAACAAGTTTTGTTTTTGGGAAAGGATTAAAGCAGTACCATCCTATTAGCTTTGTAGCTAAAGGTATATACCAGGACTTTATTTTAGAGCCATTGTTCAACTTCCGGGATGAACATTATACAGTTTATTTCAACATTCAAGGTTAAATAAGTTTATCCTAGAAAGGTTCAATTCAAATAATGAAAATTCATTTGTAGAAAGATTAGTGCATGGATTTCATGTGCTTGGTGCTCTAAATGTATGGAATGGATTAAATTTTTTCTTCTGATTTCTCAGTGGAATATAAATGGATTAGTGGATTGTTTTATTCATCTATTATAATTTAAAGCAAAATTTATACACTCTTTTTATTTCTACATATTGTAAATATCAAATGTTTATTTTAAACTAAGTTCTAAAATCATACTTTAGCATACATGCTATATGTTACATGTTTGAAACTTTAAAGAGACAATAAAATTACAAAGGCTATACTTGCGTTAATTAAGTAATCATAATAATAATAAATTTTTATATTTGGGTTTATCCATCCTAACCCAAACCTATTTATTCATGTTTCTGTACGCGACTATGAGTGCATGGTTGAAGTGGCTTGCCGCAAAGGCGTCCATTGTGTTGGAACGATTCTGGCTGAAGATGACTTAACGAAGAAGCAACCGGAATCCTCCCAAAGAGGTGGTTGTGACTAAAGTCGACATGGCCAATGTAAGTGGCTAACACCATTGACTTAGGAATCAAACCGTTCAAACTGTTATATGATAGATCAATGTTTATGAAATATGAGATTTCACTAAACACATCTGGTATAGGTCCTCTCAGAGCATTTCTACTCAAATCCAAATGGCTCATTCTAGAAGCCAACAAAGACCTCGGAATCCTTCCGCTCAAGTTGTTATACTTCAGGTTCAGCGAATCCAGAACCGACATTTGTCCTAATGAAAACGGAATTGGACCGGATAACTGGTTTAATGACAGGTCTAAGTCAGCTAGCCCGTAAATATTTGAAAAGGACCGCGGAATTCGACCGTGTATTCTATTGTGACTTAATAACGCTCGGTTCAGCTTTCTAAGCCGGCCGATGTTCCCGGGAATGGGGCCTTCTGTTAGATATAGCTAGGTTAAATTTAGATCTAAATGGCATAAAAAGAAATTGACATTAAACAAGCTTCATACTTTCTTCATAGCTTCAATATTCAGCAAACTACAATATAAATAGCTAGGGTTTATCCTCTAAATGGGCTGAACATAAAAAGGCCCACAACAAAGAAAAGGAACCAACAAAAAAACTACTAATAGCACCTACTTAATAATAATAATCTTTGAGTAAAACAGAAATTTTCTTTTCTCTCTTGGGCCTATCCAACTTCTTATCAATACTCATAGCCCCAATAGGAACCTTGTCCTCAAGGTTCATGTGAGGAGAGTTAAATTTGTTTGGGCCTTGATGGGAGCTTAACAGAGTTGGGCCGGGTGCACTCTTACCAACATTAGGGTTTGGAGAAAAAGAAACAGCACACTTGTCTTGAGGAAATACCGCCGCTGCTGAAGAGGGAAACAGCTGTTTGGGAGCTGTGGTTTTGGAAACACGCGTGGGACACGTGTCTGCCCCAGGAAGCGCCGCGGCTGTGTGAGTGGAACACAGCTGTTTGTGTGTTGGAGAAGTAAAGGAGGGTACAGCATGCGCGTTGGGAATAGGCAAAGTAGTTGGGTACAGCTGTGTTTGGGACAAAGTGCTGGCCTTTGGATCTTCATCGAACGGCTCAGAAACAGGTTGAAGAGATCCGTTGAGATCCGGAGTGGATAGCATATCACGTGGGTGTTCAGACTTGTACTTTGAAGTTGAAACACTTAAGACTTCATTTTGCTTGCCATAATCATTTAGACCCTTTTCCTCTTCTTCTTCAAACGAAGTTCTCTCTCTCTTTTCTTGAACATTATTCAAAACTTTTTTCTTCTGAATAAAAACCTTCTGAAATCCATCCATATTCTTCCGGTCCTCTCGTTGCATCTGATTGCGACCTACCATAGCGGGTAAGATCTTTTTCACAGAATTACTACTTGTCTCATGGATCTCTGTTATCTTATCAGCTTCTAACTCAACAGCTTTGTCTTGCAGATCCGAATGAACGGGGAGGAGGTGTGAAGGTGGAATATCGCGGAAATCTGTAACCGGTTCACGACCATAGTAAGGGCGTAGCAAGGAGACGTGAAAAACGGGATGAACACGAGAGGTAGAGGGGAGATCCAACATGTACGCTACTTGTCCGATTCGTTTGATGATGGTAAAAGGACCAAAGAAACGTGAAGCTAACTTCTGAGATGAACGTGTTTGGACGGTTTGTTGGCGATATGGCTGAAGCTTGAGTAAAACAAGATCTCCGATTTGAAAAGTAAGCTCCCTTCTCTTTGTATTCGCTTGTTTCTCCATCTGGATCCGGCTTTTAAACAGATTTTGGTTTAAAGTTTGAAAAATCGCTTGTCTTTGTTGCAGGAGTTCTGCTAGTACCGGTTCTGAGACAGATCCCTCAACATAGTCAACCAAGGAAGGTGGGTCGCGACCATAGAGTGCCCGGAACGGAGTCATTTGAATGGCAGAATGATGTGAAGTATTGTACCAATATTCTGCAAGGTGAAGAAACTTGTACCACTTCTTTGGCTGAGAACTGACAAAACAGCGAAGGTACGTTCCAATTGATCTGTTAATAACTTCTGTTTGCCCATCCGTTTCGGGATGATATGCTGTGCTGTATCTTAACATTGTACCTTGTTCTTTAAAAAAAGCTTTCCAAAAGGTACTGAGAAACAATGGGTCCCTGTCGGAGACAATCGACTTCGGTTGACCGTGGAGACGAGCGACTTCGACTATAAAGCGTTTAGCAAGATCCTGAGCTGTGAAATGAGAGGGCATGGCGATAAAGTGAGCAGATTTGGTAAGACGATCGCAAATAACCCATATAGTTGTGTGACCGAAGGAGTTTGGCAAATGTGTGATAAAGTCCATCGAGATGTCTTCCCAGACTTGCTTAGGGACAGGTAATGGTTGAAGTAGCCCATGTTTCTTATGTGTTAGATACTTGTTATGTTGACATTCACTGCATTTCTGAATCATCTCCTTTGTCTCTTTGTATAAACCTGGCCAGCAAAAAGAAGCAGAAATGCGTGAAAGGGTTGCTTTTAGTCCTGAATGACCTGCTGTTGGTGTTGCGTGAAATTCAGCAAGGAGCTTGGGACGGATCTGTTGGAAATCAGGTATAAAAATCTTGGCTTTGTAGAATAACAATCCATTTGAAATTGTGTAGTCAGTCTGAGTTTCATTTTGAATAAGGCTTCTGACCAAACTCTTTCCTGACTCATTTGTGGCATAATATTCACGCAAACTGGAGAGGATATCAGGAATGGGGGAGGACAAAGCAAGTAACATGGGCTCTTCCGCTGTGTATTTCCGACTCAAAGCGTCTGCAACCACGTTGGACTTACCAGGTTTGTAAAATATCTGAAAATTAAATCCTTGCAGCTTTGCTGCCCATTTCTGTTGCTCTGGAGTTTGGATTTTCTGTAGCAATAGATTACGCAAGCTTTTTTGATCTGTGTAGATATTGAACTCTTGACCGATTAAATACTGACGCCACTTTTTTATCGCTTCTGTGACAGCGAACATCTCCCTCACATATACTGAAGCAGCTTGCATACGCGGGCATAACTTCTTGCTGAAGAAGGCGATCGGATGACCATCTTGGGATAACACAGCACCGACGGCAACTCCTGAAGCGTCTGTTTCAACCACAAATTTCTTTGTAAAATCTGGTAGAGATAAGACCGGCATGTCGGTCATTCGTTTCTGTAATTCTGTAAAGGCTGCGGCCGCTGATGTACTCCAAACAAATTTAGTGGATCGTAGCAAATCGGTGAGGGGAGCGGCGAGAGCGGCGTATTGTTTTACAAATCTGCGATAAAAACCGGTAAGGCCCAAAAACCCTCTGAGTGTCGTGAGAGAACGCGGTTGAGGCCAATCCAAAATTGCCTTAATCTTTTCTGCATCTGGTGCTACTGTCCCTTGAGATATAACATGTCCTAGGTAATGAACCTTAGAAACTGCGAACACACATTTAGACAACTTTACCACATAAAAATTGGACATTAGTAACTCAAAAATAATCTGTAAATGAGCTAGGTGGTCAGTAAAATTGGAACTATAGATTAGAATATCATCAAAAAAAACTAAAACGAATTTTCTCAAGTAAGGTCTCAAAAGATCATTCATGGCTGATTGGAAAGTAGAGGGTGCGTTTGTCAAGCCAAAGGGCATGACCAAGAATTCATAGTGTCCATCGAAAGTACGAAAAGCCGTTTTATGTGTATCTTGAGATGCCATTCGGATCTGGTGATAACCTGAGCGTAGATCTAATTTGGTAAAACACTTAGCAGAACCCAGTTCGTCTAGCAATTCATCTATTGTGGGAATGGGGAATCGGTCTTTAACTGTTACCGCATTAAGAGCTCGGTAGTCAACACAAAATCGCCAAGTTCCATCTTTTTTTTTTACTAATAAAACTGGGGATGAGAAAGGGCTGTGACTGGGAGTGATCAAACCTTCTTTAAGCATGTCATTAATGATGGTAGTCATAGCAGTCTTTTGGGAGTGAGGGTATCTATAGGGCTTAACGTTGACTGGGGGGGTGTTGGGAAGTAAGTTTATGTGGTGATCATGTGGTCTAGGTGGGGGAAAACTTGTATGATTTTGAAAGATTTTGGAAAATTTGTGAAGTAGTTTGGTAATTTGAGGTGCAGTATTTGTGGGAAGTTTTTCTAGAAGGGAAGGTTGTTTGTTTGAAAGAGAGGGTGGGCTGGGTTGAAAAATCATGAGATGTAGTGACGCAATCGAGTCTTGGTTGACAAGTTGTTTAAATTGGTGAAAGGTGGTGTGTTTGGGAAGTGTGGCAGAATCTCCTTGTAAGGTCATTGGTGAGTTATTGTGGTTGAAGGTTATTGATGGAATAGAGAAATCTGCTTGAATGGTTCCAAGTGTCCTTAACCAAGCCATACCTAGGACTACATCAGCTCCCTCAATAGGTAGGAGGTAGAAAGGCAATTGAAACTGTTGTTCCTTTAAAATCAATTTGACATTGTTGCAAATACCTTCACATTGAAGGTGAGAGCCATTTCCCACCATAACTGAAAATTGGGGAATTGGAGTAGTTTTTAGATTAAGGTGCTGGGCGATGCGAGGTTGTAGTATATTGTGGGTGCTGCCTGTGTCCACTAAGATCATAACCGGTAATCCACCAATAGTTCCTCGAAATTTGAGAGTTTGAGGAGAGAATTGACCTGTTAGTGCTTGAGTAGATAATTGAAAATAAGTATCTTCTGGCTCTGTCTCTTTAAGGACTTCTTGTTGTTCATTCAACAATTGATGATGTTCTATGGCCTCATCATCACATAGTAGAATTAAGAATCTGCCTGTTGTACACTTATGTCCTGGAATGAACTTTTCATCACAATTAAAACACAAACCTTGGGCTCGTCGTTCCTGAATTTGGGCCTGGGATAATTTTTTAATGGGCAAGGGGGACTGTTGGAAAGGGGTGGAGCTGTTGGGCCGAAAAGTTGATTGGGCTGGGGAATGGTAAAGGCCTTTTTGTTGTGGGGTAGTAGAGGTAAGCTGGTTGGGTTTGGGATAAGGGTTAACATAGGTTTTTGGAAATTTGGGTTTAGATTCCTTGAGCTTTGCTTCAATCAACTTAGCTAACCCAATAGCTTGTGAAATATTTGTGGGGCGTTGAATTGCCATTTCATTTCTAATATCAGCATTAAGACCAGAAATAAAGCAATTTAATATAGCATCTTGTGGTAGACCCACCACTTGATTGCCCAATTGTTCGAATTTTGTTTGATACTCAACAACGGATCCTTCTTGTTTTAATTTGAACAGTTCTGCCTGATGATTATCATAAGTTGATGGGCCGAAACGCAACTCTAAAGCTCTTGTAAAAGAAACCCAATCAGATAATAAATGACTATTATGCATCCATTTAAACCAACTAAGGGCATCACCCTTCATGTAAAAGGAAATTAAGGATAAGCGGTTTTCAGGTGGCATATTATAAAAATTAAAAAATTGCTCCGCTTGAAATAACCAATCAAGAGGGCTAGATCCATCAAACATAGGTAGTTCGAGTTTTGGGGTGCGTGCTGTTGGTAAGGGTGGTATATGGGAGAGATTTGGATATGAGTGTTGGGAAGGAAATTGTGAAAAAGGGGGTTGTTGGGAATAGGGAATATTGAAAGGTTGAGAGGATGATAATATTGTGGGAATAGGAGGGTAGGGTATGAATGTTGTAGGGATGTGAGGATTATGGTATTTTGTGGGTGTAGGCTGGGCATGTGTGTTTGAGAAAGTAGCAGAATTTCTCAAAGGGGTGTTTGTAGGTGACAGATTGTGAAAATTGGGTGTAGGAACCCTAGAAGGAGATATTGGGTTGTGTAGCATACCTGAAGCTGCTGCTGTCCCATGAACAGTAGCGGTGCTGGGTGGCGGTACTGTACCGTGAACAGTAGCGGAGGCAGCATTGTTTCCAGATCCGTGAATAGTGGCAGATTTGCTGTTGCTGCCAGATCCGTGAACAGTAACGGAACTAGGAGTAAGGACTTGCTGCTGTTCCTTTTGAGTAGCTAGTTTGTTGATGGCAGACATGAGGGAGTCAAATCTAGAGTCTTCCACACTTTTGTCATTATCAAACCTTGTTTGGAGGTTGGATAATTCTGTAGATATTTGGTGGAATCTTACATCCATTTGCTCTTGTGTCTCTTGCATAGCATTGTTTAGGTTTAAGGTAGTGATTTGAAGGGCTTCTTCTAAAATTTCTTTAGAAGATGGGTTGGGAGGTTTAGGGGGAGCCATGGGAGGGATGAGAGGAAGGAGATGAAAGCACCAATGTTAGATATAGCTAGGTTAAATTTAGATCTAAATGGCATAAAAAGAAATTGACATTAAACAAGCTTCATACTTTCTTCATAGCTTCAATATTCAGCAAACTACAATATAAATAGCTAGGGTTTATCCTCTAAATGGGCTGAACATAAAAAGGCCCACAACAAAGAAAAGGAACCAACAAAAAAACTACTAATAGCACCTACTTAATAATAATAATCTTTGAGTAAAACAGAAATTTTCTTTTCTCTCTTGGGCCTATCCAACTTCTTATCACCTTCTATGGCATTGTTGCGAAGATCGAGTTGCATTAAATTAACGAGGTTTACAAGTGTAGCTGGAATTCTTTTTGAGATATGATTGTCTGCGAGGTTGAGCATCATAAGCTGAGTAAGATGTCCTATATTATATGGAATCTTTCCGGAAATCATATTTCCGGAGAGATCTATAATTTGGAGAAAATTTAGTCTCGTGATACATTCAGGAATATTTCCCGAAATACCCTTCCAGTCGGAGATAGTAATGCTAGAAATCCGTGTGAGGTTGCAAATTGACGGAGAGATGTGTCCAGTCATGTATCCACTTGTTGTGGTTTTGGTGTGTTTGTAGCGGCGATGATTGTCTCCCACGGTGAGGCCAGGGAGTATGATCTCTGCGACACGACGTGTGGTCGGGTCGCAGCTGATGCCATACCAATTGTAGCAACAGTTGGTACCTCTCCAGGAATGGAAGATTCCGAAGTAAGGCTCGTTAAGAGCTGCTTTGAAGGACATGAGTGCTGCCCATTCAGAAGGAGGACATGATGAGACACTGAGAATTTGTAAGGTCACTAGTAATAATGACATTGCTAAAATTGTTCTAGCACCACACATTTTTCTTTGGTTTATGAATTATTTGACTTGCTATGTAGATTGGAGTGAGTAATTATACAAGTGTTACTTAGTGTTTATATAAGGGGATATCTACATGCTTGTGATATAAGGATTAATGTAACAGTGCATGGTTCTGTTAACAAGAAAGGAATTTTGTAAATGGCAATCTTTTATTTTTGTTTTTATAAAGTGATGATTCTACAATGGTAGAAAGCAATTAGGTAAAATAGTGTGAATCATCTGCATGTGGTGTTTTTTAACTACCTTAAAAAAAATGAATGATTTATCGTCTGAGTGCGATATTGTTTTGTTTGTCGTCTTTGTGTGACGTTTGATTTTCCATTTTCTTTCAATGTTTGTTTTGGTTTAAATTGATCGATCAACTTCAATTCATATTTTAAATCAGATTCAATCAATGACTTGAGCGTCAATATTGTAGATCGTGGATATCGTGAATGTCCTCTACAAACCTTAGTAAAAGGGGGTGGATTCGATGAGGAGCAAGGCAATTAAAAATAATTTAAGTGTGTTGCTTTTTACCCAAAAAAAGAGTGAGGATTGCACTTTGAAGTTTGAAGCTATGTGTGTAGTATCTGATTGAGTGCTGTTGTAGGAAGTTAAAGCAGTTATATTTTTTAAAGTGACAGTAGAACAACTTCTTCTGGTTAGTTATCACATCGGAGTTAAAGTGGCAAAGCTCAAAGTTTATAGTGTAGGTGCTTGCTTCATTCTCACCTCGATCTGAAAAAGTAAACTAAACATTCTTTAACACTTCAACTCCTTCTATTTTAGAATTGTGTAGAAAAACGTCTTAAGAAATTTCGAAAATGCTCTTTAAAATTTGAAAAAAAATATTTTCAAACGTTTCATTTTTCACACTAAAATACGTTTTAAGTGTGACTCATCCTATTTTCCTCTTCAAAATTTTGTCCTGAGATATACTTCCGCATTCATCATATACCCATTTACAACTAATTCATGCTTAAATTAATCATACAATCGTTATGTAAAAAAAAAAATCCAAAAATATACTCCAAAAATATACTTGTGTATTGTGTGATTATTTCAATGGTGACTGTCTTTTGTCCTTTAGTCATGCATGTTATGTTTATATGCGAACACGCTCCATTTGTTAAGGAACTAAAAAGAGATGGTAAAGCTTACTAAATTTTATACGAAGGTAGCCAAACAAATTACTTCATAGAAATTTTGTTAGTATGTTAAGTTTATTAAATGCTGTTATAGAAGTATTTCTTCCGTCTCACAATAGGTGTCTTCTTTGAAATTTTCACACTTTTTAAGAAAATGATTAATTATGTTAATTCCAATAATAAAATGAGTCTCATTTACTAAAATAACCTTATTAATAATAGATAGTGGAGTACTTAAATGAATTAAAATACAATAAATAAGGGTAAGTTAGTGGGAAAAAAATAATAAATATCACATTGGTATTCTAAATGGACAAATAATTTGAGACAAATAAAAAAATGAAAGAGGACACCTATTGTGAGACGGAGGGAGTATTCTTTCGAATTTTAAAAATATATTTTCTGATTATGTTTTAACAAAATGAATGTGAGACTCACTTCACTTACGCATGAATTTAGTATATTTGGTGTGCGTCCAAAAATATATTTTTAGAATCTAGGAACAATTTTGGTTTTTTTACTAGACTGAAGAAGCAATACTCAATTTGAACAAAACAGGAGGTTGTTGCTCTATCAACCACTGAAGCGGAGTATATTGCCTTAACTGAAGCTGTGAAAGAAGCATTGTGGCTCGAATGGACCTATGCTTCACAACAGGAGAAAACACATCATTGAAGTCGACACCTTCTTTCTGAGTGAAACCCCTTGCAACTAACCTTGCCTTGTATCTTTTCGACGTCACTCCTTCAATTCCTTCCTTAACTTTGAAAATCCATTTACAGCTGACTAACCTTGCCCCAGCAGGTTTCTTGATCAGTTCCCAAGTATGATTATCATGAAGAGATTTCATCTCATCATCCATGGCCTTCATCCATTCAGTCTTATTTTGACTCCTCATAACTTCCTTATAGTCTCTAGGTTCTTCGTCTAGAACCTCACTTGCAGAGATTAAGACATAAGCTATAAGATCTGCATACCCAAGCCTCTGAGGTGCCTTGATGACTCTTCTCGACCTATCTCTCGATAATAGGTAGTCATCGTCAGTTTCCTCAACTTCCTCAGCATCTTCTGCTTCTTCTTCGACTTCATCAGGGATGTGCAATTCAGCATCAACATGCTCCACCTCAACAGGAATCTCTACCTGTTCCAGCTCTTTGTTAGATGTTTCTGTATTTCGACCAACATCAACAGTTTTCTTAAAAGCCATTTCAGCTTCATTGAAAACTACATCTCGACTGGTGATACACCTCATGTGACCTGGCTCTAGGCACCATAGCCTATAAGCTTTAACTCCTTCAGGGTATCCCATGAACATGCATTTCAGAGCTCTAGGTTCGACCTTGTCTTGCCTAATGTGAGCATAGGCTACGCAGCCAAATACTCTCAGTTTGTCGAGATCTGGTGGATGTCCCGACCAAACTTCTTCAGGTGTCTTCATATCTAACGCTGTCGAAGGACATCTGTTTATCAGATATGTTGCTGTCGAAACAGCCTCAGCCCAGAACACCTTCTTTAGTCCAGCACTAGTCAACATGCATCTGACTCTCTCCAAAATAGTTCGATTAAACCTTTCAGCCAAACCATTTTGCTGTGGAGTACTTGCAGTAGTTCTGTGCCTTGCAATACCAGAGGCAGCACAAAAACTGTCGAATGCCTCATTGCAAAATTCAAGGCCATTGTCGGTTCTCAACCTCTTGACCTTTCTGCCAGTCTGATTTTCAACCAGAGTCTTCCAACTTTTGAAATTTTCAAAAGTTTCATCCTTAGTCTTCTGGATGAATACCCATAATTTTCTGGAATAATCATCTACTATGGATAGAAAATACCTTGCTCCTGAATGTGATGGACACCTTGCAGGCCCCCAAAGATCAGCATGGATGTAATCAAGGGATCCATTTGTTCTTTGTTTGCCTTTGTTGAAATTCACTTTGCAAGATTTTCCAAGTACACAGGGTTCACAAAACTTCAGCTTTTCGACTTTGTCTCCACCAAGCAGATTTTGTTTCCCTAATTCGACCAGACCCCTTTCACTGACATGGCCCAATCTCATGTGCCAGATTTCTGTCTTCGACAAAGGTTTCGTGGATGCAACGTTTTTCGAACCACTTACAACTTCAACCTCAAGGGTATACAAGCCTTATTTCTTCACGCCTCTCAAGACTTCCTTCGAACCCTTCATGACTCTTAGGATACTTTTCTCTCCTTGGAAAACATATCCTTTCTTGTCGAATTCACCAAGAGAAAGCAGATTTCTCTTCAAATCAGGAACATACCTGACTTCAGTCAACAACCTTATTGACTCATCATGGAGCTTGAATCTCACAGATCCAACACCTGCAATCTTGCAAGCCTTGTTGATTCCCAGCAATACTGATCCACCATCTTGATCACATAATTCCTCGAACAAGTCTTTGTTTGGAGTCATGTGCCAAGTGCAACCTGAATCCATAATCCACTCCTTCTTAGAGTCACTGCTTGAAACCACAAGAACATCAAATGATTCGAAATCATCTTGAACAATGGCAGCGTTGCCATTATCCTTACCTCCATGATATTTCAGGCGTTCAGGGCACAACTTTCTTGTGTGACCCTCCTTCTTACAATGGTAGCATCGAATGCCAGATGCTTCGCCACTGTAAGACTTCGACTGGCTTTTGCCTTTCTTCTTGTCGACCTTACCATCCTTTCGTAAGAGTTTTCCTTTAACGGCCAAACCTTCGCCAACAGTAGAAGGTTTATGCTCCTTTCGTTCATTCAAGTCCTTAGAGTACAAGGCTGATTGAACTTCTTCAAACATCAGGGACTCCCTTCCATACAAGAGAGTTTCTTTGAAGTGAGCATGTGATCGAGGCAAAGAACACAATAGTAACAGCGCTTGATCTTCATCATCGATCTTCACATCAATATTTTCAAGATCAAGAATCAGCTTGTTGAACATATCCAACTGCTCAGCCAATACTTTGTCTTCAATCATCTTGAATGAATACAAAGCTTGCTTCAGGTAGAGTCGATTTACCAGCGATTTGGTCATATACAAACTTTCAAGTTTCACCCATAACCCTGATGCCGTCGTCTCCTTTGATACCTGTCGGAGAACCTTATCACCAAGGCTCAACAAAATTGCGCTGTGTGCTTTCTCGATCATATTCGTCTTCTCCGCTGCCGTCAATTCTGCATTCATGGCTGTCTCTCCCTTCAACAGTTCCAAACAACTCTGCTGAACCAGTAGGGCTTTCATCTTCAAGCGCCACAGACCGAAATCATTCACTCCGGTGAACTTTTCAATCTCATACTTTGTTGAAGACATCTTCTCCATGCTCACCGCACCAATTTGTTGTGAAAAACGATACCAATAACAAAGTATAATAGGGAATTAGGGGAGATAATAAGAACACAAGAATTGGTTATAACTGCTATTCTTTTACTTTCTCTTAAAACAAGATTACAAGTTTACAAGAATAACAAATAACCTCTCTCACCCTAAATTAGGATTTGCAGCTTAGCAATGATGAGAGACTAGTATGCTATTTATAATAAAACCTAACATACTAACTAATGGGTTTTTTCAGCAAGGCCCATTACACAAGCCAACCTAATAAACAAGCTAACTTAACAAATTAGGGTTTAAACACTAAAACCTAATTTAACATGCTAACAACCCTAGCATCTTCGACACAAGCATGTGAACAACCTTCGACTTCATGCTTAATCCTGTCGAACCAAGAAACTACTCTTCGACTATAATAGAGTTCGATCCAATATCTCACAAGGGGCACCCATATATATATATATATATATATATATATATATATATATATATATATATATATATATATATATATATATATATATATATATATAGGGAACATATCCTATGAGAATACATTTCTTATGTGAGAATAAAAGGAATAAATCTTAGCCATTAGATTTAATTAAATGGTTAGGATTAAAACCCCACTTTAAATGAGTCATGTGCCAACTAAATAGTATTAAATTCTCTGGTTTCTCTCATGTCCCACCACTCATGTACATGGTTTCTCTTGTTTTAATTCTCATAATCATTTCACGTTTACATAATTATAACTCACATATACACATGCTTGTCAAAAAAAAAAACTCACATATAGACACAGCCAACCCTTTAATTTGATTTCAAAAACTAATAATCAAAACTCACATATACATAGAACACCTGAAGCAAAATATAATAAATTTATTTTATAACTATTGTATATCATATTTTCCATTCAACACGTTTCTTGTGATAATTACGGTCTTTATCGTATTGGATTATATATATTGTTGGCGATAAATCACTGTCTTTATCATATCACATTTTATTTTCTTCTACTAAAGTACTGAGAGATATAATTCAGATTCAAAGTTGTATGGCATGTTTGTGTATATTACATGCTCATTGCTCAAATTAAAATATACTACATACTTTTTCATGATTGTATACTACATGCTCAAATTACAGCACACTTAAACTACATATAGAATATTAGCAATATAACCTGTAACAGAACCTGTTATATAACACATAAGAATGCTATCAATTTGCAAACTTTCTAAAACATGTGATTATACAAATATAAGCAATAATAAAACTCTTAAAATCCAAACACATTCAAAGTTATAATCCAAACACATCCAAAGTTACAACCCAAAATTAAGATGAAAATTTTGTGGGACAATTACGACTATCATGGGATGCATATCTCTTACAAGTTTTACAAAGTCTTGTTCTCTTTTGTTGTTCTTCTATAGCCTTCTCTTTTCCCCCTTTAATTCTTTTTCCACAACCTTTAGTATGTGAAGGTTGGGGTGGAAGAACTTCAATTTCCTTAGATACATTGCAACCAATAAAAGCCTCCAACTCATCCAAAGGTTTTGGTATGATGTCACTCTTCATATTAGCCATTTTCAATTCAATACTACAACCCTCATTGAAAATTAGGAGCAGTTTCTCTTTATTTGAACCGGCCATATGCATGCATTTAAACAATTGTGCCCATGCTTTTGAAACTAATGTCCTATCACTTTCAAATTTAGAGCATGCCTCTAATACATTTCCATCACAATAAAAAACGGGCTTACTTGTTGATAGTTTCGTCCATCTATCAACGATGTAATGACTTGGAATATTACTAAAACCTCTCCCCTTTAGTACAAAAAGAATATGTCGGCATGGCATCCCTTCAGAGTCAAACATTTTGCATGAACAACAAGCAATGTGGTTAGACAAATTATACACAACTTTCTTATTTTTGCTCACTTTGGTGTCATTAACCACAACATTATCAAGTATAGAAAATATTAAATTCTCACCTTCATTGTGCATTCCTTCAACTCCACAATCCACACATGCACTCCATAACTCCCTCTGAAATATGTAAAAATTTTCATGAGTATAAACCTCTCTACCGTGCTTCTCCAAATCCATGCTCATCTTTAACTCTGGATTAGAATGAAGTGTATCATTATCTGCAAGTTGTTCTTTATGCCTCTGTGCTTCTAATGCAGAATCAAATCGCATCCAAAATTCCACTAAAGTAAGATTCTTGTTCAAGTAGTTACCAAAGAATGAATTTTCACTCTCTGATCTTGAAGTTGTTCTCAAAATTCGAGCCATAAACATATCTTTAAAATAAGCTGGTATCCACATGCTTCTAAGATCATACATTTTAGAAAGCCAAACATTCTCTTCCAACTTGAAATCACTAATAACATTATTCCATTTTAATTCAAATTCTTCCGAGGACTCTGAATTCCAAACACATGACTTTAGACGATTATTAAAATCCGCATTCGAATTTAAGGAACCACCCACTTTTTCTGAAAGTTTTTTTAAAAATGTGCCACATACAAAATCTATGAGAAGACCCATTAAAAACCTCTTCCACTGCATTCGTCATAGCTTGGTCTTGATCTGTTATTATCACAACAGGTTTATGTCCTCCCATTGCTTTCAAAAATGCCTCAAACAACCACACAAATGATTCATTTTTTTCATCAGCTAACAATGCAGCCCCAAAGGTTATACTTTGACGATGATGATTTACGCTAGTAAATGGAGCGAAAATCATGGAATACTTGTTTGTACTATATGTTGTGTCAAATGAAATTACATCTCCAAACAAAGAGTAATTTTTTCGACAAATTCCATCAGCCCAAAACACGTATTTTAGCTTCCCTTCATTATCAGCCTCATAATCATAGAAAAATGAGTGGTTCATCTCACGTTTTCTTCTAAAATTATCAATAAACATATCTGCATCAGAGTCTTTGATCAATTCTTTTAAATTTCTTGAATAATTCTAAAAATCCCTTTGTGTACATCCTATGTTTTCATAACTCCCGACCTGCTCCTTCATTATTTGATAAACTTTTGAAGTCCCCACATTAGCTCTATTGTAGGAAAACAATAAACTTTTATGAACACTATTCACACTACTTACTGATCTTAACAATTGTTTCTTTCTAGGCGTGACTAGTCCATGTGAATGACCTTCATGAAATTTTGAGACTTCATATTTACCCTCAATAGTTCTCTTGAAAATAATTTTTGCTTTACATCCCTCTCGTGTCAGTTTTCTTTTTCTGCTTTTAGCCAAACTATTTTCAGCCATAACCAACTCAGGAATCACTTTCTTTTTTTCTACTTTAAGACATTCTTTTGAGCAAAGAAAATATTTCCACTTGACACCAATTTTATCTTTTGTTTCAGTCGAACTACGTACACTAAAACTAACTGCATGTGCATAATTTTTATAAAATACTCCCCCTTATACTAAAGTATCAAATACCTTGCCAATCACAGGTTTGAGTTCATCAGCACATACAGGAATCCATTCCTCCAATGTGTGTTCTTGATCATTGACGTCTTTTAGCGGTGAGGCTAAATCAACATCACTATCATTCATCTCCATAAAAATATTCTTAATAAAAACAACAAAAAAACTATTATAAATAACCTAGCAATTAAAAAAATAAAATAGTCTTCATGAATATAGTGTAAAGTGACTGAATGTCGTATGTAATTACTAGTATATATAAATTGACTAGTATTATTTGTGAATTTCTAATTCATTTGCGAACATTTTTTGCTTGCAATTAATATTAAATTATGTGTTTGATCATGGATGTAAACAATGTTCAGGGGAGAATACCATAAAAGAAAAGTAGATATAGTATTCATGTATTCTCATAAATCAATATTCATGATGAATTAAAATATATTCTTCATAAGAGTTGTCTTTTAGTGAAAAAAAAATTAAAATAACCAGGTTTAATAAATAAAATACAGAAAAAACCACCTTTTCAGGGTATTTACCAAACTGTCTAGGTTTGGGACATACTGGAAGAGAATGCGCCAAATGAAATGGCGCATGCATGTCACACAAGCCAAACCATTTGGCGCATAAGAAGGAAAATTAGGGCAAGAAATTGCAAGCCATTTGAAATGGCGCATGTGGCCATGTATTAACACATAGGCGCCAAACCAATTGGCTCCTATGTGTGGGCCATTTTTTTTTTCAAAATTAACCCGTTTCGGGTATTTTCGCGTACCGTTTTCGATTTCGGTCTATTATTTTCGTAAAAACGTCTAATAAATCAAGTTTGTAAAATCTTATTAACCCTAAATAATGTAATGTATGCGTTATCGATATCGGTTTTTTATTAAAGCTCAATTTATTGATGAAAGACCGATGAACGGTTACAAGAGGTGAACGGTTACAAAAGGTGGTAAGCGAAACTGATACATTGCATTAAAAAAAAATACAGATTATACTAAACTTGCGACGATGTCGTGCCACGATTAGGGCATCTCTTTATATTGTGCCCCACCTGACGGCAAATGCTGCATTTTCGTTCCATTTTGTCGCGGACGTCCATTTCGGTCCTAATCCGTGTACTATTGGGACGCCCTTTTTTCTTTCGCCGCATTGCGTCGTTTTGCCAAACTACCTCTCCATCATACTCAGGCCAGTAATCCTCCCTGGCCACCACAGGAAACGCAACACTGTAAACTCTGAGCAACGTCTGAGTCTTGTAAATCGGAGACAGTAGTGATATAGCGTCGCGGTGGGCATACGCACATGCAACTATGACGTGTGAGCAAGGCATACGAAAAGCTTGAAACCTTCCACAGTCGCACCAATCTTCGTCAAGAAGAACCCTATATTGTTGCCTTGGCAGTCCCTCATTGTGGTCAATTGTCTCGCGCACACTGAACGTGCGATTGAATCGGTCGAAAGAAGTCACTTGATGAGTGTTCGCTTTTGCCGACTGCTGTTGCATAAATTTCATGCAACTATCGCTTAATAGTTGACCATCTTGCCTAACATCACCCCATCTCCTGCCTCTTGTTGAGAAGAGTGAAGCCATCCTAAAGTATGTGGCTTCCACCTGTGCTGTGATTGGTAGGTTACGGATGCCTTTGAAAACGCCATTCATGGATTCCACGAGATTAGTTGTCATATGGCCCCATCGCACGCCATTGTCGTAAGCCCTTGTCCATTTGTCCCTGGAAAGATTATCTACCCAAGTACCTGCCTCTGGATTTGTCATTACAATCTCACTCCGATAATGCTGGAATGTGGGTTGGGTCAACGCATAACCAGCATTGACTAGGGCCTTTCTTAGATGTCTGTCCTTGATCTCCCGCATGAAGTTTTGGGCTATGTGGCGAATACAATATACGTGTTTTGAAGGGGGGTCATGCCATCCGTTCGCTGGATTGTTGTAAGCACTCTCTATGGAAGCGTGCCTATCAGAGATTAAACATATGTCAGGCTGGGGAGCAACATGTTCCCGGAGGTTCCTTAGAAAGAAACTCCAAGCCGCTGCAGTTTCACCTTCGACGATAGCAAATGCCACTGGAAATATGTTGCTGTTACCGTCTTGTGCAACCGCCATGAGCATGGTTCCTTTGTATTTGCCGTATAACCATGTCCCATCAATTTGAAGTATGGGTTTACAGTGTGCAAAACCTCGGACGCAAGGTTTGAACGCCCAAAAAAGCCGATGGAATATTCCGTTTCCCTGGACAGGGTTTCCATCCGGGGCATGCGCGGGCAGTGTCTCTAGAATCGTAACAGTGCCAGGTGCGTAACTGTGTAGCGCATTGAGGTATCGGGGAAAAATTTTGTATGACTCCTCCCAGTTGCCGTAGACTGTCTCAATTGCCTTTGTTTTTGCAACCCACGCCTTTCTGTAAGATGGAGTGTAGTTGAAGGTTGTGACGATGTGGGATATTATATTTTTAACCTTCAGAGACGGATCGGAGCTTATGAGAGGCAAGATCTCCTGGCACATAAGATCGGCACTGAGTTTTGTATGATCCTGGGAATTGTTAGGGTTGACACACGTGTGTTTCTGCGTAATCGACCCTATTTTCCATGCATTGCTTCTCTTCCTATAAGAGGCCAACAGTCTGAACCCGCACTCTGGATTTTTACAAGTGATTACATACCGTTCCAGGTTTGAACGATCTACTTCAAAATCAACGTTGTTCGCCATGTGCCATTTTTTTATTCTTCTCAGACATGCCTCCTTAGACGGAAACTTGTCTCCTTCCTTTAATTCTTCGTCGTTTTGGATGTAGGGCGTGAAGAAGATGTCAGATGATGGTTCGTCACCTTGGAGGTTCAAGTTACCCATATGTGCTGGAGGTGCGTACGCATGAGCTGGAGGCACCAAGGTTTGCTGCTCGTCGTCGGATTCCTCGTTGACCATGTCGTCAAATTCGGTTTCCAGATCGTCTTCTTCCTCGTCAATGACGTCAACCTCGTCTTGCTCGTTGACTGGTGGGTCAATAACCTGTGACTGGACAACATTAGTTTCTTGTGTCTCAGCCTGAAGAGTGACGTACAGCTCGATGGAATCCAACCCACAGTATTCGTGGGTGGTGAACATATCTTGCAAGTCTTCGTCATTGGCAATCTCCATTTCGTAAAACTTGACGGTGTTGTCTTCATTGAAATTGGGACATTGGTAAAAAACGCTTGCAATAGGACCCATTGCAATCTTAGAGTACAGTCGTTGAATGAAGTACGAAAATGTTGCTCTTTTGCTCAACAACAATGGTACAACCTGAGTGTTTCTCATCACAAAACCGGCTATCTCATGAGAGTAGGTCTCACCGTTTAGATGGGCATGGACAAGATACTGGGTTGATGAAGTCATTTTTGGAGGGGAAAGTGCGCGGGTGTTGTAATCTCAGGTCAGATTAGGTAAAATTGTTGGTGTGAGTTGTAATGTTCAGTATATGTTGGATGTCTTATAAATTGAGGTTCATATGTCCTTGCATTATCTCAACACATAGACACGCTGATCTATGTCCTGTACCCCATCACGCGTCTGAAATGATTCCTGATAAGATTCCTGTAACGATTCCCCTAGGCAGAGCATGCATGCAACCCTATCTGGCAGCTAGTTCTGCAATAATTATATATATATATATATATATATATATATATTTATATATATATATATATATATATATATATATGTATATATTTATTTATTTATTTATTTATATATTTATTTATTTATATATATGTATATATTTATTTATTTATATATATATATATATATAAATATATATATATATATATATATATATATATATATTTATATATATATATATATATATAAATAAATAAATAAATAAATATATACATATATATATATATATATATATATATATATATAATTATATATATATATATATATAAATAAATAAATATATATATAAATAAATATATATATATATATATATTTATTTCTATATATATATATAATTATATATAAATATAGATTAATATATATATATATATATATATAAATATAGATATATATATATATATATATATATATATGGTGGTTCTTACAGACCCACTAGTATAGGTCTGCCACTATCTTCCGAATTGATTATAAAAGACAGGCACACTGATCTAGGTCTGCAACAGGATTCCGTATTGACTGTAAAAGACAGACACACTGATCTATGCCTGCCACCAGATTCCGAATTGATTAAAAAAGGACAGTCACACTGATCTAGGTCTGTTCATATATATTTTATTTAATAAACAAATAAATTTGTAATTAATAATTATTTGTATTTTAATAATATATTTTACTAATTATAACTATAGTTAATAATTACGTATATAAATTATCAATTATATGTATGTTAATTATTGTACCCGTCCACTAGGTTAAATATTGTCCAGACGAAAACAACTAACACAACAACCACATTTTTTTTAATTCCATGACCATGCGTTGACAACACAAAACCATCGGTAAATCACGATGTTACGTTGCAGAATACAAAATAAGAGAAAAGAACACAGAACAACTAGTACTCTTTGCAACAAATAAAACAACAGTTAATCTAAACTACTCTAGTGTCACTGCAATAACAAGGGGATCTTCAACGCCTCGGTTAACTTCTCCACTGTGTGTCCAAAACATTAGATCCACGTCCACATCGTCTTTCACACGATCCCAATAATACATGTAGGTGCCTTCAGGGTTATTATCGGTCAACGTAATGTATGGACACCGGTATTCTAGCTGTTTAACTTTTCTAGTTGGACCATCGAGTTGACGAAACCCAGTGTTGATGGCTCTAACAACTCTCTGGAAATTCCAGTGAGGGTTGAGGCAAACCCGCATGTGACTACCTTCCTCATAGAAGACCACCGCCCAAATAGAGTTCATTTTTAAGTGTTTACACTATGACTGAAAGAAGGGTTGGGACTTCAACTCCACACAGACACTGCTATTTATAGCGGGTGGAAGGCAGAGGGAAATTTTATTGTTAATTATTAATAACTTTAATAAAATATCATTTCATTGAAATATGTTAACAACATTTAATTGAAAGGTACAGATATGCTAAGAGCATTTAATTGAACAATACAGAAGTTACTGAAATGATATAGAAATAGTAGCGCCTAGGATATAACAACGGTTAAAACAATGTCTTCTCTGTCCTCCATCATTAGAGTGCATTGGATGTCGTCTTCCATAGTCTCCCACCAACGCTGCCTTTCGAGAAAAACACCTCCCCTTGTTCGAAGTCTCTTGATAGATCGGATTTGTTCGCCTGGAACGAACTCCCCGTCCAGAAACCTGAGGATGTTTCTCTTAAGCTGCTCCATGGTTTGGATATTCCAGAACATCACTTGCATGGGAGGTTTGACTGCCGAGAATATAACGTAGCCGTTCCTTCTACGAACGTCCGGTTGATAATTCAGACGCCTAACAGGAGGTGGAGGCTCAGAAGTCCGGTGCGAACCATCTGGCCTTATTCGAGTTCTCATTTTTCAGTGTGGGTACTAGTGCGCCCGAAACCCTAATTTATAGAGGCATAGACGTCTTGCCGTTGCCTCATTTTCTCATTAGGGTTTCTTCTGGGAAGACCAAGTAGGTAACAGTACCAAAACCCTAATTCATAAACGGAAACCCTAATTTTGAAAAAAAAAATGATCCTTCTAATGCGCCATTTGAATTGGCGCATTAGTGCCTTTTCTTTACTGGAAGTCGCCAAATGGAATGGCGCATTAGAAGAATTTTTAAAAAAAAATGCCAATTGATTTGGCGCATGCCTTGTTGGTGTGGACCACCACCTGGCCCCACATGGTCCCCACATGCATGTGCTGAAACGATTCCAGGAGTTACTGTAAACCAGCATGGAGTTACTGTTAACAAGCATGCGACTGTAAAAATTTCTGCTAAGATTCCTGATCAGATTCCTGCCAGGATTCCTCCTACTCCTGCATGCATGCTACCCGAGCTGTCACATAGACCTGAGCTGCATGCATCTAACCATGCCTTGTCACCGATACTTTGACTGCATGCATGCCAACACATCCTGCAGAAGCAACACCAAACAATTATGGCTGTGTTGACATGTCAAGCATGCATGATGTTACCGTTTTTCCCTCATCAATATATATAGCACTTGGAATTCTGCAGATACATCACCATTGTAACTCATCTACTCTTAGAACAATCCTTTTGCAATCAGCTTACGAATTTTCAGCCTTCAACCATGTCTCTCCTAACCATGGGCGAAACACACAGAGGAACCCCCCAGAACATCGCTACCTTCGTAAGTGTATTAGTGTTACTTTAAAATCACGCCTTGCTAACTGATAAACTAACTGATTTTTTTTGGCATTCTTACTCTTTTCAGAACGTTCAACGCTTTCGCACTCGTAGTAAACATACCATCGCCCCGGACGAACGCATTATACCATACCTGAACATTGCTGGTTTCGGTCCGATTAGCAGGATCGCCGAGTCTTCTATTGACCACAAGTTTGTTCTTGCTTTGCTAGAACGTTGGAGGCCAGAAACACACACCTTCCATCTTCCGACAGGGGAGTGCACCATCACCCTTGAAGACGTCCATATGCTACTAGGCCTTCCTGTTGATGGTAAGGCAATTAATGGTTGTGTTATGCAGGCGAATAGCTTATGCCAAGAGGCACTTGGAATAGACTTGATAGAAGGAGCCGTTGGTGCTAGGGGGCAAGGTGTTAACCTCAAGAGGTTAAAGGATTATTATAAAAATTTTCACTTGAATGATGCGTCTCCCCAAGAGACCATACTGCAGAAAACTAGGTGTTACGTATTGTTGCTTATAGGAAACGTTTTGTTCCCAGATAGCACTGGTAACACGGTTAACTTTATGTATCTTCGTTTGCTAATGGATTTTAGTAGAGTTGGTCTGTACAGCTGGGGGTCTGCGGTACTGGCTACCTTGTACCAGTCACTATGCAAAAACGCGGTTGCTGAGTCCTGCACATTCTACGGATGCGCCCTGTTGGTGCAGGTGTGGGGGTGGTGGAGGATGCCCATACTGGCCCCGGTTAACAACGGTAGTTGGGACTTTCCGTATGCCTTGAGGTAAGTTTGTAGTATACCATTTTCTCTTTACACAATCTACTCCATTCTAACTAAATCATTATATTTTTGTTGTAGATATTGTGTGAAAAAAATGGACTTCACACGTAATCCTCGATCAAACATAACAATGTACCGATCTCTAATTGATCACCTTGGTCCCCATCAGGTATTATCTCTAATTCTTTTCTTCTGTTTTATAAGTATTTTCCGTAAATATTTTTTCCCAAAGTAATGTATAAATCTCATGCATGCAGTTCATATGGCGACCGTATCTCGAGTGCGAGTATGAGCCTAGAGCGCAGGATGCAGAAATCTGGACGACAAAGTGCTGCTTAATCCGGTACAACATAATAGAAATGCATCACAGCGACCGGGTAATGCTTCAGTTTGGGATGCGTCAACGGATACCCGACCCTCCTGTTGACTTGGGAGTGTGGCACCTAAAAAGAGTGAACCATCAATGGACACACCAACACTGGAAGAATTTTGCACCCGATCATCGCCAGATGTGGAAGAACCGTCGCCAGTATGTCCTGAACTTCCCCGTTAGTGACCATGAAATGAAACCATCTCCTGAATACATGAATTGGTATCGTACAGCCACAACCCCAAACTTGTTTCTTGCAGCTCCGTTCTATTTAATTGATCCCCGTGCACAAAACTACATTCTGCCACAACAACAACAACCAGAAGAAGAACCACAACAACAACAACAACAACATGAACAACAACAACTCCGACAACAACAACGACTTCAGCAGCGACAACAAGAAAGCCTGCAACACCGCCAACAACAACTCCTACAACAACAAAGACAACAACAACTCCAGGAACAACAACAACTCCAGCAACAACAACAAAACATTTTCAGTACTCCATCCCGTTCCGCACGCAACATCCGCCAATCAACTATGTTCCAATCCCAATCTCAACCATTACAAGGGTATGAAGACCGCCATCCTTCCTCTGACCAATATCAGACCCACTCGCAACCATTCGGATTTTCAACATTTGCTGGGTCATCAAGGGGATTCGGCCAAAACCTAACCCCTGGTACATCTAGCCTTCATCTTAGTCCCGACGATGGGCCTCATGGCGAATCCTCTTACCGTGGCGCCCCCTCCGGCTTCGCAACGCCTTCAAACCAATTCGGATTTAATCAAGGTAGTTCTAGTGCTGTTGGATGCTATGAACCCGAAGTCTTTTCCCAACCAACACCACCGCCACGACTAAACACATTTGAGGGAATGGGTAACCGACTTTACAACAGCGGTTTTCCGGATAATTATGGGGGCATCGACGAATTCATAGACAGCGATCCACGTGACATCCCAGTACCAGCCCCGGTGACACAAACCCAACAAGAAGCACAAAGGGGCAGGGGTAGGGCTAGGGCAAGAGGCGGTGTCAATATTCGCGGCGGAATCAACGATCGCGGTAAACGGCTCATTACAAGACCAGGTTGCGGAACGGATGGCTATCTTGGTGATGGCCGTCATTGATCATTTTGTTGTACTTTTCATTAGTCTTCTGTGTCGTTTCTGAATTTGATTGTAACCGATGTTTAGCTTTTAAATTATATTGTAATCGATGTTCAGTTTTTAAAAAATATTGTAATCGATGTTTAGTTTTTAATTTATATTGCAATCGATGTTACACTTTTGATTATCGTTTTCTGCATTTCATTTTAAAGCCGAAAAAAATATTCTACTAATTTTTTTAAGTAAACATCATAACAAATAAAAAAAAAAAATTATCATTTTCCCAATTTAAAATGAATTAAAAAAAAATGAAAAAAAAAATAAAAAAAAAAGGCCCTAGAACTATGGCGCCAAATGGTTTGGCTTCTAGGGCAAAACCCTAGACTTATGAGCCATTCCATTTGGCGCATGCAATGGGAATTTTAGGGCAAGCCATTTCATTTGGCGCATGCACCCAAAATATACACCTATGCGCCATTTCATTTGGCGCATTCAGTGTTTTGGTATGCCAAACCTAGACAGTTTGGTAAATACCCCGAAAACATGGTTTTTTTCGTATTTTTTTTATGAAACCTAGATATTTAAATTTTTTTTTCTCTTTTAGTATTAGGTGAATGAGTAGTTCAATTAAAATATAGTATTCATTTCTTATGAATGAAAGAAATATACTAGTAATGAGTAGATCAATTAAAATATAGTATTAACTTATGAATGAATAAAATATACTAGTATGTAAAAATAGAAGAATCTAACAGATAGAAAATGTAATACCTCTTAGACGAACAGTGCGAATGAACCAAAGAGATTCTATGAATGTTGTACCTTACATATACACTGAATGGAAAATGTAGTATACCTTACACGTACAGTGAAAGAATCAACACAGAGAAAGAAAATGAGAGAAAGTTGAATAGTGGGAACTAGGGGTGGACAGATTTTTTCAATCCAGTCCAAACCGACCTACCCAAGGGACCCATGGACATGTGGGTCGGGTTAGGCGGGTCTTCGGGTTACCGGGTTGGGAAAAAATGGGTTCATATGGATTATGTCGGTCGGTTTCGGATGCTGTTTTTGAGTCCATGGATATCCACACCCGACCGGCTGAGGAAGGGAGTATAGATGAGATAGTTAATAGGACTTGACAGATTAATGGGTCCATGGATTTTTTCACTTAGTCAACTAGGGTTTCATCAGTTCTCATCAATCCTCCAAATTTGTTTCTCTTCAGTACCTTTCCGCTAGGGTTTTATCTTCTTCTTCAACCGCCGTCGCTGCTTCGTTATCCACGAGCACCACCACGCCACCAAGCCACGAACCACCACCACGCCACCAAGCCACGAACCACCACCGATGTAAGCACTTCTTTATTCTCTTTCTCCTTCTCTCTCTTTCTCTCTTTCTATCTTTCTCTCTGTCTCTGCTTGGGAAAAATCAAGGATTTCTACCTTAACATTTTCAAGTAAAATGATTTTTGTGTTGTTTTAAGTCTGAATCCGAACCTGTCTTATGCGAATCTTAGGTTTAACTTGATCATCTTCAAATCAATTTTGATGTGATTTTAAGTTTAACTTGATCTTATATGTCTTCTTGTAAATATTTGTTTGATTTTAACATCATCTTATTATATGTTTGAAGTGAAATTGATTAGCAGAGATTTGTATATGCTTGATGCGAATATGATTAGCAGAGGTTTGTATCAGTGAAGTGAAATATTACTTATTCTTTTGGAAAATTCAACTTCTAGACACATGAGTTTGATTCTTTTGTTGTTTCCTATTGGAAGATGAATCCTTGCAAACAAGTTGTTGGTGGACTTGATGAATTGAATGTTTTGTAATGATGTTTTTTAGTAACAAATATGGTAATTAAATGTCTTTTATAGAATAGCATGTTTATAATAGCTTTGTTCCTGCTGTATTGCTGTTTTTTCTGCTGCTGTATTGCTGTTTTTTCTGCTGCTGTATTGATGTATTATTGCTGCTGTATTGCTGTTTTTTCTGCTGCTGTATTGCTGTTTTTTCTGCTGCTGTATTGTTGTTTTGCTGCTGCTGTACTGATGTTTTGCTGCTGATGTTGTATTGCTGTTTTTCTACTGCACCATTGCTATATTTTTGCTGCTGTAGGGGTGTTTTTCTGCTGTTGTATTGATGTGTTACTGCTGCTGTATTGATGTTGTATTGATGTTCCTTGATGAATTTATTTTATTTATTTACATTGAATTCTGAATTATTAATATTTTTTCCTCCCTGTTTGCATGTTTTATTGCATATATGGTATGATATAACTCATTGAAACATAATTTCTTGTTTAGGAGGTGGATTATGATACATAAGGAGAAGTAGCTTATATGAGAAGTAGCTTATTTGGATTGGAACATAACTATAGGTATGTTGTTTCTTTGATTTTTATAAAATCTTGTTCTTCTTGTGTGTTAAGGTTTTCATGAATGGTTTTCTTTTTCTCTTTAGCAGCATTTTTTTGCTACATGGAATGTGGTTGGAAGATCTCCACCAGAGTAATTTGAGTATCAATGATTTGTTTCATGACTCGCTGCATGCATTTGATCAACTCAAACAGGGTGTTCATTGATGAGTTTATTTGTAAAATATTTGAAATTTGAAATTTGGATAACTATAATATATTGATAGACTGTGTTGTGATCTACATGATGTTGCAGATACAATTATATACTATTGGGTTGTTTGTTATATTTGAATGCCCAACTTTTTTATTTAGTATTGCTTTATTTTTAAATATTAAAATGTAGCTGAATTTTTTTATGATAATTAAGATCAATTAACCGACAAACCGATCCATTTTAACCGATTAAACCGAATCCGATCAAACCGATATAAAATTCAGTCGGAATTGGGCCTAGGAAATGAATCCATGGTTTCAAATGGTTTGGCATATTGGGCCCGAATCCAATCCAAACCGACCGATGTCCAGCCCTAGTGGGAACTACACGTAAAGCGTAACAGTTGGATGTGTGTTTCAACTTCTGTCTTGGAAATAGAATTGATTAATTAAATTCTGATATCAACAATAGTCATTAATCTATTTTAGTTGAATGACTGAGATTTATAAGAAATGTATTCTCATATGATATATATATATATATATATATATATATATATATATATATATATATATATATATATGCATAAATTCTCTAGTATGAATTTTATATGGACAAGACGAGTGATCTCTTTGAACCTAAATTCAAGAGAGGTCATCTCGCCGTTGAAGTAGATAAAAACGGGATACAAATATTGAGACATTTTGTGTTTCATTTTACTAATAACATGAGGGGCACCCATATATATATATATATATATATATATATATATATATATATATATATATATATATATATATATATATATATATATATATATTAACCCTGTTTGGTTTAGTAAGTCATGTATAAAAGGGTTTCAAAGGAAATACATTTTCGAATTAGTATTTTTTTAATAAAATGGGGTGAGTCCGTAAATACAGATTTGGATTAACCTTTCACTATTCATACAAAACCTGTTATTCAAATAATTTGAAGAACAAAAGTTTAGAAAAATCGAACAATTAATATTTGTACAATTAATGTTGAATATACATTAAAATGTATCATGTTTACATCGTTGATAATATGAATCCAACATTACATATAAAAAATGATTCACCACCTGTTCACATCTCGTATATTTTTGTCAAAGCCTGGGAACAAATTCGGATAAAGAAGGAAATACATGTCAATATAGGAGATCATCCCTAGAGACCGGGTCTGACTACTCAGTTAGGGCTTAGCCGAAATGGGCTAAGCAGAGGCTGGACTCGATTGTACATCCAAAACCCGACATTGGCCTACTCGATTGGCTGGCGAGATAAGTTTATGACCAAACCAAGATATGGCCCGGATCGCCTGACAGTCAGGTACCGGTCCCACATTCAGTTACAGTACTTGAATAGTAAAAAATCATAAAGCAGTTACAAGTATTTATTAAGTATATTTAACCATTTTTTATTGATAAGAATAATGAGATCATCACTAAATGGTTTGTTGGAATTCATTATCTTCGGAAAGAGCTATGAATCATATGACAGAGTTTTAATCACCCGACGGATACTTTGTTAAGGAGTAAATCTTGTGGAGGTTGACTTCCTTCTAGTTTGTCAAATGTCGACAGCTCAACGAAAGCGTGATCTCTGACAAAAGCAGGAGGCTGGAAGATGCAAATTTTAACCTTAACTAATTAGTATTGTTGTAGCAAGCGAGCTATTGTCTCTGTCGTTTGTAAAATAGCTCATTTAGATTTATTAAAAGGAGAAAAGGGTGTCGTCCTTTTCCCCTGCATGGATGGGATACACCCAACTCTTGTTAAGTCTCAGAGTTAGGTAGGATTCAAAGATTATGTAAAAGGATCAGTAATCGGCTTTGGCCAGAAGAATGACTACCGTACTCGGTCAACCTCGTTAAAGGCTCTGAACCAACTCGGTCAACCTTTCTAGAGGCTCTGAACCCAATTTACGTCAACCTCGATAAAGGCTCTAAACCTACTCGGTCAACCTTGCTAGGGGATCTGAACATCGGTCAACCTCGATAAAGGCTATGAACCTACTCAGTCAACCTTGCTAGGGGCTCTGAACCAAATTTACGTTAACCTCGATAAAGGCTCTGAACCTACTCGATCAACCTTGATAGAGGCTATAAACGTTGGTCATCCTCAATAAAGGCTCTGAACCTACTCAATCAACCTTGCTAGGGGCTCTGAACCAAATTTATGTCAACCTCGATAAAGGCTCTGAACCTACTCGGACAACCTTGATAGAGGCTCTAAACGTTGGTCAGCCTTGACAAAGGCTTTGAACCTACTCGATCAACCTTGCTAGGGGTTTTGAACCAAATTTACGTCAACCTCGATAAAGACTCTGAACCTACTCGGTCAACCTTTCTAGGGGCTCTGAACCAAAACTTGAAGTCCAAGCGCACTTGAAGCCTTTGGCGTTAAACAGCTTCGGCCGGGTAATGTTAATAAAACCTCTGGCCTAAGCGAAGTCCAAGCGCACTTGAAGCCTCAGGCATAATTGATACTCCCCATAAACGAGTTACAATATTTTGACACTCCTCGTATAAGGGTCGTAGGACCATATTGGACATCACTTACAAGATCGAGTCCTTTAAATGTATTCGGGTTGATACTCCTCGGCAACAAGCACAATGACAAACTAACCATAAAGGCTCGGGGCTAGGTTGAATGCCGAGTTATCCAGACCTAAGTCTTAATGACTTAGGGCTTGCCAAACGATGGTCGACCTCAACTCCACGAGAGAGGAGTTTTGAATAAAAATTCAACTTTACACTCGGATAAAATGACCCAACACAAAGTTCCCCCAAAATAGATCCAACATCAAGATGTCAAAGGTTAAAAACCTAGTCGACTAAAAACATGTTGTGGAACAAACTGGCTAAGACATGTCTTGGGTGATCTGAGTTCACACATGGACTCGGGATAAAAAACACCAGGTTTCTTTTATCCGAACACTTCATTCCCGTTGAGGACATCGTACTTGGGGGGCTTGTACACATCCTAGATATTTTTCTCAAAGCCGAGGAATGAAATCGAATAAAGAAGGAAATACGGGTCATTATAGGAGATCATCTCTAGAGACCAGGTCCGAATACTTAGTTAGGACTTGGTCGGAATGGGCTAAGCAGAGGCTGGACTTGTAACACCCCTTTTCTAAACCTCAAATATTATATATATTCACAGAGTAAATATAATGCATACAATAAAGGTTGCCACATGTCGTTTTCAACACAATTGAAAACCAAACATAAACATACAATTAACATGCACATGATCAAATTATAACACGTATCAAACTTCATGATTTCTCAAGTATGCATATCGCAACGGAATTATAATTTCTCAAAACAATTTCAATGATTATATCCCATACTATAATCATCTACCAACATAATAACATTATCATACCATAAATGTGTCATATGAATTCAAACATAGGCACCAATGCCACTTAACATAATATATTTCCAAATACAAGTTCAAATAAGAGAATATACCAATATCTCATAGTAACAAAACATGAGTTCAAATATCCCCCCCCCCGAGTTACATGACCAGAGCAATGACTCAATACCTAATAAAACAATAAATAACCGATAAGCTCCATGGCTAAATCCTCGTGTAAGCACACTACTCGTCAGAACCTGCACGATGTCTCATTGAACATCATTCAAACAGAAGGGTGAGAATTCACATCATAATGAATACATATAATATGTACAATGAATATAGTACACTACAATCCAACAAATTCATCACACTTCAAAATTTAATGAGTTCAACAATTGCCGCACATAACACAATCATTGTTAATTTTCTACCAAATAACAATTACCAAATATTACATAAGCACACATAAATTCAAACATCACATAGAAATTAATGTGACTCCAATGCAACTAATGTGACTCATGCATGTGGTACCATGTGAACATCAAGCTCACCGCTCCCGATTCCATATTCAAGAACCAGAGCCACGCTTCCGATTCGGACAAGATCAAAGCCCTTAAATATGAATATATAATCCACCACTTTCGAATCCACAAAGGAACAAAGCCACGCTTCTATTTCCATGCAAGGATCAAAGCCAACCAATATGAACATATAGTTCACCGCTTCCGATCCACAAAGGAACAAAGCCACGCCTCTATTTCCACACAAGGATCAAAGACAACCGGAGTATCATATCTCCATGAATGCATGTGCAACAAGACTCACAATATATGCAATTAAGAATATCACACAACGTTAATTATCCAAGCATATCACAATAATTCGCACAATTCGAATTATCCACCAAAACGTTGCACAACATGCATACATCATCAATAGCATTCACATAGCATTTATCAATCACAAATGACATATTGCATACAAGAAAATCAATGTCATTCTCAACAATCACCAAAAACAACATATACATTTGATAAATTTAAGCATCATGTATACATACAATTACCAAAACATATGTAATTAAGAATTATCCATATAATCTTAACCTTCGAGCATATTACCATAATTCAACATATTGAATTATCCACCAATTGTACAACATACATTCATCATATAATAATCACAACAATGCATAACAATTAGCATTCATCAATACCATATATCACAATTACCACATGGTACACAATACCAATATATGTTATTCTCAAATAACATTAATTCATGACATACACATACATAAATACATGTCATTTCTCTCAATCACATCTTTATTAAATCATATAATTCCAACAAATCTATTTTTATCAACAAGGTTATTGCACTAGCTTTCCAACGCTTCGAACGACGCTCAAAACGGACTTACGGTTCAAAAGATATGAATTTTCTAAGTTTTAAAAAAATGTTGTTTCGGCACTGTGCAATTGATTGCACCTAGATAACAATCAATTGCAGCCTGTACAGAAGCAGTTTGTCGCTAATTTTTAACAGTGCAATCGATTGCACTCTAATGCCAATAGATTGCTTACTGAACAGAAGCAGTTTTTCATCATTTTTGACACAAATCACTTTTCATATATCCCCAACATCCCTAACTCGTACCCACTACACAAAATCCATCCAAACAGCCAATAATCACAGTTAAAGGGTATCCTATCATGGGTTATCAAATACAACTCATAATAGAGAGATGAGGAACCCTAAGCATACAACTACCCATTGCATACATATATACCCATAATAATAAAGGTTCTCCCTCTTACCTTAGGTTCAATCTTCCTCTTTCTCTTCTATTTTCTCTTTTCCCCTCTTTCTTCCTCTTATCTTGAGCTTTCTCTTCCTTCTTTCACCAAATGAGATGTTATGAGAATACCCTAATTCTCATTCTTACTATCTTATTTCACTAATGGGCCTAGTCTCTCTCTCTCTCACCTCATTATTACTATTACATCTAATAGTTAGGCCCAATAGCTAAATAACTCATTATTCTACCAATAACTCAAATAGCCCAATTATCATATTAACACATAATTAAATAATTATCACATCAAATAATAATTAAATAATAAAATAACTATTTAAATAAATAAAATAGAAAAATCGGGATGTTACAGGACTCGGTTGTACATCCAAAACTCGACATTGGCCTACTCAGATGACTGGCGAGATAAGTCTATGCCCGAATTGGAATATGGCCTGGATCGCCTGACTGGTCCCACATTCGGTTACAGTACTTGAATAGCCGAAATTCATAAAGCAATTACAAGTATTTATTAACTACGTTACAAACAATTAAATGGGCGGTTACATTTAGTAAGCCATTAAGTCCACTAATGGTGATTGTTGGTGGAGCTTGGAGGAGCCTATATAAGGGTCTTTGGAGAAGGAAAGAAGGGACAGTGACATGCACAAGACATACATACATATAATACGTAGAGGGGCTCCCGCAAGAGGGATAAGAAAGTCATATATCTTGGTTCAATATAATAATCAACATAGCACCCAAATGCCTAGAAATACTATAGAAATCTACCATTTGCAGCTCTCCCTATACCTATAGGGAAGCTACTTGTTCAATACTTTTTGCAAGAACCCCACCTAAATACAAACAATGAGTCACCACCTAAATACACTGTTAGATAAAAACTCAAATGCATCAAAGCATGTGTCACCACCGAAATCTATATCTATGGGTGGTTCTGCCTTTGACTTTTGCTTAATTGACTTTCTTCTAATATCGCTCAACTTGGTGAATTCTTCCACTCTATCCAAAAAAGTTATTCGGCCAAGTTTCAGTTGTGGAATGAGTTGTCCACTCTGATCATATTCGTGATATACAGCATCCCAGTTTTGAATAAACTTGAATAAAATGTAGTGAATTTGAAAGCCACTCAATGCACATAATGCGTCAGTTTTAGAGTTTGAGGTGGACCTTTTCAAAGTGGAAAAAATGTTTCTGAGAAGCCATATCTTGTCATATCAATACACACCATATTTTGGTTGAACTTGCTATAAGATGACCCATTTTAAGGAAACACAACCATTTTTCCTCTGGTGTCGGACCGCTAACATAAGGAATAAAAGATACATGAATTGCATCGAAATGTTCTTTTTTTCCCGTATAGCGTTGTGTATGATTTATTATGAGTCTTCAACTCTTTGAGAAGTTGTTGGAGAACAAATGTATGATTCTCCTCTCCTTTACCGAGCAAAGTTGAAACCGCACGATAACCATAATTGATGTCACCCTTAACATTTAAAATTTGTTTAATGTATTTTTGCATAAACACCAACATCTCTTCAATGTGTAAGATTTTTTGTAAAAAGAGTGAACTAGATGGTTTTCTAATGTAAACACATTTGAAAACTCTTTTTTGAAGATGAAGAATCCGTAAAAAGTGTACCAACATGTTTGAAATAGGATAGAGACCACATCGTTGAATTGTCACTCTGTGTTGACTTGGCCTTATTAAGAGCACCATTTATTTTTATAAGTTCATTGGGTGGTTTCAAATTTCCAGTTTCTGGATAGGCAATCTTCCTCAGTTTCTCTTTGATGTGGAGTTTCATATTGTCATCAGCTTTCAAAAATCCCTCTTGAATCACTTCTCATTTGGTCATGATAGATATATTCGATTTGCCTACCTTCATCACACCACAATCATCTTTCCGGAGTCTTTTCTAGTGTGTGTAAACCTAATCCATCTACATGGGTCTATCAAGTTTCATCTTCTTTGAAATTAAACAAGCACACTAAATATCGTACGCCTTTCTTATTGTACAATCACACTTTGAGCTATATGAACCTACGTTCTCACCTCCCTTGGCTTCCTGATAAATAAAATTAAATCCCGATCGATATATATTGGCCACCAACTGTGAATAAGATTATTGTCTTTGAATAAATATTCTAATACTGTAATGATGGGACCGAATGATATTTGTATCTCGTTATGATGATTTTGGATCACTTGGTTTACGGAGTCCCAATCTCTACATAAATCACCTTTACTATTTCCCAATCAATTATTCGATGTAGCATGAGCAAATTCAACTTTGTTAGTTATTGTATTTCTAAAGTGTCTAACTTGATCGGGTCAAGCACAAACAATCTTCTCCTTTACTTAGTATGGAATTGTACTTTCAACATGTTTTAAGAAATCTAGATATTTCTCACACAACTTCTTGAAATATATTATAGATTCAACATACAACTCTTTCATTGAAGAATTTATTATCACATTCCACACATCCATTATGATTTTAAATTTCACACCAGCTTTGACCTTTTTCCCATCTTCACCCTTGATTTACTTGGTCCCTACCACATGCTTAAGTCTACTTCTCATATTTGCTGTTATGTGATACCTACAAAGTAATTCATATGGTGTAGGAAACACCTTTGTAATCAAATTCATCAGACTGGCATCACGATCAGTGACAATGACTTTTGGCATGATTACTGGGTCCTTCAACATATTCTGACACACTTCTAAAACCCACGTAACATTGTCCTCTTTTTCACTTTCCAAAAATGTAAGACCAACTGAAAAAGGCATCTCTGTAGAAGTAACACCAACAATTTACAGAAGTGGAAGCCCGTACTTGTCGATCATATATGTTGAATCAATAATTAGCATAGTGGGAAATGTGTCGAACAACTCAATGGAATCAGGATGAGTCCAAAATATATCTCGAACGGTTTCTCCATCCTCGCACACTTTGTACCTAGATACATAATGATTATCATCCAAAATCTATAATAGTTATTGCATTTTAGTTCTTGGACCTCTTATCGCCTTGTTGTTTCGGGCATGAACATTGTATACTTGCTTGATATTTGAGACATTTTGAGGTCTTTTCCGTTTCAAATTTTCAAGTAGGTTTTTAGGTTTCACCATGTTCAATGTCATGTTAGAAATAAGATCATTATCTTCAAGATTAAGGCGACATGTAAAAGGATGACTAGATAACTTGTAACATAAGTCATAATTATGCTCACCACAAATCATATTAAATGTTCATGTATTATTCGCCTTAAGGTACTCGTGCAACTTAAAAGAACACCCATATTTTCTCAAACCAACGTCATCATGTTTCAACTTACGGATAAGTTTTGTGTACTTGCCACTTTTTTCGCATTTCATTATCTCAAATACACGTCTTCTATCAGAACTATTATCTGACCCCCCAATTACAATGTTGAACCCCAATTTTGTAGCCTCCATGCATATCCATTAGAGCATATGTTCATGAACAAGGAACTCTTATTTATTTGTAAATTGTTTACCAATATCTACCTATACATCAACCAATTTAACATCCATAGACACAATAGGCTTGGGGATAACATCAGGGTGCACCTTGTCCAAGACTAATCATAACAAAACAAATTACAAATTGACCAAATTCATCATTACAGTAATCTGGAAATACACTTTCGTACTACATTCAACAATAATCTGAAATTACACTTCCAGATGCAACATTCGTCTTTTCAGAGAAAGACGAGATTCTAGCAAATAATGAAGAAGGAAATACATGTACATTACCTTAAAGATTCTACCAGAGGTTGATTCTTTGAGATTTCTCCTTGATGTAGAGTCTCTGAAGATATTTCTCGTTGAGACTTCTTTCTCATTTCTTCTTCTTCTTCTTCTTCTTCATACTCTCTTCTTGGAAAAGTTTCTTCATTTAATGTTTAATCTTCTGAGGATCATTCATTCACCAAGATTCTTCTTTCAAAGGAGACTACCTTCTTCTTCTTCTTCTTCTTCTTCTTCTTCTTCTTCTTCTTCTTCTTCTTCTTCTTCTTCAAAAGAGTTCTTTGATGAAGTTGCTAGAGATTATTTTAGGTTTGAGCTCATCCTTTCATTTTTTAATAGTTGAATCAAATCATTTAGTTTCTCGATGATTTATTCCTTGAATTTTTCCCAAAGCTTATAAATATTCCCATCTTTCAATTTAAGGGTAAGATCAGATTTCTGATTCCACTTCTTATCTCTTAAATATTTTGTTAGTGACAAAAGATTATCAACAAAGTTGATGCTTTGTAAAATGAATTAGTAGAGAAATAAGTGTTGATTGAATAACTAGAAGTATTAAACCAAATTCTAACTATTAAATATCGAGATATGGATAATGGGTTGCAGAAAGCTCGAAAAACATTGTTTAAAGTAAGTTCTTCTTAAAATATTACTTAATTTTTTATATTATTATTTTTTAATTTTGACAAGTTATATATTCAGTGAAGGGTTGATAAAATACTCAATTCACATGTGATATAATAAAGGCTTAAATGCAGTTTTGGCCCCCCAAATTTCTCAATTGCTTGATTTTGATCCCCCGTGTTTCAATTGCTTGATTTTGGTCCCCCAAATTTTGTAATTGCTTGATTTTAGCTTCTCAAGTTCCAATTGCTTGATTTTGACCCCTCAAGTTTATTCCCTTTTGCATTTGATAGTCCCCTAATGACATGTAGACTATATTTTTCTCTTTTTTTTGTTTCTTTTTCTCTTTTCTTTTCTTTTTTTAAATTTTCTTCTCTATAGTTTTATTTTTCTTCTCTTTTTAATAGTTAAACTTTGAATGTAATATTTAAAAAATCTTAAATATTTCATTCAACTTAGAATATACGGACAAACATACAATATCCCTTATATAAAATTGAAATTCTATATGACTAATAGGATTGCTAGACTTTGGGACTTTATGCTTAACTATCAGGGAGTTATTGGCCAAAGAGTTTGTTATTTTAATTAGGTAGTGGTCTATTTTATTTTGTTAAAATAATTTGCTATTACGCATAAGTTGAATGAAATATTTAAGATTTTTAAATATTACATTCAAAGTTTAACTATTAAAAAGAGAAAAATAAAATTGTAGAGAAGAAATTTAAAAAAAGAAAGAAAAGAATAGAGAAAAAGCAACAAATAAAAAAGAAAAATTTAGTCTACATGTCATTAGGGAACTATCAAATGCAAAAGGGAACAAACTTGAGAGGCCAAAATCAAGCAATTGGAATTTGGGGGGCCAAAACCAAGCGATTATAAAACTTGAGGGACCAAAATCAAGCAATTGAAATATGAGAGACAAAAATCAAGCAATTGAGAAATTTAGGGGGTCAAAACTGCATTTAAGCCTATAATAAACTCAACTGCATCTTCTATCACTCTAGACATGTTAGGCTAAACTAAATAAAAGTTGCTCAAGGAATAACATTCCCAACAACAACATAGAGCAACAAAAAAAACAACAACAATAACACAACATATTTCTTATATTAACAAAAACAACAACATAACTCAACAAAATTAATAACATAACTAACAAAAACAATAACATAACTAACAAAAACCATAATAACACAAACTTTTTACTTATCTCAACAAAAAAAACAACATAACTCAACAAAAATGTTAACATTAATACAAACATTTTACTTGTATCAACAAAATCAACAATATAATTCAACAAAAATAACTACATGACTAACAAAAATCACAATAATAACACAAACCTTATACTTATCTCAACAAAAACAACAACACAACTAAACAAAACATCAATAATAACACAAACCTTTTTCTTGTATCAACAAAAACAAAAACAACAACACAACTAAAGGTTTGGTGGTTGATTTATAATATTAGTCTCTTGCTTTAAAAAAAAAACAACACAACTAAACAAAACATCAATAATAACACAAACCTTTTTCTTGTATCAACAAAAACAAAAACATAACTCAACAAAAATAACAACATAACTAATAAAAACCACAACAATAACATAAACCTTTTACATATCACAACAAAATAAAACCTTTAATATCATCTAAATAACAACAACCACCCTAAACCTTTTATTACCTTAACAAAAACAATAATATACAATCTATAGAGTTTAGTGTCTCAACAACAAGAAAAATAAAAAACCCTGTTATACCCCAAAATTTGCCCACATCTTTTTTCAAGAAAACTCCAATCTGAAAATTAAGAGTCTCATATAATCATGGATTTTTATTTCAACAAATATCCTGACATATGAAATACTTAGTTTTTAGAATTTTTCTTATACAGTAATTTGGCCTGCAGTTGAATTTATTCTTACGCAAACGCCAAATACTGTTTATTACTTCACACATGCTATTTATTTATTTACAGATAAATAGTACTGACACAATTGGTACAGAGTTAAATCTTTTGCAGGCGCAGAATCAGGAAACTCAGACTGTACTGGTAACAAGTAGATTATTATTATCTTTTGTTTCCCACTAATTTTTGTACTATATTCCATTATTTTCAAAAATCTTTTCAAATCTCTTTTTCAAAAATCAAATCTCTCTTTTTCCCAACACTATCTCCACTTTCTTTCAAATCTTACTTCCACTCAAATTTTCCTTTTGTACGGAATCACATCATTCCCCAACGTCTCTATCCTTCTTTCCATTCTATAAATACCTCTCATTTTCTCATAAAAATCTCACATCAAATTCTAATTCATCTCTCAAATTCCTACCTCATATCTATTTTCTCTTCTTCCCTGACAAGAATGGCAAAGTGGATAGAGACGTGTTTTCTTACAGTCATCACCATTGCTACGGTGATCATGACTTTCTTCTGCCTGCATAGTCCTGAAGAGTGTGGACCTGCAATGGTTGCACTCCCAATCATCTACATGTTATTGTTCATAGCATGGGTTATCAATCGTCATTCTTAAAATTTGCCGTATTTCTTATTTCTTAAATGTACCGTTTATTCGTCGTACTATTCAATATAGTATGTAATATTTGTACTGTCAGTATTAAATGTTGTACTGTTCGTCATAATATTGCTTAATTACTAAGATAATATGTTGTGTGTTTTCTGCCAGTCAAATATTCCTATTCCTGTGCATTAAATGATTTTCAGGGTTATTATCGGTAATTTTGCTCGCGTACAGTGAATATTAGTTATTTATTATGTCTGTGTTTTTTTTAACAAGTCATGTAAATAAACTTTCATTTTTCACATAAAACAAAAAAACAACAAAAAAGAAAATTAACTTTGACTGTTGATTTTTCACTCTAACTGCTACGTCAATACCGGAACAGTCAGTTGACAGCCAAACTGCTGGCAGTACAATTCTCAGTGTTTTGTACCATCAATCAAATCAATATTTCACAATTCAAAATTCCAAGATCTTTGTGCTAGAAGTCTTCTGAATATCACGCGATTAGCAGAAACTCAGCACTGCACAAAAATCAGGTACGCTTAACTGTCTCCTACACAAACAGTCCCTAATCAGGGTTTTTCTTGTTTTTACAGGAGCAACAAGTTTTGAGAGCTCAAATGGATTTCATACACATCCATATATCTCAAAGTACCATCATACAAATTTTCAAACTTCAATTCACTCAGACGCACCGTCAGCAGCTCAAACAGTCAACAGACGACCCGTTTGACCAAAAAAGTCAACAGACAGTCAAAAATGAATTTTTTTTGTCAAAATCCATATTTTGTCAAAGGATTCATCATTTGATCATTGGATGATCATAATTCATCAAGGAAAGATCAAAAATCAACAAAACCCTAAGATTCAAAATTAGGGTTTTTGCCTGAAAAGTCAACTCAACTTTGACTGATCATAACTCTCTCATCCTTCATCCAAAAAATTCAAACCAAAGCTTGTTTTGAAGGAAATTCAATTATCTTTCAAATGCCATTGATCCCATGGTCATTGGATTCACCATTTGAAAAATATGATCAAAGACATTACAGGTCATTTTCAAAGTCAACAAAAAGACACTTTTTTCAAAAGGACACACAAGGAGCTTCACAAATCATTTTGACATGAGACCAAAGACATTGGTTAGAGGACTCTTTGAGGTTTCCAAAAAGTGCAAGATCTCCTTCATATGACAAAAATTGAGGGATTTACACCTTGTTGAAGTTGGCTAAATTTTGGGAAAATGCATGAAATCAACATTGCTCAAAAATGTATTTTTTCCAAATGGGGCCAAGTTTTCAGCATTCAAACATCATTTCCATGATATTATGGGCCTCCCACGACCAAGACTAAGCCCACACCTTTTTTATCCATTTTTGGCATGATTTTATCTTATTTTAAGATTAAAATTAAAAGGAAAATGGATGGATAAATGGTAGCTTAACTTCCAAGCATGACTCACCCAAGGAATCTTCATCTTTCTGCAGAGAATTGAAGAGCAAGGCAAGTGCATTGAAGGAGAGCAAGACTTGGTCAAGTTTTCAAAGATTTTTAATATTTAAAAATCAAACTTTCAACAAAGCAATCAATGCTCTTAGCTTCACTTCCAAGCAGCCCTTGGCCTATAAAAGAAGTGGAATACATCAACAACAAAGAGACCCACGAAATATAGCAAGAGTATAGCAAGAAAACTCATCAAATTTCTCAAAATTTCCATACACTTTGTAATTTTCAGATTCAATATTCCAATCAATATCAATACAAAACAATCATTCCAATCATCTTCTAAGATCATATAAAGTAAGAATAAACTCTTTGTGTGGTCCCATGAGAGTCGTAACACATGCATAGTGTTCTTCATATTCATACATGACCAATTTTCGTTTTCCTATATTTAATCAACCTCAATGTAAACTAATCATTCTAATGTGTTCATGAGGTCCTATAGGGCAGGTCTGGGCTTTAACATGTTGGTTTCCACGTGAAAATTGCTCAAAACCATTGATGAATGTTCATGCATGTTCAAACTTTAATCTCTTCGAATCCATAGTTACAGCGCTCAAATAGCAAAACTAACACCACCATCGTGTTCAGGAGGTGATTTTAAGTCGATCTGGGTCCCTTTTGTTTTTGTTCATGGCTGTTTTGTGTAGGTTTTCAAAAGCATGGAATTTTGAAGCAAAATCCGCAGGTAATGCTGCAGTTAAATCCGCAGCTAAATCCACAGGTAAAAGGTTGAAGAAGATGAATAGTAAGTTGGAAACATTGACCAGCACGCGTGGCACTTCTGGCGCTTCTCATTCGCCGGTCAACAAGTCTCACTATCCACATGTGCATGGTGGGGCCCAACTGACTTGTTGAAAGTCTTGGTGATCCCACGTGATTACTCCCACGCATGTGTACCATGTGCCCACGCATCTGGGCCATAGATTTCCATTAATTCTTCATCTAACGCACCAAAATACACTCCCTATGCCATAGACCCTCAGATCAATCACACAGGATAACTGCTCCTTTTTATTTTCTATTTTTATTTTTAATTTCTTTGTTAAATTAATTAAAAATAGTTTTAAAAATCCAAAAAAATACACAAAAAATATTTTTAGACTTCTAAAATAATTAATTATTTTCTGAAATAAAAATATTTTATTTTTCTTCAAAATTTCAATATTTTGCATAATTAATTAGTATATATTTATATATTTGCTTTTTAATTATTCTAACCAATCAAAAAATCATAAAAAAATTGTTCTTTATATCAAATATTGTTTATATATTATAAACTAATTTTTTACATATTTTGAATAATTTTCTCTTTAAGTTTTAATTATTTGTATAATTATTTGTATAATTATGTTTTAATTAACTTAAATCAATTTCAAATCAATTCCAAAAATTCCAAAAAAATTAGTTTTGTTTTAAAATTAATTGACAAATATTTTGTACATATTTTAAACTTAATTTCTAGGTTTAAATCTATTTTTATCTTTTTTCTTCATTTTAATTTAATTAATCATACATTAATTATAATTAAAATAAATCATAAAAAAATCCAAAAACATGCCCTTTTATTTTTTTTGGCAATTTAAATTCCTGGATAAATGTATAGGATGTCAAATTCATGTAAATAGGCTAGTTTACATTTCCTGCTCAATCGATGTAATAGCGTAGATTTACTTTCTGCACTTTACATTTCCGCATTTTAATTTCCAGCAAATATAAACTGCGTGTATGTCAAAGATAAAATTGAACCGTTAGATCACTAACTTCAAAGATAAAATATCTGAATACAAACACAATCACACTTGCACCTCTTAAGGTAATCCCTTCTCATTCTCTTCAAAATCAAAGTCAAAATTCTACTGTTTTGAGTACAAAATCGAACCTTGCGTTTATATCCGGTGAAAGGATAGATTTTTAAAGGAAATAGGATAAAGACCTTACCACTCAGGGTAGACCTCCTAGTTTGCTTGCTCAAGTCAGAACAAACAAAATTCTCATACACTGTTGTTTTTCAAAACAAAACTTTCAAAAAAGACAATACTTTGTATACATCCAAACACGGATTATTACAAAGTTAACGTTCTTTTCAAAACATCTTTCGAAAGATAAACAAGCATTTTGTATACATCCACACACGGATCATTACAAAATTCAATTTACAAAAGTATTTGAAACCACATATGAGCAATTTCAGAGCAATTGAAAAGTGATCGAAAAACAAGTGAGCTAAGCAAACTTAAGAGCCCATGGATAACCATGGATACAAAGGGTGCTAACACCTTCCCTTTGTATAACCTACCCCCTTACCCAGAATTTCTTAAAGGTCTTTTTTCTGTTTCTTTTATAAACCTTTCCTTAATTGGATAAAATAAAAGGTCGGTGGCGACTCTATGAATTTTCAAAAATGCGAAAGCATTAAGCGATAAAAAGAGTCAGTTCACGTATCTCTCCAGAACAGAGGTATGGCCCGGGATTAAAAAACGGAGGTCCACAAACCCTAAAGGACAAATAATTTGAACAACCACAACAATAACATAACTCATAACATGAATTGTGGAAATGTTTCATGTACCGGAAATGTGTAGAGGAAGTCAAAGCAATGAATTTTGTGTTTCTGTCTTGCAAGTTTCATAACAACTTTCCTTGATCCATACAATTTGGAGAAGAAATGTTAGAGTTTTGTGAAGAAATAATGTGAACAGGTTTATGGAGATTGGGATAAGGAGTGAGAGATTAGGGTTTATCTTATAGAGTCAGGGCACAATTATATTTAGAAGCAAAAAAAGTATGGCTTATATAGGTAAAACTTTTCACCACAGCTGAAAGAAGCAACCGTATTGAAATGTCCCTTATTAACATTCATTTAACCCATTACTGAGGGACATTTCACCATAATTATTACTTTAGAACTAGGTGAAAAGTAGTTTAATTTTAAATTAAAAATATAAATTTAGGGAACACGCCTCTTTTGTAACGAAAAAAACACAAAATTGCTGGTGTTGGGATTTGAAACGTGTCACTCCTTCATCTTTCACCATAGTTGTTAGTTTAGGCCGTGGTGAAAAGTGATTTAAAAATAAAAAAGAAAGACGCCTAATTGAATAGATATACTTTGATGGAATAAATAGACAAAGTAAGAATCTATTATAAAATGTATAATTAGTAGTAGTGCCCTCATATATAAGGAAATAAAGTTTTTAGGCTAACTTTTAACCAAACAGCGAATAAGGCTTAGAGCGGTTAGTCTCTAAACCAAACTAATTTTTTGCACATGCCAATCTCAAACCAAGGCAGAGTTTTGAGTTGGTCATCCTCCTAATCGAACTAGGGTTTTACACAGCCTGACCACGAAACAAACCATGATTTTACCAGGTGATCTTGAACCTATTGATTTTTTACACCGGATGAACTTAGAAACCAAAAGAGATTTTAATTCGGATGATCTAGAATCGATAACACTTTTAACCGGGTTGAGCTCAAGAATCGTTGTGGAAATTTTCACTGGCTGATCTTCATAAACCAAAAGAGAGCTTTTTCTTCAATGGCGAAACTCACAAACAAAATTGAGACTTCTTAAGACAATCCCCTAATACAAACACGAGCTTTTTAAAATGATTTAGCTCACAAACAAAAATATCAACTTCCTATAGAAGAATTATTTACACAAGAGAAAATACGCTCTTGGTAAGTTCACGAACCTTCATCCAGAACAATATCTTCACTTAGACTCAAGAACACTCTCGAAGCACTATTGCTAAAATATGTGTGAAAATATGAAAGACTTAGAGAGGCAGTGGGAGAAATGAAAAGTGAGGTTTTCCACGTTTTCTAGATGTGAAAAAGTGATAGAGAAGCTCTCTATTTATAGGCCAATGCGTGGTATAAATTTGAAAAGAATCCATGAGAAAAATCAATGCTTTAATCAATTAGGAAACCTATATAATGAATTGCTAAGGCCACAAATAGAAGGTTTTGATATAAAGCCATTACCTATCATTAAGAGATTGTCTCGATTGATTTTAGACTCAATCAAACATGATCTATTCGATTATGTTTATGGTCTAATCGATTAGACAATTATAAAAAATTCCCATAATCAATTGAACACTCTTCTAATCAACTAGCTAGGAATTAAAAACATTTTTTGGTGGTTTAAATAAAATAAAGAGAGAATTCTCAATGTTTTTAGTGTGTGTGTGTGTGCGCGCGCGCGCGTATGTGTGTGTGATTTAGCCATAATGTTTCCAAAAATGCTCTTGTGTCTTTATAAGACACTAGTCACTTAGACGAATATGACCAATTAAGCTTTCACACTTCCTCACTTTCACAACTCTGAAGCTTCAAGTCTTGACATCACTATCTTTGATTTTAACATCATACAAGAGCCTTGAGTCTTCTTAATGAGGCTTGAGATATCTCCATGTTGATTACCATCATCTGAGAGTTTGAAAGGTTAAACCACCAGTGATCCTTGAAACCTAAGTCTTCACTTGAAAGTCGTTGGGCTATAGTGTTTACTTCCAAAAGATGAGTTGAACTTTAATAACATATTCAAGAGGATCGCTTGATAACTATAACCTTGAATCTTAACGTGATGAGGCTTGAGATAAGTCTTCATAATAAACTCCATCATCAGACAAATTACATGATCAGAGATCTTTACTGACTTCACTGAATGCTACTTAACGTAAGGTATGGTCTTCATAGATAGGCTCATGTAAATTGATCTCCTAGCACACCAATGATACACAGGCTTCATCTGATAAAACACCATCACTCGAGTAAGATACCAAGTATAATCATTTGATAAACAACTTGTCAAGCACCATCTGTAACACCCCAATTCTACCCAAAGTATTTAGGCAAGAAAATATCAGAGTATTAAAATTTCATACAACACAATTAGGATGTTACACTAAGTAACCAAACAAACACCTAGAAAACAAACGGACATCAGCGATGCCAAAAGCATACAACACCTGCCAATAAAATGATACATAACACACGGAAGATATGAACATATATATATATATATATACGTATAGTTCTCACTCTCAAAGAGGAGTTTTCCAAAATAAAGCGTTTACTATACACATCAGCACATCATCACATATACATATTCAAAAGAGTCATATACAAATAAATAACAACAGACTCCCGACTCCCCGATGTTACGTATCAGAGCGACCGACAAGACCAACTGGAGAACTACCTCTTCCAAAAGACTCCCAAAGCGGCTAATCTGCAGGATGCCACTCAAGCATCAAATCAGCAGAAGGGTGAGAATATAATTCATAATGAAAAGCATGATAAATATAGTAATGCCAACAAGTATCATCAAGAATCATACAACAAGGTAATCCACTCATTTAACCACAATCGATATATAAGTAATACTACACATGAATGATAACATAAATTATAAAGACGGACAATGATGAATGAGACTCGACTATGCATATGCATGTGGTACCAAATCCGGAGTAAAACTCCTCCTTGTCATTATGACAAATACACCTTGCCGAGCATTATGCTGGGACTTTATTCCACTCAGGAAGCCCGCAGGCTGTCGTCACCGAGCATATAGCTCCCACTGATGACCTCTTGCCACTCAGGCTAATATACCATTACCGAGCATTAAGCTCCTACTGGTAACCAATGCCCGCAGGCCACCTGTTAATAGCATTCCGCCATTAACGTAATGAAATGACATGCTGTGCATACAAATGACTCGATTACATAACAACAACAACAACAACAATATAACTCGGTCACATATCCACATCGCACCGGTTATATTAATCCACACGGATACATCACCAAAATTGCCACTCAGGCGTTCATATTCACACAATACGCATATACCGTCAAAACATACTTGATTAGCAAATATCATTTCACAAAATACATTTATGAAAAATCATTCAACCACCAACACACTCCTCTTCATCATAAAGCATACTCAAGGGTTCCCATAATACTTCAAACGGCGCGTAGAAACGACCTACGGTTCAAAAGATACAACGAAACGAAGTTTGGAAAATCTATATTTCGCACAGTCCGCTTGAGCTCCGCTCAGCGGACCCAGACAGAAAATTATCAGACAAAAATGCAGAAACTCCGCTCAGCGGACCTCCACAGAGATTTTCCTGCAAAAGAACCTCCGCCCAGCAGACCCTAGGCCGCTCAGCGGACCTGCGTAAACCTAGAAAAATCAGTTCTGCAACAGACCTGCAAAATCCCACCCAATCATCTCAAAACCTCAAATAAGCTTCCCTACACATCCTACACAACCCATACATGCCATATATTCACTCTAACAATCAATGATCCATGGTTCACTCACTAAATGTCAATAACCTAATAATTCCTTCATGAGCAAGAAAACATGGAGAAATGAAAAACAAACATGATCAATGGGGATATCTATCATCATACTACACATACACACCACAAAATCAAGTTTATAACTTCAAAACTCACAAAACACCCAATCCACCATTGTTGGTCAAACTTAGAAAAGAGCAAGAACAAGAACAAAACAAACAAAACTATAAGAATCATACATCCAAGTTAAATTAGATTCACCCCCTTACCTTGGTTTGATTCTTCATCTTCTCCAAAATCCCCTTCTTCACTTTCTCTCCATCTTTGCTCTTCTTCTTTCTCTCTTCCCTTTCTTTCTCTTCTTTTTCTTTCCACCCTTTTTCCTTTCTCACAAATATCTCTTTCTTTATAAAGAAAATATCTACCCCGCGGAAATGACCAAAATGCCCCTACGCTCAAATATCGTTCAAACGCCCCCAAAACGCGGAATATTACCTTAATAATATTTCTAGTACCAAAAATATGAAAACCTTCAATTAAATATTAGTCCGCCATCCCGAACTAATACCGACTGAAACAACTCCAAAAACGGTAAAATTCCAATAACGTCACAAACGTCCAAATTAAGCATATACTTATTTTTCCGGGCGTTACAACTCTCCCCCACTTAGAACATTTCCGTCCTCGGAAATATCCCAAACGCAAACAAACCTGGATACGCTCTCGCATCCGACTAACCAACTATCAAGCCACGGAAGCAACGACACAATCAGCACGAACAAAGAATCACTCTAGCTAAAAGCCAAACAACCAAAACACAACAACGACAACGAGATGCAATGCCCATACAATGCACTCATCGACTAACACCAAAACACAAGAAATAATCAAGACACAGACAACAACCCGGTCGCACAACATCCAAATAACCATGCCAAGACATAGCAGTCAAACATGTAACCAAAACATCTGGTGGTCTTATAATTCCTACCACATCCACTGTCCACAATTTGAACTCTAACAATTCATACACACACATACGAACCGCGTCATTTCACGCTTCCGATGCGCACTCTGATTTCCCACAACAAACAGATTTACCAATTTCATAACCAACTTCCAACTCCTTCTAGTATTCACCAGAAACTCATTGTTCTCTCTTAACATACTCAACCTCTTAATCTGCCGTGTCAGCTCGCACACTAGACAAAAGTCTTTGTATTATCCAATCAAAGGCAAAAAGCTAATCCAAACACATCCTTGTTTCACAACACAAGCCCTCATAGATCCTTAAGTGACCAAATCGCCCTCTCAGTCTGACCATCCGTTTGAGGATGATACGCCAAACTCAAACGCAACTTCGTACCCAAAGTACTTTGCGAACCTTCTCAAAATTTCAGAAATAAACCTCGGATCTCAATCTGAACAATACCTTTCGAAACACCATGCAAACAAACAAACCAACAAACAATTTTATCAACATACCACTTGCCAGTACTTCCATCAGTTAATCCATTCTTATTGACATAACGTGAGCAGATTTCGTCAATATATCCACAATGACCCAAATCGCCTCACAATTACTCGACGTCCTCGGCAAACCAGAAACAAAATCCATAGAAATGTTATTCCACTTCTACTCAGGAATGGATAACAGTTACATGAAACCAGACGACTCCTGACAAGTCAAACACAAATAAACAAATCCCTTCATATCCTTCTTCATTACCTTGCCACTAAAAATGACCTTCTCAAATCTTGATACATCTTAGTAGCATCAGGATGAATACTCAAATCACTATGACGCACTTCATCCAAAGTCCTCTTTTCAAATCCGAACATTAGGAATACAAACTTGATCATGACATCCCATGACATTGCTCTTATCAATCCGAAGATCACCATCTTTATCTTCGACTAATAAATGTCATCTTATCAACCCATTCAAATCCGATTTCTGACCTTTTCTAATCTCATCAAGAATACCATAAGTAAGCTTTCACATATAAAGCTCAACACTTGAAGAAGTCGCTTTACGAACCAAATTCCAATCTCACAACTGTTTCAACAATCACAATACTCGAATCATCAACATAGACGTATGCAATGGTTTCTCATATTCAACTCGTTCTGACCAAACGAATACTTCAAACTCTTGTAGTCACTTACACACACAAATCTAGATCCGAAAAATTAGTGCCTTCAAATTTCCCAAACAGAAATAACAACTGCTAACTCTAAATCCTGTGACAGATAAATACTTTCAAAAATCTTAACTCGCATAAAAGCATAAACCTCCACTTACCCCTTGAACATTCACTTCACTCAACCAAAAACTCACACAAGGAAACTTAGCAAACAACTTCTTCTTCCCAACACGGACAAAACAATTCTCAAGTACTTAGCATGATCATTTTCACACTGATGATACCTATACCTCAAATCAAACTTGCAAAACAAACAAGCTCAAACCAATTTGATCCATCAAAATATCAATCCTCGAAAGTGGATACTTTTCCTTAATTGTCACTTTTCTCAATTGTCTAAAATCGACACAAAGCCTCATAGAACCTTCCTTCTTAACCAAAAAAACACGTGCACCCTACGGCGACACACTTGAACGAACAAACCTCTTCTCAAGAAAATCCTTAAGTTGACTCCTCAACTCTTTCAACTCAGAAGTTGGCATCCGATACGGAACCCTCGACAAAACAATAGTTCTAGGAACTAAATCCGTCAAAATAGAACTCCCAGACGAAATTCCCCTTTTTGACGATGAATCAATTAAACCTTCAAGAAACACTTATACAAATGCGCAACTATCCGCAATCCCAACAATTGCTCTTTCTCAAGAACATCCAAAGTCGTCAACAACATAAACAACATCGTACCACCTTGCACCGACTCATTCACTTCCAATATTATCAAACTAGCCAGATAAGCCTATCACGTCCAATACGATCCCGTCTACTATCAACAAGAGATTAAGGGTGATCAAGTCCTCAATTTGTCAATAGGTAGCCGACAATCATAATAGAGTATAAACTATCAGTACCAACATTAATAATATTCTTTTCCAACTTTTGCTCATAACACAGAAGCACTATGATTCCGTAATTCACAAACCTCTCAAGATCATCTGAACCAGCCAACCCGACGTCTTGTAGCTACGTGCCAAAACACTTCTAACAACATCTCAAAACAAAATTCCTGAGATCCTACTCAACTCTTCATACTCCTAATTCACTGATCCAACAAAGACACCTCACACAAGGCTACTCAAACAACAACTTCACAGTCCATCAGTAGCGTTATAGCATCACAACTCTCTAAATTCCATTACTTAGAAATAACCAAAATCTACTCCGAGACACTCCAACTTGATTAACAACCAAAGTCTTAAGTCCAAGTCGCCTTCACTTCAGGAAACAGCAAATTCCAACAACACTAGTACTGCTGCCCTCAGTAGCATACTAACATCTTGCAACTGAAACATATCCGAGAAGCATATCTTCTCCCCCACTTAGATTCAAACCACTCCTGCATACAACCGACTAGAGGCACAACAAGTACTGACAGTGCTCCACACACTTATCACGTACTGAGGAATTAAACAACATTAGACAACACTGGCCGGACAGACCGACCTGCTCTGATACCACTAATGTAACACCCCAATTCTACCCAAAGTATTTAGGCAAGAAAATATCAGAGTATTAAAATTTCATACAACACAATTAGGATGTTACACTAAGTAACCAAACAAACACCTAGAAAACAAACGGACATCAGCGATGCCAAAAGCATACAACACCTGCCAATAAAATGATACATAACACACGGAAGATATGAACATATATATATATACGTATAGTTCTCACTCTCAAAGAGGAGTTTTCCAAAATAAAGCGTTTACTATACACATCAGCACATCATCACATATACATATTCAAAAGAGTCATATATAAATAAATAACAACAGACTCCCGACTCCCCGGTGTTACGTATCAGAGCGACCGACAAGACCAACTGGAGAACTACCTCTTCCAAAAGACTCCCAAAGCGGCTAATCTGCAGGATGCCACTCAAGCATCAAATCAGCAGAAGGGTGAGAATATAATTCATAATGAAAAGCATGATAAATATAGTAATGCCAACAAGTATCATCAAGAATCATACAACAAGGTAATCCACTCATTTAACCACAATCGATATATAAGTAATACTACACATGAATGATAACATAAATTATAAAGACGGACAATGATGAATGAGACTCGACTATGCATATGCATGTGGTACCAAATCCGGAGTAAAACTCCTCCTTGTCATTATGACAAATACACCTTGCCGAGCATTATGCTGGGACTTTATTCCACTCAAGAAGCCCGCAGGCTGTCGTCACCGAGCATATAGCTCCCACTGATGACCTCTTGCCACTCAGGCTAATATACCATTACCGAGCATTAAGCTCCTACTGGTAACCAATGCCCGCAGGCCACCTGTTAATAGCATTCCGCCATTAACGTAATGAAATGTCATGCTGTGCATACAAATGACTCGATTACATAACAACAACAACAATATAAATCGGTCACATATCCACATCGCACCGGTTATATTAATCCACACGGATACATCACCAAAATTGCCACTCAGGCGTTCATATTCACACAATACGCATATACCGTCAAAACATACTTGATTAGCAAATATCATTTCACAAAATACATTTATGAAAAATCATTCAACCACCAACACACTCCTCTTCATCATAAAGCATACTCAAGGGTTCCCATAATACTTCAAACGGCGCGTAGAAACGACCTACGGTTCAAAAGATACAACGAAACGAAGTTTGGAAAATCTATATTTTGCACAGTCCGCTTGAGCTCCGCTCAGCGGACCCAGACAGAAAATTATCAGACAAAAATGCAGAAACTCCGCTCAGCGGACCTCCACAGAGATTTTCCTGCAAAAGAACCTCCGCTCAGCGGACCCTAGGCCACTCAGCGGACCTGCGTAAACCTAGAAAAATCAGTTCTGCAACAGACCTGCAAAATCCCACCCAATCATCTCAAAACCTCAAATAAGCTTCCCTACACATCCTACACAACCCATACATGCCATATATTCACTCTAACAATCAATGATCCATGGTTCACTCACTAAATGTCAATAACCTAATAATTCCTTCATGAGCAAGAAAACATGGAGAAATGAAAAACAAACATGATCAATGGGGATATCTATCATCATACTACACATACACACCACAAAATCAAGTTTATAACTTCAAAACTCACAAAACACCCAATCCACCATTGTTGGTCAAACTTAGAAAAGAGCAAGAACAAGAACAAAACAAACAAAACTATAAGAATCATACATCCAAGATAAATTAGATTCACCCCCTTACCTTGGTTTGATTCTTCATCTTCTCCAAAATCCCCTTCTTCACTTTCTCTCCATCTTTGCTCTTCTTCTTTCTCTCTTCCCTTTCTTTCTCTTCTTTTTCTTTCCACCCTTTTTCCTTTCTCACAAATATCTCTTTCTTTATAAAGAAAATATCTACCCCGCGGAAATGACCAAAATGCCCCTACGCTCAAATATCGTTCAAACGCCCCCAAAATGCGGAATATTACCTTAATAATATTTCTAGTACCAAAAATATGAAAACCTTCAATTAAATATTAGTCCGCCATCCCGAACTAATACCGACTGAAACAACTCCAAAAACGGTAAAATTCCAATAACGTTACAAACGTCCAAATTAAGCATATACTTATTTTTCCGGGCGTTACACCATCACTTGAGCCAATACATCAAGCACTATCACTTGAACAATCATATCCTTGAACAATAAGACTAATGAACAAAAAAGGTCTCAACTGAATGTACATACATACAAGAGACATGAGATCCTACCATGATCAAGAATGACCCCTCTCATAGACAACTTTTCTCTATACAGAAGTCTATGTTGCAAAAGTTGCCAAGAGAAGACCAAGATTTTAGAAGGTGTCCAACTTTTCCAAATAAGGGGGGATCTGACTCTTAGTCAAAGTAAGTGGAGGCCATTGAGAAAGTGTCATCTCTAGCATGCCTCAAACTACATTAATCTCTTTCAAAGGAAAGAGTGACATCTGAAGGAGAGACAAAAGTTCATTGAAGGCATCAAACTCTCTAAGAAAGAAGGGTCTATGTCACCTAAGATAGCAAGTTAAGACCCCATTATCCACCACACCAATCTAACCCACCAACCCACCAGATTGAACAGAGTTAGAGAACAAACCAGAGAGCCTAGTCTTTAAGGGTATGATCCCTAACCAAGGATTCTTTCAAAAGGAAGTTTGAGAACCCGACCCAACTTTTCTAATGACACCATCGGTGAACTAATGTGTCCTATCATCCTTTTTAGTCCCGAGGAAAGAGACCCCTTCTCACGAAGGAGAAGAAGAGCTTAAACTCTATATCCTCTCTCCCACTAAGTGAAGAAACAACAGTAGCACCATATCTTACTACAAGAATATCTCTCCAAAGTCCTAAGTCTCCCGTAAAATGTCTCCATCTCCACTTCGCTAAAAAAATTAGATTAACGACCCCAAAGTCTCTCACATTTATTCTTTAAAGACTTATATTGTGACAATATTGCAACTGTGATATTCTCTAACAACAATATACGTTTTACAAAGTTAAAATTTATCAATATCAAATATTTTAAGTTGAAAAGAAGAGTACTCATAAAAAAAAAAAAAAAGTTGAAAATACTTTGTATACTTCATGCAGACTCATTAACAAAAGGCTTGACACATAGATATATTATTAATTTAATCTCCTCATCTAAAGAGTATTTAAAATATTCAAGGCTTCATCTAAAGAGTATTCAATGTATTTCATGTCTAAGAAATACAACTGAAAGGAGAATCACATACTATATATATTTTAGATTTGAGCCCAGAAGTCTTTCATAGATTCAATATCAACCTATCATAAATCATGTAATTTATATGTACAACTCTTTTGTTTATTTTCTTCTGCATCTTGTAATTATATACTCCGCCATTTGTTTATTGCATCTTGTAATCATCAATTAATCATCATTGAATTAATTTCAACAACACATAAAAAATCGCATCTACTTCCATTGTATGCCCTTCCTTGTCAATAAATGCAGCTGCGACAACATGTACTATTAGCAGTTTCTCACTGCCACTTCACATGTGCACTGTCTTCCATCTCTGATCCATTCATCTCCTCCGCTAGTATTATTTTGATTAAAATAGGATCATCTCATCTCATTTTATTATTTTAGAAAAAAACTACATTTTCGCATATTATTGTTTCTAAAAGTCCTGAGTGAGTAATGAATATGTCAGACATGCCAATTTCAATTTTGAAGCTAAGTGTGGTCAACCCTCGAAGCAATTTATTTTAGTTTTGTTACGCAGAAAATACAACATAATCTGTCGGAAGTAACATGCATGTAGTAATTACAATCAAAACACAAGAAAAAAAAAACAACAAAAGAAAACATTTTATTACTTCCTTCCTTGCATAATATACCGCCGTAACACATTATACACATGCATGTGCATGCATGCATGACATAAACAAATTCCTTCTATCTCAAAATACAAACAACAGAGAGAAAGTTAATAACCAAAACATTAATTAAATACGTAAAACCTACTTCAACAGACAGAACCCGATACTGTTAAGTTGAACGCCATCATCAGAATTCAAAGTTGTATGTATGAGTTTCTAGTGGTTATTAACTTTGCAGGCATTGAGTGGCTTTCCACAGAGACACTCATTGTACTCAAACGAGGACGCATCAAAATAATTTATAGCATTAGGAACTGGACCACAGAGATGGTTATGGCTCAAATCCATGTAACCAATATAAGAAGCAGAAGCTATAGATTTAGGTATAACACCCTTAAGGTTATTATAGGAGATATCTAATGAAGTAAAATAAGCCCTAGGACCAAAATCTGGTATATTTCCCTCCAACATGTTATGACTCAAATTTAGGTCACTGATTCCTGAACTGAAAAGAGTCTTAGGAATCATCCCCGAAAGCTGGTTCGTATCAAGCTTTAGTGTCCCCAAGGAAGGCATTAAGCCCAATGAGTCTGGAATGGGCCCGGTAAACTGGTTTTGAGATAGATCCAGATCTGAAAGACGGTTAATCTGAGAAATTGAGCCCGGGATAGGCCCGTGAAACTGATTACCGCTTAATAAAGCCTGGTTCAAATTCTGAAGTTTACCGAAGCCTGTTGGGATGAACCCCGAGATCCGGTTATTCCGGATGTCAAGATGAGTCAAGCTAGTTATACTGATCAACGAACCTGGGATTCCGCCGCTGAATAAGTTGTCGGCGAGGCTTAAACGGTTGAGGTGAAGGAGTTTTCCGATGTCGGTTGGGATGTTTCCGGAGAAGCGGTTTCCGGCGAGGTCGATGATTCGAAGGAAAGAGAGTGAGGTAATGCAAGTAGGGATCTCGCCGGAGATACCCTTCCAATCGGTGATGGTAATGCTGGAGATTTGAGTTAGTTTACAAATCTCCGGGGAGATGGAACCGGTCATGTAGCCAGGACGGTGTGCTTTTTCGAAGGTGGTGTAGAGAGTGCCGGCGCGGAGGTTTATGTCGGCGACACGACGGGTGTTTTGGTCGCAGGAGACGCCGAACCAGTTGTGGCAGCAGTCGGTTCCGGTCCATGAGTTGAATAGACCGACGTTGGGTTCACGGAGTGATGACTTGAAGGCTTGTAGAGCTGAAAGTTCGGATGGGAGGCATGAGTTGACGGTGGAGGTAACGGCGAACAGTAACAGTGCCGTTAAGTAGAGTATTTGCATTGAGGGATGTTGTTTTTGAATGGAGGGGGTGTGAAAAATGTAGAGAAGCTATGTGTGTGTGCATGCATGAAGATTTGGATACTCATGTTGTGATTTTATAGGACTGTTAGGGAGGTTTTTGGACAACTTTGCCCTTTTCATTGTTCATATTCAAAATATTAGGGTGTTTAATTTAAGTCAACTAATGTGGTGCTATATGCTAGTTTTTTAAGATGCTCATAATATAAATAGGGATAGTTTTTTTTTTTTTTTTAGCATAAATGGATAAACCCCATGAAGGTTCCCTAAGCTGTTGACTAAGGCATGTCATGACTATGTCACTTAAATTTTTTGTGTTAAGAAAAATGAGATAGAATAGATAATGGTTTTAAATTGCGGTTGCGGCTGCGGATGCGGTTGCGGATGTTGCGATTGCGGTCATTGCGCTTGTTGCGATGCGCATTGCGGCCGTTGCGGCGTGAATTTTTAAAAGGAAGTGTTTGAAATATTATATTAAAAAACACTTAATGTTATGTTTTTTCATTATATAAGAAGTAAATTGAGTTTTAAAATTCTAATATATTGATTTTTGATGAAAATACTTAAAAAAATGATTAAAATTGTCCGGTGGGGTTCCTAATGTATTCGGAAGCGAAACTTTAAAATCACACCGCAATTGCGGTCCGATGCGGTTGCGGAGGCAACCGCATCCGCAATATTGGGGTGTAATTGCGGTTGCGGACCGCAATTTAAAACCATGGAATAGATGAATATGGAAACAAGGTTTTCTTTATCATTTGAGAACAAGGTTATTACTACTTATTAGTAGTAGGTAGTTGAGACTATTAACTATAATGAGTATTATGGATATCGGAAAAATATTATAGAATATAATTAAGGAGGAAAGGATATCTTTCAAACTCATTTGTTTTTCTTTGATGTAGGAAGAAACTCCCATAAAAGTATGTTTGATTGAGTTTTAACAATCATTTTTGAATTATTAAAAGAAAAATTTACTCCTCTAAAATAAATGTCACATTTATAAAAAATTATTTGTCCTAAAATAATAAGTGTTACTTTTAGTTTCCAATACAATTTTAGTTTTATTTTTCAATTGTACCCTCTAATTAATACTCTTCATTTACTATTTCTCTCACATTACATTAATGATGATAAGAATACACCAATAACAAATAAGGATAATTTACCAATCGTTAATTGGTCTAGTGGTGATTGGCCCTGAACTTGGTAGGAAGAACCACGGTTCGATCCCCCGCAACTGCGATCGAGATTCTCTCTTTCAATTATTACATTTTCTTAATATGTATGGATATGTCAACTATGACACTTATTTTAAGACCAAAGAAGCGTATAAATATGATTTTACAAAAAAAATTTAGTTTTTTTTTTTAATTTTTCTACTTTTAAAAGTAAAAGAAAACAAAACAACAAAGTAGTTTTTGTTTTTCACTTTTTGAAAATTTTAAATTCTAAAAATAAAAAACACATATTTGTTATTTTCATTGATGGATTTTTTAATATAAATAAACTTTTACACTTACAAGGTGATAAAGTGTGCACTACGATGCAGTCGACTTCAATCATCTTTGAGTCCGGTCCCAAGCTGCAGGTTGTCTCTAGAGTTATGTGACCACTTATGTGCACGTACTCGCTTGATAAACCCATTATTAAACTAGAACACTTCAATGTTGTCGAGATCGAGCTGGAGTTTTTGGAAGGTGTTCTAAAATAGGATTTTAATTGAGCTTTATTGGTCTATCAAGATTCATTAAATATTCTAGTTTCCGTATTGCACATTGATGATCATGGGTTTGTTGTCACGAGGGAAGACTCTAGATGGCGTCATTGTAGGAGAAAGTGATGATAGCCCCTAGTTCTCTCTGTTGGGCTTTGGAGATTCTTTGGGATATTACGTTCGTCGTCAGCACCTGCCTGGTGTATTTTCTCTAGATGAACTAGAACTTTCTCTAATAGAGAAACCCCCAACTATGGTGTTAATCACGAATACTAGATCTTTCTTAGCTATTTTCGAGAGAAGGTGGTGAAAATGGCAGTGATAATGGAAGGTGTGGCCTATGTTAGTTTTACTGGGGCCCCACGGTAGAAGCCATTGTACTTGCCAAAAAGTACATAATGTGTGGCACCCCTATGCTGGTAGGGGTGCCCCAAAGGCCTTAGTAATTTTATGTGGGATAGGGTGTTATGTACAAGTGTGAGTTGTTAGTCCCACATTGCTTGGAAAAGTGGAGGTTGAACACTTTATAAGTGAAATGACTCATACGCCTATCACCTTAAGATTTTAAGTGAATATATGGTGTCTCTTTCACTTGTGTGTTTCTCTTGACCCAATGTGGATGCTCTTCATGAAGACCCAACAGTGGTATCAGAGTTGATGGTTCAACTAATGGACCGGCTCCTTGTATCGAAAGTCTTCTTGACAATGTGGTGGTTAGGTGGTGTGTCCCGTTGTAGTGCCCACAATGGCGGTACAAGTGTATGTTGATGAAAGAGCTTTCGCTTAAGGGGGCACAGTGGATGGACTCACACTTAAGGGGGATATTGTTGTGTACAAGTGTGAGTTGTTAGTCCCACAATGCTTGGAAAAGTGGAGGTTGTGCACTTTATAAGTGAAATGACCCATACGCCTATCACCTTACGGTTTTAGGTAAATATGTGGTGTCTCTTTCACTTGTGTGTTGCTCTTGATCCAATGTGGATGCTCCTCATGAAGACCCAACATAGGGTTTACTTACAGTGGTAAGAAACCCTGTTCAGTGGTGTTTTTGGCTATGGAGAGAGCAAGCTCACATGAGGTGGGAAACTGTATTCTTTGTGATATTTCGTTTGAATTTGAGTTATCCTATCTCATGCTAGGAATTACGTATTTATAGAGGCTTTTGAGTGAAGTATACGATTTCTCTAGAATGATAATCGTCCACTTTATCATAGTAGTTGACCGTTGAATCCTTACTTCATAGGAAGACACAATTTAGTCTGTTGACTATGAATTCTCTTTGATCGAGACCTACCTTTTCCCACGTTTTCCATGATGGGGCGAGTAAGGGGCGTTAAAAACGAGGTCACCCTCAATTGCGAGCAGTAAAAGGGTGTCGCCCCTAGAATGGCGTCCCAAATCTCCTTCCCCTTGGTGGATATTTATAAATATAACACTACAATATGCAAGAAATACTTTACAGAAAAAATTAAGAATTCCCATATGTCTCGAATTCACATTAGAGTACAAGGCAAGCTTGACAAGGTTCATTCTGATATGTCTATGGTTCATTTGGCAAAACATCATTGGGAGATGATATATACTATCTCTTTTGTGGATGATGAAAATATAATGATGTGGGTTTTTGTTTACTAAGACTAGAGATAAGGTGTTAAATGTTAACAAATTTGTGGTCTTGCTTACGAGTTCCCTAAAGGATCTCTTTAAGAATTTAAAATAAAGAAATTATTCTTTAAAAAAATTATTTCAATTTTCAATGCATTGAATAAACACGTTTCTATAAAACTTATTTTTTTAAGTCCTTAAAGAGTGTCTGTATGGCACTTGTTAGCATTTTATAAAGTTTTAATGTGAAAATAGAGAAACAAAATGAAAGGAAACTTAAGTTACTCAGAAGTGATGAGTACACATCCAAATAACTTGAGTAAGTTTTTCTAGAAATAGAAACCCAACACGAGATCACTGCACCATACACACCTCAACACAATGGTTGTGCTATGAGGAGCAACTTAACCATCATGAACATAAGTAGGTGTATGCTGGAAAAAAAGTATCACATAACTTTTAAGGTGATCTTGTTACTGTTGTATTTTATGTGCTTAGCAAGAGTCCCACAAAGAGATTATACAAGGTTCTTGAGACAATTTGTTAAAGAAAAACTTCATATGGCATGCACTTGAGGAGCTTTTTCTCTTTATGTTTCCAATACATTCCAAGCAAAAAAGAGAAGAAGCTTGAAGACGAGAGTGAACTGGCATGCACTTGACGAGCTTTGCCTCTTTATGTTTCCAATACATTCCAAACAAAAAAGAGAAGAAGCTTGAAGACAAGAGTGGACCAATGATTCTTGTATCTTACCACATTACTAGTCATAAAAATTTTATAATCCATTCAACAAAATGATTTTTGCAAGCAAGAATGTTACAATTAATAAAAAAGAATGTTAGAATTGAAAAAGGAAAGACGGCGCATCATCTTCAAACCTACCATTTTAAATCCATAATGATTAGGATGAGTTGGCTTGAAGGAGTTGTTGAGCATGAAAAATATGCAAGAAGATCACAAGGAACTAAATGTTCAACTAGGAGTCTCCGATATTGTGATGTCATTTTTGAACACGGTGTCACACCATATAGAAACCTAGTGCACTTAGCCTTATTTGTTGATGTTGAGCCTCTCAATTATTATGAAAAAATAGGTAAGATAAAAATGTAGAGAAATTTTATGGAGAAAGATATAAAAGTCATATAGAAGAATTAAACTTTTGAATATTTTCATTACCCGTAAAGAAAAGGCTAATCGTAGTCGAATGAGTCTACAAAGTAAGGTACTTACCATATGGTTCCATTTCCAAACCCTAAGAAAGACTTGTTACAAAAGGATTCTAATTTCAAAATGATGGTCTTGATAAATCTTTGCACTATTTGTGAGGATTGAAATTGTCAAGTTAGTAGTTGTTGTGCTAACTTTATGCTATGAAGAATTGTTTAACTTGATGTTAAGTCTCTCTTTCTTAATGTATGTCTTGTGGAGGAAGTTTATGTTCAAAAATTTCAATAATTCATTGTAAAAGGCGATGAAGACTTGGTCTTGACACTTAACAAGGCTCTCAATGACATGAGAGAGCTCAAAGAGTTAGGAAGAAGAGGGTTGATTAGTTCCTAGATATTTCTTTTCCTATTTCAAGTGTTTCAAGTGTACAATTGAGTATGAGACCTACATCAAAGGCTTGAATGCAGACAATATTAATATAATGTACTTATATATGAATGATATATTCATCACCGGAATTAATTATACTCTAATATACTGAATTTAACGGGACTTACAAAAATAATAATAAGCTCGTGTATGAATCTTCATACTTATTGATAAGAGTGTAAGAGAAGAAAAAAAAATTAACCAATAAAAAAAAGTCAAGTTTCTCAACAAAAAAAAAAATTAAAAAAATATCAGTACAAAAAAAGTATTTTAGTTTGGTATTGAGTAACCGATATTAAATGTCATGAAATTGATATTCAAATTAATAGAGGTCAAGTTTTGTTTGTTTGGACACAAATATGAAGAAGAAAAAAATCAAACTAATATAATTAATTTGGATCTTATGGTTTACTTACTTGGTCATCAAAGTTTATCTACTTTTCATTAATTTTTAAATATCAAAACTCTTAAATTTATTGCCTACATCACGTACATAACAAAACATCACGTACATAACAAATATCTAAATGTGTCTATAAAAATGAAAACTTAAAAATCATAGGTAAAAGATTGTGTGTCATATAAGTAAAGTAATTCATGTACTCAATGTTTTAAAAATTTATGTGAATATTTAGTGTTCAAACGACTCATGTACCGTTAGTGGCCCATGATAACTATCTCATGTTTTCTGATTCCCTCTGGGACCATACATAAGTGATCGTATTACTCCACCATATGAAGTTAGATCTCATGGCTTCAAATATTTTCTAGTAAACAACAGTTTTTTTTTCTTCATGAAAAGTGAGTAAGTATTAGTTGTTGAAAATATTAATTGAAGAATTGAACTCAAATTCCTGATCCCTGGCCAACTATCTTATCATTGACCGTAGTGTTCATTAGAGTCGGTTAAACTCTTCTGATATAGTTTACTTTATTATTACATCTATGTTCTTATTTATAAAAAAAAAAAAAATTTAATAGGCAAGATTTCTATTAAAAGAGAAAAAGGCTACACAACCGACATTACAAGACGGAAAACCTCAACTCCCAAAACAAAGAGTAGGGTGAGTATTCCAAGTAGCAAAGTTACAATCCGGACTAATCGTACTACAAGACGATAACCAAATCCACGATTTAAAAACAATAGCGGGCATACATTCAACAAAAGAAGGATTAACTTGGTTAAAAATGAAGTCATTCCTAATTAACCAAATACTCCAAATAGTCTCTAACCAAACAACTTCTACAATTTTCCTCTTCATCCTGTTCTTGATCTTATCTTTATAAAGGAAAGAATGCTTAAGCTCCTCAACTGAGATAAACTCAGTAACATCCAGCCATACTGATATTTTATTTCAAAGGCTATCCGCAAAGAGACAAGAACCGAAAAGGTGGTCGAGATTTTCAAAGGCTGATTGACAGAAAATGCAGGAAGGGTCATCATTTACAGCGTTAATGTTACGCTTGATAAGGTTGTCCTTAGTTGCTATTTTGTTGATCAAGAATCTCCAACCAAAAAATTTCAATTTAGGCGGTGCTTCGGCCTTCCACAGCGACGCCACAGCTCTAGTTGTATCCCCTTGACAAGTAGGAGCCCTCATAGACCCTCCAAGCAGCATATCATAACAAGATTTAACACTAAAATTACCGTCTTTCAATAACATCCAATCATGAATGTCCTCCTCATCGCGACGCAAAGCGCTAACCTCTGCCCAATCCTTAATATCTGTTGACAGCAACTGGAAGCAAGGGTCAGAAGCATCCAAACAAACCTCCAAGTTCCAAATATGATTCTGCCTGTTCCAGCCAGCTACGTCTGCAATGCTGCAATTATGGTTTGAAGCAACGTCGAAGGCTTCCGGATATACCTCCAAGATGGCTTGGTTACCCGTCCACTTTGAATGCCAAAACGAAGTATCACAACCATTGAAAACTCTAGACGACACAGCTCCTGAAAATAAATTAAGGTTAGACACTTTAGATGGAGCCGATAGAACCAAGTCACGCCACCACACAGAATCTTTATTTCTTAACACCGTTTTGTTCCCTATAAGAACTTTTAGAACAGTCTCTCCATATCTCCCTTTTAGCAATCTACACCACCCTGCATCCTTCTCCTTCAAGATACGCCACTTCCACTTTTGCAGCAACGCCGTATTAAGAATCCTAATATCCTTGATTCCGAGACCTCCTTTGACAATCGGATTGCACACTGATTTCCAGCTTACCCAATGGATTGATCGGCTGCCTTCACAGTTTTGCCATAGGAAATTACTTTGGATTTTCCGTATTTCATTAATCACTTTATCTGGGGCTCTATAGAAAGATAACTAGAAGATAGGAATAGCATTCAAGACAGCATTAATCATCGTTACCCCTCCCGCCATATTCGAGTGCTTGCCTCTCCAAGTAGCCAGCCTATTTTTTATTTGCACAATTAAATCCCTCCACATAGATACTTTACGAGGACTGTCTCCTACCTTAACGGCAAGGTATTTAAACGGAAACTGATCTTTGTCGCAATTCAAGAAATCTGAACCTGCCTCCATAAGCCAATCACTCACATTAGAACCATATAGCTTGCTCTTTAGAAAATTGATCTTCAAACCGGTCATGAGTTCGAAACCCCTCAGAATTATTTTCATCGCCCAGAAATTGTCGCTGTTACCATCTGCTATTAATATAGTATCGTCCGCAAATTGCACTAAATTCACTTCTTCAACACCATTACACTTAAACCCTCTATAAATGCCTTGCTCCACTGCCTTTCTCATCAAACCTGCTAATGCTTCCGTAACCAACACGAAAAGGAACGGTGAAATCGGATCTCCTTGCCTAAGGCCCTTTTCCAATTTAAAGTCCTTAGTAGAGCTACCATTGATTAAAATGGATGTATAACTCGTGAAGACGCAGCTTTCCATCCACTTGAGCCAAATAGAGCCAAAACCCATTATGTTCAAAACAAATCGCAGAAAATCCCAGTTGACACAGTCGTAGGCTTTTTCGAAGTCGACCTTCATAGCAATAAACTCTCTTTTTTCTCGTTTCGCTAAGTCCAGAACTTCATTAACTATCAACACACTATCCAACATAGATCTTCCAAGAATAAAGGCAGATTGGTTGGACGAAACAAGCTTTCCTATCACACCTTTTAGTCTGGCTGCAAGCATCTTAGATAGAATTTTATACAAGCTTCCAACTAAACAGATAGGTCTAAAATCCATCAGGTTTTGAGGATGACAAACCTTAGGAACCAGTGTTAAAAAAGATGAAGTAACAACCTTTAAAAGTCTAGCATCTTTGTAGAAATCAGCAACAAACTTGAAAATGTCTTCTTTGATCAGGCCCGGCCCTGTGCCTGTGCAACAAGTGTCACATCACAGGGCCTCACAATTTTGGGGCCTCATAATTTATATAACACCCTTATATGAAGTATATTGTTTATGCAAAAGGTAAATATATTATTTGACGTTATCCAGCGGCTATGTATCTGTTTGCAGAAAAGGTTGTACATTGATTCTACCCGACACCACCACTTAATTACGTTTAATTGTTTTATTTTTTGTGAGATATCCTACTCATAAAAAATTACTACTTTAAGTAGTGTCAAAATAATATTATATTGTAATAAAAAAAATATTATATTAATATTCTCAATTTTAAAATATTTTCAGTGAGATATGCAGATATATGAAAATATTATTTTTTAATATATTGTTGAATTTCATTATAAAATAATATATTAAATAGTAAATCAATTAATTTTAATTTAATAATTAAAAAAATGATGCGCTGACAGTGTAAAATAGTGTTATACTGTCAACCAATAACAATCGTGCATCCAATTAAATCTTTCTTTTAATTTAATTTTTATTTAATGGCATAGTATACTGCTTATTTTTTATTGAATGACGGTGTAAAACTATTTTACATTGTTAGCGCATATCCATTGAACTCTTAAATAATTGTGATTAAATTGATAATAAATTAACAAATTAAATTATTAACAATTTGTTTTAGTCTAATTTAATGTAATATTTATAATTCTTTATAATTTTTTTATTCTTCATGCCTAACTCTTAATAAAATATTGATGTGTGTTTTTTTTAATATTAATATTTTTTTATAAAATATTTATATTTGTAAATTGTACATATAATTTCTGAGTTTGTTTAGGTTTAGGTTGGTTAATGTAAATGCAATAGGTTCTTAGCACGATATGAAATCCTAAAATGTTTTTAAATTTTACATTTGAGAATGTTTAAATTATTGTATAAATATGAATTGAAACATAATTATAATGATTTAATGTATATGAGATCTAAAAAAACTCTATAAATAAAATAGTTATATGGGTAGAAAAGATACATAAATTTACAAAATATTTTAAATACTTTTTTTTATTTAATTTTAATATTATTTATAAGTTTAATATATGATAATTATTTTAAAATTATTTATTTATTAGGGGCCTATTTAAAAAATTAGAACAGGGCCTCTACATTATTTGGGCCGGCCCTGTCTTTGATAAACTCCCAACAGTTCTTGAAGAAGGCTAGAGAGAATCCATCAGGCCCCGAACTTTTATTCCCGTCGCACGCCCACACTGCCTCCTTGATTTCGGCCTCCGTGAACGGTCTTTCCAACCAACAACTCTCCTCCGCACTTAAACGATTGAAGAGAAATTCCTCAGGAACTGGCCTATTTCTATTTTTTTTCTCTAAAAAATTCTCATAATGGCTCTTGACCTCTTCCTTCACAGCTTCCACCCCTTCAATCAAGCCACCACTACCCCTCAAAGCTGTAATCGAATTCCTCCTTCTCCTACTCTTCATATTGTTATGGAAGAAGCTAGAGTTTTTATCTCCGTCTTTAAGCCACAACTGTCTAGATTTGAGTCTAAGCATGCTTTCCTTCAGCTTTAAAGTATCCCAAAATTCCTCAGTTACTTTGTATCTATCTTCTACCAAAACCGAAATATCTTCACCTTGTTGATCAACTATCATTCTCTCGAGCACATTCAGACTGTCAACTTTGCCGCTCACTCGAAGGTCTATCCAACCGAACACATCACAATTCCATTTCCTGATTTTAAGTTTCAGAATTTTCAGCTTCTCGTAGAGAACATAATCACCTCTCCCTTCAACTTTAATTTTCCCCCACTCCTCCTTCAAGAAAGGGATAAATGAATCGTTGTGGAACCAAGCATTGTTAAAGCGAAAAGGATTTGGCCCCCAATCGATCTTACCCACGTTGAGCCAAATATGACAGTGGTCTGAAATATCCCTCTCTCCCACTCTTTGATCCAAAATACACCAATCTTCAATAATCTTATTTGAGATTAAGAACCTGTCAAGACGACTCATAGCCGAACCATTACCTTTGTACCATGTGAACCTACCTCCGACACACTGAATATCTTCGAGCTCCATATTCGCAATGAAATTTCTAAAATCAACCATGTTTCTATAGCTGCTACTGTCCCTCACACCAATACGTTCCTCCCTGTTACAGACTTCGTTGAAGTCCCCACCTAGGCACCATTCCCCCCGATCAAGGCTTTGCTTCCTCAACAGTAAATTGTTCCATAAGGCACGTCTTACCGAAGCATTGCAAGATGCATAAACGTTAACCAAATTATAGGAACCTCCTTTCCAACTTATATTAATACCAATATAACCAATACCAGAAAAGCTGAAGTTAACAGACATAGAATCAATATTTTTCCTCCAAAGAATAGCCATTCCTCCAGAAGCACCCTGGGAATTAGAAGCACACCATTCAACATCTTTGTTACCCCAAAACGAATGAGCAACCGCGTCATCAAAAGCTCCCATCTTTGTTTCCAGCAAAAAACAGATATCGAAACTCCCTGAATTAATCAAGTGACCAACCCTTCTCCTCTTCAAAGAGCTCCCTCCTCCCCTAATATTAAAAGATAAGATATTCATCAAGACACTATTGTTTCCGCCTGCTTTGATCTTCTTCTCTCTTTATCACAACTCTCCAAAACTTCCACTTCCTTAATAAGCACTCCCTTGTCGACTCTACTGCTCACCCCCAACTGAGAAATAGAACCCCAAATCTTCTTTCCCACCTCAGAAAACTCGTTCCTCTTGATCCTAGCATTACAACAAATTATTTCTGAATCCGCCATGAAGTTGAGATTAGAGAAAGAACCGCTGGAGATATCTTCACTACCGGCTACTGTATCTTTGACTTGGGCCTCAGGCTCCGCAAATTTGTTAGGAATTAAGCAAGCATAATAAGAAGGTGCAATGTTAATCCTAATCCCCAGATTCCTAACTTCTTTCGTTTTTTTTACTCTTAGTCAATTTTTTCTTTACGATGGCGCATTCTTCATCGAAAGATATTGGGCCTTTCTCCAAAGTCTTACCTAACTTAGGCCCAATAACATTTAAGTGAGATGAAGATTCACTAGAAGGCCCACAAGAATTGGTCTTTCTCCTTACCCCACTAGCAGACCCTGAATAAAAAAGACCAGCATTTGATTCCCCTACAACACTACCATCGGACGACCCCCCTTCACTTCGTTCTAGGCTTAGGTTGTTTTTAGCCTTCTTTTTCACCAAAATAGGAGAAGATCCTACAGGTAAAACTGAAATAGCCTTTTTATTGCCTGACATACCTATCCCCCTAGAACTATCTTCAACCTGCTTTTCCTCAGGTCTAGGAAACATAAGATTGGACCTTTCTCATTCATAGGCCTCAGCTGTCACCAACTCATTAATGAATTGCACTTTATCGGTAAGGTCACCTCCCTCGAGACCCTCAACACTTTCACCACCGTCCTCACTATTGGAGCTTGATTCTCCATAGAAATCACTAGACTCTACCTCAAGCACCACCTTCTTCAAGAAATTTGAAGGAACCAACTGCTCAGACACTTCTTCAACCACAACAATTCTAAAAGACAAGTCGTTGATCAAAACCGGGATAACTTCATTGATAACAGCTGGGCATTTAGTTCTGATTCTGAGCCTTGCAGCATCCATACTCAGTTTAGAAAAGGTTTTATCATCGCAATGAATGAAAGATCCCATCGTTGAAGCATGTGCCTCAAAGAATCTATTACTCCAGGCATGACAAGGAATCCCTGAGCATTTGATCCATGCTATTCTCTCCAAATCAACATCTTTAGGCTCCCATGGCCTAATCACGTCAAACCAGACATCCCACCACCCCTTTCTCTCCTCTAAGAATCTAGCCACCTCACCTACTATTAAGTCCTCAAGAACACACATATTAGCACCAAGAGCAGTGATTCTAATAGAGAAAATACCTTCCTCATGAAAAAATTTCTTCATGTTATACGCCATACCCGCTTCCTTGACAATCCCTACAAAAGACTTCTCGCATAATTTCAAGGATTCTTCTTCAACCTTAAAACTCAGATGACTCCAAGTCGTTCCAAGGTTTCTGTTCACAGGATTCGGTCCACTCCCATTTCTGTTCATCATTGCGTCAGCGAAAGAGAATCCATTTCTTCTTTCAGCCCCCAAACTCCTTTGCACATTGCTAACCACCTTATACCTATCCCTGCTATTGTTAAAAAGATATTGGTCACCTCCCTTAACCGCTTAATTACCTTTCCTTTGGAATCTAGGTATATTTGCAAAGATTTTTCTGCCCTCCAGAAACACATTGTCAAGTTTTGTAGCTAATAACCTCGCATCATTGACGTTAAAAAATCTCACAAAACCATATCTCCTTCCTTTCTTATCTTTTTTATTTGGTATATAGACTTCATCTATATCGCCCATCTTCTTAAACAACTCAAATATATCCTTAGCCTTCCACTTATCATCAAATTCTATGAAAGAAATGTTGACACATCTTCCGACTCATATCTGCCATCTCCCACTGCTGCATCCTATTTAGACCTATACTTTCTTTTGTTCATCACCGTCTTCCAACCATTATCAATCATTGTAGAGCTCTCGCAAACAAGACTCAAACCTTGTGACTTTAGACACTAAACCAGGTTCACTCACAACAAAACCAAGGCCCCTAACCCTAAGATTAGGAATTTAAGCCGAAGATCTTATCAAAATAAACCTAGTTCATGTCAAAGAAGAAGATGAGAGCCATTTTAACGTTTTGCTGTATCGAGAGAGCTAGTAGTGGAAAATGTGATATCTACGCACAACAAACTAAACAACCAGCTTTACCTCAATTTTTATAAGAAAAAATTAATTTTTTAAATTTATTAAAATGTTTTTTTATAAGCAAGAGTCTATTGAAAGGAGAACCAAAGTTCTCAAAGAAGATTACAAAGAAACTCGAACGAAAGCTCGAAAAGAAAAATTCCACACCAATTGCACCCTAAGATAAGTAATACATAGGATTTCTAGAAAACTCATAAAAGTTGCAATTGGATTGAACAATTTTCTCTATGCTAGCCCACTTCCACACCAAAGCTTTTGCTCTCCAAACCATATCCGAGACGTTCCATTTTTCTTTTCTGAAAACGATATCGTTCCTAACCAACCAAATAGTCCAACACGTGGCCAACCAAACCACACCTTCCTTGCCTTTCGTAACATAATTATGTTTACAGAAATTGAACCAAACAAAAAAACTCTCCTTGAAGCTCATCCCTCTAAGGCCAGTGAGACCAATCCGTTCACCCATGTCTCTCCAAACCAACACTGCAGCGTGACAGAAAAGCAAAGAGTGCAATGCCGATTCACCGACAGCAGAGCAGAAGACGCGGGAAGAATTTGAACTAGGCAGAATACCTTTGCGTGTGAGATGATCTTTAGTCGATAAAATGTTTATGAAACACCTCCATCCAAACGCCTTCACCTTAAGAGGATCTTCTATTCTCCAAACCAACTCCATTGCCGCGTCAAATTGATCCCTTGGGCCACTCCTCACGCGAAAGCTATTAATCCTTCTGAAACAGTCCGCTACCGTAAATCTGCCACCAAGACTTTGAACCCATTCTACATTGTCTAAGCCTTGGCATACTGGGGACACCGAACTGATATGCTGCTGCAACAGAATCATTTCTGTAGCTATGGGGCCGACACTCAGATGTTCGTTCGATACTCCAAAATTTCCCCACGACCAAACGCCATTACGCCATCCCCCCACCGCAGCAATAGAAACATCCTGCAACTCAGAAACAGAAAACAATACATGATACAAAAGCTTTAAAATTCCCTCTTCCTTCCAAAACGAATGCCAAAACGGAATATTATAACCGTTTCCAACAAAAAAACCGGCACTGACGGTTGAATAAATCATTGGTCACAAAATTATCCAAAGCAAGAATGTCAGTCCACCAAATCGAAGAGAATTCCTTCCCTTTGATGTAAGCTGCTCCGATAAGAACTTTGGACTTCAAATCTCCGTATCTCGCCTTCAGCACCTCATGCCATAAAGACCCCTCTTCTTCTAAAATTCTCCACTTCCACTTACAAAGGGGAGCTACGTTAAAATCTTCTATCCTCCTTAATCCCAACCCGCCTATTTCAAATTTAAAATCTTCTATCCTCCTTATTATACCGTATATATATTTATTGATTATTCAATAAATTCAAAAAAAAAAAATTATAAATAGAAGTATTAATTTTATAACACAAATGCGGTTTATTTATCTATCTAATCAAAATGAATTTAATTAGATATTACAGTTTTCAACATTACAATAGAAATAATCATATGATAATCTTTTGTTAACGTAGTTTTCCAAGTATTTTTAATTAATTATTTAGTTTGTTTCTTTTAATTTGATCTTAGTTTTATATTTATTTTAAATTAATTATTATTTTATTTGATAAATGATTTATCATTCTATTTTATTGATTAACTAAATATTCCATACTGTTTCATTTTGTTTTTTTTAATTTAAGGCAATGTTAATTTTGAATAAAATAAGTATATGATATTTGTAAAGTATTTCGATTATATTTAGAATTTATAAGTGTACTTCGAACAAAATCAATGGAATTGTTGTTAAAATTTTAGAGTTGAAATTTTTCTCTAACAGCTTTTATGTGTAATATCTTTATTATTTTGTTTATTTTTTATTAATAAATAAACTATTAGTATGTACACCAGTCTATAGAGAATTTCTTTTCAGTTAAATTAAAAATTTGTTGTTAAAATTATTATTCTATTAATAAATATATCAATAATAAATTTTTATTTAAAATATATTGTATATCTAGCTAATAAATATCATAAGAATAAAATTATAAAATATAATTGAGTGTGATATATAAATAAAATATTAAAAACTCATGTGATAAAAATCAGTGTTTAATATATATTGATTCTATCCAACATATTTATATGAAATTTAAATAATTTTGTAAGAATTATAAGCATTTCAATTAATAGAAAATAGAGAATGTAACAAATTATATTGATTCTAAGAATTATATTCCACTAAGTTTTTAGAGGATGATTTTCTTAAAAAGTATAATTAATATGAGACTTGCGAAGAGACATATGAGTTAAGATTTCACTACGTTGAAAACCTAGTGATGAGGGAAATGTTTGGAAGTGACAGTTCTAATGGTTCAAATTGTGATTCAGATATTAACTCATCTACGTATCTATCTTTAGTATGTTCTTTATTAGGTCTGACGAGGTCACTAATGGCATCCACAAACGCATGTTTGGATTGCTTCTCTAATGAAGCAGTGAATTCCAACTCCATTTTCATTAATAAAACGAGAGTAAAGGAGTTTCGTGGGGATTTGAGTATCTATTCTACTTGTAACGAAGAAGATGTTAGTTTAGAGTCACGTGTGGAGGGAGAAAAAGCTTGCATGAGGATGCCACAAGAAGTGGAAGGCAAGTATTTTCCAAAATATGTTTGCATACTATCAGATTTAAGGGTGGATATCCTTTTCACTTACTTTGTGACTGGTGTTTTAGAATGATTAATATCGCCCCCCTCACAACTTTACCCGAACACATGGGCCTTTGTGAGTTGATTTAAAATCATTTGTGGCGACTTGGGAATTTTCCCTACTTTGGGGGCTTCTTCTCTGTCTACAGAAGGAAAAAAGTCAGTAGGGGGAATTGATTTACACAAGCGCTCCTGTATAGAGGATTATCATGACACGCCACAAGTGTATGACAATGTGGAGTAGTAGAAAAGGTTGTCGAACCACAAAGACCAAATGAATGACTACATAATTCTATTTTATCTATATGTACCTAAAACGGTTGAAAATATGAGGTTTTTGAGTTTAAACAGATATATTTAGGATAGAAAGTTATCATAAATGAGCGAGACCTAGGGTACGCGATTCTTGTTTACGCATACTTAGATGAACCTCTGATTCTATTACAAGAAACAAGCTAGATTATAGAAAATAGAGAAAATTAGATAACACTTACTTTCGTCAGCGTGTTGTCATGTCTCAGACAAATACTTCATCCACTTTTGTTGGCCTGATCTGTTTATTTTAGAGCAATTCCATGCAGCTATAAAGATTGGACTTTCTCAACTGAGTTTGAAACACTTTCGTCGTCTCGTACTCAGTGACGCAAATGAAAAACTCATCGAAACAAAACAATGAAGTTGCCATCAAACATATATTTATCCTACGCTAAGGAATGGAAAATATCGAAGAAAACCAAACAAAACAAGCACAGGTCTCAGAGAACGGGTAAGGAAGTCGGTTGCACAAGGGGAAGGTATTAGCACCCCTCACGCTTGTGGTACTCCACAGTATCCACTTTTGCTAGTTTCAAATCAAAGGGTGTGTGTGTGTGTAACATGTGATATGCTAAGGGAACATGCAATTGAGGGATAAATAAAGAATAGGAAACATGCAAATAACAGGAAGACAAGATAAGAGAAAAAGGTCGAACAAAATAAGAAAAGAAAAGTCTGCTCGCTAGGGCGTTCGTACCCTGTGCCTACGTACCTCCAACATGCAAAGGAGAAATCAGAGCGCCGTAGTTCGACTCAAAAGTTTCTATTTCTATATCGATTCACGTCTCCTAGAGAAACGGAACCGAGCACCCTAAGGGAGCATGCAAACAAGGAGCATCACAAAGATCCTAGCAAACATGACATGTGAACATGCAACACAGATAAAAACAGGGGAACATGCATCGCAGATAGAAAAACAAACATGTAACAGGCATACACGAATGTGAGTGTGTGAACAGGCATCACAATTAATATCATACTAACGGGCATACCAGATAAATGACATACACGTAACAGGCATACACGTCAAATGTGAACAAGTATCACGAATAAAAATGCGAACAGGCATCGCAAACAACATGTAACATGCATACATGTGTAGGTGTGTGAACAAGCATCACAAAGATATCATACGAACATGCATCACAGATAAGATAAGAGATACACATAACAGGCATACATGCATGACAAACATGTAACAGGTATACATGTCAAATATGTGAACAAGCATCACAAAGATATCATACTAACAGACATAGTAAATAAAAATATAGTGAACAAGCATCATAATTATATGGCATACAATCGAGCTCCGCTCGATAATCAAACAAACTACTGAAGTAGTAATAAAAGCAAATGCACAATAATGTCACACAAACGAGCTCGGTTCGTAAAGCAAACACCTATGAGGCAAAAATAAAAGAAAAGCCTGCTAAGTCAAAACCATAAAATGACTTAGGCAAAAATAAGGGCATCCCGCTGACTGTAAGATTCAAAATAAACAGTTCAGGCAAATGGTAGGGATATCAAAAGAAAAAGATGAAAAAAGAGAAGTCAATAAATTCCTCAAACAACAAAATGTTGTGATATCAAAAGGAAGAAGTGACTGCCATCTCAAAAGTTCTCTTTGCTTGTGAGCTATCATCATTACAAAGGTGCAATTCCAGAAGCCTCTTGGAACCTGAATGCATGAGTTGAATTAACTGAGTTTAGGACTGGAGATCATCACGAAGATGGGTGGGTACAATCAAATTTTGAGCCTTATATCCTTTGTTTCTGAAACCATGAACCTGGCCACGTTACAACCTTTAAAAGACCTAATTGAAGCAAGGTTTGTTTGAAAGCATACTACAACAAGGTTGCGTAAGCTGACTCCCATGAGATTTTCCAATCATTTGCTTTGATAGCATATCTTTGCTTTATCTTTCACTTTGAATGTCTTAACCTTTATGTTTTGACCGGTGATTCCATTTGCTTTACATCAATAACATCATTCCAATAATGATTTTGATTTCAAAAATATTCTTTGAGCATTGCATTAAAATTACCATTCTTGAATGAACATTTTATTTGTAAGTAAGCACTTATCTTTCAGGAAGTTCAAACAGTCGAGAAACTTGATCAGTGATCCAATCAGGGGCACGTTACTTCAAGATCCTGTTGTTCAGATGTTCAGTCAAGTTTTGTTGATCAGAATATCATTTCAAAACTTATACTGGGGAAAACCGTCCCAACATGCATTTTAAGAACTGAAGCCATGATCAGTTTATCCCTAATACAATTCAGCTGAAGCCATGATCAGTTAACTTACAACAATCAGTCAATAAGGGGGAATCTTCTTCAGTAATCCCCAAGCAGTTTTATCAGTCCTTCTCAGAGGATCACCAGTCTGATACAGTTACCAATGTGACAAGAAGTGTGTCCAAGCATCTTCTTCATAAGCAGAATTGGCAGGGTTCCCGTGTTGAGGAATCGAGTTCCTATCGTGCCTCACATAAGAGTCTCCCTCAGTTGTCACAAATAATTGCTTTGCATTGATCATATATCATGCATAGAAAAATTCAACATCATGCATTGAAACAAATTTCATACTCATTTGCATTTTTCGAGGTTCTGTTGCTATCAACATCTTCACCTTGAGATCAAAGTCCAACTTACTTGGCACCCATCCAAAACAGATACTTGTTTGTCTTGTCCGTCTAGTGTTGTTCCTAGATGTATCTTTTCTTCTTTCAGTGTCATTCCTGAAAGATTTCAATCATGTTTTATCTTGGTTCCCTTCAAACATGTTTTATCTTGATTGTCTCTAATCATGCTTTATCCTGATCGCTTTCAATCATGTTTTATCTTGGTTCCCTTCAATCGTGTTTTATCTTGATTGCCTCCAGTCATGTTTTATCTTGATCGCTTTCAACCGTGTTTTATCTTGGTTACCTTCAATCATGTTTTACCTTGATTGTCATTTGATGTTATCCAATCATGTTTTACCTTGATAGACCTGTGATGATTATCTAATCATGTTTTACCTTGATTGTCCGTTGATGATTATCCAATCATGTTTTACCTTGATTATCCTTTGACGATATCCAATCACATTTTACCTTGATTGTAAGTTGGTGTTGCCCAATCATGTTTTACCTTGATTGTCATTCGATGTTGCCCAATCACGTTTTACCTTGATTGTCATTTGATGTTGTCCAATCATGTTTTACCTTGATATTCATTTGATGTAGCCACATTCATGTATACCTCAGATATTCTCTTCTCGAAGTTCAATCATGTTTTATCTTGAAAGCTTCTGTCGACTGTCTCTTTATCCTGTGGAATCCAAGTTTTATCCCTGGATGACACATACCTTTTCCCCAGTGGAACCCTTTCTTATCTCCCCAGTGGTGTTATACTTCTCTCAATTCCATAATCATACTTGATGCATCCATTAGCATCGCATTATACCTTAGGTTCAAAAATTGTGTGTTTTATATTTAAGTCTCTTCAATTACGTCGAGCTGAGGATTTTAACCCTCACATCTCCGGATAGAAGAAACTTAAATAGGGGCATCTGTCATACCCCAATTTTTGACCCTAAGATCATACATCATTTGCATATCAATCATCAATCAAGAGTTTCATCTTAAAGCTCTGCTCTTGGTGTTATGCTCATTTCATCTGTAAGAGGGATCATCAAACACCAATGTTTTTTGTATATATATGTTTTACTAACCAAAATACCAAAAATATTGCCTTGTACTTTTGTATGTTTGTGTTTTGTAGGTATCAAGTCAAACTACCCATCAAAAAGGGCATTTTTCAACAATTTCACTATGCAAATCGATTTGCATAAGGTGTAAATCGATTTACACAACTGATTTTTGCCCAGATTTGCTTCTGCCAACAGTGCAAATCGATTTGCATAAGACAGCAATCGATTTGCATAACTGTTTTTTCCCCAGATTTTGCCTTTTTCAGCTATGTAAATAGATTTGCATAAGGTGCAAATCGATTGCACCAGTACGAATTTGGAAAAATGAAGGCAAATTTCAGCTTTTGAAAGTGTTGACATCATTTGCAAGCATGGGAAGCATGACTTAGTTCTTACATTTGATTTCCTACATCATTTTATCATGAACCCTCATGTGATTGCATCAAGACCATTGGATTTCGTTTTTGGCTCCAAAACCATTTCCCAAGCCTAATTCTATTTTCCAATCCTAACTCCAAGCCACAAAATTTCCCAAGCCTAATTGCTATAAATTGAGGCACTCCCCTCTTCATTTTTCAAGCTTTGATAGCCAAGAAACTTATTGCAAATTCTCTCCTCACCTCTTCCAAACCCATCACTCAAAGCTCTTTTTCTTCCACACAAATTAGTGAGTCACATCTTGAACCTCACTAATTTAGAGCTAAACCTCAACATAAACACTACTTTTCTTCATCAATTGTGAGAGATCAAGGCTTGTGGTTGTGTGTTCTTGAAGAAGATACAAAGTTTGTGAAAGATTTGGTAAAATTCTAGATCCTTTTCATAATTCAAGATGTGATCCTTTGTTGTTTATGCTTGATGCACCTTTGGTGCTACATTGATGAGATTTGCTTGCTTAATTGATACATTTTCGTGCACAAATTGATCCAAGATCACAAGGTGTTTGGTTTTATGTTTAAACAAGTTTTCTTCTCTTTATTTGCTGTTTTTTTGAAAACTGTGTTGTGCAAATCAATTTACATCTTGTGCAAATCGATTTACACAACTGAAAACTGCGCAGATTTTGAAAACAGAGTTATGCAAATCGATTTACACTCTGTGCAAATCGATTTACACTGGGCAGAATGCTGATTTTTGTGGTTTTTGACTTGTTTTTGGTTCTAACTCATCTTCTACTCCATTCTTTTGATATTTTCTTTGAATCACAAGTTAGAGGCCTAATTTCTCTCTAATTTCAATGGACTTAGGGCGTTGATAGGATGAGAATCCAAATCCGCAAAATTAAGTGATTGAAATTATGGATGAAAGGAGCTTTTAATGTGGTTCCATCTTTTGTTTCTCTTTATTTTGATCGATGAAAGTCTTAATACCTTGAGAATTCTTATGGATTCTTGATAAAGACTAGATCACTCACCATTTTTCTTTTCGTGCGGTATTGCTTTCGGAGAGTGATCTACATATCGCTTCTCTCGCATGCATTAGCACATAAAGTTTTGACCGGCCTCATTGTAGGGTGATTTCTACATAAATCACTTGGCGATCTGCTTAACATAGCGCAATATTTCGTGTCCCGAATCAAAAAGATCAAATATGGAAGAGAATTGTATGCGGTTGATTTAAGACTTGTGGAGGTTTTTATCGTGTAGTCGCTATGATTTTATCAAGCTTCTGATAAACCCCATTGACTTTAAATCCAAGAACATCCTTCACTCACCATCGATCTTCATTACTAACTTTGATAACATACTTGACAAGTTTCAAGATGGTTATCTTTAACATCTAACAATTGACTTTAATTTCCGCACTTTTATTATATTGCTCTTTATATTTCTCGCTTTATCGCTTTATTTTATCATTACATCATATTTACATTCCGCCATTTTCTCTTTGTCCATTTGGACGTTTATAATTCCGCTATTTTCCCTTTGTCCACTTAGACATATGTTTATGCTTCCGCTATTTTTCTTTTGTCCACTTGGACCATAATTTATTTTTATGCTAAAACACTAATAAATAACAAAAATCTAAAAAACACCTAAGGCTCTCTTTTGGACTATTGGTTACTATCCCTAGCATTTTGGAGATTCGGACTTATGGACTTAGTGCCTCTGGACCCCTGTGATATTGTTTCTCTGCTGTTATTCTGTCTGTCTGGCATTGGATTGTTGTTTGTTTGTATGTGCAGGTACTTCCTTGAAAGCCCTTGATGGTTAATTCCAAGGCATTGATATAAGGATTTTACCCGAAAACAGCCGTTACTCTGCCCGATTTTCGTTAGAATTTTAATGTGCTTAATGCAAAGTGGTGCTAAGATAATATGTTCATCTGGATCCCTAAGTGTTAAATGTGTTGGTATTGATAAGTCCAAAGGATGGGAAATCTACCTTGACTCATAATGTCAAGTGTTGGCTTCTTCTTCGGTTAGACCGTTTCTTTCCTTAGCTTTTATTTTACGCAATAGGATAGCCTCTTCATCTCCTCCCATTCTTAAATTTTCAAAATCTTCTCCCTTTTTCAAAAATATTCTTATGTTTGCAACCTTTTCAAAACCTTTTTTCTTAAAAAATATCTTTTGCCCTTAGTGGCCTTTTCCTCGTTTCTTCAAAAGTTTAGACACTATTAATTGTCGAAACGAGTGGTTATACCCCACGATTTTGAAATTGATTGATATAATGAGATCTTTTCCGCGTGAGAGAGTTAGTGGCATACTTGTTGATTTTATCCGAGTTGGAGCCCTTCTTTCATTAGCGATGCAGAGAACTCGTTTGTTCTCATGCTCAAGATCAATGGCTGAGTATTTCTCTCCAACGATGATAAAGTGTTTATTCGTTTTAAAAATGTTTTCCCTTTAAGCGGAACTACATTAGCTCTGACTTCTCCATTGCACCGAGGAGGTATGTAGGCCCAAGGCTTAACGCTTTGCCGAGCTTATTTTAAAAAATAAAATAAATCGTTTTTTAGCACACACGACACAGATTTTCAAAAAGGTTCCTGTGGAGTAGCACAGATATGAGGGGTGCTTTAAACCTTCCCCTTGTATAATTAACACCCGTACCTAAGATCTCTTCTTCTTTTTGTTTATAAAAAAACAAAACTTTGGGTTTTACGTTCTTTTCCCTTTTCCTTTGAAAAAATAAAGCGCGGTGGCGATTTCAAACGAAATATTGATTCGAGTCAATCCCATGGCTTCGATATCAGATTTTCCCTGCTACACTAAGTCCTACTTCTCATGTCAAAAGATGATGTTGCATGCCTACCCTACTTCTCATGGCATCAAATGGTGCGCGAAAAAGTAAACGGGAACACAGGAGAATACCGAACGGATGACAATCCGTGATACAACGAGTGTAACACCCCAAATCTACCCAACGGTTTACAATAAAATCAGAGTGCAAAATTCCAAACAACATGAGGTGTCACATTGCAACTTCAAAACAATTGACATAAAAGCTCATTATAAAAGATACATAACACATATAATAGGGAGAACTCATAACGAACAATTAGTCTTCAAAACCAAATCAACTTTAGTAACAATGCAGCGGAATTCACAACTCATAAACTTCAAATAATATCATCTTTGTCAATATAAAAACAACTAAAGAACTTCTTTGGAAACAACTCATAGTTCAGCTTAAACATAACAAAACAAAACAAGCGTCAATCCCCCCCGAGTGCTACGTATCAGAACAAAGGACACCAACTCGAGCTACTAACGATAACGGCTACACATCTTGGTTACCTGCACGTTAACAACAAAGGGTAACATTCAAACAGAAGGGGTGAGATATAAAATAGTATAAAGGAATGTATGATAATACTTATAGCAAAAGTAAGATCATACACAATTCACCACTTCTCAACTCAATGCAACTTTCATCACAATAATCATGATGTTAAGCAATCATAACAACAAATTCAATTTGCAATCATGTCATCAACACATAATAACATTCACTTCATAATCACAACAATCAAAATGCAATTCATTATGTGACTCTTTACTATGCACATGCATGTGGTACCATTTGGAGTAAAACTCCCGACTTAGAAAGTTGTCATTTGGGCCATCATCTCTTTGCCATTTTCAGGTCATCGTCTTTTATGCAATGGATGCGACTCAATGATGCACATCCACAAAATACAACATTCACAACATCGGCTAAACAACATTGACTCAATGCCAAAATTCAATGGAAACAACAATATCATTGCTATTATAGTAATTCATCACTTCTCAATCACGTCATTATGTCATACCAACATACAACAATATTCAACTTTGCAATATGTCACAATACCGGACAATTACGAATCAAGAAAAAGATCAAAAATTATTCAAATCAATTTCATTAGATAGAAATTAATTTCAGTTTTACGGGGGTTCAAACGGTGCATAAAAAGGAGTTACGTCAAAAGATATAACAAGTAGAAGTTTCATAAAAGTTTTCACAGCAAAGTTTGCTTAACGGGTCACAAGCGCGCTAACTACAACTAAAAATAGAAGCGCACACTTTCGCAATCTCGCTTCGCGGATCAAGTACGCTTAACAGACTCGCGATTTTCAAAAATTGTTCCCAGACTTTGCTTAGTGGACCTGATCCGCTGTCGCGCGCGGATCAAAAACGAGTTGTTTTGTATAAAGGCAGTACAGCGACAATTGACTCGAAATATCATTCTCAAAAGGATTATTGTTTAAATTAATCTACCGAAATTGATATTTGGGGGGGTTGGTTGGTTTGGTTTCTGATTAAGAAAAAGCGCTTAAAATAAGTGCTTCTGAAAATAAGTTGTTTTGAATTAAGTGATTATAGTAACGGATTCACTGCCTCGGTTCTTACTAATCATTGACTAAAGAAATTACAATTCCCTAAGCAGATTTTCTATCCTATTTGATGATAATATCAGTTAACAAGCGTAAATGATATCATGAGAAATATGTTCCTATTGCCGGATTAAGCATACGGTAAAAGATGGCGCAAATTAACAATTAAGCAAAGTCAATCTACGATTAAAATTCGGAACACATATCAATCAAATTAAATCAATAATACCATATGAAAATTGGATTAAGCAAACAAAAATCACACAATATAATTGAAAGGAATCGAAATTAAATTGTAAATATCATAGCAATCTCAAAGTTTGGAACCTGAGTACAGTAAATCCGTCCAGAGGGTATTAGTTCGCCATGGAATTCATACAAGCTTCAATATTTTTCGTGAATGGAAGATAGATGCTACAGTACCGCGGCTGCTACCCTAAGGGGAAAGAGTACAACCCGTTTTACAATCCAACTAGGTCAAACATACAACCCAGGCCCAAAACTAATTGACCCGAAACTTAACTAAAACTAGTGCTGCAACTTCAACGAATTTTCTGGCCTTTCTACAGTCCGATTCTGACTTCGACTCCAACATAAGAACTGTAGCTCTTTCTCTTAGCTTTCCGTCGATTATTAGAAAGCCTCAATCGGACTCCTGGAACTCCAGTTATGATCATTTCCGTGCAGACTGCTAAAGCTGAAAATTAAATACGAAAATCAAATAACAATAAAAATAAATTAAAATATAAAAATATTATAAAATACAAAAATAAGACAAGCAAACCATGGAAATGTATAAGTACAACCGTAGAGGAATGCGCATCAAAATGCACTGATCAGGACCAGATCCCGCTTAGCGGACATGCGATTATGCAGAAAAATAACAGAGAACTCAGTTTTGCGAAAAAGCCCTTACACCACTCAAAACCACTTTCATACATCAATTAAAAGTGCATATTGTTAGAACAAGATTTGTTCTGATCAATTATCTTAGTTTTGATGATAACAATAATATGAATTTTGCTTAAGATAATATGGTACTCTAATCCAATGCAATTTCCTTTTCAGGAAATATATAAAGAGTATGCATAAATCAGCGCTCAGAAGCTTTGTCTCAAATGGTTCAGCATGCAACATCAGAACATGGTCTGGCAAGACATCAGAAGATGGTCGAAGCAGTATCAGAACATGGGTCTATGGAAGCATCAGAAGAACAAGAGAACAGAAGCACTGAAGTTCTGATGGTATCACGCTCAGAAGCACTTCAAGGTCAGAAGATCAGAAGATGCTATGCACCAAGCTGTTTGACTCTGATGATATTCAAACGTTGTATTCACAAACATCAGATCAGAAGAAAGTACAAGTGGCAGGCTACGCTGACTGACAAAAGGAACGTTAGAAGCTATTAAAGGCAACGTCAGTAGACACAGCGTGAACAAGGCTCGAGGTAGTTGACAAAAGCGTATAACATTAAATGCGATGCTGTACGGAACACGCAAAGCATTAAATGCACTCAACGGTCATCTTCTCAAACGCCTATAAATATGAAGTTCTGATGAGAAGCAAGGTTAACGACTCTGAACCAAATTCAACTCATATTAACTTGCTGAAACGCTGTTCAAATCAAAGCTCAGAATCTTCATCTTCATCAAAGCTCACTACATTGCTTTTGTAATATATTAGTGAGATTAAGCTTAAACGATTAAGAGAAATATCACAGTTTGTGATTATAGCTTTTAAGAAGCATTGTAATACTCTTAGAAAGATTACATTAAGTTGTAAGTAACTAGAGTGATCGTGTTGATCAGAATACTCTAGGAAGTCTTAGCTTGTGTCTAAGCAGTTGTAATTAGAGTGATCACGTGGTGGTCAGGATACTCTAAGAAAGTCTTAGCTTGTGTCTAAGCAGTTGTTCCTGGAGTGATCAGGTTGTGATCAGGATACTCTAGAAGACTTAGTTGCGGACTAAGTGGAAAACCATTGTAATCCGTGCGATTAGTGGATTAAATCCTCAGTTGAGGTAAATCATCTCTGCGGGGGTGGACTGGAGTAGTTTAGTTAACAACGAACCAGGATAAAAATAACTGTGCAATTTATTTTTATCTGTCAAGTTTTTAAAGCTACACTTATTCAAACCCCCCCTTTCTAAGTGTTTTTCTATCCTTCAATTGGTATCAGAGCGCCGGTTCTAAGGTGCAAGCACTTAACCGTGTTTAGAAAAGATTCAGGAAGAGAAAAACGGTAACAATGGTTATACTAGACCACCAGTATTTGATGGTGAAAACTTTGAATACTGGAAAGATAAACTAGAAAGTTACTTTCTTGGTCTAGATGGTGATCTATGGGATCTTCTGATGGATGGTTACATACATCCAGTAAATGCCAGAGGCGTAAAGCTGACAAGGCAAGAAATGAGCGATGATCAGAAGAAGCTTTTCAGGAATCATCATAAATGCAGAACTGTTTTGTTGAATGCTATCTCTCATGCTGAGTATGAGAAGATATCTAACAGGGAAACGGCCTATGACATATATGAGTCCTTGAAAATGACTCATGAAGGAAATGCTCAAGTCAAGGAGACCAAAGCTCTTGCACTAATCCAGAAGTATGAAGCCTTCAAGATGGAGGATGATGAAGACATTGAAAAGATGTTTTCAAGATTTCAAACTTTGACTGCTGGATTGAGAGTTCTTGACAAAGGCTACACCAAGGCTGATCATGTAAAGAAGATCATCAGAAGTTTGCCCAGAAGATGGGGCCCAATGGTGACTGCATTCAAGATTGCAAAGAATCTGAATGAAGTTTCTCTGGAAGAGCTCATCAGTGCCTTGAGAAGTCATGAAATAGAGCTGGACGCAAATGAGCCTCAAAAGAAAGGTAAGTCTATTGCATTAAAATCCAATATCAAGAAATGCACTAACGCTTTTCAGGCTAGAGAAGAAGATCCTGAAGAATCAGAATCTGAAGAAGAAGATGAACTGTCCCTGATCTCCAGAAGGCTAAATCAACTCTGGAAGAACAAGCATAGGAAGTTCAGAGGCGTCAGAAGTTCAAAGAAATTTGAACGTGGAGAATCTTCTGATGACAGAAGATCTGACAAGAAGAAGGCTGTCTGCTATGAGTGCAATGAGCCTGGACACTACAAGAATGAGTGTCCGAAACTTCAGAAGGAAAATCCCAAAAAGAAGTTTCATAAGAAGAAAGGTCTTATGGCAACCTGGGATGAATCAGAAGATGATTCAGACTCTGAAGATGAGCAGGCTAACTGTGCGCTGATGGCGACAGAAGATGGCGGATCAGAATCTACATCAGAATCAGATTCTGAAGAGGTATTTTCTGAACTTACTAGAGATGAGTTAGTTTCCAGTCTAACAGAACTTCTGGAATACAAGTCTCAGATTAGTCTCAAATACAAAAAGCTGAGAAAGCTATTTGAATTTGAAACTAAGAAGCTTGAGTTGGAAAATTCTGAATTAAAAGAAAAACTTTTAAAATTATCCAATAATGTTGGATCTCCTTATGATTCAGAAAAATCCACTCCTAGTTTAAACCATATTCTGAAAGAATATGATTTAAGTTTCAGGAAGTTCTTATCAAGAAGCATAGGCAGAAGTCAACTTGCTTCTATGATATATGCTGTGTCTGGAAATAATAGGGTAGGCATTGGTTATGAGGGTGAAACCCCATACAAACTTGAATCTGTTGATAAGATGAAAATCACATACAAGCCATTGTATGATGAGTTCAAGTATGGCCACTCACATGATATTAGGCACACATCACATGCACAGAAGTTTAACACTGTCACACACACTAAGAAGCATGTGACACAACCTAGGAAATATCATGAAACTCACATTAAGAATTATCATGCTATTTCTCCTATTGCTTACAATGTTAAACCCAAGTTCAATCAGAACTTGAGAAAATCTAACAAAAAAGGACCCAAGAAAATGTGGGTACCTAAGGATAAGATCATTCCTATTGCAGATATCCTTGGCTGCAAAAAGGACAAAGCACAACATGTCATGGTACCTGGACTCTGGATGCTCACGACACATGACAGGAAGAAGGTCTATGTTCCAAGACCTGGTGCTTAAATCTGGAGGAGAAGTCAAGTTTGGAGGAGATCAGAAGGGCAAGATAATTGGCTCTGGAACTATAAAGTCTGGTAACTCTCCTTCCATTTCTAATGTACTTCTGGTAGAAGGATTAACACATAACCTCCTATCTATCAGTCAATTGAGTGACAATGGTTATGATATAATCTTTAATCAAGAGTCTTGCAAGGCTGTAAATCAGAAGGATGGCTCAATCCTATTTACTGGCAAGAGGAAGAATAACATTTATAAGACAGATCTGCAAGATCTTATGAGTCAGAAGGTGACTTGTCTTATGTCTGTTTCTGAAGAGCAGTGGGTCTGGCACAGAAGATTAGGTCATGCTAGTTTGAGAAAGATTTCTCAGATTAACAAACTGAATCTGGTCAGAGGACTCCCTAATCTGAAATTCAAATCAGATGCTCTTTGTGAAGCATGTCAGAAGGGCAAGTTCTCCAAACCTGCATTCAAGTCCAAGAATGTTGTTTCTACCTCAAGGCCATTAGAACTCTTGCACATTGATCTGTTTGGCCCTGTCAAAACAGCATCTGTCAGAGGGAAGAAATATGGATTAGTCATTGTAGATGATTATAGCCGCTGGACTTGGGTAAAATTCTTGAAACACAAGGATGAGACTCATTCAGTGTTCTTTGATTTCTGCATTCAGATTCAATCTGAAAAAGAGTGTAAAATCATAAAGGTTAGAAGTGATCATGGTGGTGAATTTGAAAATAGATCCTTTGAAGAATTCTTCAAAGAAAATGGTATTGCCCATGATTTCTCTTGTCCTAGAACTCCACAGCAAAATGGAGTTGTAGAACGAAAGAATAGGACTCTGCAAGAAATGGCCAGAACCATGATCAATGAAACCAATATGGCTAAGCATTTCTGGGCAGAAGCAATAAACACTGCATGCTATATTCAGAATAAAATCTCTATCAGACCTATTCTAAATAAGACTCCTTATGAATTGTGGAAGAATAGAAAGCCCAACATTTCATATTTCCATCCTTTTGGATGTGTATGCTTTATTCTGAACACTAAAGATCATCTTGGTAAGTTTGATTCCAAAGCACAAAAATGTTTCCTTCTTGGATATTCTGAACGCTCAAAAGGCTACAGAGTATACAATACTGAAACATTGATTGTAGAAGAATCAATCAATATCAGGTTTGATGATAAGCTTGGTTCTGAAAAACCAAAGCAGTTTGATAATTTTGCAGATTGTGATATTGATATATCAGAAGTTGCTGAGCCAAGAAGCAACGCATCAGAAGCAGAGCTTCTCAGAAGCAAAGAATCTGAAGATCAAGTATCAGCCTCTCTGGAGGATCTAAGCATTTCTGAAGAACCGTCTGTCAGAAGATCATCCAGACTCATCTCCGGTCATTCAGAAGATGTCATTCTTGGAAAGAAGGATGACCCAATCAGAACAAGAGCATTCCTTAAGAACAATGCAGATTGTCAATTAGGTCTTGTATCTTTGATCGAGCCAACTTCTGTTGATCATGCTCTAGAAGATCCAGACTGGATAATTGCTATGCAAGAAGAACTGAATCAGTTTACAAGGAATGATGTTTGGGATCTTGTTCCTAGACCAGATGGATTCAATATAATCGGTACTAAATGGGTCTTCAGAAACAAGCTCAGTGAGAAAGGTGAAGTGGTAAGAAACAAAGCCAGACTGGTGGCTCAGGGTTATAGTCAGCAAGAAGGGATTGACTATACAGAAACCTTTGCACCAGTGGCCAGGTTAGAATCTATTCGTCTATTAATTTCATTTGCCACTCAACATAACATCACTCTCTATCAGATGGATGTTAAGAGTGCCTTCTTAAATGGTTATATAGATGAAGAAGTTTATGTCCATCAACCTCCTGGTTTTATAGACTCTATGTCTCCTAATCATGTTTTTAAACTTAAGAAATCATTGTATGGATTGAAACAAGCTCCCAGAGCTTGGTATGAACGCTTAAGTTCTTTCCTTCTGGATAATGGTTTCACTAGAGGAAAAGTGGACACTACTCTCTTTTGTAAAACCTTTAAAAGGGATATCTTAATTTGTCAAATATATGTAGATGATATTATTTTTGGAACATCTAATGCTACACTTGGAAAGGAGTTTGCTGAGTCTATGCAGGCTGAGTTTGAAATGAGCATGATGGGAGAACTCAAGTATTTCCTTGGAATACAAATAAATCAAACATCAGAAGGAACGTATGTTCACCAAACCAAGTATGTGAAGGAACTTCTGAAGAAGTTTAATCTTCTAGACTGCAAAGAAGCCAAAACTCCTATGCATCCAACATGCATCCTAGGTAAGGATGAGGTAAGTAAGAAGGTAGATCAGAAGTTATACAGAGGTATGATTGGATCTCTTCTATATCTGACTGCTTCTAGACCTGACATTCTGTTCAGTGTTTGTTTGTGTGCTAGATTTCAATCAGATCCTAGAGAATCTCATTTAACTGCTGTTAAGAGAATTCTAAGGTATCTGAAAGGTACTACTAATGTTGGCTTAGTTTACAGAAAATCTAAAGAATACAACTTAGTAGGATTCTGCGATGCTGACTATGCTGGAGACAGAATTGAAAGAAAAAGTACTTCAGGAAGTTGCCAATTTCTTGGAAGTCATTTGATCTCCTGGTATAGCAAGAAGCAAGCAACTATTGCTCTATCAACGACAGAAGCAGAATATGTCGCTGCTGCTGGTTGCAGTACACAGATGCTCTGGATGAAGAGTCAGCTGGAAGATTATCAGATATTTGAGAGTAACATTCCTATATTCTGTGATAATACTTCTGCCATATGTTTATCTAAGAATCCTATTCTTCATTCAAAAGCTAAACATATCGAGATTAAACATCATTTCATAAGGGACTATGTTCAGAAGGGCGTTATTTCTTTAAACTTTGTTGATACAGACCATCAATGGGCTGATATTTTTACAAAACCCCTGGCTGAAGATAGGTTTAAGTTCATTCTGAAGAACATCAGTATGGATTTATGCCCAGAATGAGAAGATGAGAAGTTCTTACGTATGAGTATCTTCTGAAATGAATGTGAATTTTTTTTAAAAATCAGAAGTTCTGATTGAAATCTTTTAGAAGTTATGATTCGGTTATTACTAACGTTTCATTGTCTAAGTTGATTCAGAACCTCTTTTAAAGCAAAACAGCTGTAACGTTTTATCTCGGGATGGTAAACCTGTCGTTACTATTCATGGATAAGCGCGCATGCAGTTGAAGGGACGCCGCCCATAGGTAACTGTGCTAGTCACCTCATTTGTCTTTATTATCTCTCCTCATGTCACGTAACATTAAATGCTATTCATCATTCGTTTCATTTTTTTTACTCTTCAAACACTTCTCCCTTCCTCTTATTTTTTCCTCTATTGCACTCTTTCAATTTTTTTTCTCTATTTATATCCTCCGTTCCTTTGCATTCCTCATCAAGTTTTCTTCTCTCTCTCTTCTATTTCCTTTCTTGCTCAAACAAAGTCTTTTATTTTTCGCTTTAAAAAATTCCTAGCTCAAACCTAGCGTTCATCATGAATTCTCTCAACTCAATGAGAACGGATGGAAGGGTTACTCAGTTACCGGATGTGAAGCATATCTTGGGATGGCTCTCCAAGTCTCTTTCAAGACAGATCTCTTCTTCAATGCTGTTATTAACATTTATCCAAAGGAAGAAGACCTTCTTGAGTCACTGGAGCCCGTTTGCAACATTAGCTCCCTGTCTGTGAACTGTCCCTCACTTCCTCCCTGGTCTCTTGAATCTCTTCTACAGTGGAGATTCTAGTCTGAAAAGACAAGAAGACCCCAGGGATTCTTGATGGGTTGACACAGATTGTGTCTTGCTAGGGTTTTGTTTTTAATTTTTGTAGTCATTTCCTCTTGGGATGACTTTTTATGTATTTGCTAGGAATGTTTCTCATCTTGTTAAACATAAGAACCTTTGTAAAATCTTTTGATTATCAATGAAAAGTTTCTTTGTTTTTTACATTCCAGTGATTTCATTTGTCGTTTTATTCATCTGAATCTTTTGAATATTCTTTTTGATGTTATGACAAAAAGGGGGAGAAGATAAATGATAAATGATTTGATTAATCTATCAGTTGCTGGGTAAAGCTCCCACACATTTTCTAACAAGAACTGCAAGTTCTATATGGTTTAAGTGTTTTGCAGGTATAAAGAAGTGAAGAGAATCTTCAAAGCAAACACAAGAAGCAAAACCATGGAAACTGAAGCAAGCTGAGTGCTATCAAGCTTCAGAATCAGAAGCACTGAGAATAGAATTTGATCCAAAATTTGTCTATTTGCCTTGACAAAATTCTATTTGCTCTGATACATTTTATGTTCTGACTCGTTCATGCTGACTTTTGTCGTTTAGTTTTTGTTCTGTAACATTTCAGGATGTAGAGATGCTCTGATGATGCTCTGGTACATTCAACAATGTTCTGATACAAATCTAGCATGAAGTGATGTTGGAAGAAATTCAAAGCTCTGAAGCTATCCGAGGGAAGCAGAAATCAGAAGCTGTGAATGTTCTAAAGATCCAGAAAACTCAAGTTCTGAAGCTGTCCTAGATGGAAGCAGAAATCAGAAGCTGTGAATGTTCTGAAGATCAAAGAAATTCAAGTTCTGAAGCTGTCCTAGATGGAAGCAGGAATCAGAAGCTGGGAATGTTCTGAAGATCAAAGAAATTCAAGTTCTGAAGCTGTCCTGAATGGAAGCAGGAATCAGAAGCTGTGAGTGTTCTAGGGATCTAAAGAAATTCAAGTTCTGAAGCTGTCAAATGGAAGCAGAAGTCAGAAGCTATGAATTCTCTGAAGACAGAAGCTTATGTGATCGTCTCTACCGAAATAATCAGGGAAGTCTTTTATTAAAGTTCTTCGAGTATTTATTTCAGGGGGAGATTGTTAATCTCAGGGGGAGACATATTCACATGCTTATGCTATAGCTGTGTAATTTGTCTTTTGCCGTCTGTTCTTTCTGATCGCAAATTCATATCATTTATATATGTTTTTGTCATCATCAAAAAGGGGGAGATTGTTAGAACAAGATTTGTTCTGATCAATTATCTTAGTTTTGATGATAACAATAATATGAATTTTGCTTAAGATAATATGGTACTCTAATCCAATGCAATTTCCTTTTCAGGAAATATATAAAGAGTATGCATAAATCAGCGCTCAGAAGCTTTGTCTCAAATGGTTCAGCATGCAACATCAGAACATGGTCTGGCAAGACATCAGAAGATGGTCGAAGCAGTATCAGAACATGGGTCTATGGAAGCATCAGAAGAACAAGAGAACAGAAGCACTGAAGTTCTGATGGTATCACGCTCAGAAGCACTTCAAGGTCAGAAGATCAGAAGATGCTATGCACCAAGCTGTTTGACTCTGATGATATTCAAACGTTGTATTCACAAACATCAGATCAGAAGAAAGTACAAGTGGCAGACTACGCTGACTGACAAAAGGAACGTTAGAAGCTATTAAAGGCAACGTCAGTAGACACAGCGTGAACAAGGCTCGAGGTAGTTGACAAAAGCGTATAACATTAAATGCGATGCTGTACGGAACACGCAAAGCATTAAATGCACTCAACGGTCATCTTCTCAAACGCCTATAAATATGAAGTTCTGATGAGAAGCAAGGTTAACGACTCTGAACCAAATTCAACTCATATTAACTTGCTGAAACGCTGTTCAAATCAAAGCTCAGAATCTTCATCTTCATCAAAGCTCACTACATTGCTTTTGTAATATATTAGTGAGATTAAGCTTAAACGATTAAGAGAAATATCACAGTTTGTGATTATAGCTTTTAAGAAGCATTGTAATACTCTTAGAAAGATTACATTAAGTTGTAAGTAACTAGAGTGATCGTGTTGATCAGAATACTCTAGGAAGTCTTAGCTTGTGTCTAAGCAGTTGTAATTAGAGTGATCACGTGGTGGTCAGGATACTCTAAGAAAGTCTTAGCTTGTGTCTAAGCAGTTGTTCCTGGAGTGATCAGGTTGTGATCAGGATACTCTAGAAGACTTAGTTGCGGACTAAGTGGAAAACCATTGTAATTCGTGCGATTAGTGGATTAAATCCTCAGTTGAGGTAAATCATCTATGCGGGGGTGGACTGGAGTAGTTTAGTTAACAACGAACCAGGATAAAAATAACTGTGCAATTTATTTTTATCTGTCAAGTTTTTAAAGCTACACTTATTCAAACCCCCCCTTTCTAAGTGTTTTTCTATCCTTCACATATAACCAGTATTTAGCATTTATCATCAACAATCTATATTCAAAAACATGTTTAGAGCACAAATTTCATGAAATCTAGCATGAACCCTAACAATTCTAAATTGCAATTCTCACACAAACATGGATACTAAGCATATAATCAAATCCCCACCATAATCTATCATCATACAATCCCTTATCATGAAAAAATTTCACCCTTACCTTGGTTTGGATTGAAGACAACTTTAATCTTCAATTTGGGATTTGCCCTAGTTTCTCCTCCTCTTCTCTTCTCTTTCACCAAATGTTACTTTTAATTCTATTTTCCCAATTCTCTCTTGTTTTGTTAATCTTACTAACTTTCTTATTATTACTAATGGGCTTAAATCAACACCTCTCAAATATTAATGCTAAATCTCTAAGTTAGGCCCAATACTAATAATCTCACTAAATCATTACTACTAATTCCTAATAAAATAACATAAAACCAACTAATCACATAGATATCAAATAATTCACAAAACACACAATAAAATAAATAATTAAAATAAAACAGGCGTTACAGCAAGCAGCAAGAATAACAAAAATCCAGAGGTCCGAATGAGCTAGCATCAACAACAAAACGTTAGGACGCACTTCAAGGCATCAAATCAAAGCATAAGTATGGTCGGTCGCGAAAGTAAATCGCAACCCATCCTGCAAAAAAACAATGTACAATCACAGTATGATACATATACACCTCACATGAGGGATGAGAGAATGCGCAAGTGGTGTCCCACAAGTAAAGCGGAACACCGAAGCCTCGTCGTATAAGAAATTTGGTATCCCGTAAATAAAGCGGAATACCGAGCAAACAAGCGGTATCAGTATTGAAATTTGGAATCCTCGTACAAACTCAACAAACATATTAGAAATAACAAAAGTGCAACCTAGAGTTGCAAAGCTAGCTAAGATAGTGAAAACCGAGAAATAACTCGAAATAGTAAAAGTAACAATGTCAAATTACCAAAGTATGCACAAACGATATCCAAATCAAACAAACTAAAGTGCATTAGTGCACTATCACTATTTAAACATGTATACAAGTATTATGGAAACCAAAGCAAATATTTACAAGTCAAAAGGTACACCGAAACGGGGAAACCGGGCAAAAACCGTAAAAATCAACTTTGTCGGAACGAAGCCAAAATTTTATGGTGAGCTAGAAACGTGTCAAAGAACTCAAATATGCAGCTGGAATTTATTAAATCGGCTCGGAAGCATGATTTCCGAAACGGGGGGGTGGTAGCGAAAATGGTAAAAAAAAGTCGGCCAAAACCGAAAATAAACCTCAACATCAGCTCCAGAATCATTATTCTACTCAAGAAACAATATTCACACTTACAAAAATTCAAAACGGTTCAAGAGTTATGGTGTTTTCATTTAAACCTGGTGTGTCGCGTCTATTGGCAAAATTCAGAAGGAAAGAAAAATAAGCATAACGACTCAGCAACTTTCAGCACATATTAATCACAACAAACAGTCCAAATTCTCATCCAAACATTTAACAATCAAGCACGAATGGAACCAAGACGATTGAACTAAAATCAACCAACACTTTTTATGCATTTTTAACAATTGACAACAAACAAATTCATCACTAATTTTCTGCACTTATCTACCACAATTTAGCTCATTTGAAGTCTACTTTTCATGCTAAATCAACAACTAGACAACAACAAAAGAACACCGCAATTGTCAATATTTATTACACTTTTTCATGAGTTAAAAGGAAAGAAAAAAACTACAACAATCAACCATTGAAAATCCTACATTGGCAACCTATCATGTTATTAAATTTCTACGTCATTTTCTTGTGCAAACAACAACGACAATTAGCTATTAAATTTTCAGCAACTTTTAATCAACAAATGGAGGCTCGAAATCATGTTTAGAACAACAATTAAAACATCATTCAAAAAACACACAATTATCAACCATCAACCAAAACTTTTCATGAGTTTTCTTGAAGCACAAACACATTAATGTTGCCTATTAGACAAATTCTGCACTATAACAAAACAAAGTTCAATCAAAACAACAACAACATTATCTATTTTCATCAACACTCATGAGTCGTGTTCAACCATGCAAATTATGACATTTAAACCAAGCAATTTTCAGCATATGTACATTTAAGCTTCATCAAAACAACACAACAAGTGATAATTTCTTCAAGTATTTTCTCAACTAACAATTTGTAAGTATTTTCTTGAATCAACACAATGACACTGTATAATTCCAGCACACATGCATTATCAATTATAGTTCACATCTCAAATTCATCTCAAGAATCATACACAAACACGAATCACATGTCATCTATCAACAAACTACATTTTCCATGGATTTTCTTGGGGGAAAAATAAATAAAACTACATCATTTAAAGTTTTCAGCACTTACATCATTTTTAAAACTCACATTAGCAACAAAAAATTAGCATTCACAAGTCTCCAATATCATCTACGAACCGCCACTATTTACCAACAAGCAAAATGTCATCAAGCCACAAGCAAAATTTAGCTTCAATTCAACAATCATTTGTTCATCAAGAATTGCAACAACACTTGAATTCAAAAGTTTTTTCACATTTTTAAAACTTAACAGCACGCCAATACTGTCACCAATTTACATTGAAGCTTTTACTCAACAACAAGCCAATTATCCACGTCTACAAACAAAAAATGCTAATAGATTTTCAGCAACTACACACTTCGAGTCAACAAATCATCATCTTCAGTTTGTCTCAATTAATAATCAACATCAATTTGCATCCAATTTTCACAATCAATGTCATACTTCATCAATAACTAACAAACTATGAGCAATAGATGTTACCTAAGTGGAAATTTTAAGTAAAAGGATGATGATGAATAGCGATGATGATCGGAAGAGGAGTGAGGAGCCGCGGAAGAGTTACGATTGGGGAAGACAAGCCGCCGATGTTGCGGTGGCGCACGGAGGATCAACAGAGGGACACGCGTAGGAGGCGGAGGCGTGCGATCGATCTTGCACGGACGGAGGAGAAGCGCTTCGCGGAGGTTCACGGTACCACGCGGAGGAGAGAGTGGCATGAAGGTGGTGGTCGGAAGAGAGAACATGGTAGTTCGGAGGGAGAAGAGAGTTTGAACTTCAATCCATTCTTGTTGTTGTGTTCTTGAGAATTCGATGAAAATTCTTGGAGTTTTTTAGTAATTTGTGAGTTTTGATTTTGAGAGAATGGAGAGAATGATAGAAACTAGAAAGAGAGGGGAAAAAAGTATATATAGTGTGAGCGGTGAAATCTCCGAAATACTCTCGAGTATCTCTTTTTTTACTCGTTTTTGGGGAAATACGATTTGATGCGAAATTCGGAAATGAAACCAACGTCAACTCGAAGATGACCAAATTTGTGACTCGTAGCCGCGAGAATCGTCTCAATCCGACAAACGGTGAAGAAATTATGCACGTTTGAATGATGAGAAATGTCGGTTCATATAGCGCGACTGTACAGAATTTCGTGAGTACCGCTCAAAGAACGCGATCAAACTCATCCTTCAGTTCTAAATCTGAATGAGCGTATTTGACGAAGAATCATAGCTAACGAAATTTCGGAGAGAATGCCGCTGGAATAGGCTTCATACGGTAAAATCGAAGAAGTTATGAAATTTCAAACTTGCCGCGACGTACCCGAAAACACACTTTTCACTAAAAAATTCACGACGCTCTTCAAAATTCTGGGAATTTTCGATGCATAATTGGTCAACGGGCCAAACATGTGAAATGTTGGGGATAATGACACGGAGCTGCAGTTAAAATCTCGATTGAATTGGACAAGCAGATCATGAGATATGAATTTTTTAGTGTCCGAAAACCTGCGGTTCAGCACTATTTTTCACTGTAAAATCCTAGGTAATTTGCAAGTTTCAGAACCTTCTTCATAGAATCCATTGTCGAACCCAACAAACCAAATGGAATAGACCTCGAGACGGAACTTTTTGCATAGGTCTCGCTTCAAGATGATAATCCAACCAGGAGATATGAATTTTTTAAGCATCTGACCGACTGCAGCTTGGTACACCCGAAGTTTCAAAGACAATTAATTCCCGCCACTTTCCTTTAAGAATCAGCTTTCGGCTTGAACACAAAAGATATAGAGAATGTCGAAACTATCCCGGCACCACGAGAATCAAACTCCTAGCACCTTCAAGACGAGACTTGCAAATTTTTATGTTTCCACCGTGTAAACTGAATTTCGCACCGTATTTTCTTGAAACCATGATAACTCTTTATTATTTCTCTTCGATTTTCAAACGACGAAATAAGCGTCCTTCATAACTTATAGCTCAAATAAAGAGGGCGATTTTTGAGTGCAACACTCAGTTGTCTAGAATTCTGATATCGGGTATTGAAATATACCCTTTTAGGGTATGATCGGTACGTGAATTACCTTTACTTTCATACAAAATATAAGCTTTAAAAATTATGGATTCTAAAATTATTCTGAGCAGAAAAAAACACATTTAAACCATTAAAATGGAATGGAAAAAAACTAAAACTAAAATGTAAAAACCGCTTATCAGTTATTCTCTTGATACTCTTAGAACTACAAGAACTAGAAGAAAAAAACAAGTTCTTACAAGTATAGGGCGATGTCAATTGTTCTTGGATTATCTTTTATGACAAGGGTGCTTCTAGATTTCTCGTTTACTGAACGTGAGTCCCTACATCAATAGGATGATTTGACTACGACAAGTTCACTGAATTCAAGAAATATGGCGTTGACCTCAAAGAACATATTTAAACCCTAAATGTTAGGGGTTTAATGTAAGTGGAGGGTAACGAAGTGAGACTTAATACTTTTTGGCGTAAGTTTAATTTATGCCTTTATTTTTGTCCTTTATTCATAACAGTTTTGGACTCCATGTTTCTTAATTTTAAGTAGAAAGGATGACCATATCTCACTAGCACAAATGGATGAATAAGAGCCTCTAATCACTATCTCCAAGATGAATTCTCCAACACGAAATACTTCCACGTGATTATCAAAGGTAGAAGGAGGCAGAACAATATAGTATCGTTACAAGGGATCGATGGTTCCAGTTTGGAGGATGTAGAGGGTATACGCAGCGAGGTTCTGAGAGTGTTCAGGAACAGGTTTATGGAACCTAACAAATTCAGACCAATAATTAGTGGATTGGAGATTAAGGTCATTGCACCAGTAGACAAATTGTTTATGGATTCATCTTTTACCCGCGAGGAAGTTAGGGTGGCAGTTTGGGAATCAAATGGCGACAAAAGCCCAGGCCCCGATGGTTACAACTTTAGATTCTTACAGGAATGCTGGGAGTTTTTAGAGGATGACATTTTCAAGTTTGCTTCTGAATTTCACAAGACGGAAACGCTACCCAAAGCTATTACATCGTCTTTTTTAGCCTTAACTCCAAAGAATTTTAATCCGCAGGGTCTCAACGAATATCGACCAATATGTCTCGTGGGTTGTTTATACAAGATTCTCTCTAAGATTTTGGCTAACAGAATCAAAAAGGTGTTGCCTTCAGTTATCTCCCATTCTCAATCAGCGTTTGTTCCCGGTAGACAAATTTTGGATGGCGTGTTGGCTTTGAATGAAGTTATCGATCTCGCAAAGAAGGAAAAGAAAGAGTGTTTCATTTTCAAGGCAGACTTTTAACAAGCGTATGATTGCGTAAATTGGGATTTTCTGAGATCATTATTTCAGAAATTCGGTTTTGGTAGTAATTGGTGTAGGTGGATGGAAGCATGCATATTCAACAGCTCCATGTCTATACTTGTAAACGGAAGTCCAACTCAAGATTTTTGGGCCGAGAAGGGCCTCAGACAGGGTGATCCTCTGTCACCTTTCCTCTTCACGTTAGTTGCAGAAATTCTGGCTGAAATGGTAAAAAAGGCATCACTGTTAGGCATGTTGGAGGGTTTCAATACTAGTGATGACCTGGATGTTAAAATTCTACAATTCGCTGATGACACCGTAACTTTGGGGAGTGGATGTTGGAACAATGTTAGGAGCATCAAATTGATTTTTAGGGGGTTTGAGTTAATTTCAGGTTTAAAAGTCAATTTCTTCAAGAGCAATATTTTCGGGGTGAACATTAAGGAAGATTTCATGGAAGGGGCCTCTCAATTTTTGTGCTGCTGCAGAGATGAACTACCATTCAAATTCCTCGACATTTCAGTAGGGTCTAATCCAAGGAGATGCGAGACTCGGAACCCGATAATACAAAGCCTCAAGAAAAAACTCTCAAGCTGGAAGGCGCGTTTTCTATCCATAGGAGAAAGGGTGACTCTATTAAATTTAGTACTATCTAGCATTCCTATCTATACATTGTCATTTTACCGATCCTCGGTTAAGGTTATCAAACAGATTATTCAAATTAAGAGCAGATTTTTATGGTGCGGGAACGAGGAGAAAAAATGTATCAGCTGGGTTTGTTGGAACAATACTTGTAGACCAAAAGAGGAAGGTGGCCTTGGTATCAAATGTGAATACAAGATCACACTCACAAAGATGTTTTTGATTCATGGCAAACTCAACAAGCATACAAGCAACAAGGCACAAGCAGAAGAACTCAAAGAAAAGCAAGCATTGGTCACTCATGACAGAGCAGGTCGACCTACTATGCATATAGGTCGACTCAATACAAGTAAAACAAGAGGAACTCAGAAAAACAGCAGTTAGGTCGACCTACTCCCAACCCAGGTCGACCTAAAATGGAGAAATTTACATATCATTCTGCTAGGTCGACCTACACAACAACTAGATCGACCTAAATTGAGGAAAGGTCCCCAAAACGTATCTGAAGTGGATTCTGGTCGACCTACTTCTTTAACAGGTCGACCTAACTGGGAACAAATGTTATTCAAAGGATATGCAGCTCTGTTAGGTCGACCTAAGCACTACAAGAGGTCGACCTATTTGATCAAAAATGCCAAATTTCTGGTTTTCTCTGCTCCAACTGATAAGCTCTCATATATATTGTCCAAGGTTCATTATTGCTTCTAAACACCAACAACTGAAAGATACACAAAGGCTTCTCATCTTCGTTCTTCATCATCTCCAACACAATTACACATAATCATTCTTGTGTTGAGGGTTAGTGATCGAGTTCGATAACGTCCATGGAACGGAATTGAAGATTCCTAGTGAGTGAAGATTTGTGGGGTTTTTAGTGAATAAAATCTGAGGGTTTTGTCCTCCAAGATTGGTGAATTTTGGGGGTTTTTATCAAGAGGCTTCATCAAGGATCCAGCTAAGTGTGAAGATTGTAGAACAAGTGTTCAAGCAATTCAAGACACTGCAGAAAGGGATCAAAGTGAAGCTCTTGGAAGACCTTAATCTGGCTCAAGATTAAGGGGGAAGAAGATTCAAAGGATCGACAAATTTGGTTTATTGTTTATCGCTTTGTTATCTTCTTTGTATAAACTGCTTTCAACATTAATGGAAGATTTCCCAATTTCAATTTGGAATTGGGGGCAGACGTAGTCGTAGCGAGGACGATCGACGAACTGCCTAAACAAATATCGTGTTCTTGTCGCTTTTATCTTTTCATTTACGTTCTGTTCATATTTGGTTATAATTGCAAATTGATCAACGATTCGAGTGTTAAAATTGTGAATTAAGGACTTGCATAAACATCACAATTCATCACACATTGAATCACCATCAATTTGATCATTATCACCAAGTGTTTGTGTTTTTGCTTCTTTCACTATTACTGCATTGCAAACCAAAGTTTATCAATTTAGAAGTTAATCGATTTTCAGCTGTGAAACGTATTGATTCGATAACATATCACTTCATCGTTAATCTCAATTATCTTGTGGTTTTGGCACATATACGACCCTTGCAATAACGGTCCAGAATAGACGCAAGTCGATTCAGAACCGCTTTCGCATTAGTTCGAAATAATTTCGAAAAACTCTGTGAGATCTATTCACCCCCCCTCTAGATCCTTAGGCCAGCGTCTAACAAGTGGCATCAAGAGCTCTGGTTTATTCCGTGCTACGTGAAACACTTATTGGAAAGATGGCTTCCGGACCTAAAGGGGCTCACAATAGAGCTCCAGTTTTCAACGGTGAAAACTATGGCTATTGGAAGGATTGTATGTGTGTCCACATCAATGCAATTGATAGGAATATCTGGACAGCTATTGTCAATGGTCCCTTTCAGATCACCATGACAAATGCAGCTGGTGCAGTTGTTCCAAAACCAGAAAATACTTGGGATGCTGAAGATGAAAAGAGATATGGATACGATTGGAAAGCGAGAAACATTCTAATCTCAGCTCTAGGAGTTGATGAATACTATCGCGTTTCCCATTGTAGATCCGCTAAAGCTATGTGGGACACATTGCAAGTTGCCCACGAGGGAACGAATGATGTCAAACTAGATAGAATCAATACGTTAACTCAAGAATTCGAACTCTTCCACATGGAAGATGGTGAATCCATCGAAAACATGCAGAAGAGATTCGTTCACTTGAAAAATCGTTTAAATTCTCTTGATAGACCTGTTTCCAATGCAGTTGCTACTAACAAAATCTTAAGATGTTTGAACAGGGAATGGCAACCCAAGGTTACAGCAATAAAGGAAGCAAATGATCTAAACACCTTAGACATTACCACTCTCTTTGGTAAACTAGAGGAACATGAACAACACCTTAAATGCCTTGACATGCATGAGAAAAGGGCAAAGAAAGAGAAGAACATGGAGAAAGAGGTAGAGAAGAAGTCAATAGCTCTAAAGGCTTCAAGTTCCAAGACCTCAAGAAAAGAGCTAGAGGATAGTGATACAAGTGATGACAAAGACTCCGATGATGAGGAAATGGGACTGTTTGTGCGAAGATACAACAAATATCTAAAGAAAAATGGAGCAAAGCATTCTGACAAAGGCTTGATCAACTATAGAAAGCAATCAAACAAGTTCAAACAAGATGACAACAACAAAGGAAAAATCAAAGGCCCTTGCTTTAATTGTGGGAAAGTCGGTCACTACAAACCGGATTGTCCATACCTTAAGAAGGAAAAAGAGAAGAACCAAAGCAAAGGTCACAACAAATCTAAAAGAGCCTACATAGCATGGGAAAGTGATTCATCTAGTGAAAGCTCATCAAGCGATGAAGAAGAATCAGCAAACGTATGCCTTATGGCTCATCAACACAAGAAAAAAAAAGTTGTAAGTCATCTTAAACCTGAACTCATAGATAAGGTATCTCATTTTCAACTAAAACTTGCTTTTGAAGAATTACATAGAGATGCAATTGAAGCTTTCAAACTTTTGGCCTCAAATAAGAAATTTTTTTCATATCTTGAATCAAAAGTTGAGAAAACCGAAAAGGATATGGAAGCTTTAAAACAATCTATGCTAGACATTCAAAAGGATAAAGTTGAAATAGATCCTACATCATGGTTTAGTTGTGAGACATGTCACATTTGGCAAAAAGAAGTAAGAGATCTAAAATCCAAATTAGACAAGGCTCTACAACCAAAAGTGACTTTTGCGGTTGATCCAAATAAGTTCAAAAGATCGTATACTCCTTTATATAGTAAATACACTTTTGTACCAAAAGTATCAACTAGCAAATCAGCATATTCTCATCATATTACCTGTCATTATTGTTGCAAAAGGGTCATACCATTGAAAAATGCAATTTTAGGAGGATTTTAGTTCCTAAAGGAGTATTTCAATGGTTGCCTAAGTGCAACAAATTATGTACTCACTACCAAGGACCCAATGAAAATTGGGGACCTCCCTCTCTAAATTAATTTTGCAGGAAAAGTGTCTTGACATTTCCGAAAGGTTGTGGTTCCTTGATAGCGGATGTTCAAGACACATGACGGGAGACATATCTCTTTTCGTTGAGTTTCACGCAAAGAAAAAGGGGTATGTCACCTATGGAGATAACAATCGGGGAGCCATACTTGGTAAAGGAAGTGTAGGTAACCCCTCTACCACAACTATAACTGATGTACTGCTAGTAGAAGGCCTTAAGCATAATCTTTTAAGTATAAGTCAATTGTGCGACAAAGATTTTAAAGTAATGTTTACAAATTCTGGCTGCACAATAGAACATACTAAGAAAAGAGACATTATGTTTAAAGGCTTAAGAGTAAACAACATCTATATGCTAAACTTGGATGAGGTATCTAAGTCTAGTACCAAGTGTCTAATTGCTCTAGGCGAAGACTCATGGCTTTGGCATAGACGTCTCGCCCACATAAATTTTGACTTACTTAATAAAGTTGTCACAAAAGATTTAGTAATTGGCTTACCTAAAATGAAGTTTTCAAAAGATCATCTATGTGATGCTTGTCAAAAGGGAAAGCAAACAAAAATCTCTTTTAAATCAAAGAACGTGGTTTCAACATCACGCCCTCTTGAACTACTTCACATGCATCTTTTTGGCCCTTCAAGGACTAAAAGCATAGGTGGAAACATCTATGGTTTTGTCATTGTCGATGATTACTCTAGATTTTGTTGGACAATCTTTCTACCTAGTAAGGATCAAACTTTTCCAGCTTTCACACAATTTGCAAGATTATGTCAAAATAAAATGAGCACCAAAATAGTTGCAATTCGAAGTGATCACGGTGGAGAGTTTGAAAACTATCTTTTTGAAAAATACTGTGATAAACATGGAATTGAGCATAACTTTTCAGCTCCTAGAACACCACAACAAAACGGTGTGGTTGAACGTAAAAATCGGGTTCTAGAGGAGTTGGCAAGAACAATGCTGAATGAGGGTAGTCTACCTAAGTATTTCTGGGCTGACGCGATTAGCACCGCATGTTATGTTTTGAATAGGATAATAATACGTCCTATACTGAACAAAACTCCCTATGAATTACTAAAAGGTAGAAAACCAAATGTATCTCATCTCCATGTATTCGGTTGCAAGTGTTTTGTCTTGAACAATGGTAAGGATAATCTTGGTAAATTCGATGCTAAAGCTGATGAGGGCATCTTCCTTGGTTACTCACAATCTAGCAAAGCATATCGGGTATATAATAAAAGATTACTTATAGTAGAAAAGTCAGTACACGTGTCTTTTGATGAATCTTATACAAAATATGTCGAGAAGGGTATTTTGTTTAATGGTGCAGGTCCATCAACTGAAGACATTGTCCAAGATAAGGAAGACGAGAATGAAAATATTGTAAAGAAAGATGCTGAGAAAGAGAAAGATGAGTCTCATGATGAAAATGAAAAGAAAGCATCTCAAACAATGAAGAACTTCCTAAGGCCTGGACAAATGTGAAAGACCATCCAATTGACAACATAATAGGAGACATCTCAAAGGGCGTTACAACACGCTCAAAGATAAGTAACTTCTGTCATCATTTTGCTTTTGTTTCACAAGTTGAGCCGAAAAACGCTAAGGACGCATTACTTGATGAGCATTGGCTAATGGCCATGCAAGAAGAATTAAACTAATTTAAACGGAATGATGTTTGGGACTTAGTCCCTCATCCGGGAGATCATCAAGTAATAGGCACTAGATGGGTTTTTCGTAACAAACTTGATGAAAACAGCGTTATTACTAGAAACAAAGCTAGATTAGTTGCCCAAGGTTACAATCAAGAGGAAGGTATTAATTATGAAGAGACATACGCTCCTGTAGCACGTCTCGAAGCTATTCGCCTCTTACTTGCCTATGCGTGTTCTAAAGACTTCAAACTATTCCAAATGGATGTTAAAAGTGCCTTTCTAAATGGCTATATAAATGAAGAAGTCTATGTTGCTCAGCCACCCGGCTTTGAGAATTACATGTATCCAACTCATGTTTATAAGCTGAAACGTGCTCTATACGGTCTTAAACAAGCCCCTCGGGCTTGGTACGAACGTTTGAGCAAATTTCTTCTTAGTCAAGGGTACTCTAGGGGTAAAGTTGACACTACTCTCTTTATTAAAAGAAAAGATAAAGATGTACTCTTAGTCCAAGTTTATGTAGATGATATTATATTTGGGTCGACTAATGCAAAACTTGTCAAAGATTTTTCTAAGCTTATGCAGAGTGAATTTGAGATGAGTCTCATGGGTGAGCTAAATTTCTTCCTTGACCTACAAATCAAGCAACTCAGTCATGGAACGTTTGTAAGTCAAACTAAATACTGTGCAGAGCTGCTCAAAAGATTTGGAATGAGTGAAGCGAAGGAGATTGACACACCTATGGCAACAAATACTAACCTAGACAAAGATGAGAAAGGTAAAGAGGTTGATGTGAAATTGTACCGAGGTATGATAGGTTCACTATTGTATCTTACTGCCTCAAGACCAGACATTATGTTTAGTGTGTGTATGTGTGCAAGATATCAATCTTGTCCAAAAGAATCTCACTTAAAAGCTGTCAAAAGAATTCTGCGATATTTACGTGGAACTACTACATATGGCCTATGGTATCCAAAGGGAAATGAGTGCTACTTGGTAGGATTCTCCGACTCAGATTTTGCTGGCTGCAAATCCGATAGAAAAAGTACCAGTGGAACATGTCATCTATTCTCAAATTCATTAATAAGTTGGCATAGCAAGAAACAAGTATCGGTTGCATTATCTACTGCTGAGGCAGAATATGTAGCTGCTGGGAGCTGCTGTGCGCAGATATTATGGCTCAAGAAACAACTTCTTGACTTTGGTATTAAGCTTGATCGTATACCTATCATGTGCGACAACACAAGTGCCATAAACTTGAGTAAAAATCATGTCTTACACTCACGAACCAAGCATATTGAAATAAGGCATCACTTCCTAAGAGATCATGTAGAGAAAGGAGACGTTATATTTGAACATGTAGAGAGCAAGAAGCAACTAGCTGACATCTTCACCAAACCTCTAGCAACGGAGCAATACTTCAACATTCGTAGGGAATTAGGGATACTCGATATCCCTAATTTGGGCTAATTACGTTTGTTTTCTCTTAAAGTTATTCCTTTACTTTATATCTATATATTGGTTATTCTCAAGCTAACATTTCTCTTAGTGTAAAGGTAGTTCATTATCAAGCCAGGCATCATTCCACATTGACTAAAGGCTTCCACTAAACGGTGACACCTACATATTGAGAAGGCGGTAACATGATTGTTGTTCACTTCCAAAAATATCATTGATGCTATAATATGCTATCAATTAACATGCTTATAGTGACTTCGTACATATATCTCTCTTGCTCATGTATGTGTTTCATCTTTAATCATAGCATTTTCAAATTTTTGGGAATTTAGGTCGACCTAATCTGCCTCTGAGTCGACCTACACAAGTCATTTTTCAGCATACAAACTAAAATGCTCAGTTACGTCGACCTACCCTTCTTTTAGGTCGACCTAATCTGCATTTTTTTTAAAGGCTTGTCTGTTAGGTCGACCCTGCCCTAAATTAGGTCGACCTACTGCTATAAAATTTTCCCAAATTGGGTCTGTTGGTCGACCCGACCCATACCCCCTCATACATAATCATCTCTTTTACCTCTTTTGCTCATTTGCATTCCATTTGTACGGCCAACCCTAATTCCTCAAGCACAAAATCTGTCACAAATCTTCCTTCTCACTCTCCTACTCAACAAACATGCCTCCAAAATCAAGAAAGGGAAAGGAAGTTGCTGCTAGTTCATCTTCTCAACCGGTAAGTGCTCTTGTTCATCCTGACTGTAGGGAAAATTTTGAGAAGTGGCAAATGAAACGAAAAATTGTTAAGCAATATACCTATGATCCAAATCTTGTCAAAAATATGCATATCCCCGATGTCGCTGATCTGATTGAACATCAAAATATTCATCCCTTAGTGCAATGTGATACTCCGTACTGTGAAAATACTGTCAGGGCTTTCTATGCAGGCTTTACAAAAGGGGATGGTTGTAATTTCCGATTCAAAATGGGCTCAAGGTCGCATGTTGTTGACAAACGGGCTTGGATTAGCATCTTTGGTCTCAAAATTGTAGGTGATGAATTCTGTATGGAAGACGGGGATGTACCGGGAAACTATGACCATGTGGCCTACATGAAATTCATCCTCAAAGACCCTTCCGTCTTTGACAAACCAAATGAAACAATAACAGCCGGTCACCTGAAGCGAGATCCTAGGCTCCTAAATTGGGTCATCTCAAGAATCATTCGACCAAGAGCAGGAGGGTACTCAAGAATTGAACGGAACGAAGTTGTGCTCATGTATCTGCTGCAAAACAGAACGCGTATACATTGGCCTTACTTTCTAGCTGCTAAGTTTCATGAAGTCCAACAGAAAACTACCACCCTGTGTTATGGATCAATAATTCAAACAATTGTCAACCATTTCGGCATGAGGCTTGATCACTTGCACTACATCAGCATGCAACAATCTCAAGAATTCTCACAACACCTTGACCCTTATGGGATACCATTGGAATCCAGTTAGGAAAACCTACTATCTCATTCAAAAGGGAACCGGGAAGGTTATTTACAATTATGATGATCCCACGGAGTTTGGAAACATTGCAGGTAATGAAGAAGAAGGATTTGATCAAGACAATGCAAATGATGATGATCACCATATGGAAGATGTTGCATAAGATACGGATGCAAATTGGAGATATGTTCCTCCACAACAAGAGGATATCCCTTGGGGATATACAGCTCCACCTCCGCCGGATTAAACCAACATCATATCCATGCTCGAGAATATGCAGCTCCTACAACAACAGCACTTCGACACACAGCAGCTCCAATTCCAACAAATGCAACAGCTTCAACAAGACCGCTATGACGAACAACAACGCCAATATCAATCGTTATATAGCTTGGTTCAGGACCACAAAGATGACTTTGAGACATTTGCATCCAACTCCACTTTAAGACAGAATTAATATGAGGAAACGGCATTGAACCGTCATGCCAATCTAAGTCAAAGCTTCAATACCCTCAATCTTTCTGTGCTTGATCTGTTGGAACAAGTTGAAGAAGATCGTCCTCATACATTTCAAAGAGGAAGGGGAAGAAGGGGCAGGCGTTAGGATGCATTCTCCATCATATCATCATATCATTGCATTTCATTTAGTTATCATTATGTTCAATTGCTATATGTTGTCGTACTTTGCTTTTTTGTTAATCTCTTGGATTATTATGTATGTTAAAGTGTACCTTTAAACATGTTTGGTTCTTATGTTATAACTATCTACCTTTTATCTATTATACTATGAATGCTAGCGTTTTATCTATGTTTTTCTCGTTACTCTCCTCTTCTATTTCGTTGTATCTCTTTTGATGTTGTCAAAGGGGGAGATAGATGCTGAGTGTACGGGGGAGCTCAGCTGAGTGTACGGGGGAGCTCAGTATGCAGCCACTTAAGCTTACGCATACAAGTCCGGGGGAGCTTTTACCACTTATTGCCAAAGCTTCTACTACCGGTTTGCCATCATCAAAAAGGGGGAGTATGTGAATACAAGATCACACTCACAAAGATGTTTTTGATTCATGGAAAACTCAACAAGCATACAAGCAACAAGGCACAAGCAGAAGAACTCAAAGAAAAGCAAGCATTGGTCACTCATGACAGAGCAGGTCGACCTACTATGCATATAGGTCGACTCAATACAAGTAAAACAAGAGGAACTCAGAAAAACAGCAGTTAGGTCGACCTACTCCCAACCCAGGTTGACCTAAAATGGAGAAATTTACATATCATTCTGCTAGGTCGACCTACACAACAACTAGGTCGACCTAAACTGAGGAAAGGTCCCCAAAACGTATCTGAAGTGGATTCTGGTCGACCTACTTCTTTAACAGGTCGACCTAACTGGGACAAATGTTATTCAAAGGATATGCAACTCTGTTAGGTCGACCTAAGCACTACAAGAGGTCGACCTATTTGAACAAAAATGCCAAAATTTCTGGTTTTCTCTACTCCAACTGATAAGCTCTCATATATATTGTCCAAGGTTCATTATTGCTTCTAAACACCAACAACTGAAAGATACACAAAGGCTTCTCATCTTCGTTCTTCATCATCTCCAACACAATTACACATAATCATTCTTGTGTTGAGGGTTAGTGATCGAATTCGATAACGTCCATGGAACGGAATTGAAGATTCCTAGTGGGTGAAGATTTGTGGGGTTTTTTGGTGAATAAAATCTGAGGGTTTTGTCCTCCAAGATTGGTGAATTTTGGGGGTTTTTATCAAGAGGCTTCATCAAGGATCTAGCTGAGTGTGAAGATTGAAGAACAAGTGTTCAAGCAATTCAAGACACTGCAGAAAGGGATCAAAGTGAAGCTCTTGGAAGACCTTAATCTGGCTCAAGATTAAGGGGGAAGAAGATTCAAAGGATCGACAAATTTGGTTTATTGTTTATCGCTTTGTTATCTTCTTTGTATAAACTGCTTTCAACATTAATGGAAGATTTCCCAATTTCAATTTGGAATTGGGGGCAGACGTAGTCGTAGCGAGGACGATCGACGAACTGCCTAAACAAATATCGTGTTCTTGTCGCTTTTATCTTTTCATTTACGTTCTGTTCATATTTGGTTATAATTGCAAATTGATCAACGATTCGAGTGTTAAAATTGTGAATTAAGGACTTGCATAAACATCACAATTCATCACACATTGAATCACCATCAATTTGATCATTATCACCAAGTGTTTGTGTTTTTGCTTCTTTCACTATTACTGCATTGCAAACCAAAGTTTATCAATTTAGAAGTTAATCGATTTTCAGCTGTGAAACGTATTGATTCGATAACATATCACTTCATCGTTAATCTCAATTATCTTGTGGTTTTGGCACATATACGACCCTTGCAATAACGGTCCGGAATAGACGCAAGTCGATTCAGAACCGCTTTCGCATTAGTTCGAAATAATTCCGAAAAACTCTGTGAGATCTATTCACCCCCCCCCCCTCTAGATCCTTAGGCCAGCGTCTAACATCAAACACATTGATTTATTCAACAAAGCCTTATTGTGCAAATGGAAGTGGCGGGTATTGAATGAAGAAGGAACCTTGTGGAAACAAATTCTGGCTGCGAAGTATGGTGACGTGAATCGAAATGTGTTGTTGGGTTTTGAGACTAAGACAGTCAAAAAGGCATCAACTTGGTGGAAGGATCTGATAGCTATCAGCTCTCACAAAACTAACGCTTTTGACTGTTTTGCATGGAATATCAATTGTAGACTTGGCAAGGGCGATTCTATTTCATTTTGGTTCAACAAATGGTTGGGGGGGGGGTTCCTCTTAAGGACAGTTTTCCCCTTCTATTTAGTTTGTCGCAGAAGCCTTTCGGTAAGGTGATTGAGATAGGCGGTTAGCATTCAAATTCTTGGAGCTGGGATTTTCATGTCGAAGCTGGAGAAGTATTAAACAATCTGGATGCGGCGGAGGAAGTTTTTAATCTATTTGAACTTATAACAGAATTCAAACCATTGGTTGAAACGGTGGATATTTATAAATGGTGGCCTAATCATAATGGTTTATTCTCTGTTAAAAGTTGTTATAACTTTCTACGCGACAAAGATCTCGAGGAAGAAGCAGATACGAATGCACTTGCAGCGTTGAAAATTCTTTGGCTCACTAATGCTCCATCAGAACTCAAAATCTTCGGGTGGAGAATCATTCTTGACAAACTTCCAACGAATGACCAGCTGGTGAAGAGGAATGTTATTTTCAATGAAACCGATAAGGTATGCCCGTTTTGTTGCGTAATTGTTGAAGATAGAGACCACCTTTTTTTCTCGTGCAGTTTTTCTCGAAACATTTGGAGAAATATTTATGTTTGGCTGGGAGTTGTGGATCTGGGCGACATACAGGGGGTTGGCCATTTTGAGGCATTCTACAAAGCTTTGGTAGGAAAGGTTAAAAAGAAGAAGATTATAACATTCTGGTTAGCCACAGTATGGTGCATATGATTGGCTAGGAACAATTATATTTTCAAAGGAGTTCTTTATGCATTATATGACATTGTAGGAAACATCAAACTTTTTTCTTGGTCATGGCAAGCTCTAGGCAACAAGGGGGGTGTATTGTCCCTTGTGGTATAATTGGTTACATGCGCCATTAGATTGTATTATGTCGATCTGTGTATAATGGTTTGAGTACCCTTTGTACTCTATGTTAATATATCTCTTTTGCTAATAAAAAGAAAGTTTCTCATTGGTCCAATTTAATTTATTTCTCTTTCCCTCCATAACATCCTTTGTTTTTCATTCCCTTCATTTTAAATTTATAATTTCTAAATATATTTTATACAATATTAAATAAATTTATATCTTATTAGGCTGTATTTTACGGATCACTCTCAACCGAATACATATTTTATTTATTTATTCAAATGTTAAAATTCTTTTTTTCTCTTTTTGTCTCATGGGTCAATTTTTTTGTATAATCATTTAATAATTAAGTAATTTATTTCAAATTTATTTGTATTTAAATAATTTTATACCATATTAATTGCATGATAGTATAATATATTTTTTTTTAATTTTAATAACATTAAAAATGTATTTATCTCATGGATCACTAACAAGATAATATTTATTTTAGTTTAATCAATTATTATTTTAATTTAAGAGACAAAATTGATAACGCGAAAATGTATCGTTTATTTGACTTGATTTACATAGATTATTTCTCTATTTTATTTAAATTAAGTTGCTTTATGTTGGTATTATGCTGGTATTTTCTTTGTTTTAGGTTTTATGTTCGTTTTGAGGACTATTTGTGAAAAGGAGAAGAAATGGAGCTAAGTCCACTACTATTTATGCTTAAAAGATGAAAAAGGGATGCTGAAGTATGTGAGGGGTGCAAATAGGATGGACCAAGTTTGGAAGTCCAGCCCACGAAGGAGCTGAAGCTCCCACTATGAAAAAGCTGAGACGCCTGTCTAAGGGCCCAATTGCATGGAGACGCCCGTCTCCAAAGTCCAAGGGCCACGTCATCAAAGGAGACGTCCGTCTCACCCTCCACAAATCAAGGAACGCACGTCCCCATCAGTCCACTGCCATGTCTCCAAGTGGGAGACGCCCGTCTCCAGTTCACAGGCACGTCTCCAAGCTCCAAGCCCACTAAGAGACGCCCGTCTCCAAAAGCACGTGGACCCCGCCACTTTCTCCATTAATTTCGTGGACAATTCCAAGTCCACTCACCCCATGATTTTCTCAACTTCCCTCTATCTCCACTACTTCTCACGTGACAACTTCCACTTCCATTCACTATATAAAGAGGCTGAGCATTCATTTGAAGGCATCCAAGTTTTAGGCGCGGAAGCGCTGTTCATAGTTTTAGGCATAAATTATCACTTTGTAAAAGTGGTAGTTTCTCACATTGAGGAACTACCACATCATTAGTTTTAGGCCTACAATTTATGTACTCTTGGATCACAATCTTGCCGACATTATTTCAAAGCTTCATTCAAGTTTCAAGATTTGTTTTGTTCGCAATTTAATTCAAGTTTATTTCGTCTGCTTTACTTCCAGGTTTATTTATTTGCAATTATTTTAGTTTCTTGTTCTTATAATATTGTTTTATCATTACAAATCTAGTTACGCGCATGTTCATGGTTAGTAATTATAATTTTATGTTTAATAATTATAATTTCATGTTTAATAATTATAATTTCATGTTTGTTCCTTTAAGTATGTCTGGCTAATTTATTTAGATGTCGGTATGTAAAGTATTCTAACCAAAGGGATCCGAAATAAATTGGCTTAATTATGTTTTATTAAATATCACTTGTTTTTGGTTTGTATGTCTAATTTAATTAGTAAGTCTTAAAACCAATAGAGCGAAAGTTTGAGGTCTTAAGACGGTCAAAGGTTAAAATCAATAGAGCGAAAGTTTGAGATCTTTAACTGGATAGTAGACATAGGACATTAGTTTTAAGGATGGCGAAAGCGTATTAGAACTAATTAGAACTTATTTACTTTCAAAAAGTGTTTTTAAACCCGCGCGGGATGGCGAAAGCGTACGTTAGGGATATTAGCATGTTCCGAGTCAACAGAGCGAGAGTTTGAGATTAGGAGATTTAAGTAGATAACGACTTCATAAAACAAGTATTTTATTAATTACGTTGTTTTCAAAAAGCGTTTCTAAATCTGGTGGGATGGCGAAAGCGTACATTAAGAGTTAGGATCGTAGTCTGAATCAATAGAGCGAGAGTTTGAGAGGAGGACTTTTAAATAACATAGTTAGTAAAGATCTTTGATTTAATTAGAATCTGGCCAATGGAACATCGGATCACCTAAGTTAGATGAAATACATACTGATATCCGTTTGTTATTATATTTTACCTAGATTTAAGATTTTAGTTTCCCCATTTATAAAAAAAACCCAAATATCTTTAGCCTTAGCTTTACATAGTAACTTTAGATAACGGTAGGTCGATTTATAGTCCCTGTGGATTCGATATCTTTTAAAACTACACGACACGACTGTGCACTTGCAGTTATCCCGACTAATAGACACGCAAAGTCGCGATCAAAAATCTTTATTTTTAAATATTAATTTTTTCTCCATCTCACAATTATATTATTTCTTCTTTGTATACGATTATTTAATATGATTAAATCTATATGATTAATTTTTATTTATAAAAAAAAAGTAAATCATTTCAAATTGTGACACTATCTAAATGTTATAACATTAAGAGTTATTCATGTGTTATCCATTAATAAATATTTTGTTGTTATTTTTTATTTCATGATGATTATTTGAATATTCTAAATTATTACATATTTTTTTAATTATTTACACATTATCATAATTAAGTTACTCGTGCGAGAGCATAGGACTCTTACTAGTTGTTCTTAATGGAGCATGCACAATTGAACACTCTTGTCCAAAAGAGAGAACAAAAATAATATAAACAAATTGAGAGAAGTAGATAGAGTTTATGAAAAAGTGATGATAAGTTGTACATGAAAGTGATGAAAGTATTGTCTTTATTAATGAAGTAATGCTACATATTATACTAATTGTTAACATAAAATTCAATATACAAAAATCATTTACAATTGAATTGACAGCAAACAAACAATCAAATATAAACTCTAATGGTCCTAACTATCAAAAACAGATATTTTATGAAGATTATACTTTGCACCCTTACACCTGTATCTGACACCACTACGTATTTTAAAAACTCAAATTTTAACCCTCTCAAATTTTAACTCAAACATTGATAATGAAAGAATTTTCCATAAGAATAATAGAAACATTTGTTCCAAGGTTGGAAACAGATCTCTGGGATGGATTGCAAGTGGAGAAAAAAATTGTTCCAAGGTTGGTGTTCTTACATATTATCTTATCTTTTTATTGGAATTTTATGTTATGTATCTAACCTTCTTTTATGTTATATCAAAAATTGGATCCATACAAAACCATTGAGCTCGAAAAGCAATGTATATGCAACAAAATTTGGATTTATTCAAAGTAATGACAATGAATCAGATTTGTCAAAAATTTGTATCTGTACATTGAAACCAAAACAATATAACCTAAGAAACTTTGAATTGAATATTCTGTGTAATTTAATTATTCTGTGTAAGTACCTCAGGTAAACGACACCTCTGTACGAGGAGCTCTTGTCCACAAATAGCTGAGTGCCTAACATAAATAGGAAGTAACATCTCAGTGTAACACCCGTTTATTTAATTAAATATTTTTGAACTATTTGTTAAAATTAGGAAATGTTGTGATATGTTGATATAAGTTGCTATATTAATTATTAGTCGGTTAATATTAGTAATAACATTAGAGTATTAATAAGATTAATTGTTGGGCATGTTTTGATGGTTGTATTAGCATAAGTGGGGGTGTGGAAGTTAGGCCCAATATAATAATAAAAAATGTGAGGTTTAGTTAAATAGAAATTAGGTTAATTGGAAAGAGAAGAAAAGTTTTAGAAGCAGTGAACGTGAGAAGTGCAGAGGAAAGGAAAAACAGCAAAAGGCTAGGTTCGATCGGTAGAATTATAGATCGATCTCCAATCTAAGATAAGGGTGGGGTTCTGACTCTATAATGGGATATATGATGAATATTATATAGAAATTGGGTATGTAATAAATTGTTGTTGTGTGTTTAATTGTTGTTACAAATTATACCGAATCAATGAATTTTCCCTATCTGATTGTATTATGCTGTGGAGTTGTTGTTCTGGAATGAATTGGTGTTGATTGTCATGAAATTGTGAGACTGTTGCAATATTCTGATTGACAAACATGATAAATATGGTTGTTAGAAATTATGTCAGGAAAAATTATGATTAATCGATTTGCTGCGATTATAAGTTGTTTTAGTCTGTGAGGGGTAATCGAGTGAGAAACCGAGAACATAAGGAATTCTGGAAAATTTAGAAAAGAATACTGAAGTAAAATTGTGAGAGGCGACTGCCTCGTGGGGGAAGGAGAATGAGAGGCGCCTGCCTCTCATGTAATAAAAGAAAGAAAAAAAAGAAGAAAGGAAATAGTGTGGGAGGCTCCTGCCTCCACACTTTTAATGGATAGGAGGCGCTAGCCTCCATGGAAGAGAGAGGGAGAGGCGCTTACCTCCATTAGGGAGGTGGGTGCCACTTATTTTAACACCTTTTTATTATTATATTAGTTTCATGTACATGTAATGTAACATGTAGTTATTAGAAATCACTCCTAATTATATATGGAGATGTTTAGTAATGGAAGCACATATAGATAAATGAAAAACAAAATTAATTGGTTGAATGATTAGTAACACTAATAAATAAAGATGTTAGCAGAAGAACAATACAGTAATAGTAATAAATAGTGGGAATTAGTAAGGAAGCTATCTGACAGTAAAACAATAGCATTGTTAGTATGAAGTTGTTGACAGTAGTACTAGCTAATATAGCAGAGTAGAAAATATTAGTAATTTAGCAGAAAATTATCTAGCCAAATATAGTCGAATAGCCCGAATAATTATACAGAGTGTTTGCGAATATTTCGGTTGAAACTGATGATTGTATAAAGTTGTTGTTATTGTTGTTGTTGTTGTTGTTGTTTATTTTAGGCTTATGCCAATGTTGAATTGTTGTTGATGTTGTTGTTTGTTGTAGGCTTATGCCAACGTTGAATTGTTGTTGATGTTTTTGTTTGTTGTAGGCTTATGCCAATGTTGAATTGTTGTTGATGTTGTTGGTTGTTGTGGGCTTATGCCAGTGTTGAATTATAGTTGTGTTGTTGCTGATTATTGTTGTTGTGTTGCCTCTATTAATTGGCAAAGAAATCAAGTTGTAGGCTTATGCCAAAGTCGAATCGGTGTTGTGTTGTTGTTGTTGTTGAATTCATCCATTGTCGCATTCAAGGCATAAAAGTTGGGAGCTTATACTCTGTAAGTTGGCCTGGACTGGCAAAAGTTTGAGTTGAAGGCTTATGCCTTGTTGATGCCTCTATTAATTGGCAATTATTAAGTTGGGGGCTTTGCTAAGTTGGTACCGCATGCATGTGCATCGTAACGAGTCGCATTCCAGGTTGCATTTTTTAGTTGTTGTGATGATGAAATAATTGTTATATTATGTCAATGATTTTGTTGCGATAAACGTTGTTAATTAGCTGTAAAGCGGTAATTTTGTCTGAACTGATTCTAATATAGTATTCATCATACATCCGAATATATTGTTTGATATCTTATCCCTTCTATTTGAATGTTACCCATATGTTGGTAACGTGCAAGTAATCCAGAGTGAAGGCTGTTTACCTTCACTAGTTCAAGTCAGGTGTTGGTCGCTCTGATACGTAACACTCGGGGGGATGAACGTTTGCGCTTTATCGTTGTAAATATATATTTAGTTGCTAAACTTTAAGTTGAATATGTTGACAAGTATTTTGTTGTTTTTGAAGTTGTTTTCAGTTGGACGAGATAATATGTCATTTAAGTTGAAATTGTGATTCCGCTGCTTATTTAATGGAAGTTGGTTTGTTTTCAAAGATAAAAATATGTTGTTATCGGTTCATCTGAGTTTTAAGTGTTATGTATCTGTTTTACAAGTGGTTAAATGTCGTTGATTTACGTAGTAAATGTGACATCCTATTTATATGTTGGAATTTTTGTAACTCTGATTTCAAATATATTCATTGGGTAAAATGGGGTGTTACACTCAGCACACGTTGTTTGTGTATCCCCACCTCTACTGGGTCACCAACAGCTTGTTGTGCCGCAAGAAGCTCGGCATCATATCTCTGGGTCAAGAAGTGAAACCTCACGTGCGTGCCTCGGGTCCTCTCCACCTCCTAAAGCGCGTCCTCAGGATCAGCCCCGAGCTCCTCAATCAGAGCTTCCCTCACTTCCTCCTTCGTCATCCTACCGTGACCGAGGAGGGTATCCCGGATAGGTATATGCAGGAGGCATGCGATGTCGTCCAAAGTGATGGTAACCTCACGCTGAGGCAGATGAAATGACAACGTCTTTGGGTGTCATCTCTCTGCAAATGCCATCAGCATCTCATTATGTAAGGTGGAGTACCCTATCTGACAGTCCTTCATCCTAAAAGTTGTGAGGACATCCTAGAACCACGGATCTATAGGCTGCTGCAGAGAGGCAATCTTTCGCCCGTGGTTTTAGAACTTCTGGGAATCCCTATCCTGAAAATTTCCAAAGAAAACACTGTTAATAACATGCAAAGTTAGAAATAATAAATTTTTACTGAGGACAAAAAATTAATAAGTCTAAGAAATTTTACCTCTCGATTCCAGACATGTTTGGCTGTATGATCTGCATACTCTGTCAACAGGGATAAATCTGAAAGACCACCTGGATAGCCCACAGAGGCCTTAGGCGCATCAGCCTCCTCGTGCAACACGTCAACACCATCAGGAGGTGGCACGGGAGATCCAGCATCGGCCAGAGGTGGCATAGGAGTAGAAGAAGTATCCCAACAACGTCTGCGGGTGGAGGGCGTCTGCGAGGAACCCTCACCATCATTTTGATGCCTCCGGGATGAAGAAGTAGATGTGGAAGGCCCTTGTCCATTATGCTCCGGGTGACTCTGCATCGTAGCCTCATCTGTCACCTCTGCTGGAATAGAGGTGTCAGATACATCTACTGGAACGGAGGATCCATCAGTCACCTGTGAGAATATCTGCATCCGTGCACGTCGCACGAAGACATGTTGTGCAATCCTCCCTCATATAAGTTGGTCTGACTGGTCGGCCATAATGTATGCATTATATTACAAATAAAGTCGAGATAGATACAATTAACTTATAAAAAGAATAGGAAAAAAATTTAACTCCGTATGTGCAAATATGGAAATCTTCCATAGATGTATCTACGGAAGCACCCAACATTTCCCAAAAATGGGATTGTTTCGTATTTGCATCTACGAAACTACCTAACGTTTCATTTATTCCTTAGATGCACCTACAGAACATTCTAAAACTTCAAAAATGCAACAATGACATCTGTCACTGTTCCAACCACTAAAAAAACCCTATTTTGGCGGTTTAATAGTCCGTTTTACACATCAAAAAATATCTACATTGTCTCTAAATTATGTTTCTAAGACTGACTAATGATTTCTACACTTAAAAGTGTATTCAAACTCTATTACAGGAAATACTCGAAAACTTACCAATTAAATTGAATTTTGAAGTTGTTGGAATGTGTTGATCGTTGATGTTGACGTTCATCGTCGAACTCGAGAGAAAACAATGAAGTTTGGTGAAAGTTTGATTTTTGAGGTTGAGAGAGATTAAAGAGTAAGAGATGAAAAGTGTGAGAATAAGGGAGGAGAAACCGTCTGGTGGGAATATAAGATCAAATGCTTCCGTAGATGCATAACTGGAAGAATACCGCAGATGCACCTACGGAACAAATGAACTTTGACAAAAAAATACTTCCGGATATACATCTACAGAAACAGAGAGCATTTTTGACAACTCGCATGGTGCATAAGAGACCCAAGAGGAGGATTAAGAATTTTTTTCTTAAAAAAGCTAGGCTAAGAATATTACAACTGGACTGTGATGTAATAATAGGTGGGGACTATTAATTGGGTCAACCTTATCTTTCAATAATTTTTAAATAAAAAAAAGTTGTTCAATTGTTTTTATGTAATTTATTAAAAAAAAAAAAGGTAGTACAGTTTCAACGCATCTAGTGCACAAGCATCCTCGTGGTACCGGTGGTCCCCAATAGCACACAACAGAGAAATATTTCCCGTTTTCTGTCCATTCTACAATGAACCAAATTAAAAAAAAAAAAACTATTTATATTTTAATTATTGAGATTTGTGTTGATTTTGTATTTGAAAAATTCGTAGAGTTGAATATTATTGAATAAAAATATTTTATTAATTTTCTTTTTGTAAAAATTAATTAAATAGGGTCGTATTTTAAAAAAAAAGTTAAAACGAAACACAATCGCTTCAATTTGTACCATTCATTTATCCTTTTATTTATAGGAAATATTGTGTTAATTGTATTATTTATTGGTTTTTAGATTGGACATTATTGAATACCCATTATTTTTTGTTAGTTTTTTCCCCACGAAAAGGATTGACATTGTTTACTTGTTTGGCTTTCTAAGGTGGTTAGATCCACACAGAGGCGAATCCAAACAATTTATATTGATGGGGCTAAATATAAAAAACAATTATAAATTAAATATATTAAAAATTATTATTTAAAGTAATATATTTATAATAAAAATTGTTTATCAAATATGAGGGATTAGCAAAAATATTAAAGTGAAAGAGAAACTTGAAAGGTGATGACAGTGTTTCAAAAATCGAACTAGACCGACCAGTCGAATTGGAATTAAGAAAAATCATCGATATGTTTGCTGAATTAGATAAGCTATTAAACTAGTGAGAGCCGGCCAAACCAATCAAAACTAGTAAAAAAAGACGAACCGACGATTTTGGAAAATCGACGGATAAAATGGACAAATAGACTATAAAATTAAAATATAAGTAGAGTTTGTTCATAACTTATTTGGAACAATTTATTCTCCTTAAAATTAAATTTATTAGATGTTGCACTTATTTTATTATTTAGTTTATGTTCCAATTAGACTTTGTTCAAAAATTATTTTGATTTGTATTTTGTATTATTTTTTTTGTATGTGATGATTATGTTTAGAATTTGAATTTAAAAAATGAATTTGTAAAATTATGATATTTTAAAATTTTAAATTTTGTTAGGTGTTGTGATTTTTCTAGAGATCGAGTTATCTGATTTGATTGATTTAATACCTATATAGTTTTGCTATAAGGACAGATTTATTTAACTGAATTATTCAATTTAATCACGAGGATCAACCACTAATCTAGTAATTGATCAATAAATCAGTGTTTCGTTTTTAATTTTTAAAACATTAAAAAGAGAGAAAATAATATATATATATATATATATATATATATATATATATATATATATATATATATATATATATATATATAATGAATTTTTTGGGCGTGGCTATAACCACAGTATGCCTAAGCATACATCCGCCCATGATGATCCACGTTAATAGTTTAAGATTAAAAAAATATAAGATACTGCTACAAAACAAAGGAATATTGTTTCCATTTATTAGAAGCATTATCAAGCATTTAACTTCATTTATTTTCAATCGTGCATAACAATCTTTTAATAAGATTTATTTTCATCCACTAATAATTAATTTTTATTTTCACATGTTCATCTTATCAAATCATGTTGTTCCGTACGAATTATACTACCAACAAGATCGACTTAAATTGTAGGGTCAATTCAAATCTACGTCGATTCAAATAAGCGAACATGCATGTTTTTATATGGCAGTTCTGCACTAGAATGAGGCATCACTCTATCTCAATCGTTGGACCGATCCAACAGTCCTCCGCAAGAGATGCCTCATTCATTGGAGGAGGTTATAATCTCGTTCTTATATAATAAGTGTAACTCTACATCACATGAATGTATGATTCATTACATAGTTACAAATTTTACCTCTCTAACTTTGCTTACTTTGGTGTTAAAGTGCTAACTAGTTCCACTGTCGCGTTGGAGACTTCCACTGTCGCGTTGAAGACCTTCAACCGAGGACTTAACTAGTTCACTGCTTATTTTTTGTTCCATTTTGGAATAGTGACGCCGTCTGTGAGATTTGTCTCTTGATTCTTGCAAAACTCCACACTAGATTTATATGATTCCTTCCATTGAATCACCACAATTATTTTTGTTAGTCGATTCAATCATAGTTAACTTTTACAATTGTCAGCAATGGTAGCCTCTAAAACGGCTCGATCCACAGTTCATCGCAAGGTCTCCCCTACACCTGACCTCCAATCATCCTTCTTGGCGCTCAAAGTGTGTCTCGATTCAAGCCCTCATATGAATTGAATCATAGGGTGCCTTGGCTTGAATCAAAATTTTGTTTGACTCGAATTAGGATATATTTTTTAATTTTGGAATTTAAATAAGGAAACATGACTTGAATCACTTTGTGGACAACCTTCTTAAATTAGTTGATATATGTTACATTCTTGCACAAAACTACACACCTCACAGAGACTCTAATAGAAGAGAGAAGTTTTGCTCTCTTTTTATGATGAGGATTACCCCAACGAAATTCCCAACCATCAAATACCCCTCTTTATTAGGGTAACGATGGAGGGCCGGGATGTACGACACATACTAGTAGATCACAGAAGCTAATGCAATATCATGTATATATAAGCATACCAAAAGCTAGACCTCCAATCATCCTTCCAACCTTTTAAACTTCAAAATTCCAATGGCCATTGATTTCCATAATGCTATTACTCTAGCTTTCCAAAAGACAAGTAGTACCAGAAGTTTTTTTTCCCTTAAGCTCACCCGATAAACACACAGGGTGTCTGCTTTGATGCTAATTGAAATTATGGCACTTACATCGCATGCTAACACAGTTGTCTCAGCAACACATGATGTCAAGACAGGTGTTACGACATCTGGAAACAAACCAGGCACATCAGACTGAAATTGATACTAAAATAAAATTGCAGAATGATAAACAACACATATAATTTTTAACCTAATTTAATACAACAACACCTAATTTGGAGGCTACCAAGCCAGAAAGTAAATCCACTATTAGTAGTATCAATTCAAAGTTAAACAATCCCGGTTTACAACTTCTCACTTAATCACTACCTAGTGCAACTTCTACCTAGAAATTGACATCTAGACATGGGAAATCACCATCCACTTCCTAAATCACCTTAGTGATATCTAGCAGTCCTAATCCCACTGATTGTATCAAGAACAATCCAATTTTAGAAGATTACACTCCAAATACAAAATACTTAGTTTTGCTTAAAATTTTAAACCAATAACAATACTCAACTCCATTCTTAAAAGCTTTAAGAGTGAGTGTGGTATCGTTTTTTTTACCTCCCCGTTTCACTTGGGAGGACGGCACGCTAGACCCTTCACGCGGAATTTGGAAGGAGAATGCGCCCATGGCGGGATGAATTTTATTTCAGTTCTTCCTATGATAACACACAAACTTTTTAATTATCCTACGAAAGAGGAAGGGGAAAAAGATCTCAAATAAACCTTAGGAGTTTGCTAAGTGTGGGGATTCACCTAGACTAGAAATTCTGGAGTCCGGGAGGTCGGTTATACATAGGGAAGGTTTTAAGCACCCTATATATTCGTAGTACTCTACGGGAACCTTCTCTGTGTCTATGTGTTTGTGTTTGTTGCTAGATGATTAGGAAAGTTTCTTCTTTGTGTTAGGAGAAGGAATTGAATTGAATGAAAAGAAAGACAGACTGACTGACTATTTTTTGGTTTTTTATTAGCTCGCTGAGATTCCTTGTGAACCTCATGCCTACATATCCCTAATGGAAGTCAGAGCTTTTTGTAGTTTGGAGAACTAATTAGGGAAATTAATTATTTTTGGTGCCTTGCTTAAAGCTCAAGGTTGAAGCTTGAATTAAATCTTTGTTTACAGTAAAGAGACATGAAATTATCTTTACAGAGAGGTATTTCTACTATTCCACCACAAACATTAAAAGAGTGACAGAAAAGGTGAATTCATTTCATTCAAGAGGGGGACCTTACTTGTGTATGTGCAAGTATACCAGTCAACTGCGTCTTGAATGAAAGAAAGGTGCTCAACCAAATTAGGGAAAGTTACACATGCCTGGGTTTACTGACAGAGCATGTCTTTCAAAATCCTAAATGGGAGACTGATTAAAATTAAAATGTAATGTAATGTTTGTTTGAATGTGGTGAGATAGGAGAAAGATCTCTTTATAGAGATAAGCTATGTCTATCTACTGTATGAAAGATTTGACTTTAGCTGGCTTGTATGAGGCCCAAGCTTGAGGATTTTTTATTGATTTTTAATGACTCTGGGAGATGACTCCACTGGGAATTAACTAAAGGAAATTTGTGTTCTGTACAAAGCCCAGAATTGAGGTTGACTCTAGTTGGAGAGTGTTTATTTGATGGATTTTATTTAGTGTTCTGTACAAAGCACAGAATTGTGGCTGACTCTACCTAGGGAGACTCTATTTTATGTGCCTTGTACAAAGCCCAAGGTTGTGGCTGACTCTTAATTGGGGAATATATTATTTTATGCCTTGTATGAAGCCCAAGGTTGTGGCTGACTCTTACTAGGGAAGACATTGTTTTCTGCCTTGTATGAAGCCCAAGGTTGTGGCTACTTGATGGTGAAGGACTCACTTGGGAAACTCTAATATCTGCCTTGTACAAAGCCCAAGGTTGAGGCTGACTCTCTAGGGGATACCTATGATAGGGTTTTGACTCTAAGGGGAGTATGTGCCTTGTACAAAGCCCAAGGTTGAGGCTGACTTTAAAGAAAGATCTACCAGTGTGGGATCTTTGGCTCAGAGGGGATTTTTGACTCTGTTGAGGATTATCCTATTGATTGACTCTACTGAGGATTGTGCTTTTGTTAACAGGAATTGATGAATGAAAGACCTAGGTTTGAAGATTGACCCTACTGGTGATTTGTTTGAGTGGTTGACCTAAAGTAGACTCCACAGGGGAATTGGTTTTTATTAACTGATACTGACCTTAAAAATGAAATTTTATCTTTTAAAAGTTGAATTTTTGGAAGCTAACCCTTTCCAGGGATTTATGACTTTAGAGGACTGATTTTGGAGGCTAACCCTTTCTAGGGGTTTTGTCTCAGCTGGAGAGTTTTATCTTTTGAAAGTTTTAATTTTTGGAAGCTAACCCTTTCCAGGGAATTTTATTAAAATGAAGGAATTAATGGAGGCTAACCCTTTCCATGGGATTTGGAAAGATGGCAGAAGGATTATCTATTTGAGACTTCTTGTTTAAAGCCCAAGATTAAGGCTGACACTGACTGGGGATATACAGATGTGGATCCTAGACTCTACTAAGGAGGAAAATTATTGGAGATAAGGGTGACAGAGACTGTCCATGTCTCTCATTCCAAAAGGTGTACTCAATACTGAGAATGAGACAATCTTAGCTTGTGTAAAGTCTGGTTTTAAGAATAGAAGAAACTCACCAGGGTAGGCTAAAAGGTGACTAAAGACCTGTTCCTGTGTTTATAAGAAACCTGATGGGTCCTTGTATACAAGCTCAAGAGGAAGCTGGGGATATGCTTTTAAGAAGCCTGTGGGTTCTTGTACAAAGCCCAAGAGGAGGCTAACCGAGGGTCATCGAGGGTCCTTGTTATAGCACAAGAGAAAGCTATGTGGTTTTGAACTTATTTTGGCTCTAAGCAAATGGGTAAGAGGTTTCACCGGGAATAATTCCTCTTGGGTGGATGTATCCTATTTTTGGGTTCTAAGGCTTTTTCAAGATGTTTCACCGGGAATAATTCATCTTGAGGGTACTGTCCTAAGGTTTACACTCACACGTAGTCCTAAACAATATATAAACAGTTCATATTTGACAGTAATTTAAATAAAGACTGTAAATTGAAAGCTATAAAAGCCTAACCTGGATGGAGTGGAGGCCTTTGAAGATGTATGTACAAAGCCTTACCAGTAGCTTGGTTGTTTATTGATAACAGTTGAATATTTATTATAAACAGTTAAAGGTTTTTGAAAACAGAAGAAGTGAAGATGGACCTTAGGTCACATAGGTATCTGAAGAGTTTCACCGGGAATAATGCCCTTCAAATACCAGAAGAATGTTTTGGAAAACAGAAAGAAGATTTTGTAAATACAGTTTTTTGAAAACAAACTAAGAAAAGAAAAAGGTGTTGGGTCTTACACTCTAATAGAGTCCCAAAAGATGATTTACTGTTTATGAAAAAAACAGTTGAATGATGGTTTGAAATGATACAAGGTTTTGTTGTCTGAAAACCTTGATCGTCTGTTTAATCGGAGATTGAAAATAGTTTTGAAAATTGACAAAAAAAGTTAACTTAATTATGATAAAGACAAAGCCTATACCTAATTAAGACCTAAATGATTAGGGTTTTATCACAAAATATGTACAAGAGATTAAGTTTTGAAAATCAAGTGAAAACTATATTTTTTAAAGTATTAAAACATACTTTAAACATATAATTTTAAACCTAATTAAAATATACTAAAAATAACATATATTTTTTGTGATTTTTGATTATTCATAAAATAGATATATTAAATGAAGAGAGTGTAAAAAAAACAAAAGGGAAAGATTTAATTTGGTAAGTAAATCAATTATATGAAGTTTGTAAATAAAAATGAAAGAAAATAGTGATAAAAAATTGGTTTGGTCTTGCCAAGGGTTGAACCCACACCCTATAGGTTACCAAACAAAACAAACACCAACTGGGTCACGCGCGTGGCCTGACTAGCAAAGGTGTCCATATGATTATATATGAAAGCAGAGTATAAAAATGATTTGAAGAAAATAAAATGAACAATAGGTCTGAGGGGGGGGATCGAACCCCAGACCTAAGGCATGGCAAGAGTTTGGACGCGCGCTGTAACCATTGGAACACTATGATGAATTCGTAGATAACACGCCTACCATTCAAAATAAAATAAACTCGTTTCTGGGAAATTTGAAAAATGGCGCCACCATCTTCATCTTCAACCTCAAGCTTCCATAACTTTTGAATTTGCTATCTCACTCGTTTCTCAACCAAACTCAAAGATGTAAACATGGATTTTGATCGTTTTTGAACAAGGATCATGATGGTATCCTTTGATTTTATTTATTTTCAGTGTAATTCAAAATTCGCACGCATGAACACTAAGAACCCTAAAACTGAATTTTAACATGAAATACTATATATGCATGATATGATGAAATTGACTGAGGGTTAATGATCCTCTCAGGTGCAGAAACCTGTTGGTATAACAAGTTTTGATTTATGAAATAGGAATCATAGAGTTTGAAGCTTATGAAACTTACCTCTAAAGTGAAGATCGAGCTCTGATCAAAGGGTGCTACAGAGTTGTTGTAACGATCCCAAAAGCTTTAGTGATCCCCCAGGAAGGTGTTGAGATGCTTAGTTTGGGTTAGAACTACCAGAACTTCTTGCTCGACCCCAACTGATGTGGCTCCAAGTGAGAGGTGAAGATGATGATTCTCCACGTACAGAGATGTTCTAGGTGTTTGGATCACCTCTAAATACCTCCTTTGAGGTGTTTGAATACTTACTTTCAAAGGAAGAGCTTTGGTTTGAAGAATCCGAGTCTTCTTGCCAAAGAACCTTTGAAAAACCTAAGTATGAAGGGAGAATAGAGAAAGCAAGATTTCTGTTGCTTTGGTGTGTCTAATTACTAAGGTATGCTCTTCTATTTATAGGCAAAGAGTTCAGTGTATTTGCAGAGAGTGAGCTTTGCTTAATGAGGTTAACTTGGTTTCTTGGTTATGAAGAATTATGAGAAAGATCCATATGCAATGATGAGTTCTTTGATACCACTCCCTAGCCATCGGTTTTGCTTGATCTTAGGGGACAAATTTGATGCACAAATGAGCTCTAATTGGTTAAGAGAAGATTCCTTTGATGAATCACCACTTGGCCATAAATTCTCAAAATGCAATCATTACATAATCACATGTTTTGGTTTTGGAATATTCCCTTCAACTATTTGTGTAATGATGCAAACGATTCTCTCCTATCCTTGCAATGTTTCTGAAGTTTAGAGGCACCATTTAGTGTAAGCACTTGCATAAATTTGCAAAATTCAAAGTTAGGCATGACCTATAATTTCACTTCAAATGCCTAACTTTGATCAACCATATCTCTTATCTCAAGATGAATTTGGAGAAGGTTGAGCACAATTTGGAAATCCCTTAACATGTACTTCAATTCATTAGTTTGGAGTTTCTTCAAAATCATTTGGGAAATTTATGAAAAATGGGCTTAAAGTTTGAAGAAAACTAGGGTTTTTTGCTAGTTTCATGAAGGTAGCAACTTTGAAGCTCCATATCTCTTCAATGGTTGATTTTTAGCCAAAAAATCATATGTGACAAAGTTGTTCATTGGATCAAAATCTACAACTTTGATGTTTGAAGTTTTTTCCAGTTTGTAATTGAAATTTTGAGATATTCCCTTCCAATGTTTTGAAAAAAAGACCTTTAAACACTTAGAAAAAATTCTAAGTATGAAAAGTCAATCTTTGACTTTTTGATCCTTAATTGATTTTCTTGATTTTTCTTGGTCAAATGACTTCAATAATCATATATTGATGATATTGATCCTTAAAAGTCATGTCTTGACCCAAAACCCTAAAAGTCAAAGGTGATCTTGTACAGTTGACTTTTTCCAGATGAAGTGAAATCTTGGACTTTGGTAATGAATCAAGTTCTTCTCCTCAAATGAGTGATATGAATGGATTATATTGAGGTAATAGAAGCTCTTCAGTCATGTTTTGAGTTGTGGACCCATGTCCTGATTAAAAGTCAACTGTCTAGGTGAATTAGGTCAAAAACCCTAATTGTCGACCAGATGAAATTGATGACTGTAGATCTTGAATTAAGGTACAATGCTAAATGGATATTGTTATATGAATCATTTGAAGATGATTGAATCCTTTTAGTGATGTCCTGGAGCTTTTTAGGGTTTCCCAAATGTGGTCCCTGATTTCAGTCCTTGATGAGCTCAAAACCCTAGTCTGGTGATCTGGGCAAACCTGAGTCTTGATGACTGGTGTCTAATAAATCATAGGTGAATGAATAAATCATTTGAGTCTTGTGATTTTTTTAGAGGTTATTCTCTCATTGATTGATCCTTTGCCTGAACTCCTTTGTCTTTGAGCATCCTCGATTGAGTACTAGATAAACAAGTGACTGCTCTGAGTACCTGTCTTGAGTTTGATGAGATGTTTAGAGGTGTGACATCTCAGGGAGGGTCAAAATTAGAGTATGATAGTGAGAACAATAACTTAACTAACACTCAAGTAACAATTAGTCTACCACACTGTATCAAAAGATACATGGATGACTTAAACACAAGAGATTCTCAAAACCTAAGACTTCTAACCTTCCCCTAATTTTACAATTGTGAAAGACTTAGTTACATTATGTCTGGGTTCTCTTTAAATAGTCTTTAGCAGTCCACGGGCTTCGAAAGGCTTTACTTGATCCACATGCTGAGAGTAGAAATAAATCTGCAGAATATATTTTTAAATCTTAGAGAAAATCTTCAAGTTTCTTAAATTGTCTTAACCCCCAATTTTAGAACTTTTGATTCTGTTGGAGATTTGATTTACTTGTTCCAAATTTAGCTCCTCTTGACCTGCGTAAAATCTGTAATATATCCAAAGGAAATATCACAAAATCAAATCAAATCAGTCAAGATATAAACCAACATGTACTAATGTTCTGGTAGAGAATGTCACGACATTTGTCAGGACATCACATTTTTAATGTAAGCTCATACTCAGTTGTATCATAATATTAATATGTTATGACATTTTGCTTCATATATTTCAAGCACCATGTTTTATCAAAATTCTGCCAATCCTAAAATCGTAGATCTAACAAACTAGATCAAACCAAATTGTCTGGCTACCAATTTTTGCTGATAGGAACCTGCCTTTATCTCTGTTCTTACAAGAGCTAAGCTTCGTCCACAGAGGAGAAGGTTGGAAGCATGCCAACAAGATATCATAGATCTCCCTCTATTTATTATGTGAAGGGTTTAGAAAATAGGTCCTAAACCAGGCATGTCCACATTGTCGATTGGAAAAGGGTGCCATGGTTGAGATAAACGTTTTACATATCTAAAACATATCCGAATATTTCTCAAAAATCTCCTTAGACGCGGCTTTGTCGTCATCAGGAGTAAATTGAGCTGGTCTCTGACCTTTGACGCCTATTTTTGTGGTAGACGAAACATTGACTTTTAGAGAAGGCTCGAAAGTAGCATTAACCAAAATTGCTGGAGCCAGAGTGGGGCCACCTACCTAGAGACTTTTAGTATTTTTTTCTATGTTTGAGGTCACGAGATGTTAACCCCAAAGGTTCATAAAGGCCATACCAAATCAGTTTTCAAAGGCAAACATTCCTCTTCTTATGAAGTTGTGCGGCCAGACGGATAGAGTATTTAGCCATTTGGATGGAATGAGAGCAAAAAACATAGAGGGAAAGCCAATAAGTTAGGAAAGCTATGTGTTCGTGATCTCCCATAATCTCTGTCGAAGCATAATGCTCTTCAAAGAATGTGTGATAAGCAGTTTTGTCAAAGTCAAATACATACATGGTCTTGGTAGGGGTTAAGGGCTTGAAAGTTTCTCCAGTTGGTCAAAGACCAACAATAGCAATAATATCAAAGAGTGTTGGAGTTATCATCCCATAAGGTAGGTGAAAGATGTTATTGGTGGTTTCCTAGAAGCACATGGCTGCAAGGAGCATATGTGAGTTAAACATAGGACCATCTCTTAAAAGTTGTATCAGGTCGAAGAAGCCTTGGTCTTTCCATGTGTATTTTTTTCTTCTCAACCCTGTTTAACCACTTAATGTACTTAAGGTCATTACATATAGTAGGAAATTACCTAAAAACATATTCTTCAAGAAGCTGAAATCAAAAGGTTGGTCATAGAAGACCAAAGGTTCACATAAGGGATGGGGAAGAAAGAATTTAGGTTGTAAGGTTTCTTTATGTGCTTAGGAATAGGACCCATAAAAGCATAATTAGTACCTGAAATAGAGTAGGGTATCAGCGTGTAAGAGTACCAAACTTTCCTTTTCTCATCCTCCATGGAAGGTTCCAATACATAGGTGTGATCATCTAAGAAGAAGGCCTCCTCAACATGAAAAGCAAAAGGAGCGTGTGGAGCGTTGCTGGATGCACTTTTAGGAGCCATCGTCAGCTTCTCAAAGGTTTTGGAAGAAAATATAACAAGAAGAGTTTGCGGAAGGGGTATGAAAAACTCTAGTGTTTTTGCTTCAATGAAGGAAATGGTGAAGGAGAAGAAAGTGTTTAAATAGACGAAAGAGGAAGAGAGCGCTTCAGTGTTCCCACCAAAAGTTGGACAAATGACATGTCCAAATAGACATATGGTATACCGGCTTATAGGGAAAAGTGAATTTAAAAGAAATTATTCTAATTATATTTAATTTAGTGGCTCATTAATCTCCTTGAAAATCTAAGATAATGATTATGAATTGCACACACACGTCTAGGACATAACAGTTAGGTGTAAAGTGGTCATGAAGACCATGACATGTACAAACTACCCTAACAGTGTCGAGCAATCACAAAAAACACCACGTTTTTCATTCTAAAACATATGATCGAAAAATATGTTTTGGGGGGTGTCATACCCCAAAATTTGCCCATACTATTTCTCATGTGCAAGTTCAAATCAATGCACAAGGTTCCTAGAACACTTCCATATGATAAAAATTGAGAGAGTTATGACTTGGTGATATTGGCCATATTTTGAGAAAACGCATAAAACAAATACTGAGTAAATTCATCTTTTTTTAAAGGGGCCTAAGTTTTGTGATTCAAACTTGTTCCAAAAGGTCATCCATGACCCATAATCCATTCAACCATTTTTTAGTATTTATTATCTATTTTATTTTGAATTTAAATTCAATTTAAAATTCAATAAAATATTAAAAATATGCAAAGATTATATTTGGATTCCAAGTGTGATTCAAAATCTCACCAAAATCAAAGGAAATTAATTGGATTTTATTTAAGGGATAATTGGCTAAATTTGGTACCAATCTAGCAAGTTTCCCTCGAAAATCAATCAAGAAGATTTCACAAATCAATCTTGCCAATTGCAAAGATTTAGACCAATTCTGTTGACCTACTTGAATCCCCATAAATACCTAGATTAATTCAGAGGCAAGGACGAGTTTTTGGCTGGGCAAGAGAACCTGAACCGAATCCTTAAAATTCTCCCAAAAAATCCACATCGTTTCCTCAATTGCAGCGAAGTTCAAAGCTTGTTACCGATTGATTACGTATCTTGGATGCTTCCTGAAGGCGTTTGAAGCATCTGCAGAGTCGCACGCGTCAAGCATCACCGCTAAAATCACTCACGGTTTGCCTTTTTCTTGTTTTAATTCAATCGCATCAATTTACGCATCATGAGCATGTTTTGATCATGTGTTTACGTTTGTATGAGTGTTTGGTTCGTTTCTGGATAATTGGATCGAAGTTTAAGTGCAGGTTCGGCCCCCCACCATTTTTAGGGTTTATGAACCTCAAATTAGGGATTTCGGATGGAGGCGAAATCGACCCAAATTAATGGCCCCATTTGATTCGCAGTACCGTTTATAGTTGATTTTGATTGTTAGTTGTGTTGTTTTGAGCGTGATTTGCAGATTTGATGAGGGAGGGTCTACGGCCACGCACGAGAAACCGTTGCCTAAAAGCTGTTATATTTTTCCAGAAACTCAACGAGGAAGAAGAAGTGGCCTGGGCGCGCAAAGCTTGTTTAAATTCCTGAATTAATTTGGTTTTTTCTATATATAGTATATTACGTTTATGTTATTATCATCAAATGACAATTGGTTCAGTGGTAACAGAAGCGCGTTAAGGCTTACATGTACAAGGTCAGGGGTTCGACCCCTGCGCGTGACAAGCTATTATTTTTGGGTTTGTTTTCTTTAAGTGTTCATGCAGATCCTGTGTGCGATGCGCGTAGGCGTTACTATACACCCTCAAGATCCGACCGTCAAATCTGCAGCGTTTTGGATCAAGCGTACCAGGGTTGAAGGATTATCACATGGGCATTCAGTCTCACCACACTCAAGCATCAGCTAAGTTTCTTTCAAATTTTATTTATTTATTATTACATAAGCTTGTTTTTTATTTAATTATATATCTATATGCAATTCTTTCTTTATATTTTCCTTTTACAAAACATTTTATTAAATTTCTTTTTCTTTTCATAAATAATAAAAATCATATTTTTATATATTTATCTTATCTTATTTATTTATTTTATTTATATTAATTATTAAAATTAGTTTTTATTCATTTAAAATTCTTTAAAAATTCATATATATTTTATTTCAATTCCAAAAATTCCTAAAAAATTTATTTCTTACACTCGATTCAATCTTTTGTCCCGATTTAATTAATTAGGTCGCAAGACCAATAATTAATTAAATCAATTTACCATTATACTCGATTTGAATCCTAATTAGGGTTTGCCCTACACTGAATATATCTCTTCTGTGCCTTTTCAGGTTTACCAACATGGTTCTTTCCGACTATGCGCCTCGCCGATTATAGAAGCTAAGTTCTATTTCATATTTATTTTAAATAGTCATTCTGTTTTATTTTGTTCCTTTTCATCAAATTAGGGTTAACCTTAATTGCCAATGAACTGCCTATACACTCACGCCTTGTTGTTTCTTCTTTCAGTTCTCAATGGTCAGAGTCAATGCTTCAAGCTACCCCCAATTCTCAACCTTCATCAATCGAAGCTAAGTTTCTTTTACCTTTTTCTTTTATTGTTATTTTTATTGATTAGTGTTAACCATACCTGCATCGGAACCGATAATGCACTCACCCCTATTTTCTGTTTATTTTTCCTCTTCCAATCTTCAGGGTTTGCCAAATGCCAAAGCTTCGCATAGTCGGTAACTCTAAACCCTGATTTTAAATTATTACTTCCCCTTTCCTCCGCTGGTTGCAATTTCCCTTCCCCCATTATTATTGTTAATATTAATTGTTGTGGTTAGTAATTATAGGGAGTGCAAGCTTGTAATTAACTTAGAATCACTAATTACAAGATAATATAACCGAATATAATCACATGATTGTTGCACCCACGCACTCTTTTGGGGTAACCTCTCTGTTGCCTGTTGCCTTGTTGCCTGTTGCCTTGTTGCCTTGTATTTTGTGCAGAATAGCCAGTCCCTCGAATACGAGGATACCTCAGCCATGTTGCCTCGATTAAAGGTCATGGTCCCTAATGATGCTGCCTTCGATACACTAACATGACCTCGACCCTCGAAAGTTGCCTACGGAAAAGGCTGAGGTATCTTCTGGCTGCCTACGAAATGGCTTATTCTGATCCTTGCCTTAGACTACCTGCCCTTCTATGGCATGGGACAGTCTTATGGCAAAGGATGCTTCGATGACCCTTCAACCTCCAAACGAAAGGCTTCCTGCCCTCTTACGGCAAGGATAGACCCTTTCATTCTGAAAGGCAAAAAGAGACCTATCATCTGAGTTTAAGGTAATTGCCCCTAATTGCCTTGCAATGCTCAAACCTTTTTATTATATTCTTTCTCATAATTTTTCAAAAGGGCAACGCTTATTCACAAGCTAAAGTCCCTATCTCTTTCATCTACTTTTTCTGAAAACGAGCAAGCAAAGCAATTAAGAGCCCATGGAAAACCATGGATGCAAAGGGTGCCTTACACCTTCCCTTTGCATAAATTACCCCCCGAACTTAGATTTCTTTAAAAAGGTTTTTTTTCTGTTTCTTTTTGCCTTTCCGAATTTGTTTGGATAAAATAAAAGTCGGTGGCGACTCTTGCTTACCGCGACATTCCGATTATTAAAAAGTCAGTTCACCGTGTTACAGAACTGGCGACTCTGCTGGGGATTTCTCGATAAAAGAGGGGTTACCTTAAAAAGTTTAGGATTCATTTTAAATGTTTTCTATTGTTTGCTTTGTTTGTTTTATTTTTCAGGGGCGTTTTGGGAATTAACTGAAGGACGAATCCTATTCCCGGATTCAAGTACATCTAAGATAGGAAGTGGCATAGTCATGGCGACCTCCCTTGTGTATGCTTGGGATTGGTCAATATGAGAGTTCACGCTTGAGTTAGGCCTCTATAGGTGTTTACATGCTTCTCTTGTATGAGGGAGGTTCGTGTGGATACCTGTGGGTGAGTCGGAGCTCAAGGACCGTTAGTAACCTTTAACCCATCCTTACTTTTAGGAACGTAGTGGGGGGACTACTCTTGATGTATGTTGAGAGCATAGTCGCCACCCGATACTACAACTCAGATAGGTTCTTTCTCAAAGTATCATTGCATGGTATGTATGTATCATGTTCGAGGGTGCTTTAGGAGGGCTGACAATTCTGGGTCACTTGGTAGAACTCGTTGCTGAAATCTCTTTATCCATAGAAATACCCTTAGGAAGGACACCTGATCAGACTCCGTGCAAGCCTTAAGCCAAAAACTGTGTGACTTGTGTGACTTGCGTGACTTGTGTGACTTGTTTGTGTTTACTACTAACCCTCATTTCCTCGCAGGTTTTATTGAAAGGACTTGTTTGTCCTTACCATCTCGCATTAAGTCTAACAAACTGCATTCGCATAACATCATGACATCATAAGCATGACATAATTTAACTAACCCTTTCAAGGATCTTAGGAATTTAGGGCGCACAATTTCAGGTGCTCTTATCAAGGACTGAATTCCTATCTAGGGGCAAGAGGATTTATTTTCCTCTGGCCACGTACCTTCCAATTCAGAGACTCAGTACCTATCAAGGGGCAAGAGGATTTATTTTCCTATAGCCTTGCACCTTCAAATTCATAAGTATCCCGAATCAGAGGCGATGACCCACTCGATATGGTGAGCTCGATTCTCAAAGAAGGATGTTCAAAGACGAAATTCAGAATTCTTCAGACAAAGACGTGACCAAATCACTTTCTGATGTTGCTAACTAAATTCCTAAAGATCCTTGAAAATATTGCATTTGCATTCTTAACATCACATAGAACTAACTTTTCCTTTCAGGTCGACCAACTGGTCAGACAGATACCATCAACAAATCAATCTCTATCAGATGAACATTCTGGAAGCTTGACCCCCAGACTTCTGAAACATTCCAATCAGATATACATTCCGGAAGCTCGAACCCCGGACATTCTGAATGTTCCAATCAGATGAACACTCTGGAAGCTTGACCCCCAGACTTCTGGAACATTCCAATCAGATATACATTCCGGAAGCTCGAACCCCGGACATTCTGAAAATTCCAATCAGATGAACACTCTGGAAGCTTGACCCCCAGACTTCTGAAACATTCCAATCAGATATACATTCCGGAAGCTCGAACCCCGGACATTCTGAAAGTTCCAATCAGATGAACACTCTGGAAGCTTGACCCCCAGACTTCTGAAACATTCCAATCAGATATACATTCCGGAAGCTCGAACCCCGGACATTCTGAAAGTTCCAATCAGATGAACACTCTGGAAGCTTGACCCCCAGACTTCTGAAACATTCCAATCAGATATACATTCCGGAAGCTCGAACCCCGGATAGTCTGAATCTCTACACCAGTTCTACAACAACGACGCAAGCCAAATGCACCTAAGCGTCAATTCACTAAAATCAATATGTCGTCGGCTCAAACATTACAAACATCTGTTGAAGATCATATTGATTACTCTGAGGGATGCTCCTAAGAATTATAACACCTCTGGCTATAAACTTAATGCAAGGTGCGCGTACCATTCCAACATTCCTGGACATTACAAAAAACCATTGCTGGACATTGAGGAATAAGATTCAAGATCTAATTGATAATAGGGAAATCAAATTCAACCCTCCCGAAGCTCATGTGGTGACCACCACTCCTATGCCCAGTCATGACAAGACTAATTGACGTCTAGACGGACGAACTTTTGGATCATTAGATCTACTTTCATTTGCAAGTTTCTTCTCTGTTTGTTTAAACATTAAAATTATGATAGACATTATCTGTTTTAACAATCATCATCAGTGCATTGCATATGATTGTCTTGAATAAATTATTTCGTTATCACTCATGTTAAATTATGTCTTTATTTTGCATATGTTTTTGTGATATTCAACTCCTGCTAAAGTTGTATACCTTTTAAGGGAGGATGACGAAAACGATACCGCAACCTCATACAATATGCTTTTGAGCGGACTATGCTGATGATGTACAGGCATTGTTTCAATTCCTAAACAGTGGAGATATAAGGATGTTAATCCCTCGTCAACCCCTTTTGAGCCTAAGAAGTAGAAGTTTCTTTCTTGTCCTGATTCAAAACCCTCGATCATAACCTAGGGCAGGGTAGTTCTCAGTTAATCTGGCTGTGCATTCTATTTTAAGAGAATCATTCAGTACACCTTTCAACAAAGGTTTCAATCACAAGCGTTCGTCCGCACACATCAAAGAAGTGTCGGAGATGTCAATCAAAAGACAATGACGGTTCATCAATCATCAAACAAGGCAGTCATTATCTTTAAAAAAGAGAAAAATGGAAAAAACATATATACAAACAAAAGCCTGCTAAGTCAAAAATAAAAAAAAAGACTTAGGCAAAAATCAAGGCATCCCGCTGACTGTAAGCTCAAAAGAGACAGTTCAGGCAAAAGTTAGGGATATCAAAAAGATGAAAAAAGAAGTCAATAAATTCTTGAACAACTCAAAGTTGTGGTTACCAAAAGGAAGAAGTGACTGCCATCTCAAAAGTTCTCTCTGCTTGTGAACCATCATCATTATCAAAGGCGCAAATCCATAGATCTCTTGGAACCTGAATGCATAAGTTGAATTAACTGAGCTTAGGATCGCAGAACATCACGAAGATGGGTGGGTATAAATAAACTTTGAGCCTTTATTCTTTGTTTCTTGAACCGTGAACCAAGCCACGTTACAACCCTTGAAAGTCCTAATTGAAGTATGGTTAGTTCGAAAGCATACTGTCACCGAAAGGTATCCCGACTCCTTAAGGTTTACCAAAAATGCTGAGTTGATATTTTCGTTTTACAAACATCATGTTCTTACAAATGTCATGTTTTTACATCTCCTGCTTTAATGTTTTTCAAAAAACTCAAGACAAACGTATGCATTGCATCTCATGAATACATTATTAGACATATTCTGCTACATAATTTCAAATGTTAGCAACAGAAAGAATTTGCACAGGGTACAACTAATAACTAAAAGTTATCCCGACAGACAATATTACTCCAAGAAGCCATGTCTCTTACATATACAAGGGGCATGACATGTTTTGTCCAATCAATCTGGGGCAATCAAGTCAAGATTCCGAGAACCTCTCATGGATGCTCGAACAATTAGGGGCATGCGTCCAAGTATATCTAAAGCTACTCCCCAATCAACGTGAGACATTGTCAGGAGACTATGATTACTGGGGGCATATCGCCCATAGTGAACATCTCATAAAGTCCTCGCGAGGCGAATCTTTTCAAAGTTCCTGCTAACTGGGGCAAATCTATGCAAGTCCAGTTTGACATCGTGATCAATCTTCAGTGGCTTATCCTAATTAAATTCAGGAATGGTAGGCACTATAATACTAGGGGCAACATTCAAATAAGCTGATTTCGCAAGATCATATCCCCACAGAGTAATCATTAAGAAGATATGTTCAAACATACTCGTCCTGACAAAGACATGGCTCCCCAACAGAGCTTACATCTTCAACACTACCGGTCATCCAACATGTTGCTCTTCTCCAACATGGTTTATCAATATCTCTAAATCAGGGTACATCAAACTACTGATCATCCCCAAGCAGAAACCATAAATCCCCAGCTGAGCATCTTCAAGATAAGATCAAACATCAAAATTACAATGACATGAAGATCCACCTTCTCAATCAAGATGTGTCAAATGGCATAGTCATACGTCATAAATCATAAATATATTCATACAATTGCATACACGTTCATACATAATACATAAAGCATCGCGACAAGTGCATACATAACATGCGAGGTTCTCATTTATTTTGAGAATCCCGTCACACAAACGCATTGCATGCATCATGACATGGCATAAAGAAAACTAACTTTACCTTTTTCAGGTTACTACTACAGTCAAAAATAAACACTATCTATCTTCAGATTTAAGTCGATACCTTTGACGGTTCCTTAACAATCCATCTTCAGATTTAAGTCGATACCTTTGACGGTTCCTTAATGACCTCTTACGGATTTAAGTCGATACCTTGGACGGTTCCTTAATGATCCACCTTCAGAGTTAAGTCGATACCTTGGACGGTTCCTTAACAATCTACCTCCAGGTCTAAGTCGATACCTTGGACGGTTCCTTAATGATCTACCTTTGGAGTTAAGTCGATACCTTGGACGGTTCCTTAATGATCCACCTTCAGAGTTAAGTCGATGCCTTGGACGGCTCCTTAACAATCTACCTTTAGATCTAAGTCGATACCTCGGACGGTTCCTTAATGATCTACCTTTTGGAGTTAAGTCGATACCTTGGACGGTTCCTTAATGATCCACCTTCAGAGTTAAGTCGATACCTTGGACGGTTCCTTAACAATCTATCTTCAGATTTAAGTCGATATCTCAGACGATTCCTTAAACAATCAACTTGCCAAAATCTAAAAAGCGGTAATCTCGGACGGTTCCGTAACAATCAACACTCAAAAAAACTACTTCTCAAACACTCCAAACATAATCTAATGCATGATGTACTGGATGGCATCTTTAAGCCCATCCCCATCATATGTCTTTTCCGAACACTTGGATGACATCTTTAAACCCATCTCCAACAAACACTTCTCAATACTTCAAGCTCGGATATAGTCTAACGTACGACTTATTCTGACTTTTGTATTTATCCAGATCAGACGGCATCTTTAAGCCCGTCTCATACATCTTTTCTAACACTTGGACGGCATCTTCAAAGCCCGTCTCTGGTAAAAGTCCCTGCTCCAGTCAGGGCAAATTCTTGGGTATTCTAATGTTCAATCATCTTCCACCTTCAGATACCGACTGACATACAAACCACTCTACATCTTCAGGTTTAAGATAATTGAACAGGGGCAGCTGTCATACCCCAAAATTTGCCCATACTATTTCTCATGTGCAAGTTCAAATCAATGCACAAGGTTCCTAGAACACTTCCATATGATAAAAATTGAGAGAGTTATGACTTGGTGATATTGGCCATATTTTGAGAAAACGCATAGAACAAATACTGAGTGTTCATCTTTTTTTAAAGGGGCCTAAGTTTTGTGATTCAAACTTGTTCCAAAAGGTCATCCATGACCCATAATCCATTCAACCATTTTTTAGTATTTATTATCTATTTTATTTTGAATTTAAATTCAATTTAAAATTCAATAAAATATTAAAAATATGCAAAGATTATATTTGGATTCCAAGTGTGATTCAAAATCTCACCAAAATCAAAGGAAATTAATTGGATTTTATTTAAGGGATAATTGGCTAAATTTGGTACCAATCTAGCAAGTTTCCCTCGAAAATCAATCAAGAAGATTTCACAAATCAATCTTGCCAATTGCAAAGATTTAGACCAATTCTGTTGACCTACTTGAATCCCCATAAATACCTAGATTAATTCAGAGGCAAGGACGAGTTTTTGGCTGGGCAAGAGAACCTGAACCGAATCCTTAAAATTCTCCCAAAAAATCCACATCGTTTCCTCAATTGCAGCGAAGTTCAAAGCTTGTTACCGATTGATTACGTATCTTGGATGCTTCCTGAAGGCGTTTGAAGCATCTGCAGAGTCGCACGCGTCAAGCATCACCGCTAAAATCACTCACGGTTTGCCTTTTTCTTGTTTTAATTCAATCGCATCAATTTACGCATCATGAGCATGTTTTGATCATGTGTTTACGTTTGTATGAGTGTTTGGTTCGTTTCTGGATAATTGGATCGAAGTTTAAGTGCAGGTTCGGCCCCCCACCATTTTTAGGGTTTATGAACCTCAAATTAGGGATTTCGGATGGAGGCGAAATCGACCCAAATTAATGGCCCCATTTGATTCGCAGTACCGTTTATAGTTGATTTTGATTGTTAGTTGTGTTGTTTTGAGCGTGATTTGCAGATTTGATGAGGGAGGGTCTACGGCCACGCACGAGAAACCGTTGCCTAAAAGCTGTTATATTTTTCCAGAAACTCAACGAGGAAGAAGAAGTGGCCTGGGCGCGCAAAGCTTGTTTAAATTCCTGAATTAATTTGGTTTTTTCTATATATAGTATATTACGTTTATGTTATTATCATCAAATGACAATTGGTTCAGTGGTAACAGAAGCGCGTTAAGGCTTACATGTACAAGGTCAGGGGTTCGACCCCTGCGCGTGACAAGCTATTATTTTTGGGTTTGTTTTCTTTAAGTGTTCATGCAGATCCTGTGTGCGATGCGCGTAGGCGTTACTATACACCCTCAAGATCCGACCGTCAAATCTGCAGCGTTTTGGATCAAGCGTACCAGGGTTGAAGGATTATCACATGGGCATTCAGTCTCACCACACTCAAGCATCAGCTAAGTTTCTTTCAAATTTTATTTATTTATTATTACATAAGCTTGTTTTTTATTTAATTATATATCTATATGCAATTCTTTCTTTATATTTTCCTTTTACAAAACATTTTATTAAATTTCTTTTTCTTTTCATAAATAATAAAAATCATATTTTTATATATTTATCTTATCTTATTTATTTATTTTATTTATATTAATTATTAAAATTAGTTTTTATTCATTTAAAATTCTTTAAAAATTCATATATATTTTATTTCAATTCCAAAAATTCCTAAAAAATTTATTTCTTACACTCGATTCAATCTTTTGTCCCGATTTAATTAATTAGGTCGCAAGACCAATAATTAATTAAATCAATTTACCATTATACTCGATTTGAATCCTAATTAGGGTTTGCCCTACACTGAATATATCTCTTCTGTGCCTTTTCAGGTTTACCAACATGGTTCTTTCCGACTATGCGCCTCGCCGATTATAGAAGCTAAGTTCTATTTCATATTTATTTTAAATAGTCATTCTGTTTTATTTTGTTCCTTTTCATCAAATTAGGGTTAACCTTAATTGCCAATGAACTGCCTATACACTCACGCCTTGTTGTTTCTTCTTTCAGTTCTCAATGGTCAGAGTCAATGCTTCAAGCTACCCCCAATTCTCAACCTTCATCAATCGAAGCTAAGTTTCTTTTACCTTTTTCTTTTATTGTTATTTTTATTGATTAGTGTTAACCATACCTGCATCGGAACCGATAATGCACTCACCCCTATTTTCTGTTTATTTTTCCTCTTCCAATCTTCAGGGTTTGCCAAATGCCAAAGCTTCGCATAGTCGGTAACTCTAAACCCTGATTTTAAATTATTACTTCCCCTTTCCTCCGCTGGTTGCAATTTCCCTTCCCCCATTATTATTGTTAATATTAATTGTTGTGGTTAGTAATTATAGGGAGTGCAAGCTTGTAATTAACTTAGAATCACTAATTACAAGATAATATAACCGAATATAATCACATGATTGTTGCACCCACGCACTCTTTTGGGGTAACCTCTCTGTTGCCTGTTGCCTTGTTGCCTGTTGCCTTGTTGCCTTGTATTTTGTGCAGAATAGCCAGTCCCTCGAATACGAGGATACCTCAGCCATGTTGCCTCGATTAAAGGTCATGGTCCCTAATGATGCTGCCTTCGATACACTAACATGACCTCGACCCTCGAAAGTTGCCTACGGAAAAGGCTGAGGTATCTTCTGGCTGCCTACGAAATGGCTTATTCTGATCCTTGCCTTAGACTACCTGCCCTTCTATGGCATGGGACAGTCTTATGGCAAAGGATGCTTCGATGACCCTTCAACCTCCAAACGAAAGGCTTCCTGCCCTCTTACGGCAAGGATAGACCCTTTCATTCTGAAAGGCAAAAAGAGACCTATCATCTGAGTTTAAGGTAATTGCCCCTAATTGCCTTGCAATGCTCAAACCTTTTTATTATATTCTTTCTCATAATTTTTCAAAAGGGCAACGCTTATTCACAAGCTAAAGTCCCTATCTCTTTCATCTACTTTTTCTGAAAACGAGCAAGCAAAGCAATTAAGAGCCCATGGAAAACCATGGATGCAAAGGGTGCCTTACACCTTCCCTTTGCATAAATTACCCCCCGAACTTAGATTTCTTTAAAAAGGTTTTTTTTTCTGTTTCTTTTTGCCTTTCCGAATTTGTTTGGATAAAATAAAAGTCGGTGGCGACTCTTGCTTACCGCGACATTCCGATTATTAAAAAGTCAGTTCACCGTGTTACAGGGGGCATCTGTTGGCTTGGAAATTCTAGCTGGATAAAGTCAACAAAAAACACTAGAAAGTCAATAAATAAGACTAGTTGATTACGTTGAAAGATGGTAAGTATTGAAAAATCTCGACAGAAGGAGGTCTAACCTATAAATACACGTCGACCCAAGAGTGTTCGGTGAAGCATGGTTAGCTTGGTTTGGAAGAATCTCAAGAACATATCCATAAGATTAGGATCACTCTATCCACTAAACATGTCTGAATTCTCGAAAAGGGGATTTCGACATAATGATCAGATTCGACAAGGTCACCAGTTCTTAAGGACTTAAAATAATTTTATAAGTCTTAGTTCAGGCAAGCAAGAAAGCACTTCACCAGACGCTACATGAACAGAGTCAGATAGGCTTGAAAGAGGTTGGGAAGTTCAAAGCACGTTGAAAGGCGTTTATTAGCATGATGTCTAGTTCGTCAACATTTATCTCTCCGAAAATGCAGGAAAACAAGTCTTAACATGGATGTTCAAGTAGTGGGAATCATGTCCAATCTTTTAGGGATTAGCCACTGTCGACGGTTATCTTTAAAGTAGTATAAATAACAGACTCCTACACTATATTCGAGGTCGCAAAATTTTTATAACTCTCTATAGAACTGGAGTACCAGAGTCAAAGAGAGAAACAGTTTGTGAGGAACATGTATGAGTCTACGTCCCTTGATTTTAGTTATCTTTATGCTACCTTAAATGGAACATTCTTACTATAATGTCATTTACTGCACGTTATCATTTAATTTCATTTATTAAACTTTTCATTCATTGCTTCAATCCAAACTCTTCTTCAATTAAAGTTTCTGACGTTTTTGTCTTTGTGAAAACATGCACAATCAATTTGCAAACATACATTTTTCGTACATTTAATGTGCACAGATTGTTCCCGAGATTTTTTGAGTTAATTTCACAAGCTAATCAAACTCGTGACTATTCGCCAAAACACCTGTGAACACCTCTAAATTGGAATAAAATGGCTTTCATAACTGACAGAGGCAAATTCTACTACAAGGTCATGCTCATTGGCCTAAAAATGCGGGAAATACCTACCAACAGATGATGAACAAATTGTTCGCCAGTCAAATATAAGGAATATTGGAAGTTTATGGACAACATATTTTTTCAAATATAAGGAGTATTTGAAGCATACAACACATCTAAAGTCCATATTCAGTGAAGTAAGAAAATATGGAATATAGTTTAACCTTGAAAATTGCCCTTTCGGGGTGCGGTTAGAAAAATTCATGGGGTACTACCTTACAAATAGAAGGATATAGGTGAACCTTATTCAATGGTAAGAAGTGGTCAACATGGAAGCTCTAAAAACCATTAAAGGATTTCAAGAACTAAATGGCAGCAGTTAAAATTTCCTAATTTATTTCTTAGTTGGCCTACCATGCTCTCCCATCTTACAAACTTTTGAGGAAAAAAGTAAAATTCAAACGGACCCCTAAATGCAATATAGAATTTTCTAAACTTAAAGAAGTGTTATCACAATCATCCCTAATGGTTTGACCGAGAGAAGGGGAACCCCTCCTTTTGTACCTTTTTCGTATCTCAAGAAGTATTAGGTTACATAAAGGTGGTGAAGACACTCTGACACTCATAATAAAATCTAATAAATTTAGATATTACTTTCTTGCTCACACCATACTATTAAGAAGCAATTACCCTATCAAATAAATACTCCATAAGTCGGACCTTGTACGAATGATGATGAAGTGGGTTATAGAATTGTTTGATTTTGATATCTCTTTGGAGACCAAAAAAGTGCTCAAATCTTAAGCATTTGAATATCCTCTACGTGAATCATTTTTTGTGGACAGTTCTTCCAATACCCAAGGAAACGGTGTCAGACTCCTTTTAGAGAGTGAATGCGACAACATATTAGAGGTAGCTATAAGAATTAAATTCCATACTTTAAAGAACCAAGAAGAGTACAAATCATGCCTAGCTGGGTTGCGACTAAACTTTGAAATGAGAGTCGAAATAGTTACGATAAAATCATATTCACAACTCGTCTCCTCGCAAGTGCAAGGTGAATATCAAGCCAAAGATAGCATAGTGCAGAAATATTTGTCTTAGATAAAATTATCTATGACGAAGTTCAAAAAGTGGAAATACACCACAACCCCTGAGAAGAAACCAATCGAGTCGATCTGTTGTCAAAGTCGGCCAGTTCTAAAACAAGAAACTATAATAAAATTGTCATTCATGATACATTAACCATCCCTAGTATAGAAGAGGAGTTGAACACAATAGAATAATGATAGGTAACTCAAAGCAGGATGACATTCATAGCAAGATACATCACCAACGAAGAACTCCTAGAGGATCAAAAGGAAGCGATAAAAGTAAGAATAAAATCTTTCTCATACTCATTAGTTAAGGGACACTTTTACGAAAGAGGGTTCAACAATTTCCTAATGAAATGCTTTATCAAAGAGAAAAAGAAGAAAGTACTTTAGAACTCACAAAGGACTAACATGACGATATTTGTGAGGATACATTTTGGCCAAGAAGACTCTAAGGGTTGGATATTTCTGGTCAAGCATGAGGGAAGACACCAAGACACACTTTCAGAAATACCACAAATACCAATAGCACAATGAAATCTACCTTGCATCTCCAACAGAAATAAGTAACTTCTCATCTTCATGGCCTTTCGCTTGGTGGGGAATGGACAATTTAGGCAATGTCCCTTTGGCGCTCGAACAACTCAAATTACTAATAGTGACAATTGACTAATTTACAATAAGGATCAATGGAGAACCACTAGCAAAAATCATTGCCCATCACATTTTGCATTTCTTTAAAAGGAATATACTCACTCAGTTCGGGATCCCTCAGATAGTAGTTGTGAATCTTTGTGCTTGCAGGTATAATATATACATTAGTTAAATGACCTGAATTATTTTGATGATGACAACACTATAAGGTGAAGTTTTTATTTGAAGTTATGATCAAGTTGTTATGATTAGGAGATTAATATGTCAAAGCTAATCTCTTAAGGATAACACTTGATGTCAAGCAGCGTTCGATGAAATCCCTGATGATCTCCATTCAAGCAATCTCTGTAGTGATCGTGTCTATTAAGAAGTCATATTGATTCTCACCTATATGAAGAAGTCAAGTCTCAGATGAAGTGTTAAATCATTGATGAATCAAGTAAGAAATTTTGAAATTTCAAAGATTATGAAAGAGAGGAAGTATGAAATCTCGACTGGTACATGTCTTAGTGATCAGAGTCTTGTAAAATATATTATATTATTTCTTAAATTACTAAGGCAATCACACACTCACCAAAAGAGTATTTTTAACCTATCTATTTGATAAAAAAAACTTTAAAACCCTTAGAGGAACCATCAAAGTCTTGTAGGGTTCAACATGGTTATTCTTAAACATTTAAGAAGCTTATATACACTGCCTAGTCGATTAATTCCCTTAACCAATTGATTAAAGCATGACATAAAGCTTCTTAATCGATTAAGACACTAGCCTTATAGGTTTTTCTCTTTTTGAAAATTAAGATTGTCGTTTTTGTGAAACACATAATCAATTATGAGAATTAAAAAGCCTATGATAATTTTCTTTTTAATATTTTTTCATAAACATATTAAATTGTAAATTAAAAGCATTTTATAGGATAAATTTAATTATACTCAACCATATTAAATCTAAAATCTAATTGTACTACAATACTTTTTTCGTCCAAAGTAAGAAATTGTTAAGGCTAAAAAAGTTATCTATTATAAATTATTTTACAATTTAAAATTTTTAATGTTTATTTTTTCATCATACTCATTATTATTATTTATTATTCTCTTTTAATTTTTAATATATTTTTATAAAGTTTCTTATATTTTTCAATGTGTATAATATTCTTTTAAAATTAATTAAAAAACTATAGAGGGAGATGTCTCTAGAATCACTTTTGTGTAGATTCAAACCTCAATTAATTGAACTCTTTCCAATAAGTGCATTCATTATCAAAAACCACTCAACTCTGTGTGATCTGATGAATGCAGCAGAGCAGAGTTATTAATATGTGTAAAAAGAGTAAGGCAATAAAGTAATTTCACCTCGTATCCTTCCCATTTTATCAAAACCAAACCTCTTTACTTCTAAATATAGCTTTAACCTCTGTGTTTTTCTTTCTCTTTTCACAACCTTTTCCTCTGCCACGTTACACTCACACAAGGGCATTCTAGTAAAAACATCATCTGAAAACACATAACAAATCTGAAAGCTGGAAATTATCACTCTGTTCACTCCTCATTGGCTGCACCTCCACAGCAACAAAATCCAATGCTATTTTATACTATTATCTTCTCTCTTGAACCTTCCTACTCAGGTTTCTTCATTTCTTCATCACCACCACTCTCACCTCTACACGCAACATAGATATTTTTTCACTTCTGTTGGTTCTCAGAGACAGACAAACAGGTAGTTTTTTCTTTGGTTTTTCTGTTGTTGTTTTTAAGTTCTTAGTATTCATGTTTCATACTTCATATGTTGTTTTTGTTTCTGTCTTGTCAAATGAAGGTTTGCCGTTTATTTTGATACTGTTTTTTTTTGTCTTTTTTTTTTTTTTTTACTTTTCACACCTCCCCTTTCATTTCTTCTAGAATTTATGCAAAACCCAAGTGAAATAAATAGTTTTCCTTTGTGGGTTTTCTTTTTTACGACTATTTATTAGATCTTAGAGGTTTTTTGTGTTGAATATTTGAATAAAAATCAAATTTTTATTACAGGGATTTTTTGAAGAAGAAGAAAAAATGGAGTCAGATCTTCAGCAGCATCCAACTATGTTTCTAGATCATCAGAATCATCACCAGCAGCAACAAATGAATACGGGATTGACACGGTTTAAATCTGCACCAAGTTCATATTTTTCGAATATAATTGATAAAGAGTTCTATGAGCATCTTTTTAACCGACCTTCTAGTCCTGAAACCGAGCGAGTTTTCGCTCGGTTTATGAATAGTCTTAGTGGTAGTGGTAGTGGCGGTGGCGGTGGTGGTGATGCTGAAAGTGCTTCTGCTACAGCTTCTGTAGCTGTAGGTGTAGCTGTAGCTGCTGGAGATGATTCATTGACTCAGAATCTAGTGTCAAGTTTTCAACAAGAACTTCTTCCTATAGTTAAGGAAGAGATTGATCAACAATCTCAAACTATGATGGCATCGATGAATAACGAAACTGTAGATCTTCAACAGCTTCAACGACAACAAAGCAATATGAATAATTATGGTTCCTCTGGTCCTCAGAAGTTTTACCAAAGCTCTGGAAGACCGCCTTTGCCGAATCAAATGAAGACTGGTAGAGGAAGTTGTTCTAATCTTATTAGACATGGTAGTTCACCTGCTGGATTGTTTTCTAACATTAACATTGAAACTGGTATATCTTCAAAGTCTTTTCCTTTTCTTCGCTTAACGATTGCTTAATAATGATGCTAGCTAGTTTGATTGGCAGGTTTTGCTGTTATGAGAGGGATTGGAACGATCGGAACTGCTAACAGCACTAGCAAAGAAGCGAATTTTTCTTCTTCTGCGGTGCGGTTAAAGAGTGCTCCAGACTACTCATCGGTGTTAGGGGGCGAAATCGGGAATAGTAGCAATCCTCAGAACAATCTAGAATCGGAAGGTTTTGCTGAAACCCGGGGTGACGATTTCATCCCGGGTTTTCCTTTAGGTTCTACATGGGAAGACACTGCAATGATATCTGATAATATTACCGGTCTGAAAAGATACAGAGACGATGACGATGTAAAACCGTTTTCTGCAGGTTTAAATGTGGCTGATACTAAGGTAGTAGTAGAATTGTACTATTGGAATTTGGTTTTTAACATCACTATTGTTCAATAGTTGTTATAGTGCTATTTTTCTGCAATACGATATTGCGAGACTTTAGCACTAAAGTGTAGCAGAATTTGAATAAACTGTCGCTTTTTGCGATGCAATTGACAACATTGACATAATTTTGTTGCATTGATCAGAATGAAACAGGAGGCCATACTCCTGCTGCTCCTTTGGCTCATCAGACGAGTTTGCCTAATACCACGGCAGAATTGGCAGCCATTGAAAAGTTTTTACAATTCTCAGATTCTGTGCCGTGCAAAATCCGCGCCAAGCGCGGCTGCGCCACTCACCCGAGAAGCATTGCAGAAAGGGTATAAATTTATTATTCCACTATAAATAATTCCAACTGCGGGACACATTTAGTCCGCGCACACGAAAACCGTTTCCTGGCCTTTATGTGAAATACTTTCAGGTTAGAAGAACTAAAATCAGCGAGCGAATGCGGAAACTACAAGATCTGGTGCCAAACATGGATAAGGTAATGTTTTTGACTTTATAGCACACTTACCAACCTATGTAACAAACCAAACATTGTTTCTTCTATTTGCAGCAAACAAACACATCAGATATGTTGGACTTAGCTGTTGAGTATATTAAAGACCTACAAAAGCAAGTTGAGGTATGTTCAAACAATTGACCAATCTCAACTTTTTCAAACAATATATGCCATAAATATTCATACATCATTGCACATTCAGTTACTCATTTTTTTCTTTCTATAAATATACAGACTCTTTCAGAAAATAGAGCCAAGTGCACGTGCTCACATCACCAATAAGGGAAATAAAATCAAGAATGATGATGATGATAAAGGAGTTAGAGTTTTTCTTTTGTACAGATTTTGTTGTAATAATTTGGTCTAGAAATTAAAGCAGCTTAATTTAATTTTCTGATATAATAATTTTTTGTTTGTATTATGTTAGTATTACTACTATGTTGTTTGTTACTTTCTCTATGGTTCTTTTGGAGTGGTGGGGGAATGAGATCATAAAAGTTGACTTTTATTATAAGATCATATAATTTGATGTATGTATGTGATGTCATCACATATACAAAGCATTGTGTACGAAATCTGGTGAGACAAGTTTATTATGTTGGTTTTAATTTTTCTAAGGGCCCTCCATTTTAAGGGAATGGTCGATTTTGCATCTTTCATTGAGTGTTGGTTTTGAAGGAACAATAAATTGATGGCATGTTTGGGCTTGATTTAACATCAAAAGTAAATACATGGAAACATGGGGACCAAAACCGACAATATTTTTTATTTATTTTGCCTTCCTTTTTCCTTCATGATCTTAATCTTAGTATAAGGGGCTAGTATACACTAATACTTAGTCTATACTTATCATATTCACAATCATATATAAATTAGTGATAACTACTTTGTTAGTTGGTAGTTAAGTTAGTTTTAGTTCACTAACTTGTAACTTTTTTGGTACTTAAGCTTGTTAGAGTTTGTTAAGAGTACATGATAGCATAGTTGTCCACACACTATACATAAATTTCAAACTTGAAGGCATGGTTATATCAGTCTGCATGCTGAATTTTGGAACCAAAACTCTTGATGAAATCGTTAAACTCAAAACCAAGTTTGTGCCTCATATTAAGAAAACTGAGTTAATCCTGTCAAACTACAAGTCTCAGCATCCCGTCAGACATCATAACCAATACTATAATGTATATGCCATATAATCCTGAGCATGTCACTATTGTGGTTTATAAGTTCATATACGACCTTATTACTATAAATTTGATTATTTTATATAGACTATGTTAGACTATGTTAAACATGTGACTCCATAAACAAGATGGAGTGAATTGTGTGTTATTGAAAAAACAGTAGTTTGATTTTATTTTTTTACAATTATTTTTAAATTTTAAAACCATTTTGAAAACATTTTAATAATTTAGCACCTGAAAGATAAATAAGCAGAAAATAAATTGTTAAGGGTAAGAGAGATAACATCAGGAGTTATAGAGGTTCAATCAAAATGAAGTGACATAATCCTCTCCTCAAGATTCGATCTTGAGAGTATCCAATAATTATTATAAGCTTTTAGTAGTCGAACTCCCTTATACAAGGAATAATGAAGTTTCTGGCTAACTTCAAAGTAAACAACGAATATCGGATAGAAGCGATAGTCTTATTGAAGGAGTTAATCCCCAAGTTAAATCGAGATTTTACACATGCTTATCTCAAACCAAGATGAGATTTTGAAACGAGCTGAAGTCACGAATCAAACCAAAGTTTAAACCAGGCTGGCCATGAACCACTAAGATTTTGAATCAGGATGATCTCGAACCAAAGAAATTTTTTGACCGGAATGAACTTATAAATCGAACTGAAGTTTTTATCAGGATAACCACAACCCAAGTGATATGTTGAACCGGGTTGATCTCGATACAAAGTAAGCTTTTGATCGGGCTTAGCTTACGAACCTAAACGACAACTTAGAATCTAAATCCCCAAACTGAAGCTTTTTTACGGGTTTAACTTTTAACTCAAATACACAATCCCTTATAGATAAAATAATCAGTCAATCGAAAATATTTTTTTGGTGAACTTACAACAATGCCCTTTCTAAAATTACAAAAAATACCTCACTGAGAAAAATAACTTTTTCGAATTGATATGACCAAACTCAAGTGAAAGAAAGTAAAGAAAAATATTTTAAAGGGAGAGAGTGTGAAGTGTGAGATAGAGTGCTCTTGATCCTGGATATGAAAATGTGAAGGAAATAACCTCTATTTACAGGCTAGAGGTTGACACAAAAAAGAAAAAATTCTTGGGTCAAATTTAATGTGCCAATAGATTGACATCATGCTCCAACTGATTGGCAGACCTCAAAATAAACGTCTAGGCTGTTTTAAAAAGAAGGAAAGGAGATATAGTCGTTTTCATTCATTAAGACAATGTCGCAAATGTATAAGGACCACTTTTGCACTAACCCAATCGATTAGGTCTTCGTGTCAATCAATTGAACATTACAAGTTTCGTCTAAAACATTCAGACAGTTCCTGATTCAACGAGCTTCGAAAACATTTTTAGGAGTATTTTCTTAATAAAACATGTTTTATTGTGTGTGTGATTTTAGCCGCATAACTTTATGAAAAACCCTTATGCTTTTACAACATACAATTCACTCAGGCGCGACTTGGCGAGCTTCCTCTCTTTCACACTTTGAAACTTCAAGACTTGTCAGATAATCCAGTCATACAGAAACTTACTTGAATTCTTATTGAATATGAGGCTTGAGATTTCTTCTTATTTAGTGCCAAGTCATCTTTGTAGTTATTATTTATCTGTATCTTAGTCTGCTTGAATCTTTAACAGCTTATTATGCTTGCACTTTAGTGGTCATCATCAAAATCTAGTTAGCATTATAAAAAGCATATTCATTTTCAAGAGCATGTTGTCCATACCTTCTTTGATTTCTAAATCTGCATAACATGGTTCCACATACCTTTCTACTAATATCAGTCTCATCTTACCTGAAATGCAACAAAAGATGTGCACCCTCAACAAGTGTGGAAAGCCAAGAAGGAAACTCTAAGCCATATAGCCTATACCTACTTAAGAGTTTCTTCTCGAGGAGATTGATACTTTAGTAGTGGTTTTTCTTGACACATTTCATGAGAAAAGAACAACCTGAAGGACATGGAATCATACTCTAATAGCTATGTCACCTTCGGCGATGAAACCAAAGGCAAAATCGTAGGCAAAGGGTAGTTAGACTGCCTATATCTCCCAAGTGTTAATTACGTGCTTCTTGGTGAAGGTTTCACTGTCAATCTCATCAACATTAATTAACTTTAAGATCATGTCAATAGTTTTGAATGCACTATCATTGTGTTAGCTGGATTTTTTGACGTATCTCAAATGTTCAATAAGTCAAGTGAAGTTTAAAATAATTAAAAGAATTATAGCATTAGGTTTCGTGTGTTGCAATTACTACAGAAACTCATTATACTTAAAGTATCCAAGCGAAAGTGAGAAAAGAGTTCAACTGAGTGCAGCCTATGTGTTCAAATACAACATTTTATTTATGCAAAGTCTTTTACACTAAGTTATTTTCCTGTACTTTTACTTTCTGTCGAAGTCTTTACTCTCTTTGCATTTACATTCTCTTTTCACCTTTTTATTGTCCTAAGGATTTTGACCACGTCGAAATCTACTTCCTTAACAGAGAAAACCATACAAAAATATCAAAAAAACTTTTTGCATACATGTCTTAGGATCACCTAGTCGATCCTACAAGTAACCATTTTGGGAGGACTAGCGCTTGTTTGCCAAATTTACGGCGAACAAGTTCGGTGTTCAAAATTGACATTTGGACTAGAAGCATGGAACACGCGTAATCTGCTTATAGCATGATCAAACGATTGACGTTTTTGTCGCTCACGTTCTCCTTGGAAATAGAAGATCATGATTGCTTTTGTGAATCATGCACATCTCGATGTGACGTTTGGGAAAAGTGGCTATACTAGCTGCGACGTCAGTACAATATTTTCGCGTCGAAAATACTCAAAAAAGTCCCCTTCTTCCTCTGATCGAAGAAGACATTTTTGGGAAACAATTTGTTAGCTAGATTTTTTGACGTATCTCTTATGTTCAACAAGTCAGGAGAAGTTTAAAACAATTAAAGGAATTCATCTAAAGTTATTGATATTATTTCGACGAGATGTCAAGTGGATGGTTTGATAGATTTGTCCAAGGAGACATGTCAAAGTTCCCATACGCGCAGTAGTCTTGGGACTTAGTGGTTTTTTTATTGACTTGGAAGATATTTTGATTAAGGAAATTAAAATACGCAACAAGGCTAAGTAAACCATTTTTCGGCCTAACCTGAACTTAAAGGACGCATGGAAGTAAGTTAAGGGCGAAAAGCATGCAAGCGAAGACGTGTCAGCGTTTAGAAAAAGTGACGTTCATTAAAGTTATGTAGTTTTCATTATAAATAAGAAATTATAGCGTTAGGTTTCGTGTGTTGCAATTACTACAGAAACTCATTATACTCAAAGTATTTGAGCGAAAGTGAGAAAAAAGTTCAACTGAGCGCAATGTATGTGTTCAAACACCACAATTTATTTATGCAAAGTCTTTTACACTAAATTATTTTCTTGTACTTTTACTTTCTGTCGAAGTCTTTACTCTCTTTGAATTTACATTCTTTTTCCCCTTTTTAATTTGTCCTAAGGATTTTGACCACGTCGAAATCTACGTCCTTTAAACAGAAAATCATACAAAATTATCAAAAAACTTTGTGCACATATGTCATAGGATCGCCTAGTCGATCCTACAAGTAAACCCTTTGGGAAGACTAGCGCTTGTTTGCTAAATTTCACGGCGAACATATTGACAAACATCAAGTTCAACTAATTAAAGGATTTAGATCAACTAATAACTGTTATATGTGGTGTCCGCAAAAGAATAATCAATCTCAATCATGTATGATCTCCAAGATTGATGAAACTAAGTTATGCCATAGAAAATTTGATTATTTAAATCTCATAAGTATGAGAAAGATTGTCTCTAAAAAGACCATTATTGGTCGTCCTAATATCAAGATTGAAGAAAACAAGATTTGTGGAAAATGTTAGATAGGAAAGCAGACCAAGATGTCACACAAGAAGTTTAAACATCTTACCACCTCTAGAGTTCTTCAACTACTCCGCATAGAGCTCATGGGACTCATGCAGGTTGGAAGTCTATGAGGTAGGAGATATGTCTTTGTGTATGTTGATGATTTTTCAAGGTACACTTGGGTTGAGTTCTTACGTGAAAAATTAGATACCTTCACCATCTTTGAAAGTTTGTGGCAGCGTTGGCAATGTGAGAATGGAGAAGAAAAAGGTAAGATTATCCATATTTGCAATAATCATGGAAGAAAATTTGAGAACTCAAGCTTATCAGAATTATGTACATCAGAAGGTTTGGCTCATGAGTTTGTAACCCTTATTACACCACAAAAAATGGGGTTGTTGAGCATAAAAATTGTACTCTTCAAGAGATGGCTAAAGTCATGAATGATACATGCCAAAACTCTTCCTAATCACTTTTGGATGAAGAAAATAAATGTAACGCCCCATACCTTTTTCGGGATTACCGACTGACCCCAGAAATTAACACAGATCTTTTCAGCATATTTTGTCATCACTCACATGTTTTTCGAAAAATTTCCCAAAAAATCATACATCCTAATACTACTCTAAGTCAAACTTCTTTAACTATGAAATTCTTATTAGTTAGACTACTGAAAAGAAAAGAAAATACATATAAATTAAGGTTTTAGAATAACTAACTGCATTGTTAAAGCTACGTAAGCACCTCATCAAAGATTGTATTGCTTAAAGATTCTCTCAAATGAATAAATTCATCTTTCACTTTATGTCCATCTATGAACATAAAATTGTTAGAACAAGATTTGTTCTGATCAATTATCTTAGTTTTGATGATAACAATAATATGAATTTTGCTTAAGATAATATGGTACTCTAATCCAATGCAATTTCCTTTTCAGGAAATATATAAAGAGTATGCATAATTCAGCGCTCAGAAGCTTTGTCTCAAGGTTTCAGCATGCAACATCAGAACATGGTCTGGCAAGACATCAGAAGATGGTCGAAGCAGAATCAGAACATGGGTCTATGGAAGCATCAGAAGAACATGAGATCAGAAGCACTGAAGTTCTGATGGTATCACGCACAGAAGCACTTCAAGGTCAGAAGATCAGAAGATGCTTTGCACCAAGCTGTTTGACTCTGATGATATTCAAACGTTGTATTCACAAACATCAGATCAGAAGGAAGTACAAGTGGCAGGCTACGCTGACTGACAAAAGGAACGTTAGAAGCTATTAAAGGCAACGTCAGTAGACACAGCGTGAACAAGGCTCGAGGTAGTTGACAAAAGCGTATAACATTAAATGCGATGCTGTACGGAACACGCAAAGCATTAAATGCACTCAACGGTCATCTTCTCCAACGCCTATAAATATGAAGTTCTGATGAGAAGCAAGGTTAACGAACTAACACAATTTCTGTGAATATTAACTTGCTGAAACACAGTTCTATTCAAAGCTCAGAATCTTCATCTTCATCAAAGCTCACTACATTGCCGTTGTAATATATTAGTGAGAATAAGCTTAAACGATAAGAGAAATATCACAGTTTGTGATTATAGCTTTTAAGAAGCAATTGTAATACTCTTAGATTTGATTACATTAAGTTGTAAGGAACTAGAGTGATCGTGTGGATCAGAATACTCTAGGAAGTCTTAGAGGTTATCTAAGCAGGTTGTAACTAGAGTGATCGTGTGGATCAGAAGACTCTAGAAAGTCTTAGAGGGTATCTAAGCAGTTGTTCCTGGAGTGATCAGTGTGTGATCAGAAGACTCTGGAAGACTTAGTTGCTGACTAAGTGGAAAACCATTGTAATCCGTGCGATTAGTGGATTAAATCCTCAGTTGAGGTAAATCATCTCTGCGGGGGTGGACTGGAGTAGTTTAGTTAACAACGAACCAGGATAAAAATAACTGTGCAATTTATTTTTATCGGTCAAGTTTTTAAAGCTACACTTATTCAACCCCCCCCCTTTCTAAGTGTTTTTCTATCCTTCAATTGGCATCAGAGCGCCGGTTCTAAGGTGCAAGCACTTAACCGTGTTTAGAAAAGATTCAGGAGGAGAAAAACGCTTCAGTAAAAGATGGCTGATGAAACTGCAAAGTCTACATCTACATCTGGCTCTGCTGAGCAACACAACGGTAACAATGGTTATACTAGACCGCCGGTATTTGATGGTGAAAACTTTGAATACTGGAAAGATAAACTGGAAAGTTACTTTCTTGGTCTAGATGGTGATCTATGGGATCTTCTGATGGATGGTTACAAACATCCGGTAAATGCCAGTGGCGTAAAGCTGACAAGGCAAGAAATGAGTGATGATCAGAAGAAGCTTTTCAGGAATCATCATAAATGCAGAACTGTTTTGCTGAATGCTATCTCTCATGCTGAGTATGAGAAGATATCTAACAGGGAAACGGCCTATGACATATATGAGTCCTTGAAAATGACTCATGAAGGAAATGCTCAAGTCAAGGAGACTAAAGCTCTTGCTCTAATCCAGAAATATGAAGCCTTCAAGATGGAGGATGATGAAGACATTGAAAAGATGTTTTCAAGATTTCAAACTCTTACTGCTGGATTGAGAGTTCTTGACAAGGGATACAACAAGGCTGATCACGTAAAGAAGATCATCAGAAGCTTACCCAGAAGATGGGGTCCTATGGTGACTGCATTTAAGATTGCGAAGAATCTAAATGAAGTCTCTTTGGAAGAGCTGATCAGTGCCCTGAGGAGTCATGAAATTGAACTGGATGCAAACGAGCCTCAAAAGAAAGGTAAGTCTATTGCATTAAAATCCAATATCAAGAAATGCACTAACGCTTTTCAGGCTAGAGAAGAAGATCCTGAAGAATCAGAATCTGAAGAAGAAGATGAACTGTCCTTGATCTCCAGAAGGCTAAATCAACTCTGGAAGAACAAGCAAAGGAAGTTCAGAGGCGTCAGAAGTTTAAAGAAATTTGAACATGGAGAATCTTCTGATGACAGAAGATTTGACAAGAAGAAGGTCATGTGCTATGAATGCAATGAGCCTGGACACTTCAAGAATGAATGTCCAAAACTTCAGAAGGAAAATCCCAAGAAGAAGTTTCATAAGAAGAAAGGTCTTATGGCAACCTGGGATGAGTCAGAAGATGATTCAGACTCTGAAGATGAGCAGGCTAACTGTGCGCTGATGGCGACAGAAGATGACGGATCAGAATCTACATCAGAATCAGATTCTGAAGAGGTATTTTCTGAACTTACTAGAGATGAGTTAGTTTCCAGTCTAACAGAACTTCTGGAATTCAAGTCTCAGATTAGTCTCAAATACAAAAAGCTGAAAAAGCTATTTGAATTTGAAACGAAGAAGCTTGAGTTGGAAAATTCTGAATTAAAAGAAAAAGTTTTAAAATTATCCAATAATGTTGGATCTCCTTCCAATTCAGAAAAATCCACTCCTAGTCTAAACCATATTCTGAAAGAATATGATTTAAGTTTCAGGAAGTTCTTATCTAGAAGTATTGGCAGAAGTCAGCTAGCTTCTATGATATATGCTGTGTCTGGAAACAGTAGAGTTGGCATTGGTTTTGAGGGTGAAACCCCATACAAACTTGAACCTGTTGATAAGATGAAAATCACATACAAGCCATTGTATGATCAGTTCAAGTATGGCCACTCACATGATATTAGGCACACTTCACATGCTCAAAGTTTTCACATTACACACACTAAGAAGCATGTGACACAACCTAGGAAATATCATGAAACTCACATTAAGAATTATCATGCTGTTCCTCCTATTGCTTACAATATTAAACCCAAGTTCAATCAGAACTTGAGAAAATCTAACAAGAAAGGACCCAAGAAAATGTGGGTACCTAAGGATAAGATTATTCCTATTGCAGATATCCTTGGCTGCAAAAAGGACAAAGCACAACATGTCGTGGTACCTGGACTCTGGATGCTCACGACACATGACAGGAAGAAGGTCTATGTTCCAAGACCTGGTGCTTAAGTCTGGAGGAGTAGTCAAATTTGGAGGAGATCAGAAGGGCAAGATAATTGGCTCTGGAACTATAAAGTCTGGTAACTCTCCTTCCATTTCTAATGTACTTCTTGTAGAAGGATTAACACATAACCTCTTATCTATCAGTCAATTGAGTGACAATGGTTATGATATAATCTTTAATCAAAAGTCTTGCAAGGCTGTAAATCAGAAGGATGGCTCAATCCTATTTACAGGCAAGAGGAAGAACAACATTTATAAGACAGATCTGCAAGATCTTATGAGTCAGAAGGTGACTTGTCTTATGTCTGTTTCTGAAGAGCAGTGGGTCTGGCACAGAAGATTAGGTCATGCTAGTTTGAGAAAGATTTCTCAGATTAACAAACTGGATCTTGTCAGAGGACTCCCTAATCTGAAATTCAAATCAGATGCTCTTTGTGAAGCATGTCAGAAGGGCAAGTTCTCCAAACCTGCATTCAAGTCCAAGAATGTTGTTTCTACCTCAAGGCCATTAGAACTCTTGCACATTGATCTGTTTGGCCCAGTCAAAACAGCATCTGTTAGAGGGAAGAAATATGGATTAGTCATCGTAGATGATTATAGCCGCTGGACGTGGGTAAAATTCTTGAAACACAAGGATGAGTCTCATTCAGTGTTCTTTGATTTCTGCATTCAGATTCAATCTGAAAAAGAGTGTAAAATCATAAAGGTCAGAAGTGATCATGGTGGTGAATTTGAGAACAGATTCTTTGAAGAGTTCTTCAAAGAAAATGGTATTGCCCATGATTTCTCTTGTCCTAGAACTCCACAGCAAAATGGAGTTGTAGAACGAAAGAATAGGACTCTGCAAGAAATGGCCAGAACCATGATCAATGAAACCAATATGGCTAAGCATTTCTGGGCAGAAGCAATAAACACTGCATGCTATATTCAGAATAGAATCTCTATCAGACCTATTCTAAATAAGACTCATTATGAATTGTGGAAGAATATAAAGCCCAACATTTCATATTTCCATCCTTTTGGATGTGTATGCTTTATTCTGAACACTAAAGATCATCTTGGTAAGTTTGATTCCAAAGCACAAAAATGTTTCCTTCTTGGATATTCTGAACGCTCAAAAGGCTACAGAGTATACAATACTGAAACATTGATTGTAGAAGAATCAATCAATATCAGGTTTGATGATAAGCTTGGTTCTGAAAAACCAAAGCAGTTTGATAATTTTGCAGATTGTGATATTGATATATCAGAAGTTGTTGAGCCAAGAAGCAACGCATCAGAAGCAGAGCTTCTCAGAAGCAAAGAATCTGAAGATCAAGTATCAGCTTCTCTGGAGAATCTAAGCATTTCTGAAGAACCATCTGTCAGAAGATCATCCAGACTCATTTCTGGTCATTCAGAAGATGTCATTCTTGGAAAGAAGGATGATCCAATCAGAACAAGAGCATTCCTTAAGAACAATGCAGACTGTCAATTAGGTCTTGTATCTTTGATCGAGCCAACTTCTGTTGATCATGCTCTAGAAGATCCAGACTGGATAATTGCTATGCAAGAAGAACTGAATCAGTTTACAAGGAATGATGTTTGGGATCTTGTTCCTAGACCAGATGGATTCAATATAATTGGTACAAAATGGGTCTTCAGAAACAAGCTCAGTGAGAAAGGTGAAGTGGTAAGGAACAAAGCCAGACTGGTGGCTCAGGGTTATAGTCAGCAAGAAGGGATTGACTATACAGAAACCTTTGCACCAGTGGCCAGGTTAGAATCTATTCGTCTATTAATTTCATTTGCCACTCAACATAACATCACTCTCTATCAAATGGATGTTAACAGTGCCTTCTTAAATGGTTATATAGATGAAGAAGTTTATGTCCATCAACCTCCTGGTTTTGAAGACTCCATGTCTCCTAATCATGTTTTTAAACTAAAGAAATCGTTGTATGGATTGAAACAAGCTCCCAGAGCTTGGTATGAACGCTTAAGTTCTTTCCTTCTGGATAATGGTTTCACTAGAGGAAAAGTGGACACTACTCTCTTTTGTAAAACCTTTAAAAGGGATATTTTAATTTGTCAAATATATGTAGATGATATTATTTTTGGAACATCTAATGCTACACTTGGAAAGGAGTTTGTTGAGTCTATGCAGGCTGAGTTTGAAATGAGCATGATGGGAGAACTCAAGTATTTCCTTGGAATACAAATAAATCAAACATCAGAAGGAACGTATGTTCACCAAACCAAGTATGTGAAGGAACTTCTGAAGAAGTTTAATCTTCTAGACTGCAAAGAAGCCAAAACTCCTATGCATCCAACATGCATCCTAGGTAAGGATGAGGTAAGTAAGAAGGTAGATCAGAAGTTATACAGAGGTATGATTGGATCTCTTCTATATTTGACTGCTTCTAGACCTGACATTCTGTTCAGTGTTTGTTTGTGTGCTAGATTCCAATCAGATCCTAGAGAATCTCATTTAACTGCTGTTAAGAGAATTCTAAGGTATCTGAAAGGTACTACTAATGTTGGCTTAGTTTACAGAAAATCTAAAGAATACAACTTAGTAGGATTCTGCGATGCTGACTATGCTGGAGACAGAATTGAAAGAAAGAGTACTTCAGGAAGTTGCCAATTTCTTGGAAGTCATTTGATCTCCTGGTATAGCAAGAAGCAAGCAACTATTGCTCTATCAACAACAGAAGCAGAATATGTCGCTACTGCTGGTTGCAGTACACAGATGCTCTGGATGAAGAGTCAGCTAGAAGATTATCAGATATATGAGAGTAACATTCCTATATTCTGTGATAACACTTCTGCTATATGTTTATCTAAGAATCCTATTCTTCATTCAAAAGCTAAACATATTGAGATTAAACATCATTTCATAAGGGACTATGTTCAGAAGGGTGTTCTAACTTTAAACTTTGTGGATACAGACCATCAATGGGCTGATATCTTTACAAAACCCCTGGCTGAAGATAGGTTTAAGTTCATTCTGAAGAACATCAGTATGGATTTATGCCCAGAATGAGAAGATGAGAAGTTCTTATGTATGAGTATCTTCTGAAATGAAAGTGGATTATTTTTTAATCAGAAGTTCTGATTGAAATCTTTTAGAAATTATGATTCGGTTATTACTAACGTTTCATTGTCTAAGTTGATTCAGAACCTCTTTTAAAGCAAAACAGCTGTAACGTTTTATCTCGGGATGGTAAACCTGTCTTTACTGTTCATGGATAAGCGCGCGTGCAGTTGAAGGGACGCCGACCATAGGTAACTGTGCTAGTCACCTCATTTGTCTTTATTATCTCTCCTCATGTCACGTAACATTAAATGCTATCCATCATTTGTTTCATTTTATTTTCTTTTAAATACTCTTCAAACGCTTCTCCTTCCCTCTTATATTTTCTCTATTACACTCTGTCTCTGTTTTCTTTCTCTATCTCTTTGCATTCATATCAAACCCTAGCTGTTCATTATCTGCTAATCCATCATGAACTCTTCATCAAGCCCAGGAAACCATGAAAATGATCAAAACAAAAAGAGAAAAGCTGTTGAAACATCTTCTTCCAAACCCAAAAAGATAAAGATCACCTATGACCCTCTCTAGGTGAATCCATTCGAAGCAAAGTTGTCTGGAAACTATTCTAGACGTGTGTTTCAACCCCCTGGTGAAAGCCCTCCATCATCTCCATCTTCTTCCTCATCTTTTTACCTTCAAGACTCAACTTCCTCTTCATCTAACCTTTCCTCTCCCTCAACCCATTCCAAAGAAATCTCTTCATCTTCACCTGCTGAGAATGTTGTTTCTGATAGAGATTGTGGAAGATCTGCATCAGAATCAAGTCTCCCTGACCCCTCGCCTGGAAGCCCAAGAAGCAGTCAATGATGCGTTTCACTCCTTCATGGCAAGGAAAACTGCAAATTATGACAGGGTTCAAGACATGCTGGCGCAGATTTTGTCTTAGCTAGGGTCTTAGTCTTTGGTCTTAGTAGTTTTCTTTCCTTGTTGCATCTGCTTGTTAAACATCTTCTCATGTAATATCTTTTGATTATCAATGAAAAGTTTCTTTGTTTTGCATTTCATTGATTTTATTTGTCGTTTTATACATCTGAATCTTTTGAAATATTCTTTTTGATGTTATGACAAAAAGGGGGAGAAGATAAATGATAAATGATTTGATTAATCTATCAGTTGCTGGGTAAAGCTCCCACACATTTACTAACAAGAACTGCAAGTTCTATATGGTTTAAGTGTTTTGCAGGTATAAAGAAGTGAAGAAAATCTTCAAAGCAAACATAAGAAGCGTTATTCTGTAAAAAGAATAAGCTCATGGAAACTGAAGCAAGCTGAGTGCTGTCAAGCTTCAGAATCAGAAGCACTGATAATAGAATTTGATCCATATTTGTCTATTTGCTCTGACAAAATTCTATTTGCTCTGATACATTATTTTAGCCTATATGGCTCTGATACATATCATGTGTTCTAATATACATTTTATGTTCTGACTCGTTCATGCTGACTTTTGTCGTTTAGTTTTGTTCTGTAACATTTCAGGATGTAGAGATGCTCTGATGATGCTCTGGTACATTCAACAATGTTCTGATACAAATCTAGCATGAAGTGATGTTGGTAGAAATTCAAAGCTCTGAAGCTATCCGAGGGAAGCAGAAATCAGAAGCTGTGAATGTTCTAAAGATCCAGAAAACTCAAGTTCTGAAGCTGTCCTAAATGGAAGCAGAAATCAGAAGCTGTGAATGTTCTGAAGATCAAAGAAATTCAAGTTCTGAAGTTGTCCTAGATGGAAGCAGGAATCAGAAGTTGTGAATGTTCTGATGATCAAAGAAATTCAAGTTCTGAAGCTGTCCTAAATGGAAGCAGGAATCAGAAGCTATGAGTGTTCTAGGGATCTAAAGAAATTCAAGTTCTGAAGCTGTCCAATGGAAGCAGAAGTCAGAAGCTATGAATTCTCTGAAGACAGAAGCTTATGTGATCGTCTCTACCGAAATAATCAGGGAAGTCTTTTATTAAAGTTCTTCGAGTATTTATTTCAGGGGGAGATTATTTATCTCAGGGGGAGATTGTTAATCTCAGGGGGAGACATATTCACATGCTTATGCTATAGCTGTGTAATTTGTCTTTTGCCGTCTGCTCTTTCTGATCGCAAATTCATATCATTTATATATGTTTTTGTCATCATCAAAAAGGGGGGGATTGTTAGAACAAGATTTGTTCTGATCAATTATCTTAGTTTTGATGATAACAATAATATGAATTTTGCTTAAGATAATATGGTACTCTAATCCAATGCAATTTCCTTTTCAGGAAATATATAAAGAGTATGCATAATTCAGCGCTCAGAAGCTTTGTCTCAAGGGTTCAGCATGCAACATCAGAACATGGTCTGGCAAGACATCAGAAGATGGTCGAAGCAGAATCAGAACATGAGTCTATGGAAGCATCAGAAGAACATGAGATCAGAAGCACTGAAGTTCTGATGGTATCACGCACAGAAGCACTTCAAGGTCAGAAGATCAGAAGATGCTTTGCACCAAGCTGTTTGACTCTGATGATATTCAAACGTTGTATTCACAAACATCAGATCAGAAGGAAGTACAAGTGGCAGGCTACGCTGACTGACAAAAGGAACGTTAGAAGCTATTAAAGGCAACGTCAGTAGACACAGCGTGAACAAGGCTCGAGGTAGTTGACAAAAGCGTATAACATTAAATGCGATGCTGTACGGAACACGCAAAGCATTAAATGCACTCAACGGTCATCTTCTCCAATGCCTATAAATATGAAGTTCTGATGAGAAGCAAGGTTAACGAACTAACACAATTTCTGTGAATATTAACTTGCTGAAACACAGTTCTATTCAAAGCTCAGAATCTTCATCTTCATCAAAGCTCACTACATTGCTGTTGTAATATATTAGTGAGAATAAGCTTAAACGATAAGAGAAATATCACAGTTTGTGATTATAGCTTTTAAGAAGCAATTGTAATACTCTTAGATTTGATTACATTAAGTTGTAAGGAACTAGAGTGATCGTGTGGATCAGAATACTCTATGAAGTCTTAGAGGTTATCTAAGCAGGTTGTAACTAGAGTGATCGTGTGGATCAGAAGACTCTAGAAAGTCTTAGAGGGTATCTAAGCAGTTGTTCCTGGAGTGATCAGTGTGTGATCAGAAGACTCTGGAAGACTTAGTTGCTGACTAAGTGGAAAACCATTGTAATCCGTGCGATTAGTGGATTAAATCCTCAGTTGAGGTAAATCATCTCTGCGGGGGTGGACTGGAGTAGTTTAGTTAACAACGAACCAGGATAAAAATAACTGTGCAATTTATTTTTATCGGTCAAGTTTTTAAAGCTACACTTATTCAAACCCCCCCCCCTTTCTAAGTGTTTTTCTATCCTTCAAAAATTACCTATTGGCATAGATTCATACTTAATTCTTAAGGTATAGTTCATAAAATTCCTTTTTCAAAGCTAATGATTCTTAACACAAAGGTAGAGTTGTCAAAATGGGTTAGTTCATATGGGCCGGTCCACCAAGCCTAAAATTTTTTAAAGTTTGGGCTTTAAAATTAGAGTCTATATTTTTCAGAGTTTTTTTAGCCCAATCTTAAAAAACCTGCTACCCATTAGGGCTAGCCCATTAGCCTGCATAATTAAAAAATTTAAAAAATATATATTAATATTTATATTATCTTATCATATTCATTTTTTTCACCTCACTAAATTTTATCTCTATTCTATACAATCTTTCTCTTTTAAATATTATACATTAATATAATCAAGATTCTTTCATCGTATTATATTAGTTTTTTCTTAAAATAAATATTCAAGTATTATTTTATACACTTTAGACATATATTATATTTAGAAACACATTATTGTATTTATAAGAGATAATATATTACTCAAAAATGTATTATGTTTAAAATAACATAATTTTTAATTTTATTTATAACAAATATTATAGAATTTTAATTTTAATTTTTTTAACTAAAAAAATTCATTTAAGATCGGGTAACCCGAAACTCAACTAAGGCCGGACTCGGGTTGTAAATCTCGAGTTCATATTATACATGACATTTTTTTATTCAAACTTAAAAAATTCAGAATTTGCCAAGACAGTCCGTGTAAGACCGTGTAGCCCATTTTGACAGCTCTACACAAAGGAATAATTTTTTTGTTCATATAAAAAAGCAAAAAGAAAAAAAAGTTAAAGTTTAAAACATTTGTAAGATGAAATGGAACAAGAGTTTTGTGTCTCGTTTTTAGACATTTATCAGTCTTACATCTCCCCTGGTTTTCTTTTCCTTCATTGTTGTCACAATAATTGACATTTTGAAGAAAATAACGTGGTTGGGTATTACGTGTACTTAAAGGGTAAATGGGTTTTCGCCGTTTGGAAAGAAAAAGGGCTTATGGATATAGCACAGCTGGAGGTAATGGATAAGTCACTGTCTCTAATGGGCCAAATGTGGGACCTAATCCATGTAAGTGAGGACCATGTCATGAATGATGTCATATATTTAACAAAGGTTCCCTAAACGTTAAGTAAGATGTGCTGAATATTGTTAGAAAGGTACACCCAACAAGCCACACTTAAAATAGTAGTTGGTAAGATGGGTATAGTTGTCAACGAAGTTGGATGCTCTATATTTGTAGTGTGGCTATGCATCTATAGGTATGATTAGTTTTCAAGAAAACATTGGCGGTTAAATTTAGAGAGAAACATTTCGGTATTGTATGGGGTAGAAACAATTTAATTTAGGGGTTGTTTTATGTTCCGACCCATTTGCAAGGCCCATAAACAAAGGCTCCATCACGAGGTTTACAAAAGACTCAAACAGTAAGTGGAAAAATGTGAGACCTTAACCAAACACGAAGTATGTGATATCAGCTTCTGACCTATTTTTCACCGTCTAATCTTATCAAACGATGATCCATATAATGCATTGATTTGATTAGAGTGGTTTTAAACGCTGATCCTATATAAGTTTCACATGCGTCAGTTTCAAGTATATTTTTCATTTTCACTTTAAACTACTTTTTGAATATTTAACTGACTAGGATGTTAGAGTACTAATCTTGCAGGTCCACAGTGCTCCTCCGTACCTGAAGCATTCACCACCGCATTAGTAGATCTCGTTCCTATCTCGTTTGTTAATCCTAGTTCCACCATGAAAAAGTGGTGCTGTCTATGAGAACCAACATCTAATTTTCTTGAATCTCCACGAAGAAACACGGTCTCTTTACCGCAATTCGGCAATAACTGGTCTTTTTCCTATTCGAATAATTGACCGATCTAGTAAAAGTCATGGCTATAACACCCTAAATTTAAATATTTAATTTAATTGAATTATTTGTGAATTTGTTTAATTATTATATGTTTTAATTAAACAAATATGAGGTGTAATGGTATTGGTGGAGTTTAGTAAGAATCTGAGTGGTTGGAAGAAATATTAGCAAAAATAGAATATTAGGATTTTCTCTTAATTAAAATATAATAAAATAAAAAGAAAATATGAGTTTGTAGAGATATTGAGGGCAAGGTGAAAATTAGAGAGAAAGGTGAGGGTAAGGATCATAATGGTGAAACTAGGTTTTTATTTTTAAGGCTTTGTTTGGATTGATGGAATCGGATGGAGCGGAGCGGAATGGAATGGAATAAAATGATATTCCGTTGTTTGGATAATTTAAAAACGGATGGAGCGGAGCGGAAAGGAGTGGTATGGATTTCATTCCATTCCATCACTTACCACCATATTCCTTCCCCTCCAATTTGGGCGGAATGAATAATTTGTCTTATTCCGTTCTAAAATTTCCAAACAATGGAATGGTACATTCGTTCCGCTCCGTTCCACTCCGCTCCATCTCACTCCGCTCCATTCCATTCCGCTCCGTTCATTTCATGATATCCAAACATACCCTAAGGGAGTTAAGGGTTCGTTTGGTTCAATCGAGGGGAGGAGAGGGGAGGGGAGGGGAGGGGAAGGGAGTGGAGGGATTTTAATTAATATATGTTTGGTTCAAAATATGAAGGGGGAGGGGAGGGGAGAAATTTTATTTACAAATATGTTTGGTTCACAATGGGATGGGAGGTATTTTAAAACTAATTTACATTTTTAACCTTGTAATTTTACTATAAATTCACGATATTTACTATTTATAAGTATTCAATTCGATAACATCAAAAAAAAAACATAACAGTTATAATATATAGTTTAAAAAAATTATCGAATACAATAAAATCTAACAAAAATATTTGAAACAAAAATATTACAATAGTTAGAGGCCGCAACAGCTCACTTGCTCCAATGGGGAAAATCACCAAACATTGTTTTTGGGTTCTGGGCACTGCTACAGGCCGCAACAGTTCACTTGATTTTATACTGAAAAATCGTTTTGTGCGTAACTTGAGTTTCGTAACTCAGTTCGAGACGCGGTTCAAAGCGTTGGGTAGCTGATGCGTAGTACTATCTTTGTTGAGTTAGCTTCTTTGATACTTCCTGAAGCTAACCGAGTAAGAATTAAGCCTCAACTCTCCTTGTATCAAGCTCACAAAGTCCATTTTAAGAGCTTTGAAAGTGAACTTCTACAGACAGATTTATCCACCAATTCTCTTCAAACTTGTTGCTACAATGTAACTCTCATCACTCTGATGCACTCTGATGCTCGTAGCATCATTTGTTTTTAACTAGAAGTGAGTTATGCTAGTGTATTTTCAAATCCCTTTTCAAATGTTCTTCTAGTTTTTTCCAAAACGACTAAGCTACAACTTGAATAAATATTTCGCGAAGGTATATGTGTTTTCTTCTTGATGAGATGAAGAGATTGGCATACATTTGAGCTTCTGATTTTACCATTTGAGAAGCGTGATTTCAGAGTGGCTAGAGGTTGAAGACGATGACGTGTTCGTCTTCAATCAATGAAAAAATGTCACGCTTATTTTTCAATAAAGTTTTAAATGTGATGCAGTGTGTTATTCACTAATGACCATGATATGCACAGCGCGTCAGATCCATTGAATTTGATTACTAACGCGATTTGACATTGGTCAGATGGTCCACATTTTTTTGGCTTTATTTTTATTTTCCAAATTTGTTTATCTTCAAAAATTAATATCTCGTTCGTTTTAATTCCCAAAAATACCAAAGTTTTTGCTAAAATTTTCTTTTATTTTTCTCTTTCTAATGGATATTTTTCCATTTTTTATTTTTTATCTTACTATTTAATTTTTATTTTTGATTTGTTAGCTTTATTTTAATTAGTTTAAAATTGTTTTCCAACCTTTAAGAATTACAAATAAATTTGTCAACACTTGTTGACTTGTGTTGGACCACTGAATATTTTTTAGGATTTTTATATGGTGTTATGATATCCTTTGTGTACTTCATCAATAAATTCCAATTAATTAATTATTTTTTGTCATTTTTAAATAGTTTTAAGTTTCTTAAAATTACAAAACCCTTTCCTAAAAATATTATATAGTTTTCTTGATTCTATTATGGTCTTATTTAAATTTATTTGGTGTTTATTTACTCATTAAGTATTTCATCAATAATTTCTCATTATTTGACCATTTAAATTCTCTTTTATTTTCTTTAATTTGTTTCTCCCTCCATCTCTTTTCTTTTTGATTTGTGAGTGTAAGTCTTGAGGTATCTATTGTGTATAGGTTATGATTATATCATTCTTATGATAGATCTGAAGGATAGAAAAACACTTAGAAAGGGGGGGGTTTGAATAAGTGTAGTCTAAAAACTTGAACGATAAAAACAATATGCACAGTTATTTTTATCCTGGTTCGTTGTTAACTAAACTACTCCAGTCCACCCCCACGGAGTGATTTACCTCACCTGAGGATTTAATCCACTAATCGCAACAGATTACAATGGTTTTCCACTTAGTCCACGACTAAGTCTTCCAGAGTATCCTGATCACAACCTGATCACTCCAGGAACAAATGCTTAGACACAAGCTAAGACTTTCTTAGAGTATCCTGACCACCACGTGATCACTCTAATTACAACTGCTTAGACACAAGCTAAGACTTCCTAGAGTATCCTGATCAACACTTGATCACTCTAGTTACTTACAAATTAATGTAATCAAATAAGAGTTTTACAATGCTTCTTAAAAGCTATAATCACAACAGTGATATTTCTCTTAACGTTTAAGCTTAATCTCACTAATATATTACAACAGCAATGTAGTGAGCTTTGATGAAGATGAAGTTTCTGAGATTTGAATTGAACAGCGTTTCAGCAAGTTAATATTCACAGAATTTGATTCAGAGTCGTTGTTGCTTCTCATCAGAACTTCATATTTATAGGCGTTTGAGAAGATGACCGTTGAACGCATTTAATGCTTTGCGTGTTCCGTACAGCTTTGCATTTAATGTTTCACGCTTTTGTCAACTACCTCGAGCCTTGTTCACGCTGTGTCTAGTGATGTTGCCTTTAATAGCTTCCAACGTTCCTTTTGTCAGTCAGCGTAGCCTGCCACCTGTACTTTCTTCTGATCTGATGTTTGAATATAATATTTGAATATCATCAGAGTCAAACAGCTTGGTGCATAGCATCTTCTTGTCTTCTGACCTTGAAGTGCTTCTGAGTGTGATACCATGAGAACTTCAGTGCTTCTGCTTCTGACCTCAAGTTCTTCTGATGCTTCCATAGACCCATGTTCTGATTCTGCCTTGACCATCTTCTGATGTCTTGCCAAACCATGTTCTGATGTTGCATGCTGAACCTTCTGAGACAAAGCTTCTGAGCGCTGATTTGTGCATACTCTTTATATATTTCCTGAAATAGAAATTGCAATGTATTAGAGTACCACATTATCTCACACAAAATTCATATCCTTGTTATCATCAAAACTAAGAATATTGATCAGAACAAATCTTGTTCTAACAAGATCATCAAGATAAAATCTCATAAAGACAAAAGAATTCATGTGGACACTTTGGTTTTATTTTGATCCATTCTCCTCCCTTTTCATCTCAATCTCATTCTTGTTTTTTATTGTTATTTTACATGTGTTTAAAATGTTAGGAGAATGATTTACATATCATTTATCTAATTTGTTTTTAAGCACATAAATTGTTATTGACCGGCCTTGTTGTAGGGTGACTTCTATATAAGTTACTTGGCGATTGCTTAACATATTGCTAAATTTGCCTCGTATCGAAAAATGATCATTTGTGGCCCAAACCAATATTTGTAAGCCCAAAGATGGTTGATTGTTTGACAATTGGTTCAAGACCCTTGAAAGCTTATTGTGTAGAGGCTTTGATTCTATCAATCCTTTGATGAGTTATCATTAAATTTGACCTAAGTTCATTAGTCAATCATTATTGATCATTCACTTTGACAATTAACTTCTAATTACTAACATCTAACTATATTCTTATGCTTCTTTTACTTTTTGCTTTATATTCCTTTTACCATCTTATATTTTTATCATCCATCATCATGTTTATGCTTATGCCCTTTCCCTTTTGTCCATTTGGACTTTTATTTTATTTTAAAAACATTAATAATCAACTTGAACACTAAAGGAGTTAAGGCTATCTTGGACTATGGTTACTATCCCTTGATATTTTGGAGTTTTGGACCTCTTGGAATTAGTATTAGGAGCCTTGTTCCCTTGAAACCTCTGGACCTTGTGTTATCTTATCTGTTATGCTTGTCTGAAGTCCTTGGAGTTTACTCCAAGTCATCGGAATTTTATCTGTGTGTAGGTACCATGTTTGTTTTAAAAATAATTTGTGTGTTATGTTAATACAAGTTCATTTGGGACAAAAACCAAGATATGTGAAGTTATGCTTAAATTGAGATTACTATCTTGGAGCTTTGATTATTTTGTTCAAGTTCCTTATTTGTTATGTTGGTTGTGTTAATCCAAAAGATGAGAAATCTACATTGACTTCTTTATGTCAAGTGTTGGCTTCTTATTGGTTAGATTGTTCTTAATCCTTAGCCTTTCACTTTATACTTTAGGATAGTCCCTTCATCTCCTCCCATCTTCTTAAATTTTCAAAACTTCTCCCTCTCTTTCAAAAATCTTCTTATGTTTGCAAACTCTTAGATAAAAGCTTTATTTTGTCCTTAGTGGCTCTTATTTCAAAGTTTAGACATGAATGATTTTTTTAGTGGAGATGTAATTTCCCAAAAGTCTTGATATTAATTGATATGATTGATCATTTTTCACTTGAGAGAGCTAGTGGCATACTTGTTGATTTATCCAAGTTGGAGTCCTTCTTTCATTTGTGATGCAAAAGATCCATCTGTTCTCATGTTCAAGAATTATTGGCTGAATTTTATCTACTATGAAGATAAAGTGTCAATCTTATTTAAAAAAAAATCTTTTGTTTCCCTTTTAAGTGGAACTACTGTTGCTCTGAATTCTCCATTGTACTCAGGAGGTATGTAGGCACAAGATGTAACGTCTTGCCGAGCATAATTTTAAAACCAAACAAAACTCTCTCTTACACACAACTCTTTTTTAACATAGATTTACAAAAAGGTTCTTGTGGAGTACCACAGATGTGAGGGTGCTGACACCTTTCCCCTGCATAATCAACTCTCGTACTTAAGATCTCTGCTTTTTATTAGTTTTTATTTAAAAACTTCTTTGGGTTTTATTTTGTTCTTTCCCTTTTCTTCGGAAACAATAAAGCATGGTGGCAACTTTCACTAAAATAATGACTCAAGTCAATCAATGGTTTTGATCTCAATTTTTCCCCGCTACAAATATGTAAGAATCGTCGTCTGGACGGTGTTAGAACAAGATTGAGAATCTATTTTTAGAATCTAGTTTTGATGATAACAAACGTATATTTGTGAGTAACAAATTTATTACTAATGGTTTCATTTAGTGTGTAAATATTATACTTATACAGATTGCATCAGAATTACAAGTACAAAAACCACATCAGAAACTGGCTCAGATATGAAATCAAACATCCAGAAGATTGACGAAGCTAAACATCATTCATCAAATGTTCTGATTAAGAATGCGTCAAATAAGCCAAAATCAGCAAATCAGAAGTAAAGAAGCAACAATGAAAAATAAGATCATTCAGAAGAATATGCAACAACAACAGTATCACAAGAAGCTAGATTTCATCAAAACAATCTACAAAGAGTTAAACAGCAATATCAAAGCTCATATACAACAAGCACAGAATCAGAAAGTACATTAGAAGCTTAAGGAAAATGAACAAATCAGCTACAAGAAGCTTTGCAACATCAGAAGATCACGCACGTAGAAAGAACAGAAGTTCTGAAGTTACAAGTTCTAAAGCTGCAACGCAGTGACATACAAAATGCAAACAACAAAAGAGTCACTTGTGAACCAATGAGATTTTACAACTCAGCATACAAATTGAATAAAATACAAAGCCTGGAATCAAATGGGAAGCCATTAGAAACATCATCATAAGCAAAACAGTTACAACATTTAAAAGGAACAACTCCCAAGGTTAAAAGAAGAAGCAAGCCACATGCAGCGCATTGGAAAGACAAAGCTTAACCGAAGAAACACGCCATACACTATAATCATCATGTTGAAGATAAGGTTCTGCCAAGAGCAACACTTGTCATTCATGAGCCAATCGAGACGAAGGCTTTCAAAGCAATATTCAAACAAATCTCAACGGCTAAACTCCAACGGTAACATACCAAGCTCTATAAATAGACCAAGCTTCAAAACGTGAAGGTATGCTTCCAGGTATGCATTCAGAGTATGCATTCAGTGTTTGTACATCAAATTATGTATCCATGATACATCTAGAGAGAGCAGAAAAGGAGAAACCTTGAGAGAAAATCTTTAGAGAGAAAATGAGCATGAAAAGCAGAAAAGAAACTTCAAGAATCCATGCTTCAGAAGTTACACAAGAGGAAACACATACTCAATATGTGATGAATCAATCCATAGTGTTGTCATACACTAATCATAAGCCTACGTGAAGAAATCATAGAAGAATTGAAGAAGGAATCTCTACTGTTTAGCAGTATTCTCCACTGGAGTTATCAGAAGTTCACTAATACTTGATCAGCTCATACATTGTTCACAATGAATGACTTGAGAAACTGAATACTCTGAGTTGTTGCTCGAAGAAGTGTTTCATGTTTGCTTATAATCATTAAATGTGTTATAAGTTGTAACAAGCTTCATGATCAGTATTCAAGAAGAAGACAAGCCTCGGAAGAAGCGACTCAACATTGAGTCGTTGCTCTAAATCTGCTTGAAGAGGAAATGAATATGGTCTTACTAGAAGGAATTAATTTCAAGAGCTGAAGCTCTAATCTCCTTACTCTGATAAGAAAAATACCGAGTTGAAAGAAGCAATTAATACAAGAGATGTTGCTCTTAATTGCTTTCAGAAGAAGATAAAGATCCTTGAAGAAGCAAATAAAAATAGAGTTGTTGCTCTAAATCTGCTTTCAGAAGACGAAGACCAAATCAGAAGCAATCAACAAAAGAGCTGTTGCTCTTAATCTGCTTAAGAAGATTTGAAGACAAAGATCAGCATGAATAAGCACTTACCATTTGAAGCTGATGCTCATATTCCGCTTAACAACAAACATGCAAGGATCTCATCCAGAAGTTGAAGACAAGAAGACTACAAGATATTTCATTTCTTGTAATAATATGTAAAAACACATAGAGTTGTTGCTCGTAATATGTTATAGCTTAAGAAACTTCTGATAGATTATTTAGGCACCAGAAGTGACTTCTAGTCAGTGTGTCGTAAACATACGTATTGAGAATAGGAGACCATTTGCTTGAATAAGAAGCACTCATGTAATCTCCAGAAGATGCTTTGAGCGACCAGTTAAGGTCAGGAGCTTGAGAAGACAATTGGCTGCGATCATTGTGGAAATCTCTTGGAGACCAAGTGAAGGTCAGGAGTCAATGGATGTTATATCTAGTAGAGATCACTGAACAGTCCATTGCAGTCAGTCACAGTAGGTAGTTGTGCAGGGAGTTAATCACAACACGTTATTGTGCAGGTTACTAGATTGATGAATGTTATATCCAGAAGGGACACTTAACGGTTCAGTCAACTAGGGGTTAGTCACTCGCGGATAGCTTGTGCATGGTTCCTGAGTCAATGGACGTTATATCTCGTGGAGATCACTAAACGAGTCATTGTCCAGATGGTTAGTCACAGCAGTTGGCTGTGCAGGATGGTTAGTCACGACGGAGGATCGTGCAGTTGTAATCATGATTAGTTATAGTGGATTAAGACCTCTGGACAGAGGCAAATCACCTGAAGAAGGTGGACTGGAGGTAGCCTTATTCAGAAGGTGAATCAGGATAAAAATAAACGTGTTCTTTACTTTCTGTACTAATCATTGAACTTCATTCAAGACGTGCAAACACAACCAGAATTGTACTGAGTAAGTCAGAAGTTCTGATAATACATAAGAAGTTTAAATGAACATCTCATTGGTTATGCAACTCCATTCCAAGCATGCTTCTGCAACATAAAAACATATTCAGAAGATGAGATTCAAAGAAGAAAGAAAAGAATTTAAAAGAAAGGGAATTTAAATCTGATAAAGAGCACAATTCAATCCCCCCCCCCCTTTCTTGTGTTTTTCTCCACCTTCGGACGGACTCGTTAATATAAAGCTTTATTTTTATAAAATATTATTATAGTTTTAGTTTCTAATTCTAAAATTACAACGGTTTTCATAACGAGAATAAAAAGTCAATAAAGGTTACGGTCAATAGAGCGACAATTTGAAATTTTAAACGGATAGTAGAAACTAGGCATTAATCCTAAACACATTGAGAACACTTAGGATTAATTAAAACCTATTAATTTTTAAAATTTACTTTTAATTCAAATGAGTGAGCGACGGCAAAGCATTTTGGTTTAAGAGTATAGTCAGAGTCAATAGCACGAGAGTGTGAGATAAAGACTTTTAAATCAATATTTTCTACTGAAAAGTATTCTGACACATTTTACGCTAACGTTTTACCGAATCTCCGAAGTATGATACGAGTTACATATCGGTGTCTCGTTATTGAATTTTTCTACTAAAGTTGTATTTCCTCGTTTAAATTTATTTCTCGTTTCTCTCAACCTCAACAAGAATCATTGGCTTTAGATTTACATAGTAACATTAGATAACTGTAGTTTGATTTTTGGTCCTTTAGATTTGATAAACTACGCGATACGACTGTACACTTGCAATCACGAATCCTATAGACATACTAAGTCGCCATCAATTCATAAAGCCATTCAACATAATTTTCAAAATAACTTCAAAACTATTGAGAAGAAGCAGCTGGTAGGCCCAAGTATGGTCATTGACTCAGTAAAGTATTCTTAGCATTCAACATCAACAAGTCTTTCTTTCAGAAACCCACTCTCCTCTATTATAGTAGTAGTATTCTCATATTGCAGGCGCCGACAGACCAGCCATTTTCAAAGTTGAATTTATTGCTTCTTTCAAACCAGTAGTCCCTACTAAGCACAAACTTCCTTGGTAGTATTCAAATAATAGTCACACTCATTCATGTAGTAGTAACACTCTCACTAATTATCCATACTCAAAAATATAATTAAGAAATTCTAAAAGCAATATAGTATATCATCTTCTATGTACAAAAAGGAACTTTTTTTTTTTTTTTTTGACAGTCAAAAAGGAACTTACTTATGTTACAACGTGTATGTTTGAATTGACAGTAAGTTTGGCATAATCAAAGTGTCCCCGTGATTTCGTCAAGCTTACCGTGTATCCAAGCATACACCGTGTTTAATGATGTGTATCATCATGTTCATACCCAGTTGGTGGAAGACAGAGAGAAGTCCTGGAATCTGAATGAGACATCTCCAGCTGTGTCTTTCTCAAGCTGCATAGGCTGAGAACTATCACGGGTACTGATATCACCTGAATCAGAACCTTTGCAGGATTGAACTTCAGATGGTAACGGTAACACGGATGGAGATAGGGGTTTCGATTTTGTACTCTCTACACTTGAAGTAGTCATTGTTCTGTCCCAAAGGAAGACGTGTAGGAGAATAGGAACTTTAGTGTGTCGATGTAAAGAGAGTTTCTGGCTCAATGAAACTGTGTCATAACATCGAATTGCTCCTGTTGATGAAACCATCCATGGGAGGACTCTTTGATTTGAAAGCCTTGAAACTACTAATAGCCTTGAAGTTTCTGTAGCTAGTTTGTATAGTTTGCTTAGACCTGAACGCGTGGCTGGTGAACTTTCTTTACCTTCATCTGTAACTGATGATGAGATGAATACGAAACCCTGTTGATCACAAAATTATCAGATCAAACATTCAATAATTAAAGACTTGTTTAGTATTGGACAATCTTAATCATGTTCAATCGTTCGATTTTCTTAAATTTTATTATCCGCGTCAGTGTTGTGTCTAGTGTTAGTGTCTGTGTATATGTTCCATAGCATGTATGCAAGATCCAAGAGAGGGAGAAACCTCTTCTGTACGACTAATTGAAAAGCCAAGCTTTGAATCATCGTCTCTTAGTTTTATCTCTATTGAGAACTCTCCTCCCATTGGAGCATACCATAGTCGAATTGCTCTAACAACACCAATGTCTACTCCGTGATAATCTTCAAAACCATAAAGGCTTGCATTTGCAATGTTGCATAAGTCGGATAAGGACCCTGTGTTTACAGTGGAAGAAGCAGTCTCTCCGGATATCTGTCATACAAGACAAACTATAGTTATCACAGACAAAGTCTATAAGGACAGTGTTCGAATTATAAAATGGTCAAGGAGTCGATGGTTTACCTTGGTAAGTAAAGACTCGGTTTGAATATTCATAAAGACAATAGGGACCCCTGAACCTTGAGCTGCGTTAAGCCATGCGTTTGCCCTGGCTAGTGTGTCCTCCACGTCATTGTAGCGAGAAGCTACCCTATCTGAAACTTTGGGAAGAAGTAATATGGAAAGAAAGTTGCTAGAATTGGGAACTGATAGCAACTCTTGCATCCTCCTCTCCCATGGATACGAGACAAATCCATCTTGTATTCGGGTTTGTGTTAGCTCATTTACCATCCTAGTGGTCCTTGTAGCTGAAAAGGACAGTTATATCATAAGTCGTAATATGTAACCATTGCTGAACAAATGAACATCTAGCAAACAATGAAACATAGGTACAGTAAATTTATGAAAATAGAAGTGAGTAAACATAATTATACATGTTAGTGTCATATCAGTATCAACATTCAACACTCATGAGCTTTTAATGAACTTTATCCCTACTAATATTAAAAGTAGGAAGATGTGTCCCTCATATTTGTGTGAGATTGAGACAAGTACAAGTACTATGTGGTAAAAAAAAAGGGGGTAACGGTATGGTTTTGGCAAAGGAGAGGGGGACCTGGGATCAATGCTACTTACTAACTAACCAGAACAAGAAAATAACGCAGTACCTTAGATGTAAGATCGCTCTCATCAAAAATCAAATTAAAATTAAAACTATTTCATACATGAATTAATCTTCAACAGCAAGAAAAAATTGTACCAGAGAAGACCAACGGTTGTAACTACCATGTGCCCATTAATTATCCAGCTAAAATCAACAAAATCCTAATAGAAATCTAGACAGTTGTGTCTTTTCTTAACCACTTCGCCCTTAAAGACTTCATGTTTAGGGGATTGTTGACTGTTATTTTGTGACTCAAGCCGGCATACTATCAACAACCTCGTCCCATTTACCTTCACCATGTCTTGCAAAGTTGTTGACAACGCCTCACCCAGAACAGTCTTGAGCATGTGCTAAGTTCTCATAATATCTTTGTCACAGTTAAAACGTGGTGGTTAAATAGAGCTTTTAATTAATATTGTGGTTGTTAAACCATGGTTAACCTACACATGGTCTACAAAAACTTAAGACGGCTACCCTGTGTGGTAGCCCGTCATCCACCACGCTACCTAGTGGAGCAGAATCAGTCGTTCAATCTAAACATGCATCAAGTTTCAAACCAGCAAGAAAGTGAAATTAACTAGTAACAACAGTACCTTGGAGTTGGAAGCACTCAGCTTCAGTTCGATCCAAAAACCCAACAAGATAATCAGGATCCGTAATAGACCTAAGAACATAACACTTCTTACTCCCAGACAAATCATTAGGAACAATACAAGCCTGCAACTCAGCGAACTCATCAATTCCACGCCGAACTCGAACAAGAATAGAACTCTCTTTTTTCTTATACGCTTCCTGAAGGATCTTATTAACACCACTCTTACCGTTCTTAAAAGGCGACTTAAACCGAATCAGTGAGTTCGCTGAGCCTCCCAGTCGAAGCTCTTCAACTATATCGCCGGTCTGTAGCACGTCGCCGGATTTGGAACTTCCTCTGAAACATTCGATGGATAGTACTTTTGAGGATCGTGATGGTGAGTCCGGTGAACTTCCCTGTGACGATGTTCGGTCCATGGTCATGTTTTTGTTTTTGTTGTTGTTGTTTGTTTACCTTTGAAGTCGGTGAATTCGGTGGTGTTATTAAATGTTAGTTATGGTTGGTTGAGGGTGTTTTAGAGAGAGAAAGAGAAAAGAAATTTACACAAACGGTTGAATGGTGTTTTTGTTTTCTTTAATTAATTGTGTTAATGTTGAAATGAGTGAGGTTTAGTTGGCCTGAGGGATGTGACTGTTTTTGTATGGAGTTGTAGAAAATGTAAAAATAATGCTGGTGTATAATTTAAGATAAGAAGTCAAAAAGTCAACGGGATTAGATGAGGTCAGTAGTGTGAATCCAAAAGAAAATATGTGGTTTACTGGTTTTTAACGAAGGGGTAATCCATGTAATTTGACGGATTTGGATCCTCTCCAATTTTTTAACACCTTCTGCCCATTCTGCTTTGATTTCAGCCATTCAATTAATCTAGTGAAGGAAAGGTAAGAAAATGTATTGAATAATTGAGAAGATCAAACCTTTAATTTTTAAATCAATGGATAGAAACTGCACAGAAGAGAGAGCAGCAGGGAAACAACATGAGGGGATCTGTTTCCGTAATTTGACAGGTTGTGATTTTGATTCCAATATGTAGAAGTGTTCATATTTGGTGTTCACATTTTCCAAACAATTTTTGAATGAAATGGTCTAGGATATATCAACAATGATTCCTAAAAAATATATATAATACTTTTTGAGTTGTTTATTAAAAGACAATTTATTTTCTTATTTATTGAATAAATAATATATTTAATTTAAATATTTTAGTTATTCAATGAATTTGAAAAATATATATAATAAAGAAAAAATAATAATTAATAAGAATTCAATTCATATTCGAAATGATGAATTTTAATCCTTATACTAATATGATAACATATTCGGAGTGGGTTTGAAGACGATGGATGAAATAGATGAAACACAATAGAGAACAATGATTGTTCACCGAAGACATTGTATACACGTGATTACTTTAACGCTTAAATCAATTAAAAAATTAGGAGTCTAGAGGTTAAACTGAATGGAAAAATGTATCTTTCACCATAAGTTTACCTTTTTATATATATGGTGTGAATATGACTCTCGATCCTAAAAACGGTTATCTTGTTACAAGGTATCTAGTGAAAATCCTAAGATGTCACATGATTGTTATTAGAGTCGTGATTTGGCCACGAGAGTGCTTCCCTGAATCATGGGTTGCATTGTGATTGCATAGTTGTTGTGTAATTTTTCTGAATTGAATCATGTTTGCCAATTAGATTAGGCATTAGATCAGTCCAAAACAATCCCCCCCCCCCTCGCCCCCAAGTCACTGACTCTAGAATTAGGTGGTGATTTGTACAACAAAAGAGATATGTATATCAAGGCAGGTCAAATAAGTGAGACAATGTTCAAAATTGTGTTTGCCTTTTTCAATGATTTCTTGTATAGTGCGGTTGCTTATCCGAATGTAAAAATGAGGCGTGAGAGGTCTCATTAAAGGCCACATGGAGCACTTGAAAGGATACGAGGTTTCTGAAAATGTGTGAATAATAATTTGTGTCGTTAGTGAATATTTTTTTACATTTTTCTTTATATTGTGTGGGATCCATGTCATTACACGTCTAATTTAGGCAATACATTTGAATTAGTACCTTGAGTATGTTGAATTGAAAAGGGATGTTACTGGCACCTCTTTGACTTCAAGTTATCTTAACAATAATGCAGAGGGCTCAAAGGTTTACACATTTCCGCTTCTACGTTATTTCTCCAAAATTTGAGTTTTTTTAAAGTGGTTATCTCTTATCAGTATAATTTTTGTCAAGTGTTTTGCTAGTGGACGACATCCTTAAGCCTGTCTCCGGCAAAAGTCCCTGTTTCAGCCAGGGCAAATTCCTGGGTATTCTAGTGTTCAATCCTCTTCTACCTTCAGATTCTGACTGGTATACCAACCACTCTACATCTTCAGGTTTAAGAAAATTGAACAGGGGCAGCTGTCATACCCTAAAATTTGCCCATACTATTTCTCTTATTCAAATTCAAATCAAGGCACAAATGTTCAAAGACATCCCTCATAAACAAAAGTCTCAAGAAACTAGGGTTTTGTTGTTCTAAGAAAAATCGAGGGATCTAAAGGCTCCAAGGTATTTCATGTGGTCTATGATATTCCAAACTACCTCCATGACAAAATTCAGGGCCCAAGTCAAAAGATTGATCACTCAATTGCTCAGAGAGTCAACAGTCGACTAGTTTGACCTAAAAGTCAACTGTGGTCAAAGTACAGTCAAAACTCCTGATTTTTTGTCAAACATCCTTATATTGAAGTATCATTCACCATTTGATTAAGAATTGATCATGGTTCATCAAGGAAAGATCAGAAATCGACAATTCCAAAAGTTTCTAAATTAGGATTTTCATAGGAGAAAGTCAACTGAACTTTGACCGACCATAACTTTCACATGGAACATCATAAATTTTCCATCCAAAGCTCAATTTGAAGGAAATTGAATTCTCTACAAATTTGTCTCTCACATACCAAGTCTAAAAATGCTTCATTTGAGAGATATGGATCAAAAGATTATAGGTCCTTTTTGAAAGTCAACCAAAAGCAGTTTTTTGTCAAAACCCATATCATCAAGATAAAATCTTCAAATGAAAAAAAGCTTCCAAAGTGGATTTTAAAGGACCTCTTTAGGTTTCCAAAAAGTCCTATAACTCTTCCATATCTTAAAAAATGAGAAAGATATGCCTTGTTGAAGTTGGTCGATTTTAAGAAGAAAATATGAAGAAAAGGCTTCAAAACGAATCTTTTTGCAAAGGGACCCAACCTTTCTTGGCCCAATATTCATCCTTATGATATCCAATACCACAAATATTATTGCCATGAATTTATTTGGGTTATTTGATTTATTATGATTTTTTATTCAATTAAAAAAAGGATTAAAATCAAATAAATCAAGAGAAATTCAAATATTTAACTCAAAGGCATAAGAGGATCATATCTAATCTACATTCATGACATATTATCAATCCAAATTCGTACTCATGATAATTGGTATAGGTTGAGGCCAATTGGATCAAAATTAGAAAGATTTGAACATCATATCTTCCAAAATATTCAATCAAAGATACATTGAGATTTTATCCAAAATAAGTGACCTAATTCGCTCCAATATAAGAGCATAACCCTTGCAGACCTAAAGGGGGGGATTCACAGGTTTTCTGCAGACAAGAGAACCCTTGTCAAACTCAAAAAATCCGCAGCCTTCAAGAGACTTGAAGGTCAAGAATTCGATCGATCCAGACCCTTCTGAAGTTACCAAACGATTTCCCAAGGCCTTCTGAAGCTAATTGCACCACCTCCGTTGATCAATGCACTCCGAATCAATACATTAAGGACCACGGTTTGCCTCTTTCTTTTTTCTTTCGATTTCGATTATATGCATATTATAAACATGTTTAAATGATGCATTCATGATCGTGAGAACACAGGTGAGGTTTCTGGATGATCTAATTGAATTTTAGATGCAGAATGAAGTAGATGCCATTGTTAGGTTTTTTTTAACCTTGATTTGGGGTTTCGTTAAATAGGTAAAATTAGGTGTAGAAATTGATGCCATTGAATTCTGAGGATGAATTACCATCCATACATGGTTTCACATTTGATTTCTATTGTGTATTGTGAGTTTTGTGAGTTGCATGACCTATTGCTACAGTATGTGTCCGTGGGTAAAAGATGGTGCCTAAAGCGACAGGCTGATGGGGAAGACGATGCAGTGTCAACATTTCATTGGTTCAATTTAAAATTGCCGAGCCTGCGCGCGCGTTCCCATGAGTGCTTTTTTCGTTTTATTTTATCATGTTTTGTTGGTATTAGTTTGACAAGTAGCATCAATGGCACAGATGATCATTCGTCTCCTTGGCAATAGGAAGGGCGCCTGTTTGAACCTTCCGTATCACAGATAATTTTGTGGATTTAGTTCTTTTCAGATCCAATATGCGCTGCGTGATGAAGATTATGGTGTGACATCAGATCTCCACCACAGGATTAATCCAAGGATACAAGAAGCACAGGCCTATGATACACCCTCAAAAGCTCGCAACACCAGATCCAAGCTAAGTTTCTTTCAATTTGTTTTTATTTTTAATTATACAAAATGTTTTATTTTATTTATATATATATATATATATATATATATATATATATATATATATATATATATATATTTACATTCTAATAAAACCATTTTATTCAAAATTATATTTTTGTTTTACAAATAACAAAAATTATTTATATTATTTACACTATTTATTTTATATTAATTATATTTATTTATTTTTCTTAAAAGTAGTTTATTTATTTAAGTACCTTCATAAAATCATATTTGTCTTATTTTAAGTCATAAAAATTAGAAAAATACTTTTTGTCTGATTAACTTTCTTTTCCTCGATTTAATTAATTAGGTTGCGAAACCAATAATTAATTAAATCGATCTTGTTATTTAATTCAATTTTCACTCGATTTAATATTTACAAGAATTTGCCATACACTAAAAATGTTATTTTTCCGTGTCCTTTTCAGGGTTAGCAACGAGGCTACCTCCGACTACGTGCCACGCCCATTACGAAGCTAAATCCCGATCTAATCTTTATCTTAATATTTTTATTTGTTTATTTATTTTAGGGTTTGCCTTTAATACAATGAACTCTGCCTACATTCACGTCTTGTTCTGTCTGCCTTTGTTCTGCCCATTTTTCAGGGTTAACCCCAAGGCTACCTCCGACTGCCAACCATATCAGATCAAATCAAAAGCTAAGTGTTATTTTTATCTTAAGTATTTGTTTTATTTTATTTTATTTTATTTTATTTGTATAATTAGGGGTAACCCTAATTGTCGTTTGAATTGATAATGCACTCACTGCCCTTTGGTTTCTATTTTTCCCACATTTTCAGGGTTTTCCTACCGCCAAAGCTCAAATAGTCGGTAACCATAAACTCTAATCTCTTTTAATCTTTCTGTTTTTAATTATTACTTATGTCAAACCCGCTGGCTTCATTTTCCCTTTCCCCCGCTGGTTTCTTTTTCCCCTTCCCCATATTGCTTTAATTATATTGTTTATACTATTGCATGGTTAGTAACCCTAGGGAGTGATAACCCTGAAATTGAATTTAGAATCATTTAATTTTACAAGATAAATATCCGAATTGATCACGTGATTGTTGCACCCACACACACTTTTTGGTAACCCCCTTGTTGCCTGTTGCCTTGTGTTTTTGCAGAATAGCCATGTCCCTCGAATACGAGGATACCTCGGCCATGTTGCCTCGATTATGCAAATGTCATAAGACCCTAATGATGCTGCCTTCGATACACCAATATGACCTCGACCCTCGGAAGTTGCCTACGAAAAGGCTGAGGTATCCTCTGGCTGCCTACGAAAGGCTATTCTGATCCTTCCCTTAGACTACCTGCCTCTCTATGGCATGGGACAGTCTTATGGCGAATGATATTGCAACGACCCTTCAACCTCTAAATGAAAGGCTTCCTGCCCTCTTATGGCATGGATAGACCCTTTCACCCTGAAAGGCTAAAAGAACTGATTTTCTACATTATTAAGGTAATTGCCCCTAATTGCCTTGCTCTGGCTAAAACTTTTTCATATTCTTTCTCATAAACCTTCAAAATGGCTACGCTCATTTACGAGCTAAAGTCCGTATTCACTTCTTCTACATTTCTGAACGAAAAAGAGCAAAGCAATTAAGAGCCCATGGAAAACCATGAATGCAAAGGGTGCCTTACACCTTCCCTTTGCATAATTACCCCCCGAACTCAGTTTCTTTTAAAAAGGTTTTTCCTGTTCTTTTAGCCTTTCTGATTTAATTTGGATAAAATAAAAGTCGGTGGCGACTCTTGCTATCCGCAACATTTCTTTAAAAGTCAGTTCACCGTATTACAGTGTATCTGTAAGAAGAGGTTCTTACAGATATGCATGTTACTGATGATAAAAACCTTGTCGGGAGCTGGGTGTTTATCAAATGTGGATGCAAGACTACTTTCTGAACTCTTTATTTTAGAAAATATGTAAGGATGTGTTTTCTCCATGGTGTCCAGGTTTGTGTGTTGACTTGAATGGGTTGTAGAAAATACTATCAAGCATAATGAGTTCCTCGGTAACTATTGATGACCGAGTAATGGTGTCTCTAAAACCATGGGAGACTGATGTCTGAATTGATGTTGGAACATCAATCCAGTTGTGGAGCATGAAGACAAGTCACTAGCCTAATATGACACAAGTGGTGTGAATACTGGTCATGATGAAGAATTCCCTGGTACGAATGGTGTACTGAAGAAGGTTGTCATAACCTATGGACCACCATGTATGCATGTGTCTGATTGTAAATACTTTAACGGGAGCTGAGTATTTGTCTGAGCTGTGTGTGTGTGTGTGTGCAATCCTACGGTTTAGAAATTGTATGAGAACTTATTTCTCTCCATGGTTCCCTGTTGTGTGGTAGCTACTATAGGAATGATCTCTTTAGACCCTCCTATGTAAGCAAGAATTTAAACTCACGACAAGTCCAAATGATGTTATAACATCATGGTTGAAGATGCTTGGGACTATGAGTGGGGGAATCTGATGCTCACTAGTAAGAAGAGGCTCGTATACATATGTATATTAGAATGAGTAGCTTCTACAGAAGTGTAATTGAAGCACTGTCTTGTTGAATACTCTAGTAGTATCAACAACTACTAATGGATGTAAGGGCAAGAGAGTGTCGTCAGTCAAAGTAATTTGATTAACATGTATTTGGGATGGTAGAGTCAAACCAAGGGTGCATGACATCTTATCCTCCCAAAGAGCTCTCTTATGACAACATATGTAAAATTGTCAAGACCTTCATCAGAGGAATTTGAAGGTTGCATTTGGTCTCAAGGGTTATGCAAAAATATTATTCTTCTCTACGAGAAATGAAATAATTTCACACGAGCTCGTCTGATGGTCAAGTGGTGATTGACATAGGCAATGATTATCCATGACAGGGGGAGTAAAGTACTAGTTCATGTTTAACTAGTGTAATGGTAAAAACTGCTCAGAGCTTGCTAAGTTGCTTATGAGGAATGTTTGAGACATTAAAGCAGTTATATCTAGTCTTATGTCTTGAGGAGGGATATGATTTTTTCTAAGAGTATATGATCCTCTGTAGAACTGTATCTCTAATGAAGATAAAATGCAGTTTATAAGAGTATGGAAGACTATGGGAAGAAAGCCAATAATGTCTGATCAAATATCAAAACGTTATGAAAGACATGTTTTAATTGTGCACAATATGGACCGCGCATTCAAGTACGCGTTAGAAGGACATGTAGAACATGTTTCGCATACACATTTTTTTTTGGAATTTGCGCTCTGAAATGTTAGTCAAATGGCATTCAAGACATTCAAAACAAATCTGGATGGTGCATATTGAATTGTGTAACTATCTTCCTCAAATAACGCTCTATTGATCAAGACCGTTATTTCCTAAAAGTTAGACAAGGCTATTTAAATAGGGTATTTCTCCACCTTATGCATCTTATTGTAGCTATGTCATTATTTGATTTGTGTAATGTGATGTTTATTGTTAATATGATGAATTTTTTGTTATTGTTGTTAATATGATAAATTTGTTGTTGTTGTTAATATGATGAATTCGTTGTTGTTGTTGTTAATATGATGAATTGTTGTTGTTGTTAGTATGATGAATTTGTTTTTGTTGCCGTAGACCCTATGGTCAATATTGATAAGTTGTATTGTGTTGATAAGAATGAAGTTGAATAAATGTTGTATGTTTATATGATGTAATGACGTGACCGAGAAGTGATGAATTACTATAATAATAGTAATGGATTTGTTGTTGCCATTGAATATTGACATTGAGTTGAAGATGTTTATCCGATGTTGTGACGTGTTGTGAATGTGGTGTTTTGTGGATGTTGCATCATTGAGTCGCATCCATTGCATAGTTTGAGACGACCTGAAAATGACAAATGTTTGAGACGACCTGAAAATGGCAACCACGACGATGGCCTGAAAATGGAAAAGTGACGATGGCCCAAGTGACAAATGTTTGAGATGAGAGTTTTACTCCAAATGATACCATATGCATATGATTGTATTTGAGTCGCATATTGAGTTGCATTTTGAATTGTTGTGATTGTGAAGTGAATGTTATTATGTGTTGATGACATAGTTGTGAATATGAATATGTTGTTATGTTTGATTGATAACCTTGTTGTGACGAAAGTTGCATAAAATTGAGTCGCATATTAAGTCGTATTTTTTAGTGGTTGTGATGATGAAAAGTTGGTATAATGTGTTGATGTTATCGTTGTGAAGTTGAAATTGTTGTTATGCTTTGTTGATGGTTGTGTTGTGATATAAGTTGTAGTAATTATGGTATGAAGTGGTGAAATTATGTATGATATATATCTCCTATATTACTTATCACGCATTCCTCTATATTGTAAGATATCTCACCCATTTTGCTGATATTTCCCCTACCATGGGAAATGGGCAGGTACTAAAAAATAGCTGTAGAAGTTTGAAGTAATTTAATGAAGTATATATGTTACTCTAAGATAAGTCAAGAGGGTCCGGCTCTGATACGTAGCACTCGGAGGATAGTTGTTATTATGTTATAACTGTTGTATTCTAAGTTGACATTTATTTTAGTTGAAGAAAGTATTATCTGGAATTTTGTTAAGTACTTCGTTGTTTAAAAGTTGTTTCAGTTGTATAAAAGGTGTTTCTAAATTGATTTTTAATTTATAAGTTGAAGTTAGATTCGATTGAATAGAGTTATGTTTTCGAATACTATGTATCATCGTTAAATGAATTAGAAGTTGTTTGTTGTTTTAAGTTGAAATGTGACATCCCATTGTATGTTGAAAGTTTTTAAAATACTCTGATTTTCGTTTATAATTTACTGGATAAATTTGGGGTGTTACAAAAATAACTTATGACATTGTTCATACTTATAAATAACTAAGTTTTATTGTTGTATTTTAATTGAAAATACAAATAAAATAAAATAATAAAAATGAAGAAGTTATTCATATTTATTTAAATATGTCGTTCTGATCGTTTTTTTTATAGTGTGTGGCATAACTTTTTTTTGGGTCATGCTAACATGTGTCATAAAGGCACATGTTAATATTCTATAATTAGAAAAAATTAAATGTGAAAAAGTCATATTTAAAATTTTAAAAAATTAAATACACGTATTGTAAGAGAATATTTCTAATTAAAATATCATTAACATATGCCATTAAAGTATATGTTAGCATTTTTCATATTTTAAAACTAAATATACTTATAAAAACACATAAACCTTTTCAATTTAAAAAAAAAAATCTGAGTTGACCTAGACTGGTGTAAACTAGGTCATAAACATCTGTTAATTGGTTTACTTATTCTCATTCCTACTACTTACCGATCAATATGTATTTTTAAATTATTTTTTAGAAAATAACTTCAATGGTTTCCTTTGTAATGTATTTAAATATGAGTCTTGCTAACCAGTGCCCTCAAGATAATGGTTAAGCATTCCTAAAAAAAAAGAAAATTTCTTTGCCAACCTCCCTACCTTCTAGTCCACCTCTGGTGAAAACTCCATACTACCCCTGACTTCGGAAATGAACTTCCGAAATGCAAGGAAAAAGGTGGTTTCGGAGATGCATCTCCGAAAACGCCTTTTTTTTTGAAAAAATTGTCTTATTTCGGAAGTTCATTTCCGAAAACAGCATTTCGAAAATGAACTTCCGAAATACTGCGCGTTTTGCAGATTTATCAAAACACTCCCCCTCCCCAAACATTTTACCCTAATTCAAATCAAAACACAACCCCTCTTCAAATTTTCTGCAAAAAGCAAGTGTAAGATCAAAGAGATTGCCCAAGTCTTCTTCCAATCTCAACCAAACTCATCATCAAACACTAATTGGTAAGTTTATCATTGTTTTTTCAAGTTTTAGATCTATTTGAATAAACTCTATTAAAGTGTTTAGAAACTGAAAAAATCACATTAAGATATGTTAGTACTGATATTAGGATGTTTAGTAGGCATAAAAATAGTTTTGGTGTAGGTTTTTTGGGTCTGCCATTGGAGGTTGCAGAGAAGCTCTGCGCAGGGGTGTTTCGGAAGTTCATTTCCGAAAACACCTCCATCCTAGTTTTCGGAAATGAACTTCCGAACTGTATCAGAAGTGCATTTTTTTTTGTTTTTTATTTTGTCTCGCATATTAATCGATTTTGATTGTTTACAAGAACATGTCAGGCAACCAACCAGCACGCATCAGACAGGGTAGGGAGACCCTGACTGCATCGGCTAGACGCGAGCGGGCGGCGGCGCAGCTGGCGTCGACACAGGGACGTGGGCGTGGCCGGGGACGCCGTGTGCGAGTACCCGAGGACGTGGGAGAGGGTACCTTGATCAGTGCATTTTGATGCACATTCCTCTACGTTTGTACTTATACATTTCCATGGTTTGCTTGTCTTATTTTTGTATTTTATAATGTTTTTATATTTTAAATTATTTTTATTATTATTTGATTTTCGTATTTATTTTTCAGCTTTAGCAGTCTGCAGGGAAACGATCATAACTGGAGTTCCGGGAGTCCGATTGAGGCGTTCTAATAATCGCCGGAAAGCTAAGAGAAAGAGCTACAACTTTTATGTTGGAGTCAAAGTCAGATTTGGAGCACATTTTTCCAGAATTTCGTTTGAAGCTGCAGGCACTAGTTTTATAAGTTTTGGGTCGTTAGTTTTGGGTCTGGGTGATGTTTGTTTGACCCATTTGGGTTATGACCCGAATTTCTTTTTGTCTTCTCTTTAGTCTAGGTCTGGCCGGACAGCTACTTTTTCACTTGACACTATTCACGAATTTGGAGTTTGCTTTGTATGATCATGAGGAACTAATTCATCAAGGATCAATCTGCTGTGACTCGGATTCCACTTTGAGGTTTTTATAATTCCAATTATTTGTTTCCTTTGAATTCTTCCTATAATTCCAATTATTTGCTTAATTTGATTGTTGCTATAGGATAGATTTCTTAAATTCGATTGTTGATTGATGATCCTGAATCAATTTCGTGTTAACATAACTTTTATATTATCACGAACGATCAAAGTTGCGTTTGCTTAATTCGTAACAGTTTTAATCCGTTTGCTTAATCCGGAATTCAGGAACATCTGCCGTATAATTTCTATTGCGCTTGTCAGTAGTTGTTATAATCGAATAGGAACGAACGAACCCGTTAGGGAATTGGGATTTTATAAATCGATGATAAGTTGGGAGTCGAAACAGTAGGTTGATTCGTTTTAGCTTAATTATTAATCAGTTATTTTCATAAACAGCTTATTTCCAGAATCACTTATTTTAAGAACTTTTTATAATTCGACCACCAAACCAACCCCCCCCAATTCGATTTCAGTTAGTAATAACCAAGAGTCCTTGAGAGACGATATTCGAGTTACCGTTACCGTCGTACTACAGTTTTATAAATTAACTCGTTTTTGACCCGCGCGCGACAGCGGATCAAATTGGCGCCGTTGCCGGGGACTCTTGTTGTTATTAACTGATATTAGAGTCATAGGTTTAGTGTTCTCGCGTTTAGGCCGTAGTTTCCCCACGGTTTTGGCCAATTTGCGTTTTGAGTCGAAAAAAATCGGTTTTTGGAAAAATTGTGTTCGATTGTAAAAAGTTTTTGCCTACTGGAAGCAGAAAAATCGTGTGATCAATACTCCCTTATTCTAGAAGAGTAAGGGAAATCGACCCAAAATTGCCAAATTCCTCTTTTTTCTATTTTTAATTAATTATTTACTGTTTTGTCAGTTTTGAAAAAATCCAAAAAAATTCCCAAAATTCTTATTTGTCCTAATTAGTTTAAATTTTGTGTTTTTATATTTTTCTAAATTTATTTTAATCGTTTTCCTTTCTATTTCTTTCTGCATGTATGGGACATAATCGGTATTTCGGTGTTTGTTGAACCCATGGCTGAACAAAGAACACTAACGCAGTTGGCTGTCCCTAATGTGAACTATAATGGTTTATGTATTGACTATCCTGCGGGTGATGCACCTTTTGAATTGGAATATGGTTTAACATATTTGTTGCCTAGGTTTAATGGTTTTGCAGGTGAGGATCCGCATATGCATCAGAATGAATTTCAGGTTGTGTGCTCTGCACCTTCCGAACCTTCACTAGAGGATATTGTCAAACAAATGGCTGCAAATAATCTTCAGTATCAACAACACATAGATTCTACTCTTCAGACTTTGCAAACACAGATTGGACAACTTGCCACTTTGATGAATGCCATGCAGCAAGCTCAAGGATCAAACCAACAACCCTTGGATGAGCAATCTATTTTTCAAATAGAGTCGCTTTCTGAAAATGTTGATGATATTTGTACTGATTCGTTTGCAGATGGTTTTCCATCATTGTCTGGTTTTGATGATGTTTACTCTTGTGATGTTTGTACTGACACTAATATTTGCTCTGTTTGTGCTGAAATTGAGCTTGCCTTGCAAAATGATATTCTTACTGCAGATGAGGTTGCAAATGAAGTTGTTCATGTAGATGAAGCTCTCGACACCCCGGCTGCCTGGAACAAACCATCCATTGAACAACCACCTTCCCGAGAGCTGAAACCAATTCCTGAAAATCTTAAATATGCTTATTTAGAGATGAATGAAAAACTTCTGGTTATAATTTCTTCTAAACTTTATTTTGATCAAGAAAGTAAGTTTTTGCAGGTTTTGAAGAAGCATAAGAAAGGAATTGGATGGACCTTGGACGACATTCCCGATATTAGCCCGTCCATGATTTTGCATAGGGTCTCAATTGAAGTGGAAGGTGAAACAAAAGTAGTGAGGCAGCCCCTTAATCTTTTGATCTCCGAGGTTGTGGAAAAGAAGATCACATGCCCATTCGAAACTTTTACTTATCGAAGATTCTTCTTTGATCCTGGAATAAAAGGCGAAGACACTAATATAAATTCCAAGTTCAATGGGAATTACCCAAAGCTACTCCATGAGATCCCCGCTCTGGAAGAAGAGAATGTAGAAGATATCTCTTTGGGAAAGGCTGATTATGTGATCACTTATCCTCCATAACTCCTCGGGTGTGTTCTTTCCTTTCTCTCACTCTTATTTTATATTTATGTTCTTTCATTGAGGACAATGTATGTCTTAAGTGTGGGGGAGAGAATCATTTATTTGTTTTGTTTTCTTTCAATTTTCTTTTTTTTTTTGTTTTCTTGTTTTGTTTTCAGTTTAAAAAAATATAAAAAAAATATGCATCGTTTTGAAAGTTTTAGGCTATAGACTAATTTGAGTCGAGTTTGCGGAGACTTGGGAAAAATTCACAAGATCGGTATCGTTTTAACACTGTAAGTCTCCTGCATATGCAAATTGATTTGAATTTTTTTATTATGTTTTAGCCTTAAATTCTCATTCTCTGACAGCTCTTGAGTAGTTTATTTCAGCAGTCGGCACCATCTCTCACACACTTTACGCAGAGAAGCCGATGAATATAAGTGAGTGTTCCAAAAGAAAAAAAGAAAAAAAGAAAAAAAGAAAAAGGGAATGCACCTTCTAAGTTTGGTGACCCTCACCCGGTCACTTAACCCAACGGTTGTGGAACCTTCAAAAGAAAAAGTTTTTCAAAACTCTTTTTTAGTTGGTTCAGCGGTTTCTGGTGCTGAACTTGGTAGGGAGGATTACGGTCCGATCCCCCGCAACTACAACTGAGTAAACAAAGGGTTATGCCACGTAAGTACCAGAATCCCGTGCAGAAAAGGATCAGAGTCACTAACCGGTCGTCTTGCTATAAGTGTGTGGAGATAACGGGCTTAATGTGATTGCGCCTGAATGAAAAAGAGCCAAAAGGATGAGTAAGTTAGGCTATGGTATAATAATATGATTTGAATTGATTTGTGTATTTAGGAGGCTTATATCTGCATAACTGTGGTTAGTGTTCTTACGATATCCTTAGTGTGCAAGATTAGTACCTGTCGATGCAAACTTACCCGAAGAAGACTTGTAGCCTAGGATGAGTAACTGTTGATGTATTTCTGCTTTCTTTGTTTTGTTTTTCATTTTGCTCGGAGTGCAAAAGTTCAAGTGTGGGGGAATTTGATCAGTGCATTTTGATGCACATTCCTCTACGTTTGTACTTATACATTTCCATGGTTTGCTTGTCTTATTTTTGTATTTTATAATGTTTTTATATTTTAAATTATTTTTATTGTTATTTGATTTTCGTATTTATTTTTCAGCTTTAGCAGTCTGCACGGAAACGATCATAACTGGAGTTCCGGGAGTCCGATTGAGGCGTTCTAATAATCGCCGGAAAGCTAAGAGAAAGAGCTACAACTTTTATGTTGGAGTCAAAGTCAGATTTGGAGCACATTTTTCCAGAATTTCGTTTGAAGCTGCAGGCACTAGTTTTATAAGTTTTGGGTCGTTAGTTTTGGGTCTGGGTGATGTTTGTTTGACCCATTTGGGTTATGACCCGAATTTCTTTTTGTCTTCTCTTTAGTCTAGGTCTGGCCGGACAGCTACTTTTTCACTTGACACTATTCACGAATTTGGAGTTTGCTTTGTATGATCATGAGGAACTAATTCATCAAGGATCAATCTGCTGTGACTCGGATTCCACTTTGAGGTTTTTATAATTCCAATTATTTGTTTCCTTTGAATTCTTCCTATAATTCCAATTATTTGCTTAATTTGATTGTTGCTATAGGATATATTTCTTAAATTCGATTGTTGATTGATGATCCTGAATCAATTTCGTGTTAACATAGCTTTTATATTATCACGAACGATCAAAGTTGCGTTTGCTTAATTCGTAACAGTTTTAATCCGTTTGCTTAATCCGGAATTCAGGAACATCTGCCGTATAATTTCTATTGCGCTTGTCAGTAGTTGTTATAATCGAATAGGAACGAACGAACCCGTTAGGGAATTGGGATTTTATAAATCGATGATAAGTTGGGAGTCGAAACAGTAGGTTGATTCGTTTTAGCTTAATTATTAATCAGTTATTTTCATAAACAGCTTATTTCCAGAATCACTTATTTTAAGAACTTTTTATAATTCGACCACCAAACCAACCCCCCCAATTCGATTTTAGTTAGTAATAATCAAGAGTCCTTGAGAGACGATATTCGAGTTACCGTTACCGTCGTACTACAATTTTATAAATTAACTCGTTTTTGACCCGCGCGCGACAGCGGATCATACCTCTTCATCTGGATCTAGGAGTCGGCTGGCTCGGGTATCTTCTTCCCGCCAGCGAGAGGAGGAGGAGGAGCAGCAGGAGGAGGAGGTGCCAGTGCCATACCACGAGCCGGAGGGTGTATCGGATGTTGACCCTCCAGCCGGGGAGGAGGATGAGCAGGAGGTCGGCTATCCGGGAGGGCCCTTTGACACTTCCGTGCTGATTCACTACCACGATCACGTCGCTCGGCATATCTGGGAGGGAGAGGTATTTTTTTTAATTTAACCGTTTATTTGTCACCATTTTTTATAATTTAACCGTTTATTTGTCGCTTATTTAATATATGTCGCTTATTTAATATATGTCGCTTATTTGTTTTTTTTTTGTAACAGGAGAGAGAGCCGCTGAAAATGGTCAACCACGCCCGCAAGATTTTCAGTCTGTTTAAACCAACGGCTGAGTGGTTTAACGACCATGTGCGAGGTTCAGGGCTCAGCGGGCTCTGCATGACGGGGTACACCACCATCAGCACCAGCATGCAGGGGGCATTTGTGGAGCGCTGGCACAAGGAGACATCCTCTTTCCACTTGCCGGTTGGGGAGATGACGATCACCTTGCATGACGTGCAGTGTCTTCTCCACCTGCCGATTAGGGGGGCGCTGTTGCACCACTCCAAGATCCAGAGGGTCGAGGCCATTGAGTGGATGACGCTCTATTTGGGCATGGAGCACGAGGTTGCTCACTTTGAGTGCGCCACGACTTCTGGGCCTCATATCCGGTTCACCACACTGAGCGCCTATTTCGAGCACCACTTGGTGTCGGCGGCCGAATTCGAGGATGCGGGTGACGAGCTGTTCACACACTATCACCGCGTCTGCGCTCTCCGGTGTTGGTACATGCATGTGGTAGGCGCTGCATGCTTTGTGGACAAGAGTGCCAGGTACGTCGACGTGACCTACCTCCGCTACTTCATGGACCTGGATACCGTTCACCAGTGGAACTGGGGGGCAGCTACTCTGGCATACCTCTACCAGAAGCTGAATGAGGCCTCCAACTGGAGGACGAGGCAGTTGGTCGGATCCTGCACACTACTTACGGTACGTTTTATTTTAACACATTATCGTATTTATTTATTTATTTATGTTTCGTATTTTTTTTAATACATTATCGTGTTTGTGTTTCAAAGCTGGATCATCTCCTACTTCTCCCGCATCCACGACTTCCACATCGATCCTGCGTACGTTGACGCCATGCCCAGGGCCGCCAGATACGCTCTCCAGAGGGGGAACGATGCGGTGGGACCATACCGTTTGTACTTGGACCGCACGATGCACGACGACGTCACCTGGAGGCCGTTCGCCGATTACGCTCAGATTGTCCCCTTTGACGACATTGCTTTATATTCAGGCTGGTTGGCATGCGGGACCGACATCATGGTCCGGTATCTCCCTGAGCGGTGCATGCGTCAGTTCGAATTCGTGCAGCGGATACCCAGGTCATCCTTTGAGGCTGCTCCCGACAGAGTGACCCGAGTGCAGCTCACTGCCATATGAGCGGAATGGCAGCAGCATGTGGTACCGCAGGAGTACCGTCTCACTCGGGTCACACAGGACTGGCACAATGAGGAGGGGTACGTCACATGGTTCTACCGGGTGTCCCATCCTCTGCTGAGACCCGACGTTCCCGGCGCTCCTAGGCCAGCACATGAGGAGATCCTGGAGAACCAGCAGGCCGAGGATGACCACGCCATTGATCTCATGCCGATTTGCCAGCGGATAGAGATGCTTGGGCGGGACGCGTTGGATCGAGGTGTCGTTCATCAGGGCGGTCCAGAGGCAGTCGCCGTGATGGAGATGATCGTCACTGATGCGGGCCGTGCGGCGGGGTACAGGCGGCAGAGGAGGGCCCAGGGTGAGAGGGTTAGGCACACCCAGTAGTGGTCGGGTTTATTTATTTTTTGATATTCGGATTGTATCTTTCGCACAGTATTATTATTACTTTCGGTTTGTATATATTATTTGGATTGGATTTATCATATTAGTATTTTCAGTTTATCTGTTGCTTATTTTATTTGGCGTTTGCGTTTAATTAAAATGCGAAACTGTTTAAGAAAAAACATAAAAAAAACACAGTTTCTGCATAATTCGGAAGTTCATTTCCGAATTCACCCCCATGAGGTGTTTTCGGAAGTTCATCTCCGAAGACACCCCCATGAGGTGTTTTCGGAGATGCACTTCCGAATTGTGGAATTTTTTTTAAAAAAAAAGCGCTTCGGAAGTTCATTTCCGAAGCAGGGGTATTTTGGGATTTTCGCTGGGGGTGACCCCCATAGGGAGGTGGCTAAAAAAATTTTCAAAAAAAATTCTATAAAAATTTTAATATTTTAATTTTTAATGCATTAAATTCAGATTACCGAAATAAAATTACTATTTTAAAGTTTTAACCATTGCCCTTAGGGCACTGGTTAGCATTTTTCTTTAAATATTGAGAGACAGCTAAATAATAAATTAATATTAAATTATATAATAAAATTTTCATGTCATAGAAAATTTTGTTATACATCTTTAATAATTTTAATATTTATATAATAATATGACTCAAGTAAGTGTGGTCACGATTAAATTTTATATTTTCTCTTTCACTTTCTCCATTCAAAAAACACCTTATATATTTTTTCATTTTATTTTATTCTTTTTACGTAAAAAACTACTACTGGTAGCTATGTTTGTTCTTTTACAATGTCACACGGATCACGATCCGTGCCTTCAGTTAAGTAAACACCACATCCGTTGATTAAGTTTCTCATCTACGGCCATAATAGCACTTTAACAAATTTCAACCAAACACACAATTTCAAAAAAACATTTCAAACCTCCCGCCCCACCTTTTCACAATTTTCTCCAGTTATAAATACACCTCACCTTACATTCCTTCTCATCAAGCAAAACAACGTCATTTCTCATTACCTCTTTAAACTCAAAACTTTTTTCATTAAATTTTCAGATCCAACCTCAATGGCTCGTACCAAGCAAACCGCCAGAAAATCCACCGGAGGAAAAGCCCCAAGGAAGCAACTCGCCACCAAAGCCGCTCGCAAGTCCGCCCCCGCCACCGGCGGAGTGAAGAAGCCCCACCGTTTCAGGCCCGGAACCGTCGCTCTCAGAGAAATCCGCAAGTACCAGAAGAGTACCGAACTCCTCATCAGGAAGCTCCCATTCCAGAGACTTGTTCGTGAAATCGCTCAGGACTTCAAGACTGATCTCCGCTTCCAGAGCAGCGCTGTCTCAGCCCTTCAAGAAGCCGCTGAAGCCTACTTGGTTGGTTTGTTCGAGGACACTAACCTCTGCGCCATTCACGCCAAGAGAGTTACCATTATGCCCAAGGACATTCAGCTTGCTCGCAGGATCAGAGGCGAGAGAGCTTAGGGTTATTTATGTAATTTAGTTCGAATCTCGTGTTTAGGGTTTCGTCTTCTATATGTAATCGCATATTATTTTAAATCAAATGAAATTCCTTGTTTCATCTTAAAACACTGCTTTGTTTATTTAATTTGACTATTATACAACTATATATTATACTTAATTAAAATATTAATTATAATTTTTTTGAAATAATTAATTATATGGACTGGGCTTGTTATTGGGCCCAATTATAACTCGTTTTTTCGGCCCAAATAGTTGGCGGGAAAATTATTACGCTCTTCTTCTAGACAGTGTTGTTTTGTTGCAATTTTTTCTTGGATTTGAGAGCGCGCAAAAATGGAGAAATATTTGGTATCGAAAAAGCCTTGTAGAGAACGAGTTAAGCATCCTCTTAGGTAAAATTGATTTTTTGTTTGTAGTTTAATTATGTAAATTGCAATGTTGAGATTTTTGTGTATGTTGCAACTGGAGGTTTCGATGGAAGAGCAGTTTAGTTGAATTGAATGGGAAATTTGAGGCGAATTATTGTCATGAAATGATGGACTTGCTTATGCGTTCGTATTCTGAGGTTTGTGTGGGTTTTGTTTTTATGGAAGTTAGGGTTTGATTGATTTACTTTAATTTTGGTGATGTTATTGAATTATGTGCAGGTTGGATGTTTTCAGCATTTGTATACAAGGGAAAATGGGACAATTTGCTACTCTAATGTATGATTAATGATTATTTAGTGTATAGTTTGGTTAAGATGATTTAGTTTAATGTGTTATTTTGGGGCTTGTGATACAGATTAATCGAATACTCACCGATGCACATACTCAGGCTAATCTTTTATATAGAAGAAGGTAAATGTTTTGATTGACTTTTCCTTTTTATGTAATATGAATGAAAGAGGAGTGAATAGTTTGTTTGATAGAATTTATATTTTTGCATAGAAGTTAAATTTTTGAAGCACTTCTGAGGTGTTTTTGAAATATTGAAGTTGACCTGTGGTTTTCCATGGGGTTAAGATTTCATATATTCTATGTAGCTCAGTAGCTCTGACATTAACATTGTGCAGAACTCTTAAATGTAGACACTTCAATGGATTAGATTTAAAGTGACACAGAATTAGCTTAGCTTAAGTTAAGCCAGTTATTTATCCTTACAAAAAACTGAAATGACTTGAACAGGGCCATTGTCTACCCAAGTTCTACAGCCTGCACTCTTAGACAAACCAAAGAGGCTATCAGGAACAACGTTTCACTATCTTAAAATACTCTAGCTCCACCCCTGCTATCAACTATGGCATTATCCATTCTAGATAGTATGTTGAAGCAGTTCAAAATTAAATGTTCTAGTAGCCTTTGTGGAACCATGCAAACAATATACCATAGCTTCAGCATCAGTTTTGATGATCACACTGTTGAAATGTTGCTCTTCAGCCCAATTGAGACACCATCTGTTCACTATCAATTCTGCCAATACGGGAGGGATTGAAATAACTTCAAACTCTGTTGCAGTAAACTTGGATGCACCGGTATGGTCCCTAGCTAGCATTCCTCAACCTGGTTTCCCTTCTACTAAGGAACCTGCAACAACATTTATTTTACCAATGCCACAATTAGGATGAGATCTCTTAGCTATGACTATGACAGAAATTGATGGCATTTTTCCTTTTGCCCTGTTGAAATCCTCAACATTCGCAAATGCCAAATTTGCTACCACAAAATGATCAAAATTAATGTTTTTAAAGTTTTTAATAAGACTTTGTTTCTGACGTTCTGTTGCTGCCAAGTCTTCCACACTGTATTAAAAGAAACTGCCGGACCAGAATATCAGATGCAGAAAGCAACAGAAGCAGCCAAGCTCTCTTATCTGTGCACGATGACACATGAATCAAAGAGGGGGGGGACAGCTCCTTTTTATTTCCCAAATTTCACCTTGTTGAGAGAATATTCCGGGCAAGTCTCAAAAAGATGTTTTGAGCTTTGTATTTTGTAATAATAAAATGTGGTTCCAACATTTGCTGTTTTAGACTTTTAGCTATAGAGCAACATATAATCAATAAAACCTAATCAGCTACATGAAGATTGGTATTTTAACCAACTTGAAATTGGTATAAGGATGTTTACTCCATACTTCCTAGTTTATGATAATATTGTAAAACAGAAGTGTGTGTAATTGATTTGTTTATTCTTCCTAGGAAAAAAATCAAGGTAGTAGTTAGCAATGACACGAGCTCTTGGGCATCTAATGTTCCATTAATATTGTATTATTTGACATGTTTCTAGTGAACTCTCTTTACAAACGTCTCACATTTGTTTGTTAACAGGAACGGTGTAACTTCTGTAGACTTTGACAAGAAGGTAATTCAATTGGTAGATGATAATAGAAGAAGTTTGTAGTGTGTTTGGGTTAACTTATGAGTGTGATACTAATTTCACATGTTTGAGGCATGTCCATCCTCTAATTATTTTCATTAGCGACACTTTTTTAACAATGCATTATATTTCTTGGATGCATGTCTTTTTTAAGTCACCAAAATGCTTTTGCGTGAGTATCTTTTTTCTCACCATGGAATACACTAATTTGATAAAACTGATTAGTTTCACCGTTTTTTTTCCACCCTATTTTTAAATTTCTCTAGGGAATATACTTGGCGTCTGTCACGAGATCAGGTTGCTTAACAGTTCATGACTTTGAAGCTCTTTATTGCCGGACAAACAAATTAACTTGTAAGTTTGGCTTTAGTAGTTACACTTTGTTTTGTAAACTATCACTGTGAAAGTCATTGTTAGAGTGGCACACAATGGTGTTAATTTCAATCTTTATCTTTTGATTTTTGACCAAACTATTGACTCAGATTTATTGGGGAGTTAGTCTAGAATTAAGTGTTCCATGAGCAATATTCCTATTTCATGCATGCGCTTTCTATTGTGTATTAAGCAGCGAACGATATGTAATTGTAAACTTTAACCAATTGGTTTGTTTGTGTTTCAAAAATGAGAATTTAATTTTCTTTCAAAATTGTGAACATATTCCTGAATTGAATTTTTCCTACTTTTTTTACATGCCTACGGGAGAGTAAGAAAAAAGCACCAGGGAGCTCCCATTTTGGTTCTTATTCTTAACATTATATTTCTTAGGTAGCCTTTTTCTTTGTTTTTTCATTGGACGGGGAGGAATTTTAAATGCAGTAGTGGTGATTGCTTTATGTTTAAACTTGCCTTTATGTTTATTGTGATGGTAGGCTTGCAAGAAGACGAGAGCAAACTTTTACTGCATCTCTCACCTGATCACCAACTTGATGTCGTCAAATGGAATCCTCTTGACCAGAATGAGGTTTAAAGTTAATTAAATTACCTTCTTACTTGCATTGTATTGTGAAATTGTACTATCAATTATTATATCTAAATACTATCAACCACATATACTATGTGATATACTTCTAGTTTTACATTGTTATTTTGTGGAGGATGCTATTTTGATATTTTTCTCATTATTTTTATGAAACCACGGCATCTACAAGTGCTTGTGCATTTTGTGCACGACCTAGACATGCGAATTGTCAAATTCATGATTCATGAAAATTATTTTGTTGTTCCAAACATATTAACATTTCATTTTCTCTTCAATTTAAACTTTACCCTTTTCTTTTCAGGTTCTTTGTGCCTCTATGAAACGTAATGTACTACTCATATTTGATGTTGCATATATGATGTCAGAACCAATTGATGTAAGTTTCCATTATAATATTTTTATTGCACTTCCTGTAGAATCTAGCTTCTGTTCAAATTATTATGCCACCGCTATTTTCTATTGAAAACATTTTGTTTCTACTGTTGATGCTTGTTGCTCCCTCACATTCAGGTTGATATCATTTCCTTAGTGCATTATGCCATTACTATTTAGTAGTGCTCTGTCTTCTAAATTTTTTGTTTTTTTGTAAAAATAACATGTAACACCTAATAAGGTGCACCGGCCTAAAACTGTGCAACACATTTCTCTTATCGTAGGTGCTTATCCAAACAAATGAACCTAGAAACACAGTACAAACTAAATATCCGTCAATATTATAGGACATTTATCTTTTCACATGATCACATTTTCCTCATCTTTCTGATTTTGAGGGATAATGCTAATTGCTAAGTACAAGTGTTTTTAAAATATATGCTAGTCCAGTAAAAAATGCTAGTCCAAGTAATGTTTTCATACAAAAATGTCATGATATAGGAGTTACGTACAAGAAATACCGCCACCGTTAGTGGATCCAACATACCCAAAGGTCTATCTGATGTTGCTTTTGCATCAAATGATTCAAGGTTAGTGAACCTAAATTCAGAGGAGCTGTTTCTTTTACCTATCAGGAATGATGAATTTCTAATACAATGCAACTTGTTCTTATATTTAAGATGTCTAACGATTTAATATATTTAAGATGTCTAAAGATTTAATATAAAAGCTTCTATTGATCTATACTTGTCCAATGTTTTTGTTGTGACTGATTGTCACACGACGGACACATGCTACTCAACATGATTAACCTGACAAAATAAGCAACCGGAAATTAGGCTGATCTTCGAATGTTGTCTAGCTTTCAAACATCAATCACTGTGACTAACCAAAAATTCATTAACTATAGCCTGTAACACTTATGTATGTTATATCTAGTTTTCAAAGTGTACACAAGATATGCATGTTATGTCTAGTGCGGCTACTCATTCGATCCAAAAGAAGAGGAATATCTCATCCTTACAATTGCATTATACTGACGCCAATAAAGCATTTGCTACCACTCAATTGGGGCTACCATAATAAAGGAACTCGCAGGTATATCTGTGAATCCAAAGACAAACTACTCTGCAACCCGTAAGTTTGGAGAAAAAGATAAAGGAAATAGGATGAGTCTGAATTGTGAATTCTAATTTGTTTCAATTTAGTGAGAGCATAATAAAAAAAGTGGATAGGAAGGAGAAAGTGAGAAATAAGGATTTGCACCAGTGTTTGACTAAAATCAAACTTTGAACTTAAAGTTGCATCCTTTGGAAACTTATTCATGGTTTTGGAAGTATTAGAAAATCAGGATAACATTTTTCGATATATCTCATAAATGAATCCTTAATGAGTTACACATGCAGAACTATATCTTTCCAGATCTTATGCTCTTGAAAGACTATTCACCTGTGGGTGCAAAAAAAAAGTCCTTTTAAAAAAATTGTTTTCATATCTATATTTATAAAAAAATCACCAAGGTTAGGTTGATTAATACTTACATTACATGCCCAAATCTTAACGGTGAGTAAGTAAAGGCTCACTCAAATGTTTTTAAGGTGTACTTTACTTGTGACGTCATAGTCCTCGTGGGATCCAGGGGATCTCCTCAAAGATAGCAAATGAAAGGCCCACGGCGCTTTCTTTTTCAAGATATTGTTGTGTATTTTCACTAAACTATTAACATGCTGGATGGCATCAGATAGCTGAGTCTAAGTATGATTTTACTCTTGATAATGATTTTATTCCGTGAGTTTATCATTATTTCTGTCACTGTGCTGTTCTCAATCTGCTAGCAAATTTAACAGGATCTTTGCTTCTGATACGCATGGCACAGTTAATGTTTGGGATAGAAGAGCGAAGGGTCTACCCTGCCTCGAACTTACTTCTGCTTCATTTGGTACCCTTAACAGCATCCAATTAGATGCAGAAAATCAGGTCCGGAATTATTTATGTAGTCTATCAAGTAATCTTTGAATTCTCTTAGAACACTAATATGAATTTATTCATTTTTTTCTTGGATTGAGCCAATGAAAGCTTTTCTAGTTTCTTGTTTTGACATTTGCATATGAGGGGTTCTTAACATAGTTAAGCATAGAGACAATGCCTAATTAGGGAACTGGTGTTGACTTGGCAGTATTTAATACGGGTCATGCTAACTTTGTGCCTTAAAGGACATGTTAAGCAATCCAAAAGTAGAAATTTTATATTGAAAAAAACTTTCTTAAACTTTGAAGTAATTGAATGCAAAACTTTTAAGACAACATTTCTATATTAAGTTCCTTAACATGCACCCTAAAGGCACAAGTTAGTATCTCCCTTTAATTTTGTATGAGGGCCCAATCAGATATCCTAGGCAGTTGAAGTCTTAAATAATCTAACTGAGCAGTATACAAATCCAATGCAGTTGCATGGTAGTCGTTTTGCCAAATTTTATGGGATGCAAGTTAGTAATATGTAAACGAAATATGCAACTGACCAATATTTTTGTAATTTTAATTTTTAATTCTAGCCAAACAGCTCGCAGTTCCTGGTCCACCTCAATAGAACTGCACTAACTTAATCAGCGTGGTCAAGATCGAGTGCTAGATTGTAAGAGCGTAAAATCTTACGTGCCATGACTGCCAAAGCGTGCTATGATCATATCCAGATTGTTTTCGTTTCCGGCATGCTCAAGATCGAGATCTTTGAAGCAAGATCATTGAAAAAAACGTGCTGGATTTTGTTTGTTGGGTTGGACCTGTCTAACCGGGTCGGTTTTTTATTAAAAACCTAGTTTACTTTAAGTGGAAAACCAGAGTTTCATCTACCCTAAACCACACTTTTCTCATACACAAAAGCTGCCTTTTTGATTTTAGTCTTTTGAAGACGACAGTTAAGTCTTTTGAATACTTAAGATGATATCTTTTGAACTTATTAAGTTATGTAATGATGGTTATGAATTATTAATTAAATTGGTAGAATGTTGTGATTTATAGGTTATTTGTCTATGTATTATAATTTTCCCTTCGGTAGAATCTTACGAGCCGTGCTACGGTCCTAGTTTTACGATCTCGTGCTTGACTACATTGAACATAAGTACATAACCATTGCAATTGCATCATTTTGGTTTTAATGAGTTTAAAACTGCATATGTTTATTATGTTCGGTCAACAGTATATATGGTGAAATTATGAACAACGGTTATTCTACCTTTTCCAGATTGTTTTTGGTGCTGGGAGGCATGGGATTGTGTATGTGTGGGATATACGTGGTGGAAGAGCATCTACTTCATTCCTAACTCACAAAGAGGTTATTTCTGTATTGAGTGTTTTTTCTTGCTAATATATTGTGAAAAAAACAATCTAAAGATAAGTAAGGAGTGAGGCTATTTGGACAAAAATTACCTACGTAATGCATCTGCTCCTCTTGCCATGGTGCCTAAGGGCCAAACCTTTGCGTGTTTTTCATTTTAAAATGTTATCAGTATGTTAATGAAAAGTAACAATGTCCTAGATTGAGATTTTGTTGAAACATATAGTCTACACACTATTTGATTAAAGGTTACCTTGTTAGGTATAAATTTGTTGTAATGTTGTAAATTTGCAATATAATTGCCCTGTTGCAGTTTTCAATTGATCTAGGATATTAAAACTTGCCTGGTACTATAGAGGTGCATGCACCTTCTTAGGCGAGGGCGATAGATTAGCCTCACAGAAGTTTGATATTTGATATTAGCATAGCTAACATGGGTCAATGCTCTGCCAATGTAGTTAAAATTACATTCCGAAATTGCAATTCACAAAGTAAAAATATTATCATATAATCACATGTCTGCATTAATATCTATTATATGAATTTATGAATCGTAATCTATTAATATAGATGCTGAATGTCGTGACGTGACCTCTTGATGCTTGCAGCATACTTTTGTTGAACAAAACACGACTTGGACAAATGTTATTATAAGATATATCTTCCAATATTTATTGATCTTATGGTGATTTATTTGGCTTTTTAGATATGCCATCCACCATTAACATCAGTGAAGTTGGCAACATTACTAGAGAAGATTGGATCCTTGAAGGTATGGTTGATATCTATTGCTTTTACAGATTAAATTGGACAAAAATACTTCCTTTCTTGTGTGATGCCTATATATTTTTCATCGTAGATTAATTTTTAATAATTTCTGTGCCTATTAAGCATGTGTGTCAGCTGAAATTGATGTTATTACTTATGGAAATGCTTTTGATGCATTTAAAAATCTCATATTTCTATGTATATCATAAATTTTCCATATTTGCTGTGTTTGGTTGACAACCATAGGGTGAATAAAAGTATTAATTTGAACAGCAATAAGCTTTTGTTTGCAATACAATGTCTGGATTTCATCACGTGGCGATATTTTTTTGCATACAAAAATTTATAGGCTAAGTCATTCATTCCTATTATTATGTAGGCACAAGCAGAAATTGTTCCCAAGGAGATTCACTCTATTGGTCTTAATCCGTCCTTCCCAAATCAGTTAGCATTCCATATAGCAGACGGCTGGTAGGTTGGCAAATGTATTTGGTTTTCTTTTCCCTTTATCATGCAAGACATCATTTTAAGGTCATGCTTGGTATGTTTCTTGCATGCCTGATTTCTTTCTTCAGCTAGGAGAATTTCTATCATTTGACTATGCACTAAGAATTTGTTTGGTTGGTGAGCGGATTTGGTTGAGGGAAAAGAGAGGAGGAAGGAGAAGGATACTCCCTCACCTTGCTTGGGGGTTCTATATTTCTCTGTAAAAGAATAAAACTCCTTAATTTGAGGGTTCTATATTCTCTGTAAAAGAATAAAACCCCTTTATTTGGGGGCATACTTAAAAAATGAATTGGATGAGGACTTCAGAGGGTTTTGTCTATGAAGCACGGACACCTCTAGGCACAGGCGTGTCGCGGTGTCCGACACGTGTCGGTGTCCGACACTTGTATGACACCCGTACGACACGTGTCGAAAAAGTCAGACAGGTGTCGGAAAAGTCAGACAAGTGTCGCAAAAAAAAACCTTTTTTATATGCTTCGACACTTGTGGAATCAGTGTCCGACACCGGTATGACACTCGTTACAACACGTGTCACACAATTCAGACAAGTTTTTCAAAAAGAAATTGTTTTTCTTTTTGTTTCAACACACCTTATACATTTTTTAGACAAATCTCATACACATCTAAAAGGGTTAAACATGTTTTGAAATAATGATATTAAGGAAGAATTAAAAATATTAATTTTGATTAGAATATTTTTAATTTTTTTAATGAAAGAGCGATAAATAAAACTCAAATAGTATCATATACATAGCGGTGTCGGTGTCCTATATTTTTACATTATCGGTGTCGGAGTGTCCGTGTCCGTGTCACGGTGTCCGTGTCAGAATCTGTGCTTCTTAGGTTTTGATTTAACGTTTGTTCAACTCCTTTCCCTCTATCTATATCTATAATTTCCACTGAAGAAGGAGAATATTAGTCGGTAGCCTTCCCCTCCTCTCTAAATACACTTTCCCCATCAATGTTATTAAACTTATGAGAAACCAAGAATGAAAGCTATATGTTCTACATGAAGCTGAGAAGTATCTAATCTCTTGAAGAACCCTCCCTTAAAAGCACCTAAATATTTCACTGAGCTGAGAAGTATCTAATCTCATGAAGAACCCTCCCTTAAAAGCACCTAAATATTTCACTGAGCTGAGAAGTATCTAATCTCATGAAGAACCCTCCCTTAAAAGCACCTAAATATTTCACTGAGCTGAGAAGTATCTAATCTCATGAAGAACCCTCCCTTAAAAGCACCTAAATATTTCAGAGTATCCTATATTACCCAATTTGGGACTTGTTGATCACCCCCATAACACCCAATTCCATATCACAACAGCACCTTTGGGAATTGTCAAGCCACTGACGACCGACGACCAACTCCGTAACCAATTGATAAGTATTTAAGTATTTGGATAATCCTCCCATCTGAGCTAGCTATCAAGGTGGAAGAGCCAAGCCACTTAAATACTCCACTGAGCATTCCAAGCTACTTGATGTGGGACTTGCACCCCATAATACCCAAGTCCCTTTAAGACTGGCAGAAAGATATCAAGAAAATCTAATTATGATTTTCATCAATTTATAGAAGACTTGTGATAGAGTAACTAGAAACGTTTTTGAAGGTTTCTAGCGAAAAAGAATTTGGTTGCTTATATTCTTGTTTCAAGCTATAGGCTTGCACCCCTGCTCAACTTTGAGACTTATATTTCTATATATGTTTTTGATGTTCTTGCATAAACATATCTTTGAGACTTTGTCCATGGTATATGCTTATTCTGGAATTGGACGAGATAGTGTTAGCTGGAGAGTTCATGGAAAAAAATAAGTGGAAGTGAGATATATAGAGAAAACCTTGGAAGCACATGGTTTTCATCAAAGTAGTAACAAATAAGACTACATAGAATTCGAGTTTAGTTAGAGACAAATTATAGCTTTGAGATACAAACTGGGAGACATAAACTACCATAGTTCTAACATTTCTTGTGCCATAAGTCCATCATCCAAAATGGCAAGGACATATAGGGAGGTGTCTAACATAGTATTCGATCATGATGGATGAAATAGATAAATGTTGTGTGATAAAAAAGTACCATTCTAGCTTGAAAAAGTAAATTTTTTTCAAACCATTATGTCCTGTCTCTAAATCAGGGCCGGTCCAACCCGTTTAGAGGCCTAAGGCTATGTTTGGATACAATAAAAAAGAACGGAGTGGATGGAGCGGAGCGGGATGGAATATAGCGGAACGGAATAGAATGGAGTAAATACGTCATTCCATTGTTTGGATACATTATGATGGAATAGAGTAATTTTTTTCATTCCTTCTAAATCGGAGGGTACAAAAAATGGTGGAAAGTGATGGAATGGAATGGAATGCATTCCATCCGTTACCACTCCATTCCATCCGTTTTTAATAGATCCAAACGATGAAACAGAAACTTATTCCATTCCATTCCGCTCATTTCCATCCTATTTCATCAATCCAAACATACCCTAAAGCAAATTTTAAAGTGACGTCTTTAAAATTTATTTCAAAATATTAATTTTGTGGTTGTTAAGAGTTGAGCTAAATACCAATAGAAAAAGAGGCCTATATATTAACAATTCAACTACAATAATATATGTATTTTTAAATCTAAATAAATAAAAAATTTGAGGCATTTTTTAACCTCAAACTTTTGAGGCTTAAAGCCCTAGCTTTAGCAGCTTGGCCCTTGGGCCGGCCCTGCTCTAAATGTTGGATGGTAAAGAAATAATACAAAAATATTTTTAGTGTTGCAGGGATGCAATTGTTATGATGGACAAGTTATATAAGACAAAATAGAATTAAGAATACTATTATTAGAGAATATTTGTATAACTTCTATGGTAGAAAAGACAAGAGTCTCATCTTTAGCTAGTTTAGGTATTTGTAGAGTATACTTGTTGAATAGGTAAGATGACAGTCCAATGCATAGAAAATAAGTAAAACTATAGGCCAGCCATTGAGAGAGATTTAGAGGTAGTTGATTTATCTTTTTTTTCGAAGCACTTTTTCTTTGAATTTAATTCATCATACGGTATTTGGCATGGCATCATTTAATCTGTGCTGCCGATCTCATCTAGTGAGAAGATACTTGTATATTGTTTTTGTTGTTAACGATGACTAGTGACTACCATTAAAATGCTCTTTTGATGTCAATACTTAATAGTGGCTGAGTACATCGAAAACATTTATTTGCTTTTTATTGATTTTTACGTGTCAAATAAATGATTCCTTATCTATGTTAATCCAGCATGTTAAATTGTTGCTTTAATATCATTGTAGGTCGGGCATTTTGGATATTCATAATTTTAAAGTTACACATATTCATTGCCCTCCCCCAGCTTGGTTGTAAGTTTGTTAGTTGTCACATCTAGATTTGCTTAGTTGATATCTGCGGAAAGGCTTTGCGGAATACATCTAACTATTGTTTGTACTGTTCATTCTGTGTTAGAAATGATTCCTATGCTTCCCTTGATCAAACAGATTTAAGAAAACCTTCATGGTTATCGACATGTTCGGTAAGAGACCTTTATTAATGGAATTTACCTTCTTTATCTTTAAGTTCTCTGCAAAACAACATTTAGTCATGTTGGCAAGTTATTCAGTTTCTACTTATACAGTGCTTGTGACTGTTAATTTCAATTATTTGGTTTAATAAGAATTTGGTTCTCATTACTCATGTCCTTATTCTAAAACATACAAGTTGCCACTACTTGTACCATCCCACATAAGTGATCAATATATATTACAACAGTGAAGTGATGGAACTAAATAGTGGTTTTTGGTTTTTTGCATTGGGTGAGTAAAATCGGCCGACACTAATGTCCCACATCCTTCAAATCCAAACCTTATTTTAACCTTATTTTTTAAACTACTACGTACATCTCTAGTTAGAAAACATCTTTGACATTACTCTTATTTCTATTTTTCAGATCTATTTGGCAGGGTCACCAGTTAATTGCGGCCTTCATATGTTAGATTTCTACCCGAGTATCAGCTCACCGTGTCACGTGGATTACAAGTAAGTCATTCCAACTGTTATAGATGGTGAAATCTATAGAACAACACACAAGTTAACCAGGTGTACATTTATATATGTCTGCATTTTATTCTCAAAACGTATTGCAAATTTTTCTTTCTACCTAATTTGCAAGTTTTCTTCTTTACAGGGAGGATATACCAGAATTTTCCAGTTCGACAAAACAAAAGAATCAAAATAGATTCATTCCTTTAACTGAAGAAGTTTTGTCATGTGCTGCTCATCCTTTGTACAATGCCATCGTAGCCGGAACAAAGGTTTGTGCTGGAATTTTAATTATTTTTATATTGATTATAAACTACTCCATCCATAATTAAGCATGTCATTTTTGAAGCCTGACTTAGGGCCCGTTTGTTTTGGCTTTTTTTAAAAATGATTTTTATAGTGTTATCAAATTTTGTGAAAAATTTTTTTACAAAGAAACTTTTCATAAAAGCTTCAAATGAAAATTTTGTTTGAATAATTATTCTTAAAATGTGATTTTAGGTATTTCATCTATTTATGGGGAAAAAATTTGGATATCAAAATTTTAAAAAATCACTTAATTTTGAAGCTATTTCAAATAGATTTTCATAAAAATCATTTTTGAAATACGACTTTTTGAAAAAATTATGATTTTGATAAAATTTTGGTCTTCAATTATGTATGTTTATGTTATAAGATGTCAAAATTAGTGTTTCATTTTAGAAAAAACGAATATAAAAAAATTTGTAATATTTTGAAAAACGATTTTAAAAAATCTATTTTCAAAAATACAAAGAAAAAATTCATTTTTTTAAAGCTGAAACAAACTGGCCCTTAGTCTTGGATTTCTTCTGACTTTTGACTGTTTGGCCGTTCACACCGCTCCAACTTCATCTTGGCATTAATTTGCTGTCTTGTGCCTAAGGTTGATTGATATTGTTGGTTTCAGGGAACATCTTTGCTTGTGGTTTCGCAAAAACGCAAGTCATGCAAAGGAGAAGATTAGTATCAAGCATTTGGCAGAATAAATTGTAGAGTAGGGGTAATTGGAATGTCGTCTTCACAACCAAATTCACTCGTTCTATTATATGACTCTCCAACACACCCTTTCTGGGATTATTTTCTTGTACAATAGTTATGAGTTTGGTTCAAATTAAAATTGTTTTTGTATCTATCTCACTCAAAATACTTACAAAAGTCAAATCATTGAAGCTAACGTTAACAAAACTAAACAAATCCCACGATCCACTAGCGGGAGTCTCGTTTAAAACCAGAGCAGAGCTTTGTATAGACTTATCCAACACAAGGATTGTTAGTACTAGTAGAATTCAAACTCAGAAACTTAAGAGAAGTTCACCAGAATCAGAATGAGTTATTATTCATGTAGCAAATATAAGTTCAACATTTCAAAGATGTGCATATGTATTTTATTCATCACTCAAACCAAAAAGCTAAGTGAAGTGGTTTTGTCATTTCACAGATATCTTTTGGAAGAAAAATAATGTTCACAAATATCTTTTGTACCAAGAAATAAAATTTGAAAAAAATTAGATATAATATTACAATTTCTCTATTCTTATATTTTAAGGAATTTTCTAAGATAACTTGATGTGCCGTAAATAGAGAGAATCACACTTGTTCTTATTACAAAAAAAATTGTTTTTTAAATTCATTAAATAAATTATGTATTAAGTTTATATTTAGTCAATATATATTAACTATTCAATGAAAACAAAAAGTAAACTTTAGAAAGTTTAGAGTTTGTTTTATACTTGATCTGTATGTTTTCTTACAAATTTCCTCTTTTATTACTCTGACAAAATAACATCACTAGTTTCTTTCAGGCTAGCTGTGATTGTGAGTGAAAACGAAAGAGAAGTGATTCTCACCATTTTTGTGTGGATGTAAAGACTGGAAACAAATTATTTTACAATATCTTTATCGAATATGTTCTACTGAATGGCCATTTCCTAGTTCGATGTGACATTTGTCTAACGGTCCCATTATTTTTTGTCTGAGATTTTCCAAAGTGTTGTTTTCCTTTTATAACCCCCCAAATGCGCAATAACTATGATTGCAAACCAAAGTTGTCTCCATGATTTGAATTAAATCATGAAAAGTTGAAGGATAGTAGTATTTGAATTTTGATTAGTATGGATCATAGAGGTTCCCTCATTCAAATCATTGTTAAGAGAATTTTTGCCAAGGAAGTCAATTATTGAAAAGATCAAATAGAAATATACTTAACTTTTCATGAGCTTACACTTTACGCCACGAGTATTCCATCCTTAAATAATTTGATACATTTTATGAGAATAGTTGTTATTTACGGTCAGTGTAAAATATTTTATATGGGATAGTGTATTACAACCATTCACAAATAATATTTTATATGTGATCTAAAATAAAATCAAATTTTTACACAAATTTAACAGTTATTTCAATTAAATTCGCGTTTTATTAGTTTGGTCCCATTTGATAGAGATAAATATGATTTCTCAAAAATATTTGCATTTTACTCTCATGACTTTATTTTTTATTATAAATAAATTTTAGTTTTTTAAATTTATTAAATAATAATTGTATTTAGTTTATATGTAAATTAAATATATTAATTATTTAATAAATTTAAAAATTTAAAAATTATTTATATTAAGAAATAGAGGAATTATATTATCATGGACAATACATTTAAAACTCATGCAAGATTAGTCTAAGTAAGTTTATTAAGGGTATGTTTACGAGTTTGTTTTTGAAAGGTTTTCGAGAAAAATACTTTGAATGATTGATTGCATCTATATTTTAAAATGTGTTTGATATTTTTAAAAAGTTTAAAAAATATATGTTTTTATATGCTAATGTAGTATATTGACCCAAACTTCCAAAAGTTTTACATTCAAAAACCACTCCCAAATAAACTCTTAAACCCTAGAGGTTTAGGTTAACAGTTTATTTTTTCATAAACAAAAAGAGATCATAATGTATATAAAATAGTCACATCTTTCAAAAACAAATTTAATCGGGTTACTTTCACTCCTACAACATTTATTTTGATCTTACTATTTTGCCATCATATATACTAAAACCTTTTCAATTTCTTCATTTTTCACAAAATTTAAAAAAAAAATGAGTTTTTGAATTTTAAATAAAAAAATTATGATTCATTTATTTTTTCTAAAACCTTAGAAAAAAATTTCTCGTTCAAAATTTCTTCAACAAAAAATAATAACAACACCAACCAAGCCTTAACCCACTAAGTGAGATGAGCTATATTCTGTTCTGAAACAAAAAATAAAGTGAGATGCAGAAGCTGCGGCGGATTAAAGCTTTTGATGCGGCGGAGCGGGGTGTACCTGCAAGGTTAGCACTCTGGCGCTCAAGTCAGTATGTGAAAGAGTTAAGAGTATTCAAATTGTGTTTGAAACTTGTTACCTGAAATGGTTTCATTCCCTATATATACGAGAGATGAATAACAATCTCGCTATCTTTCAGACGTGGAATACAGAGGATCGTTAAATGTGTTTGAGGCGTGAATCTCATGTAGTGAGGTACATGAAAGTCCAGTGATCAAGAAAAGATTCTAGAAACTTGTCAGTGTAGTCGGTTAGTAAGTTTTAATCTGGGTTAATCTTCCTCGTGATGGCCTGCTCGAGAGAGAGATGGTCGGCCCAAAACAATTGCTCCCAAAACTTTTCGGTGCTCTCGAATACCGGGAAATCTTAAGTGGGAGTAACCGGTTTTATCAAAGACTTATCCCAATCATTGAAACATTTGGAGCATATCGCATAAGCAAATAGGGACAAACATATTTAATGATTTCTTGTCACTGGCCCGTTGTCACCTTTAATAGCTAACACATCATCCAAGGCATGCGAGTTAGAAATCGAGTACCATGCCTAGGGTACTCAAGTGTTTTCTACTTTGTGTGGATTGATGGGACAAGGTGTTGGTTATCCTCATATTTTCTCCTTGTTATTCGATCTAAACCGTTGATCTATTTTTTGCCCCCTTTCTTACAAGACCTTCGGTGTTATTATTCAATTTCTTCTTTCATGTTGTTAAACTTACTTATCTATTCTCTTTGCACCGTTCTGTTCTGTTTAGTGAACCTAGGTTTTCACCTAACCCATTAGTTTGATGAAGGCGGTGGAAGATTATTCTTAGGTCAAACTAGAGTATTTAGTCCATAAACATGCTTTTGTAAAAGGGGAAGAAATGTCGTCTGGTCCTTCCATCGGACAAATTAAGTGCACAGATTAGCGACGATGGTTTTGGTCTTCAAATCGTTTCTCTAAAGGCTCCAAATGTTATTGGGTTCATTTTGAAGCTCTTAATAAGGTTGATAAGGATATGAAAACAATTATGCTCTTGTTTTTTGAGAATTTTATACACCGGAAGGAAGTGGTAAAAGCTATTTTTGCAGAGGGACGAAAAAAGGTGTTTTCTAAGTTATTTTATTTCTTTCTCTGTGGGTATATGGATTTGTTCAATTTTCACCCTTTTATTTTCCTTTCTTTTCTAGATAAGTACAAGAAAGTCTCAGTTGCAAAAATATATTCCTGATCCGTCTCATGTGATTCAAGTGGATGATGTGCAAGTTAGAGAGAACTTAACTGTTGAGCCATCTTTCTTGAGGGTAGAGGATCGAGAGGTGAAGCACTTGAGAGGAAAGAAAATTGTGTTGGTAAAGGTGGCGTGGGTAGGACCTGATGCTGGAAGCATGACATGGGAACTGGAAAGTCAGATGAGAGAATAGTATTCGACTCTGTTTCCTTCTGGTAATTTTTTTGGGAAAAAATTCTTTAAGTGGGGGAGAATTGTAACAACCCATTTTTTCGTAATTATTTTAATCGAGTCTATAATTATTTTATTTAGTTACTTGATGATTTATTTATTTATATTGGTGATATTATTTTATTTAGTTACTTGATGATTTATTTTATTTAGTTCATTTTGATGATTACTTGCTCTATTGTTATAATCATGATGTTTTATGTGTTTTGATGTTGAAATTATGCTAAATGTCATTGTTGGTAATTGATTTTTCGTTTCTGTCAATTGCTGAGATTTACATGATGATTGTTTGGTTGAATGTTGATATTAATGTTGAATGTGATATGTTTTGGTGTTAAAGGTGAATTCATGATGAATTGATGGATTAAAGTGTGTGATCAATGATCAAATGATGAAGAAGACATATGATCATGTATATATGATGTTTCTAGTAGGGAGACGTCTTTCCACTCCAATAGGTTTTATTGCTCTATTGTTGTAATCATGATATTTTATGTGTTTTGATGTTGAAATTATGCTAAATGTCATTGTTGGTAATTGATTTTTCGTTTCTCTCAATTTTTGAGATTTACATGATGATTGTTTGGACGAATGTTGATGTTAATGTTGAATGTGATATCTTTTGGTGTTTTGATGTTAAAGGTGAATTTATGATGAATTGATGGATTAAAGTGTGTGATCAATGATCAAATGATGAAGAAGACATATGATCATGTATATATATGATGTTTTTGGTAGAATTGGATGTTTAGAGGCCAAAACCAGAACTTCCATAGAACTCTCATGGTCGAAAACATGATTCTGCCCCCGGAATCATGGTGACGGTCGTCACCCTTCTGAGGACCAGTTCGTCATGTTCTCGAAGGCGCTGATAGACTACTTGAGAGAGAGACTGTTAAGCTCCCCAAGCTTGGTTTCTTAAGCCGGTCATTAGGGTGGGGATGGGTTGAGTGTAAAGTGGGTGACATGTATCACTCATGTGACGACCAGGACGTCATCGTGTCAGTGGCTCGTTTTGAGTTTCCGATTCGACTTTTATGGTCTGGTTTTGCTTGAAGGTGGTGTTGAATTACTGTTTGGTGATAAATGGTGAGAAAATACTAATTATTGGTGATGATGAATCAATTATTACACGCTTAAATGAATGAATTGTATTGATATGTGTATTATGTGCAAATTAAGATTGTTGTTGAATTTTGGTGATGTTGCACTGATTAATATGTGCATATTAAATTGTGGTGGTGATATTGTTGATGATGTGCATGGTCAGAAGAGGGGCTAATAATGCATGTGTATAATTGTATATTGTTGTTGAAATTCATGCATTCTAGTGTACGAACTTCGGTTCAGTTTGGAGTGCCTTGGACGATGGTGTGGATCGGAAGCGAGTAGCTAATTCCAGCGAGGAATTAGTGAAATGTTACTATAACGTGATTAGTAGAAATTTTGGTGTGCTCTTGTTCTAAGAGGGAATGAGGAGCAAATATGGACACGTGTCGTCCATAAATGATACCACATGCATTAGAGTCGGTTGTGTAGTAAATTTGCATACATGTTTGCATATGTAATCATTGTTTCATGATGTTGTTAATTAATTGAGAATACCCGACATGAGATGGTGATTAGTTGTGAATAGCGTGGGTATATGATGGTTATGTGATTATCCCACCCTTCCTCTGTTTTACACTACTAACATATTTTAAATGTATTTTTACCCTTTTTGTTTATTGTAGTGTTTGTGTTCATGTGGAATACAGACAAGCAGGTTAAGGAGTAGCTGCTAGAGATAGATGATGACCTTGATGCTTCCTTAGTTACTTTCCATTCGGGTCTTGGGGAAGTCGCTCTCATATGTAACATTGGGGAAACAAGTTGTCCTTTGTTTATCATTTCCCGTTTTATGTTATTTTGAAGTTGTTAAGCCATTTGTGGCATTTCTGCGATCGATGAAATTGTGATGTCAAACATAATTGTTTTTCGCTGCGTTTTTTTAAAAAAGACAATTGGTTTTGTGTTTGTTTTGATCAGTGGATCATGAGTAACTTTCTAATTGCTTGAATTTATTCGTTGTATTATTATATTTATGTTTAATCGAGAATTAGTGTGTTACATCTCTCCCACAATAAAACCTCTAGTCCTCAGTCTCACCAGTGGAAAAACCCCAATCAAGTCTACACATGCATATTTCCCTGTTACCCACCCTGACCCATACACCAGAACATCTGCTGATCTAAGTGTCGATCTCCCCTCCTGTGGATCAGTCAAGAAATTCGCAGACGCTCTCTTTCTTCATAGATATTTCCGACACACCTAAATATATTAAATAGGACATCCCGAACATAGCCATGTTGGTATTTGAATCCTGAAAGCTCCTTACAATGATAATATGTTCCCCAAATATATTCAAACACGCCGTGCAACAAATAGGACAATAAGGAAATCATAAGCCGATATTTACGAATAGTATCATACTCCATCGAGGACATATCCTGGCCTAGACTATCAATAGTGATAACAAAGAGACAATTTTGAGCATGTGCTACATACGAACAGAAAAAACTGTTAACAGAAAAAACTGTTTTGTCTTATGGTCATGTCAAACATTACATTCATGTCCTGAACACTTTTACTAAAAGGAGCACTCGCCAAAACATGCTTATTTTAAGGACAGATAGTGTCATTTCTAATAAAATTGCTAAGGTCAAAATCTGGACTCAATAACCTTAAGACAATTATAACTCCGTCGAAATCAAAATCCATACCATATATCTCATTAGCCTCATGATCATGTAGTATATTTGTTTATTGATTAATGACTAATTTATTTTAAGACAACCTTGTTAAAAACATTATATATTAAACCACTAACTTATTTTTAAAAAGTTCAAACGACAACCTTGTTAAAAACATTGTATATTAAACCACTAGCTTATTTTTTAAAAGTTCAAAAGACAACCTTGTTAAAAACATTTTAACAAATATTTGGCCTATTTGATATACATGTATATCTTTCGTAAAGATCCCTTCACTTTTGAAAAGTATTATTCAAAAATATGGCATATGAGAACCATTATGTAATTAAATTTAAAATTGTGTCCCATGCCCTCTTTCATCACTTGACACCCACAATGACACCCTGTCTCTTATATATGATTCAATGTTTGCAGTGTTTAGTTATTTTTCTTTCTCCTTTTTGCCAACATAACTGCACCTTTACGCCTCACCAGCATTCATATTCAATTCTATTTTTAATTTGAAAAATACTGACCTCACCCAACATAATTGCACTGTTATGAATCTGCAAAAGCAAATAATAAAGGTACTTTTTTCAATTGACCAAGTTAAAAGCTTTTGAAGTGGTCCAATTTCAGCTCAATTCCATGAATTAAGCATGAAGTTTTCACTAGTTGTTAAGCTTCCACATACCCTTTAGGTTTAAGCAATTGGTTCAACTATTCAAGTGAAGAAACATTATAAATTATTAAATGGTTTATAAACAGCAAGATATGAATATGATATCTAATATTGTATTATCACTTGTTAAATAAGGCCCTTTTTTTTTCATTATGTATATTTAAGTTAAACTGATTTTAAGAATGAAATATATATTCATAAGTGATTTGATTGACGCTAGATAGAATTGATTTTGATATAATTGAGTTTAGTAAATTGATTTTGACATAATTGAGTTTAAGAGAATTGATTTTTGTTTGGATATATATATATATATATATATATATATATATATATATATATATATATATATATATATATATATATATAAAAGTGAGTTGAATAATAAACTTCAATGTAAAAATCACGTTTAAACTCAAACTATAAATTCTAGTTTCAAGTAGAATCAATTCTGAAGACGAAATGAATTCTACTTTTGAAGAATCAGACACTTCAAAAGCACCTCAAAATCAATTTTACACATCTAGAATTGCTTTTGTCTCTTCCAAAACAAATTCAAACGAGCGAGTAGTAAGATAAGGTAAAGATGGGCCGAAAGCAAGTTTGGCCACTTCCACTATGTCATGAACGGAAGTCGATTTTCCCCATTTCGCATGTATTGTAATAGATGGGCCGAAAGCATGTTTGACCTCTTCCTCTGGCATGAATGAAAGTCAATTTTCACCATCTCACATGTATGACAATGGGTGCGCCAACGGATTCAGCTTCTTCCTCTCTATCATAAACAAAAGTTGATTTTTACCATCTCACACCTATTATGTTATTCGTTTGATATTTTAATTTATTAGGATTCACATTCTAACCAACCTCTGCTATATAAACTTATATCTAGAAATTCTAATTTTTGACACTACAATTGATTTTTATCTCTAACTTATTGTTGTTGTGAAAAAAAAATCACACTACATTTAATTCATCTCGTTTTAAGCAAGAATCACTTTTTTCACAATCAATACATTTAAAGATTTACTTGGCCACACCACATATATAGTGATGGAACATAGTGGCATGGCATGGAATTGGAACCTAAGTTCGTACTAAAGTGACAATTATATGATATAAAACAGTGGTACCACACTATCACCACCTATTATGGTCAATTTTGGAACATACAAATACATGGGCATATTGGTAAATTAACAACAAACTATGCATTAATGCAAACATAAAAAAAAAAACTAAGAAAGAGTCAAAACTTGATTCTCTCATTTTCACTTTTCTCTTCTGTTTTCACATCATCACATTCACATACCATTAATTTTTCCATGAGAATAAAAACAAAAATAGTTAGACTTAGGTGATTCTCTCTATCTCTCATTCTTTATATATAACTTCCAAACCAAATCCAACCGTTGAATTCAACACCACTTAACCACTTTGTTATTATCATCACCTATAACCAATAGTCTTTATCTATAGTGAATATATTTATTATTGTTATTATTATCTTCTAGAAAATTTTACATGTTCTGTTCTGTTTTGTTTTTTTTTCTCTGTTCTGTTTCATGGCTGCAACTAGTACTTCATCACAGGTTTTCAAAGACAGCAACAATGGAAACACAGAAACTACAAGACAGGAAATTAAGGCTGCCATAGCCAAAGCTGTTGAGTTAAGAGCTCTTCATGCTGCTTTAATACGAGGAAATAGCTCTACCAATGCTAAATTTCCATCTCCTTCCTCTGTTTCACGCTCTGTTTCTCAGTTCTCTGCTCATGATTACCCTGTTTTCACACCGGTGAGAATTTCTTTTTTTGCTTCAGTTTCGATTTTCTTGTTTAATAGGGTAGTCTAATTTATGTTATATTGATTTCAAAAAGCTTTTTTTGTCAAAAAAAAGTTACTTTTGATTTTTTAGATTATGCATGAAATATGATTATTATGGTTTATCATGATAGGGACAGAACCCAAATCACCTGAAGTTATGGAACATGCAATAATTTATAATTCTCATCTGTCACAGTTGCAAAATTATAAAAATTTATTCTTTTTTATAAAAATTTATTTTTCATGTCATGTAATGTAACCAAATGTGTTATTGTTGTTTCAGTTGCATCTTTAATCCTGGCTCTCATTTCCCTATCTTATGTATTCTCTAAATTTTTAACTTTATTTTTCATGTCATGTAATGTAACCAAATGTGTTATTGTTGTTTCAGTTGCATCTTTAATCCTGGCTCTCATTTCCCTATCTTATGTATTCTCTAAATTTTTAACTTTATTTTTCATGTCATGTAATGTAACCAAATGTGTCACTGTCGTTTGGTTCTGAGTTCTGACATGTATTAGACATCGTACACGTCTTCGGTCTGAAGCGTGTTAGACATCATACACGTCTTCATTCTGAAGTGTCGATGCTACATAGTTTGTAGTTCCCTAATTTTTTTTCTTCAATTTTGAAGGATACTAAATTTCTAAATGTGATAATTATTGACAGAGTTATGAAGATGATCCAATTGTATTGTACAATCAAAACCACATGAAAGGCCTAGCAATATCAGAAAGTTGGGATGGAGAATCAGGAAACAGCATAGAAACTATTGAGAAACCAAGTTCAAGAAAAGGGATGCTACTACCTTGTGGTTATACCAGTTTAGAATCTCACATATGTCCTGCTGATGACACCAAATCTGTAACTGGTTCTTGTGCAAATCACATCACTGTTCTTCAACCATCGCCTACAAGGAGAAACAGTTTGGAGGATTATAAATCGGTGTCCTCCTGCAATAAATGTAACCCTGCAGTCATAACGAGTGAGTTAGAGAGTGTAAGGAACAACAAGAGCTCCAATGTTGTTGTTTCGGTTGCAGAATCCCACTCGTCGTTTCAGTCCGAAGCCAAAAGCAAAGGTGTGATTTCGTGGCTATTTCCTCGGCTAAAGAGGAAGCATAAGAATGAGAATTCTCCGAGTAGAGCAGAATCTGAGGATGTTTCTCAGGTTTTAAAGGACATAGGAATAACGTCAATTGAGGCATTGAAGAAAGAGCTGATAGAAGCGAACGGGAATAGAGACGTGGCTTTAATGGAAGTTTCTGAAATGAGAACTTCGTTGGGGGAGCTGAGACAGAAGATGGAGTACTTGGAGAGTTACTGTGAAGAACTGAAGAAAGCTTTGAAACAGTCCATGCAGATGCAGGCAAGGGATTCTGAACATTGTGAACAGGTTAAGCTTAGTAATCTTCATCAGAGAGGAAGATCAATTGATGGAAATGTTGAAAATTCAATGCCTGTGAATGAGGAAGTAATGATAGAGGGATTTTTGCAGATAGTATCAGAATCAAGGTTATCAGTGAAACAGTTCTGTAAGACACTTATAAACAACATCGAAGAAAATGATAATTCTATGACAGAAACCTTGAACTCGCTTCTTCAGCCATATAAGCTGTCACTAAATTCCAAGTACTCAAAAGCAGTTCTATACCATTTTGAAGCTTTCATAAATCAGTCTCTCTACCAAGACTTTGAGAATTGTGCTTTTCAACAGAACGGTTGTCCGAAATTCATAGACCAACATGAAGATCGCCAAGCAAAATTCACGTCTTTCGTTGCTCTCAGAAATTTGAGCTGGAATGAGGTACTGAGAAAGGGAACAAAGTATTACTGTGAAGAATTTAGCAAATTTTGTGATCAGAAAATGAGTTGTATTACCAGTACTCTAAATTGTACCAGGCCTTGGCCTGAGCAACTCCTTCAAGCTTTCTTTGTGACTGCAAAATGCATGTGGCTGCTACATTTGCTTGCCTTTTCTTTCAACCCGCCATTGAGAGTTGTAAGAGTTGAAGAGAATAGAAACTTCGATCCTCGCTACATGGAAGATATGTCTTCGAGGTCACAGGGTCCAAGCAAAGTTAAGATCATGGTTATGCCAGGGTTTTATGTTAAAGATAGGGTCTTGAGGTGTAAGGTTCTTTGCAGGTACAAATCCACAGCCTAAATAAAACTAGGAAATGTTTCATTGTAAGAAACCAAACATGTCATAATTAATATTAGTTCAAATTCGTTTAATCTATTGCAACCCAATTTATGAATTTTTTATGGTTGGCACTGAGTAGGTGAAGATTCAGAAGTGCAACAGATAATTAGCAAAAGAAAATTATTCTTACATACTCTCGTTCTTAAAGTTTGGAAAATTTAAGAGAAAGCATATTCAGAGACAGATAAATGAAGAATTTTCAAATTTTAGGCCTACCTCGTAAAGCTTATTTCATGTAGCTACTGTCATAATTGTGTTTTTCATACAATCCGCAAAAGATCAAGAAAAATAAATCATACCCTCCTGTTTATAATACTGTAGGAGACCAAAGCAACGAATGAGTGGAACATACCACCAATTATATTTGTGCGGTGTTGTCTATCCATTTTTTATATCACAAGTGATAAGAAGGAAGAACCAAAATAGACAAAAGCACGAAAAAATAAACAGATAAATAATCTAGTACCAAATTGAAACACATTAGTCAAATGAAACGTTCATGCATAAACGAGAACTTAATATTTTAGCTAGATGTACCGTTTTCAAATTCAATACAAACAGACAAGAGTATCACATTGATACATTGATTCATTCTGAGACTGCAGATTCACAACCTTTATAATCAGTTACTGAAATGAAGGGCATGGATCCCAGTCAAATATCAAAATGTTTGTTTCAGTAGCTCTCTATAATACATTTCCTTACATAAATATAATATGGCGATGGCATCAGGTGCTGAAAATGATGTTCATGCACGAGGATACTAGTGTAATTGGGATGTAAAAGGATCAATCACAGAGATATCAGCAACGCAACTTAGGATATTCGTGTCTTCTCCATTAATAATGACACGTAGACATCAAAGTGATACGACATTAGGATGGAGAAGAACATTCACCCTCACTCCACCAAAAGCTAACTGATAAACTGGTAGTTAAAGACCGCACATAGTGCCACCACTTTGGCGGGATGTATAACATTTCACCTTCCTCTAAAATACAGTCTACAAATTCCAAGTCTTGCACCTTAGGAAACTTCATTTCATCTACGTTATCTAAATCAACCTTCAAACAATAAAAAATGACCAGTGTTAACATGGAGACATACTTTCAAAAATATCCAAAGCAATAATACAAACACCTAATTAAATGAACACATAGGGAAAGGATCCACTTTGCGAAATTGCAATAAGCAGAATTATGGGCTTCAACCTATTCCATAAACCATATACTGTACATGTAAACTGGAAAAGTATTTTGGTATCAAAGCAGGTATATAAGATGGCAACTTGTAGGGTTGTGATAAAGTTATAAGCCTGTACATACAGTGGAGAGTGATAAGAGATAAAACAGAGGAAATATCTTGAATTAATGAAATACATCTGGAGAGTGAGAAGGCATAAGTTGACTGCACAGGAAAATATTCAATTATATACAGAACAAGAAACTAAATACCTGGCTGGAATTGCTAAGCATGGTTTCTGAGTAAGGGAAAAGCTCCTCAGATAAAGATGCTGGATAAAGCCTAATGTATTTTTTCCCAACAACCTGGACGTGTGAAACAAGACAATAACATCTGTCAAAGAGATTATTCCATGGTGCAAAGAAATACTTTGCATATCTGCATCAATAATGTAAGCAGCATCTTGCAAACAATTTAAATAACTGGAATATTAGCTAAACCACACCGTCATCCTCATGTATCACAGGTTTCTTTTAAAATAAGGCCTAGAATCTGAACTTCGTATTTTGCTTTGCTGGAAGTACATCAACAATGCCATGCCAGGTTGCGAGCTATAAAGTATACATTTAGAACCATAATAACACAGTTTTATCAAGTAAGATGCATAAATAGAGATGGCTCGATAATAGTATTGATCGATGTTGGACTTAAGGATCTCTATTTCAGTAATAAATGCTTACAAGTGCTCAAAACAAACAAAAGCGGTATCTAACATGACTTTATTTTGGGCAGGGCCTGGGGAAGGTGAGGGTTTAACAAGCAGCTATAAATTGCAAATGTTCAATACAAGTATACAGTTTTTTAAAAGAGAAACTATACAAGTATACAACGGAAATACCTGTGCAAGTATGTTATGATGTGGATCATGGTGTAATGGTGTTACTGTTCCAGCTGGACCAAACCAAGCATTGAGAGATCTTAGCTCCCCTCCACCAGCAAAACAATAGTCAGGAATAAAGATATCTTTCCGAAGCTCATTTATCTGCCAATTCAATAGTGTCAGAAACTGAAACAAGCAGTACAAGTCCTGAACTTGCATGTCAGATTTGCAAGAGTTGGATTAGAATTGTAGGCAAAAATAAATTTAAACTTTGAACACCTGATCAAATAATGGATGCTGAGCAAGATATGTAGGACCACTGGGAGAACAGCTATGGGACCTTATCCGCTCAAGAAACTCTGAAAATGTAACTAGTTCTTGCTTCCAATCTGAGCATAAATAGTTTTTCCCAACCTGCAAAGAATGCTGCACACTTACCCTTTTCTTTCGATATTTTGTTTAAAAAAATTATAATACATCAAAATATCCACTCCACCCCATTCTTGTGGATTTCCAGTATACTACTATACTGTTAAACAAATTCAACAACCTTGCCATAAAAAAATTACAAGAGGTATCGCCGTATCGGGATAAATACAAACAATACAAGGGGGAACACACAAATAACAGTGTAAAGATGTAAGGTGCTGCAATTACAAATAACATTCACAATCATATGAAGCAAGTCTTTCAACTTTTATCTCATGCAATTCCAGTTCAACAACTTGGTGGCTAAAACAGAATCTGCTAGGAATTGTCACAGAAGAGGGGTGAGTGGGTGTGAGGTCTTCACTCACCAACTGTTGCAACCAAAATAAATTGTTTACTCACTTGTTAGAAATATGACAAGGTAAAAGTTATAGGATTTCTATATAGAGCATTTTTAAGACTACACAAGCAGAGATATTTGAAGGGATAACCACACAATGCAAGAAATTAATTGCATTTGTTCCAAGTGAATGAATAAATTGTGCATGAGTTCATGACCAATTTTGGCTGCCTGTAGAAATAAATTTAGCTATTTACAAAGGGAAGACAATAAATAAGTTATGATTAGAAGATAATAATTACATTGTCTATATAATCAAAGTGTATTAAATTTGGGCTTGTCAATGAAGTGTCCAGTGTAGACTTTTCACTTAATTAATTTTCACTCGCAATACTTTTCTCTTCAGTCAATGTGACCTTTACTTTTCCAAAAATACTAGCAGTAGTAAGAAAAATTACCAAAAAAGAACTTAAATTTCAAAATATAACTTCGAATCTACCAGCTAACGAACATATATGACCAAGAATTAATTACGGTTTAGTCGTTGCTAGTGAATCAGCCATGTGTTTGATACAAGTAGAAAATTGTCAATCAGCAAATGTGTTTTTCCCTGTGAATTCAAGAAACTTAACCAATGCACCCAGCTTTAAAAAACATTCTATCTATACATTAGTTCTTCAAAGAGAGTACCGTGCATATAAATAACAAATATATCGACTAGAGTAATTACCTCAACTGGAACAGTGCGGTCACCAGCAACTCTTAGCAAGTAATCTTTATTATTCCAGTTTTTCTTGGCTGGCCAGTGCGCCATGCAATCACTAATGATAACCGGGGAGCCAGACAGGAAATGATCTTTCAAGAACTTCTCCAGCGACAGGGCAGACCTCTTCACCACAAGCTTTGACGCAAGGGACTTAACAGGTAAAAGCTGGAGCACCTAGAGTGTAAAAGCTATAAAGTAAACGTCAGAAGGGACAAAAAGCAAATGCAGCCATAAGATAATCATCATACTCATTTCTTAACTTCATTATCCCTGTAGCACCGATACCTCTTAAAAAATTCCGTGTCAGAACACTAACAAATATGACATTGACAGCGGTGATCATGTTCAATTTATTTATTTTTTCAAATTATTACCGGTGTATCCATTATATCATTTTCTCATCAATCCATACATACATACATAGCCTAAGAAAAAAAAACCTTCCAATTTTAATACTAATTATTAGCATTTAATGTTGTATCATATTGTTGGAAAAATACATAACTTTTTTTCATCAAAATGTTTTCAAAAAGAAAAGAAAAAGAGGAACGAACCTCACCTTAGACACGTCAAAATCTAGATCAACGAGTAGATGATCGTCGCTACCAAAATCCTGGTGGCTTCCATCAGAAACCCTAAGGTTCCTAGCCTTTTCAGAAACCTTACCAATGGCAGAGTCCAAATCCTTTCTAAGCAGACTCCCTCCCATGATGATCCCCATATCCAAAGCCCTAAGCGCCTCCTTAAACTCACCGTTTCCATAGTGATGCTTCGCCACGTGAAGACACGCCATCGAGTACGCGTCACGCCACACCGGCAACACCGAGTGCCACGGTCCAGAATGAAGTTGCTCCCACGCCATCTCCCTAACCGCCTCCGCCGCGCGAACGTCGCCGGCGGCGGCTAGTGACGCCATCCTCACGTAGGAGTATCCGCCGTGTTCGGAAATGGAGTGGAGCAGAGTGGGAGACTCCGTGTCTAGTGTCGGCGTCTCGAAGTCGTCGGCGGATGCGGTGGTTTTCGACATTTTTGGGTGGCGGTGCGGAGTTGGGCGAGTTAATTGAAAAGTGAAGTGAGAGTGAATGTTTCAAAGAGTGTTAGATATTTTAAGCACACAGACTGACAGAAGATATTTTGAAGTATCTTTGGGGTGGGTCCCAATGAAAATCATAAAGTTCGAAAAAGCAAGTTAGATATTTGGATTCAATTTTGAGCTAGAAAAAAATTGTCAAACTTAAAAAGTGCTCGCATAATTTAACACGACTTCAAAGATTGGCATTCATTAATGCTTTAGCACAAGATATTTGAACATGATAGAATGTTAAATAATCCCTTAATATTGTCAACTGAAACATCAATATATTTTCTTATCTTTATCTTTTAGGGTGGAGAGTGCTTAGCATCAAATTTAATTTGATTAAAATTGTCATTTCCATTATTTAAAATAAAATATTTATAATTGAAAATACAAAAATATTAAATATAAATTTTTTTAGTTTAGAGTAATTTGTAAAGTCTACTTTAAAATTGGTCGAATGATCTTATTATATAACACATTTGTTATTAATTGTATCTGTCAAAAAATAATTAGACAAACTCATTTGCTTATTATTATTCGAGTCCACTATTTTAAAACACAGTTTTTAAATTTAAGAGACGAATACCAAAAAAAAAATATATTAAATTGTTTTTTTTTAAGATACAAGAAATACTAAAAAATCACTATTTTAATATTTTAATGCGATGTAACTATTTAAACCAAATATTATAAATTATTATATATATATATATATATATATATATATATATATATATATATAAACATAACTATTGTTAAAAAAAATTAAAATTATTTAAATTTTATTTAAGAATTGTTGTAAAATAGATTTAATGAATTAATTGTATTATTTATTGAAAGTGAAACATAAAAAATAATTGATTTTAAAATGTATAAATAATTTTGTATTTTGAAAGTTACAAAACTATTTTTCTTAAATTTTAAAGTTTTTTAAGTGTCTATAGACACTATTCTCAAGTTATGATATGTATATAAGTTATTTTTTGACTTATTATCCTAAGCTTTTCAATGATTTATAAAACAACTTATCAGGTATGCGAAAAAAGAATTTAATTCATTTGATTGTCTTTTGGCAATAACTTATAATATTTACATAGTTGTTATCATACCTTTTACATAGTCGTGTATTGATTATATTCTCATATAGTTTTATTTATAAGAAAGAAATTATTTTTTAAATTTATTATATAAATATATATAAGAAAGAAATTATTTTTTAAATTTATTATATAATTAATATATTTGATCTATATATTATTTAGGTATATTAATTATTTTTATTTAAAAGATAATTCTTTTATAAATAAAGTCGAAGATAATATTATTTTAATTAAAGTTAAAATAAACATTAAATATTATTTAAAATACACTTGTAAAGTTATACTATCAGTTTATATAAATTAATTTTTAATTTTTTTCGTGACAAATACTTATAAATTCATACTGACTTTGCTTTTAGAGTACAAATTAAAAATATTTATAAATAGTAATTAATTTTAAAGATACTAGTCATTTAAAATTTTAAAAAATAAAATAAACAATTTATATTATTAGTATATTAACGAGTGCCTAGTGACATATCTTGCATTTTTTTTTACTCTTATAATAATATAATAATTTGCACAATATGTACTGTAGCACCTAGATATTTTTCTCTTCACTTTATAGCACAGGGAGATAAAGATATTTTTCCCTTCGCTTTTTGATCACATGGGTTCCACTTTTTGTGATATTTTTGTCACTTTGTTGTGACGTTTTTAGAGTTTATTTGTCTCTCACATTTTGATGTACATCAATGATCGACACGTATGCTTTAGGAGCCATTGAGATGTGAAACTTATTTGATTATGCACATAGGCACACATGAAGCCACGTTATATACCCAAAAGTCACCCAAAATCTAATCTAAGTGAATTATGTATATACATGGAGATTCTTTTATCCGTAACAAATAGACTCTATATACTATTTATTTTTTGTATGTTTTATTTTCTCTTTATAATTAAGTAGAAACGAACTAAAAAGTTGTCTATGTATTTGGTCTAAATTTAAATTAAATACATTAATTTTTATTAATTTTGTTTGCTTATAATTAAGAAATGTTTGTTTCATCAATATGATAAACAGATATGCGCAACACAAACTAGATTGTAATCCGTGTATCAGTGATCCGCGTGATACACGGATACAAATTAATTTTAATTTTAAGTATTTTAAGTTTTTATAACAACTATAATCAATACGTTTTAGATTATAATAATTTTTTTTTTATAAATGCAAAATTTTCTTTTTAACAAAGATAAAATTAATCACAAATAAAAATAATGTATATGCTTCTAATAGAGAATATGATACATCTCCACCTCTCTGCCATCTACAGTCTCCAACACAATTGTTCTCAATTCCCCTACCTTAGTTACCACGCCTCAACTATACTCACCTGTTCCATCTCACTAGAACCCTATTCACCTCACTAGTAGTCACAACTCCACCTATCTACCATCTATAACCTCCAACATAATTGATCCCAATTCTCCTACCCGAGTCTCACCACCGACTCCCATTAATCACCATCCTATGATGACCTGTTCCAAAATTGAAAATCCTAGACCATGTCAATTTCCTATTTTGCTTTTAACCACCACATAACCTACCATTGTCAAACAAGCTCTTACCTCACCTCAATGGATTTAGACAAAGTGGTGCTTGGTGGATGATGATGAATGAGCATGTATGTTTGTGAGTTATGTTGTTACTTTCCTTGAATATGAATGATAATATAATTAAAATCTTATGATGAGGAGTGAGGAAAAACCTGGAGCACAACTAGGTGAATGAATTAGCAAAGAAAAATTAGGTAGTGATAAATGACTTAGATGGCGATATTTGAACACTAAGGTACCTCGGTGTGTACAATGGACGGATAATCGCTATAATCGAATAATAGCCGTGAATTAATATGCTTTGTATGGAACATGATTTATTGTTATGAAATTGGTGGATGTGATCGCATAGTGATTTAAGAGTACAATCATGTTGCATTTGATGAACTAGTCATGTACTTGAAAACAATTTCATTGTTGTTCCCATCCCGAATTGCGATGCTTATGAAAAGTAAGAATTGGGATACGTGCACTATTGATTAGCATCAATTAAATGGGTTGGAGTCCCATATGTTTAACCAAATGGGTTAGAGTCCCATATGTTCAACAAAACGGGTTAGAGTCCCATATTGCAACCAAATGGGTTAGAGTCCCATAGAAGACGTGGATCTTAAAGTGGGTTGGAGTCCCATACGAGGAAAAGGCTTGAAATGAGTTTGAGTCCCATATGGAGCTACGATTCTTTAAGTGAATTTGAGTCCCATTGAGATTTCGAAATCCATAAGAAATTCGAAGCATGATATAAGGATTCGTAACCCGTGTCGATAATCCTAGACGTAGGGTTGGCCGAGGAAAGATTCCTTGGTATGGTTTCAGAACAGTGATTGATTTGAGTTGGTGAACTCAAGTGTACATGTTCACATGCAATGCGAGAGTCCCCTATTTTAGATGCTTAAGTATTTATTCTATTTGTATTACTTAAGCTAGGAATCGATTAGAAATCTTGTAGAGTTGAGTGGACCCATAAGATAGGGAATCCACTGAGATTTTTATCCCACCCCATTATTGTTGTTGTTTTTCAGGAAGTTCTTTGCAGGTGAAAGGCAAGGGCAAGCTTGCTTGATCACTCTTGGGGGCTTGATGTTTTGGATGGCGTTTCTTTCGTTCTGTACATATATATTTTGTGATTATCTAGATGATGATCTAGATCTTAGCTTTTGATTTAGGCACCTTTATATATATATTGTGCCAAAGTTGTACATTATTCTTATGAACATGTATACATATAGTGTTACTAATAGGCTCTTATGTAATTTCATTATCAATTACACTATGGATAATATATATTCTAGACATGTATTATATGTGGGTGTTACACACTACTTATCAATACCCATCATTACCTCTTAAATCATTCCACCATTACAACATAAACAATTATAAAACAATAATGTAAAACCTTAACCCAATCAAAACTACTTCAGCAATAATGCATCGTACACTATTGATCAGTGGTTTTTAACACATGTTTTTATTGTTATTTTTAGTTGTCTTTGAAGTATTTTATTTTATGTTTTATTTCTTTATTCCGCATTTTACGTTTTAGTTGTGTGTTTAAGTGTTTGCAGACTCAGATGAATGAAGTGGAGAAAATCAGTGAAAAAAGTGAAGAAACTGAAGAAAAGCACACATGCTGGTCACACGCGTCCCAAGACGCGTTTCCTAGGTCCACACGCGTGCCCACACGCGTCCAGCAAGAGAAAAATGCACCTCCTGCCCACACGCGTCCCTGGACGCGTTTCCTGAGCCCACACGCGTGTCCAGACGCGTCCCAGACTACCAGACGCGTGCCCACACGCGTCCCAGCTGCCAGAATTGCAAAGAAAACTTCCCCCTGCCAGGACGCGTCCCAGGACGCGTGTCACAGCACCAGACGCGTGCCCACACGCGTGTGCACGTGATTTTTGGGCCTGTTTTGCTGAAAAGCCAAGAATGACAGTAATAAAAGAACCAGATTGCGTTTGGACAAGGGTTGGAGAGTTTTGGGTGCGAAAATACATTGGAGAAGCTGGAGAATTCAGATTCTAAGCAAGGAATGAAGATTTCCATGAGCATTCGCGATTGAAGATCTGATTCCCTTTGTTTATCTGTAATGTCTACAATTCAAACTATGATTTTTATTATTGTTATGAGTAGCTAAACCCCCCATTGCTAGGGGGGTGATCTTGATTCTGAATGTGATAACTTTATTTCCTTGATGCAATAACAATTTGGTTTTCATATAATTGGTTTGTTTTACATCTGTTCTTTATGCCTTAACCGTCGGACAAACGGATAATGAAATTGTATGAATGAATTTAGCTGGACAGCAATTGTTCATTGACATGAGTAAGAACATAGGATAATAATTATCACCTAGGACTAGGGATATTTTATCTTAACCGGAAATTCTTGGTATTGGAATGCTTGATCATAATTATAATTATCTATGGACATAGTAATTAGGTTGTGACGTTTCACTAAGGCCTTAGGATTAGATATTCTTGAGAACCGGTAACCAATTGTGAAACTATGTTATTGTATTGAGAAGGATAGTTGTTACAGGAAGAATCATTCACCGGCCCCTAGCAACCTACTCATCTCTGTTCATCGTTTTAATATTCTGCTTATTTACATTATTTGCAAAACCAACCAAAACGACCTTTTGAACTTTTGTTTAATTGAAATACTGATAAAACTCTATATCGTCAAGCAGTCCTTGAGATTCGATACTTGGGATTTTCCCATTACTACTACATAGGCAAAATAGTACACTTGCTATTTTACCGATCAACTATCATATCTTAAGCTACTCGGTGGTTCAATTCTTGCTTTCGTATTACGATTGGGTTTAACTCTAATGTATTTGTTTCTAATATAGTTGTTTTGATGTATGGTAAATGCAATGCGCTTAAATACGCACATTAGGTGTTTGATGAATTGTGTCATAGAGGGATTTATGATTTAGTGTCGTGGAATTTGATTGTGTCAGCTTATTTGCTTTGTTTTGTTCCAAATTTTGCACTGTGTTATGGGTTGTTGCTTGATGTTGTTGGTGTTGTTAATATACTTCTTGTTTGTGTTTTTATTGGTTTGGGGTTACATGGGAAACATTTTTATTGCTTTAATTTGGTGTTAAAACTGGATTGGTTGATGATGTCTTTGTTGGGAATGCTTTGGTTGATATGTATGTGAAATGTGGAGTTCTTATGGAACGGACTACCGAAAAGAAGATGCATCTTGTTAGTATAGGTAGTACCCATCAATCCTTATAAGCTTTCCTTCAACCATGCAGTCTCATACCTGCACGGCCTAAGGATCCCTCTCATTCTTATGTGGTAACCATTCCTTTCCATATTCGACCTCGAGTGTTACATGTGGTGCAACCACCCCTCGCCTTCTTCGGCCTCGGGTGTTACATGCCCACCAGCTTCCGCATGGTTCATCCTCGAACCACATCGTACAGGGAGAGGTCTGGCTCTAATACCATTTGTAACGCTCCAGACTGCTTTCAGGATGATCGACGGATCCCACAAACTAACACGAGTCTTCTCAGCATGATTTGTCCTCGCTCGCACGTTTTCCGAGAAACTTCCCATAAGATCACCATCCCAGAATTGCTCCAAGTCAAACACGTTTAGCTATGGAGTTCTTATGGAACGGTCTACCAAAAAGAAGATGCATCTTGTTGGTATAGGTAATACCTATCAATTCTTATAAGCTTTCCTTCAACCAAGCAGTCACATACCTGCACGGTCTAAGGATCCCTCTCATTCCGATGTGGTGAACACTCCTTGCCATATTCGGCCTCAAGTGTTACATATGGTGCAACCACCCCTCGCCTTCTTCGGGCCCGGGTGTTACAAATGAAGATAATGAAAGTCTGTTATAAATTTATTTTGAGATATTATCTTTCAAACAAAAATAGCTAGCCTGGTGGATAGGGGTTTGTAGTTGATAGGAAAAAGTCTTAGGTTCAAACCCTTTTCAGACCAAAATTCGTATTTTTTATGCTTAAATATCCAAAGTTAAAAATAAAATAAAAAATCCATCATAGATTAAAAATGATTTTTTTAGGAAAAAAAGTCAACTAGGCCATCCGTGTCACTAAAAAATTAAAAAAATAGTGTCACGTTAAAGATTTTGGTGATTGGGTTTTAAGAGGATCAAAACAAGGGAATCTTGAAATTTTAAGGATGAATATAGGGGGAAATATGTATTAACCTTTTATTTAATGATGATGGATATGAAATCTTACTAGATTATAACTTGCAAGTCATTATAGAAGATGATGTAAACTATAACTACTATCATCGAATGAGTAATAGCAAAGCGATTGGGCCAAAAAACATATATATCAAAGTGTGTGTTTTTTGGAAATAGAGGCATTGATTGACTAATCAATTTTTTTAACAAATTTAGAAGGTTAAAGAAAATGTTAGATGAATGAAGAAGAAACACATTAATTTTGATATATAAGAACAACGAGATACACAAAATTGTACAAATTATAGGGAGTTGAACTTATGAATCATACCATGAAGTATGTCCGATCCTGACATTTTAGAGGTCCAGGGCAAGTAATAAAAATAGACCTCTAATAAAAAATAATTTTTTAAAAAAAACATCATCTATTTAAATTATAAATAATATCAAGATCAAAATCAGTCCTTTATCCGTGTAACTAACATAAAAAATATCATATTCTAATTAAAAATTATTGTAATTGTAATCGTATGTCAATTTATACTGATAAAGAAATATGTATTTAAAATTTATATTTTATATATATCCTTAAAGTTATGAGACTTTTAATATTTTGAGACAATGCGGTAAATACATTAAGATGTTATTAGAGCTAATATAGTAGTATGAAGAAAGTCGAACTAATTAGAACAATTACAAAATCTTAAAAATACTCCGATAGACTAGACTAACTCTTTTTCAAAAATCTTTTAAATCTATTATATATATATATATATATATATATATATATATATATATATATATATATATATATATATATATATATATATATATATATATATATATATATATATATATATATATATATATATATATATATATATATATATATATATATATATATATATATATATATATATATATATATATATATATATATATATATATATATATATATATATATATATAATTTAATTAAAATCAATACTAATATTATTGTAACTTTTATATGATTATAAACTAACACAAAACAATATATCTTTCCATATAGAAAATAATAATAAATTAAATATTTATAATAGTGTGTTATATTTTATCATAAAAGTTTAATAATAAATGAGATAGTTTAATAATAAGTCTTAAAATATTTATTTGTAAAATATCAATATCAATATTAATTAAAATTTATTTTTAAAAAAATGAAATAAAACTAACAAAATAATTAATAAAGAATAGAATTATACATATAATAGTGTATTATATTTTATCATAAAAGTTTAATAATAAATCTTAAAATATTTATTTGTAAAATATCAATATTATTTAAAAATTATGTTTATAAAAATGAAATAAACTAAAGAAATAGTTAACAAAATATAGAATTACACTTATTGATTTAGAATATGGCCCTTTTGTACCTCTTTTTATTAGTAGTTTTTGTCTTTGCTGTACCTCTTTTTATTAGTAGTTTTTGTCTTTGCTGTACCTCTTTTTATTAGCAGTTTTTGAAATAATTTGAGAAAAAATAATTGGATTTGCTTTACCCAAGGGTCAAACCCACGCCCTGATGTTGATAGCAAAAGCATAGAATCGTTGCACTACAATGGACTTCTGCTGGTGAATATAACTCGCCATATGTATAATTACTGTATTTATAATTTCTAAAGCCGGATTCAAAAAATTATGAGGCCCCTCATTTTTGGAGGCCCTAGACGGTGGGCCTGGTTGCCCTGTCCCAGGGCTGGCCCTGCCATGAAGTTATGTGAAATAGTGATTGAACGGAGACTAAAAAACGAGACACAAGTTACAAACGATCAATTTGGTTTTATGCATGGGAGAGTCAGTATCAGACGGATCGATAAGACTAACAGTTAATTTTCATAGAAAATCCTAGAGAAGAAAGGGGTTATATTGTCTATATTTGAGTTATCTAGAATATGTATAAGAGAATCTCGACTAGTGTGAGGACACAAAGTGGAGAGACAATTAGTTTTCTATAACAATATGATTCCACTAAGGTTTAACCTTGAGACTTTACCTTTTTACTTTAATTTTGGATGTACATACAAAACACATCCAAAAGCTAACACCGAATTGTATGTTTTCTTACATATGATATAGTACTACTTAGAAAGTTAGGGGAGAAATTAAATTAAAGGTTCGAGACTTGAAGACGAGACTTAGAAGCGTGTGACTTTTGCCTAAGTAGAAAGTGTAGCAACCTGCCTAAAAATTATACTTAGAGAGTCGCCACCTATTCTGAAGGGCGAATAGGAAACCCTACACAGATAAGAGATTGAGGGTAAGTTATTATAATCAGGCTGAGGGAAGGTATGAGGCACCCTCAGCCCTTTCCTAAAGGCTAACAATCAAAGATTAGGGTTGCATGGCAGAAAATTAGGGAGAAATGTGGCAAACAGAATTATAAGGACATGATTGAGATTTTGAAGAGGGGGACTCGCCTTGTTGCCAAGTGCCTACGTACCTCCTTAGGGAGGATCAGAGTCTACGTAGTTCGGGAAAGGTTGTACGCCATTTAGAGTTGGAATTTGATTTGATACGGTTTTTTAGAGGCTTTTTGGTTAGCCTATCGCAGTTTGTTTGGTCTTTGTAATTTGAATGGATTTTAGAATGATTTTTTAGGGTTTGGGCGTACAACCTTGATTTGGCACTATTAACCGCAATGATCAATAGGTTTGATCACCATGGTTAAAAAGATTTGAAATTTGCATCACTACCAATTTTAATCGATTGATTCGATCATCACTAATAATGAATTAAGGTATTTTTAATTATAATTTTATGGGATTTTTATATGCATTGTTACCCCTCGCAATCGATTGATTCGATTAAAAAGAGTAACAAATTAAATCGAAGGGAAGACGGTTAATCATCGCAACTAATACAATAGTTGCAACCATTTAACCAAATAATAGAACCAAATTTTATTTAATTAAATAACATTTTAATTAAAATATTGTTAACCATAGCGATTAATCGATTTAATCGGCACGAATAACAAATTATAATTTTTAATAATAACATCATATATATTTTTTTTATTTACCAAATATAATTATTATGATCAAATATAAAAAAAGAATTAATTAAAAAATCAATTATATTAATTAAATAAATTTGGTTCTATTATTTGGTTAAATGGTTGCAACTATTGTATTAGTTGCGATGATTAACCGTCTTCCCTTCGATTTAATTTGTTACTCTTTTTAATCGAATCAATCGATTGCGAGGGGTAACAATGCATATAAAAATCCCATAAAATTATAATTAAAAATACCTTAATTCATTATTAGTGATGATCGAATCAATCGATTAAAATTGGTAGTGATGCAAATTTCAAATCTTTTTAACCATGGTGATCAAACCTATTGATCATTGCGGTTAATAGTGCCAAATCAAGGTTGTACGCCCAAACCCTAAAAAATCATTCTAAAATCCATTCAAATTACAAAGACCAAACAAACTGCGATAGGCTAACCAAAAAGCCTCTAAAAAACCGTATCAAATCAAATTCCAACTCTAAATGGCGTACAACCTTTCCCGAACTACGTAGACTCTGATCCTCCCTAAGGAGGTACGTAGGCACTTGGCAACAAGGCGAGTCCCCCTCTTCAAAATCTCAATCATGTCCTTATAATTCTGTTTGCCACATTTCTCCCTAATTTTCTGCCATGCAACCCTAATCTTTGATTGTTAGCCTTTAGGAAAGGGCTGAGGGTGCCTCATACCTTCCCTCAGCCTGATTATAATAACTTACCCTCAATCTCTTATCTGTGTAGGGTTTCCTATTCGCCCTTCAGAATAGGTGGCGACTCTCTAAGTATAATTTTTAGGCAGGTTGCTACAGCTGGCGACTCTGCTGGGGACAACACTTTTAGTGAATTATTATGCTCCTAAGGCTTGAGTGGGTTTAGGTTTATGGTTCGTGGTTTGTGGTTTAGGGTTTGTGGCGCATTTTAGGGTTGGCAAGTTGCCACATTTAGGGTTTGGGGGAGGTTCATCTTTTAATGTACGTTAAATTATTTATTTGTTTTATGTTTGTTTATCTGCCTGAAAATATCTGCTTTAGTATTGTATATTTTGCTCTATTTTATGTCAGTTAAACCTTAAATGTGGGAGTTAACCTTGAGGTCACTAGGGGAGTACGAATCTCCTACGAATCTCACTGATAACTCCACTCGGAGTGGGTTGAGTGTTCGGAAAGGTCCAAAACGAGGCTTGACTTTGTTGAGGGCTGGACTGGATACTTAGCTGATCTCTCCGAGAACCTACCCCAAAAATTCGAACCTCATGGATAAAATGAGTCGTTTTAAAATCCGAAAAGACAAAGAGTCTCGGAGGCTACGAATGACCCCATGAGATCTTTTAGAACCCCCCATAAAAGGTTGGCTCCCTAGAGCCCCCTACGTCGAACCTATGAACCTGGGTTTCTTAAAATATTGTGTTATATATGTTTGATTTGTTTTATATATATATATATATATATTTGTTTTGTTACTATGATTTCCTTTTTTGTGTGTTTGCATGCATCATCTCTCATTTGCATCCTCATCATGTTTTATCCACAAAAAAAAAATAGTAAATAAAAAATATGATGTAAATGTAAAAAAATATATTCTATTTGGTGAATGTGTAGGAAGGATGAGCACCAAGAAGACCATTGTTCACCTTTCCGTTTCCACTCCGGATATCAAGAAGCTGAAAATAATCAAGGAGAAATTACCATCAAGTGCCTTGGATAGGTTTGTAATCCGCTATGGGAATATTTTGGACTTGCTAAGGGTGAGAGTACAAGAAGAAGCAATTACTGCTTTGGTTCAATTTTATGACCCTCCGCTTAGGTGCTTCACTTTTCAAGACTTTCAGTTGGCTCCAACTTTGGAAGAAATGGATGCTACTTTGGGGTTCTCAAAAATTAAAAAAGAATTCTATACTGGTGCGGGTAAAGAAGTTGACTTTTCAGATTTGGCAAAAGCTTTGGGGTTATCTGCTACGGAATTGAAGACTAATTATAAAACTGACGGGGATGTGCATGGGATCAAAAGATCTTACTTAGAAAATCAAGCTTTAATGTATGCTCAAAAGAAACAATGGGACATTTGTGGACATTTATTAGCTCTTTTGATTTTTGGAGTTGTCTTATTGCCAAAAAATGTTGATTATGTTGATCCCACCGCTATTCATGCTTTCACTTCCTTTAAGGTTCACGGAAAAGATCCTACTCCGACTATCCTCGCTAATATTTACTATGCTATCCATACAAAGTACGAAAAGAAGAGAGGAATGCTATTTTGTTGTGTCCACTGGCTATATTCTTGGTTGACTTCTCATCTCTACAAATCTAGTTGCTTTATCAAAGAGCTTGCTAGGAACGAGTGGTCTCAAAAGCTAAGGACTCTTAAAGCTGATTCTATCCTATGGTATGCAAAGAAATTAAAATCTGATAGGATCATTTACAAATGTGGAGATTTCGACAATGTGCCATTAATGGGGACTCTTGGTTGTATTAATTATAACCCCGTTTTAGCATTGCGTCAATTAGGACATTCTATGGATAGTGAACCTTCGGAGCAACAAATAGAAGAATTGATCTTGCATGATAATGGGAAGGGTGCACCAAGAACATTGAAAAGAGTGATTCAAGCTTGGAGTCAGGTTCAAAGAAAATATTTTGGGCCAAAGAATGCAATTGCAAAAGCACCTTACACCACATGGGTTCAAGAAAGAGTTGGAAAGATTTTGCTACCTTTTGTTGTGGATCCCGCATACAAGCCTGATTCTCCCGATCCTGTTCCTCTATCCATCGAAGAGATAGAAGGGATCAAGGCTGCCCTAGAGGCATCCCAAAAGGAAAAAGAGAAACTAGAACTTGATTTGCATCAACTTACCAACGAAAAAAGTCAACTACGCTTTGACCTCAAAGAGAAAAATCAAGAACTTCAAGCAATGAAGGAAGAGAATGATAGACAAAGGAGTAAAAGGAAGCGTGCAACTGAAGGGTATTTAAGTGCTAATTTTAATTTGGAAGCACATAATGAGAGGTTGGAACAAGCGGATAGGGAAATTGCAAGGTGGAGAAGGCGTTACGAAAAGGCTTCCCATGACAAAACAGAATCGGAGAAGAATCTGGAAGCTGTGATCTTTGAATTAACTGATAGGACTAAAGATCAGGAGGATGAAATAAGAGGTCTCAAATATGATCTTCAAGAAGCCCTCAATGCTGGACAACAAGAACATGCAAAAAGATTAACCACGGAGGAAGAGCTTTTACAGCGCACTGGTGAGTACGAAAGAGCATTTCAAGCTATGGTGTCACTTCGGGAAGTGTTCATGAGAGAAAAAGAGATACACGAGGCAGCCTTGAACGAGAGAGACTATTGGAAAAGACAATACACAATCGTTTCTACAGCTTACGAGCATGTGAGCATGGTTCCTAAGATGCTTGAAGATTATGAGAAATGTCGCGATGATTATGATAAGCTAGTCTTCTTGTGTAATGATCTAATCCTGGATATTCCAAAAAGTTTGGAAAGAGCAGAATCCTCTCCCATCATCCTTCCTAAAGTCGTCAAAGAGTTTATGGAGCTTTGTAGGAGCATGGTGGACAAGTTCAAAGAAGACATCCAAAGGCGCTCTTAGTTTTATGTTATTTCCTTGTTGCTTTTACTCCAAGTACTTTTGATTCAAGTTATTTTAAGTATTTTTAATTTTCAGTTTCCTTTCCTTTTTGTAAACCAACAATGAAGTGGTGTTTCCTTTCAATTAATAAAGTGTGTTTATTTTCGCATTTACTTGTTGTTCCTATAATATTCACCAAATAAATATATGCAAAGAAAAAAAAGAGAAAAAAAAAGGAAGAAAAAAAATAAAAAAAAGAAAGAATGTATATTTACTGTAATAATGTGGATAAAACATGAACATAGCATAAGCATAACATTCATATCATGCATGCCATATTTCATTACCAAAGCATTAAAGAAAAACTATCTTCATCTCCAGTCACACCATTGCAACTCAACCGCTAATTCAGACAAGATCTCAAAAGAAAAGGGCAATGGAACAATTGGAACAGAACCAGGCCGCCCTTCGTGAGGAAATGACCCAACTAAAGGGTACTGTTGAAGACCTCCAGGGAGGAATGGCCCAAGTGCTGAGCTTCATGAAAGAACTCAAAGATAAGCAAGATAAAGCTAAGGAAGTTCATGATCAGTATGAAGAGATACCTAAAGATGGCAACCCATTGCTAGGATATGTTAAGGGTCATGACCCTCACAAGGCAAAAGCCCACTCCTCAAAAAGGACTATCACAACTCATGAAGAGGGAGAGGCTTCTCAAGAAGGATTTATCCCTACTATTCAGAAAGAAGGGGCGTCTCGCACCGTTCGCATTCCAGTCAACAATCCGCTTAGGGATGAGGACTACTTGGATTTACAGTATGGGGACACTAATGACACAGATCAAGTCCCTCAACCAAAGCTGACCTCCGTTGATTCTGGGGAGAATTCCAAGGAGAGTGGACAAATCAAGGCGCTGGAAGAAAGGATGAAAGCAATGGAAGGATATGATGTCTTCGATGTGGATACCTATGAAATGAGCTTAGTGCCGGATTTGACTATTCCTCACAAATTCAAGATACCCGACTTCGAAAAGTACAAGGGACTCTCTTGTCCGAGGAATCACTTGCGCATGTATGTGCGAAAAATGGCTGCTTATGCTCATGACCAAAAGCTGATGATGCATTTTTTCCAAGATAGCCTGAGTGGAGCATCGGTTGACTGGTATATGCAATTAGAGAAGTCTCACATCCGAAGCTGGACCGACCTTGCTAATACGTTCCTGAAACAATATAAATACAATTTGGACATGGCACCCGATCGGATGCAACTCCAAAATTTGTCACAAAAGAAAGAAGAATCATTCAAGGAGTATGCACAAAGATGGAGGGAAATGGCCTCCCGAGTCCAACCTCCCCTGTTGGAAAAAGAGCTCGTAAAAATGTTTATGGCTACATTACAAGGGCCATACTACGATAAAATGGTAGGGAGTGTGTCTTCAGGGTTTTCAGATTTAGTGGTTATTGGTGAAAGGATAGAAGACGGAATTAAGAGCGGGAAAATACAAGGAGCATCATCTAACTCTTATCACTCAAAAAGGCCCACCTCAACCTTCGCTAAAAAGAAGGAAGGGGAGACCAACGCAGTAGTGCATCAAGAGCCTAGACCTCCTGTGTCCTACCCACCTCAACAAAGCAGGTTCCAAGGTCCTCCGAGGAAATTCGATCCTCTACCCACTTCCAAGAGTGAAATACTAAAATATTTGCTGAGTGAATCATTGGTAGAGCTTAGACCTATGCCACCCCTAATTCCAGGAAAGATTCCACCCAGATTCAACCCGAATGAGAGGTGTGAATTTCACGATAATTCTCCTGGACATACGTTGGAAAAATGTTGGGCCTTTAGGCACAAGGTTCAGGACTTGATAGAGTCAGGAGCAATTGCTTTTGACAAACCCAATGTGAAAACAAATCCAATGCCACACCATGAAGGCGCAGTCAATGCAATAGAAGTTGTCAATGAGCAAGAGTTGGTTCAACAACGGAACTCCCCCACAGATGCACTTAAGAGGTATCTTCTTATAAAGGGGTTTATCCTAGAACATAACGAAGCTTTCGAAGACACTTTGCAAAGACTCATGGATCAAGGATTGATCCAATTGGAGGAACACCCTGAAGAGGAATATGTGGCGATGGTGGAAAGAAACGAGCCTTTAATGATACCTGCACAAGGGGCAAGGAAACCATTGATTATCCCATGCTCTAGACCGCCAGTGATGATACCTGCGCAAGAACGTACCAAGATCATCCCAATCAGAGGACCATATCCTTTGGACAAGATGAAAGCGGTACCATGGGAATACGAGACCGATACTAATACTGCAGTATCAAGCATCGTTGGACCTGGAGGTATGACCCGTAGTGGGCGCATATTCAAAACTGCGCAAGTACAACCAATGTCTAGTAGAAACTTGACACAATCTGGAGAACAAGTTGTCACGAGACCAATTGACGAGGCTGAACCTAAGGATAAAGAAACTTCTAATAAAGATGCTGAGGAGTTTCTCGCTCTGATTAAGAAGAGTGATTATAGAGTGGTAGATCAGTTGCAACAGACACCGTCTAAAATATCGCTCTTATCATTATTGATACACTCCGAGAAGCATCGAGATGCCTTGATGAAGATCCTAAACGCTGCCCATGTAACTAAGGACATCACAGTCAATCAATTTGATGGGATGGTGGCCAATCTAACTGCTGGGGCATGCCTGGGTTTCAGTGACAATGAGTTACCCTTACAAGGAAAGTCACACAACAAAGCCTTGCATATCTCCATGCAATGTGGGAAGGCTCATCTGGCTAGAGTTTTGATCGACACAGGGTCATCTTTAAACGTGATGCCAAAAGCCACACTTGATAAGATAGCCTTAGAGGGACTCGTGGTTAGACCTAGTCGTCTGGTGGTTAAAGCTTTCGATGGATCACAGAGTCCGGTATTTGGAGAAGTAGACCTTCCTGTCATAATTGGTCCCCACACCTTCTGCATCAACTTCCAAGTGATGGAAATCGAGCCAGCTTATACCTGCCTACTAGGGCGTCCTTGGATCCATGCAGCTGGGGCAGTCACCTCCACCCTCCATCAGAAACTAAAGTTTGTGAATGGGAACTCCATAGTAACTATCAATGGAGAAGAGGATATATTTGTCAGCAATCTAAACTCATACAGATATATTGAGGCTGGAGACGAAGCATTGGGTACCGCATTTCAAGCTCTAGAAATTGCAACTGCTATCACACTACCAGTGGAGAAGATAAGAAGGGCGGTAACCTCATGGAAAGACCTACAAGACGCAGATACTAAAGGCTGGGGCAAGCTGCCAGAAGTTTTGGAGAAGAAGGATCGCCTGGGGTTAGGATACCAACCCACCAAGGTCACAAGCATTAAGAAAGAAGAACGACCATTTCCCCCAATAATGCAAACTTTTGTGACTGGCGGTTATGAGCATGTGGCTATGGTGTCCAATCAGGACTCTCAAGAAGGGACATCCAATTTCATTCGAGAGATCAGGCCAGGAGAACAGCTTCAGAATTGGACAAGCCTGGAGATACCGGAGATAGTTTTCATTTCAAAGTAATTTGCTTTTGTGTGTTTTATTTCCCCTTTTTGATAAAGAAAAACAATAACGCTCATGCCTCGCCCGAAGCATAGAGCTAGTTTGTAAGGGCCCCATTTACTTTCTAGTTCGAAGTTTATTAATAAAATTGTCTTTGCATTTTGGTATTGAAAATATTGTCTTTTCTCGCATTTATTCCTTTCCCATTTCTGAAAATGACAAATAAATTTCTTGCACAAACAAAGCACGTTCACATCTGCATACTAAAAGAAAACAAACATAAAACATGTGCAGATCACTTCCTAACACCACCGATAATAATACTGCTGAGACTCTATACAAACTCGAGGCTCTCGCTAATCAGGCTGAAGGAGGGGATGAGGAAGACGATGAACTTCCGGAAGAGTTGTCAAGGTTAGTGGATAAGGAATCCAAGAGCATGCTCCCTCCACAAGAGGCCATTGAAACCATAAACTTGGGAACAGATGAAGAACCCAAAAACATTAAGATTGGGGCAACGCTAGGTAAGGACGTAAAAGCAACGTTAATCAAGCTCCTCCACGAGTATGCAGAGATTTTTGCTTGGTCATACCGTGATATGCCGGGGTTGGATACAGACATCGTGGTACACAGGTTACCTCTCAAAGAAGGATGTGCGCCGGTCAGGCAAAAGCGTAGAAGGGTTCGACCAGATATGGATAGTAAGATTAGGGAAGAGGTGCTCAAACAGTTCGATGCCGGGTTTCTTGCTGTGGTTGACTACCCACCTTGGATTGCAAACATAGTGCCGGTTCCTAAAAAAGACGGGAAAGTGCGCATGTGTGTAGATTACAGAGATCTAAATAAAGCAAGTCCAAAAGATGATTTCCCACTTCCACATATAGATATCTTGGTGGATAATACAGCACAAGCTTCAGTGTTCTCTTTTATGGATGGTTTCTCCGGGTATAATCAGATAAAGATGGCTCCCGAGGATATGGAAAAGACCACCTTCATGACCTCTTGGGGCACCTTTTGCTACAAAGTAATGCCATTCGGGTTGAGAAATGCAGGGGCAACATATCAAAGAGCCATGGTCACATTATTCCATGATATGATCCATAAAGAGGTCGAAGTATATGTAGATGATATGATTGCCAAGTCTCCCACGGAAGAAGAACATATTACAAATCTACATAAGCTGTTTGAACGTCTAAAGAAGTACAAGCTAAGGTTAAACCCGAACAAGTGTACGTTTGGTGTAAGATCGGGAAAGCTGTTGGGATTCATTGTAAGCCAACGAGGTATAGAGGTTGATCCCGATAAAGTAAAAGCCATACAAGCGATGCCCGTTCCAAAAACAGAAAAAGAGGTACGAGGTTTCCTGGGTCGGTTGAATTACATCTCAAGGTTCATTTCACATCTAACAGCTACATGCGAGCCTATATTCAAACTACTCAGGAAAGATCAACCTATCAAGTGGAATGATGATTGTCAAGTAGCCTTCGAAACCATAAAGAACTACTTACAAGAACCACCTATACTCTTACCTCCTGTACCCGGAAGGCCACTAATCATGTACCTCACAGTACTCGAAAGGTCTATGGGGTGTGTACTGGGGCAACAAGATGAAACAGGCAGGAAAGAACACGCTATTTACTACCTCAGTAAGAAATTCACGGATTGCGAGTCTCGGTATTCACCATTGGAAAAGACATGTTGCGCCCTAGCATGGGCCTCCAAACGTCTAAGGCAATATATGCTGAACCACTCCACATGGCTGATATCGAGAATGGATCCTTTGAAATACGTGTTCGAAAAACAGGCTCTCACGGGTAGAATTGCAAGATGGCAAATGTTGTTGTCCGAATACGACATACAGTATGTAACTCAAAAAGCAATAAAAGGGAGTGTCTTGGCAGAACATCTTGCCCACCAACCACTCGAGGAATACCAATCTATGAAGTTCGACTTCCCAGACGAGGATATTATGCTAGTAAGAGACTATGAAATACCGGGACCCGATGAGGGACCCGAACCGGGTTTGGTATGGAAACTCATGTTCGACGGTGCTTCAAATGCACTAGGACATGGCATAGGGGCAGTATTGACATCTCCCGATGACCGACACTTACCCTTCACTGCAAGACTATGTTTCGACTGTACCAACAACATTGCAGAATACGAAGCATGCATATTGGGGTTAGAAGCTGCAATCGACCTAAGAATCAAACTCCTTGATGTATACGGAGACTCAGCATTGGTAATCCATCAGGTCAACAAAGAGTGGGACACTCGAGATGCAAAGCTAATCCCATACCGAGACCTTATACTGGAGTTGACAGCTGAATTTGATACTATCACCTTTACTCATATCCCGAGGGAAGAAAATCAAATAGCCGATGCACTAGCAACGCTTTCCTCTATGTTCAAAGTGACCTGGCCAAACCATGAACCACGAATAACCGTTAGGCACTTCGACGAACCTGCCTATTGTCTCACGATCGAGGAGCAGTCTGACAACAAACCATGGTACCACGACATTAAAGAGTACCTGGAAAAACAAGAATACCCGGAGAATGCCTCAACAATTGATAAAAAGACACTGAGGAGACTTGCATCCAAGTTCTTCTTAAGCGGAAGCATCCTATACAAAAGGAACTATGATTCAGTGTTATTGAGGTGTGTAGATAAAAACGAGGCCAAGGAAATTATCAGGGAGGTACATGAAGGAACCTTCGGAACTCATGCAAACGGACATTCAATGGCTAGAAAGATACCGCGGGCAGGGTATTACTGGTTAACGATGGAGGCCGACTGTTTCCAATATGCAAGGACCTGTCACAAGTGCCAAATCTACGCTGACAAGGTGCACGTACCACCAAACCCGTTGAACGTTCTGAGTTCACCATGGCCATTTGCAATGTGGGGAATCGACATGATAGGGATGATAGAACCTAAAGCTTCGAACGGACATCGATTTATATTAGTCGCCATAGACTACTTTACCAAATGGGTCGAAGCTGCCTCTTACACCAACGTAACAAGACAAGTAGTCACTCGGTTCATCAAGCATAATATCATATGTCGGTATGGGGTTCCAAGCAGGATTATCACCGATAATGGGTCGAATCTAAACAATAACATGATGAGGGAGCTGTGCGAGGAGTTCAAGATTGAACACCACAATTCTTCACCATACAGGCCTAAAATGAACGGCGCTGTCGAAGCTGCAAATAAAAATATCAAAAAGATAATACAAAAGATGGTGAAAACATACAAGGATTGGCACGAGATGCTTCCCTTCGCCCTACACGGTTACAGAACCTCGGTGCGTACATCTACAGGGGCAACTCCCTTCTCCCTAGTCTACGGTATGGAAGCTGTCCTCCCAATCGAAGTGGAGATCCCGTCATTAAGAGTCATAGCTGACACAAAGTTAGAAGAATCGGAATGGGTAAAAACTCGTTTCGATCAGCTTAATCTCATTGAAGAAAAGCGACTGACAGCTTTGTGTCATGGACAACTCTATCAGAAGAGGATGAAAAAAGCGTTCGATAAGAAGGTCCGACCTCGAACCTACAAAGAAGGTGACATTGTCCTCAAGAAGATACTGTTACCTCGACTCGACGCCCGTGGAAAATGGACACCTAACTACGAAGGTCCATACATTGTAAAAACGGTGTTCTCGGGAGGGGCATTAGTCCTCACTACAATGGATGGGGATGAGCTACCGCACCCAATCAATTCAGATGCAGTCAAGAGGTACTATGCCTAGCAGGGATAAGGCTTCAAGCTACGAGCCCAAGACAATTCGTAAAGGATAGGAAATCGAGCAATCATCAACTTCCGAAGTCAAAAGGATTACTGGGGCCCTCGATAGCAAAAAAGAGCAATAGCAGTATTAATGTCATTTCTATTTGTCATTTTTCTTTCTCTCATACCCTTTGTACATTCGCCAATTTAAGGCAATAATCAATAAAAGCTTTTCACTTTCATACTTATCTTTTCATCATTTCAATACCAAGTGCAAAGAATAATTTATTTCTCATAAACTTTGAACTTCGAATTTAAAACAGGAAACTTACAAATCATTAGACTGAAATAAAGGGGATAAAACCACGATACCTCCGGCAGCCAATATACGCCTGATGATCTGATAACCCTAAAAAAAAAACACACCGCCACATTCCAACATACTAGCCCCGGGCGATCTGAGTCAAGACCCGTAAAGTTGCTCGAAAGATCTTAAACAAATTCCAATTGGTGACAAAAGATAGTACCCCAAAGTCATCATACTTACATATTCACTTACATAAACACTCATACACATCGCATTTACATACAAAACATTCACATGACCTGCATTCGCATACAAACATTCATCATACGAATAACAAAATCATAAGCATACACATTTGCAAGATAACCTTTTATACACACAACTCGCCCGCATCAAGACAAGTAACCCTTTTGGGGTTAATCCAACTACGATAGTAAGCAGGTACGGCTAACTGCGACGACTTACTAGACTGACAGTAAGTGGGCCCTACCATCTACGATAAGCTTACTCTAACTACGATAGTGAGTAGGTACGGTCAACTGCGACGACTTACTAGACTGACAGTAAGTGGACCTTACCATCTACGATAAACTCACTCCAACTACGATAGTAAGCAGGTACGGCTAACTGCGACGACTTACTAGACTGACAGTAAGTGGGCCCTACCATCTACGATAAGCTTACTCTAACTACGATAGTGAGTAGGTACGGTCAACTGCGACGACTTACTGAAAAGTAAGTGGACCTTACCATCTACGATAAGCTCACTCCAACTACGATAGTAAGCAGGTATGGCTAACTACGACGACTTACTAGAGCTATAGTAAGTGGGTCATACCATCTACGACAGACTTATTCCAACTACGATAGTGAATGGGTATACCAACCGCGACGACTTACTAGAATGATAGTAAGTGGGTTACCCATAAGCTGCAAACCCCTGCTAGCGCCATAAGCAAGGTAACTACTTTAACAAAGCATCCCTCTCCACTACCGGGTTCAAGGTAAATTTAAGGGTCTTCCAGTATTTAATAACTCTTCGATCGGAACGACGCGAGGTCTACACACCCTCTTGTCACCCAATCCAAGGTAATTAAATAGGGGCAGCTGTCATACCCCAAAATTTACCTCCCACACTTTTCTCATAACAAAAGCAAGGCTCAAATCTCAAAGCATGGCTCATTCACATAATCCAGATAATTCACAGTCAACTGATCCAAATTGAAAGGTCAATCATAATCAAGGCATGATCCAAACTTTAACCATTGGGCAAATATCAAGTATGGGGTGCATAACCATCATTTGATCAAGAATTGATCATGATTCCATTAATAGAAACTCAGAGATGAACAAAGATGGAAAGGTTCAAATTAGGGTTTCTTAGGAGAAAGTCAACCCAACTTTGACTGGGCATAACTTTCACATGGAACATCAGAAATTCCCCACTCAAAGCCTATTGTGAAGGAAATTGAATTCTCTACAACTTTGTGTCTCACAAGCCAAGGCTAAAAATGCTTCATTTAAGAGATACAAGGCAAAAGATTACAGGTCATTTTCAGGCATCCTTCAGAAACAGTTTTTTTCCAAAGAGGATATGGCCAAGATAAAAGTTCCAAATGAAAAATATATTCCAAAGTGGCTTGTAGAGGACCTCTTGGGGTTTCCAAAAAGTCTTAGAAATCCCTCATAGCTTAAATATGGAGTGAGATATGATCAATCAAAGTTGGGAGATTTTGAGGGACCAAATGTGAAAAAGGAGGGTCTCAAAAGTGAAATTCTTACATATGGGCCTACATTTTATGACCCAAACTTGGTCCACAAGCTATCCAAAACATATGCCATGAATTGTATCATTTTATTTGATTTTACATAATTTTATTTCATTTAAAATTAATTTTTAATGATTTAATTAAATGAAAAATCAAATATTTGGTAGAAAATATGTTTTGATTATTTTTTAATCAATATTAATGATCAAATGTAATATAATTTCGTGCATACATGGATTGGAAAGATTTGATACAATATTGGCCAAAATAAGAAGCTTGCCATTCAAGAAAGAAATCAAATATTCAAATATGGCAAGATTTGATTTAAAGACCTTGGGCATTGTTTGTTAACCTAATTCTGTCCTCCTATAAGTACTGAACACAAGCCAACACACTAGGGGACGAAAAATTGAGAGAGAGGCACACTAGCGAGAACTCAAAAAAGTCACCAAGAACGTGAATTCGGTTTGGGATAATTCGTGGCTCTCAAGGGATTCTAAAGGTTGCAAAAGATTCTTGGGATTGTTCTGAAGCTGTGAGGATCGTTACTCTACTTCAACACCCCCAGAACTCTCTCCATTCAACTCAGGTATGTCGTTTTAAAAACTCGCTCGATCTGAATGTTTCACGCATTAGCATTGAAATTTGAATGCATATTTGAGTCTTCCTTGTCATTCTGATCGTTTCTGAATTAATTGTTTGAAGTTTGGTTGCCTTACACATGTTTTGCCATTGATGTCGTTTTGAGCTTTTAGGGTTTCAGTTTAGGGGTTTTAATTAGGAACGAAATTAGAACTAATCGAGGGTATAGTTAGGTTCGTATGGTCTAAACAAGGGTAAAGGAAGGGTCGCGAACAATTTATGCTTGCACAGGTGCTATTCGCTATTTTTCAGGTAAGTTTGCTACGAATGAAATCGTAGCAAAATCGTAGCTAATTTTGCAGGGATTTTAAGATGGTGTTGGGGACGATGATGAGGTGTCTGCGTACCACTGGGTAGTTTGAATTCGCGCGCCTATTTTTCTTTTGTTTTTCTTGCTTCATACATTAGGTTACGGACGCGCGTTCTTAACGCATATGCATGCGTGGTGGAGTGGTTAGTGAACACGCTTGGGGAGTGGAGGGTCGCAGGTTCGAGCCCTCCCTCCTTCATTATTTTTCTGAAGAATTTTATTCCAGATCCAGTGCATGCGCCTATGTACAGAACTCCATACACCCTCACGATCCAGCCTTTAATCCTACCATCCCCTAGATCTAACGCTCTGGAATTGTCACCCATACCATGAACCCTAGTAACAGCCATATATAATCACAACCTAATTAACTAATTTATTTAATTAATATAATTGATTTTTTAATTAATTCTTTTTTTATATTTGATCATAATAATTATATTTGGTAAATAAAAAAAATATATATGATGTTATTATTAAAAATTATAATTTGTTATTCGTGCCGATTAAATCGATTAATCGCTATGGTTAACAATATTTTAATTAAAATGTTATTTAATTAAATAAAATTTGGTTCTATTATTTGGTTAAATGGTTGCAACTATTGTATTAGTTGCGATGATTAACCGTCTTCCCTTCGATTTAATTTGTTACTCTTTTTAATCGAATCAATCGATTGCGAGGGGTAACAATGCATATAAAAATCCCATAAAATTATAATTAAAAATACCTTAATTCATTATTAGTGATGATCGAATCAATCGATTAAAATTGGTAGTGATGCAAATTTCAAATCTTTTTAACCATGGTGATCAAACCTATTGATCATTGCGGTTAATAGTGCCAAATCAAGGTTGTACGCCCAAACCCTAAAAAATCATTCTAAAATCCATTCAAATTACAAAGACCAAACAAACTGCGATAGGCTAACCAAAAAGCCTCTAAAAAACCGTATCAAATCAAATTCCAACTCTAAATGGCGTACAACCTTTCCCGAACTACGTAGACTCTGATCCTCCCTAAGGAGGTACGTAGGCACTTGGCAACAAGGCGAGTCCCCCTCTTCAAAATCTCAATCATGTCCTTATAATTCTGTTTGCCACATTTCTCCCTAATTTTCTGCCATGCAACCCTAATCTTTGATTGTTAGCCTTTAGGAAAGGGCTGAGGGTGCCTCATACCTTCCCTCAGCCTGATTATAATAACTTACCCTCAATCTCTTATCTGTGTAGGGTTTCCTATTCGCCCTTCAGAATAGGTGGCGACTCTCTAAGTATAATTTTTAGGCAGGTTGCTAAAGAAAGAAGAAAAAGTTTATGAAATGTAAGTTTAGTAAAAGACGACATTTCTCTAATTTAGAGGTGAAAATTGAAGATCATATCATACTGCAACTTACATGGTTTAAATATCTCAGGTCTATAGTACAAAACGATGGAGAAATAAAAAAAAGATGTAAACCATCTAATTCAACTTGGGTGGTCGAAATGAATGGTAATCTCTAGTGTTTTATGTGACATGAAATTATTGCTCAAATTGAAGAGAATTTTTTTATGAGACACCCATAAGACCAATGATGTTGTACACGACATAATGTTGAGTTGTAAAGAACCAACACAAAAATAAACTAAGGTTAGCATGACAATATTAGATAGAGGGTTGGGATAATACCTATAATCGAAAAGATGGTAAAAATTAGACTTATTTAGTTTAAAACATGTAGAGAAACGACAAGTAAATTATGTAGTAAGGAGAGTATATCAAATGAATGGTAGTCAAACAACTAGAGGGACTTCTGCACAGTCGGCTTCCAAACGATTCATAACGGGATGCTGATGGCATTTGTAGAGAGGTGGCATCCAGAGACCTCGTTCTTTCATCTTCCTCACAGTTAGATTACCATCACTTTGGACGACATTGCATGCCTCCTACATCTACCTATCAAGGGTACCCTTCTTATTCACGGTAGGATGACGAAGGAGGAAGAGATGGACATGCTGATTAAGGAGCTAAGGGAAGATCTTACTGATGCGCTTGAGGATGTGGAGAGGACGTGCGGGGCACACGTGAGGTTTCACACCTTGCAGCAAATATATGATGAGGAGCTTCTTGCGACGCATTAGGATGTTGGTGACGAGGCAGAGGCTGGTGTACACAGAGACCAGGTGCTGAGATGTTACTTACGATATTTGATAGGAACTCAGCTATTTATGGACACGAGCTTGACGTACACAGACGTCGTTTACCTGACGTACTTATCAGACATCGCACATTTCCATGAGTACAATTGGGGAGCGGCTACACTGGCGTACACCTACCACATACTCGGAGAGGGATGCCTGTGGAAGGCAAGGACCGTGGCTGGTAGCAGTACCCTCTTAGTGGTAACAATCTTATATCCTTTTACATTTTCTCAAAGTTAATTATATATTTATGACAGTATGTTTGACCACCGTGTTTTTTTTCCAGGGTTGGACAGTACACATTATTGGTCGGGGAGAGGTGTCGGGTCTGAGGACATGCCGCATGCCAGAGCCTTCGCCCCCCTTAGATGGAACCAGGTGTCAGATCCTTACATGCGCTGTCTTTACCGCATGGTTGCTGATGACATCCATTACGACTACTACGCTGATCACCGTGAGACGGTTCTGTTTGATGAGATCACAATATATTCTGGATGGTTGGCTGCCAGTTCGACCATCATTGTTCGTTACCTTCCAGAGCGCGTCTTGTGTCAGTTCGGCTACCAGCAGACGATACCTCGCCCTTTCTGACTCTGCTCTTATCGCCATGACCTGTCGACAACTAAATGAGGTCTTTTCAGACTGGGAGCACCACATGGTTCCTACCGAGGCTCGGGCGACCACATCAGAGAGGGACTAGAGCTGTGTCGAGGGGTACATCACCTGGTACTACAGAGTGTCACACCCATACATGCTTCTCATCGCACCTGGATTGCCGTCCAAACCAACCCACGAGGAGATTTTACAAACTTAGCAGACTCAGATGAACCACGCTTGGGATGATCTTCCTCGGTGTCGTGAGAAAGATGACATGGCGTGGGCAGGCATTGTCGATGGTTTATTCCCTGAGAGGTCTGTTGGCCTTCGTCTAGTGGGGGTATCATTAGGGTGGCTGAGGAGGCAATTTTGAACCGTAAAAACCGGGCCAGAATAGGTGGGGCATTCAATGGTAGAGGCAGAGTAGCCAGCAGACGGCGTGGTGGACGTAGAGGCAGAGGTGGCCAGAGGCAGCAGAGAGGCGCAGAATGATATCCGACACACACAATAGTGATACCTGTGATTTATTTGATATATGCATTTTGATTTCATTTATGTACGAGGTTTTGATATATGTATTCGACATTATTGGCCGACGATTTATACGATGTATAATTTGGTGTACTATTTACTATTGCGTTTAAATTGCATTACTTTAATTTACTGTAATTGGGTTTTTCATTGTTGTTATAAAAATTGAATTTTGGAGTCAAATGTATGTCATTTAAAAAGAAAATTTCTTTACCCACCTCCCTATGGGGGTCACCCCCAGCGAAAACCCCACTTTACCCCTGTTTCGAAAATGCATTTCCGAAATATTTTTTTTTCTAAATTTTTCCAGACTTTGGAGGTGCATTTCTGAAAAAATCCCAAAAATTAGGATTTTGATTAATTCGGAGATGCATCTCCGAAAAAACAAAAAAAAAATCTTAAAATCCCAAAAATTAATTTTAGGATATTAATTAATTCATACATCATAAATTTGATATAATTTATGAGTAATGAATAATAATAATTATTATATATTTCTATTCTGATTCATATTTTAAAATTTAAAATAATTTTAATTAAAAAAACTAAAATAATTTCACTTATAAAGTGAGTTATAATTTTTTATTTATATATTTATAATAATTATTATGTATGCAAAAAAAAAAAACTAAAAAAATGAGTGTTTTAAGTTATATATTTATATATTTATATAATAATTATTATATATTAATTATAAATATATTTATATATTTATATAATAATTATTATATATTAATTATAAATATATTTATATAATAATTAAAAAAATTTAAAAAATGAGTGTTTTAATTTATAATAATTATTATATATTTATATATTAATTATTATATAGTTATATATTATATATTTATATATTTCACTTACAAAATTAATAATTATTATTATATATTTATATATTTCTATTCTGATTCATAATTAAAAATGAGTTATAATTTTTTATTTAGTTTAAAAAAATTTAAAAAAGATTTTGTCTTAATTTTATTTAATGAATAAATTTTATATTTAATTCTATATAATTCAAAATTTACTTATGGAATTAAATTTTTTTTGATTTATATAAGTTAGTAAAATAATTTTTAACTTTAAAATTGTTTAGGAAATTTTGATTCACCTTCATTTTATTGATTCACCTTGATTTTATACCTATTAATTGTATTGATTCACCTTGATTTTAATTTTTTAATAATTATTGAATTCTTTCGGAAGTGTATATCCGAAACATTCCAAGACCAATTTGGTCTTGGAATATTTCGGATATGCATCTCCGAAGACACCCCTCTCCCAAAAAAAAGGTGTTTCGGAAATGTATCTCCGAAAACTCAAAAAAGGGGGTGTTTTCAGAAATGCATCTCCGAAGTGAGGATATTTTGGGTTTTTCACCAGAGGTGACCAAGAAGATAGGGAGGTGGGTAAAGAAATTCTCTTTAAAAATATAGCAGACCGTTCCGTAGGTGCATTGATAAGTGCCAAAACGTAGTTATTTTGCGTATGTAAATAGTGGTACTTATCGATACTTTTTGTTAATACCGTTTGAATAATTCCCCGTTTTGTGTATATTTGCATCGTTTGTGTTTTATTACATTTTCGTGTAAATATGTACTGTTTGATAGTTTTGTTGTCTTTTTGTAGGTATTTTTGCATTTTCGGAGCCTCAAGGAATAAAGTGTCGAAGACACGGCTGCAGACGCGTTTTGAAGAGACAAAGTTGCTGTTCTGGTGTAGCTCACGTCGCGCGGTGTAGGAGAAAAAGAAATAATTTCGGGCAGAACTAAGGGCGCGTCGCGCGCTTGGGCGGTTTGGTACATAAGTGGGAGGGCGCGTCGCGCGCTCTCCGAAACTTAATTTTGTATAAATAGATAAAATTAAATTTTTTTTTAGGTTTTTTGTCACCCATTTTCCCCTTGGAGTGGCTCTGATCCATTTTTGATAGTTTAGAGGCTTAGGAAACACCATTGGATGATACATCATGTGGATTGACTATGGATTTGTCTCGATTTCATTGTGACAATGGGGTTTTCGGTTCATCTTCTTTCTTCCCAATGTTTCATTCCAATGGTGGGTTTTGTATGTATATTTCTACTCGTATTGTATGTACATTTGTCGATCTTGGGATCGTTTATATATTCGCTTTATAAATCATCATTGTTGTTGTTCTTGATCTTTTTGCTTAAATGCTCTGGATTTGTGTTGTTGTAGAAATGGACACCGTAGATCTTGATTAGGAATGATAACTGTTAGTTTCTAGATTTCAGAAATGGATTTAGGGCTAATAATCGTAATGGGTATCGAATTTAATGCCTCTGTGTTGTTTGTGTCGATTGAGACATCGTTGATGTGAATAGTACGGTTGAGCTTTCGTCGGTGTTGCTGAAATGGACACTGATGTGGCGTCTCGATTGATGCCTGGTGATTGTGATGCGTATTGTGAGTGTGTTGCGATAAGATCTTCCAATTTAAGTATTCGACGGGTAAAACGAAATGCAATTCCATAACTATTTCTCTTAGACTATTGAGATTGTTTATTCGCTTTTATTTACTTTTCCCGCATTTACTTTTCTGCACCCAATCATGAAACTTAGAACGCGAGATAGTCGAACGGCAGTTTTTCTCACCAATCTCTGTGGACTACGATATGATATAACCTATATCACCCGATAATAAATAATACCTATTACTTTTTGCTTGCCGCTTCACCGCTTTAACAAAATGGCGTCGTTGTCGGGGATTGGTTGAGATTAATCGCATTGCGATGGTTTCTCATTTTAAGTTTCGTAAATATGTGAATATCGTATATTTTGTGTATAGACTCGTACTTGTATATTTTATATAGTTATACTTATTTCGTTTTGTTTGGTAAACTTACTAAACAAGTTGAACTCGGATTAGTTCTTAAATTACATATCTTCACTTTTCAACTTGTTTAGTCAATTTCACCACTCCGTTGTAAATTGTGTTTTTCTTATTGTTTGAGTATTTGCACATACGTGTTGTTTATGTTTTGTTGTAAATTATATTGTTTCGTAATGTTTGTTCAAGCGTGTGGTTAGGTCATTTCTTTAGGTTGCATTTGAGGCGAAAGCATTGGCGTACCGCGGGGAAGTTACTTACCATTCGCGAAATAATAAAGGCGTCGAGCTAACGACGTAAAACGAGCGCTTGTTGGGAGGCACCCCAACGGTTTTATTTTTCTGTTTTTCTGTTAATGAGTTGTGTAGGTGATAGGTGGAGGCAGCATTGGAAATTCTGGTCTTTTTAGACTGGTGTGGTTTTTTTGGTGTAGCGCGCGTTGCGCGCTCTAGGGCGCGTCGCGCGCTGTGTTTCTTTTGGCCAATGAATTCTTTTTAATTGTTCGCTTGGCTCGCCTTTTTCCCACCTACCCTAAGGCTTTATAGTATAGTGTTTTATAGTTTTATTTTTTTAATTATTTTGTTTGTGTTTAGATTCAAATTTCGGGCCGTTCGCTTGTGGTCACATTTGGTAATTCTCCGATTTTGATTGTTTCATCATGCCGGTTGTGCGGTAATGATTGATCGAATTTGTACATAGCAAGGTACTTTTTTATCGCTTTATATAGCATAACATGTTTAGGAGACTTTTCATTTGTACAATTTTCATATTAGTCATTTGTTTTGCATAACTTGCTCATGACTTGAATCACAGTTAGTTTCCCCTTTTTACCATAAATGTGAGGTGGCTTTCCATTGTCTACATATGCGAGTGACCGACATTTCTTGTTTTAACTGGATATTATTATGTTTAATCTTTCGTTTGTATTGATTTTGTGAATGTACGAAAGTGATCAAGGCACTTGTTTGATTTTGAGCACAACTACCTTAGCCAAATGTTAATTTACCTTATGAGTGTGTGACCATTCGTAACCCCTTTGAGCCTTTTTGTCATTGTCCATTTTGTTTTTGAACTTGAGATATAGTTCACCTTTTTCATGGATTTTGATTATCGTTTTTCTTGATCCTTAACTATGATGTTTGGTTCGATTTTTACCTTGCCTTAGAAAGTAGGGAGTAATCACTTGATATTGTGGTTGGATTCAAGTTGGGGAGAGGATGTTTGCTTGCTTATGTTGTGGTTGATATGAGGTTGAGGAAAGAAAATAAAAATAAAAAAAATGTGAAAAAGAAAGAATAGAAAAAGAAAGAAAGAAAAAAAAGAGAAAAAGTTTAATAAAGAAAATAACAAAAAGAATTGAATAAGATTTGTGCTAATAAGTGTCGCACCCCAATTTTTGACCTAGTCTTTTTCATATAGTCATGTCGCATTCGTATTTCATTTGCATGCAAATCATCGCATTTCTTGCATATTTCCCGATTTTTATTCATCCTTTCATTTTTTACTTCAAAAAAAAAAAGAATTTATTTTTAATCCTTCGTTGGTTCCATTTAGATTTAGGTATTTTTATAATATTTCAATTAAATGAAAAATATCAACAAAAGAAAAAAGTTTGTTTTATTTCTAGATTTACTTTAGTAATTTGATTATATTTTAACTTTAAATTCTTTTGCATCTTTATTTTTTGTCTTTTGTTTCTAACCATTATTATTGTTACTATTATTATTATATTATTAGTTTATTATTATTATTATTATTATTATTATTAATATTATTGTTCTTTTTTATGGTTGTATATAACAAAAGAAAAAATAGTAAGAATTAAAAAGAAGAGGGCTTTTGTATGTTGGCCCAATTTGTTCTTTTTTTGTAGAGTCTAATTTACACAAAGTCAAACAAAAATATACAAAGAAACAGAATTTGTCTTCTTCTGCCTGCACCATTATGCTACTGCTTGCTGCTCCAACAAAACCTGCTACTTGCCGCTCCACTCACTTGCAGCCAAACCTGCTTCTTGCTGCTTCACAAGCCTCCAAAGATTACACCAAAATAGCCATACAACAATCCTGCATAAAAAAGTAAACGATTCAGTTGCCAAAATTGTTCAAACTCATCCCATTTTTCCCCCCAAAACCCACCTTTATTCCTCTATAAAAAGAACTCAGCATCTACAAGAAAAGGGGGGGAGCTAGCCACAAAAAGAGGAAGAAAAACTCTGTCAAAATCATTGCACAAAATAAGCTTCCTCCAAAACCTTCATATTACCAACAATACCTCAACATTCAACCTTCAGCAAATCCACACTGAGCCTTCACTCAAAATCATCCTCACAAACACTTAAATCACCATCTCAGCATACACACAAATTCACTTCAAATAAACCTCCTTACCTGCCATAACAGGGCTCTCCCTCAGCTCATACAACAACACTAACTCACAGCCCTCAACCCTCACTTCCATAAACTTCATACATAACAAACAAACAACACCATACTGAACCTTCACACAACCGACCTCTGCCCTTCATTCAACTTAGCTCACTTTCAAAAATAATAACACCTCATCTCACATCATTCAATACTCAAACCACACTCACCTTCGAAACTACTCAGATTCACGGACCTCAGCATCACTCAATCGAACCCAGCCTTTGAAGCATTGAAACAGATACAGAGAAACCGCAACAAATAGAAAGAAGATCACTCAGATTCAGAAGAGGATAGATCGAGAGGGAAGTCGAAACACATACCTCCATAAGCTCTTGACGGTATCCTCGAACTTTATGTATTTATTTTATCTCTGCAATTCATAATTGTTGCTTGCTATGTGATTCTTCTTATGAAATTGTGTGTTCATCATATTGCGGTTACCTTAGTTTTGTTGGCTTTGAGGATTATCGATGTTATCCGTTTGTTTGTGTCCACCGCGAATCAAAAACGGTATTGAGAGGTGAACCATCGCGAGAGAGCAAGAGAGAATCGTTAGAGGGCTTTGGTTTCGTTTGTGTAGCGAGAGAGACGAGAGATCGAGAGAACGACTTTTTGAGAGAGGAAGTTACGTTTTTCTTGAGGCAAATTGGGGCGGCAGATCCCCGCTTTCAGGTTTTGTTGGTTTAGGGTTTGGACCCTCATGGGTCTTACCCGATTCGGTAGGCCCATCATCATCTTTTTTTTTTCTCTTTAAATAATTTCACTTAGCATGTGTTAATCTCTGGGCCTCTGTCTTGGCCCAATTTTTCTTACTAATCACCACCACTATCAAATTGATATGCACCACCATACTTTGTTCTTTTAGTCCTTCTCATTTTATTATTATTATTATTTTTATTTTAGTTTATTGTAGTGATTGTTTTAATTTCTAATATTAACAAAAAAATACAAAAAAATATCAATATTGTGTAGTTTTAATTTTATTCTTATGATATAACAAAACACAAAAAATATATTTTATTATGTAGGTTTGTTAGATTTTTACTTCTTGTATAAAAATGCAAAAAATTATTAGATTAATCTCGATCTAAAAAATCAATAAAACTTGGTTCAACGCCAAATCGTTACAATTAATTTCTCGATCCAACGTCGAGCTTCTTCTTTTCGAAAACCTTTTTTTTAACCATACCGAAAGATCGTGTGACAAGGGGTGAACACCTCTCGAATACCTCGATTCATTTGGATTAACACTTTTTTTTAAAACCTTTCATTAATCAAATCAAGAGAACAGGTGACAAGGGGTGAACACCTCTTGAATACCTTGATCTTTTGAACTAAAACACTTTAATCAAACCAAGAGGTTAAGTGACAAGGGGTGGACACCTCTTGAATACCTTTATCTTTTGAACTAAAACACATTAATCAAACCAAGAGGTTAAGTGACAAGGGGTGGACACCTCTTGAATACCTTTATCTTTTGAACTAAAACACATTAATCAAACCAAGAGGTTAAGTGACAAGGGGTGGACACCTCTTGAATACCTTGATCTTTTGAATAAAAATACATTAATTAACAAGGACAACAAGTGACAATGGGGCTCGCTCCTGTTGAATACCTTGGGTAAAGGACGCGCTAGGTGAACACCTATGCTCAATCCTTTGCTAAACGTCCCTTTAATAAACAACCTCAATTTCATTCAAACTCTTTGCCTTATGACCTTTTCATTTTAAAACTCTTTTCATAAACGAGTCACTTAATCAATCTTCAAAATGCGAACATACTTCCACATGTGAAGATCGAATATCTTCCACTCGAATGCGATGATGGCCAAAATCTCGTCTCACTCTTGATTTAGTCATCCATTCTTGTAGTGATCTCATATCCATGTGCGCGTAGTATTTCCATTTGAAAGCGATCGAGTACCTCTCGCTAAAATCAACCAACAAACTTTTCGTGGTTCTTCTTCCGAACTACGATTGCTCTGACTTTCCCATTGCACGAGGGAATACGTAGGCACAAGATACAAACGTCTTGGCGAGCATAATAATAAAAAAAACATTTCTTTTTTCCTTCACAATAATAAAAAACCTAAAAACATTTCTTTCACCTTTTCTCGATTAATAAGCTAAAGAACACAAACATTACACTAACACTCAAACACGAAACTAACTAAATGGGTCCCATCGAGTACGATGGAGGTGAGGGGTGCTAACACATTCCCCTTGCTTAACCGACTCCCGAACCCTAATTTGGTTACGAATGACCATCTTATCCATTTCTTTTTTATTCGTGGGTTTTATCGATATTTTCCCTTTCCTTCTTGGAATAAATAAAGTTCGGTGGCGACTCTGTTGTACTCCGAGCGCGATAAACGCTCGAGTCACATTTTTTACCGCTACAATAAGTATGGTGTTTGGTGTGAAACTTGTGATGAAGAGAAAATTTGGATTGAAATTCCTTTGTTTGAAACTTTGTGGAAGTAATTACTCCTTTAGGTTTAGGCAAGTTTTTGTTTCGATTAGCTTTAGGACTTATCACTTGTTTGTTAACCGAGCCGCATTACAACCTTTAAAGCCCTTGTGATTCTTGCCGTTGCATTTTCGATAATGTTTGTGGACGAATGCATAATTTTGTCTTTTATTTGCAAGTTTGTCGGGTGTGTGTCAAAGTCCTCACCTTTCGGTGTTTTTATCTACCGTTGAATTTTTGCTAGGTGTGATTCGTGATTGAGCTTGTTTTGTTTTAGAATGTGTTGTATGATTTTTGTACTTAGGATTCGTTTCATTTTCATGTTGTCGTTGTAGGATTGTGGTAAGTATTTACTTTGTTCGTACGTTTTTGTTTGAACCGTACAATTGTTTCGTTTTTCCAAATCTTGTTGATTCTTGATTCTTTGGATTTTTACTTTTGCGATTTGAGTGTTTGGCCTTGTTTGAGGACAAACAGATTCAAGTTCGGTAGAGTTTGATAAGTGCCAAAATGTAGTTATTTTGTGTATGTAAATAATGGCACTTATCGATACTTTTTGTTAATACCGTTTGAATAATTCCCCGTTTTGTGTATATTTGTATCGTTTGTGTTGTATTACGTTTTCGTGTAAATATGTAACGTTTGATAGTTTTGTTGTCTTTTTGTAGGTATTTTGCGTTTTCCGAGCCTCAAGGAATAAAGTGTCGAAGACACGGCTGCAGACGCGTTTTGAAGAGACAAAGTTGTTGTTCTGGTGTAGCTCGCGTCGCGCGCTGTAGGAGAAAAAGAAATAATTTTGGACAGAACTGAGGGCGCGTCGCGCCGAATTAGGGCGCGTCGCGCGCTTGAGTGGTTTGGTACATAAGTGAGAGGGCGCGTCGCGCGCTCTGCGAGACTCAGTTTTGTATAAATAGATAAAATCAGATTTTTTTAAGGTTTTTTATCACCCATTTCCCCCTTGGAGTGGCTCTGATCCATTTTTTATAGTTTAGAAGCTTAGGAAACACCATTGGATGATACATCATGTGGATTTACTATGGATTTGTCTCGATTTCATTGTGATGGTGAGAGTTTCTGGTTCATCTTCTTTCTTCCCTATGTTTCATTCCAATGGTGGGTTTTGTATGTATATTTCTACTCTTATTGTATGTACATTTGTCGATCTTGGGATCGTTTATTTATTCGCTTTACAAATCATCATTGTTGTTGTTCTTGATCTTTTTGCTTAAATGCTCTGGATTTGTGTTGTTGCAAAAATGGACACCGTAGATCTTGATTAGGAATGATAACTGTTAGTTTCTAGATTTCAGAAATGGATTTAGGGCTAATAATCGTAATGAGTATCAAATTTAATGCCTCTGTTTTGTTTGTGTCAGTTGAGACATCGCTGATGTGAATAGTACGGTTGTGCTTTCGTCGGTGTTGCAGAAATGGACACTGATGTGGCGTCTCGATTGATGCCTGGTGATTTTGATGCGTATTGTGAGTGTGTTGCGATAAGATCTTCCGATTTAAGTATTCGACAGGTAGAACGAAATGCAATTCCATAACTGTTTCTCTTAGACTATTGAGATTGTTTATTCACTTTTATTTACTTTTACCGCATTTACTTTTCCGCACCCAATCATGAAACTTAGACCGTGAGATAGTCGAACGACAGTTTTTCTCACCAATCTATGTGGACTACGATACGATATAACCTATACCACCCGGTAATAAATAATACCTATTACTTTTTGCTTGCCGCTTCACCGCTTCAACATGCATCTATGGAACACTCTGTCTAAACACGTTCCGTAGATGCACCTATGGAAAGAAACAAATTTTTTGAAAAAAAAATGTGCTTTCGAAATTGCATCTACGGAAGCAGGGAAAAATTGAAATTTCGTCAAGTGACTAAGAGATTCAAGGGGTGAGTTGATATTTTCTCTTATAATATATATTAAAAATAGTATATGATATTATTTGATATAATTATATATTTTTTTTTGACCCGCTGTCATATTTAGCTAAAATAAACATCTTTCTTAGTCAAATATACCAAAATTTCATTATAGAAAATAAATAAAGAATTTTTAAATATTCACCGAATCAAAAAAAATCATTCAAAATTCAAGTATGTTTAATAAGATAAATAAGTTATCCTTTTGTAGTGTGTGTTTGAAATTAATATTTTTGTAACTTGGCAATAAAAATGATAACGCGCGTGAATTTAGATTCATGTTTAATTGATTATTGTTTTATTTTTTTAGTGTGTGTTTTTAAAATAATAGAAGGGCATTATAGAGTGTTTATATCCATTCATTTGTAATGGATTGATAGTTGATTACATGATGATTTAGTGAATTATTTTAGCCCATCCATAAATTTTATTCAATGTTTCACTTGTCATCCTTAGATTTTATACTATTTGCATTAGAAATTTCTTTACAGACCCCCATCTTTCGGAAATGCATCTGCGAAGTTAAAAAAAAAAAATTCAGAAATGTATCTCCGAAAACACCTTTTTTTTACTTAAAAAAATTATTTCGGAAATACATTTTCGAAAACAACATTTCAGAAATGTATTTCCGAAATAATTTTTTTTAAGTAAAAAAAGGTGTTTCGGAGATGCATTTCCGAAATCACTCTTTTACATTTCTGAAAACAACATTTCGGAGATGCATTTATGAAAAAATGCGAGTTTTGCTATTTAAACAAAACAGTCTCCCCCATTTCCATTTTACCCTAAATTTCTCAAACCTTACAAATTACTCAAGCATTTGTAGAAGCACCTTAAAAGAACATCAAATTACTCTCCAACATTCAAAGACCACTTCTAAAGATCCTCCAACAACACCTCAAATCTGTAAGTTTTCAAAAGTTGAAATTTAGGATTGAAATTGATATTACGGGTGTTAGAAATTAGTATAATGTAGTACATTTAAGTTATTATATGTCACTGGATATACTTAGATACAAAAAATTTGATTTTGATGCACTTAGGGCAAGGATTGGAAGTTATGCAAAAATGGAGTTCGCATGGGGTTTCGGAAGTGCATTTCCGAAAACACCTCATTGACTAGTTTCAGAAATGCACTTCCGAAATTAAGCCAGAAATGTTTTTATTTTACTTTCTTGATTGTTTCGCATTCTTATGGATTTCAAATTTTTTAGGAAAATGGCAGGCAACCGTGCACGACTTAGACATGGCAGAGAGACCCAAACAACATTAGCAAGACGTGAGTGGGCGTCACAACTGGCATCGACACAGAGACGGGGTAGAGTACGAGCACCCGTCCAAATGGATGAGTCTGGTTCCTCATCTAGATCAATGAGTCGTGTGGCTCAGGTGTCTTCTTTCCATCAGGAGGTACGAGAGGATGAGGAGGAGGTGATACCTGATGTTAACCCTTCGCACGGGGAGGAGGAGGAGGAGCATGGCTACCCGGGAGGGCCTAGGGACACTTCCTTGTTTATTTACTACCACGACCACGTCGCTCGCCGTGTTTGGGAGGGACAGGTATTTTTCTTAATTACACTTTATAATTTAAACGTTTTTTATTTAGGTTTTTTTTAATTACACTTTATGATTTAACCGATTTTTAAGTAACAATCTTTTTTGTTTTTGTTTTTGTGGTAACAGGATAGACTAACGATAAAATCCGTGAACCACGCGTGGAAGATTTTTGATCTGTTTAAACCAGATGATCAGTGGTTTAATGATGTGGTATCTGGTTCCGGGCTCGACGGGTTATGCATGACCGGGTATATCACTATCAGCCACGACATGCAGGGGGCTTTCGTATAGCGATGGTACAAGGAGACGTTTTCTTTCCACTTTCCAGTTGGGGAGATGACGATCACCTTGCACGATGTTCACTGTCTGCTCCACCTGTCGATCAGAGGGAGGCTGCTGCACCATTTCCGAATATAGAGGGTTGAGGCTATTGAGTGGATTGTCGACTATTTGGGTATGGACCCAAACATGGCTGATTTTGAGTGTCGGACGACGAATGAGGCCCATATCCGGTTCTCCAGCTTGAGAGAGCTGTATGAGAACCACTTGGTGGCGGCAGTAGAGTTCGAGCAGGAGGGTGACGAGCTTTTTACAGAGTATCACCGTGTCCGCGCTCTGAGGTGCTGGTCCATGTTCTTGGTAGACACTGCACTCTTTGTGGACAAGAGTGCAACCTACATTGACATGACATATCTCCGCTACTTTATCGACCTAAGTACCATTAACCAGTGGAATTGGGGGTCAACTATTATGGAATATCTATACCAGAAGTTGAATAAAGTCTCCAACTGGAGGACCAGGCAGTTGACGGAATCTTGCACACTCTTGACGATATATTTCTTTTTAATTATTTCACATTTATTTATGGTTCGTATTTATTTTTAACATATTATCGTATTTGTGTTTCAGGGTTGGATCATCTCCTACTTCCCCCACATCCACGACTTTGTCATGTATCCTGCGTACGATGACGCAATGCCCAGGGCCGCCCGATACGTTCTCCAAAGGGGGAATAACGCAGTGGGACCATATAGCGGGTACCTGGACCGCACTGCTCACGATGATATCCGTTGGACTCCATTCACCGACTACACTGCTGTTGTCCCAGTCGACCGCATCGCGTTATACTCTAGATGATTGGCATGCGGAGCCAACACCATGGTGAGGTATCTGCCGGAGCGGTGCATGAGGCAGTTTGCACATGTGTAGATGATACCGAGGTCACTGTTTGAGGCTGCTCCAGTTACCTGAGTGGACCTCACTGCTATATTTGAGGACTGGGCGCATCATTTGGTCCAGGAGGAGTATCGGTGTATGGAGGCCACCCAGGAATGGCACTGTGTAGAGGGGTACGTGACATGGTTCTATCGGGTATCACATCCTCTGATGTTACCCGACGCTCCCGGAGCTCCTAGGCCTGCATATGAGGAGATCTTGAAGAACCAGCAGGTTGAGGATGATCATGCCACTGATCTCCCACCGATATGTCAGTGGATAGAGATGCTTGGGCGAGATGCATTAGACCGAGGTATCATCGCTTACGGCGATCCAGAGGCGGTTGCCATCGTGGAGAGGATGGTCGGTGACGCGGGCGATGCGGCGGCATATACCAGGCAGAGGAGGTCCCAGGGAGTTAGGGTTAGGCATACTCAGTAGTTGTTGCCTATTTATTTTTTAGTCTTGACTTTTTTGTATTCGGGTTGTATTATTTTGACATTTCCGTACACTGTTTTATATATATATATATATATATATATATATATATATATATATATATATATATATATATATATATATATATATAATATTAGTATTTTATTCCAATTTGCGTGTTATATTTAGTTTATATCAAGCACTGTTTACATTAAACATTGTCGTTTAATATAGAATACGAGACAACATTATTTATAAAACAAACAAAAAATAGGTTTCTGCATATTTTGGAGATGCATTTCCGAAACACCAAAAAAAAGTAAAATTGGTGTTTTCGGAAATGCATCTCCAGAAACACCCCCATTGATGTTTTCGGAGATACATCTTCGAATTCTAGAAAAATTTAGAAAAGAAAAACTTCGGAAATGCATATCTGAAATAGAGATATTATGAGATTTTTGCTGGAGGTTCTCCCCATAGGGGGTCTACAAAGAAATTTCCTTTACATTTTCCTTCTAAATTTTTTTTTCAAAGGAGCTAAAGTTGATTCATAAGAAATATATGCTCCCTAAATCTTATATTTCCCTTCATCAAAGAATTGATAAAAAAACTTAATATAGAGTGATTAATTTCCCTGCCTCCATTTATCCACAACCAACCAAAACACCCTTAAGATCTCTTTCTACGAGAAACTTGTCCATGTATATTAATTTGACATTTAACTTGTGTTTTTATATAATAAAAATTGGTATCAGGCCAAAAACCGAACATTTGATTTGTGTTATAAGATGAACTCAAGTTTCCTTTTATACAGTTAAATAGTAACAGTTGAAACAATTACATAGCATAGTAGAAAAAGGTGAACACTAATTAGGCATGTATACTACCAGTAACTATGTCTAGCATGGCTCGTTTGCTACCACAACTCTGAACTTAGTACCAATTTGCAGACTAGTCATTCCTTTCCACCATTTCCTCTAAATATGGCAACGAAATGAATTCCATTCTTGATTTCTGTCTTCTTTCAATTCTCAAAAGAGTATACAAAAACAAACACAAAGACCAATATTCAAAGCAACAAACACAACTAAACTATAGAAAATGAGTTTTAAACAACCAAATGTAATTTGTTTCTGATTTTGTACAAAAACAAGATTAATATTTCAGAAGATACAAAAACTTGAGTACTAACTGAACAATACATGATATCATATTGAACCTTACACCAAAATGTGCTATATAGAATAGACTAAAGAGTTAGTGCTAATAATTTCATGAAATCTAACAAACATCTTGTTAAGGTTGTAAAGGGCTGTTGTTGTGATGAAGAGGGTCAGGTCCTGTTGGAACTTTTCTTGCTGAGTCTTCTACTGTGCCAACAGAAACACCAACTTTCTTAAACCTTGCAATTGCAACCTAGGAAGAAAACAAAGAGGGTTTTGAAAGTTCAAAACTGAATAACAAAAAAGAAAAAAACAAAGCTTCCATCTTTTGTTTATTGCTTACCTTAATGCTTGTTGCTATGTGTCTACTAGCTCCTTCCATTTTTGTTCGATAAATACGAGCTGCAATGATATCAAAACAATGGTTTTAGTTTTGTATAATAAACCAAAAAGAAAAACAAGAAACTAAGAAGAGTGGTTCGGTTGAACTTGAACTCACAGCATTGAACAAAAGGAAGCGACACAAGAAACGTTAGAATCATGAAGATCAAGAACAAAGTGTAAACTTTCTTCATCTTCATTAGGTAGAAGAGAGAAGATAAAAGGGTAGCATAAAGTTTATGTCTTTTTGTTGTTTTTTCTTCCCTTGTTTCTGGCTTGAAATGAGGAAGCTTTTTGAAAAACCACTCTGAGAAAATTGGTGTGATGGCTGAGAGACTTGTGTGAATGAAATGGCGGAATTTGTTCTGTACAGTGTCGTGTTTTGTACTGAAAATTTGGGATTGTGTTGTTCTGACGATTATAACCTCTATGGTATTGTGAAAAGAGGCGAAAGAAGGAAAAGACAAAGAAGGGGTAAAATTGGTATTATCTGAGAATGTTAAGTTGAACGACACTATTACGAGGTAATGAGACGTTTGACAGACTGGCACGTGTTGGATAGACATCCTCGTAGGGTGTTGGTGGCGGCGCGAATGACAGGTGGGTGTGTTTGATTGGTGATGAATACGATTTGATGGTCCACGTTCAATCATTTTGGTAGGGCCAGTTTTTTTTATCATAGAGATGATGCCATGCTTATGTCTTGCAACCATTTATATGTTCTTAATTTTAGTTTTGACCGTTTTCCTTTTAAAATAATAAAAATAAATTAAAAAAATAGAGATGAAGATATATTTAAATATTTTGATAAATTCTTTTGCTACAATACTAAAAAAAAAGTAAAAAACAATAAAAAATAAATAAATTTTCCGTAACGTCAGCTGCTGCATGAATACTACTCAATTATAATTGAGGAGAGTTATTTATTACGAGATCACCGGTAGGGGATGCGTTGAATTTTATCATATAACCTACATTTTGATTGTCTTCTAGGAGGGTGTGGGTAACTCTAAATAAAGTGTTTTAAAATAAGATGTCTTTAATATTTTAGATTAAGGTGATATGGTACCGAAGAATGATTTTGTGTAACATGCCAAATCAATAATTCTCCTATCTTTGACTAGTGAGAGTCTTTTGTGGATGACCCAAAGTTTATTGCATGGAATATATTTGAAGAGCTTGGGATAAATACAAAGAAGATATATTGTCATGTTTCAAATAATGTGTGAATGGTACCACCAAAGCCAGTGCGAGTTGGTGTTCCATTACAATTTCTATTGATATTAATAATATTACATGAATAATTGAGGGAGTTCCACTTGATGCATCATTTTTTGAGCTCATTTTGAGGTTTAAGAAACCAATTGCGAAAGGAGTTTATCGTAGAGTGGGCGGCTCGAGAGATGATACATAAGAATGATTTCATGTGATATGCAAGTAGAGTTAATATTTCTCCAAGCCCACTAGATTCTTGCAGAAAAGAGGTTATGACAAACACCGTGAATTTCATTTTTTATCCAAACTTCTCCACCTTGAGTGGCAAACAAATTTGGGTGATTAAACTCAAGATGCATCCAAAGGTTTATAGAACCTTAATAGTCACAAACACAATCAAGAAAAAAAAATCTTCTTCTAGGCCAAATCTAGAGTACATAGTCAAGGGGCCCATGTTGCGGCAATGAAGCAAACAAAGAGTAGGAACAAAATTGTGACAAGCAAGCCAAAAGAAGAACTTTATCTTTTGGTGATAGACAGAGTTTCCATATCCAAAATTCAAGAATGAGGTTCCCTGTTAGGATCAAGTAAATTTACTTTGTTGCGGAGGATTCAAGAGTAGATACTCTTAGGAGTGTAAGTACCTCTTATATTATCAGACTAAATGAATACGTCTTCTATATTGGTGTTTAAACTAAGACTTTTGTTGATAATGTTGTAAGGTAGGTGAGTGTATAAGTGGTTTATGTGAGGCGGTATCGTAGACTTAAAATATTTAGCTGATATGTTAAGGTTATGAATGTGAACATAGTCAACAAAGACAACAAGGGGACCATGGAAGGTCTAGTAGCTGAATCAGGCCTCCAATTAAACCCCTTTTTTAGGACGATCTTTGCTTTGACAATAGAGCTCCAGGTGGCGGAACCTGTGGTGACCTTCACATCTGAAGCATAAATAAACTTATCAAAGAGGGTGAAAATAGCTCTAGTTTGAGACTTCTTAGCCTTAGTGAATATAAGAACATAGCAGCAAAGAGAAGATATGACATATGAGGACCATTGGTAGATATGAAAATTGGCTTCCAAGAATCATTTTCCTCGATTCTTTTACCAACCCAGATTCCTCCCCTTTTTCTAACCTTACCTCCATTGATCTCCCCAGAAAACCCTTTATCTTTATCTTCATCATCACACATTCAATTTTTTCCAGAAAACCTCCCTATGTTCATCGTTTTCATTGCACATTCATACACATTTCACCCTTTTCCCAAAAAACACTCATACCTTCATTGTGTTTCATTACAAACTCATACAATCTTCACTGATCCATCTTTCTTTTACCTTAAGATCTTACCTTTTTCACCAAACCAAAACCTTTCTCACCTTCTTCCTTTCTTCAAATACTTCCCGATGCAAACCCAAATCTCAACTTCAAAATCTCAACAACCTTGGCAAACATAAACTTTATTGACTTTTCAGCTAACCCCTCTAACCCCTATTACATCCATCCTAACAAAAATACAACCCTCATTCTTGTTACCCATACCTTAGACAACTAAAACTATCTTTCTTGGGCTTATTCGATGAGGGTTGCCCTTATTTCAAAGAACAATATCTGATTCATCGTCTGAACCTTTCCCAAACCTGCTGCTAACAATCCTCTCTATGATAACTGGGTTTGGTGCAACAACTTTGTGTTATCTTGGCTTCAACGATCTGTTTCAGATAATAGGCTCAATCATTTCTTTGGTTTGAAAATGCCTTTATTGTCTGGGAAAATCTCAAATTTAATTTTTGTGAAAGAGATATCTTTCGCCTCTCTGATCTTCAAGATGACCTTGTTCGTATTCAACAAGATTCACTTGACGTCTCCAACTACTACACTTAGTTGACCTTTATTTGAGAATAGATTTATACTTACTGCTCTACCATAAACTGTACCTGCACCATACCTTGCACATGCGGTGTTGTCTTTGAACTAAAAAAATTTTGCGACCAAGATAAAGTTCTCAAATTCTTAAAAGGCCTCAACAAATAGTTCTGCCATGTTTGTTCATAAATCATGATGGTGGAGCCTTTAACCACCCCTGACAAAACCTTTTATCTTTTTCTTGGTCAAGAGAAACAAATCATTATCCCGACTCCTTCCAAAACCCTAACCATAGCCTCCCAGATTCAATCTCCCAATTGCAATGGGCGTGCTTCTCAACGATATTTCTCCAAAGGCAGAGGTCATCACAATTCCTATGGTGGTCGTGACCATGTTTTCGGCTCTACTCGTGTTTGTACACACTGTGGCCGCACCAATCAAACAGTTGAAAGTTGCTTCGTCAAACACGGTTACCTACCCGACTTTCAACATCATCTCATAAATTCATCTATCAATTCCACGTCTGCAGAAACTTCCGCTACCGCTCCTTCTATTTATAACACTTCCTCCAATATCACCATTCAAGAATAGTATAACCAATTGCTTACTCTCTTACAATAGCACCTCTCCAACAACACTCCTCAACCTAACACGCCTCTGGATTCAGACTTTAACTCGGTGATCTCTTCTAATGGTAATGTCAACAATATTTCTCCCCCACTAGGTAAGATTCTAACACCATAGATAATAGACACTAGTGCTACACACCATATAACATATTCTCTATCAAAATTTTCTAATTATCATACTATCCCCATTTTTATGACGAAAATGCCAAATGGTCACACGACCAATGCTACAATATCTATAACTGTTATTCTTTCTAACTTTATTACTCTTACGAATGTTTACTACATTCATTCTTTCATTATTAACTTAATTTTTGTTACTCAACTGACTTCTGCTTCTCATACTAATAACTGTTTGATTTTGCAGAATTCGTCCCTAAAAACGATTAGTTTAGCTAAACGTTATTGCGATCTATATGTCTTCCATCTTAACCACTATGCTGTAATACTTTCCCTGTTTCTAGTAATAATTTCTTCTTCAGAGCACAATGCTACCTTATGGCATCATAGATTAGGACACATTTCTGATTCTGTGCACAAATGTATTAGTACACGATTCCCTTTCACCCCCTTTAATAAAACTGGCTCCTGTGACATTTGTCACTTTTCTAAACAGAAACATCTCCCTTTTCCTATTAGTCATAGTGTTTCATATAAAATATCTGATCTCATATGTGGTGACATTTGGGGCCCCTATTCTATCCCCTCTATTGAAGGACATCGCTACTTTTTTACTCTTGTTGACGACTTTAGCTATTTTACTTGGATTGTTGTAATGAAACTTAAAAGTGAAACTCGCAAACATATTTCTACTTTTATTTTCTTTATTAAGAATCAATTTTTAACATATCTCAAATGTCTTAGAAGTGATAATGAAAATGAATTTATTATGCATGATTTCTTTAATTCTAAGGGCATTTTTCACCAACGCTCTTGTGTTGAATGCCCTTAACATAATGGCTTGGTTGAAAGGAAACACCAACACATCTTAAATGTTGCTCGTGCTCTTTTCTTTCAACCAAACCTTCCACAATTCTTTTGGCATTTCTCTATACAACTTGTTGTTCATCTCATTAATAAAATTCCTTTACCTTTACTAAAAAAAAGTCCCCCTTTTAAATTTGGCTTAAACAATTGGTCCCCCTACAGCGATTCTGTTCCCTTAATTTTGATGAACTTTTGAATTAATATATTTAATAATCTGAATTAATATGTTTTAAAACTAATTAATTAAAACTTTTAAAGATATATTCTACAGACTTAAACTCATTCCCTTACAACCAAGGCACAATTTACATATTACATTAGCATGTGTCTGTTAGCTATATAAACATTGAAATGAATTTTAAATAAAACAATGTGGGACTATATTCTAACATAAATTGGAACTGGGAGATTAGAACATACTAAAGATATCCAAAACATTCCTGGTTTCAAGTTGATGCATTTAAATGAGGTGCACCAGTATGGGCACATATATTTCAATAGTGAAAAGGCATTTTCTATTGTAAATACTTCAACATCAAGATTTGAATACTTCTTCTTCTCCACCTGTCTTGTTTCTTCAGCTATGGAGCATTGATGTGGGTTTAAATGTTGGCTTTATTGCAAGCTATTTAATCGTAGACAGTGCAAACTATTTATTGCAAGCTATGGAGCATTGTTTCTTTAGTTAAATAGGAATTGGTCCTTCCACTGACTTGACAAAAGACAATGCTAATTGTTTGCGTAATTTTGCTGAAGTCAAAAGGGTTGTTATCCAGGGTGCAACACCGTGATAAGGAGTTTAAGACTGAGTTGAGTGCCATTAGTAAGACCTGCCACAAAAACCAACAAGTTGTAGATCAAAACTAAGTATTGGACAATAATGAAAAATTATTCAACAAACATATCACAATTCTAATGTCACATACACCCCTAATGTTATATAGAACTCACTGCTTTCATAAACAACCAATATACTACATTGCGCATTTCCCATTAATCTCAATAGCATTGGATTGTTGAAGATTTGTTGCTTCTCTCAATGCCTCTCTCTTTGTTACATTGCGCTTTTCACATCCCAGTGGAACTGTTCTTGTACTTGTTGAACTCTATAATACTGTCCTTTCTGGTTTCCACCTAGAAGGTAATAAACAAGTCTCACATCGGTTTGTTTACAAATTACATAAGCTTTTAAAAAGCTCAAACAAGCAAGACAAATTGTTTAAATGAATTGAAATCACAAAGGGCATAATATTGTGCATTAGTGCAATTTAAAAAAATAGGCTATAGGCCCAATAATTCCTATTTAATATTTTAATTAATAAATTTATTAATTATGTAAAAATAGTATTAATTAATTAGTTTTAAAACATATTAATTCAGATTATTAAATATTAATTTATTTAAAAATATATTAATTAAAAATTATCCTACTCATCATTCCCACGTAATTAAAAATAATTTTTTTATCCTAATCATCCATGCCACGTATGCAAAAGTGGAGGGGAGCCACAAAAATCTAAAGTTCATCAAAATTAAGGGACCAGAATCGCTGATTTTGTAATAGGGGGACCAATTGTTTAAAATGTTCAAACTAGGGGGACCAAAAATGCATTTAAGTCTTTAACTTTTATATAGCAAGGATCCCCCATTTTTACATTTAAAAACCTTTGGTTGTCTTGCTTTTTCCTCTACTATAACTACTCATGGAACTAAATTTGACACTCGTACTAGGAAAACTATATTTTTAGGCTTTAAAAATGGCACAAAAGGATACTTTTTATATAATTTGCAATCACAAGAATTTATTATTTCTAGGAATGCTATATTTTATGAATCTATCTTTCCTTTTAATACTAATGCTCATACCACCAACAACTCCCCCAAGGCCTAAGCCAACTAGCATCAACATTGAACTTGACCTTGAGCCTATCCTACCTACTCAAACTATTGAACCTGACCCTGACCCTACTTTATCACCTCATCCCTTACGGCATTCCCCTCCTCCCACAATAACTACACATCCCCATAACAACAATCCTTCTACTCACCCGAATATCTCTCATAAAGCACCCAACCCCATCCTCCCCTATTAAGACTCTCTACTCAGATTAGTCATCCCCTAGATATCTAAATGACTATCATTGTAACCTTTTGCAAAATCACCTAACAACCAACCATATATCCCATGCTAACCCCTTCCCTCTATCTTCCGCTCTCACCTACAACAATTTCTCCTCACCTTATAAAAACTTTTGCCTTTCCATCTCCTCCCTCACTAAATCCAGATCTTATAACCAAGCCTCTAAAATATATTGTTGGAACCGTGCTATGCAAGCTGAACTAGACGCCCTAACTTCAACCAACACTTGGTCTATAATTGACTTACTTCCGAATAAAAACCCATAGATTGTAAATGGCTATATAAAATTATATTTCATGCCGATGGATTTATAAAGTGCTACAAAACTCTGTTGACAATAATACCAAAGTCTGCAAGCTACACAAGTCCCTTTATGGACTCAAACAAGATAGCATACATTGGTATTCTAAACTGTCTGATTCCTTAGTTTCATTAGGTTATAAACACTCTATTGCTGACTATTCTTTACTTACCAAACATCACAGTTCTTCTTTTACTACTTTACTAATTTATGTTGATGACATTGTTCTTGCTGGAAATGATTTTTTCGGAAATTCAATATGTTAAATCTTACCTTCACGACTGTTTTAAAATTAAAGATTTAGGGAATCTTAGATATTTTCCTAACATAGAAGTTGCCCGATCTTCCAAAGGTATCGTTATTAATCAAAGAAAATACACCTTAGAACTTTTGGAAGATTCTAGGCAGCTTGCTACCAAGCCATCTAAAACTCCTTATGACCCTTCCCTTAAGCTTGACTGTGCAGATTCTCCTCCTTTAGAGGATGAAACTCAATACAGACGGCTCCTTGGAAGATTTTTATATTTAAATACCACTAGATCCGATATAGCCTTTACCGTTCAACAACTTAGTCAATATGTTTCAAAACCTAAAACTATTAATTTTAAAGCCGCTATTTGAATATTACAATATTTAAAAACAACCCCATTGACAGGCTTATTTTATTCCGCAACCACTGAATTAATTTTATCTGGTTTTGCAGATTTTAATTGGACGGCTTGCCCTGTTTCTAGAAAATCAATTACCAGATATGTTTGTTTTTTTAGGATCATCTCTAATTTCTTGGAAATCAAAGAAGCAACCCACAGTTTCGCGGAGCAGCTTAGAAGTGGAATACGGAGCCTTGGCAAGTTTAGCTTGCAAGATTCAATGGCTGCACAACTTGTTGACAAATTTGAATTACTCCTTCAATCAACCAACATCTGTCTATTGCGACAATAATTTCGCCATTTACCCCGCTCATGAGAATTTTCCAAAATGAAAAATGTTATGTTCTTAATTAAGCCCCCATAGCCACAGTCAGATGGAAGTTTTTTTTATCGTTCGGGCCTTCACATATTTGGGTCGATCCAGAAGAATGTTTTTGTCCTTTAGCATATATGAAGCCCAAATTGTATCTATCACGCAATGCAAAGGTTAAAAGAAATTCAACTTTCAAGCTTTGTAGTAAAAAAAGGGTTAAATAAGTTTTTGGTCCCTCTAAATATAACAGTTTTCAACTTTAGTCCCTCTAAACATTTCCTTCAAAGAATGGTCCTCCTAAAAATTTTAATTTTAACTTTTGGTCCCTACTACAATTTAGCGACGATTTTTACAATTTAACGACGGTTTTAGCGACAGTTTTAGCGATGGTTTTTGATTTAGCGACAAAATTATTGACAATTTTATCTATGATTTTGCCATGAGGGACCAAAAGTTAAAATTAAAATTTTTAGGAGGACTATTCTTTGAAGAAAATATTTAGAGGGACTAAAGTTGAAAGCCGCTATATTTATAGGAACCAAAAATATATTTAACCCTAAAAAAAATGATGTGTAATTCTAAAGCTAAACATGGCATGGAAATTTGATATTTTTTTTGAAAGTTTCTCATCCAACCTCATAGGTCTCTTATACACCATGCAAAATTCCAATTTTGTCTCCTATTTTCGTAGATGCACATAGGAAGCACCCCATATTTTGAAAAAAATTGTTTCCTTCCGTAGATGCATCTACGGAAGCGTATAAAACATAGTGAAACTTGAAATTTTCCCCATTAAGTTCCGTAGATGCATTTACGGAACACTCTATTGGCAAAACCCATCAAACCTTTCCGTAGATGTAACTACGGAAGATTTTTCCCAATTAATTGAGAAACCTTTCCGTGATGTAACTACGAAAGATATTTCCCAATTAATTTCCCAATTAATTGAGAATTTGAGATTTTCACAATTAATTAGGAAAATCCCAAATTAAGTTACAAATTAATTGGAAAAATCCCAAATTAATTTCTCAATTAATTGGAAAAATTTTAAATTAATTAAGATTATAAAATCTTTCGGAAATGCATCTACGGAAATATGAGGACAACTTTATCAATTTAGTGGTGCGTGAGAGATGGTTAAGGTTAGGTGATTCGACATGGTTATGGTTAGGTGATGACACATTAGAAAACTTTCCTTCAAGGAAGGGAATTTGTATATTACTAAGATTAAGATGTCATTGTAAATGACTCTTAAGGTTCATATATCTCTTTAAATTCTATTTTTTTCAATCACATATCAATAGTGTTGTTGTTGTTCATGTTGAGTTTTATTTCAAAGTTTGAAAAGGATGATTTATTTTTTTTTTCTTTTCAATTTTGTATATAATTTATATGCCAAGTCCAATGTGATATTCTTTATCAGTTTTTCATTTGTATCAATTAACAAAACAAAGAGATTCCAGAATTGAGTAACACTTATGCTTTATATATTACAAACAGATTCCAACAATATCAACATACATGTGAAATTTGAGTGAAATTTCACACTATATGTCAAATTTATTCAATTCTGCCAGATCCCAAACCAGAGTCACAAATCTCCACTCTAATCAACCCCCAAAACCATACATTACAACACATAAACAAAACATAATCAACATTTTCACCATCACCTAACAACCTCTCCTTTCATTGCAAGTGACAAAGCACCAACATTAGCCCCATTCTCCAACCTCACACCAGGCATAACCATAGCTCTACTCCCAACAAACCCATCTTCACCAACCTTAATCTCTCCAAACTTCACCATCCCTCCTTCATCACCTTCATATATATGTCCAAACAACAATGCTTCTTTTCCCACACAACCACCTCTCTCTATCTTAACCATCTCAGGGTTCAACAGTGCTCCCATGCTATCAACATATACATCACCATCATCCATGTCTACTTCAACACCCATCATCTTCATCCATGTAACAAACATTAATGACCCACATGTTATTTCCATGAAATAATCACCTGTTATTGTTCTTATAGCTTGCCATGTAGTATCCAAGATTATGCTTTTACTCCATATAGACACTTTTTCACCCTTTTTCTTCCTTCCTATAAGTACCCATTTGGCTATAGCACATGTTAATGCAGCTATAGTACCTGAGAGAATCCATATCAAAGGAAGTAGCCAAAAGATTGGAACTTTTTTGGTATTCTTTAGGTGAAAAATCAAGTTCAAAGGAGCATAAATTGCTAATCCTAATAAAATATGAGGCGAAACTGTTTGTAAAAATGGCTGAATGAAAAGTGATGAGAAGGTTTGATACCATTTCCTTGTCAATGTGAAGGTTACTTTTTGTGAGTCTTGTTTGTGCAATGGTGAAGTTAAGTTAGCTGTATGGGATTGTGAACCGATATATAAACCACCCTCTTGGAGTATAGAATTCATTGGAGCTACTGAAAGTGCACCAAGGATCACATTCTTTTGGATGAGAGAACCAGGGAGAATTAAGCTTTGACTTCCGATAACCGAGTTATCTTGAACCTCAATTTTTCCACTAAGGTATCCATTGGAAGAATGAAACCCTGTAATTATTTTGCTAAAATCTCCGAGATGGACGCCGTCACCGATTGACATTAACTCTGGATTTGAAACTGGGTTGATGGCTCTAATGGAACAATGCTTGCCAATTTTCGCCCCCATAAGGCGTAAATATACGCAGAAGGCTTCTGTTCCTGAGAGAAGCTTAGCACATCTAAGGTGGCAGGATATGTTTAATCGACATTGAAGCCAGGTTTTGAATTCGTTTTGCTTTGGGTTATGTATGAGGAGACGTGTAAGAACAGCGGTGAGAGTGATGAGTATGAGACTATGAAGCAAGTAAGCGCCGGTAAATGAAATGGCAAAGGTGATGGGGTTTGATGGGACATCATAGAACATTGAAGCATATGCAATGACAGTATACGGTATCCAGTGAAAAGCGCCACATATACAAACAAATGAAAAGTGTTGGAGTGATGGAGGATGTTTGGAGAATTTGATATATAAGAAATATGCAATGGCTGCAGCAAGTGAGGAGAGAAAGCCAACAAGATAGATCCCCATAAAGTGGTAGATGGTATCATATTGAGTTTTGCTGTTAATAACAGGAAGATCTGCATTCTGAAATAAAAAAGTTAAGGAATTAGTTAATCATTCAAACTTCAATTATCTTCTGTTTTTAATTATGATGTAGATATAAGTTCTGTTGCCATAAACTACTTAATTGAGTGTTTATAACATGAAAATATATGCGTAGATTATATAACTTATTTTTGTAAGCATTGTCTAATGGAACATACCTTATCAATATTATCAAGGTTATTTGGCTTTAGCACATGTTCACCTCCTCCAACCTTTTGCAAAGCCTTTACTTCAACACTTTCTCCAACAACACTTCCTTTTTGAATAACAGCATAAGGTCCAATAGAGGAATAGTTTCCAATCCTAACGGGATGGAGACTTAGAACTCCTTTCTTTACCTCATGGCTTTGAACCAAAACCCCTTCCGCAACGACAGCTTCGTCTCCGATTGACACCAGAGCCGGGTCTGTGATGTCAACTGTATCAAGAAGAACTGATGATCCAATTCTTGCACCCAACATCTCAAACCAGTAGTTCAGAAACACTGTTCCTCTGAGGTGTGTTGCCAAAACTTTAGAGGAAATTTCTTGAGCCTTATATAGTGTCCACCACTTGACAAAATCCATTGAATAAATGGAGATGTCAGAAGTATGTTCATAGTTTAGCCCCAATAAAGAACTTCCAAACACTGAAATGCAAATGCAAGTAGAAGCAATGCAAAGAATCCAAGCAAGAGGTGCAAAAACCAGCGAAATTATGTAATTTAACCAAGAAACTCCAGCTACTGATTTATTGGCACATAGGCTGGAATTTGTAAAAGCAGTTATGGATAGATAGGCAGGAGAGGCCAGCATGATTGAGATATAAATAAGAGCCAGGAATTGAAGTAAACGGATACCCAACTGGCGAGACTTGGATACCTCCACAACTGATTCAGTTGAATCAATTTCCGCTTCTGGAACATCGGATGGATTATTTGAAAGCTGAGTCTGAGTCTTTGATAAAAGATCTTCAGAGAAGTTAGCCAATTCTTGAATGCAGGATGCAGTGAAAACATCTATTGCTGCAACTGGTGTTCCAAGAAAATCTGAGAGTTTTTGAGTTGCTTTAACCACACCAATTGAGTCGATTCCATAGGATGTCAGGTTGTCTGTGACTGAGATGTTGTCGATTGATACTCCAGTCTGCTCAGAAATAAGCACTTTCAAAAACTCTACGATGTTGTTCTTATTGATCCTTTTAGTAGTGACAGGTATACTTCTCACTATCTGAGGCTGAGTCTTTGACAGAAGATCCTCTGAGAAGCTAGCCAATTCAAGGATGCATGATGCAGTGAAAACATCTATAGCTGCAATTGGTGTTCCAAGGAAATCGGAGAGTTTTTGAGTTGCTTTAACAACACCAATTGAGTCAATTCCGTAGGATGTGAGGTTGTCAGTGACTGAGACATTGTTGATTAGTACTCCAGTCTGCTCAGAAATAAGAACTTTCAGAAACTCTACAATGTCGCTTTTATTGATCCTCTTACTATCTGCAGGTGAACTTCTTACTAGCTGGAGCTGGAATGGTTTTTCTTCTCTGCAGGTTGATGCAGTAAATGGCCATACCTTAGATTTCTTTGTCATCATAGGTTTCGTACGTAGAGGTACCAAGTGCAGTGTCTCGTCTGTAAATTGTTTGAGACATTCAAATCTCTTGATCTTTCCCGATGTAGTTTTGCTGATGGTTCTAGGCTTGATCAACTTGACAGAAGCAAGACTGACTCCATGTTCTTCTGCCACACGCATCTTAATGATGTCAATCACATCCTTGCTAACTGGCTTACCGTCCCTTACTTCTGCAATCACAACCAACGCAACCTGATCAGAGCCATCTGGAATGGAAATCCCTTTTGCTGATAGAATTTCCTCAGGGACACCTATGACAGCACAGCAACCAGGACGAAGAAACTCAGATGAAGTCTCAACTGTCTTTTCCACGTCAGACGAGTAGATGTTTCTCCCTGCAACAATGATAAGATCCTTGATTCTTCCAGTGATGAATAGCTTCTGATCTATTATTCGTCCCAAGTCTCCGGTTCTTGTGTATTTACGTCCGGGATGATTTGTAAGTTCATTCCTGAAAGTTTTCTGACTCAATTCTTCCCTTCCCCAGTATCCTACTCCTGCACTTGGACTACTAATCCAGACTTCTCCCTCCGTCCCGTCTTCGTGAAACTCTTCGCAAGTGTCTGGGTCAACAATTCTAATGTCGATATCTTTATCTTCCGGACGAATATACCCACAACAAACTCTTCCCTGCCAATCAACAATAATAGGCTTACCTTCTCCAAATGCACAACTTACAAACACACAATTTTCTGCCAAGCCGTATCCAGGAGCCATCACCTTTTGAGATAAGCCAAAAGGAGTTGTTAACTCAATGAATCTTTTCAAGGTCTTCTGTCTCACTGGTTCAGCAGCAACCATAAGAAAAACCAAAGATGAAAGGTCTAAATTCCGAATCTTATCCTTGTCAGACTCTAATCTTCGGATTAGTAACTCGAAGGCAAAGTTAGGGCCGGCACTATGAGTTGCTTGATACTTGCTGATGATTTCAAGCCATAACATTGGCTTCTTGATAAATGTCATAGGTGAAAATAAAATCGCAGATCCACCACTAACAAGAGAGGTAAAAAGTCCTCCAATAAGCCCCATATCATGATACTGAGGAAGCCAACTTACCAGTTTAGTCCTTGAGGTACTTTTGTATCTACTTTGCATCAACTTCACATTATGAATTAGCCCTCCATGAGAGATCATGACTCCTTTAGCATCACCAGTTGATCCCGAGGTAAATTGCAAGAAACATGTATCGTCAGGCTGTGGTTCGTTCTGATCATCAAGATGCTCCAAAACAATGCTCTTAGAGTTCTTGACCCAGGTATCAGTATGCAACCACGGAAGATTTGGCCAACGGCTGGATGACTTCCCATTTTTCCGTGTTAGTGAAATCAAATTTTTCAAAGAACCTGCTCGGACAGCTGAGTGATAAGCTAAAGTTGACAAAATCGCAACAATGCCACATGACTTGGCAATGTTTTCAATTTTCATTAGTGCCTGTCCACTTCTTTGCATGGGATCCGGGGGAATAATTGGAACTGGCAAGACTTTAGCTCTTAGGCATCCAAAGAACGCATCTATAAAATCTAAACCGGGGACGTAGACAAGGAGAACTCGGTCACCGGGCTTGATAACCGGCTTTTGGCTTGTCAAGAGCTTATGAGCAACACAAGAAGAATAAAAATGCTGTTCTCCATAGGTCCTGCGACTCACTGGATTCCCTTCTTCGTTAATCCATGTATAAAGAGTCTTATTTTGAGTAATCGGATGAGTCCCCCAGTACTTTAAGTAGCTATTCAAAGTAGGCAAATTCGGAAATTTCACTTCTGGCAATTCATCTAATTCTTTAGGGTTCTTCTTTTGTAGCTCAGTTTGCAAGGGAAACAAATTCTGCATAAGACATACTTCTATTAGGTGCAGGTCTATTTGGAAAATATGACTGTCTAAGATAAGATCCATAAAATTTATTGAAATGATAAATTACCTTAGTGTAAGGAAATGTCGGCAAATCATTTCTGTTGGCAAAGTTCTTGCAAATTAGAGCCATGGCATAAGATGAGTTCCTTTCTGTTAGCTCAAATGCCATAAGACCACCAACATAATAAGTATCATTTGATCCTTGAAGCTCTGATTCCAACTTTTCATAATATCCATCTTTCATATCTGCATTGAAGCTTCGAAATTTAGAGTCTTGGAATTGAAAGATGGATTTGAAAAATGAAATCAAGAAATACCTTGGCTGCTAACATGAGGAAAATATTTGAAGTTGCGTTGAAGAATGAAACTCTCAACTTCCCCTCCCATGGCTTCTACTGTCTTTATTGCAAGCTCCTTGACAGTTGGTCCCTTAATATCAACTGAGTTTCCGTAGGACCAGAACAAGAATATATTACTGTTATCATAAAATTTCTGCATTGCAACTGGGTTTCCAATTGTGCTGGGATCTTCCATATATTTACTAAAATAATAAAATCCAATGGGAAAATGTTCCAGCCCTTTGATCTTCAAAACCGTGGTGTAGTAATCATTTGTCTCGACTTTGCTGAATAAATCCTTTTCAAGATCACTTGCATCCATTACTTCTTTTCCGCATTCTGCCATAAGACTTGTTCAATAAGTTACCATGCCGAAGAAAGAAACAAAAACTTAGAAAAAATATGTATAGGTGAGAAGTCTACATACCTATGAAAGTAGAAGGCGATCGGTAAATTCTTCCATAATTGAATGGAAACGAACCAGAAATTATGATCTTATCGAATTCCAATGATTCAGCTACATTTAAGTTCTTGATACGAACCACGACCCTGTCTGAGTTCCGTTTGATTGACAACACTTCAGTGTTACATAGAACTCTAAAAGGAAGTGATTCAGCAATCTTCCACCAAAGACTTGTATATCCACCTTTAAATCGTCGAATTTTTCCGGCCATTGACGTTCGAGTAAATTCATGAAGGTATGCATAAGGCATGTCTTGAACAAACCCATATCCTGAAGCAGTGTAACCATAAGCTACAGATTTAGGAACGGATTTGAGTCCATGACACTCTAGATACTCTGGAGTTAAGTCTGAAGCAATGTCGCTAACAGCGTGAACCCCGATACGACCACAATTCTTCACTTTTTCCTGTCAAACAACAACAGCAGCATTCAAATTTCAAGTCAGCGAACAATCTCTATGAACCGTTTGACATTCGAAAGATTATAAAATTTACAGGAGAGTAAGGACTAACTTGTATTTCCAACGTAAGTGACATAACAGATACATAATCATCAGCAACTTTAATATCAAGATATTCTCCTGATGAAGGATCAACAACAGCAAGCTTGTGCGAATCCATTTCTTCTAATTCAGAGCCTGTCTCTTTCGCCAAGTGAAAGATAACTGGAGCACTGCTTGCAGCTAGAACTTGTCCTCCCAAATCATAAACTTTTCCTGTATAGACATTTGCACACATTCAAAATCCATTACCAATTCAACACGTAGTTGTAAATTGCAGACTGCAACCACAATTGTGGTTGCATTGGTCACATTTTACCGCGATTTGAAACCATTTAGAGTGTGAAACTAAACTACGACATACCTTCAATTTCTACTGATTCACACATGCCACCAACTGTGTGATGTTTCTCCATAACTGTAACATTCTTATAACCAAGCCTGGCTAATGCATAAGCAGCTGATAAGCCACTTGGACCAGCACCGATTATTCCGATTCTTGTGTTTTGTGGTAAAGAAGGGTGCAGCTTGGAGAATTGGTCTTCTATTGATCTTTCTGTGTCCATTTCTTTATTTGAAAGAGAAAACTAGCACTCTTTGAAACCTGGTAGTAGTATCAAATAAAGTCACTTAGGAAGCAAGGATATTGGAAACACTGACATTGATACTGATACCTTGACTCCTATAATAATTTACAAAATAAATAAGTTTAACGTAATTATAAGTGTCGGTGTCAATTTTGAAGACGACAGAGGCACATACACATTGTTTTAGAATTGTAGGTGCTACCAACACCTTACTTTAACTCTAGTTGTATATGCACACACATGTACAAGTTTGGAGCAAGAAACAACCCAACAATTGCACTAGATAATGTATATCTTAAACAAAAGTATAGTTAACACTTGTCACATATAATTTAAAAATTGTTTCATTATACACCTTAATAGCATAAACACTGGTCATATAAATGCTAATATATAAACTTTTTTTTACTAAAGATAAAATTAAGTTATTATTTTCCAACAAGATATAAGTTATTTTTTCCAATCGTATTTTAGGGCGTGTAAGATGAACTAGAGCACAATGTTTCAAATTTGTCATAATTAAATTGTAGTTAAATAATGTCTTATAATAGATTTTCAACGGTTAAATCATGATCAAATAAAAATTCTAATTGTTGTGTCACAGTTGAACCATAACTAATTTACACAGAGATTTCAAAAACTTAAGACGACGTTGAAAAAATATGCAAATGAAATCATATTTTATTCATGTCATAAACTTTGAGAAACTATCTCAAATGTACTTAGAAGTAGTTATGTTAGATGTTAAACTTTAATAAACCAATCCAAACATACCTTGCTATAATGTGAGTTGATGTGCTATATTATGAATAACACAAAAATGTTGCATGGATTAAATAGACTAGCTTTTTTTACAGCTTCTGAAAAGTTCAACATTTTTGTGTATTATAAAAACTTATTAAAAAATGACCAAGTATGTCTTTGTTCTGCAATTTTTTTTCACCTCCGTTCTACTTGTTCAGTTGAAGAAAATGAGATAAATAAGCTGAGTGCAATTTTTTCTTCTGCTATAGATATTTAACTATAGTGTAGCTTCTTTTTTTCAGCTTTTGAAAATTTCAACATGCCTATGATAAAAACTCATTAAAAAATTACCAAGAGACATTTTTGAAAATTTCAACATTTCTATGATAAAAACTCATTCAAAAATGACAAAGAGACATGAAGAAAATTCAACAACATTTTGGACACAGAAATTTTAATATACCTCAGAAGTGAGCATGAAAATAAATGGCTTGTAATGAATTACTGAGTTCATTAATTGCTCTTAATTAAGTCTTAATTTATATATAAACAAAGTGTCCAATTAATCCAAGCTATGATAATGCAACATATTAAAGGATCATAAGATATTCCATTTTAGATTCTTATAAATTCAGCTTCATGCTAAATGTAACGTTTGAAGAATCCATCAACATGCTGATAATTATGAACTTTTCAAACTATAATATTCATTATTCATACATTATGAGTTGGATTCCTTCTAGAATGAAAGCAGAAGATGAAGTTTGTTTGTTAATTAAACTGAGATTAATGGATTATGCTTTTGAAGATACGAATCAGTGCACATTATATATTGCCGCTAAAATGTTACAGGTTAAGAGAAGCATGATCGGTTCATAGCGGAATTTACAATGAGTGTTGAAAATTTGTGGTCACCGTTTTAATTTTGTTGTTTTGTTCTTTGTTTTGTTCTTTTATAAGACACAGTGTAATAGTTTTAAATAAAAAAAGAGTGTGGATCTTTAATTTCTATTTTTAAATAAAAATTATATATTTTTTTATCATGATCTAGATTAACAACCGTAGTTAAATACCAGGACATTCACCACAGTTGGTTTTATCAACCGTGCTGAAATAGACTACTTATATAAACTAACTTAATTCACTTCAAAACTAACCGCACTCAAAGTGAAACTCTTACTTTTCTCGTCTTACTCCAATCTCTTAAAACCCCATCATATTTTTACAAAACTCCAACATAACTTCTCCAACTAGTATGAATTAAGGAAATATATCTCGAATCTTTGCCGGACAAAACAGGTAGCTCATATCTTTGTCTTCATTTTTCTCGAATCTTTTCAAGAAAAAGTACGTACGTGAAACATTTTGTGAGTTATGATATTGTTGTTGTTCAAAATATTTGTTTTGTTTTTCTTGTTCAAAGTATACGTGAAATATTTGCCTTGGTCCAATATAGGATTTATTATTTTCTTGTTGTTAGTAAAATGAGATTATCGGTTTTATTGTTATTTTTGTTGAGATAAGTAAAAGGTTTAAGTTATTGCTGAGATGTGTTGTTGTTTTGTTAAGGTAGGTTGTTGTTTATATCAAGATAAATTATTATTTTTGTCGATAAATGTTGTTGTTTGAGTTATTGTAGATGTTTTTATTAGGTAAGTTGAAGTTTTTGTCGAGGTATGTTGTTGTGTTGTTAATGTAAATTTATTTTGTCGTTGATAAATGTTGTTGTTTGTGTTATTGTAGATGTTTTTATTAGGTATGTTGACGTTTTTGTTGAGGTATCTTGTTGTATTGTTAAGGTAGATTTATATTTTTATTGATAAATGTTGATGTTTGTGTTATTTTAGACGTGTTTCTTGAAGTATATTGATGTTTTCATTGAGGTATGTTGTTATTTTGTTATGGTTTTTTGTTGATAAATTTTGTTATTTGTGTTATTGTATGATGTGTTTGTATAAGTATTTTATTGTTTATGTTATTGTATACATTGCCACTTTTATTTCATTCAGCCAACATGTTCTAGAAGATGAGTTTATTATATCTATTTTGGACCGGGCAAAAAGCCCAATTGACCAAGGCCTAATTCATCTCAAATCCACCCTACTCGATTCAATATATAAAAATAGTTCACATGCTATGAAAAGGTACAGTCTCTGATCTCCATTTTCATTATACTCATTTTGAATATTTAACCGACAAGGTTGCGAAGTGCTAACTATGCAGGTCCACTCCGCGCCACCTTAAAGGAGATGAAAGTCACAATTCAAGATCAATAGTTATTCATCTCTCTTCATTTCTGGTTCCTTCGCTGAGCTAGAGCATCCATTTTTAATTCCCGAACGGAACAATGGTCCCGTTTGCGAGAATCGACTTCTGATACCTATAATTTTCACGAGAATCGTGTTTGCTTCACGAACAACATCAAGCAAACTCAGAAATTCCTGATATGAATTTCTACAATTCACATCCAGATCTCTGATTAACCAATTCGCAATCTCCTTATGTCGCCAATTCAAAAGCAGATCAGTTTCTGATTCATACATTCTCGTCGAATTCAAAATCGCCTTTCATTTTTATTATTCAGGGCCTTTTGAAATCTCATAATCAAGGAGTGCTCAAAAGCAAAATTAGAGAACTATAGTAGCCAATTCGAATCGTCATCCTTTCAACCATGATTTTCTAGAATACGGATTTTTGATTCTCTTGAAAATTATGCAAGATAGCAGAGGAAATGATTCCAAATAATATTAATATTTATTCAACTTTTTAATTAACTAATTATTTTAATTAAAATATAAAATTAAAAAAAAAATGCAAAATATAGACGCCAGATGGATTGACGCGCTCTCTTTGAATTTTAATGTAGCGCCAATTGAATTGGCCTATTTTCCTGGAGGCACCAATTCATCTAACTTGCCTTTCAAAATATTAAGTGGAGGCGTCAATTTACCTTACTTGAACTCTACCATGCAATTTTTATGTTTGAAAAATGAATATTTTAAAAAAATATTAGGCAAATATGATTATTTTGATATTATTGTTAGAAAACATGAATATTTTTTTTAAAACAAAATTTCACAATACGAATATTTGTGAAAATAGAAACTTGAAAAAAATGGAAGTAGTATCTATAAGGGTGTGTTTGGATTGGCGGTGGACAGAATTGATTCTAGTAGAATTGAGTTTGGTAGAATTGATTTTAGTAGAATTGAGTTTAGCAGAATTGATTTATGTTTGGATACATTTTTGTAAAAGTGAGTTGAATAATAAATTACAGTGTAAAAATCATCCAGAATCAATTCTGGAGACAGAAGCTACAAATTCTAGCTTCAAGTAGAATCAATTCTGGAGACAGAATCAATTCTACTTTTATCAAAACAAACATCTTAAAATTACCCAGAATTGATTCTACGCCTCTAGAATTGCTTTTGGCATTTTCAAAAGCCAAACCAAACATGCACTAAAAAGATTTATAAATCACGGTTGAGGCTGAGGTCTCTAAGCCACTAATGTTTAAGTTTGGATACAATAGAACACACAAAATATTCAATCTTTCATTTTTGCTAAATTTGGTAATATTTAACGGTTTTTTTTATAGAAGAAACACGTAAATCATCTATACATTGATACTATTGCATGGACCACCTTATCTCGTTATCGTCTAAAGTTTTTAGAGGTTTTGGGTAGGTTAACAATAGTTTAAGTATGGAAAAAAAATATATCCTATTTAATAATGATTTAACGTGACGAATAATTTATGAGGCCCTTTTTAATAATATTTTAACTCTAGAAATTTTGGAGCCCTGTACGGTAGCTCGCCTTACACCCTACTAGCCGTTTTGTAGGATTGAGTTAGGTCAGATCACATTTATTAACATGGTATCAGAGTCTGCTTTAAGATCTAGTAGGCCACCTATTATCAGGTTTCTGCTATCGAGCCACCCACCATTTATTTCTAGGCTCCGGTTGTCTAGTTCTAGGTCTGAGGGGGTATGAGTCTAATTCTGGGCGTGAGGGGGTGTGTTGAGAGTCCCACATCAGGTATATATGGTCTGAACATGTGCTTATAAGTGAGATAATCTTCACCCTACTAGTCGGTTTTGTAAGGTTGAGTTAGGTCAGACCACGACTATTAACACAAACCTAAATGGATAGATACTAGAGTTATATATCATGTGACTAGGTCTTTAAGGACCTGAGACCTTGAGAGGAACACACTTTCAAGACTCAAGCGTTTCACTGCTAGACCACACGCATGCACACTTAAAGTTGGGATTGTATTTGTGAAATTAAAGTTGAAATCAATTTTTACAATCTTAATTAACGTGAACAGTACCCAAAAAATCAATTAATTATATTTATATAAAACCCAATTGAATCAAAAAATTGTTGCTAATCAGATAATACAATTTAAAACAGTCAATTTTGTTAGACTATTATATAACTTGCGTGTTGCGTGGTTGACCTATAATATATTATTGTCACTGTTTATGAAATTTTAAATTTTATCAAATTTTTTAATTATTATTTTGTTTGTGGAGTGTTTTTCAAATGATTTTATTTGAGTAATTATTATACGTGATTTTATAAGCATATATTTGAGAAAAAAATTGAATTTTAAAAATAGTAGAGGGGATCAATTGATCATGTTTATAAAAAAAAAATTCTAACAAATTTATTTGAATAATTATTATATACGAGTTTATTATAATATTTGAGAATATGTTGAATTTTAAAGAATAATAAAAAAATCAATGTAATTGTAAATAATATAGGAATTATATAAAATTTTATCAATAATAAGTTTGTATCTTAAAAATATAATAAATAAATATTTTTACATAATAATATATTAATAACTTTCCGCCACTATAAATTTACAAATTAAATTAAATAAAAAAATGTAAAATTGAAGAGAGGAAAATGAAGAATTCCTTATGTGTCATTCTAATAATGCTTATCATTTTTAAATTAATTTTTAATATTTGTTTGATCACTTTATTTGTATTTATTTTAGTTCTATTTTTTATATTAAGTCTTTAATTTTCATTTTTCTTGAAGATATGGCATATGTGGAGGTATTGTATTTCCTTTAAATTCTTTAAAGTGTGTCTTTTGTGGTGTAAATTTAGAGGATAGAGATTTTATTTTTTTTATATCTAAAGTTGTGAAGATTATTTGGAAAGAAATAGTTCTCTGGGTTGGTAACCGCTTGGTTTAGAGGAGGAGTGCCTTTCGAGTTTTTTGGATTGATACTTATTTTGCAAAGGAAAGAAGGTTAAGGAGGGCAAATTGAGAGTTATTTGGCTTGCAACTTTTTGGTCCATTTGGCTTTTGCGCAACGAGATATGCTTCTGGAACGACAGTTGAAATGTTGATAATACGGTATTGAATATAAAAATTTTGGTTTGAAATGGTCGTTTATATGAGATATTACTTATCTCAATTCTAGTTTTTACGATTTTAGCAAAGATCCTTTGCTATTCTTATCGTAATTTCAATTGGTTTGTAATTTTTGTTTGTTTGCGTTTTTCCTGTTTTAGCAAAGATCTTTTACTCTCAAAAGTTAGGTTGGGAGATCTTCAGGCCAAACAACTCATATGCGGCAATCAAGCGGCACTCAATATTGCATTTAATCAGATTTTTCCGGAACGAACTAAACACGTAGAAATAGACTTTCGTTATGTAAGAGACAAATTATTTTCAGGAGAAATCACCACCGAGTTTGTCAAATCTAAAGACCAATTGGCTGATATATTCACTAAGTGTCTTGAGGGTTCTCAAGTGATTACATTTGTAAGAAACTCGGCTCATATGACATATACAATCTAACTTGAATGAGAGTGTTAAGAATCAATATTTATATGTAAAATATTCCATAGAATACTCTTTAGTCTATCTCGAATAGAATAGAATATGTCATAACATATTTTTTATGTAATTAATTCAATAAATTATAAATCTCACTATATAATATAATTTCCATAGTACTATTAAAACACAATTTTTATTCAAATTATTTCAACCTATGATAAAAGCCTATTCAAAAATGACTAAGAGACACTAAACAATTGACTGGGTTACTTTCTTCTATAAATATTTAACCATAATAGTTTTTTTTTTTCCAGCTTTTGAAAAGTTCAACAATTCTAAGATAAAAAACTTGTTAAAACATGACTAAGAGAGGGACATGAAGAAAATTCAACAACATTTTTGACCGAGAAATTTTCATATACCTCAGAAGTGAGCATGAAAAAGAAACACGTTTAGTTGTTCAAAGTGCTGAGTTCATTACTCTTAATTAAGTCTTAATTTATATATAAACAAAGTGTCCAATTAATACAAGCTAAGATGATACAACATGTTACAAGATCATAAGATATTCCATTTATGATTCATATAAATTCAACTTCATGCTAAATGTAGCGTTTGAAGAATCCATCTACATATGCTGATGATAATTATGAACTTTTCAAACTAGAATACTCATTCATGCATTATAAGTTGGATTTCTTCTAGACTTTGAAATATAGAAATGATATCTTGACATCGTACACACTTTGCAAATATACTGGTTTTTTTTTTTGCTCTCTTTCTTAATTAATTCACTTAATTTAAATTTAGTAGTAGTGTTTCACAACCTATTCATAAATTTGCTGAGTTTAATGGACATGTTCTTTCGCCCACTAAAAAATACATGTTTGTGATGTTATCAAAATAGTTTTAAATTAGATTAAGACATTCGTAGTTATAAATTAGTACTATTGAATTTTAATTATATTAAGAACTTTTTCAAATACATTCAATATATTTTTGTTATAATAATTTAGTATAAATTATAATTGAGATTAAAATATGAATTAATGACAAATGAATAATATACTTTACTTTACTTGAAAGAAAAAAATATATGCTAGAGGTACATTTAAAAGTAAAAGGCTAAATTGGCAATATTAAAGTCGCCAAAATGGCTTAATCATTTAGTACAAAACAAGATATCCAAAATATTCTAACATTACAAAATAAAATTTCTCTAACTACTAAACTCGGCTGGGAGAGAGGCTTGCCTGTACTTCGAAGCGGACACTGAAGGTGTGAAAAATATTAGAGATGAGGGGTTTGAATAGGATTTTTAAAACACAACTTTTTATAAAAAAGTATTTCCCCTTTTTTTGAAACAACAAGTTCCTTACTATTGATAATAACTAAAAGATGCAGAAAGGAAAGAACAAGTTATTTTATACCGGTTCACTTGAAAAACCCTCAAGCTAGTCCAGTCCACCCTTGCGAGGTGATTTCGTCTCTCTCAATCGAGGACTTAATACATTATAACCGAACTGATTACAATCGAACGAGCAACAACCGGTGACTAACGTTTGCACAGACAACCCCTGTGACTAACGACCTGCATATGCAACCCCTTTGACTAACAACATGCACAAGAAACCGCTTGTGACTAACAACCTCTAAGACTCTCTAGTCCTAGACTTCTCGAGACAGGTGACCTTCACTCGGTCTGTCAAGGAACAATCAAACAACCTTTGATCACGGTTTGTTTACAGTATAAATGCTTCTACACAAGCAGGATGTAAACTTTCTTTTTCAAATCTAAGACTAAAAGAAAAATGAAGCTATTAACAATCTATATAGAGTGAGTGTGTTCGTTGAGGTTCAGCTTCTTCTTTGAGTCTTCAAGCCCTTTTATAGCCAATAAAATAATATAACCATTGGAGGGCAAATTCTGAGTCTTGCAGAATGTTGGCGGCTTATTTGTAGTGGGAGACAAGATAGTACGTAATGTCCGTCCTTTTCTTTGAGTGAAGCGAAACATTTGCCTGCACCTTGTACTTCTGTAATACAGTATAACATTAACTTTTTCTTCTTGAACTTTAGAGGCTCACAACATGAGTTGGAAGAAAAAGAATGAACTTTGAATTCTTCAGAACTTCAAGTCTTCAAAGTCTTCAGAACCGCATCTTCAGCACTTGGTCTTCAGAATTATTTTGTCTTCAGAACTTCAAGTCTTCAGAGTCTTCAAAACCACGTCTTCAGAGTCTTTTAGCACTTGGTCTTCAGAACTGATTTCTTCAGAACTTCTATCAGAGTGATTACTTCAGATGCTTCTGCTTCTGAAGTTGTTGCTACTGTTCATCAGAACCTTGTAGCGCGAAAATATAACCTGATGACTTATGATGTTTTGGCTACGCCTTCTCATCAGAATCAAACCTGTTTGTTAAGTACTCAACAATAACAAACGTTAGTATAACAAAATTGTTCATATACACTGTTATCATCAAAACTCAGAGACGTATTGCAAAACCAAATCTTGTTCTAACAGACACTACCAGGCGACGCTCAATCACAAATCTGGGTTTTTTCAACTATTCGATCTTGGTCTCCAATTTTTGCGCCTTTTCGATGTGTTGAACTCCTGCTTTGATTTCGTCATCAAGCTCTTTGCGATCCAGTTTTTGGATCTCGTCTTGACGATCTTTCGCACATTGGATGTTCTTTTTAAGTTCTTCAATATGCTTCTCCCAAGTGGAAATGTTGCTGGCACAAGGATTATACTTTTCATCATTCTTCGAAAGCGTTTTTTCCAAGGTCTCTACCTTGGAAGTAAAGGCAGTGGCTACATTCCACTCTCTGGTTTGAGTTCCCATCCTGCCTTCTATTTTGTTTGAAGCTTCATGCTTTCGAAAATAATCTGATTGAAGATTTTCAATGAGAAACCCAAGTTCAACTAGCACATCTGAGACCTATGTGGAAACATTAATAATGTCAACCTTCCTTAGCAACTCCTTGATACCGAGGTAAGCATTGATGTTCTGCTCCAGCGCATGTATCGGGTTGAGGTTCTTCACCTTGTTTGGGTTTTTCTTCTTCTTCATCGGGTGTTGCTTTATCTGCATTCGACATATGTGCATCTTCATCCATAATGTCGTCTTCGTCTTGATGAGGAATCTCCGGTGAAGAGTTCTCTGGTTGAACTGGTTCTTGGTTTCCGATATTTGGAATCACCATGTTATTGTGCCTATAGTTATCACTCTCAGTCTCAAAGTCCGATGATTCTAATAGGTGGGGTGATGTTGGGTTAGGAGTTGCTTGTTGAATTTCAAAAAATTTATTCACTTTGCTATTAGATCCTTTGTTTGACTCCTTATTATAAATAGGGTGAATGGAACGTGAGTTAGTACTCACAACAACTTCATATTGATGCTCGAAGTAGTAGTGTCGGTGTGATCACCCTACGGAAAACAAAAGTTAAGCGTCAATCGAAATCGGAAAAAATACATCAAAAAGAGAAGTAAAGTTAGATAAAGTACCTTAGGACATGTGGGTCTAGAGCTAGAGTTGCCATTTTCGAAAACCTCGACAAAATAAATAGTTGGAGGAGGTTCAACATTTAGTACCCTTTGAACAATAGGTTTCTCTAGCTTGAGTTAGCTTGTTATCTTCTTCTGAACTATGGAGGTAAAATTCCTGGCTTTCTTCTTTGGAGCAGATTTCGATTGTGGCAAAGACACATCCTCTTATTCTGATTCAATGGAGATAGCCTCTTATGGAGATGGTTTACGTTTCTTCAAAGTGGGAGGAGGTTTCTTGCTTACTTGAAAATTACAAAGATAAGTAATCGAATACACATATGTAAATGATGATATTTGTAAGTTAGGATAACTACCTTCGAAGTAGGTTTGTTGGTGGTAGTCCTTTCGCTTTGCTCTTTCTCTTTCGAAGAAGAGGCTACTTTCCTTGTAACAGCAACAACAACTTTGTCTTTTTTGGCTTGTCTTTGATCCATTTTTAAAAGATAAAAGAAGGCAAAGTTAGAAACAACAAGTTAAAAAGAGTTATTGAAGCAATTCTAAAGATTCGCTCATCCCACACCTTCATGCATGAATTGGAAAAAGAATTCAAACATGCTCTAGATCTACATGAAGGTGACCTTTGAAATTCTCCAGTGTGTGCTTCGTTGGAACCACCCTCTTAGAAGGTTTTTGTAAATCTTGTTGATAAACCTTTAGAAAAGACCCACATACAAACCATTTAGGGTATGGAGGTACGAATGCCAGGACGAAATCGGCACTTGGCAATTTTGGGAATTTTGGAGGTTCGAGCTTGAAAGCAAGCTCATACCTATCCGAAGGTTTAACACTCGAAGGAAGCCTAAAACTAGGCACCTTCTTCATAAATTTTTCTTTCAAAATAACTGTTGCTTCTTGAATGGTTCGACGAAGGTCGTCTGGCTGGTACACAGTTTTGAAGTATTTTTGGAATGCTTGAATCTCCTTGATATGAGTGGTCGTACCTTTCTTGAAGCGGTCCTATGTGGAAGTGAAAACACGAGTCAGGTGTTTGTTGAAATCAGACACGTCAAAATTTTTGTTGGTGTAGTAGTCCCTCCACCAATTTTCAAATTCTTGAGTGCAGTAAAAGGAAGTTTGAAAAGAGATAGGTGTGAGAGTGGTGAAGCCAATGTATCAAGTCGTTTTTTGTTTGTATCCAGCTTCTATGAAAAAGATATTGTGGAGGCTCAAGTGAGCTTTTCTCTCGTAAAGGGTTTTAGGTTTTATTTGGATTAAACCAAACTGTCAAGAGACTAAGTAGGGTTGATAGCTAACCAAGACATAATGGTTCTTCGAAGGCCTCAGTCTGTGGACAAACAACTTAGGTGTGAGTAATGCCTCCCAAATGGCTATAGATTCCTCTCTCTGATCTATTAAAGAGGCAGGAAACTCCCTGGTAAACCATTATGTACCTCGAGTCCTACTAGCAAAAGGAGCCACTGAGGGAATAAATTTGTACCGCATCGCATACATCATCAAGAATGATGTAAAGGAGTCTGGCAGGTACACCCCTTCATCGCTAGGAGTTAAACGCGTTAGTCTTCTCCCTTCAACGTTCCTATTTTTAATCACCTCATCCTCTTAATCAATGTTGTCCTTGGTAGGGAGTGAGGATTTGAATGTGGCATTCAACCATAGTTGGAGCAACCAAAAGGGGCCCGCGTAGAGGATGTTGTTTCGTAGTTCATACTTCCTCGGGTAATCAACAGATTCTCCTATGGATTCATAGAGTGAACCTAAAATCATCTGGCTTAGGCATAGCTTGTGCCCGATGTTCAGTTGGTTCGCCATGGTAAGAAACCTATTCGCCACCTGAAAAGATCTCGAGCAAAAGACGCATCGTGTTAGCCAAAGGGCTGGGAAGGTAATATGCTCTTCATCTGAAACTTCATCACTCGTCTTGTCATCATGGTCAATAGTATACTGAGTAAAAGTGGATTTTCCTTTGCTAAACTAATGGTATCTTCGTCCATAAAGTTTGGGTCGAATTCTTCTCCCATTGGTCGAAGCCCAGCAATGGCAGCAACATCAAAAAGGGTAGGGGTCATCATCCCACAAGGGAGATGGAAGGTATTATGAGAAAAATCCTAGAAGTATAGAGAAGCCACTAGCATATTTTGGCTATATTCGAGGCTAAATTTCGAAAGCTGAATCTGGTAACAGATTTTCATATCTTTCCAACACTTAGCCTTCTTTGCCTCAATCTTAGCCAACCAGGCATAATAGGGTTTAGGATCTTTTGCCAAAGGGGTAGAGCGAAATGTAACACCCGCATTTTCTTATTTATTAATTTAATTTAATTTTAAATTAATTATTAACAATTCAGCATTTTAAGGGATTTATCAGTAAAATTATGAGTTATAGGCAGTTGGGCCAAGTGTTGAGATTAGTAAAGAGGGGGTGTTAAGTGGTTAAGTCCATTACTAATTTATTTTAAGTTTTCATAAAATAAAGGAAAATAAGGAAAAAGAGTTAGAACGTGAAAAGAGAAGCTGCGAGAGGGAGAACGGAAGAACGTGAAAGAGGAAGAGGACCAAATAAAGAATTTGGCTAAGGTAAGGGGGGACTCTCCGATTAGCATTTCTTATCGTGTTTTGGATGATAACATTGATTAGGAATATTGTCTAGGTCAATTGGATTATATGTTAGGTTTAGGGAGGTTATAATTGATGAAATTGAATAGATTATTGGTTAATAATGTGTTGTTTTGATGTATAATGATGTATGACGATGCAATTGATGATTATTTGGCTGTATATGATGTTTAAAATCGATTTTGGACTTAGAATGTGTGAGATCGCAGGGTCTGTCGCAGACTTGAAAATCTGCAAAATCGCAGGTCCGCTAAACGAAGGGGGGTCCGCTAAGAGGAGGACCCGACCTAGTTAGATTCTGAAGGTAGTTCGCTGAGCGGAGGTCTGAAGGTAGTTTGCTTCTGTCACGAGTCGCTAGTGGTCCGCTGAGCAGACCTTGCTGTGCAGAAAATTTTCTAAACTTGAAAATGACGTATCTTTTGAACCGTTGGCCTGTTTTTAGTGCCGTTTCGAGCACGATGAACCTTATGAGATAAACTATGTGTTTAAATGATGGTATGGGGTGTAACTTCAATTATTTTGAAACATGATTTTATTTCTTGATGAATGATGTATTGTACATATATGTGATGAGATGTGTTAATACATGCTATGTTTGAAATAATAATCATGTGACGATTTATGAGTTGTATAATGATGATAATTGGATGATATTCGAATGATGCTAATATATATTTAAACATACTTGATGATGATGGTATAAGTATGTTATATATGTTGCATTCATTCATAATCATTTGTTAAGGGCTGAATCCTGATGATGCGGGGATTCAGTGAAGGGCATAATTCCCATTGTGTGGAATTTGTGCTGGCAGGACCGTATTTTGAAGATGTTGGATCGTTCGGTAGGTTATCCCTATTGATGATGATTGGTACCACATGCATAGTGTCAATTCATTCATATGCATGATTTTCATAACATGATTGAATGTGTTTTAGTGTTATGAATTGATGATGTGCTAGTTGTGTGTTTGTTGAATTGTCTGAATATAATACAATTGGGTGAATGATATAATTATGATATGTTATTATTTACGATGCAATAATATTTTTTAATTGCGATGAGACTCACCCTTACATGTTGTTATTTTCAGATTGAGGTAGCGGCTTTCCGACTTGGTGAGGATTAGCTCATGAGTCAGTGCGTTTTAGTTTAGCGTCAGGTGTCATGCTCTGATATAGTGTAACACTGGGGGACGTGATGTTTTGAGTTTATGTTTTATAACTCTAATTTTTTGTTTTGAGTTTGAAGGATGAAGTTTTAAAAGATGTTGAACTTATCCGTATGATTTAAATTCCGCTGTGTTGACATGAATTATTATGTATTATGATGAATTCCTCAGTGAATGCATGACAATGACATTTTGATATTTATTTTAAATATGAATTGTGGCACCGTTGTTTCATGTTACTCTGAAATATTTATTTAATTGCCGCGGGGTTTAGAAGGGTGTTACATGAAACACTTTAAGAGTGTTGCTCATATAATCTAAACTTACTGAGTCATATGCGATCGGAGCGTCATTCGAAGACTTTGCTTGATCTTGTTGAGGCTTAGGTTGCACAACATTAACAAGTTTACCCTTATCATCTAGTTTCTTCTTACTAGCTAGAGGTCTAGTTCTATGATATACATGGAATAAAACTGAGATATGGCTAGCGTCTTCATCAGGGTCAGGCATATGACCCATTAACATATGCGTTTTATAAAAAAATGTTAGAGGAATAAGTACCTGGGAAGCATAGATTCTCATTTTTTCCTCAAGAAGAGGTGGTTCTGGAACATACTCTTGATTCCCCACCAATGATGGCCAAGAAATCTGGACGATGGGCTTGGAAGCCTCTTGTTGTTTCTGTGTTTTTGTGTTCTTCGGTGCCATTGTTGAAGAATTCGGAAGTTTGAGTTTGGAGTTGTAAGGGTGATGAAAGACGCAAGGAGTAGTTTTTTGAAGAACGCAGAAGTGGAGAAAGTGTAAAATTTGAAAAAATTCACTATTTATAGAAGGACAAATCAATCGTTTCACTTCTTTGAGGTAAATGTGTCAAAGTGTGTGGGAACGTGGAAGAATGCAAAAGGATAGGCAGGTGGTTGCACAAGTTATAATTCCACTCCTAGTTAATAGGAGTAATCATCAAGGATGGCTATGCACGTCTCGACAAGACGTTTGAAAGACACGGTCATCATGACCATGACGTCACAGAAGTGAAAGTCATAATGAAATGGCTTATGCGTCGAAATTGAAGATTCACAAAAAATGTCCATTTCTCAGAGTGTGTCGAAATAAACATTTATTGGGGGCAATTTGTTAGCTGGAAATTTCAACGACATGGAAATGCTAAGTTAAAATGATGATTATTGAAAGAGAGTTAGTTCAAAAAGAAATTTAAGATTATTTCATGAAGATTTCGACTGACATGCTCATGGTTAGTCTAAATTTTGCTAAGTATTGGCGAAAAGTCTTATTTTTGTGAATAAATGGGACTTAAGATATTTGAAGCTTCGAAGGAAAATACTTCGACAATCAGATTGGTTGATTTGGTGCTTCGAAAGGAAGGAGTTTTCAAATTAAAAAGTTGATCTTATCCAAGAGGACACTTGGAAGTATGGGGATTCAAAGGACATGCAAACATCGATTGTGGCACTCTGTTAGGAAAAGAGCGTTATGGTCGAATTAGTATAAATTAAAATCTTAGCGTTAGGATTTAGGGTGTTCAATTTCTATACAAATACTCAATATCACTCGAAGTACTAACGTTTGTCGAGAAAAGAGTTTTTTGAGAATGTATGTATGATTCACCAAGTTTTATTCAATTGTCAATTTATCTTTACAAAAGTTCTTTTAATTCCTTTAACATTTAAGTCGAAGTCTCTTTATTTTCTGTATTTACTTTGCATAGTATTACAATTACTTATAAATTAACCATAACATTCGAGAAAATGAACATTCGAAAGACACAGGTCACCAAACTAAACACATCGTCCTAGGATCAATATAGTCGATCCTGTGAGTAACCAAATATCTTTGTTTTGGAAGACTAGCGTCTGTTTACCAAATTCCAGGGTAAACAGAGAGGCACATCTATGTATCTAAAGGGGAGGGTGCCCTCTTCAAAACCTGTAAGTTGCTCAATCTCATGTCTAACTCTGTTGTCCACACCACCAAAAAAGACTTTGCACTTGGAAGGATTTGCTTTGAGCCTAGTTGATCTTGAGAATTTGGAAAAAATATCCATAACCATTTGAACAGATTTCTTGTGTCCTCTAGAGAAAAGCAGTAGGTCATATGCAAAACAAAGATTTATCAGATTCAGACTCTCACATTTTGAATGATGATTAAAATCTGGTTTCTCATTCAGGTTTTGTAGCATTCTATTAAGGTACTCCATCACCAAAACAAACAGCAATGGTGAGAGAGGCTCTCCTTGTCTGGGCACTCTCTTGATCTTCAAAATGTCAGTGTGCATACCATTGATGTTGAACCTATAAGAGACTGTAGTAACAGACAACATCACTCACCCAATAAACTTGTTGTGGAAACCAAACTTCCTTAAGATTTTTTTCCAAAGCTTTCCAGTCCACAGTGTCGTAGGCCTTTTGGATGTCCATCTGCAACATAGTCCTAGGAGTGCCACCCTTTCTAAAATACCCTCTATTCAGTTCATAAACTTGCACTGCATGTGCTGTCCAAGTACAGAAGCAGTTTGACTTTTACGTATAATTAATTAAATAATATTTAATTATAAAATACTCCAAAACATTATCTTATTCTTTTCTTTATTACATTGTATAAAAGAATATTTGTTTTACATACAATGATACAAGAAAATAAGATGAAAAGAATTTACAAATAAAAAATAGAGAAAAATGTAACGTATTTAAAAATTCTAAAACAAAAAAAAAATTTAAAATCATAATTGCTTACGACAAAATAATAATGATAATATTATTATTATTATTTATTAAATAAATTAAATTAAATTTTAATAATTGATCATATTATATAAAATTAAATTTTGAACCTGCATTTTAAACATGAGCTGGAATGTCTTCTTAATATAATTTTATATTTATTGAATTACTTACTGTACTTATTCTTATTTTTTTGTTTGAATTCTATTATTATTCTTGATCATCTCTCATAACACAAGAAAACAATCTCCACGTTCCAATCTTTATTTTGCCGGTCGTACATTGTTTCCTCTCATGGCCAACGGCAGTAGCTCCAAAATTAGAAACACGCGAGGTTGGACCCGTGAAAAGATTGATACACCAACCGACACACATTACATGATTCCAAAACGTTTTGAGTGTGTTTTTTGAAAATTTATTTAAATCAGTACACTTTCATGTAATTTACCTTTCCAATTTACAACTAAAATATAAAATTTACTTCTATCTCCTTACAAATAATTTATTTTCTAAAATTAATTTCTTTTAAAAAAATTATTAATTTATAAATATTAATAATTTAATTATGTTAGTATATTAATAAAAATAAATATTGATGTAAGAAATAAGATTAAATCTAAATTAACAGTTTATATTCATTTAACTCAATTCTTTTTCTAAATTTACTGTGGTTAAATATATAATACTCTATGTAATATTAGCCAGATTTGATTTTAGCTTCTGATAAAGTTTTTTTTTAAGACACCCTAACAATTTTTAAATTCCATCTATAACATCCCTGAATGTCAGATTCCTCTAAAGATTCACTTACTTTTCCAACGTTACATGTTTATATTGACAACGTGGCTTTAATTTTTAATTTTTAAAGCCACGTGGGTTTTTATTTTTTATTTTTACAAAATATATATTAATTATTTGTGTTTTTATTTTTAAATTGTGTTTTTAATAATTATTTAAATAAAAATTAATGAAAAAGATATTGGGCTTTTGGCCCATTTACTTTAAACTTATGTTTTCAATTCAAATATTCGGTATGAGTGTTTGCTTTATAAACACTAATTTTGCTAAAATGACAACCGATGTGGGACTATGAAATATGAAATTGTCAGTCAGAAACATTAGCAGCTTGACACAATGCATCTCTCCAAAATTGCAGTTTTTTTCTTCTCCACATAACACTACTGCAACTTCTTCAAACTCACTCACCAAAATTGAATCTCACATCACCAAAACCAGATTTCAATACTCCCTCTGATATTGCACCGCAACACCACCTCAAACCACCATGTAACTTCGGCTGAACCCGCCTTCAAAACTGTGAAGTTATAAAGCTGGAACTTCATTGGTATTTGAAATACGACAATGGTCAAACTTCAATGGTACTTATAGCTTGAATTCCTCTACGGTTCTATTAACTTGTGTTTGAATTCAATGGTACTTCGATGGTACTTATGGTACCACGCTTCAGTATTGAGTTGTAATACGTAAACAGTGTAATTGGAGTAGATAAATGCAGAATAACCTGCCAAATTAACCATTGAGAATGATAACCAGCTCATGAATTCAAGGAAAGATGTGTTTCAAAAAGCAATAAGAAGGTTTCTGAACTCCTCCTAGTAAGAACAATATTTTTAACTAGATAATAATGCTCACATAAAATATCTTGCCATCTGTTCAAAATGATGGAACACATAATGGTATCATGAGTTGAGTTTATATACAATGAATGGAATGAAATGAACAGATGAAGTTCAGACAAAAGAAACTATCGTTAAAACATAAAATTTGCTTGTAGTGTGCACCCTCATTATGAACAATATGTATTAGATATTAATTATCTATCTATCTATCTATCTATCTATCTGTCTGTCTGTCTATTATTTTATATTGCAAAAATTGACAATTTATATATGTTTGCAAAAGTAGGGTTTGTTCAAGTAACTTCGTCTCATTTCATTCTGAAAAGGGTTTTGGATTGAATGTTGCCAAAATATAAAATAGTCTTGCAAGATGTCGTTGTCGTGGTCGTGGTCTCAGTAACCGCCGTGACAGTTTCCTTAAAAACATGAGAAAGATAATGTCGTCGTTGCCGTTTTGATTGGAGAGTATATATAGGAAGATAATGATGGCATTGAGGATGAAAATAGAGTTGGAGGAAAATGCGAAGAAAGAGTTGGAGAAGACAGTGATGAAAATATCATAGATATGAGAAAATGATTGGAGGAAAATGGAGAAGAAAGAGGAATGGTGGATGATAATATTGTTACATGCTAACACCTAACATGGTGAATGATGATATTATTTTGCAAGACAACTTATATATGTAAGGTGGATGAGGTTATTGACTTCCAAGAGAAAACAACAATGGGTGACAACATAGGTGTATGCATGAATAGAAAACCAGTTTTAGCATTAGTCCCACATCGAAATTGTTTCACCACCTGAAAGTGTTTATAAGCCTCTCTTACACATTTTATTTCAAAACTTCAAGCAATGGGCTTACTGAAAAGTTATTGGGCTTAGCATTAAGCACTACCATAATAAATCTAAAATCAAAATAATTTGAATTTAAGAAAACGTGAAACAAATATAATATAACTTATTTAGTCTATACCAAAATTTAATTCATGTTATATTTTAGGAAATATGATAACTAATTAAATTCTTTTTATAATTTTTTATCATAAAATAAATTTATTGAAAGTATTTTTTATTTTTTAATTAATATACAAATATTTATTTTTATTATATTAAAAAATAACAATTAATACATCAATTAAAACCTATGAAAATATTTTTAGATTAATATATAATTCTATTATCGATTTTAAATAATATATTAATTGCTATTTTTTATTCAATAACAATAAATATAATTTAATTGGTTATCATTATTCTTAACATAAAGTAATTTCATCTGTAGTGTTTTGTTATTTTATAATTATATTATATTTATTATTATTGTTTTAAAAAAACTAACATCATAATTAAAACTCTTAATATAACTCTATATTAATTCCCTAAAAACATATTCTACTACTATACATCGTAGTATTCAAATAAAAAAATTAATACAACTTTATATCAATCAAAATCATTAATATAATTATAAATTAATATAAGAACTAATATAACCATATAATAATCAGGATATTTAATACTACTGTATATTTTTATTATATAGTTAAATTAATAAATTTAATTAATATATATTTATATTATAAATATAGTTATATTAATATTTTAAAACAATATATATTTTTATTATATAGTTATATATTACTTTTTATTTTTAAAACAATAACATAAATATTTGTATATTAATTAAAAACAAAAAATATCGATAAAAATATTTTATATTGAATAATCTATAAAAATAATATAACTGGTTATCATAATTCTTAAAGTAAAACAAATATATTTATTCATAAAATATAATGTGAATTAAATACTTGTTGTTTAGATGATTTAGATTTTAAATATTTGTATTATATTTTATGATAATATCCTAAATAAAATTAAGTATGATAGTAACGAGTTTTTAACGATATTCTAATAAAAATTTAATAAACTCGATGAAATTATTTTAGGTAACAATATCTTTTTATGGAAGTTTTAAATATTAAATGTAATAGAAAAAAAATTTAATAAGGTGCTCTTTATATGGAATTTGCAAATCTGAAACGTTGATTAAATCTAATGATTGATAACGGAAGTTCTCGTTTCTCACAGAAGATATCAGTTCTCACCGGATACGCTCCCTATATATATATATATATAACAAAATTCCACGTGGATGATAAAAACTAAATATAAAATAAAATAAAAATTCAGCTGGACTGCCGAGTCACATAAAAATGGAATCTTTATTGCAATGTGGCAGTGTATCTCAAGAAATATGGAAATTATAAGGTGGGTTTTTAAAATATCTTTTATAGAGATCTAATGTGAAAATCGCTAATATTACAAGCAATGTTGTATATTTAACTCTTTTTTATAATATGTAATAAGAAAATTAATAAAAATATATTTATTTTTTTTTAACACTTAAAGCGGCATTATGATTTTTGAAAGTACACTTTATCTAATACTTAATTTTTTTTTTCAATTTCATAATAGAAAATTACTTCACCTATTACATAAAGCACAATATATTACATATTTTTTTCAAATAGTTAAAGTTTTTGGGTACTCTTCAAACAATAAAGTTTCAGGGTACTCTCCAAACAATAAAAACTTGGTATTTACGAAGGATCTCATGTTAAAAAGTTTAAAGTCTCATTGTTAAAAACTAGGTATACTTTTTTTTCTAATAAAATGTTATGGACTATTACTAAACTATATCTTTCAAGGTTATTTCACTACTACAAATAACTAATTTTACCTCGGTTAAAAAATGAGTTTTACCTCGGTTTGGTGGGCGAGATAAAGAAGGGTGTCATGGAAAGTGCACCACTTTTTCCTTCGATTGAACTGCCAACTGAGGAGAAAAGTGGATTTGGTCATGGATTCGATCTCCAATAACATTTTTTGGATTTTCAAAACTGAAAAGTGTGCCACTTTTTCTCTCGGCTGGAATTAATACCCGAGGTGAAATAACATGTTTACATAATTTTTAATTTAACCTGTTTTTTTGTACAATTGGCCAAATGCTGAGTCAAAGAAGCACTCTCAAGCCGCAAAGACTCTAACTCTTTTTGATATGCCAAAAGAAATGCATGAGTAGATGACAAAGTTCCCTGAATAGAAGCTAGAAACTTATCCTAAGGAATACCGCCCCGAAGATAACCCAAGTCTTTGAAAAAAAATCATCATCCGTTTCTTCTAATACAACTTTTCTTGAGAAAGGTTTTCCTCTTTTTAGACGTACACCCCATTTCCCATTAAGAAAAAACTCTCTTTCTAGTACTTAGGGAATAACTCAACACAATTACCCTCCACCCTATATCCAAAAAGGAAAGTTGTTACATGAGCTTCTGGACATATATGGTGACTAGAAATAATTGGTCTTCAAAATGTTGCAAGCTCTCAAAAGGTCCTAAAGCCCCAAATGGTGGACACCAGAGAAATTAAGCCTCTATCTCGCATACGAGTTACAGGGCCACGATGAGCTCTAGAGGGGGGTGGAAGAAAAAGGCCAGAGAAGGTTCCCCATTCAGATATTCACATCAATACTGAAAGGCTTTCAGATATGTCTTTTATGATTTTTGACTGATGGTGTATTCTATCTTTTTTTCCCAGACATAGGAAAGCAAAATATCAAAAGGAAAGAAGATGATAACAAAATGGGAAAGATAACTAAGACAAAGGCGATGTTGAATCTTCAAGAATTATAGGCTAGCATGCAAAGAGGATGGACTCTATCAAACATTTTAAGTCACTCATATATAACACTCAATTGTTCTAGTTTCCAAGGGTGATAATGAAGACACCTCCGAAAAGATGTTTAAAATATGTGACATTAAAGGCGTGAATCCCAAGAAATTGACATGATCACTTTTGCTTTTCTAGGATATATGAAAGAGTGACTGACAGAGGCTAGTATGACAAACATTTGCCTTGTTATACATAAGCAAGGGCATGGAGGCAATTGTTCTAGGCCGACCACATTGGTATCTAGTAGACCACTCTAAAAGAGATGCAAACCTTCCAGAACATGAGAGGTATTTTACGGAAAAGTATAGGAGATTCAAACTTCACACACATCCAATGGCTATCCACAATTCATGGCTAATAAATAGTAGTTTGTTACTTCCTCTCCATTATATATTATATAAAGAATGCGTCAACTCATGTACCCAATTTCAATTCACTATTCTCCATCACATATTGACTTGAGTGTTGGAGTACTAACCATGCAAGTCAGCCTCCTCTCCACCGTAAGGGAAGCTCAGATCCACTGTTATCATCGATCCTCACTCCATTTCTGATTCCAAAATGAAACTATATATATACATATGTGTGTGTATGTATGTGTGTGTACTGTCCAAAAAGTAAAGGTATGCGTGTATTTCCCCTGCAAGGGTAGGGAGACTCAAAGGCCTTAATAGGTAAATTACACGATTAGGGAGTAACGAATAGCTCACCATGTCGAGTAGCCATGTATGTTGGTTTTGAGGTTATTTAAGGGACAAATCACGTGAGGTGAGAGGTCCTGCAGATGATCGACGCCGCTTGGTGGCTGGCGGGCGGTCAGAGTGGATGTGTATGTCACGATGGTGATAAACGCAGTGCTCTTAGAGTAATGAAGTGTTAGGGTTACATGGATCGTAATGCTCTATGCATAGTGGAGAGCGTGTATGACTTTAGATCCCTTTTTCCCTTGAGGGATGAGGTATTCATAAGGGTCCCTAGAACCTAGGGTTGACTCGAAAAAGGGTGTCGTCCACCTATTTAAATAGTGGACAGTTGAACCCCTATTTCCAAGGCGAACATGAGTCCATAAAGACTTTGAATTTATCTTTGCCCAAGACACGTCTTATCCCTTTTTTTCCTTCTTCTAGGAGAGGAAAACTTAAGGACGAGGCGATACCTCCCTTCGAGCAACACCATGTTGTCGCCTTTTCCTACGGTGGTCCCAAGTTGTTGTCCTAGGCAAGGTTATTTACAAATATTACACTACAGAGTTCCTTATGCACGAGTCCTTCAATATAGGGAGAAGTTTTTTTTACCTGTGGCCAAATGGGAATACCTTAAGGACTGATGTTTTCCATTATGAGGTTCTAGATGACCTTTAGGAATATAGGACTTTACAGACTTACTTACATGCAGCTTGGCCAGTGAGGCAATAAGTCCCTTAGGTGGGGTGCATTTCCTTTCAGGAGGGACTTTCATCAAGTCCTATAGCAAGACTTGACACGAAGTCTCTAGGGCATGATATAGGCCGCGTCCATTGGGTGTGATTTTTGGAAGCAGTCTCGCTCGAGGAGATACCGAGTCTCTTATGCGAGAGTTTTAACAGTTATAGGGATTCTAATTACCTCGGATGTTGTATCATACATCCCGACTAGAGAAGACGTTAAGTCCCTTAGGCGGGGTATTCAGCCTTTCAGTCGGGACTTCCATCGAGCCCTCTAGAAAGTCTTGACAAGAGGAGATACTGAGTCCCTTAGGCAAGAGGTTTACCAACTCTGGGGATTCTAAATCCCTTAGATCTTATATCATGCAGCCCAACTGGGGGACACAATGAGTCCCTCAGGAGGGACTTCCATCGAGCCCTCTAGTAAGACTTGACACCAAGTCCTCGAGGATCGATATAGGTTGCGCCCCTTAGGCATGATTTTTGGAATCAATCTTTCTCAAGGAGATACTGAGTTACTCAGTCTTGGCCAACTGGGTATTGTCCGGGAAGGTGGCAGGGATCTTCCAATGGAAGTTCAGTTGCATAATTGCCTCGAGGGGAAACAATGATCTTTTCGTAAATGTCTAGCATATAATTTCCACCAGGGGAGGAAGGATCCTTCCTTGAACGTCCAACATATAATTTCTACGAGGGGCGGCAAGGATCCTTCCATGGAGGTCCATCATAAAATTTCCACGAGGGGCGGCGATGATCTTTCTGTTAAGGTCCAACATATAACTTCCATGAGGGGCGACAAGGATCCTTCCGTGAAGGTCCAACATATAATTTCCATGAAGGGTGACATGGATCCTTCCATAAAGATTCAACATATAATTCCCACGAGAGGCGGAAAGGATTCTCCTATGAAGGTCCATCATATAATTTCTACGTGGGGCGACAATGGTCCTTCCGTGAAGCTCCGTCAAATAATTGCCATGAAAGGTGACAAGGATCCTTTTGTGAAGGTCCAACACAAGAGATATTTTAAACAGGGGGTGTCCTTGGTAAAGCAGAACATTTGCATGAATGTTCAAAACTAGAAGGGCATATTATTTATTATAAAGTTACAAATAATTTTAACTTAATAATATCAAAGATGGAACGCGTTCCAAGTACTGGGTAAAAGCAATCCTTCAAGTTCCAAAAACCTATATGTTATGTGAGGAAGTTTTTAGCATATTCAATATGGTCCTCACTAGTTAGGTTGTAGCTTCTCATGTTGTGCAGGTATGACTACTTCCTTTAGTACAGGTTTCCCTCCAGCATCTCCCTCAACTTTACCTTGGAGTTGTATCTCCTCGCAGTTCTATGTTTGGCATTAAATTCTCAGACACGGACGACTTCTCATAGCTCATTGATCAGGTCGGCTACACATTTCAATCTTATCTCATTTTCTTCTTCATCGAAATAGGCTCGTTGTAACACCCCTTTCTAATACTCCAAATATTCAAACATATAATCAGAGTAAATAAGTATGCATATAAATAAAAGGGGTCAGATCGATGTTTACAAAAACTAAAAGATTTCAAAAATCAACATCATTCATCATCAAATATACAATTACACCTGGTCATCAAGGTAACACCTTTCACTTGTCATAATTCATCAAGAATATGCATTCACTGTGGAAATAATAAATACTCATGTATTTCATAAATGATCATGTCCCATACCATAATCATATCTCAATAATAATCCACAAGATAATATAACGTCATATCCAAGATATTAGGCACTATGACCTCTCAACAACAAATAACAAACATAAATGTTCACAAGATAGTGTCATAATACATATCCAAAATAAAACACGAGTTCAATACTACTAATCCCAATCCAATGTTACATGACCAGGGCATTGACTCACTACCTAATCACACAACCAACAAACTCGGACGCTCTCTGGCTAAACGTCGCACGAGCTACTAAGCGTCTGAACCTGGACGTTACCAACAAAGGGTAACATTCAAACAGAAGGGTGAGAATTCAAATCATTATGAAGAAAGTATAATAAAGTATAATGATTTAATTAACAATCATAGGAATTCATCACACTTCACATAATCATGTAAATAACATTACCCAATATATTTCACATGTTCAAGTATGCCACAAATCAATGGTTTAATATTCAAAATAATCCAATGCTATTATTCCAAATATGCACATAAACCATCATTATCACATAATCACATTTATCACCAAATCATGTATAAACATCACCAAATTCAATTATCACATCTCATACACACATAACAATCACATAATTGCATATATTCAAACATCACATAACACCAATGTGACTCAATGCAAGACATGTGACTCTATGCATGTGGTACCTAATGTGAATCCAACGTTTCACCACTTTTCGATTCAATATCTAGAATCTAAGTCACGCTTCCGATCCGGACAAGATCAAAGCTAATACGCCTATCTCCAATTAAGGATCACGTCTTCTACGCCTATTTCCATTCAAGGATCAACGTCTTTTACCATGTGAACCCACAGTTTCACCGCTTCCACCATAAAGCCGACCATGTTATGAATGTATGTACAAATACCAATAATATATGCAATTAAGATTATCTCATAAATATTAACTTACTCCATACCATGATAATCCAACTCTATAAATTATCCACCAATTGTACACAACATTCACAACACATATATATCATTCACATATAAAGACCAATAATCAAGATTCACAAAATCCAAACAATGTTACTCCCATTAATCACCAATTCTTAACATATATATACACATACATGTCATTTTACACAATCACATAATGATTAAATCACATACTGCCAACAAAACTATTTTTATTGAAAAAAATGTCACGCTAGCTTTCTAACGCTTCGAACGATACTCAAAACGGATTCACAGATTGAACGTTATGAATTTGTAAAGTTTTAACGAGAATGTAAACACCGACATCATAAACTGACAACTCCAAACATGTCAGAGTTACGCAAAATAATTAAAAGTATGACTCTTAATAACTTAAAATAACTCTGACAACTTTGTTGACAACTCTAACGACTCTTTTGACAACTCTATCGGAATTGAAACTAACTAGTTAACCAAATAATTCAATATTTATCTCAAACCCAAAACTTCTAAGAATATTATACTAATAATATTTATTATTATCATTATTTTTAATATTATTAATTATACTAAGGATACAAAATAAGTGACGCTATAGGCTACAACACTACATAAACTGTATTATACGTCAGCTTGAGCTTAAGGTAATTACATTCATTAGTATCTCCATGAAAAAGAGAGTATTTATCATATATTTTAGGCTCATGCTCATTGAATTACCAAGTGATGAATAACCACGACAAAGAGACTCATTAGATAAATTATTATTGGCATAAGTATTAATAGATATAGTATTAGTAGCATTTGCATCACTAATATTACCAATTTCAACTTTAGTTTCTACGACTTTAACAAACATCCTCTGATTTTGCTTCTGTAATTTATTTGGTTGGTAATTTTTTGCCCTTCCGTTTATTTGTCGGGTTTTTACCCGTTTCTGTGTAAAAAGGTTGGAGAACCCTTAGTTCTCTCATTAATATCAACTTGCTTACACAAAAAAAAACAATGGTTTCTAAATTCAACACCCTACTTTTTCACTTTTTACATTCTACATCATCATCTCTCTCTTTCACCTAATAATTCAACACCCATTCAATTTTTACTTACTACAATGATTTTGTTTAATAAAATTCAACACCCTACCCCACTATTTTTATTTCATATTATTATTTTCTTTTATGTTTTTATTTTTGTGATTATATATTAAAAACAATTATCGATTGAAATTAAATTAAAATAACTAAGAGTTAAATAATTTATTTTAATAAAAAATAAAATTACATAAAACTTAAAATGCAATACAATACACTAAACACACAACACACCTAAATATTACCCTAATATGAATCACTTTTTTGATTTCTCCCAACAACATTGTCTGTTCCATATTTAATCCACCCACTAATTAGAACCAAATTTTGATCAGTGGTTCATTTGGGTCTTTTTCGGCGAACAGGAGTTGAATCCTCTGCATTTGGAGTGGCTCCTTGACCACCGCTCATGGCACCAAGAGCCACTTGTGTAGAAATTTCAAGAAATTCATCAAGTCCAACAATCGGAACATTTTCATTTCCCGTTGGAGTAGAAGAATAATAAGGGGGTGTTTGAGATGAATATGACAACATTGATCCATAATATGGACGATAATTTGGATTAGATGATGATGCGTCCGCAAGTGCACGGATATATCGAAGTAATATAAAAGATTGTCGAACCACAAAGACCAATGTCAACCTACTGTAATCTATTGTTGCTTTGTAAATCTAAGGCTAATGAATGTTTGATTAAGGGGAACCTAAGAACTAAAACTGAAATAAAACTAAGATTAAGATAAATATAGGAGAAGAGAGACCGGAATGTGATTCCGCGTACTTCGAGAACTCTGTAATTCGTTGGCTTATAAAAATGTTAAAAACATATTTAGTAGAAAATATTAGCTTAAAGACTAAACCTCACACTCTCGTGGTTTTGAATAAAGTCACGCTCTTCAACCGTAGGATATTGCTCTCGCTCGCCCACTTGAATCAAGGAACGCGGTTTAAAAACTAAACAAGTTCTAATTAATCCTAAAGCACTCTCGCTGTGTTTAGGATTAATGCCTAGTTTTTACTATCTGGTTCGACCCCCACGCTCTCGCAGTGCCGGTTCGAACCTTAATAGATCTCTCACTCCCGTGACGAAATCGTGGTAAGTAACCTCTCACTCTCGTGACAAGGTTACCTAAATTAAGAATAAAAACTAAAGCCAAAAAAGAATTTAATAATAATAATTTAAGCCAACAAAATAATTACCGAGTCCCGTCGGAGATGACGGACCTCACATACCGGACTCAAAACAATTTAGTCGGACATAGAATTAAGCGTAAACAAATTAAACGTGTGGATTGAAATTAAGAAGAACATGACAATTAAATTAGAGACGATAAATAAGAATAAATAAGAAAGCATAAAATAAAACCTGTAATTGATGAAATAAAAGGTACTGGAATTAACTTCTGAAATAATCTTCGCGTAATGAAAGGAAGCAAAAACTAAATCTAAATGTGTGCTAGTTCCTCGATGTGAGAAACTACCACTTTTACATGGTAGAAAATCTGCCTAAAAACTAAACAAGAATGAAAAATGGACGAAGAAGAGAAAAACGGCGTAGTCTCCTTTGCTTCTAAATGATCAGTATTTATACTCATGGTATCCAAGCTTAGGTTGAGAAATTGTAGGAGGAGATTTAGCTGCTTCCGTCTCAGTAGCAGACTTTTCGGAGGAGAAATAGGTGGAGAGAAACCGGGGCTTGATGAACGTTTCTTTCTGGGCGTGAGTGTGTGACTCACGTCACACACTAAATAAAGGAACATGCCGACCGGAAGGAGGGGGACGGCGCTGACCGGCGTGGCATGGTGTGTGCCGATCGGCAGGGGCTGCAGAGTGCCCCTCGTCGCGGGCCAATTGGGCCTTTGGGCTTTGTACATATGCTTCTTTCTTCACCCCCTTGTTTTCTTCTATACTTCCTATCTTTTTACTTTATTTCTTCTCATTTTTACTCCTTTTCTCAAGCGAGCCTTGTAAACATTAAATTTCTGAAACACATTAAAATACCAGCATAATACCAACATAAAGCAACTTAATTAAAATAAAATAGGGAAATAGTCTATGTAAATCAAGCCAAATATGTGATACATTTTCGTGTTATCAGATGACGACATTAAGAAATTCTAAAGGAATCCATAATTTGGTATATTTTGGGGACCTTGTTGGTTGAAAGATTGATTTTGAAATATATAGTTGTTGGGATTTGGGTAGTTGGGAGGATAATTAGTGGAATTTGGAGTGTTAAAAGGATTGTTGTTGGGATCCATTTCACTAAAAATATGTTAAGAGCTACAAACAAGATGGCTAAGTAGAAAAATTAGAGAGAAGAAAGTTGATTTTTTTCTGTGTCCAAATCTAATGAAACTAGTCTCTATTTATAGAGAGAAATAAATGATGAATTTTGGTAAAAATAAAAAATAATAATTCACTATGAAATAATTGACCCCAAATGATTATGATAAAATAAAAATATAAAAAGTTACAAAAATCAATAATATTTTGCCAAGTGTTTTTTGTGGCTTCCGCTCTCTCTTATTCAACATGTTGAATTTATTCAACACAAATTAATCCACCTCATTTTCAACACCCCATTCATCACCCCATTACACTCATTCAACTACTTAATAACTTATTCAACATGTCCATTGTAAATGGTCTAACTAGTGTTAGATGAAATAGCATCGTTATCAGTACTGTTGGATGAAAGAGCATAATTATAAATAACTACTATTTGATGTACATACCTCATGACGCTACAGTATCAACCAACATCATATATCTATCAAATTGTTGAATTTAGATCCTCTACAGTTTTTTGTCTCCATTTTCTCATTCTGCTCCAATATAAGCCCTTAGATTAATCTAATGAGAGGGGAGAGAGAGAGAGAGAGAGAGAAGTAAAAGGAGTTTAAACCATTAGATTTAAATCCAACTGTCTGCATTGCACAGGAGAGGTGGCTGTAGAAAAAATGCAGGAGGGGATCCTGATCCCAAATTGTTATATACTAATGATTAAATTTATCAAAATATGGTCGCTACAGTACCTAAAAGTTGTTATTTCTCACAGACCACAGGTATCGATATACACAGCTATAGTACCCACCAATTGTAATTTCTCACAGACCACAAGTATCGATATACACACTACATATCAATTGACATACTCAATATATAAAATATTAAATTGTATTCTCAATCATCTCTCAATTTCACCAATATACCAATTACTAATATCAAAACATGTTTCTAACATCAACTTCATGGATTCTCAACAAAACCTAACATGTCAAGAACCTAAAAATCGAAGAACAAAAATCCCTAAATCATGTTAATCTACCTATTGACCCAATCATACTAACCCATAATAATAAGGATTCTCCCCTTACCTCTTGTTGACTTTCTTGAAATCCTAGCTCTTGTTCTTCTCCTCTCTTAGTCTTCTTTCACCTCATTTTCTTCTCTTGAAAATGAGCAAATGAAATGATACTCCTAACTCTTATCAAAACCTTACTAACTTATTGTATTAATGGGCTTAATAAAATAACACCCCCAATTTACTTCTAATTATAATAATTAGGCCCAATAGATATAATCTTCTAATAATTAAATTAGCTCAATAAACTAAACAAACACAAATATACCCAAAGTCAATTAATTCAATTAATTATTATATCACATAACAATTAAATAAATAATTAACACACCAAATAAAATAAAATAATATAATAAAATAGATACTAATAAAATCAGGGTGTTACACTCGTCGCCATGAAGACGTCTCGATTTCTACTAAAAGTATCGCGTTTTCCCCATAAACCATAGAAAAAGGGGTTAACTTGGTGGTGGACTGTGGCGTGGTGTGGTATAACTACAATATCTCGTGGAGCAGTTCTGCCCATACAACTTTGGAATCGTCCAACTTCTTCTTGAGTTCTTTGAGGATTACCTTGTTTTCTAATTTGGCTTGCCTGTTGGCTTGAGGGTGTAAAACAGACACGAACATGTCTGCACGCCTAAATCCTTATAGAAGTCAGTGACTACGGTGCTGAAAAATTGGGTTCTATTGTACGAGACAATGGCACGGGGAGACCGTATCGGCATATAATCCTCACCCAGTAGAAGCGTTTGACTCTTTTCTGCTATGATTTTTGCCACTGCCTATGCCTCTATCCACTTGGAGAAGTAATATACTTTAACTATTAGGAATTTTAATTGTCCCGATACCAAAGGGAACAGGCCCAGGATGTCCATGCCCAACTGATAGAGTGGCCATGGCGAGGTCACTGATTGGAGAAACTCTACAGGGGCGTGTTGAAGGTCAGCATGTCTCTGGAATTGATCACACTTATTGGTGAAAGAGATGTTATCTTTCATCAATGTGGGCGAGTAATAACATGCCTTTAATAACTTGTGGACGAGAACTTTCTAGCTGATGTGACTGCTGCAAGATCCTTTATGGACCTCTACGAGCACTAAGGTAATGTTGCTCTCATCCAGGCATCTCAACATGGGAGTAGCCTTCCCCATTCTATAAATCTTTCCCTAAAAGTATGGTGTACTTGGCACCTTTTCTTCTGGTCTTTTTCACTTCTCCCTCATCTGGCGGGAGTTTGGTTGACTGTAGGTAGTGCATTATGGGCGACATTTAGTGGATTTAAAAAACGAGTTCCACAGAGTATGTTTTATATGTTTTGATGGTGGTAGAGGTGGGGGTTTCCTATATGCCTGTCTTGTTAAATCCCATGACCTTCGAGGTCGCTAGTTAAGACAAGAGATCCGCCCTAAAGTTCTGTTCATGGGGGACATGTTCTACTTTAAAGGAGAGGAAATGCAAGGATAGATTTTGTACCTTCACCAAGATATTTTATCAGTAGGAGCTCTTCTGCCTGATATTGTCCTAAGACCTGGTTGGCTACCAGCTGAGAGTCATTTTTCGCTTTTAATCTGGTAGCTCCCATTTCTAGGGCGATGATTATACTGATGATGAGGGCCTCATATTCCACTTTGTTGTTGTTAGAGGTGAACTCGAACTTCAATTCATGTTAAATAGCTATATTGCATGGTCCTTCGAGTACTATTCATTGCTTGCTCAGTGACCAGGAGGTAAAGGAGAAAATATTAGTCTTCCTTCAGGTGAGTGAGGATAAAGGGAGATGTAAGGAGCTCCTTGATCTTGGTGAATGCTTCACACACTCAGCGGTCCATTCGAACTTCTCCCTTTTCCTCAGGGCGATGAAGAAAAGGAAAGCTTTGTCTCTTACACATGAGAGGAAGCGAGAAAGGGGGGCGAGGCGTTCAGTAAGTTGTTGCACTTCCTTCAAATTATTAGGTCACCTCATGTCGATGATCGCCTGTCACTTGTCTAGATTGACTTTGATCCCCTTCCTCATCAGCAATGAATGCAAAATATTTCCTCACATATATCCAAAAGGGCATTTGGGAGGATTTAGGCGCATGCCTGTTGAAGTGGTGGAGGGCAAGCAACAAAAGTTTTGGAAATATTTATCTGGAAAATTATCGTCTCGACATGGACTGGTTAGAAAGAATTGCCATTCGACGAATTCTTAGTTCTTGAGTTTGGGTTAAATGGGTTTTAACGTAAAGTGTGGAAAAGTAGATTATAAAAATAGAAAATAAATGCACTTTCGAGAAGAGAAACTAATCTGACACAAATGTAAACTATTCGTCATAAACTTAAACCTATCACTCTGTTGCACTTAACTTACAATACTCGTCAGAATCACTACATATCCCTCACATCAATGTCAATTTCTGAAACAGCGACGAGAGTTCAACCATATTGCTCTTTCGATGATATCTCAACCGGTCGAACAACACAGAGGCATTAAACTCCGATATTATGTGGATGTTAACCCCAAACATATCTTTAGAATCTAAAGCTAACAGATATTCCCCCCAATAAATATTCATGAGCTATATGTCTATAACAACATACAAATCTAAAGCATTTAAGCAAAAAGATCAACGAAACACCGACAAAGATTTGTAAAGCAAACTTTATACAATAATAGAGTGACAAATATACATAGGTTCAGAGTAAAATTACAAAAAACCCAACAAATAGAGAATATATAGAGATAAGAGAAGAAGAATCACAAATCTCCCGGTTTGTCAACTCCGATTGATGAGTAATCAGACTTCGAATCATCAAAATGAAAGCTTCATTGTTGTCTTCAAGCTCTCTCTACTTAAAAATGGTTGTGACGGTGTTCGGACTCAAAATTACCTAAACCATACCTAAAAAATATGATTTCCCCCTATTTATTGAATTCCAAAGTCGCAGCGCACGCTTCGTGCGGTCTGTGTTGTCATGAAAAAATCAGCACTAATGTTTTTGCTATAACTTGAGAACTGTAACTCCGATTTGCGTCCGGTTCGAAGAATTGGAAAGCTTATTAAATTTCGTATTTAACAATGACTAAATATCAACAAAATTGATGATTCCCCTCTTCTTTGATTTGAGCCTTATTCGTTGATGAATTGCTCAAAATCACGCGTTTGAAGCGGTGTCTTCAACACTTTATTGCTCATCCTCCAAATACGCATCAATACCTAAAAAATGAATAGAAAAATATAAAACAGTACATAAATGAATCGAAAAATCGAAGAATACATAATATGTACAAATATAATGAAACCGTACGCATTCACGCACAAGTTGAGGAAAAAGAGACGATAAGTGCCGCAGAACTATATACAAAAATAACTACACTTTGGCACTTATCAATTTCACACCTTCTTACTGATTGCATGATGTCCTTCTTATCTTCGGTGTAACTATTCCCATTTGTTGTCTTGATAATCATGTCGTTGTCATGAGTCACTTGTATGTGGGGCCAGCGTTTTTAAGGTTGAAGGACATGACATTGTAGTAGTAGTTACCATGGTTCGACATGAAGGAAGTGTTGGGCACATCCAGGGGATCCATATTGAATTGGTTATAGCCTAAGTAGGCGTCCAAGAAGCTCCACACAGGGTAGCCTGGTGATTCGTCAATTATACTATCAATGTTCGGTGGTGGACAAGGGTCTTTAGGGCAGGCATAATTGAGATCCATGGAGTCTACACATAATTTCCATTTGTTATTTGCCTTTCATACCAAGACTATGTTTATAACACCCCAAAAATATTGATTAATTATTTAATTAGTTAATTAACTGATTAAGTGTGAATATATGAGTCATTAGGAATTAATCATGATTTATTGGTGATGACTTGATGTATTGTTGAGATGATGTATTGTGATGTAGAGAGAATTAAGATGACTATTAGGATTATTTAAATAATTTAATTAGTAAAATAGGGTAATATTGGTGTTAGAGACTATAAGGGCAAAATAGTCAATTGTAAGAGGTTAAGTGAGGGCAAAAGTGGAAAGACCTATTAAGGGTCCAAGGGGGTAATTTTGACAAAAGAGAAAAGTCGCGGTTGAGGGTTTTATTATGTACGATCGCTTTTGGAAGAGAAACAAAGAAGAGAGAGAGAGAGAGAGAGAGAGAGAGAGAGAGAGAGAGAGAGAGAGAGAGAGAGAGAGAGAGAGAGAGAGAGAGAGAGAGAGAAAGAGAGATAGAGAGAGAGAGAGGTAGGTTATAAGAGAAGAGAAAAGAATCAACCGTAGAATTTGGGGAAGAAAATCAAGCTAGCCAATAGTCTAAGGTAAGAGGGTTATCCTAATTATTATATTTGCCTTAAGGGATTGATAATTGTAGGTTTGGTTTTGTGTTTGGGATTTTATGATGAAATTCATGATTTAATGAACTATGATGGTTGTTTGCTTGGATTGTATGATTAATATGATGTATGATGTTGATGATTGATGTATTGTGAATAATAATTTGATCTAGAGTCAAATCCACCATTTTTATGGATTTGAAGGTCTAGGATTTTGATGATGATTCTTGGGATTATAATGATTGATTGTATTTTGATGTTTGTAATGAAGGATACTTGTTAGAACTAGGTTAATATGCCTTAAATCGCATGAAAAGACTGATTCAAATGTGTCTTTGGGTTAAAATCTCGAACTAGTATAATGATGATCGCGCAGGGATTTTCTGCAGAATCGTAGAGCCCGATTAGCGCGGTGGGTCGTGCTTAGCGCAGTTTCGTTTATAAAATATGACTCAAAACAGTGAGGAGCGTGCTTAGCGCAGGATGGTTCCGCTTAGCGCAGTAGTCTAGGATAAAAATATTATTTTTGAAAAACGGTTTCAAATTATGAGAGCTTATATTTTATGCTAATTTATGAATAATTTTCTGGAATTTAATTGGCATGTTTGGGTGGGTTTTAAGGGCTATTTGTCAAATGACATGAAACTTGTTTATATGACTATATGTATGACTTTCTTATGCGTATGATTAATGATGGCATGTGTTTTGTGAAGAAGATTACTAGTGCGTATATGCTTGTTGTAATGTGTTGTTGTTGTGATGGTTTATAACATGACAAATATGAAGTATGTGTGGTGTAACTGAGGTGGTTATGGTCTTTGTGAAATTTTGAGGTATGATTCTTTGATGAACTGATATGAGTATGCCTTGATGTAATATGATGTTTTCTTTCTTTGATGAACTGATGGAATTATGATTCGACGTAAAATGATGTATGCTTTTTATGATGAGTTAAAGTCGTCGTGATGATGATGCAATTACTATGGAGTGTTTGGTGATGATTATATGATGATGATTATGTGATGGTGAATATGTGATGTGTTAAATGAAGTGGTATTGAGCATGTTTTAATGTGCATACATTTTATGTGAATGATGCATTTATGATGAGTGATATGAATAATGATGCCATTTTGACTAGCCATGGTCGTTGAATATGTGACGTTGGCCATCATGCATTCATAGCATACTTGTAGGACAAAAGTCCAGTGATGTTTGTAGGACCTTTGGTCCAGTGACAACCCTTAATCCCATTGTGTGGATTAAGTGAAGTATTATGATGTGCTCCGGTTCGAAGCGGGAATCAATCATATGGTGGGAATCTTTGGAGAACAATGACTGAGTCATCAGTGAATTATTGGTACCACATGTATGAGTCTATTGTTGTTGCATTGTATTGTTGTGACATCGCATGGATGAATGATGTTTGATTATTTGTGATATGAATGACTTAAGTGATGATTGTGACTGGATTGTGTGACGATGTCGTGAATAGATGATGATGTGCAGGTGTGAGTAAGTATGTGAAGCATAAGGATACGTTGTATCGGTATATGTGTAATTGATTATTAGTATATTACTACTACATCTATTTCTTATGTCTTATATAATAATTATGAAATACTCACCCTTTCTGTTTGAATGTTGCCTCCACGTGGGTAACGCGTAGGTAATCCGGAGTAGTCCGCTGAAGTTTAGAGGGTGGCTTCATGGAATGCTTTTAGCGCTTATTTTAGAATAAAGGGAGTCTTTCTTTGATACGTAACATCGGGGTTGAGAATGTTTAGATTGAACAATATGTTTTTTTGTTAGCTTGTTGTATTGAGATGTTTTACTTTGTTTTGAGATATTCTAAGCACGACCTATGAGTTATGGAACATGATGTAACTTTATTTGAAGTATTAAATAAAGATGTTTTTGAAACTATAATTTCCGCTGCGATGTTTGAAGTTCTTGATGATATTTTCAATGAGATAAATGTTTCAATTTTTGAAAACCCGTGTTACGGAGCAGGACGTTTATTTATGACGTTTTTATGAAGGTGACACCCTTGTGTGGATATAATAAGGGTGTTACAATGTTGGCCAACCAAGTGGGTTAGAATTGTGTTACAATGTTGGCCAACCAAGTGGGGGTACTTCGTCTTAGTGATTATTTCGGTGCTGGATAACATTTCCACCTCTTCTTCAATGGCGACCCTCTTTTGTTTGCCTACCTTCCGCTTCCTTTACACTACTGGTTTGGAAAATACATGGATGGCAAGGCGATAACTCACGACTTTGGTGTCTATACCTGGCATGTCTGAGGGGATCCCAGCGAACATGTCGATGTTTCTTCTGAGTCAGTCAACTAGCTCCCGCTCCTCAGCTGCAGACAAATAGGTGCCTATCTTTGTGAATTGATGGGCATGAGGTCCTATTCAGACTTCCTTCAAGTCTTCTATTGGCACGAGTTGTTCCAGATCTGGGCGTAGCTAGGGATCCCAACCCTCAAAGTTAGTATTTGGAACTTCAGAAGGTTGGGCATCAACAAAGGCGAGTTCTTCTCTGGCTATCTCTAAAATGCTCAGATAACATTCTCGAGCCACCTGTTGATCTCCTTGGGTAATGCCCACTATAACATCTAAGAGAAGATCTTTCATGGTTAAATATCGGGTGGATACAACCGTTCCTTGGTGTTGATGGCCGAGCGCCCCACGATAATGTTGTAAGGAGATGATCGGACAAATAGCAAGTGTACTATTTTCGCCGATGTAGTTATAATGGGTTTTATCCCAAGTATCGATCTCGAGGAGTGCGTTGCAACACTGAGTTTAATAATAATTTCAATTGAACAAAAACAATAGATTTGTTCAGATTACGAGAATAACTGCAAAAATAACCACTTGAAATAAATAACTTTACTTATGGAGAATTAAAATATGCTAGGGGAGGTGGTCGTTTGGCTTGCAATGAATGAATTCTAATGATCATCAATGAATTTTTTTTAAGTTCTCAATTATCAACTTGTAATAGTTTTTCCTAAGTCCTTAGCAAAAACCTTTTAAACCTCTATGTTTTATTTCATTACTCGTGAAAATATAACACTGGTTCAAGCAATCCTAAAATCCCGTTATTAATGATATTTATACGTTGCCCCTAGTCCTAGGTACATCCACTATAAACCAATTGTGCACAAACCCTAACTCTTATATTCCTATAATTGTTAGCCGTAAATAATTCTTAGTTTGACCGAAAGAGAAAGCATAGAAACATTGCACAATCGAATTCAAAACGTAGAAATCAAACATAGATTATCAGAGATGTTTCGAATTCATTACAAAAGCCAAGAAGGACCACCCCCTAGCATTGGGGGGGTTTAGCCTCTCATACTAATATTCAAGAATGACAAATTAAAGAGTTTAGACATTACAAAGATGAATGGGAATTTTGATTTTCAATGGTGTCCACCGTTGAATCTCTTTGTTTCCAAACAACCCTTGAGTTCGCCGTCTTCTCCTTCCTCTGAATTCTATCGTATTTTCTCCAAAAGTACCTCTCCTTTTTCACAAACTTCCTTTAATAGTGTCATCTCAATCCTTGTTTCTGCGAAATGTCCGAAGTACCCTTAATGATCAAGCCCGATACAAATAACGCATTGGATTTTTCCTCCCTCGCGCTCAAAAACACGGGCCGTGTTGTTTCACACGGGTGCCCGTGTTTCTTCTCTGTTTCAGCTAAAAAGAACACTTTTCCTTTGCTTTTTGACACGGGCTGTGTTGATTCACACGGGTGCCCGTGTTAACCCACTGTTTTGCTCCCTTTTTGCGCTTTCCCTTAGCTTTTCAACACGGCCGTGTGGAATAAAACTGGTGCCCGTGTAGACTTCTGACTCCTTCAAAAACTGCACTTTTTCAGCTCTTTCTCGTCCATCTATATCGGCCATTAGTTCCTTGAATCGCATGAATCAACCTGGACAGTAACCCTACCAAACAAAGCATAAAAAGGTCTTTTTGACATGATTTTCAATTGATAAACAAAGTGATACTCAACACATGATAATAAACAAACTTAATTAAAAACATAAGAAAATTGTCTCACAGTGTTAACAAAGTAATTAATTTCTGTGGGATAATCGTACAAAAACTTACTAGAAATGGTGACCGATCAAGCGACATGGTGTCCATGATGTGGTAGCTAACATTTATGGTTTTTGTGTCATCTCCCTCTCCGTAGGTGGTTATAGGGTTACATAGTCCATTATTTGTACCTGTTCAACCGATAATCATGTCAAAGAGCTTGTGAACCCCTATAGCTTGTCTAGATTCAATTGTAAGTTCTAAAAGACGTCCCAAAATAAGACATCATCTGAGGTGTCTGGATCTATTAGGACGCACCTGATATCCTATTTTCCATGCTGGACGGGGTTGACCAAAGGTTCATTGTCGTGAGGGTTGATGCCCAAGGCATCTTCTTCAGAAAAACAATGTTGACCCCAGCCGTTCCTATCCTGTTCTCAGAAAAACCGGAGAATATAACATTTGTGGAGAACACGTGCCTCGAGTATCCTCATCGAGCGGCCCTGGAGAGGCCCTTACCGGAGAAACATCCGGGAATGGTGCTTGTTGCGTAATGTAAGACCTTGTTAGTCATCTTTAGAGAGGAGAATGATGATGATTGGGTTGAAAGGTGTGACCCAAGTTAGTTTTACTTGGCCCCACAGTGGGTACCACTGTATTGTTTAAAAGTACATGTGTGTGTATGTGTTCCACCTACAAGGGGAGAGGGACGCAAAGTCCATAGTAGGTGTATTACACGGTTGGGGAGTGGGAGCTAGCTCATGGTGGCGAGTAGTCCTATACAGTGGTTTTTAAGGTTATTTAAGGGACCAACTCACATGAGGTGAAAGATTCTGCAGACGAACGGCGCCGCTTGGTGGAGGCCGGGTAGTCGGAGTGGTTGTGTATGTAACTATGGAGATGAGCATGGTGCTCTTTGAGTAATTAAGTGTTAGGGTTACAGGGAGCCTAGTGATTTTTACGTAGTGGGGAATGTGTATGACTTGAGATCTCTTTTTCTTCGAGGGATGGTGTATTTATAAAGGTCTATAGGACCTAGGATTGTCATGGAAAGGGTCTTCGTGCACCTAGTCAAATATTGAACATTTGAATCCCAATTTTCAAGGGGAATGTGAGTCAATAACAACTATGTCCGTCTCTTTGCCTAAGACACGTCTTATCCCACGCTTCTCCCTTCCCTAAGCGAAGAAAACTTTAGAGTGATGTGATACCTCCCTTCAAACGACCCCATATCGTCACCTTTTTCTAGAGCGGTCCCAAATTATCGCCCTAGATAATGTTATTTGACAATATAACAATACAATATATATATATATATATATATATATATATATATATATATATATATATATATATATATATATATATATATATATATTTCTAACATTAATTATCTCACATAGATTATCATATATTTCTCACGTTGCCATCGTGGTTGCTAAAGTACCCCCTGCAATGATTCGAACATAAGACCTTCGGGCTGCAAGAGCATGTCAAATACCGCCAGGGCCGGCCCAATCAAAGCAGAGGCCCTGTTCTAATTTCAAAAAATGAGCCCAAATTTAAATATAAATACAATTATATTAATTTAAAAAGACACCTAAAAATAAAATTATGTATTAATCAATAATATATTTAATTATAATTATTTAAAATTTTGATCTATCTCAATTTTTGTATGTATTAAGATTTTATCATAACATTTTCTTGATTTATTGAATTTTTATTATAACATTCTATTTATTTTAATTAATATTTATAAAAAAAATTGAACCTTTCAAAATTTTGGGGCCTCCCAAAATTTGGGGCCCTGTGCTATAGCACTTCCTGCACATGCACAGGGCCGGCCCTGAATACCGCTAAATCAATGCTGTTAGTTATGATAATAGTACCGAAAAATATATTTAATACTTAATATTTATTTTAATCTTTTACCTATCACCCGATTTGAGGCTTTTTTGAGGCCCTGGGCCGTGGGTCTGGTTGCCCTGGCCCAAGGCCGGCCGTGTATATATATATGGACGTATCAAATGAGAACTTTAGTTATTATGTGAACTGAGAACTTCTAATAATAACCGTACGATTTAAAATCAATGCTCAGATTTCACTTAACTTTTAGGAGACAATAATATATATATATATATATATATATATATATATATATATATATATATATATATATATATATATATATATATATATATATATAATTGGTTGGAATTAATATTGACCCATTAATTTACTATTGCTTTCTATTACTTCAGTTATTGATTGGATCATTTTGTTATCTCTTGTGTCTTTATATATATATATATATATATATATATATATATATATATATATATATATATATTATATATAAAGACACATACAATTTAACTTTCACCAAATAATATATAAAATTAACACATGTGTTATGGCTCAAAATTATGAGGCCCTTGCTGTTGCTTAGATTACACAGTCAAAGGGCCGGACCTGACTAAGAATAATTATTAACTTTAATTAATTTACTTGATATAACAAAAACGATTATGTACGTACCGAATTATCATTTCTTTTATTTAATTTTGTTTCAAAATTTATCTTACTAACGAATATTTAAAATAATTAGTATTAAGGTGATCATAATAATTAGTAATTGAATGATATTTTAGCATCCAAACTAATATGAAAATTTCGAGTAAAATTTATAGCTTGTCATGTGGCAGATTCTTCTATCTGATTTCTTTGGTCTAAAATGAAAACAACCAAAACGCAAAATCGATTCGTGTCGTAACATTATGGTCCAAACAACAAATTAACAAGAGCAATATTTTTGGCTTAAATCGGGCTGATTGTTGAGCAGTGTGGTCCTTCTAAATGATAAGGTGGTCCATGCAGTAGCCATGCATAGATGATTTACGTGTGTTTCTATGAAAAAGATCATTAAATTATCACCAAAGTTAGCAAAAATGAAAGATTAAATATTGTTTGTGTTCTATTGTAATCCAAATTTAAACATTAGTGGCTCTATCTAGAGACCCCAGCCACTCCCGTGATTTATAAATCATTTTATAGATATTACCTCCTTCCTTTTTTTTAAAGATTTTTTGTTGTTGTTATTTTTACAAATATTAAAAAATATATAGCTTCGTGTTGTTCCGTGTAATTAATTTGTCTTATTTTGATAGAAAAAGTTGGATTTTCTAAAACTAAGGAATCGGAATGTCTAATGATATACTCATTCATTCAGTGCACTACCTTTTAACTCTTTTCATTATACGTTACTATGAAAAAAAATCATATTAAATTATAAATTTTTTCATCAATAATATAAATTTTTTAATCATATTGATGAATCATTAATGGTATGTCTATTACTATTATTATAATTTTAATATCTATAATATTTTTTTCAATTTTAAATTTTTTCTCATATTATTAATAAAAAATAATTTTATAAAAAATTTCATAATTTCTTTTCGTATAATAATTGTTACAATTTTTAATATTTATGAAAGTGACAAAAATGATTTATAATAAATAAAAAAAAATAGAATATGAACCGTGCTTTGCACGGACTTATAGTTAAAAATTTAAAAGATAATTTTTATAATTTTAAATTAAAAGGAGAATAAATAAGGCGGAAAAAATATAAATTTGTAAGTAAAAATGACTAATGGTAAAAGTTTTGATTAAAAACGATGACTGATTTTTTAATTTAAATATTTTTTAATTTTAAACATTTAATAAAAAAATTCAATATTTTTTAATCTTGATTACATAGTTATTTCTTGTGTTTTATTTATTTTTGTAGATTTTTAATAGAAGTTTTTCTAATAGATATATTATACTTTTGTAATGATCAATAACAACAAAAAATTGTTTGAAATAAAGTAAATTTAAAGCAATTTTTTTGTAAATTTTTTTATCAAAATTAAAATTCATTAGGTATGATAATTTGATTTTGTCTAACTTTATAGTCGGTAAAAACTTTGTTTTAATTTATCATTTGGAGATCTATAAATTTAATATTTCAAAATGAGTGTTTTTATTTACATGAATATATTATTTAACTTTTGATTGGAGAAATATATAATAAAATAAGAATTTATGAAACTTATAATGATTTTTTTAATTATGTTTTTAGTAACTAATACATGTTTTACTTTTTAATTTCACAAGAAATTAACCATGATTATGGTATTAAATTATATAATCGATAATTTGTTCCTTTATTTTTATTAAAATTCCTTTATTTTTATTAAAATATATAATATATGTAGGAATTAAATTATATAATTTTATCAATATTTTTACAAAATATACCCAATTATCTTTTATATATAACATCAAAAATATTAATAATAAATAATAATTGAAAAGATATTTTTAATTGTACTATTCATAAAAATTATTAAATATGAATAAAATCACTAGTACAAAAATACTTTTATAGTAGATGTTCTTGAGTCAATTTTCCTGTCACCTGACTTAATAAACAACGCGGTGGCAATTTCGTAATTAAGTTTAATTTTGTTAGGTCGGTTAAGTTTTCAACCGACTTAATAGATATTACAAAAATAATATAAAATCAAGTTACTGTAGGTAGGAAAATTTTTATATTTAAAGATTAATTTTATTATATTTTTTTATAATTAAAGAACTTAAATAAAATTTAATGCATATTTGTGATATGAACTAAGAAATAAATGTAATGTGATAATAAATATATAAATTATTAAAAATACATAAAATTTATTTTGTATAAGAATAGTGATAAGAATAGTGATATATGATAAATATATGATTAAGATATTGAAAATTTACACTTTTTAATCTAACAAAATATAATTGATAAGAATAGTGATATATAAAAGCGAATAAACTACGAATAATTTTTAATTAAAAAATATTCATATTTAAATATCAATTATGTTATATTTATGCTATGAATAAAGAAAATAAATAGAGGAAACACATATTAATTTGTTGATGAAATAAAAACAAAAATTTGTGCTAAATAAATTTTTGAGGATTTTTAAGTAGGAGGATTTATCAAAAATATTATGCTAAATAAGTGTACGAGGCAAATGTAGGGCTAACTTTAGAATTTATTTTGTTTAATGGTGATAACAAATTTTAGTTGGATATGAATTAAGAGATTGAAATTTTTGTAAAAAAAATATTTTTTATCGGTTAATAAATACACATTTAATCTAATAAAAAAATATTTAATGAACAAATTCTCATTAAGAAAATGGAGCGACAAAAGGCAAGGACGAAAGAGAAAACCTTGTACATCAATATTCTGATGATTCAGATTATTTGATGCTCATGGCTGCAGTTGCATATGAACATGTAGACTCCATGATCTCGTTCCCCGACACAGGTTGCTCGAATCACATGACTAGTAGAAAAGTGTGGTTGACATATTTCGACGAGCTCACGAAGAGCATGGTCAATCTTGTTGATAATAGCTCGTTGCAAGCAGAAGGTACTGACACCATAGTTATTTAAAGGAGGAATGTAGAAAAAGCTATGATCAAAGATGTACTCTATGTACCTGGAATAAAGTGCAACCTGCTGACTGTTGGATAACTGGTCGAAAAAGGCTTCTCAGTGATTATGAAAGATAGAGCCTTGGAACTGTTCGACACTCAGAATAATTTGGTCTTGAAATCTCCTCTGTCAGAGAATATTGTAACACCCTTCTAAACCCTCGTGGCAATTATTAAAAGAATCAGAGTAAAACATAAAAACAAGGGTGCCACAATTAATAAGAAATTAAAAACCAATTATAGTTCAACAATCATGCTTATTAGGAACGATTCATCAAATAACAATCTCATGTTTATCACAGCGGAATAGTATAACATTCACCAACATAAACCAATGGAAACAAAATTCAAAACCAATAAAATAGAGTATCACGATTAAATTCTAAAACTATCGTTCCCAATGTTACAAGACCAGAGCATGACCGACACGACGCGAAATTGAATGGATAAACTCTACGAGCTATCCTCACCAAGCAAATAGGCCGCTACTCCTCAATCTGAAAATTATCAACATGTAAGGGTGAGTCTCATTCGTAATTAATAAGTATTATACACTCATAAGCAGTAAAATGTCATAGAAATATTATTCACCCAACTATAACATGTATTCAAATTCCCAAATAGTTAATCAATAACCTTACCAACAACACATCACTAAACATAACGCTAAAATCCTCCAGTCATACTATATCATCACGCACATGAATGAACTTACACTATGCATGTGGTACCATACATGGGCTAAATCCATCCGATTGATCTATTCATCACCAAGATACATCCCAACCGGCACAAATTCCACACAATGGGAATTATGCCCACCATTTGATCCACAACATCACTGGGATCCATCACCAAAATGCATATGAATGAATGCACACATATGACATACTTATAACATCACCGATCTGAGGCATCGCATCGTCTAATTACATCTCACCATCTCATCACCAGTAAGCATGCACATGTCTTAGCAATCATTCGATCATAACACATATATTCATGTCAAACATCATCCAATCACAATGAAATCAAAATAGTTTCATCACCATACAACACATTGCTGCATTTACACATACATGTACACAATGCTATAATTCATCATTTAAATTAAATTAAGATTTAAAAATAAATTCGGGTCACTGCCCATTTCACCAATATATCATATAAAACTCTAAATCAGCTTCGCAACGCCCAAAACGGCACATAAATCATACACTCGGATCAAAAGATACAAAAATTAAAAGTTGCAGACTGGCCTCCTTCGCCCGGCGACAGGGTTGTCCCGCCCGGCGCTCTGAGGCAGTAGCGAGGCCACTTTCAAACCCCTCTCGCCGGCTGGCTCGCCCGGCGAACCTCTCTGGGCGCTCGCTCGCCCGGCGAGTTGATCGCTTTGCCCGATGCTTCGCACCAGAACCAGAATTCTATAGTGCGATTTTAGTATTCTTCCTCTCCCAATTTCAATCCACTCGTACCAGAATAGTTCCCGCACCAAAATATCATCAAATAACATATAATATTACAATTATAACACATTTTAAAGGTCATTTAACACCAAAATCATTCATCAATTCATCAATTGCATCAAATCAACATAAACAACCTAAATCTCCCAGAACCCCAAAACCTAAACATGCGATCGAATCAAACAACAATCCTAATCAGTTCTACTACCCTTGATTGCATAATAGTCATTAACCAGAAGAGTCCCCCCTTACCTTAGAGTTGAATTCTTCGAAGGTCCTCTTCTTCCTATCTCCTCTTTCACGTATCTTCTCTTCTTCAGACTTGGCTCTTTTGCTTCTAATTTTCCTTATTCTCAATTTTCTCAATTTTATGAAAAATAGAATAATGATTAGCGAGGCCTACACACTTAGAACCCCCTCTCTACTAATCACAACTCCAAATCCCAATTATTTTTTTCCACGATATTTCTCAATAATTCGCCAAAAATATTAATTATCCCATTAAATAATTTAAATTCAAATCAAACTAAATAATGGAAAAATATGGGGTGTTACAAATATGACATTTAAGACCATGATCAGTTCGAGTGAGGTATAATGCCTGAAAATAGTCATTGGCCAAAAGAATAGTTGGTTGTGGCATTTGAGGTTTGGCCATCTAAACTTTAGGTCACTCAATCAACTGATCACTTAAGTTATGGTAACTGGCATACCTAGTTTTGTAATGCTCAACAAACTTTGTGAAGGTTGCTTAGTAGGGAAGCAATTCAGAAATTCTTTCGTTTTGACTATGCCAATGAGATCCTCTTGCATACTAGAAGTAGTACATTTAGATATATGTGGCCTTTTTGAGGATCATATCAATGGTGGAAACATGTACTTTGTTTCGTTTTTCAATGAGTATAGTAAAAAAATTTGGTTCTATGTGATCAAGCGAAAGGATGAAGTATTTGAAATCTTTAAGAAATTCAAGATGCTTGTTGAAAACTAGAGTGAAAAAAAGATCAAGGTTCTGCTGATAGATAGAGGTGGCGAATACACGTCCAAGATATTTGAAGAATTTTGTGCAGAATATGGTATTGATCATGAGGTAACTACTCCTTACACGCCTCAATATAATGGAATAGCAGAACAAAGAAATATCACCATAGTGAATATGGTGAGATGCATGTTAAATAAGAAGAGTCTGCCAAAATCCTTATTGGGTGAAGTTGTCACCATTGCTGTCTATATTATGAAATTGCGCATTACTAAGAAGCTGAAGAATAAGGTTCCTGAATAAGTGTGGAGTGGCTGACGATCATCAGTGAGCCATCTGAAGGTGTTTGCCTCTATTTGTTACAAGCATGTTCCAATTAATGAGAACATTGTGAAGAGTCGAGATATTGTGAAAACTATGATTTTGATGCGAAAAGAAGGAAGTTTGATGACAAGAGTGAACATATGATTCTGGTAGGATATCATAAAACAGTTGCATACAGGCTATTCAATCCAATTAATGAAAAGATCATGATTAATTGAGATATTGTGATTGAAGAGAATTTTTTCTGGGATTCGAATTATGGTGATGCAATTAACAAGACTTTGATGATTTATGGCGTCTATGAAGAAATTTTAGTCGATGACACTCCTGTCGAAGTTGAAGCAGTTGTTGACATTCCCGTCACAATCGAAGTCGAAGTAGAAAAGGGTGTGGCTAGCACAAGCCAAAGACCTCAAAGAACTAGAGTTCCTCTAACAAGGCTTCAAAACTATGAAGATACTGGTGATGATGAAGTCACACCAGATGGAGAATTAGTTCATTTTTCTTTACTTGCAGGTGTTGAACCAATCAACTATAGCGAGGCTTTAAAGAATAAACAGTCGAATTTAGCTATGGTTGAAGAGTTACAAGCGATCGATAAAAACAACACATGGGAGTTAGTCGAATTTCCAGCATACACAATAGCTATCAAAATGAAGTCGGTGTTCAAGTTGAAACACAATGTTGATGGGTCGATAGCAAGACATAAAGCAACATTGGTAACTCGAGGATTTTTTCAGAGAGCAAGAATCGACTACTTTAAAGTATATGCATCTGTCGCAAGATTGGAGACTATCATATTGGTGGTAACCTTGGCATGCAAGCAAGGTTGGTCGACATTTCACTCAAGTGTGAAATCAACATTTTTGAATGGTACCAGAGACGAAGAGGTATATGCCACATAACCTTTTGGTTTTGTAATTCAGGAGGAAGCAAGGAAAGTATTGGGTTGGACAAATCGCTCTATGGCATCAAATAGGCTAAGGCACGGAACAAGAAAATTGACTCATGTCAATTTGGGATTCGTCAAATGCAATTCTAAGTATGGTGTCTATTTTCAGGTTGTGGCAGAAGATATAACAACCATCTAGTTATATGTCAATGACTTGATGGTAACTAGAAATAGCTTGGAGAACTTGTCGAAGTTCAGAGAGCTAATGATGGGGGATTTTGAAATGTCGGATCTAGGAAACTTGTCATATTTCCTAGGCATGGAATTTTAAATTACCAAGCAAGGTATGGTGCTACATCAAACGAAGTATGTCAAAGAGATACTCAAGAGATTTAGGATGGATGATTCGACTCCTACATCTTCGTTTGTCGAACCAAATTTGAAGTTGGAGAAGCATGGAGAGGAAGGTAAAGTCGATATAAATTTGTTCAAATAAATTGTAGTATCTCTGAGTTAAGTGTGCAATAGTCGACCTGATATTGGTTTTGCAATCGGATAAGTGAGCAAATACATGAGTGAACCAAGGATGTCACACATGAAGGCTTCAAGAAGAATCATGAGATAATTATAAGGATCAATAAATCATGTAATTCTATTTCGACAAGACTATGAAAGCAAATAAGCTACATTTACTTTCTATTTAGATGTTGATTGGTGTGGAGATAAGGAAGATCCAAGAAGCACAACTGGTTATTTCTCTCAAGTATTTGGTGTCCCAATCTCATGGTGCTCGAGAAAGCAATATAGGGTGGCATTATCATTGTGTGAGGATGAATATATAGCAGGATCCTATGTTGCGTGTCAAGCAATTTGGATCAAATCTGTGCTCGAAGAGATGGAGGTCGAAGTAAAGAAACCTCTGTTGTTGGAGATCGGCAATAAGTCAGCCATAAATTTCAAAAAGAATCAAGTTCAACATGGAAGGAGTAAGCATATTAAGGCTATGTTTTATTTCCTAAGAGGGAAGGTAAAGCAGGGTGAACTTGAAGTGAGGCATTGCTCGAGTGAAGCACAGTTGGCCGACATTTTCACCAAATGATTGAAGATCAATGGATTCCTAACCTTGATAAAGAAATTAGAAATAGTTCATATGGACTATGATTATTTGTTTTCGACAACTTGGATTATAGGGGGTATATTGTGATATAATCCAAGTTGTGTAGCCCAAGTTAGTTAGGGTTAAGGTTTGAAACTTAGTATACAAGTTAGTTAGTTCTATATAAATATATCCTTATTTCTTTATTCTCTCTCGTTCTCTCCTCACTAAAAGTGCCTCACGCACTAACATAATGATGAGAGTTTACTTATACTAGAAGAATAAGGTACAACATAAGCTAAAGTGAACTTGTGTACATTGAATTGTAGCTACAAATTTCTTGAAAACATGGAAAGAATTATAACTAATTTTGAGCTAAGAGTATGTTATTATTTGTCTTACAAACAATTTAGTGTATTATGTTCTTCTACTCTTTGATCATCAAAATTTGAACCAATAACACTTTCACTTAATCCTTTATTATTCATCAATCTCCCACAAATTGGAGCATGCTATGTATTAATTAAGTTTGGAAACAAAAGAGGTTGAACTTTAGAGGAGATTGAGCTTTGGTAATAAAATCTCTCAATAGTTATTGAGTAGAAATTGCCAACAATACGTGGATTCCTTTTTGAACTTTCTCTCTCACCAAGTGGCAAACTATTTCTTAGTATTTGGCTCGTTCATGGAATAACATGCATATTTAATTTTTTGCATGTGAGGTTAACTTTAGCTATCATGCGGATGTGGAGGGAGCTCTATACTAGATTTTAAAATTTGATCTTGACACGCTCAATTGCTTCTTGCATACTATGAAACAATAGAAGATTCAAGGAAGAAGCACAAACTTTTAGGTGAACCTCGTAGAATCCACACACCTTTTACAATCCGCATCAACATAGCTTATCATTTGCAATTACAAACTTCTGGAAAATAGCAAGCCACGACTAGGGATATGTTACAGGTATCAAATCACTCTACAAGCAACTCTGTAGTGTATAACTCATATGCAACAAGTGCACGACTATATCAAACTTGAATATGGACGTATGCGTTTATCAATATATTTCTTTTTGTTATAAACATTTATACTAGTGGATGTCCATCCCTCTTCTTATTCTTCATCTTCCTATTCCACTTTAATGTACTTAATTTTCTACCTTCCTTGGGTCCTATAAATAAGACTCATGTTACAATGTAAAATTCACCTTTGAGAAGAATATAATACAATGTTGCTTGTTCTCTTCTCTTCCTATCTTTTGATCTCAATATAGTTCCATTTAGTTTATAATACGTTATCAGCACGACGCTCTCAGGTATGATTTGGAGGAGATTATTTTTTTTATGATATTCAGTAATTTTATAATCATATTAGGACATTTAACATTTTGTAATTTTATTGTTCGATAATTTTATTGTAATTTTATGGTTAAGATTATGTAATTTTATTGTAATTTTATTTGTCATAGAATTGATGTATGTTTAAGAATATTATAAAAAAAAAATCTTAGGTAGCAACTCAACTTTTTGTAAGATGGGTTGATGTTGTTGAGGTTGTGGATAACACATGTGGTTTTACAATGATTCCAATTTTGATGGATAGTGCACAAATAAATTTAATTGTGTCAAAGGATTAAAAGGTGGATTTGGCTTAAAGCATGAAAGAATTATTTTTGTTTAGTCGATGGAATTGAATTAGAGAAAGAAGAAATAACTTTTTGCATCCCAGAAGGATATATGGTTTTAATTTTAACGCATCCCAGAAGGATGGTTATAATTTTTAGATCATTGTTCGTAACAAAAGCAGAGCATCCCTGAAGGATAGCGAAATAACATTGTATAGTTCATGAAGAACTCATAATGCTTTATTTATTTATTTTATTTTATTGTATATGTAAGATGTATTTTGTCACTAAATTGATTTTTTTTATAAAAAAAAAAAAACAGATAATTTTAAGACTAATGTGACAATCTAGTTTACTATTGTGTTATTTCTAAATATTAGAATTTACAAAAGTATTATTTTAAATATTAATATTTAATATTTCCTTTATGATAATTATCTCATTATAATATTTTTATTTCTTTTATTTTTATGATAGAACTACTAAGTATGTCAAATCTTACAAAATTGGATTTTGGGGCTCTTGATATTTCGGGAAAGAGCTATTTGACATGGGCCCTAGACGCCCAAATTCATTTAAGCGCAGAAGGTCACGGTGATACTATTAAAGAAGGAAATAAATCATCTGATCAACAAAAGGCAAAAGCCATGATATTCCTCCGTCGTCACCTTCACGAGGATCTTAAAAATGAGTATCTTACCGTAACTGACCCACATGTCTTGTGGAAAAATTTGAAAGATAGATATGATCATCAAAAAACGTTTATCCTACCAAAAGCTCGATATGAATGGATGCATTTACGTTTGCAGGATTTTAAAAGTGTAAGTGATTATAATTCTGCAATGTTTAGAATAACTTCTAAGTTATTATTATGTGGAGAAAAAGTAACTGATGAAGATATGCTAGAAAAAACATTTTCCACTTTTCATGCATCCAATGTGCTCCTGCAGCAGCAGTATCGAGAAAAGGGGTTTATTAAATATTCTGATCTAATATCTTGTCTTCTTGTGGCTGAGCAAAATAATGAACTATTGATGAAAAATCATGAGGCCCGTCCCACTGGTACAACTCCATTCCCAGAAGTGAATGTGGCAAGGCACGACCACTATAGGAAAAATCGTGGTCGCGGTCTTGCATATGCACGTGGTCGTGGTCGTGGTCGTAATTATGCTCATGGTCTTGGTTTTGATCGTGGTCGCAATGGGAATCATAAAAACACATATTTCCACCCGAAGTGGAAAAATGTTGAAAAGAATGAAAAAGAGGGTCAGAGTAGCAAAACAAATGAAAATATTTGCTATCGTTGTGGAGGAAAAGGTCATTGGAGTCGCACTTGTCGTACTCCAAAACACCTTGTTGATCTTTATCAAAAATCACTGAAAAATAAAAAGGAAAAGATCGAGACTCACTTTGCTAATGAAGATGATGATCCAGATTATGGTAATATGGATGTTACCCATTTAGATATTGGTGACTTCTTTGCTGATCCAGATGGAAAAATTGATCACCTTATTGGAGATGGAAGCGTCAAGAAATAAAATTTGTGGAAATTTTCTTTTTATGTTTTATGGATGTTTTGAATTTTATTTTCTAATAATAATAAAGTGTGTTTTCTACTTGTTTGTTTACATAATTTACTATTTAAATAATTTGTGTTTTTAATGTGCGCTTATAACTTATTGTTAAAAAAAATTATTATTGTTCTTAGAATGAATATGGACGCTAGCTCCAGTAATGAAGATATGTGCCTTGCTGACAGTGCAACAACTCACACAATTCTCAAGCATAAAAGATATTTCTCTAATTTAGTGAATCGAAAAACTGATGTCAGTACTATTTCTGGCACCTCAAAAATAATTGAAGGCTCCGGAAGAGCCCATATGTTGTTACGTGGTGGAACAATATTGCACATTGATAATGCATTATATTCCCCCAGGTCCCATAGAAATTTATTAAGTTTCAAAGATATCCGCCTAAATGGATACCATATTGAAACAGGAGATGATGGAGGGATTGAACATCTGTATATTACAAAACACAATTCAGACACAAAATGTGTAATGGAAAAGTTATCGGTTTTATCCTCTGGCCTGTACTACACTTATATTAGTACAACTGAAGCACATGCAACTGTAAACCAGAAGTTTACAAATAATGATAAATTTCTAATTTGGCATGACCGGTTGGGCCATCCCGGTTATATAATGATGCGAAAAATAATTGAAAATTCATGCGGTCATCAATTAATGAGTAGGGAAATTATTCCATCGAATAAGTTCTCATGCAGCTCTTGCTCACAGGGGAAGTTGATAATTCGGCCATCACCAACAAAAATTGGAAATGAATCTATCGGCTTTTTAGAGCGTATACATGGTGATATTTGTGGGCCAATGCACCCATCATGTGGACCATTTAGATATTTTATGGTTTTAATTGATGCATCAACTAGATGGTCACATGTTTGTTTGTTGTCAACTCGTAACCAGGCGTTTGCGAGATTGCTAGCTCAACTGATTCGAATAAGAGCTCATTTTCCCGATTATCCTGTCAAGAAAATTCGTCTTGATAATGTTGCAGAATTTTCATCTCAAGCATTTAATGAGTATTGTATGTCTATTGGGATTGACATTGAACACCCAGTAGCACATGTTCATACACAAAATGGACTTGCAGAATCATTTATTAAACGAATAAAATTAATTGCAAGACCACTGATTATGAGATGCAAGCTCCCAGTTTCTGCTTGGGGACATGCAATTTTGCATGCTGCAACATTAATTCGCATCAGGCCAACGAGCTACCACACCTTTTCCCCTTTACAATTAGTTTTTGGTAAAGAACCTAATATTTCCCATCTAAGAATTTTTGGATGTGCAGTGTATGTTCCAATTTCTCTACCACATCGCAATAAGATGGGTCCTCAAAGGAGGATGGGAATATATGTTGGATATGAATCTCCGTCTATTATAAAGTACCTTGAACCAACAACAGGAGATTTATTCACTGCTCGTTTTGCTGATTGTCATTTTGATGAATCAAATTTTCCAGCATTAGGGGGAGAGAATAAGAAGCTGGAAAAAGATATCAGTTGGAATGAATTATCATTATCTCATCTTGATCCTCGAACAAAACAATGTGAACTAGAAGTTCAAAAGATAATTCACCTGCAAAACTTAGCAAATCAATTGCCAAATGCGTTCACTGATCCAAAAGGTGTGACTAAATCATATATACCAGCTGCAAATGCTCCAATAAAAATTGATATCCCTGTTGGACAATCTAATGAGTCTCAACCACGCCTGAAGCGTGGTAGACCAATCGGTTCCAAAGATAAAAATCCTCGAACAAGAAAGGGAGCTAAGAATAAAGATGGCCCAAGTGAGGATATAGGAAATCTAAAAGAATCGTCAGACATAATAGACATTTCATCTCTAGAAGAGATTGATCAGGTACCTGAAACTCATGAAAATAAAGAGATCTCGATAAATTATGTCCAAAATGGAATACAATGGAACCGAAACGAAGTCGACATTGATGATGTTTTTGCATACAATATAGCGTTGAATGAGATAAATGGCAAAGAGGATGAGGAACCAACGTCTATCAAAATTTGTAGACAAAGTGAGGACTGGCCAAAATGGAAGGATGCAATTGAAGCGGAATTAAACTCACTCTATAAAAGACAAGATTTTGGACCTGTAGTCCGCACACCTGAAGGTGTGAAGCCAGTTGGATACAGATGGCTTTTCGTACGAAAACGAAATGAAAAAGGTGAAATTGTGAGATACAAAGCTCGACTTGTCGCTCAAGGATTTTCCCAAAGACCTGGAATTGATTTTGATGAAACATATTCACCTGTAATGGATGCAAGCACTTTTCGATATCTAATAAGCCTAGTAGCACATGAAGGGCTTAATTTGCACATGATGGATGTTGTAACAGCTTATCTGTATGGTTCACTTGATAGTGAAATTTACATGAAACTCCCTGAAGGGTTCAATGTACCAGATGCACACAACTCCGAATCTCGAGAACGCTACTCCATAAGATTGAAAAAGTCTCTTTATGGGCTGAAACAGTCTGGACGAATGTGGTATAATCGCCTCAGTGAATATTTGCTTAGAGAAGGATATACAAATAACTCCATTTGTCCTTGTATTTTTATAAAAAGATCAGGAAAGGAATTCGCAATAATAGCTGTCTATGTGGATGACATAAATATTATTGGAACTCCTAATGAGCTCCCAAAAGCTATGAGTTGTTTAAAGAAAGAGTTTGAGATGAAGGACCTAGGAAAGACAAAATTATGTCTAGGTTTGCAAATTGAACATTTGGACAAAGGAATATTTGTACATCAAGAAGGCTATATAGAAAAAGTGTTAAAACGCTTCTATATGGACAAAAGTCATCCGTTGTCTACTCCAATGGTTGTTAGATCATTAGATGTGGAGAAAGATCCTTTCAGACCTCGATAAAAGGATGAAGAATTGCTTGGTCCTGAAGTACCATATCTCAGTGCAATTGGAGCACTAATGTACCTTGCGAATTACACACGTCCTAATATATCATTTGCTGTAAATCTATTAGCAAGATACAGTTCTTCACCTACACGAAGACATTGGAACGGAGTCAAACATATACTTCGTTACCTTAGAGGTACAATAGACATGGGTTTGTTTTATACAAAAGTATCCCAATTCGAATTAACAGGTTATGCAGATGCAGGTTACTTGTCAGATCCTCATAATGGTAGATCACAAACTGGTTATTTGTTTACATGTGGAAGTACAGCTATTTCCTGGAGATCGGTGAAACAAACCATAGCAGCAACATCATCTAATCATGCAGAACTTTTAGCATTACATGAGGCAAGTCGAGAATGCGTTTGGTTGAGATCCTTAATTCAGCACATCCAAAATACTTGTGGTTTATCTTTTGAAAAATTAAATACAACGATCATATATGAAGATAATACCGCATGCATCGCTCAATTGAAAGATGGTTACATTAAAGGAGACCGGACAAAACACATTTCCCCAAAGTTCTTCTTTACTCATGATCTCCAAAAGAATGGTGATATAAGCATCCAACAAATTTGTTCATGTGATAACCTTGCAGACCTTTTCACAAAGTCACTCCCAAGCAGAATTTTTAATCAACTGGTACACAAGATTGGTCTTCATCGAAGAAATGACTGTTCAACTGAGGGGGGAGAAATGAAAGGATATTGTACTCTTTTTCCTTCAATAGATTTTTTTTCCCACTGGGGTTTTTTCTAGTAAGGTTTTAACGAGGCATATCCTCAATGGACATCCAAGGGGGAGTGTTATAAACATTTATACTAGTGGATGTCCATCCCTCTTCTTATTCTTCATCTTCCTATTCCACTTTAATGTACTTAATTTTCTACCTTCCTTGGGTCCTATAAATAAGACTCATGTTACAATGTAAAATTCACCTTTGAGAAGAATATAATACAATGTTGCTTGTTCTCTTCTCTTCCTATCTTTTGATCTCTATATAGTTCCATTTAGTTTATAATACTTTTACATTTATCTTTCTTTAATTGTCTACTCCTTTCTCTTAAGTTAATTATTTAATTAATCAAACGTGGATTGACATAATTAATTGTTAATAAATTATATTATAATCAATTATTATTAAACACTAAGATATATGAATTAATAGATTGTGTTGTGTATCTGAATGGACTATGATGGATTGTACCATTAAGTTAAGCTCAACGAGAGGTCTCTGCCGTCAACCATTTAGTTATTTAAGTAAAGTCTCATTAGATGATTAACGTACTCTAAAACCTAGACGACAATGAGGGTAGTAACTCTCTCATATTTATTCTCTTCGACGACAATATCTACGATCCTACAAGGGACGCCGTTCATATTATTTTTGAGTATTCTATAATAATATAATATGTTTTAATTTGTATCTATCAAATTTAATTAAATCCATCAATTGATATCAGAGTCGGATATATACATCTTATTACACTTGCTTATATTTTGATTGGTTAGTGTTTTGAACATTATTAAAACTCTAATATTAAAATTAATATTTTTAATAATTAATTACTATCTTCCAAGTGAGAGATTGTTAGACTAATTCTTTAATTAATCAAATGTGGGTTGACATAATAATTATTAGAAAATATATTATGGTCAATTATTTTGGCTTGGTTTGACACTTCTTATGCCATTTCTGTGTTGTCTTTGTGATTTTTGGTTGTTATCTTTTTCGCTTATTAGTATACTATATTTGCCTTTTCAAAAAAACATAGATGAATTACTTGATTGTGTTTGGTATCTTAATAGACTGTGAAGGATTGAACCATTCAGTTAAGTTCTATGAAAGGTTTATGCTTTCAACCGTTTAATTATTTAAGTGTTACTTCATTAGATGATTAACATACTCTAGAATTCTAAACGGCAATAAAGATAGTAATTCTCTCATACTTATTATCTCCGACGACAATCTTTTTATTATTCTTATAAGATATGTCGTTCGTATTATTCTTAATTACTCTATTCTATAATAATATAATATGTTTTAATTTATATTTATTAAATTAATTAAACGATCCATCACCTCCTCTCATATTATAATATAAATAAATTTTATCTTTTTAAATTAATTAAATAATTGATTTACATTTTAATTTTAATAAGTCAATTATTTGAAAGTAAATTTTTCTTATTATATAAAAAGGAGGGAGTGTATTTTTTTTTCTGGAGTGATGGAGGGAGTTTATTTTAAAACTAAAAAAATATTTGATGTTAATCATTTATGAGATATTATATAGGGTCTTTGTCTATATCTATAGTCAAACATCACATCAGTAAAGGATAGTAGCATTTATATTGGCCTTAAATCTTAAAATTTTACCTAGTCCAATAATGTTGTCACATGTTTGAAAACTAAAATCACGTTTGTACTATCTCCGGACTCCGATTCTTATCTTCTTTAAAGACGTGTTTGGTTTGAGAGGCTATGATATGAAGAGATAAATATAGAAGAGCGTAAAAAAAAAATGAAAAAATTGACAAAATTTATATATTAATTTATAGAAAAGAAATATGAGTTTCGTTAATGAGTGTTGTAAAAAATAGAATTTTAGTATCTCAAATAAAACAATTATTTTTAAAAAATAGCGATATATATATATATATATATATTTATATTTATATATATATATATATATATATATATATATATATATATTTATATTTATATATATATATATATATATATATATATATATATATATATATATATATATATATATATATCTTAAAATGTGTCCTAAAGATATTTTTAACATTCTTTATTAATAGAGAAGATATAAATGTGTTAAAAATGATATTTCTTAATTGAATCTTTCATTAAATTTATTTAAATTATTTTTTTTTGGTTTTCACCACTGATATAATTCGATTCGGAGGTCAGATCTGATCGAGTCCTTTCTATCAAATCCAACGCTAATTATCACTGGACCAACTAACGATTGATAATTTATTTAATATTTTAAAATTAAGTGAATAATTATATTTTAGCCTTCATTAAATTTAGTTAATTTTATTATTTATGCTTGTCAAATATAATTTTTTAATGAAATTTTAAAAAATATATATAAATTAATTAATTATTTGAGTCGACCCTTTTTACTATCTTCTTAAAAGTTGATTAACTTAAAGATATACTCACATTTACATTGAGTGATAGACACATATGTAAAGTTGGGCACTTAAAGGAGCAAATGCAGATATTATAGTACTCACTGCTCCGCAATTGTATATATAAAAGGAAACAATTATTTTATTGATCATAATATTTCGTGAACTTGTTACATTCATAATCCATTGGTTTTGTCTAGCTATTTCTTTATCCCACCCAGAATTACCTTGTTCGTCGACTCGACCTACCTATTCGTATGCAGGTGAACAATTGAAATGAACTTCGTTTGTATTTTTAGGTCTTAATAGAAATCGACCACATTGGAGTTGGAGAATTGTGTGCCATTGTCTGAGATGATAACTCCCAGTAAATTGAACCTGCATATGATCCACTACCAATAGAAGTGACAAAGCCTTTGTGTTGTGATTTTAGAGACGACTTTCAAATTCAATCCATTTCGGGAAATAGTCAACTCAAACGATTAGAACATCAATTGGTTAGATGCCAACTAGAAAGAGCTTAATATGTCCATGTCCTATTGGTAAAATGGTCGTGGTGATGTGCTAGAGTGGGGGATCTTAGATGGCGTGTAATGGAGGTTGATATGTTTCTGACATTTTTCATATATTCTGATGAATTTTGTACTATCCTTCATCAGAGTGGGCCGATAATATCATGGTATACTTTACCGCTATATTTTGGATATTCTTCGGCTTCAACTCATTTGATGGGAGTTCGTCTAACAATATATAACGAATAATGGGAGCCATCCAACTAGTGGCTTGGGAGAATTCAAGAATATTGGTTTCCCTCACATCAATACTGAAGGCGGCTAGAGTTTTTGAATGACAATCAAATTATAACTTGATCTTTTGGTAATGATGAGCTTGAAAAGAAGATCAGCTCTAGAGTTTTATTCCTTGGGCACGTATATTATCTCAAAAGATTTGAAACAATTAGAGAATTCAAGTACCTTTTTTAGATATTTGATCAGTTGAGACTCTTTCATCTTATATTCCGTCCAAGGACCTGATTCACTACAAAGTGTAGTTTTCTCATGGCCGTGAGACTTGAAGCGTCCACCTTTAGGGAGAAGACCATGATGACGATGAGAGCTTCATACTCATCTTGGTTGTTTTGGTGTTAAACTCAAACTTCAAAGACTGTTATATCACGAGGTCGTCTGGTCCATCTAGCACTATTCTAGCACCACTTTCTTTCATATTTCAGGCATCATCCAGTAGGGAGTCTCCTAATTGACTGGTGAACTAAACTCTGCCAGGAAGTTGGCTAGCAGTTGCAATATAATGCTTCACTGGGTACATATTGGATATCATACTCATGTAACACTAGTGACTAGGTAATCATCCTTCTTACGAGATCTGGATACTTCAGAACCTGGAGAATAAGGTAATTGGTTTGTACCATGACACACTACCCTTAGAAATTCCGTATAAGCTTCCTCGCAGTTACATGACCGTCAGACCAATCTTTTAATTTCGAATATTTGGTTTTGACTCCTTTTAACACTTTGCTAATGAAACAGACGGGCTGCTCAACTTTAGTTTTTTACTGGATGGGCACATAGATCATCACATTATTAGTAACCAACAGATACAAATAGAGGGATGCGTCCACCTATGGGCATGTCAATACGAACAACGTTACAAGGAAGGCCTTTAGATTGGAGAATGCCTCCTCACACTTCTCAAATTTTGAACCTGTTCATCAATATTCGCCAGTTTCTCCTCACCCACCTTACGCTTCCTCTTGGATAATATTTTCACGGTGGAATCAATGGCGAAGCGATGAAAAATCACCCTGGTATACATCCCGACATGTATGTGGGACCCATGTGAATAAGTCATCATTACTTCTAAAAATGGAGACCAACTGCTCTCCCTCAGCTTTAGATAGAGAGATACCTAGTTTGGTGACATAGGAATATAAGGGCCTAATATGGACCTCTTTTAGATCCTCGTTGGGAATGAACCTTTCATTTGCTGCCTTCACTTTGGGATCTAAACTTGTGGCATCTATTTCCTGCATGCTTGGCTATGGGATGGTGACCACGACCATCTCCTCTCTTTTTATTTTGAGACTTCTTTGATAATATCCATGTGTGGGCTTCTGAATATTGATGTTGTATGGTGATGGACCTCATTAGGTTAAGGGTGGGCTTCTGAATATTTATGTTGTATGGTGATGAGACGTCTACTATGAGGTACTTGACTTTGTCTATCTTTGCACCCGCGTCCAACCCGAACACCATCTTGAGCGTTATCTGACCTTTCACCTATAAATGTTTGCCAAAGAGACCGACTAGAGAACCTTGGAACATTCAGATGTCTTCTGGATTGAGTCAAAGTCTCTCAATAGCTTCCAATAAAAGAACTTTTGCCGAGCTTCCGAGGTCGATCAACACCCGTTTTATGTCCTAATCATCACATTGCACCGTAATGACCATGTGATTATTTTTATGAAGGAGGATGGCAATAATATCATTAAGGGAAAAGTGATTTCGAATTTTGGTTCCGTCGCCAAACATGCCTCAGGGCTAGTAAGTATGATGTTCCGTCATAATCTGCATGACATATTTCTGACGAGAAGAGTTGGATTCTCCACCACCGATGAATCCTCCTGCGATGGTGTTGTTTAGAACTTTTGCACATTGTACCTCCATCTTGTGAAAGAAGGTGGTTGTGGTGTTTGGAAAATGGTAATGACTATGGCCTAAGTTAGTTATATCGAGTCCTACAGTGGGCCTCAATTGTACTTGCTAAAAAAATGTACAATGATGATAACCTTGTATTTTGAGGGTTATTTATGATGTTAAGAGTTATTGATGGCGTTTAGAGGTAGCTCACACATAGTAATGAGAAGCTCAATATATGTGATTTTGGGTGAAAATGATTCGATCCCTTCCAATCTAAAGTTGGGGTATGTATAGAGGCCTATTGGGTCTGAATCTTTAGACCTAAGGAGTGGTTATTCTCCCTCTTCCCTCTGAAACATGGGATATGTGGGGGTCGTTATTTCTCTTATAATTATCGAGAATGTGGTATTCCTTCTTCATTGATCTTTCTATTTCATTAGTATGCAAGGATACGTCATTCCCCACACTTTATAAGCGGGTGAGAGACAAACCGACTAAAACCAAATACATGTGAGTGATTTCAACTAGTAGGCGACCAAAAGCACGTCTTTAGATGGCCTGTGGCGCTACCCTTGAGCTCTCCCGACATCAATATGTCTTATTTTCCTTGCTTCCTATTAGATTACCTTTCCTTAAGCATAATGAAATTATCCCAGTACATTAGTGATATAGACACATTATAAGGTGGGAATGCACATGTAAAAGAGGAAACATAAAATTACACGAAAGAAAGAAAAAAATATAGCCAAGCATAAAGTGTCACATAAATCAAACAAAGAGAATAATCACTAACTATTTATGCAAATAGTTAGACAAAGTTAAATTTTATAAGCAACAATTTAACCAATAACACTAGTGTTTACTTATGAATATCACATTTGTATTCTTAGCACAGATATTTAAGGAGATTATTTACATATTTTTTTTATCTTTTAATCTTTTTGTGATATTTATATTTATGCATTTTTTAGTTAAGTAATTGGTTTTGTTCGATTTTGAAAGAATCTGATACTCAAATTGATTAAAAACATATTGATTGATTTTAAATCGGATAGCACATTTTTGCAATAAAACTCAAGCCGAATCAAATCAATAATGGTTTGAATTAAATTGAACGAATACATTAGAAACAAATATGCAAAATATTTTTAAAAGATATTTAATTCGCATCAACTAATTTTTTAAAATAATATAAAATCTATAAGTTTTTATTTTTTCATATAAGTTGTTAATATCACAAATGGCGTTTCATGGTTTTCTTTTTGAAGTTAAATTTTTTATACTATATTATATTATACTAATTAATTATGATTGATTCGGGTAGATGAGATTGCGGGTAGAATTTTGAAAATCTATTATCTGAACTAATTATCAACGAATTTCATTTGTTCGATTCGATTTTTGTTCGAACTAAAGAAATGTCCGACTTAAATATCATAGTTTCGTTTGAATTATAATTTGATTTGAATTTGACCGAATCAATAAACACCAATAAATATTCCCATGATAGAGGGACATTCTTTCTCGATATAATTGTTTAAAAAATCATGATTAAATTTATTCATCGGCTTCTTAACTAATTTTTAAATTTCGACAATATAAATATTAATGTATTTTTTTTTCTTTTGTTAGAATGTGAAATCTCTATATTATGTTAATAGACTTTTATTAAAAATGTGATCATATAATATTTATTTCTTTAACTACGTTATTTCTTTCAATCTAAAGAAAATCCTAATTCTATATCCTCTATCTTGATTGTTTGGTTCCCTTTTGTTTTTGTTGATTGTCTTCTTTGCTAAATGACTGACAACAACGTGGTCCACGCGGTAGCTATGTTTGGATGAATTATTGTGTCTTTCTAACTAAGGAGTTCATTTTTAATATCTTAGTCGATCTTTTTTAGTAAATGATTATACGTCAAAAGATTTTTTCAACATTTAAAAAACATATGATTAAAATTCTATAGAATTATAAAATATATTTTAAAAAAGCTATATTTGAGGGCAATAATTTATTTTCACTCTTTCAGTATAACCAGAAATTTTACATTTAAATTCATTCATAGACATTCAATAATTTTAATTTTTGTGAGAGAATGCTTGTCGTAATTCACTCTATATGCATTCGGCCAACATAATTTACTCTTGAATGTTATCTCAATTAAATAATTATATACAACAAATTATAATTTGTAATTAATTTATATTTATAAAGGATTTTCTCCGTTTGAGTTTTACATGTTCTCAATAGCCAATACAAGTATCTTAGATTATTTTATTTAGCGTGCTATCTAGGAGTTATCTAAGGATAGGGATAAGAATAAGTCATACTAAGGTAAGGTCTATGATATTAGCCTACACAAACTCAGATTATGCCAATTTTATTTTAAATAAAAATAACATAACTTTTTTATGAGTCTGTTTAATTAAAAAAAGACTAGGTCATAAATCATAAATAAATTTAAGTCTATTAGACAAATTTATTTGAATAAATATAAATTATTTTAATTTTATTATACTGTAATTTTTATATTTTAAATTAAAATACACATATAAAATTTAATTATCAAGTTAAAAAATTTTATGAACAATGTCATAAATTATTTTCATAAGTTCTCTTAAATAAATAGTATCACAAAACTAATGTTATTAAATAAACTCAAATAAATAAATAAAAACAAATATTTCATCTTATTGATATTTTAATTTATTAGTCTATTTAAAGTGTGTAGTTCAAATATAGCTAATAGGTTAAGGATATAATATTTATATGTAGAAGAGAAATTATGATAAGATATAAAAGATTAGGGGTGGCAAAACGGGCCGTCCGCCCCGCCTTATGCCCGCCAAAAAACGAGCGAGGCGGGCATGTCCGCCAAGTAAAATGGGCATAAAAGTCATGCCCACCCCGCCAAGATGGCGGGTTGGCGGGCTTACCCGCCTATTTTTATTTATATTTTTTTAATAGATTAATAGGCTTTTTTTTACCTTTTAATTAAACTTTTCACTTATTTTTTAAAACAATTTTTTATAAAAGTAATTTTTTAAGAAATTTACTTAAAAAATATTACATATACTTATAAATAAATATATAAAATAAACCATCAAAAATTGGAATTACTAGAATTAACTAAAAAAAGAGTGAGTTTTGGAGGAGGATGGGGCTTTGGCGAGCGGCGGGCTTTGGCGGGGCGGGTATGGCGGACGGCGGGCTTTGGCGAGCGGCGAGCCTAAAATCCCAACCCAACACGCCATTTTTTGGCGGGTGCGCGGGCGGCCCGGCGGGCCCCGGCCCATTTTGCCACCCCTATAAAAGATGATATAAGATGCTTACTTTCTAAACATTCTTGAGTGATAGAAGAACCTGAGTTGTGAATTGTACTATCAAGTAAGTTGCAATGATAGTTTTGTAGGGATGAGAGAGATTTCACAATTCTAGTGGATCTTCTAAGTTGAAGATCATTGGTAGGTGAGGTATGTATAGGATTAGAGGAACTGTGCATATCGGTGGAATTTGTAAAATTATGGTGAGAAGGTGAAATAGAAGTGTGGGAAATTTTTTGAGATGATTTATTTTGAGAGTGTGGAACAAGTGTTGTTGCTTCTAAGATGACATGTATAGGTTCATGGGAATGGGGTTAAGACATGGAAGTAAAATCAAATAAATCATCTAGAACATAAGTATTATAAGTTTCAGAAGCAGTAAGATTTAAATCTTCTTCATGTGACTTAGTTTGATAAGGAAATATGTGTTTAAAAAACATGAGTTCTCTTGAGGGAAAAAATTCTTTTGAATGCAAGTCAAAAAGTGTGTGTCCATTGATACCAGTTTTAAAATTCAAATATATGCATTTTCTAGATCTAAAATCTAATTTCTTTCTATTTACTTGAAAAGTAGAAGCAAAACATAAAAAAAAAAAAAACAAAAATCATTAAAAAAAAGCTTATATCAAGTAAGGATTTATGTAGAACATGATAAGGTGACTTGTTGTGCAAGAAATGAGTTGACAATCTATTTATGACATGAATCAAATGGCAAACTGCATAAAACCAATTATTTTTGTCAAATCTGCTTGAAATAAAAGAGCTCTAGTGATGCCTAGAATGTGTTGGTGCTTCCTCTCGACAATATCATTTTGTTGAGGAGTACCAACACAAGAAACTTGATTAAAAATACCAGTTTCATTATAAAAATATTTAAGAATAAATTCAGTTGCATTATCTGATCTTATGCACTTGATTTTTTCTTTAAATCGTGTATGGACCATAGAAACAAAAGACTTAATGAGATTAGAATTTTTTAGTTCCATCTCATGAGAAATATCCAATAAATATACTTTTATCATTAACCACTATAAGAAAATATTTATGACTATTCATTGGAGGAATGGATAAAGGACCACAAATGTCCATATGAATTAAGTTAAAATTTGCAATAGATTTATAAGTACTATTGAGAAGAAAAAAAAATCTTTTATATTTTTGTATAAAAACACATATAACTAGAATGCACAATTTTAACAAAGAGAAAACTTTTATTTATTTCAATCAGTTTTTCATTTGAAGGATGACCAAATTATAAATGTCAAATATTACAATCAACTTTCTGTCCTAAACTAAAGTTCATAATAGAATTGACACAATTTTTCTTTCATAAGGTGTACGTTTTTAGAGAAAGGACATTGAAATATGATGGTGTATGTAATATAGTAACTAATGGATAACTGAGAATGTAAGATCCACCTCTCAATTCACTTGCACCAATGATCTTTTTGGAGTAAGTATTATGTATCAAACCATTTGAATTATAAAAAAAGTTGGTATTTGAGATTTTGAGTCAATTTTGTAACATATATGAGGTTAAATGAAAATTTGGCTATGTATAGAACATTAGTCAACAATAAATTTTGATCAAACAATATGGTTCCTCGATATTGGTGGCAACTAAGGAACCATTTGGTAATTTTATGGTTACGGGCTTAATTATCTTCAGGCATTGAAATTTTTTCTGAAAAAATATACATGGTCAATAGCACCAGTATCTAAAATGAAAGTTTCAGGTCTAATGAAAGTGGGAATTGCATATATAATACCTTATTTTGAATTGGGTTTTGTGGCAAAGTGATTCACACAATGAGATGGCAATTGTGATGATTGTTCAAGTAATGCCAATAAGGCTTTATGCTGATATGAAGTGAAGGCTAATAAACTATAACCTTTCTCATAGTAATATTTTTCATTAGTCTCAAAATGAGAACCATCATTGATAGTACCATATTGTTGCTAAAGTGCTGGATAATCATGATTCTTGAAGCATTTTTCTTTGGTAATGTTTTGTCTTTTTTGTTGAACAAGTAAAGAGTAAATTTTATAAATGTTAGGAAAATTCTCTATTAACATGATTTGAGATCTAGAAAATAGAATATTGATCATTCAATTCTTTAAAAAAATCTAATAACTTAATCTAAATACTTGTAGCTATGAATCTTGTCGATGGATGGACAATTAATATCACATTCATAAACAAGAATTGAAAAAAGACCAATTCTTACCACAACATTTTCAATTTTGTGTAATAAGAAGAGATGGAGAAATCACCTTTTTTTTAGGTACATACTTCCTCCTGAATATCTAAAATTATAAAAATATCTCCATGATAGAACATGTCTCTCATCTCTTTCCAAATGCTAGAGGTAATTTTCATCCATAATATGATTTGAGAGATTTCTGAATCAACTAAATTATTGAGCCCAAACATGATCATAGTTTTGCGCCTATCCCAAGTTATCGAATCACATTCTTCATCAGGTGGTCCTGACAAAGATCCATAGATAAAGTGAAGCTTAATTGAAGGTTGGGATTACTAATAATCCTAACTGAATTGTGAGCTATTGTTACCAATGTTCTTTTTCAAATATGATAGTCCAAAAATAATGTTAGGCATGGCAAGATCAAGCCCAATGTAACTGCTTCTATTGATTGGATTATGTAACATGTTCAACTTTCAGGTAACAATCCCACCAGAACATCTCAAATCAATATTATGGACTTCTCATATATAAAAGCTTTTAATGTTAATATTCACACTCTCAAAGCTCCCTTTATTAAAGAAGTTAGTTGAGACCCTCTTATCCAGAGTTTGTATAAATGCAATTATGATGGGGCTTTTAATCGTGGTACGCTTGCTTCTGGATGTGGAGGTATTTTTAGAAACCATAATGGTGATTTTTTGCTGGCTTTTGCTGAGAAGCTTAACTCTGACTCTTCTATTCATGCAAAGTTTGTAACTATTATTAAAGTGATTGCAATTGGTATTTGTCATGGTTGGTTAAAACTTCAGCTTGAGACAAATTCTAGCATGGTGGTCAAAGCTTTCTTCAACCCTTTATTAGTCCCTTGGAAGCTTAGGAGCAGATGTAACTTGATCTTTTGGTAATGATGAGCTTGAAAAGAAGATCAGCTCTAGAGTTTTATTCCTTGGGCACGTATATTATCTCAAAAGATTTGAAACATTTAGAGAATTCAAGTACCTTTTTTTAGATATTTGATCAGTTGAGACTCTTTCATCTTATATTCCGTCCAAGGACCTGATTCACTACAAAGTGTAGTTTTCTCATGGCCGTGAGACTTGAAGCGTCCACCTTTAGGGAGAAGACCATGATGACGATGAGAGCTTCATACTCATCTTGGTTGTTTTGGTGTTAAACTCAAACTTCAAAGACTGTTATATCACGAGGTCGTCTGGTCCATCTAGAACTATTCTAGCACCACTTTCTTTCATATTTCAGGCATCGTCCAGTAGGGAGTCTCCTAATTGACTGGTGAACTAAACTCTGCCAGGAAGTTGGCTAGCAGTTGCAATATAATGCTTCATTGGGTACATATTGGATATCATACTCATGTAACACTAGTGACTAGGTAATCATCCTTCTTACGAGATCTGGATACTTCAGAACCTGGAGAATAAGGTAATTGGTTTGTACCATGACACACTACCCTTAGAAATTCCGTATAAGCTTCCTCGCAGTTACATGACCGTCAGACCAATCTTTTAATTTCGAATATTTGGTTTTGACTCCTTTTAACACTTTGCTAATGAAACAGACGGGCTGCTCAACTTTAGTTTTTTACTGGATGGGCACATAGATCATCACATTATTAGTAACCAACAGATACAAATAGAGGGATGCGTCCACCTATGGGCATGTCAATACGAACAACGTTACAAGGAAGGCCTTTAGATTGGAGAATGCCTCCTCACACTTCTCAAATTTTGAACCTGTTCATCAATATTTGCCAGTTTCTCCTCACCCACCTTACGCTTCCTCTTGGATAATATTTTCACGGTGGAATCAATGGCGAAGCGATGAAAAATCACCCTGGTATACATCCCGACATGTATGTGGGACCCATGTGAATAAGTCATCATTACTTCTAAAAATGGAGACCAACTGCTCTCCCTCAGCTTTAGATAGAGAGATACCTAGTTCGGTGACATAGGAATATAAGGGCCTAATATGGACCTCTTTTAGATCCTCGTTGGGAATGAACCTTTCATTTGCTGCCTTCACTTTGGGATCTAAACTTGTGGCATCTATTTCCTGCATGCTTGGCTATGGGATGGTGACCACGACCATCTCCTCTCTTTTTATTTTGAGACTTCTTTGATAATATCCATGTGTGGGCTTCTGAATATTGATGTTGTATGGTGATGGACCTCATTAGGTTAAGGGTGGGCTTCTGAATATTTATGTTGTATGGTGATGAGACGTCTACTATGAGGTACTTGACTTTGTCTATCTTTGCACCCGCGTCCAACCCGAACACCATCTTGAGCGTTATCTGACCTTTCACCTATAAATGTTTGCCAAAGAGACCGACTAGAGAACCTTGGAACATTCAGATGTCTTTTGGATTGAGTCAAAGTCTCTCAATAGCGTCCAATAAAAGAACTTTTGCCGAGCTTCCGAGGTCGATCAACACCCGTTTTATGTCCTAATCATCACATTGCACCGTAATGACCATGTGATTATTTTTATGAAGGAGGATGGCAATAATATCATTAAGGGAAAAGTGATTTCGAATTTTGGTTCCGTCGCCAAACATGCCTCAGGGCTAGTAAGTATGATGTTCCGTCATAATCTGCATGACATATTTCTGACGAGAAGAGTTGGATTCTCCACCACCGATGAATCCTCCTGCGATGGTGTTGTTTAGAACTTTTGCACAATGTACCTCCATCTTGTGAAAGAAGGTGGTTGTGGTGTTTGGAAAATGGTAATGACTATGGCCTAAGTTAGTTATATCGAGTCCTACAGTGGGCCTCAATTGTACTTGCTAAAAAAATGTACAGTGATGATAACCTTGTATTTTGAGGGTTATTTATGATGTTAAGAGTTGTTGATGGCGTTTAGAGGTAGCTCACACATAGTAATGAGAAGCTCAATATATGTGATTTTGGGTGAAAATGATTCGATCCCTTCCAATCTAAAGTTGGGGTATTTATAGAGGCCTATTGGGTCTGAATCTTTAGACCTAAGGAGTGGTTATTCTCCCTCTTCCCTCTGAAACATGGGATATGTGGGGGTCGTTATTTCTCTTATAATTATCGAGAATGTGGTATTCCTTCTTCATTGATCTTTCTATTTCATTAGTATGAAAGGATACGTCATTCCCCACACTTTATAAGCGGGTGAGAGACAAACCGACTAAAACCAAATACATGTGAGTGATTTCAACTAGTAGGCGACCAAAAGCACGTCTTTAGATGGCCTGTGGCGCTACCCTTGAGCTCTCCCGACATCAATATGTCTTATTTTCCTTGCTTCCTATTAGATTACCTTTCCTTAAGCATAATGAAATTATCCCAGTACATTAGTGATATAGACACATTATAAGGTGGGAATGCACATGTAAAAGAGGAAACATAAAATTACACGAAAGAAAGAAAAAAATATAGCCAAGCATAAAGTGTCACATAAATCAAACAAAGAGAATAATCACTAACTATTTATGCAAATAGTTAGACAAAGTTAAATTTTATAAGCAACAATTTAACCAATAACACTAGTGTTTACTTATGAATATCACATTTGTATTCTTATGAATATCACATTTGTATTCTTAGCACAGATATTTAAGGAGATTATTTACATATTTTTTTATCTTTTAATCTTTTTGTGATATTTATATTTATGCATTTTTTAGTTAAGTAATTGGTTTTGTTCGATTTTGAAAGAATCTGATACTCAAATTGATTAAAAATATATTAATTGATTTTAAATCGGATAGCACATTTTTGCAATAAAACTCAAGCCGAATCAAATCAATAATGGTTTGAATTAAATTGAACGAATACATTAGAAACAAATATGCAAAATATTTTTAAAAGATATTTAATTCGCATCAACTAATTTTTTAAAATAATATAAAATCTGTAAGTTTTTATTTTTTCATATAAGTTGTTAATATCACAAATGGCGTTTCATGGTTTTCTTCTTGAAGTTAAATTTTGTATACTATATTATATTATACTAATTAATTATGATTGATTCGGGTAGATGAGATTGCGGGTAGAATTTTAAAAATCTATTATCTGAACTAATTATTAACGAATTTCATTTGTTCGATTCGATTTTTGTCCGAACTAAAGAAATGTCCGACTTAAATATCATAGTTTAGTTTGAATTATAATTTGATTTGAATTTGACCGAATCAATAAACACCAATAAATATTCCCATAATAGAGGGACATTCTTTCTCGATATAATTGTTTAAAAAATCATGATTAAATTTATTCATCGGCTTCTTAACTAATTTTTAAATTTCGACAATATAAATATTAATGTATTTTTTTCTTTTGTTAGAATGTGAAATCTCTATATCATGTTAATAGACTTTTATTAAAAATGTGATTATATAATATTTATTTCTTTAACTACGTTATTTCTTTCAATCTAAAGAAAATCCTAATTCTATATCCTCTATCTAGATTGTTTGGTTCCCTTTTGTTTTTGTTGATTGTCTTCTTTGCTAAATGACTGACAACAACGTGGTCCACGCGGTAGCTATGTTTGGATGAATTATTGTGTCTTTCTAACTAAGGAGTTCATTTTTAATATCTTAGTCGATCTTTTTTAGTAAATGATTATACGTCAAAAGATTTTTTCAACATTTAAAAAACATATGATTAAAATTCTATAGAATTATAAAATATATTTTAAAAAAGCTATATTTGAGGGCAATAATTTATTTTCACTCTTTCAGTATAACCAGAAATTTTACATTTAAATTCATTCATAGACATTCGATAATTTTAATTTTTGTGAGAGAATGCTTGTCGTAATTCACTCTATATGCATTCGGCCAACATAATTTACTCTTGAATGTTATCTCAATTAAATAATTAGATACAACAAATTATAATTTGTAATTAATTTATATTTATAAAGGATTTTCTCCGTTTGAGTTTTACATGTTCTCAATAGCCAATACAAAGTATCTTAGATTATTTTATTTAGCGTGCTATCTAGGAGTTATCTAAGGATAGGGATAAGAATAAGTCATACTAAGGTCTATGATATTAGCCTATACAAACTCAGATTATGCCAATTTTATTTTAAATAAAAATAACATAACATTTTTATGAGTCTGTTTAATTAAAAAAAGACTAGGTCATAAATCATAAATAAATTTAAGTCTATTAGACAAATTTATTTGAATAAATATAAATTATTTTAATTTTATTATACTGTAATTTTTATATTTTGAATTAAAATACACAAATAAAACTTAATTATCAAGTTAAAAAATTTTATGAACAATGTCGTAAATTATTTTCATAAGTTCTCTTAAATAAATAGTATCACAAAACTTATGTTATTAAATAAACTCAAATAAATAAATAAAAACAAATATTTCATCTTATTGATATTTTAATTTATTAATCTATTTAAAGTGTGTAGTTCAAATATAGCTAATAGGTTAAGGATATAATATTTATATGTAGAAGAGAAATTATGATAAGATATAAAAGATTAGGGGTGGCAAAACGGGCCGCCCGCTCCGCCTTATGCCCGCCAAAAAACGAGCGGGGCAGGCATGTCCGCCAAGTAAAATGGGCATAAAAGTCATGCCCACCCCGCCAAGATGGCGGGTTGGCGGGCGGCGGGCTTACCCGCCTATTTTTATTTATATTTTTTTAATAGATTAATAGTTTTTTTTTACCTTTTAATTAAACTTTTCACTTATTTTTTAAAACAATTTTTTATAAAAGTAATTTTTTAAGAAATTTACTTAAAAAATATTACATATATTTATAAATAAATATATAAAATAAACCATCAAAAATTGGAATTACTAGAATTAACTAAAAAAAGAATGAGTTTTGGAGGAGGATGGGGCTTTGGCGAGCGGCGGGCTTTGGCGGGCGGCGGGTTTTGGCAGGGCGGGCTATGGCGAGCGGCGAGTCTAAAATCCCAACCCAACCCGCCATTTTTTGGCGGGTGCGCGGGCGATCCGGCGCGCCCCGACCCGTTTTGCCACCCCTATAAAAAGATGATATAAGATGCTTACTTTCTAAAGATTCTTGAGTGATAGAAGAACCTGAGTTGTGAATTGTACTATCAAGTAAGTTGCAATGATAGTTTTGTAGGGATGAGAGAGATTTCACAATTCTAGTGGATCTTCTAAGTTGAAGATAATTGGTAGGTGAGGTATGTATAGGATTAGAGGAACTGTGCATATCGGTGGAATTTGTAAAATTATGGTGAGAAGGTGAAATAGAAGTGTGGGAAATTTTTTGAGATGATTTATTTTGAGAGTGTGGAACAAGTGTTGTTGCTTCTAAGATGACATGTATAGGTTCATGGGAATGGGGTTAAGACATGGAAGTAAAATCAAATAAATCATCTAGAACATAAGTATTATAAGTTTCAGAAGCAGTAAGATTTAAATCTTCTTCATGTGACTTAGTTTGATAAGGAAATATGTGTTTAAAAAACATGAGTTCTCTTGAGGGAAAAAATTCTTTTGAATGCAAGTCAAAAAGTGTGTGTCCATTGATACCAGTTTTAAAATTCAAATATATGCATTTTCTAGATCTAAAATCTAATTTCTTTCTATTTACTTGAAAAGTAGAAGCAAAACATAAAAAAAAAAAAAAAAAAAAATCATTAAAAAAAAACTTATATCAAGTAAGGATTTATGTAGAACATGATAAGGTGACTTGTTGTGCAAGAAATGAGTTGACAATCTATTTATGACATGAATCAAATGGCAAACTGCATAAAACCAATTATTTTTGGCAAATCTGCTTGAAATAAAAGAGCTTTAGTGATGCCTAGAATGTGTTGGTGCTTCCTCTCGACAATATCATTTTGTTGAGGAGTACCAACACAAGAAACTTGATTAAAAATACCAGTTTCATTATAAAAATATTTAAGAATAAATTCAGTTGCATTATCTGATCTTATGCACTTGATTTTTTTCTTTAAATCGTGTATGGACCATAGAAACAAAAGACTTAATGAGATTAGAATTTTTTAGTTCCATCTCATGAGAAATATCCAATAAATATACTTTTATCATTAACCACTATGAGAAAATATTTATGACTATTCATTGGAGGAATGGATAAAGGACCACAAATGTCCATATGAATTAAGTTAAAATTTGCAATAGATTTATAAGTACTATTGAGAAGAAAAAAAAGTCTTTTATATTTTTGTATAAAAACACATATAACTAGAATGCACAATTTTAACAAAGAGAAAACTTTTATTTATTTCAATCAGTTTGTCATTTGAAGGATGACCAAATCATAAATGTTAAATATTACAATCAACTTTCTGTCCTAAACTAGAGTTCACAATAGAATTGACACAATTTTTCTATCATAAGGTGTATGTTTTTAAAGAATGGACATTGAAAGATGATGGTGTATGTAGTATAGTAACTAATGGATAACTCAGAATGTATGATCCACCTCTCAATTTACTTGCACCAATTATCTTTTTGGAGTAAGTATTATGTATCAAACCATTTGAATTATCAAAAAAAGTTGGTATTTGAGATTTTGAGTCAATTTTGTAACACATATCTTAATATATATAAATGGAAGGTTGTCATGATGGCAACCCTAGCCACGTGTCATCATGATAGTCATTCCTAGCAAAAACCCTACAGTGTTATTTACTTATTTGACCCTACACCTAATGTGTTATTTACTAATTTGACCCTATATTAAAAATAAATAAATAATAATAATATAATATTTCGGCACTACTATTAATAATAATCATATAAATAATAATATAATAATATATAATAATATAATATATAATAATACTATCCAGATAACAATATTAGAAATAATTTTGTTTATAAATATTATAATTTTTTGTGTATTATACAATAGCCAAAAATAAAAAATATAAATACAATTTTAATAAATGTATAATAATATCATAACAATCAACATAATATTAATAACATTAATAAAATACAATTTTAATAAAAAAAATTAATCTAAAAATAATTTAAAAAATTAATTAATATAAAAAATACATAAAAATATGAGTAACTAAATCCAAGTATTTAGAACCTATCATTTTTCACTGAAAATGAAAAGATAATTTATTTATAATGAATTTTATAAAAATTAAATAACATAAAATTATATAAAAATATGGGTAATTAGAATGAGTATTATATATATTATTAAAATGTTATTAAATTAAAAATACATGAACTTCTTTAGAAAAATAATATATTTAAAGTATAAAACGTTTTTATATTTCATGATTTTTTACGATTATAATTTAAGATATCTAAGAACATTTTGATGAAATCATTGAATTAATGGAATCAATGTAAATAGGTGTCATTAGTAAATAAATTAGAGGATTTGGGGTGACAAAATTAATGAGAGAATGTTAAAAAGGAAGACTTTGATGTAATTAGTTAATTAATTTTTATTACAAATTTTTTAATTTTATTTACATTGTTATTATATTATTTTATTCTTAATATCTACCAACAATATTTGTTTTGGTTACTATCAATGAAGTTTCTAATAATCATTTTACAAATAATTTTAAAAGTTGAAGCAATTTAAAATTTATATAAAGTAATGTAAAATAATTTTATTCTTACTCTATTTTTTTTGTAGTAAATTGTATTTTAGTAGTAATTATTAATTTATATAATTTTTTGTTTTTATATTTTAATGTTATCATAATTATATTGTATATCAGTTACGATTTATTTTAAGTACAACTATCCGTTACAAATTTCTAATTATTGTAAAAGTTAATGTTTATAAAAGAAAGAGTTTAATGAAACGGTTAATTCAATGAAAATTTAAATTATAAATTCAATCACACAAATATATAAATTAAATTTAATAGTTTGTAATTTCTTCATAAATTCAATCAAAATATATGTGATGTTTTATTTCCTTCCATAATATCATTTTATTATTCTTAAACTGTCAATTTGTCCCACCTTCTATCTTAAATAGATAAACTCCTCTTGCTGTCTTCATGACACGCATATTTTAGAACATGCATAAAATGGAAAAGCATGAGATGAATGGGCAAATTATTCAACACCTATAAAAAACAAACTTGCTTTTTCTATCTTTATCTAATCATGAAAGGTTTCATTTTTTTTTTACAACAATTCAAATCAATTTCATATCCATATTTTTCTCTATAAATTTTAATTTTATTGTTTTGATCATATTCCAATTCATTTTATAAATATTAATTTGATCATGTTTAAATTCATTTCATACTTATAAGTATCAAAATATAGTATGAAGATCAAAATATAAGTATCTTACTCTTACAATCATTTGGAGCATCACAAATTTAGAAACTGAGTTCAAATATTTTTTTGTATTGATTTTTATTTATTTTTGTGGGTTTAATTTCCTTCCTCTTTCTTCACAAATCTAAAATAACTATATTTTCTTTCTGATAAATATTTATTTCTTTCTTTAATATAAATTCTAATTATTATTTTAATCATATTTTGTACTCATAATTATTTTGATATAGATTGTTTATTGTCTTTGTAATAAACATTCACATAAATTTACATGTCTAGCTGTTTTATAGTTTATGGTCTCTACAGATAACAATCTTAGAATGAAGATTGAAATATACACTGTCATTGCTTTCGTCTAGATCTAACCATACCAATTAAATTATTTTTTTAATTAATTTCCTTCTTTTATTTATGATTTCTTTCGAATATAACCATATAAATAATATTTAATTTTCATTTAATTGTTATGAACATATTTTTTAAAAATTCTTCTATAAATTGACTTATTATTCTATATTTTATTCTGCTGCATTAAAAAAACTACAATTATGAGGGGATGTGTCAGTTGAGAAATATAGAATATGAAAATAATAAAGATTTTAACATTTAGGGAGTTGGTAGTGACAAAAATAAATGATATAGCCGCGCATCGCGCGAGTCACAATCTAGTAAGGATAAATGAAAATTTGGCTACGTATAGAACATTAGTCAACAAGAAATTTTGATCAAACAATACGGTTCCTCAAAATTGGTGGCAACTAAGGAACCAATTGGTAATGTTATGGTTACGGGCTTAATTATCTTCATGCAGTAAATTTTTTTTTGGAAAAATATACATGGTCAATAGCACCAGTATCTAAAATCAAAGTTTCAGTTCTAATGAAAGTGGGAATTGCATAAATAATACCTATTTTTGAATTGGATTTTGTGGCAAAGTGATTCACACTATGAGATGGCAATTGTGATGATTGTTCAAGTAATACCAATAAGGCTTTATGCTGCTGATATGAAGTGAAGGCTAATAAACTATAACCTTTCTCATAGTGATGTTTTTCATTAGTCTCAAAATGAGAACCATCATCTTGATTTTTATCATTGGCCAAGTTATTGATAGTACCATATTGTTGCTAAAGTGTTGGATAATCATGCTTCTTGAAGCATGTATCTTTGGTAAATGTCTGTCTTTTTTGTTGAACAAGTAAAGAGTAAATTTTACAAATGTTAGGAAAATTCTCACATGATTTGAGATCTAACAATAGAATATTGATCATTCAATTCTTTAAAAAATTTAATAACTTAATCAAAATACTTGTAGCTATGAATCTTGTCAATGGATGGGCAATTAATATCACATTCATAAACAATAATTGAAAAAAAAAAGACCAATTCTTACCACAACATTTTCAATTTTGTGTAATAATAAGAGATGGAGAAATCACCTTTTTTTTAGGTACATATTTCCTCCTGAATATCTAAAATTATGAAAATATCTCCATGATAGAACCTGTCTCATCTCTTTCCAAATGCTAGAGGCAATTTTCATCCATAATATGCTTTGAGAGATTTCTGAATCAACTAAATTATTGAGCCCAAACATGATCATAGTTTTGCGCCCATCTCAAGTTATCGAATCACATTCTTCACCAGGTGGTCTTGACAAAGATCCATAGATAAAGTGAAACTTAATTGAAGGTTGAGATTACTATAATAATCCTAACTTAATTGAAGGATGGTTCTAATACAATAACAAATCATCTTTGTTAGCTTTGGTCTGGTGAGCTATTGTTACCAATGTTTTTTTCAGATATGATAGTACAAAAATAATGCTAGGCATGGCAAGGTTAAGCCCAATGTAACTGCTTCTATTGGTTGAATAATGTAACATGTTCAACTTTCAGGTAACTATCCCACCAGAACATCTCAAATCAATATGACAGATTTCTCATATATAAAAGCTTTTAATGTTAATATTCACACTCTCAAAGCTCCTTTTATTAAAGAAGTTAGTTGGGACCCTCTTATCCAGGGTTGGTAGTTATATAAATGCAATTATGATGGGGCTTTTAATCGTGGTACGCTTGCTTCTGGATGTGGAGGTATTTTTAGAAACTATAATGGTGATTTTTTGCTGGCTTTTGCTGAGAAGCTTAACTCTGACTCTTCTATTCATGCGAAGTTTGTAACTATTATTAAAGTGATTGCAATTGGTATTAGTCATGGTTGGTTAAAACTTCAGCTTGAGACAAATTCTAGCATGGTGGTCAAAGCTTTCTTCAACCCTCTGTTAGTCCATTGGAAGCTTAGGAGCCGATATAACTTTTGTATGAATACTGCTAACTTTTCTAACTTAGTAATCATGCACATATATAGGGAATGAAACACTTGTGCCGATTATTTGGCGAATTTTGCGCTCAACCCTAGTTCAATCACTTTTTCTGATTTCATTCCTTTCCATATTAGAAAGGAATTTATAAAGAATAAGTTAGACATATCTTTCTTTAAATTTTCTTAGTTGTCTTGGGGTTAACTTATTCCCTATTTTTTATCCGTTTCTTTTATCAATATATTGTTCTTTATATAAAAAACTAATGTGATTGTTCTTTAAATTTTTCTCTTTTTAATTGAGTTTTGGCCTATTCCCTTATTTTTTGTGTATCTTTTTTCTCTATCAATGTATGGTCTTTATTTAAAAAATGTTATACATATAAACTCAATTCAACGAGTGCTAGAAAAACCTATTTTTAAGTCTTTCTATAACACATAACTTTTTAATAAATAAAATACATATGAATTTTCATTTTTAAAATGAATTTTGAATAAAATTATGAGACTCATGTGTTTCGTCAATAAAAAAAATTAAATAACGTTAAAAATGTCACTAATTAATTAAGATTCATACTTGTGTCATTGATAACAATAAATTTTAAAAATATTTTTACAAAAATAATTTTGTCATTTAAAAAAAAAATTGACACAACTTATTATCTGTTGAGGTTCTATTTCTATTTCTATATATGAACATAGAAATAACAAGATATTATATAACAAAATCATACTACTATACAAAATTTTTAGAGAACGTTAAAAAGAGGGTGACCACCTATTCAGATTTCTCGACACATTACATAAAACAACAAATCATGTACAGTATATGCCATTATACATGTGAACAATGTTGTTATATCATCTAATATTTATAAATAAAAAATAATTTTATTTTGCCTATTTTCGTAATATAAATATATGTTATTGGAGATCATATCTTCCATCCCATTTCCATAGCTTCTTTCCCTCCCAACCTCTTCCTCTACTCTTTCAAACCACAAACATTAAGAGTAAAGGAAGAAACACCAACACATAATAAACCCAACATGTTTATGCAACAAAGTTACGTATCAAACTTAAGACCAAACTGTCTCACCTTGCACAAGCCATGTCTTCATGGCATTGGAAGTAGTAGTAACCAAACATGTTTTAAGGTTGGGTCTTCAAGGCCATTGTTGACAAAACAAAAGAATGAGAGTAAGTTTAAAAGAAACCAGTGCAATAAAATCAAAGCTGTGGCTGTGAGTGAAGAAGCAGTAGACAAGAAAACAGTGAAAGTCAAAGCTACAGTAACTGTTCAACCAACACTTGGAGGACTTTTCAGAGAAGTGGGTGCTAGAGGGTATGATGACTTCAAGGATTTGTTGGGTAAATCAATTCTCTTGGAGTTTGTTAGCATTGAGCTAGATCCAGGTGAGTTCTTCTTAATATTTATTTAATGGAAAACTATGTTTAAATTTTTTGTCATTTAGTACTGGATATTTGTTTTGTTTCTTGATCAAAAAAAATACTTATTTTGTCTATTCCATTTATTTTGTTTTGGTTTATTCCATTTTTTAATTTTAAATTAATTTAAATTAGTTTAAGATTATATTTTATTTGATTTAAAATTTAAATATAATTTGAATTCAAATTTAAAATTAGAATTTAATTAATAAAATAATAAAATCCATAAAATAGTAAACATATGTGAGTTTAAGTAAATACAAAATTAAATGAAACAATCATTTACTTTTTTTTAAACTAGCAAATATCCTTCATTCAATAAAAATCAATTATCGAATAAATTAACATATAATAAATAAAGTCAGTCCAATTTATCTAAAGATTTAAAATGACTTTTAAAATAATTAAAAAAGAAATCAATTTTGTAGATCTAAGTTTTAATCTATGGTTCAAGAAAATAAGAAGTATTTCTTTTACCTACTTATATATATATATATATATATATATATATATATATATATATATATATATATATATATATATATATATATATATATATATATATATATATATATATATATATTATATATTTTTAATTAAGTTTGACCTTTTTTTAAATATTTTTTATTTAAAATCCTAAATAGGAACTTGTTGGAGTTGGACCATGGACTGATCTTGATTATAAATGAGACACAAGTTTTTTATCTTAAAACAAAGTATAAATTACTTAAAAAGCACTATAAACATGTGTTAAAGACAATTATCATTTATCAGTCAAGTTTTTCTTAATAATATGGACTTATAAATTATAATTAAAAAAATCTCTATAAGCTGGCCTGTTGGTTTGGTTTCTTGTCTTGTCTTGCCAAAGAAACTTTTAATTACAAATTATTTTAGTACCACAAAATCTAATATGCCTTATCTTGTAAACGAAACACTTTTCTTTGGCCTCTCAAAAATTCATCCGTTTGGTTTCAGCATCTAATCTATAATTCTTATTATGATAATGAAGTATGAAGACAAAATCATGATAGTTTCCGTTAAAACAAGCTAAAAATTTATTACTTAGTTTGTAGTAAAAATAAAAGTCATTAATTAGTTTAAATTTTTGCCAAAAGAGTTACTAATTAGTTACTTGTAATTTTGTGTCATCGTTTTTCATACAAAAGAGACAAACTTGGAGAAGAAAAGAATCAAAGGTTACGTCCACTTGACGCATCGATCAACAAAAGAGATTAAGTATGAAGCTGATTTTGATGTACCAGCAAACTTTGGTGAGATTGGTGCTGTTCTTGTGGAAAATGAGCATAAAAGAGAAACATTTATGAAGGAAATTGTTCTCGATGGCTTTCTCACTGGTCCTATTAAATTTGCTTGTGATTCTTGGGTTCATTCCAAGTTTGATAACCCCCAATTGAGAGTGTTTTTCTCCAACAAGGTATATTTATCGTAGTAGTGACGTAACTAACTTGTAACAAACTTAACTAACTAATAACTAATTATAAATATTACAGCTAACGTAACTAACTCTTTTTGAATAGTCATATTTGCCATCTGAAACACCGGAAGGATTGAAAAGGCTAAGAGAAGGCGAACTGGTAACTTTACGAGGCAATGGCCAAGGCGAACGCAAGATTTTCGAACGTATATATGATTACGACGTGTATAATGACCTTGGAAATCCAGACAAGGATATCCATCTCAAGAGACCTGTTCTTGGTGGCAAAGAACATCCGTACCCGAGACGTTGTAGAACTGGAAGGCCTCGTTGCGCTACAGATCCGTTGTCGGAGCAACCAAGTAACAAAGTCTATGTTCCGCGAGACGAAAGCTTCTCGGAAGTAAAGCAAGTTACATTTTCTGCAAATACGTTACAGTCGGCTCTCCACGCACTTGTGCCTGTTCTGAGAACATCTGCAGTTGACAAAAATCTTGGATTCCCTGTTTTCTCAGCCATAGATGATCTTTTCAATGAAGGATTTAACTTGCCTCCTCAACAACAACATGATTTCAAGACTGCTTTGCCAAGGTTGGTCAAGCTTGTTCGAGATGCAAGAAATGACATTCTTCGTTTTGAAACTCCGGCTACAATGGACAGTAAGATATTTATACTTCTTTGCTCATGTTTAATGCGATTGCGAGTATAGAATTTACAAATTATTTATGTGATTATTTGAATATGGCAGAGGACAGATTCTTTTGGTTTAGAGATGAAGAATTTGGAAGACAGACTATAGCTGGTCTTAATCCTTGTTGCATCCAATTGGTTACGGTATACTTCTAGCACAAGATACCTTTTTTATTTATTATTTTTTTTAAGAAAATCGAAACTCAACGATGATCATTGATAATTTGCTATAAAAAAAATCATGTAGGAATGGCCATTGAAAAGCAAGCTTGATCCTAATGTTTATGGTCCTGCGGAATCGGCGATAACCACTGATATAGTCGAGAAACAAATCAGAGGATTCTCTACAGTAGAAGAAGTATGTTTTTGTTTAACACTACTAAAATGTAATAATTATATAAGTGTTATTTTATCTTACTAATACTAATGAAATTTAAATGATTCGATACAGGCTATCAAACAGAAGAAGTTGTTTGTCTTGGACTACTACGATTTTTTCTTGCCATTAGTAGAGGAAGTTAGAAAACTTGAAGGAACAACATTGTATGGATCAAGGACACTGTTCTACCTGAATGAAGACGGCACGGTGAGGCCATTGGCGATCGAGCTAGCTCGCCCGCCTATAGGTAAAAAGCCATTATGGAGGCAAGTTTTTATACCTTCTTGGCATTCAACTGAAGTATGGCTTTGGAGGCTTGCCAAAGCTCATGTCCTTGCTCATGATGCTGGCTACCACCAACTTGTTAGTCACTGGTTGAGAACTCATTGTTGTACAGAACCATACATCATTGCAACAAACAGGCAACTGAGTGCAATGCATCCAATCTACAGATTACTACTTCCACATTTTAGATACACAATGGAAATCAACGCACTTGCGCGTGAAGCACTGATAAATGCTGATGGAGTAATAGAGAGTAGTTTCACTCCTAAACAACTTTCCATCTTAGTAAGTTCAATAGCCTATGATAAACACTGGCAATTCGACTTACAAGCCCTTCCCAATGACCTTATCCATAGAGGATTGGCAGAAAAAGATCCAAATGCCCCTCATGGCTTGAAACTGGCTATAGAAGATTACCCTTATGCAAATGATGGCCTTGTTCTTTGGGATGCTATCAAATCTTGGGTCACTGATTATGTCAACCACTACTACAATGATGATTCAAGAACTGTTGTGTCAGATAAAGAATTACAAGCATGGTGGAAAGAGATTAGAACTGTTGGTCATGGTGACAAAAAGGATGAACCTTGGTGGCCTAATTTGAAAACAAATGAAGATCTTATTGAAATAGTGACGACCATTGTTTGGATAACATCCGGACATCACGCAGCGGTGAACTTTGGTCAGTACACTTACGCGGGCTATTTTCCTAATAGACCGGCTATTGCGAGAAACAACATGCCCACAGAAGACCCTTCTGATCAAGAATTGGAACTTTTCTATGATAAACCAGAAGTAACATTGTTGAAGTGTTTCCCTTCACAAATTCAAGCTATGACGGTGATGACTGTGTTGGATATTTTGTCTAGTCATTCGCCGGACGAGGAGTATCTTGGACAAACAGTTGAGCCAGCGTGGGAAGAGGAACCAATGATTAAGGCTGCTTTTGAAAAGTTCCAAGGAAGGTTGATGGAGCTTGAGGGTATAGTTGATGAGAGGAATGCTGATAAGAATCTGAAGAATAGAAATGGTGCTGGGATTTTGCCTTATGAACTTTTGAAGCCAACTTCAGAGCCTGGTGTAACAGGAAAGGGTGTTCCATATAGTATCTCTATTTGATTTGAACACATTGTGTATGAACTTGACTTGTATTTGTATGTGTTGTCTTGATCTGTAATGTTCTATTTTGAGCTCACTTTAATGTAATTGACAGTAACTCTGAATAAAGTTTTAATGTACAACCAAATATATTTGGCTGTAACATTATATTCAATCCAACTTGATAACATCTCTAATCAACTTCCATTATGCTTCTTTAATATGTGTCTATAATTTGGATAAAAGTATTACTCTCATCAGATTGAATTTACAAGATGATATTGATCCTTTCTATTATGTTATGTATCCTTCAAACATAAAAATTCAAAAAGGAGATAAAATTAATGACCAAGCAAAAGCTGTAACTTGCAAATCAAGTAATATAGAATTAGTGAATGATAAATACATAAAAGGGAGAGAAAGTTTTGCTCAAAATTGTTTTTCACTTAATCTTCACACAGCTTATGAATATTACAATGCATTACATGAAAGACATAGAGATAGTTAGGTTTTATAATTGCTTGTGATTTAAGTAACTTATATGAGTCACAAGCTAACCAATTTAACTAACTACCTAACCAACTCCTAATTAATTCTAACCCTCATTTAGAATCTATTATGGACCGACAAAATCGACTCCGGCCAATTATCAGAAAGGGGTTCCACTCCTTCCTGAATCTTCCATCGCACGAAGATTATCATCGCAAAGATCACAATAGATCTCAACTGGAAGTACATCTAACGAATAGGGGTTTCACTCTTCTGTCTCGCACACTTACTGGAGCGTTGGAGTGCTAATCTTTCACCCCCACCCACTCCACCGTACCGAAAGCTGTGATCCACCATCACCGCCATTCCTCCTCTCATTTCTGGTTCTAGAACGAAACATAATCATTACATCAAAAATAAAATCACTTATCAAGTTGTGAATTGGATGGTGAAAAATAAGTCTGTACACTTATCAAATCTCTCCAACTTTCCATTTTGTTTGTCCTCTAGCAAAATACAAACAATTGTATGGTTTTCAATAAAAATAATCACAATAACTAATGGTCTAAAAGAAACATGTTTTTCAATAACTTACATGGATTTGTGAGCAGCCAATTCTAGATAACCAGAACGAATTTATCAAAACAAAACATGTATATAAATACGTTTTTATATATCAAAGAATACAATCAAATATTTAATCAACATTCAACATTCATTATTTATTTAAAGTCATTGTCAAAACAAAGCATATATACTAATAATTTCCTATATGTAATTGATGGTAGTCGTTATTACGTGAATTTTTTGAGGAAATTCGGATGAATTTGGAGGAATAATGATCAAAAGTCATGTAAAAGATTGAGAATTGAGCAAAAAGCCAAGACAAGAAAGACACATAATTTACTTTTAGATTTCTCGCGCACGCGGTGCATCCCATTGCGGCCTGACGAGGCTTGCATTGTGGCGCAATATTGACTTGACGCGGCGCGATGAGACGCTTTTTGGGTGTCACGATTTTTGCTATTTAAAAGGCTGTTTGGCTATTTCTTTAGAGTTCTGAATCAGAGATAGAAAGTGACAGCTAGGGATATTCAAGAGGTGATTTTATAGTACATTGGAGTCATTGGAGAACAATTCTTCCATAGATTTTGATGATGAATACTTCTCCACTCATGGTATTTGTTAATTTATCAATGAGTAGCTAAGTTTCTCTAGATTAGGTCTTTTTGAGATGAAACTTATTTTTTACTCTGTTGGATCATATGTTTGATGAGTAATTTTAATGTTATTATTTTATTTAAATTGTTCTTGTATTTAATGTTTTTTGTCGCTTACAGGCGTACGAATCGATCTAAATAATTAGGGGTTTCTGGCCGTTATAGTCTATTTATGTGATATAGGAAACTTATTCAACTTTATAATTAACTAAGGACATGTAATTAGAAGTTGTTGTTTATGAATTAACACGCTTAGAACGCCTAATTTAACCTTGAATTGACCTGAATTAGAGAATTATTGTATGAATTAGTGAGCTACACACCAAAGAATTGAGTGTAGTGGTTATGTTAATTTGCTATGAGATAATACTTTAATTGAAACTCAATAAATACACACTTCATCAACCGGTAAAAGTAAAGAGAATCAATAGTAAAGACCTAATCGACTTTCGCATTTTAAATTTTATCTTTTTAATTTTTCGTTTTAAACACCTTTAGTAACGAAAAATCCCATCTTTAATTACTTCATTCAGCACGTAATTTTTTTTGTTAAATTACAATCCTAGTGAAAACGATCTTTTTATAATTATTTCGACACTATCAATACACTTACTGAGAAGTCATCAATCATTCTATAATTAGAGAACAACTACCTTTATTTGAAAGATTTTGTTGATAACAATATAAATATAATTAAGAACAATTGACACTCTAATATAATTTATTTTCATGTGTAGCATATTTACAATTATCTATATGAAATAAAGACATTATCAAATGCAAAAGAAATGATCAATTATACTTAAGAAAATAAGTGATCATTTATATTCAGGAAAAGAATTATCATCTTTCCTCAAAAGGTAAGAAAATGTTCATCTATACTAGAAGGCAATAAATAATCATTTGTATCAGAAATTGCAAAAACCATGCTCAATGAAACGGATATTGCGAAATACTTTTGTGCAGAATTATTAAATATGTTGTGTTATGTTGAAAAGTAGAATTTATATCTTACATATCTTAAACAAAACTCCTTATGATTTGCTCAAAGAAGAAACTGAAGAAGGGTAAGAAAAAGTTCAATAAAAGAAGAAATTGGTCTACTTCAAACAAAAGGCCAAGATTTATGACGTTGAATCCTCCAAGAGAGGACGAGGTTTTGCCAACAAAAGAAAGAAGAAAGAATTTGACAAGAAGAAGATTCAATACGTCAAACGTAAAAATTTAGGACATTATGCTGTTGAATGTTGGCATGGTAAAGAGAAGAAGGCTCAAAAGAATGTAAAAGAAGCTAACAAGGCTAAAGTTGTGGATTCATATTCTGATGCAGTGATATTAATGGATGCAACATGTAAAGGCAATCTAGTTTGTGAGGATTAATATCTTGATATATGATGCTCCAATCACATTACTGGGCAAGAATGACTGCAATTAATTGATCAAAAAAGAGGCTAAGTTGCAGCTCTACTTTGTAGTACATTTGTTGATGAATATACCCATAATTTTGTGGATATACACCATCATGCTCAAGAGTGAAGCATTGCAATTATTCCAAAATTTCAAGATCTTGTCTGAAAAGGAGAGTGAAAGATCAATCAATATATTGAGAACTGATGGTGAAAGAGAACATACTTCAAAAGAGTTTGAAGTATATTGTGAAGGTCAATAAATTTTGCATGAAGTTACCTCACTATACTCTCCTCAACATAATGGATTGGCTGAAAGAAGAGACATAATAATACTTTACATGGTAGGACTAGGAGCATGTTGAAACGAAGGATGATGCATCCCCAGCTTTCCCGGAAACTGTGACCACATTAGCTTATTTATACATGTGTCCAATGAAGACGTTTCCAATGAAGGTAACCGAAGACGGATGTTGTGGAAAGAAGCCTAGTGTAACTCGCTTAATAGTGTTTAGCTCATCGTGTTTCAAACACATACCTGATACTAGAAGGAGTAAACTAGATGATAAAAGTGAAATCATATGTGCAACTCCAGTTGAAGCTAACCTCAAAATTGAGGACTACAGTGATGAAGAACAGATAGATGTAAAAGCAAACAAGCAAATAGTAGGTTCATTATGGTACTTACACAATAGAAGATCACATGATATCTGCTATGCATTAAAATTTATAAATAAGTTCATGAATGAACCTAGAAAATCTAAGCTCATGTGATGGCAGCTAAAAAAAGTTATGAGATATGTAAAAGGAACACTCAAGTCTTGGCCTGCTATTTCCTGCACAAACATATGACAAACAAGCTGAATTGATCGACTATTCCAACTCTGATTGGTGTGGAGATATAAAGGATAGAAGAAGCTCTTTGGCTACTGATTTCAATTCCATGGAGCCTCAATCTCTTGGTGCTCCAAGATGAAATCAGTGACATATCAACCGAATGTTAATTTATTGTACGACCCTTTAGTTAATTCAGATAAACTTGAGGAGTTGTGTTATGCTATTTATTTTAGTTTCGTAGTTGATAGAGAAGGTAGAGTTGGAAGGGTAGCGCTATTGTGGCTAGCAACTTTGAACTGCACTATAGTGAATTTCTCTTTAAACCACATTGATATTGAAGTTGATGATTCTGTAAAAGATAACTGGCGTATGACAGTTTTCTTCTACTATCCTGATCAGACTAACGGTAGAATAAATGTTTATCATAAGCAAAACTTTATTCGAAGTTACTGTCAATTGCATTACAGCGAGCTTAAAATAGAACACTCAAAGACCAAGACAACACAAGCAAGTACCAAACAAATTCATACACAATATGTTCAAATCAAATAGAGATACTATATGGAACACCTTTTCCTGTTACACCAGGCTCTGAAGTTGGCTTCAAAAGTTCATATGGCAAAATCCCAGCACCATTTCTATTCTTCAGATTCTTATTAGCATTCCTCTCATCAACTATACCTTCAAGCTCCATCAACCTTCCTTGGAACTTTTCAAAAGCAGCCTTAATCATTGGTTCCTCTTCCCACGCTGGCTCAACCGTTTGTCCAAGATACTCCTCGTCCGGGGAATGACTAGACAAAATATCCAACACAGTCATCACCGTCATAGCTTGAATTTGTGAAGGGAAACACTTCAACAATGTCACTTCTGGTTTATCATAGAAAAGTTCCAATTCTTGATCAGAAGGATCTTCTGTAGGCATGTTGTTTCTCGCAATGGCTGGTCTATTAGGAAAATAGCCCGCGTAAGTGTACTGACCAAAGTTCACCGCTGCGTGATGTCCGGATGTTATCCAAACAATGGTTGTCACTATTTCAACAAGATCTTCATTTGTTTTCAAATTAGGCCACCAAGGTTCATCTTTCTTGTCACCATGTCCAACTGTTCTAATCTCTTCCCACCATGCTTGTAATTCTTTATCCGACACAACAGTTCTTGAATCACCGTTGTAGTAGTGGTTGACATAATCAGTGACCCAAGATTTGATAGCATCCCAAAGAACAAGGCCATCATTTGCATAAGGGTAATCTTCTATAGCCAGTTTCAAGCCATGAGGGGCATTTGGATCTCTTACTGCCAATCCTCTGTGGATAAGGTCATTCGGAAGGGCTTGTAAGTCGAATTGCCAGTGTTTATCATAGGCTATTGAACTTACTAAGATGGAAAGTTGTTTAGGAGTGAAACTACTCTCGATTATTCCATCCGCATTTATCAGTGCTTCACGTGCAAGTGCGTTGATCTCCATTGTGTATCTAAAATGTGGAAGTAGTAGTCTGTAGATTGGATGCATTGCACTAAGTTGTCTATTTGTTGCAATGATGTATGGTTCTGTACAACAATGAGTTCGCAACCTGAACAAATACGAAAACCAAATGAGCTATGTTTATTGTTTTTTATTTTCAATCCTAGTATATATTAGAGGTATAGTGTTTCATACCAATGACTAACAAGTTGGTGATAGCCACCATCATGAGCAAGGACATGAGCTTTGGCAAGTCTCCAAAGCCAAACATCCGTTGAGTGCCAGGAAGGCGTATACACTTGCCTCCACTGTGGCTTTCCATTCATCGGCGGACGAGCTAGCTCAATCGCTAATGGTCTTAACGCACCTTCGCGTGTAAGGAAGAACAAAGTCCTTGATCCATACAATGTTGTGCCTTCAAGTTTTCTAACTTCCTCTACTAATGGCATGAAAAAATCATAGTAGTCTAGAATGAACAACTTCTTTTGTTTTATGGCCTGTATTGAGTTTGTTAACATTGCAAAACGTTAACATTGTCATTTAAAAATATATTCACTATTCAGTATCCTTAAACTCAGAACATACCTCTTCAACAGTAACGAATCCTCGGATTTGTTGCTCAACTATTTCAGTAGTTATCGCTGATTCCGCAGGACCATAAACATTAGGGTCAAGCTTGCTTTTCAATGGCCATTCCTACATTATCAATGATCATCGTTGAGTTTCAATTTTCTTAAAAAAAGTAATAAATAAAAAAGGTAACTTGTGCTAGAAGTATACCGTAACCAATTGGATGCAACAAGGATTAAGACCAGCTATAGTCTGTCTTCCAAATTCTTCATCTCTAAACCAAAAGAATCTGTCCTCTGCCATATCAAACCAAGTTATTATAACTAACTAGTATAACTAACTTTCACGTGCATGAATACAATACAAATCATATCTTACTGTCCATTGTGGCGGGAGTCTCAAAACGAAGAATATCACCCGTAGCATCATTGACAAGCCTAACCAACCGCGGTAGTACAGTCCTAAGAAATCCTTTCTCCTTTTGAGGAGGCAAGGTATATCCTTCATTGAAAAGGTCATCTATGGATGAGAAAAGAAGGAATCCAAGATTCTTGTCAACTACAGCTGTTTTTAAACCCGGTAAAAGCGCGTGGAAAGCAGATTTTAAAGTATTTGCTGAAAACGTGAGTTGTTTTACATCAGAGAAGCATTCGTCCCTAGGAACGTAGACATTGTCACTTCTTTTCTCAGATAATGGATCTGTTCATACAAAAGTATATATATAAAGTCATTAGACTTTAAAATTAGATATGTCTGGTATTCAACGCGTGTCAGTGTCTTACACGGACACATACCTGTATCGCAGCGAGGTCTTCCAGTTCTACAACGCCTAGGATATGGATGTTCACTGCCACCAAGAACAGGTCTCTTGTGATCAGGGTTAGTGTCTGGATCTCCGAGGTCATTATAGACATCATAATCGTATATTCGATCAAAGCTTTGGTGTTCGCCTTCTCCATTGCCTCGTAAACTTATTAGTTCTTCTGCTCTAAACTTTTGCAATCCTTCTGGTGTTTCAGATGGCAAATATGACTGTTAAAAAATTAAGTAAGAAATAATTAGGTACCAAACATGCATGTAAGTTTGTACACATGATAATTCAAAAACTTATCAATGTAATATTTTTTAATATTTTCATTACTATACTGTTCTATTTAACTATTTCATCAACTATAATTAATACAAACATTTTAATTATTTTTTTAATTTTATTATTAAAACTAATGCATCTACTTATTTTATTAACAACTGCATATATTTGCATAACTACAAATAGAATATAAAGGAGTAATTGTTACTTCAGATTCATAATTGAATGACACTGACAACTCTTACTCCCCTCTCATTTGAAGAAACAACTTGTCCTATTTCTTAATCAAGGATTTCAATTTGCCAAAAATAAAACTCAATGATTAGAGTCATGTAGCATATGTTTTTCTATATATTGATTAGAGACAAATTAACAATTATTAATAGGAATTTATAAATTTTCATATTCAAATTCAAAACAAAATATTTAATTAATAATAATATAAATATATCTCAGTTCAATTAAATTTATCAACAATATTTTATGAATTTAATTGAATCATAGACGTTAAAATTTTATAAATATTTGACTTTTCTTTTAATCACAGTATTGTGATGCACCGCCCATGTAAAATATTTTACATTAATAGTGCATAATAATTAATCTCATATTTTATATTTTATGTTTTAACCCAATCAAATTAATTTAATTAATTTGACTATTTAACCAATTATTTAATTTACTTTGGTTTGAACTTTTTAATACAATTTTTTACATTTAATATTTTTAAATTTTTTTTAATACAAATAATATTAATTGTTGAACTATCACATCCACCATCTTTGAATAAATGATACATATGTAAGTTTTCTTTGTTTTAAAATAATTATCGTTTTGTCTCGTTAAGCCAACTTAATTAATAGTTGTGCATGAATATTAAATTATACGCAGAGTACAAATTCAAACCCACAACATTCTACTTGTTCATCTTTAAAAGATGAATTCTAACCGCTAAGCTATTTGATAAAAAAAAATAATTATCATTTTGAAATATTAATATAATATTTATTATTTTTCATTAATATTTGAATTTCTCTTTACATGATTATTTCAAGAGGAGTGCTAGCAACACTCTCTTTTCAACACTCTCTCCAACACTCACTTTCTTATTGGTTAGAACATGTGTGGGTCCCTCATTTTGAAAATGGATCTCACATAAAGTGGTAGGACCCACACATGTTTGAACCAATAAGAAGGAGAGTGTTGGAGAGAGTGTTGAAAAGAGATTTCAATCCTTACATTAAACAAATATTTTTTTGTAAATAATATTTATTTTAGTATTAAAATCAAGTAAATTAATTTTTTTTATAAATAATGTCAAATTTAAAATGACATTTAATTCAAGTCACTTGTAAAAAGTGGAGGTACCTTGTTTGAGAAAAACACTCTCTTAGCAGGGTTGTCAAACTTGGAGTGAACCCAAGATTCACAAGAAAATTTAACAGGACCAGTGAGAAAGCCATCAAGAACAATTTCTCTCATAAACATTTCCTTTCGATGTTCATTTTCCACAAGAATAGCACCTATCTCTCCAAAATTTGCTGGTACTTCAAATTCAGCTTCATATTTAACCTCTTCTGATGATCGATGCGTCAAATGAACGTAACCTTTGATCCTTTTCTTCTCTAATTTTGTCTCTTTTTCAAACAAAACAAAGGAAGAAATTACAATTAATGTTGAGTGATGGTTAAAGACAAAGTAGGTGCTAGGGGACCTCAAGAAAGATGTTCAGCTAAACCTTCTTACTGATTCTTACCGGACAATGGCATGTGAGATAAGTAAAACAAAATTTAGTGTTTGTTTTATTAAGGTTTTTAATTAAACCATAAATAAATAAATTTAATTTATTACTATTAAAATTACTTTATTATTTATTTGAGTTAAATAAATTTAAACTACGGATTTAAACTACTACTACTACAGTCTCTAATATGTATTAATATAAATAAATTATTAATATATATAAACAACAATTTTAAAATAAATTATTTTTTTAATTAAAATCTTATTTCAACATATTTGCATTTAACTATATAAAAACACTCTAATAAAAAAATTGTTTTCAGTAATAATAAAAAATTATATTCATATATATTAGACTGCGTTAATGTATCAAAACAATTCGACAAAATCATAAAATAAACAAAAGAACTAGCAAATCATGCTCAAAAACTAAAGCATATCAACACAAAAGTGATAGTAGAAAACCACCACTAAAAAAGATGAAAAAGTGAAATACACTTCAACCCAGTGTTTTAAAAACCGGACCGGTCATCGAACCGGTGAGGGTACTGGATCACTGGTTTATCGGTCGAACCACTGGGTCACTGGTCGAACCGCACGACCAAACCGGATTAAACCGGATTAAACCGGATAACTCGGTTGAATAGACCTGTCATTATATAAGTATAAAACCGGTCGAACCGGATGATTCAGTCTCTAAAAAAATATAACTAACTTTTAAATTTTTTTAAAATATCATATCATAAATTCACAATTTCATAACTTAAATTCAAATTTTAAACAAAGGTATCACACATAACAAAATAGTAAAAAATTACAAAGTATAATTGCAAACAAAGTCTAATTACAACATAATCTAAACAAAGTCTAATTACAACATAATCTAATTGAATAGTTTATAATAAAATAACTCCAATATGTACCAAATTTAATTCAAAATAGGATCCTCCTAAAAAGAAAATCAAATAAAATTCAATATGTTTATGCTATTTAAGAAAATTTATTAGCAAAGATAACAAATAGACAATAAAGTTTTTAATTTGTCACTAACGAAAAAAACTATGTGAGAATGCTATTTAAGTAATACACTACTAAATATATTAAAAAAAAAGTTTAAAAAAAAAGTTTAAAAGAAATGTAAAAAAAAAAGTTTAAAAAAAAAGTTTAAAAAAAAAGTTAAAAAAAAAAAAAAAAAGCAATTAAACCACCGGTTTTCCGGTTTTCCCGGTTTTCCCGGTTTTCACCGGTTTTCACCGGTTCCCACCGGTTTGATGGCATACCCGATCTGACTATTGAACCAGACCGGTTACCTGGCCGGTTCCCGGTTCGACCGGTCCGACCGGCCGGTCCGGTCCGGTTTTTAAAACACTGCTTCAACCTACTAAAAACTAGTACTACATAAGATGAGGTTCTTCTGTCATTCATAATAAACATAAGGGTATCCAGATGACTTGTCAAGATATCACTTCAAAAAATAAATGCAGTGATTGAACAACTCTTTCATGTCTACCACCTTTCCAAAAAAAAAATCATTTCTAACTTTTCAAATGAGGCAAATCACAACATGTCAAATCAACAACAAATCAAATATACAACTACGGTGGACTCCTAAAAATCTAAAAATCTAACCAGATCTAACACCTTAGATAAAAAAAATTAGATAAAACTAAAGGTCAACCAAATTAATCACCAAAAAACTTTATGCCACAGACACATCGAATCCTCGCAAGTCACAATAGATGAGAAGAAGTTTCAAACCTCGATGAACAAAAGTTACTACAACAACTATTCAGGTCTATAACCACCTTATGTTTGAGCAAATTCACTCTAATTGCAATCTTATCCTACAACAGTTGCTAGAAAAAATCACCTAGCAAGAGTCAAACTATTTTAAATGAAAATCAGAGACGGGTTGGAACAAGGTCTACAATTAACAAGTGGCAGATCAGCAACAAGTAAGAGGAAATCCCCCGCAGTGACCGAGTAATCATCATCCTTATCATGGCTCTACCACCATAGGCCCCTCTCAAGGGAGAGAATGATGCTTTAGATGAATTGAAAGAGCTCATCAAGAAGCTATTTGTTTCTAATAAAAAAGTTCATCATCTTCCACTGAAAACCTCAAATTAGTACATCATCGACCCTGCGGCCCACCTCTCCCACTTTTTCAAGTTCTTAAAGAGAAACCTAAAACAGTCTGGATAAGAGTAACTTCAAGCGTTAGAGACAAATCCAATGATCACTCTAAAACGAGATAAGGAGATCGAAGCCCGCTTCTTTTTAGATATACTTTTCTTAAGCCAATCTGAATGGGTATCTGACGAAGAGCCCAACAAAGAGACATATCTCCACCCATGGGGATGCTAATTATAGAACAAACAGTATTCCCCCTCTAAGAGACATAACCTTTTGAGAGCCATACCTTGCGACAACAAAATTTTAGCGTCATAATCTAAGCGTGTCAGTAATCAGCTTCCACTACTATTTCTCAAGTAGGATCAAATTAACCAGCCTAAGATCACATACACCCAACCCACCTAAATGCTTAGGTTTCCAAACCTCAGACCACCTAACTTAAAAAAATTTACACACACCATTAACCCGTCTCAGAAAAACTTCCTCTGAATCTTAACTATAGTCTTTCAAACCTTAACATGCATTTTAAAAAAGAGAAATAGAAGATCGAGACTCAATTAAAAACATAGTTTAGAAAAATAACACGGCAACCTAAACTTTTATATGAAATTTTAGATTAAAATTTGAATGATTAATATTTTTTCTTTAGATCAATAACATAATATTATTAAATTAAAAAAAATTAATAATTTTTTAAGTCATATTTACATTTTTTTTAAAATGACTTACTTGGATCTAGCTCGGAGCTAACAAGCTCCAAGAGAATAGATTTACCCATCAAATCAGTTATTTCATCAAGACCACTTTGTAAACCCAGTTTTGATAAAATTCCACCAGTTGCTGGTTGAACAGTCACTGTAGCTTTTACTTCTACTGATTTTCTTTCTATTGCTTCTTCACTCACAGCCACAGCTTTGATTTTCATGCACTCATTCTTAAATTTCCTCCCTTTCTTTTGCTTTGTCAACAATGGCCTTGACAAACCAACCTGAAAACATCTATGGTTACTACTACCAATGCCATGGAGGCTTGGCTTTTGCAAGATCAAACAATTTGGCCTCCAATATATTTGTTGCATAAGCATGCTTACTGTTTTGTGACTCTGTGAGAGAGAATCAATGATTATATGGGGTGAAAATACATTCTCTCCATGTGAGATATATTTATACTACTATGACACTAGGTATAGTTATATTTTCTTTTATGAAATATGAAATATAAACACATGTTTCACGTGTATAACTGTTTACACTATTTTTCTATGGCAACACTCAATAAATTTAGATAAGAAAAAGAAAGTATAATGCATTAGGCTCAAGGTAAAACTCTTTACATACGTTTAATTTTTTTTACATTCTTCCAGTATTTTTTTTTTAATTACATAGAAAAATATGATTAATTCAAATTAACTACTCCCTTCGTCTTACAATAGGTGTCCACTTTTCTATTTTTATTTCTTTCAAATTATTTGTCCATTTAAAATATTAATGTGACATTTATTATTTTTTTCCACTAACTTACCCTTATTTATTGTATTTTAATTTATTTAAATACTCTATTACTTATTATTAATAAGATTATTTTAATAAATGAAACTCATTTTTTCATTGAAATCAACATAATTAATCATTTTATTAAAAAATGTGAAAATCTCAAAGAAAACAACATTTATTGTGAGACCGGGAAAACAGCATTCTTCCAGTATCATTTTTTATTACTTACATTTTATCTTACCATCCTTTCATTTTGTATAAGAAACATAATATAATATAGAGTGAAGACCCATTTTGGTCCCTCACAATAATCACACAACTTAAATTAGTCTTTCACAAAAAAAAGAGCCCACTTTAATCCCTTGCAAAATTTAACCGGACTATATTAGTCCTTCTATTAATATTTTTTCAAATCGGCTTTTTTTCTAATTTTAAACCGTGACTGGACTGCCACGTTGTATTTTTTTTATTTTTTAAATATTAAACCGTGACTGTCACGTTGTATTTTATTTTTTATTTTTCATTTTTTAAATACTAAATTAATTTTTAATTTTTAATTTCATATTTTAACAATTTTAATTTAATAATATCCAAAAAATCAAAATTGTATCTTATAAGAAATCGAACTCAAGACTTTTAAACAATATCTTAAATTTTTTCCACTAGGCCAATATGCATTCATGACAAATAATTTCGAAGAATTTTAATATTAAATAATTATGAATTTAAAATAAAAATTACAAAATTTGTACCAATGGGGTTTCGAACCTAAATCAGATATATGATAATCACTTTACAACTAAACAAATCAATTTCTATTTCTTAATGATAAATACTTAACTAAATAATTCTGAATAAACATTTACTAATTACAAATAATACACCAATTAAAAATAAAGTTTATAAAATGTAAATCTTACTTCAAACTAATTCAAATTAAATAATAATTAGTTAATTTAATAGTAATTCAAATTGTTAAAATATTTAATCAATTTAAATTAAATAATCAGTTATTTTTAAAATTATTTTAACTAATTCAAACTAAAAAGTGATTAATTAATTTAACAGTAATTCAATAAAATATTTATTTATTTATTTTATTTGATTAATTATATTTAGGATTTATATTTTATTAATTTTATTTTTAAATTTTTGTATTATTTAAATTTTTATAACTAAAATGACTATCATTTAACTTGAACGGATATGGGTTTAATACCTCATTAGTACAAATTTTAAATTTTTGGTTTAAAATTCATAATTATTTAATATTACTAAAAATTATAGGAAATATTTGTCATAAATGTACATTGGACTAGTGGTAAAGACTTAAAATATTGATTAAAGTTCATGGGTTCAATTCCATATAAAAAATAATTTTGGCTTTTTTGATATTATTAATTTAGTATTGTTTAAAAATAAAATTATAATTAAAAGTCAATTTAGTATTTAAAAAATAAAAGCCAACGTGGCAGTCCATTCACGGTTTAAAAGTATTAAAAAACCCGATTTGAAAAAAATATTAACATAAGGACTAATATGGTCCGGTTAAATTTTATAAGGGATTAAATCGAGTCCTTTTTTTGTGAGGGACTAATTTGGGTTGTGTAATTTTTGTGAGGGACCAAAATGGGTCTTCACTCTATAATATAACTATAATTCATTCCTAAGGTTCATTCTACTTCTCACAATTATGTTTTCTTTCGGAAAATAAATATTCTTTATATAAATTAGTATCAGTTATTATACTTATCGAATGATATTTAAAATTCTTTAGTTACTAAATGCATTAAATATTAATTGGTATTCATACGTAATTAATTCTATTAAGTGAAAAGCAACGAGGTGGGGTGTTTTTTTTATATGGCTATGGTGGAACTGGTAAGACCTTTATGTGGAACACTTTATCAGCCGCACTTAGGTCTAAGAAAAAAATTGTCTTGCCTGTTGCCTCAAGTGAGATTGCAAGTTTGTTGTTACCAGGTGGAAGAACAACTCATTCTAGGTTTAAGATTCCTGTCCCTACTTTAGAAACTTCTATTTGCAACATTAACAAAAAAGATGATCTTGCTGAGCTTCTAAAGATGACTGATCTTATTATATGGGATAAAGCTCCTATGGCTAACAAATTTTGCTTTGAGTCTCTTGATAAATCATTGAAAGATATTATGAGTGGAATGCCACATGCATCTCATAAAATATTTGGAGGTAAGGTTGTTGTCTTTGGTGGTGATTTCAGACAAATTCTCCCCGTTATACCAAGAGGTACTAGATCTGATATTATCCATGCAACAATCAATTCTTCTTATATTTGGGATCACTGTAAAGTCTTGAAGCTTACAAAGAACATGCGGTTACAAACTGGTGCAACCACTTCTACTGCTAATGACATTAGGAGCTTTTCAGAGTGGATTTTAAATATTGGGGATGGGACCATGTGTGAGCCGAATGATGGTTATGCTGATATGTGTATTCCATATGAGTTTTTAATTTCAAACTTTTCTGATCCTATTAAGGCAATTGTTGAGGATACCTACCCTGATCTTATTCATAACTATCTTGATTCCAACTATCTCCAAAGTCGTGCAATCTTAGCTTCAACGATTGAAGTAGTAGATGATATCAACCAATATATCACAAACCTTCTTCCAGGTAACAAACTTGTACTTATTCTGAATTTATTACGTTAATAGGAAATACTTGGTCATAGCAATCATTTATGAAATGTTGAAATTTTACAATTGTTGTAGGAGAAGACAAAGAATACTTCAGTAGTGATTATATAGATAAATCTGATGCTACTAACTTTGATGCATATGAGCATGTAACACCTGAGTTCCTAAATGCTCTCAAAACTTCTGGATTGCCTAATCATTCAATCAGGTTGAAAGTTGGCGTCACAATAATGTTAATGCGCAATCTCGATCAGTCTGAAGGGTTGTGCAATGGTACACGACTAACTGTAACCAGACTTGCATCTCATGTCATTGAAGCTAAGATCATTTCTGGAAAAAATATTGGTAACATCATTTATATTCCTAGGATGTCTTTGTCCCCCTCACAATCACCATGGCCATTTAAATTGGTTAGACGCCAATTTCCCATTATGGTTTCCTTTGCCATGACAATTAACAAGTCTCAAGGGCAATCTCTTGACAATGTTGGTTTGTATTTGCCAAAAGAAGTTTTTAGTCATGGTCAATTATATGTGGCTATCTCAAGAGTTAAATCGAAAAAGGGATTAAAGATTCTTATTCATGATAAAGATAGAGAACCAATGTGCAACACCACTAACGTTGTGTTCAAAGAAGTGTTCCAAAACTTGTGAAAGGTATCTTTTGCTTAAATTATTTGGTCATTCCATGCTATATAACTTATAATGCATTTTTTTACTATACGTTTGACATGTCTATTTTACTTTTATGTGTTTTTCAGGCTCAAGCCTCCACTACAATCTTGAAGATTCATGTTGCAAGTCTATGAAATGTTGTAATTCTTTGTAACAAATGTTGTATTCTACGTCTTCTTTTGAGACAATCAATATCAATGAGTAATAACACTCATTATTTTCTATTTTCTTTATCAAAAAACTAATTGTTCAATTATCATATCATTATTATTTGAAACTTCTTAAGTTCACAAATTTATATAATTTTATACATACTAAACAAATATCAATTACCCGTGCGGCAGCACGGGTTTCTGACTAGTTTCTTTTATGAAATATGAAATATAAACACATGTTTCACGTGTATAACTGTTTACACTATTTTTCTATGGCAACACTCAATAAATTTAGATAAGAAAAAGAAAGTATAATGCATGAGGCTCAAGGTAAAACTCTTTACATACGTTTAATTTTTTTTACATTCTTCTAGTATTTTTTTTTAATTACATAGAAAAATATGATTAATTCAAATTAACTACTCCCTTCGTCTTACAATAGGTGTCCACTTTTCTATTTTTATTTCTTTCAAATTATTTGTCCATTTAAAATATTAATGTGACATTTATTATTATTTTTTCACTAACTTACCCTTATTTATTGTATTTTAATTTATTTAAATACTCTATTACTTATTATTAATAAGATTATTTTAGTAAATGAAACTCATTTTTTCATTGAAATCAACATAATTAATCATTTTATTAAAAAATGTGAAAATCTCAAAGAAAACAACATTTATTGTGAGACCGGGAAACCAACATTCTTCCAGTATCATTTTTGATTACTTACATTTTATCTTACCATCCTTTCATTTTGTATAAGAAACATAATATAATATAACTAGAATTCATTCCTAAGGTTCATTCTACTTCTCACAATTATGTTTTCTTTCGGAAAATAAATATTCTTTATATAAATTAGTATCAGTTATTATACTTATCAAATGATATTTAAAATTCTTTAGTTACTAAATGCATTAAATATTAATTGGTATTCATACGTAATTAATTCTATTAATTGAAAAATTATCTATTTTAATAAGTTAATATGGTCTTTATCATTAAAGGTGTATGTATACCTATCTGGCAAAAGACAAAAAAAAATATTAATTACAAAATATAAGTAAAGAATGCTTAAGTCTTTCAATGTGGATACAATATTGTAAATAAAGGATGATGCAATTTTATTCATATTCGAATTAATTACAGATTCAAATTTTCCTATGACTACTGAAACAAAGGCTGTCACCGAGATTGTGAAGGTAGCCAAGGATGAAAACAATGGTGGAGGAGTGTCAGACGACTTACAACGACGGCTGGGTATTTGAAACATCTATTGCCATATTTACCTAAAATAAATGATTTACATGCTAAAGTATTTGATGCAAACTTTGATCTTAAATTACCAAAAGATCTGCATGATGCTGAATGGTATTCAAAAGAAACTTTAAAAAGGTTGAAATGAAATAGCGATTGCAAAATAAGGGTTTGTCTTAAGTTACCCCTAATCTTTTAGTGTATACGATTAAGTTACCCCTAATCTTTTGAATGATATTGATTAGTGAATTAAGTCCTTATTGAGAAGTTGAACTCACTTTGATGAGTGAACTGAATTAACTTTGTTAATAGTGAACCAACATGAAAATCCTTGAGTATTTTTATCATTGTTGAGTTTTTTTTGGTTGGTCATACTTGAAACCCAATTCAAAACCCTCATTTCTTATGTTTCATTGAACCTTGAGTTATTACCAAGGCTTCTTGTTATGGAGATCTCCTTTTATCCCTACCTTGACTGACATCCAGTACATATCTCTAAAGACAGGTTCTCTGTATTAGTTTCTCGATCTCCTGCTTCAAGTGGTGACAGTCGTTAGTATGGTGACCTCACACTTTGTGGTATGTACACCATTTATCTGTATCTATCCCTATCACATTTCCCTTTGATGGGTTCAGCTCACGAAGGATCTTTGTATGATAGACCTCTTGCAAAATTATGTCCTACTTTGTGTTCAATGGGGTGAAATATTCACATGGCCTCTCTTTGGTCTTGAACAATGCTTTCTCTCTAGGGGTGGTTGATCCCTATGTTTTCTTTGCCCGTTAGTTTTTTATTCTGACACTCCCTTCTTTTTTGCATCCCTTGTCCCCTTATGTGCATTGATCTCCTCCCCTTTAATGTATCACTCTATGTGTCATTATCTCCTCCATTTTAGATGCCAACTTATGGGGTAGAGACTGGTTGAAGTTCCTTACTTTGAGGCCGTTTAGAAAAGCCGCTACAAGCACATCTTGATTAGGGTGAGCGAACTCAATAGTTTCCTCATTAAAGCGAGCTAGGTACTCTCGCAACAACATGATCTATCCTTGATGGACATTGAAAATGCTTGTGGTCGAGGCCTTTATGTGTTTGCTGGTGAAGAACTGATGTATCATTTTCTTGGCTAGATCTTGGTAGCTAGTTACAGAGAACCTGAGAAGGCTCATGTACCAGCGTAATACGACATCCTTTAATGTGCCCGCCAACATCTTGTATTTTAGTGAGTTGGCCATTATCATATGCTCATGAGGGTACTCTTTCCATCAAAAGTGGCCAACGAGGGTAGCTTAAAATTATCAGGGACTTGATTGTCCTAGATTTCCACTATCAGGGGTTATGGATCAAGCGGATCTTCCAATTCTTTGTCCTTCAGTAGAGGTTGATGTTAATTTTTCTACAAGGCGTGCACGATGCCCTATAATAGTTCATTGTGATGGAACATGTATTCCATGTTGGCGGGTAATTCCTCTATGGCAGCCTATGATCCTTGATTCTTGCTGCTTGCTCTCGTCATATATGAATGATGAGATCGATAATTTGAAATGTTGTTGTGTGGCTCATACAAGTTTTACCAGAGACCACGGGGGATGATAGATGTTCACACACAAAACACTAATTGAATAACTCCTTCGATGTTGGTCAGAAATATCCATAATGGATGACTTCTCTATAATAATTAAGTCTTCTTTTCTTGGTTTGTTGCATTCCTCTTATATACTCATTACGTTCCCATGATCTAGGATCAAGGCTTAAATGCCATTTAAGTAGTATAATAAGCATTCATAGTCATTTAATCGATTATCATTGTGTGAGGGAACATGTCAAATCCTTTTGATAAATTCTAATAGATGCATGTTCGGGGTTTTCACGCCCACGGGTGGTCTATGAGCAATGTCCGACTTAGTTACAACTCGGTCCACCCATATTCTGAGATGTACAAGGTCAGACCAGATTTGTTTTTAAAATAAAAAAGGTCTAAATTTTTTCTAAAGCATATTTAATTAAAAAGAATAGGCTATATGTCATAAAAAGTCTTTTAAATCTCTCCGACCAACCTATTTAAATAAATATAAACAAACTTATTATTATTATATTGTATTTTATATTTTAAATTAAAATAAAGAACTGTAATAATATTGAAAAACTTATGAAAATATAAATTGAAAGAACCTCGGGAATATTATCATAAGTTGTTTCATAATTACTTAAAAATAAATAGTCTCACAAAACTAATGTTATTAGATAAGTTAAGATTGGTCAATACAAACTAACATTTAGTTTCATTATTCTTCTAATTTAGTAAATAAATTTAATATTAATTGAATTGCTTAATAACATATGCTCAAAAGCAATAAGATTTTGAATAGACTTTAATCTAAAAATAAATCTTTGACAGACTATATATCTATCTATCTATCTATTTAATATAAATCTAAGGTTGTCATGATGACAACCCTAGACAAAACCTGCTGATGTGGCATTCTCACATAATTTGATGCTTATGTGGCATTCTTACCAAGCTTCTCTATTTAATCCAAACTTTCCATTTTTTAAAAATATTTTATAAAATTTTACATTTCTTTCAAAGGTGAGTTTCAAATAAATTTTGCTTACAAAAAATTGTCAAATAAATATGTTATTAATATTTTATAATTTATATCACAATTAATTCTCTTTAAAGTATTTACTCCTTTTATAACTCTTATAACCGTTAAATATTATAAACTTTTAAAAGTTTTATTTTATAAATTTGTAGTCACTTAATATATTAAAACTAATAAAAATTTAACCTTTGCATTTTTATGAATATAAAAATCTTTTATATTACTAAAACAAATTCTTTGACCGACATCAATGAATAACTTAAAATGCATAAAAATTACTGTGAATGAATAGTAAGGATAATAAAAAGTAAAAAAATGGAGCAGGTGAAATATAAGAATAATTTAAAAATGGTATTGATGAAATAAATATATAATATTGTTATGAAATAAGGAGACACAAGATAAAAGAGAAGAGAGAAAGATAGAATGATTCTGTATTATTTCATCGGTGTAATCGTATACAATGAGATTGGTCCTATTTATAGGACATCGTCTAGACAATATAATAAATACAAATGGATTAAATAAGGAATGAAGTGATTGGGAGACAAATCATCCAATTATTCATAACACTCCCCCTTGGATGTTTGTTTTGGATATGCCTCGTTAAAACCTTACTAGAAAAAATCCAGTAGGAAAAAATCTAGTGAAGGAAAAAGAGTACAATATCCTTTTAAAATAAACTTATTTCTCCCCCTCAGCTGAATGTTTATTTCTCCCCCTCAGCTGAACAATTATTTCTTCGATGATAAAGACCAATCCTTTTGCACTGAAAAGTCTTATGTAGTGCTAAAAGTTTTTGCATGATTAGATGAACTTGTTGCTATTGTATGTTTCACTGATCTTCATGAAATAGTTGTACTACCACATGTAAATAAACAAATAACCTGTTTGTGATCTACCATTATGTGGATCTGACAAGTAACTTGCATATGCATAACCTATTAATTCGAATTTGGATATTTTGGTATAAAATAGACCAATGTCTATTTTACCTCTAAGATGATGAAGCATATGTTTGGTTTTGTTCCAATATCTTCGTGTAGGTGAAGAACTGTATCTTGCTAATAGATTGATAGCAAGATAAATTAGTGCTTAAATTACACTAGGATATGGTACTTCAGGACCAATTACTTTTTTATCCTCTTCTCGAGGTCTAAAAAATCGTCTGCAAATCCCATGATCTAACATCATAGAAGTAGACGACATACGAGATTTGTCTATCATTAAGAACATTTTAACATTTTTCTATATACGAGATTTTCTCATATAGAAATGTTTTAATTTTTTTTATATAACCTTCTTGGTATATAAAAGTTTCATTTTCTAAATGTTCATTTAGTAAGAACTTTTTCTTTCCCAAATCTTTCATCTCGATTAATTTTCTTAAGCAATTTATAGCTTTTGGAATCTCTTCAGGAGTTCCAATAATATTTATGTCAAAAACATAGATAACTATTATTGGAAATTCTTTTCCTAGTCTATTTATAAAATAAAAGGACAAATGGAGTTAATTGTATATCACTCTCTAAGCAAATATTTACTAAGACAGTTATACCACATGCTGTTGCACCCCAATTTTTGACCTCTGAGATCCCATCATTTTCTAAGTGTTATGATCATTATTGTTATACCCCAAAATTTGCCCGCATTTTTTTTCAAAGAGAAGTCAAAAGACTTCTGTCTAAAAATTTGGAGTTTTATACAATCTTGGATTTTTATTTCATAAATATCCTGATTTTATGAATACTCAATTTTTAGAATTTTTTATACAGTATTTTGGTTCGCTGTTAAATTTATTTTTACATAAACGCCAAATACTGTTTATCACTTCATACACTGTTTATTTGAGATTTATTTTCAGATAAATAATGCTGACGCAGTTTGTGCAGAATTAAAATTTGCAGGCGCGGAGTCCGGATTTCAAATTATGCTGGTAACAATTAAATTATTATTGGTTTTATTTCCCACTAATTTTTATTTTTATACTATATTATTTTTTTTCAAAATCTCTTTCTTTCTTTTCAAATATCTTCCTTTCTTTTCAAATCTCTTTCTTTCAAATTAAATTCTAGCTTTATTCTACACCCCTTTTCTTTTCAAAAACCTACCATACTTTTTTTTCAAATCCTACTACTATTCAAACGGTGCACTCCACTCCCAACGTCTCTATCTCTCTCTTTTCACTCTATAAATACTCCTCATTTTTTCCATAAATTCTCACATCAAATTTCACTCATCTCCCAAATTTCTCAAACTTCTATCTCATAATTATTTTCTCTTCTTCCTCGGCAAAAATGGCAAAGTGGATGGATACACTTTTTCTTATAGTCATCACTATTTTTACGGTGATCATGTCCTTCTTCTGTCTGCATAGTCCTGAAAAATGCGGACCTGCGATGGTTACACTTCCGATCATCTATTTTCTGTTGTTCATAGCATGGATTATTAATCGTCATTTTTAAAGTTTGTTGTATCTGTCGCTTTCAAATAGTGTACCGTCTATTTTATTTGCCGTACTGTTCATTATATTATGTAATATTTGTACTGTTAGTATTAAATGTTGTACTATCTGTCGTACGGTAGTTTAATTATCAAGATAATATTATGTGTGTTAAATATTTATTTTTCTGTGCATTAAATATTTATTTTCAAGGTTATTATCGGTATTTTCGTTCGCGTACAGTATATTTTATTTATTTATTATGTTTGTGTTTTTCTAACAGCTCAGGTAAATAAATTTTTCACCATTAACACAACAAAAACAAAAAAAGAAAAAAATTAACTTTAAACTGTTGAATTTTCACTTTAACTGTTACGTTAATACCCGGACAGCTAGTTACCAGTCAAACCCGCTATCAGCGCAATTCTCCGTGTTTGTACCATCAGTCAAATCAATTTTTCGCACTTCAAATTTCCAAGATTTTGTTCTAGAAGTCTTCTGATAATCACGTGGTCAACAGAGACTCAACACTGCACAAAAATCAGGTACGCCTAACTGTCTCCTACACAAACAGTCCCTAACTAGGGTTTTTGTTTTTTTTCAGGAGAACGAGTTTTTGAGACCTCAAATGGATTTCATGGATCTCCATATGTCTCAAAATACCACCAGACAAATTTTCAAACTTCGATTCGCTCAGACGCACAGTCAACAGCTCAAACAGTCAACAGACGACCAGTTTGACCAAAAAGTCAACAGACAGTCAAAAATGCAATTTTTTGTCAACATCCATATTTTGTCAAAAGATTCATCATGTGATCAATGGTTGATCATAATTCATCAAGGAAAGTTCAGAAATCGACAAAACTCAAAATTGCAAAATTAGAGTTTTTTAGCTAAAAGTCAACTGAACTTTGACCGACCACAACTCTCTCATAATTTATCAGAAAAATTCCAACCAAAGCTCATTCTCAAGTAAATTCAATTCTCTACAACTTTGATGTTGGGACCAAGGTCAAGAAATGCTTCCGCCTAAGAGATATAAGCCAAAACATTACGGGTCATTTTGAAAGTCAACAAAAAGCAGTTTTTTGTCAAAGCCCATATCATCAAAATAACTTCTCCAAATGCAAAAACGCTTCCAAAGTGACTTGTAGAGGACATCTTGGGCTTTCCAAAAAGTTAAAGAACACTTTCATAGGATCAAAATTGAGGGAGATATGCCTTGATGAAGTTGACCTTTTTTGGAAAAATGCATGAAACAAGTAATGACCAAAATTTGATTTTTTTTCAAAAAGGCCAATTATTTTGTGATTCAATCTTGATTCCCATATGTCTAAGGGCATCCATGACCTATCCATGGTTCATGACATTTTTATTTCATTTTTGTTGAATTTTTATTTATTTAAAAATTTAATTAAAATGAAATAATTTTAAAGATATTATCAAAAGATGCTTAAGTGATGTAAGGCATGACACAATTCATCCCAAAAATATCTGATATGATCATTGGCTAGAGCTTTGGATCAAAAGGAATCAAATTGCCATCATTACATTTTTGGAAATTTTGAAATTTCTTCATGGCCAAGCAATTCAAACATGACCTCATCAAGCTCACCTCACTCTCTACCACTTGAGATCAGTTTTCCTATAAATATAGAAGCAACTCAGAAGCAAAGGGGACCAATGGACAAGCAAAGAAACCTCTCAAAGAATTCAAAATTCTCAAGAAAAATCTCAAAATAAAACAATTTTCGTTTTCATATTTCCACACCCTTTCAAGTTCTAATAACCACTTCAATCTCTTCCTGGGATAATATAGGGTAGGTCCATGTAATCTCTAAGCCATGAACATGTTCATAATACATATATCATGAACATGTTCATCATCCATGGTGTAATTTTCGTTTTATTATTATTATTGATTTTTAATGTGAAACAATGATACTAACATGTTCCTGAGAATATTTAGAATAATTTTGAACGTTAGCATGAAGCTTTAATGGCCAAAACCAAGAGAACCATGTTAAAACACCATGTATGAACATAACCATGGCCAAACTCGAAACTCATAGCTACGTTGCTCAAATGGAAAAACTAACACCGCTATCATGTTTAGAAGGGTCAAATTAGGTGATCTGGGTGGCCTTTGTTTTTTTCCATCTTCATTTTGTAGGTCGTTCAAGAGTTTTAAAATTCGAAGGAAAAATCCGCAGGAAATTCCGCAGGTAAATCTGCAGCAAAATCCGCAGGTAAGAGGTTGAAGAAGATGAATAGTAAGTTTGAAAAGTTGACTGCTGCGTGGCGCTTCTTTATTGGGCAGTCAGCACGCGTGGGCCCAGCCAGAATATTAATTTTTCCTTGGATTCGGTGCACTCCATCCACCATCATATCATGTACACTCTCTCTCACAGCCATTAGATCATTCTACTGATTCATCCAACAGCCCTGGACACGCAAGCACACCAAGGTCCACCACAAGTTAACCACACAGGATCCAGTTTGTTTTAATTTTCTTTATATTTTCTTATTTAATCTATTTTCTTTATAAAATTAATTAAAAATACTTTAAAAAACCAAAAAAATATTTTAGTTTCAGTTTTAAGTTTATAAAATATTATTTTATTTTTTAGCATAAAAATATTTTATTTTTATTTATAATTTATTTATTTTCCTTAATTAATTAGTAATTATATAAATATTGCTTTTTTTAATTATTTTTAACCAATCAAAAAAACTCCAAAAAAATATTTTCCTTTTAAATTTAGGTTTATATTATTATAATATAATATTTGACATAAAAATATTATATTTTTATTTATAATTATTTATTTTGCTTAATTAATTAGTAATTATGTATATGTTTGCTTTTTAATTATTTCTAACCTATCAAAAATTTCCAAAAAAAATAATTTCTTTTGTTAAATTAGGTTTATATATTATATACTAATTTTATACATAATTAGATTTATTTTTATCTTTAAGTTTAATTATTTTTATAATTATTTGTTTAATTAACTTGTTAATTAACTTAAAATCAATTCCAAAAAATCACAAAAAAAATGAATTAAGTTTAATTTGTTTTATATTTATTTTTGTATATTATTTGATATTATTTCTTATCCTTTTTTCTTTGTCCCGACTTGGAATTAAAGATCAAATATGGCAGAGATTGTATGCAGTTGATTTAAGACTTTTGGAAATTTATCGTGTAGTCGCTATGATTCTATCAAGCTTCTGATAAATTTTCATTAACTTTAAATCCGAGATCATCATTCACTCACCATTGACCTTCACTAATATCGTGAATATACTTGACTAGCTTCAAGATGATTCGCGTGCTAACATACTAACAATTAACTTTAATTTCCGCATTTTATTATATTGTTCTTTATATTTCTTGCTTTATGCTTTATTTTATTATTTATTATTTATATTTCTGTTATTTTTTCTTTGTCCACTTGGACATATTATTTATATTTCTGCTATTTTTTCTTTGTCCATTTGGACATATTATTTATATTTCTGCTATTTTTTCTTTGTCCATTTGGACATATTATTTATATTTCTGCTATTTCTTCTTTGTCCATTTGGACATATTATTTATATTTATGCTATTTTTTCTTTGTCCATTTGGACATATTATTTATATTTTTGCTATTTTTTCTTTGTCCATTTGGACATATTATTTATATTTCTGCTATTTTTTTTCTTTGTCCATTTGGACGTATTATTTATATTTCTGCTATTTTTCTTTGTCCACTTGGACATATTATTTATGTTTCCGCTATTTTCTCTTTGTCCATTTGGACGTTTATATTCCGCTATTTTCTCTTTGTCCATTTGGACGCTATGTTTATGTTTCCGCTATTTTCTTTTTGTCCACTTGGACCATACTTTACTTTTATGCTAAAACACTAATAAACAACAAAAAACTAAAAAAAAAAACGCTTAAGGTTCTCTCTTGGACTACTGGTTACTATCCCTAGCATTTTGGAGATTCGGACTTATGGATTTAGTGCCTCTGGACCCTTATTCTGTTATTACTTTGTGGTTGTTCAGTCTGTCTGGCATTGGATTGTTGTTTGTTTGTGTATGCAGGTATTTCCTTGAAAGTCCTTGATGGTTAATTCCAAGGCATTGAGATAAGGATTTTACCCGAAAACAGTCGTTACTCTGCCCGATTTTCATCAAAATTTTAATGTGCTTAATGCAAAGTGGTGCTAAAGATAATAAGTTCATCTGGATCCCCAAGTGGTAATGCGTCGGTCAACTGTTGGTTTCTAATTTTGGTCAGATCATTCTCTCCTTAAACTTTTATTTTATGCACTAGGTTAGCCTCTTCATCTCCTCCACTTCTTATATTTTCAAAATCTTCTTCTTTTTTTTTCCGAATTCTTCTTATGTTTGTAAAACCTTTTTTTAAAACCTTTCTTAAAAATGTCTTTTGCCCTTAGTGGCTTTTCTGCAAAAGTTTAGACACGATTAATTGTTGTAGTGAGTTGCGATACCCCACGATTTTGAAATTGATTGATATAATGAGATCTTTTCTGCATGAGAGAGCTAGTGGCATACTCGTTGATTTTATCCGAGTTGGAGCCCTTCTTTCATTAGCGATGCAAAGAACTCATTTGTTCTCATGCTCAAGATCAATGGCCGAGTATTTCTCTCCGACGATGATAAAGTGTTTATTCGTTTTTTTTAAACCGTTTTCCCTTTTAAGCGGAACTACATTAGCTCTGACTTCTTCATTGCACCGAGGAGGTATGTAGGCACAAGGCTTAATGTCTTGCCGAGCTTATTTTATAAATCAAACAAGAGCAAAAGTGATCTAAGCAAAACTAAGAGCCCATGGATAACCATGGATACAAAGGGTGCTTAAAACCTTCCCTTTGTATAACCAACCCCCCGAACCCAAAATCTGTCAAAAGGTCTTTCCTGTTCTTTTATGCCTTTCCTAAATGTTGGATAAAATAAAAGTCGGTGGCGACTCTTGCAAAAAAAAAAAAAAAAAGAGCAAGGAGTCAGTTCGCAAAAACCGAGTGACAGAACTGGCGACTCTGCTGGGGAGTGAAAATCTTTTTAAAGAGGGGTTACCTTAGAGTTTTTTATCACTTTAATATTTGCTTATACTTGTTTATTTTGTTATTTTTTTGCTATTCTGGATATATGTGTGGTTCCGTCACTTGAGATACATTATAGACAAATCCTAACCCAGATTAAGTACACATAAGAATTAGGTGGAGGGTATAGTCATGTATGGACAAGTATTTCAGACGGGATAGCTCATCCCTATTGCTGATTAGTCACTAGGCCTTGTTTCTTTACTGTTTGTATTTCCTTAATTGTGCTGTTTACTTTTAGACTTTGTTGGTTTATGAATGGTGATTTTAATGAAATGAGCATCGTATGTTTGAATTCATTTTCATCTACTATGTCTATGTTTATGCTTCTTTTACAAAAAAAAAATTATATTTTGCTTTCTCTATCAAACTTGTGTTTTATGCAAAGATTGGAGGGAGGATGATGACAACGAAATACCTAGGTTGTTGAACTGTATGCTTTCAAATAAAACTTTGTTGACGATGTACAGGCATTGTTTCACTTCCCAAACACTGGAGAAATAAGGAAGTTAATCCCTCGTCAACCCCTTTGAGCCTAGAAGTTGGTGTTTCTTTCTATACGAAATAACCCACATTTTAACCCGGGGCAGGGTAGTTCCCAGTTAATTTGGTTGTGCATTCTATTTTAAGAGAATCATTCAATACACCTTTCAACAAGTGTTTTAATCACAAGCTTTCCTCCGCATACATCAAAGAAGTGCTGGAGATGCCAATCAAAAGCTGATAATGGTTCATTATAATCATTAAGCAGGGTAGTCACTATCTTTCAAAAAAAAAAAGTATCAAAAAAGAAAATCAAAGAAAAGCCTGCTAAGTCAAAATCAAAAAATGACTTAGGCAAAAATTAAGGCATCCCGCTGACTATAAGTTCAAAATAAACAGTTCAGGCAAAAGTTAGGGATATCAAAAGAAGGAAAAAAGAAGAGATAAGTCAATAAATTCTTGAACCACAAAATGTTGTGACTATCAAAAGGAAAAAGTGACTGTCATCTCTAAGTTTTCTTGGCTTGTGAACTTTCATCATTACAACAGGTAAAAAATTCCAGAAGTCTCTTGGAACCTGAATGCATATTTTGAATTAACTGGGTTTAGGACTGAAGATCATCACGAAGATGGGGTGGGTTACAAAAATTTTGAGCCTTATACCTTTTATTTTTTAAACCGTGAACCTGACCACGTTACAACCTTCAAAAGCCCTAATTGAAGCAAGGTTTATTTTGAAAGCATACTACAACAAGGTTGCGTAAGCTGACTCCCAAGAGATTTACCAATCATTTATGTTGATACCATATCTTTGCTTTATCTTTCACGTTGATTGTTTTAACCTTTATGTTTTGACCAGTGATTCCATTTGCTTTACACATATATAACATCATTCTAAAAGTGACTTTGATTTCAAAAATATGTTTTGAGCATTGCATTAAAATTACCATTCTTGAATGAACATTTTATTTGCCAGTAAGCACTCATCTTCTAGGAAGTTCAAACAGTCGAGAAACTTGGTCAGTGATCCTATCAGGGGCACGTTACTTTAAGATCCTGTTGTTCATATGTTTAATCAAGATTTGTTGATCAGAATATCCTCTGCAAGATGTATACTATGGCAAGTCTTCCCAACATTCATTTCAAGAGTTGTATCCGTGATCAGTTCATCCCCAAGCATAGTTTATCAGTCCTTCTCAAAGGATCATTTGTTTGATACAGTTATCAGTGTGACAAGAAGTTTGTTCATGCATCTTCTTTCCAAGCGGATTTTTTTTTAGAGTTCCTGTGTTGAGGAATCAAAGCTCCAATCTTGCCTCACAAAAGAGTCAATCCCAGTCGTCATGAATAACTACATTGCATTGAGCATTCATCATGCATAGAAAACTTTAACATCATGCATAAAAACAAAATCATGCTCATTTACATTCTTCTAAGGTCCTGTTGTTGTCAACATCTTACCCTGAGATCAAAGTCCAACTTACTTGGCACCTACCCAAACAAATTTATCCTTTTGATTCGTTTTGTCTGTATCTATCTGATATTCTTCATGATATGTCTTGTTTGTTCTGACAATTTTTCAGAACTTTGTCACCTTTTATTCAAAGCTTCTATGGATGTCCCAATTCCCAATAAAGTGTTATTACCTCATTCAATGTCACTCTTGAATGTCTCTGAGTTCAATCATGTTTTATCTTGATTGTCGTTTGATGCTGCTGCATTCATGGTTTATCTTAAAACGCTTTTGATATTTTCTTCTTAAAGTTCAAATCATGTTTTACCATGATTGACCTTGGTGTTCTCTAATCATGTTTTACCTTGATTGTCACTTGGTATTCTCTAATCATGTTTTACCTTGATTGTCATTTGGTATTTTTCAATCATGTTTTACCTTGATTGTCATTTGATGTTATCCAATCATGTTTTACCTTGATTATCCCTTAATGACATCCAATCATGTTTTACCTTGATGGATCTGTGACGATTATCTAATCATGTTTTACCTTGATTGTCCGTTGATGATTACCCAATCATGTTTTACCTTGATTGTCATTCGATGTTTCCCAATCATGTTTTACCTTGATTGTCATTTGATGTTGTCCAATCATGTTTTACCTTGATATTCATTTTATGTAGCCACATTCATGTATGCCTCAGATATTCTCTTCTCAAAGTTCAATCATGTTTTATCTTGAAAGCTTTTGTCAACTGTTTCTTTCTTGTGTGAAGTCTGATTCTATTCCTGGATGACTTATACCTTTTCCCCAACGGAGTCTGTTTACTTCTCCCCTGTGGTGTCCTGTTTCCATCTCGTGGAAATCATATGCATTCATAATCATAAGCATTATATTGCATCTCAAGTTCAAAAATTGTGTTTTTATATATATTTAAGTCTCTTCAATCACGTCGAAACGAAGATTTACAATCATCGTGTCTCCGGATAGAAGAAACTTAAATAGGGGCATCTGTTGCACCCCAATTTTTGACCTCTGAGATCCCATCATTTTCTAAGTGTTATGATCATTATTGTTATACCCCAAAATTTGCCCGCATTTTTTTTCAAAGAGAAGTCAAAAGACTTCTGTCTAAAAATTTGGAGTTTTATACAATCTTGAATTTTTATTTCATAAATATCCTGATTTTATGAATACTCAATTTTTAGAATTTTTTATACAGTATTTTGGTTCGCTGTTAAATTTATTTTTACATAAACGCCAAATACTGTTTATCACTTCATACACTGTTTATTTGAGATTTATTTTCAGATAAATAATGCTGACGCAGTTTGTGCAGAATTAAAATTTGCAGGCGCGGAGTCCGGATTTCAAATTATGCTGGTAACAATTAAATTATTATTGGTTTTATTTCCCACTAATTTTTATTTTTATACTATATTATTTTTTTTCAAAATCTCTTTCTTTCTTTTCAAATATCTTCCTTTCTTTTCAAATCTCTTTCTTTCAAATTAAATTCTAGCTTTATTCTACACCCCTTTTCTTTTCAAAAACCTACCATACTTTTTTTTCAAATCCTACTACTATTCAAACGGTGCACTCCACTCCCAACGTCTCTATCTCTCTCTTTTCACTCTATAAATACTCCTCATTTTTTCCATAAATTCTCACATCAAATTTCACTCATCTCCCAAATTTCTCAAACTTCTATCTCATAATTATTTTCTCTTCTTCCTCGGCAAAAATGGCAAAGTGGATGGATACACTTTTTCTTATAGTCATCACTATTTTTACGGTGATCATGTCCTTCTTCTGTCTGCATAGTCCTGAAAAATGCGGACCTGCGATGGTTACACTTCCGATCATCTATTTTCTGTTGTTCATAGCATGGATTATTAATCGTCATTTTTAAAGTTTGTTGTATCTGTCGCTTTCAAATAGTGTACCGTCTATTTTATTTGCCGTACTGTTCATTATATTATGTAATATTTGTACTGTTAGTATTAAATGTTGTACTATCTGTCGTACGGTAGTTTAATTATCAAGATAATATTATGTGTGTTAAATATTTATTTTTCTGTGCATTAAATATTTATTTTCAAGGTTATTATCGGTATTTTCGTTCGCGTACAGTATATTTTATTTATTTATTATGTTTGTGTTTTTCTAACAGCTCAGGTAAATAAATTTTTCACCATTAACACAACAAAAACAAAAAAAGAAAAAAATTAACTTTAAACTGTTGAATTTTCACTTTAACTGTTACGTTAATACCCGGACAGCTAGTTACCAGTCAAACCCGCTATCAGCGCAATTCTCCGTGTTTGTACCATCAGTCAAATCAATTTTTCGCACTTCAAATTTCCAAGATTTTGTTCTAGAAGTCTTCTGATAATCACGTGGTCAACAGAGACTCAACACTGCACAAAAATCAGGTACGCCTAACTGTCTCCTACACAAACAGTCCCTAACTAGGGTTTTTGTTTTTTTTCAGGAGAACGAGTTTTTGAGACCTCAAATGGATTTCATGGATCTCCATATGTCTCAAAATACCACCAGACAAATTTTCAAACTTCGATTCGCTCAGACGCACAGTCAACAGCTCAAACAGTCAACAGACGACCAGTTTGACCAAAAAGTCAACAGACAGTCAAAAATGCAATTTTTTGTCAACATCCATATTTTGTCAAAAGATTCATCATGTGATCAATGGTTGATCATAATTCATCAAGGAAAGTTCAGAAATCGACAAAACTCAAAATTGCAAAATTAGAGTTTTTTAGCTAAAAGTCAACTGAACTTTGACCGACCACAACTCTCTCATAATTTATCAGAAAAATTCCAACCAAAGCTCATTCTCAAGGAAATTCAATTCTCTACAACTTTGATGTTGGGACCAAGGTCAAGAAATGCTTCCGCCTAAGAGATATAAGCCAAAACATTACGGGTCATTTTGAAAGTCAACAAAAAGCAGTTTTTTGTCAAAGCCCATATCATCAAAATAACTTCTCCAAATGCAAAAACGCTTCCAAAGTGGCTTGTAGAGGACATCTTGGGCTTTCCAAAAAGTTAAAGAACACTTTCATAGGATCAAAATTGAGGGAGATATGCCTTGATGAAGTTGACCTTTTTTGGAAAAATGCATGAAACAAGTAATGACCAAAATTTGATTTTTTTTCAAAAAGGCCAATTATTTTGTGATTCAATCTTGATTCCCATATGTCTAAGGGCATCCATGACCTATCCATGGTTCATGACATTTTTATTTCATTTTTGTTGAATTTTTATTTATTTAAAAATTTAATTAAAATGAAATAATTTTAAAGATATTATCAAAAGATGCTTAAGTGATGTAAGGCATGACACAATTCATCCCAAAAATATCTGATATGATCATTGGCTAGAGCTTTGGATCAAAAGGAATCAAATTGCCATCATTACATTTTTGGAAATTTTGAAATTTCTTCATGGCCAAGCAATTCAAACATGACCTCATCAAGCTCACCTCACTCTCTACCACTTGAGATCAGTTTTCCTATAAATACAGAAGCAACTCAGAAGCAAAGGGGACCAATGGACAAGCAAAGAAACCTCTCAAAGAATTCAAAATTCTCAAGAAAAATCTCAAAATAAAACAATTTTCGTTTTCATATTTCCACACCCTTTCAAGTTCTAATAACCACTTCAATCTCTTCCTGGGATAATATAGGGTAGGTCCATGTAATCTTTAAGCCATGAACATGTTCATAATACATATATCATGAACATGTTCATCATCCATGGTGTAATTTTCGTTTTATTATTATTATTGATTTTTAATGTGAAACAATGATACTAACATGTTCCTGAGAATATTTAGAGTAATTTTGAACGTTAGCATGAAGCTTTAATGGCCAAAACCAAGAGAACCATGTTAAAACACCATGTATGAACATAACCATGGCCAAACTCGAAACTCATAGCTACGTTGCTCAAATGGAAAAACTAACACCGCTATCATGTTTAGAAGGGTCAAATTAGGTGATCTGGGTGGCCTTTGTTTTTTTCCATCTTCATTTTGTAGGTCGTTCAAGAGTTTTAAAATTCGAAGGAAAAATCCGCAGGAAATTCCGCAGGTAAATCTGCAGCAAAATCCGCAGGTAAGAGGTTGAAGAAGATGAATAGTAAGTTTGAAAAGTTGACTGCTGCGTGGCGCTTCTTTATTGGGCAGTCAGCACGCGTGGGCCCAGCCAGAATATTAATTTTTCCTTGGATTCGGTGCACTCCATCCACCATCATATCATGTACACTCTCTCTCACAGCCATTAGATCATTCTACTGATTCATCCAACAGCCCTGGACACGCAAGCACACCATGGTCCACCACAAGTTAACCACACAGGATCCAGTTTGTTTTAATTTTCTTTATATTTTCTTATTTAATCTATTTTCTTTATAAAATTAATTAAAAATACTTTAAAAAACCAAAAAAATATTTTAGTTTCAGTTTTAAGTTTATAAAATATTATTTTATTTTTTAGCATAAAAATATTTTATTTTTATTTATAATTTATTTATTTTGCTTAATTAATTAGTAATTATATAAATATTGCTTTTTTTAATTATTTTTAACCAATCAAAAAAACTCCAAAAAAATATTTTCCTTTTAAATTTAGGTTTATATTTTTATAATATAATATTTGACATAAAAATATTATATTTTTATTTATAATTATTTATTTTCCTTAATTAATTAGTAATTATGTATATATTTGCTTTTTAATTATTTCTAACCTATCAAAAATTTCCAAAAAAATTAATTTCTTTTATTAAATCAGGTTTATATATTATATACTATTTTTAGACATAATTATATTTATTTTTATTGTTAATTTTAATTATTTGTATAATTATTTGTTTAATTAGCTTTTAATTAACTTAAAAACATCCAAAAAAATGAATTAAGTTTAATTTGTTTTATATTTATTTTTGTATATTATTTGATATTATTTCTTACCTTTTTCTTTGTCGAGGATCGGAATAAAAGATCAAATATGGCAGAGATTGTATGCAGTTGATTTAAGACTTTTGGAAATTTATCGTGTAGTCGCTATGATTCTATCAAGCTTCTGATAAATTTTCATTAACTTTAAATCCGAGATCATCATTCACTCACCATCGATCTTCACTAACATCGTGAATATACTTGACTAGCTTCAAGATGATTCACGTGCTAACATACTAACAATTGACTTTAATTTCCGCATTTTATTATATTGTTCTTTATATTTCTTGCTTTATGCTTTATTTTATTATTTATTATTTATATTTCTGTTATTTTTTCTTTGTCCACTTGGACATATTATTTATATTTCTGTTATTTTTTCTTTGTCCATTTGGACATATTATTTATATTTCTGTTATTTTTTCTTTGTCCACTTGGACATATTATTTATATTTCTGTTATTTTTCCTTTGTCCATTTGGACATATTATTTATGTTTCTGTTATTTTTTCTTTGTCCACTTGGACATATTATTTATATTTCTGTTATTTTTTCTTTGTCCATTTGGACATATTATTTATGTTTCTGTTATTTTTTCTTTGTCCACTTGGACATATTATTTATATTTCTGTTATTTTTTCTTTGTCCATTTGGACATATTATTTATATTTCTGTTATTTTTTCTTTGTCCACTTGGACATATTATTTATATTTCTGTTATTTTTCCTTTGTCCATTTGGACATATTATTTATGTTTCTGTTATTTTTTCTTTGTCCACTTGGACATATTATTTATGTTTCTGCTATTTTTTCTTTGTCCATTTGGACATATTATTTATGTTTCCGCTATTTTCTCTTTGTCCATTTGGACATATTATTTATGTTTCCGCTATTTTTTCTTTGTCCATTTGGACATATTATTTATGTTTCTGTTATTTTTTTTTTGTCCATTTGGACATATTATTTATGTTTATGCTATTTTTTGCTTTGTCCAATTGGACGTATTATTTATGTTTCTGTTATTTTCTCTTTGTCCATTTGGACATATTATTTATGTTTCTGCTATTTTTTATTTGTCTATTTTGCTAACGTACAGGAAAGATCTTATAAATTAAGAGTAAGTAACTCCTAATTGCTTGCTCAAACACTTCCATTTTCAAACAACGTATTTTCAAAACTTCTCATCTATTTTCAAAACTTTCATCTGGTATTTGAAGGGCATTATTCCCGGTGAAACTCTTCAGAGACCTATGTAACCTATTGTCCATCTTCACTTCTTCTATTTTCAAATCAACAAAGCATTTAAAAAAGTGAGCTAAGCAATTAAGAGCCCATGGATAACCATGGATACAAAGGGTGCTTAAAACCTTCCCTTTGTATAACCAACCCCCCGAACCCAAAATCTGTCAAAAGGTCTTTCCTGTTCTTTTATGCCTTTCCTTTTTTGGATAAAATAAAAGTCGGTGGCGACTCTTGCAAAAAAAAAAAAAAAAGAAAGAGAGCAAGGAGTCAGTTCGCCTCAAAAAACCGAGTTTACACATGCGTCCAAATTGCTTCAGCCCATAGAGATTTATTCATTTTATGGAGTAGTTTCTCAAGATTCAAAATTATGTGTCTCTGATATATAAAACCCTTTAGGGAGTTTTATGTAAATGTCACTATCAAGTGAGCTTCATAAATAAGATGTTACAGCATCCATCATGTTTATATTAAGCCCTTCATGTACTACAAGGCTAATAAAATATCAAAAAATTAATTAAATCCACTACACGTGGATATGTTTTATCAAAACCAATCTTCGGTCTTTTTGAAAATCATCAATCCACAAATCAAAATTTATACCATTACAAAAACTCATTTATATCTCATTGGTATCACACCTTGAGGTGTTCGGACTACATGTCCATAATCAAGTTACTTGTAAAGTGAGTTTAAATCTTATTCAATTGAATATATTCATTTTGGCCAATTCTCACTTTGTCTACAATCTTTGATAGACTTTGATTCATGATTTGTTCATTTTGACCAATTCTCATTTTGTCTATAATCTTTTATAGACTTTCTTTCATGATCCTCGTTATCACTTATCATATTTAGCGCTATATTGATACAAATACATTGCCAATGTCGACTTTATTTGGTTATCTTAATTTCAGTTCCATTTCATTTCATCCATGACATAATTTATCGAGATCTCTTTATTGCATATTTCAAGTACTTGATTAGTTCTTCTGGAACTAAAAAAAATTAAGTCAAAGTGCTTTTAAAATCTTCATATCCTCACTTGGGTCATCTTTAACTTTAGTTTCTTTTCTAGGTAGAGGACTTTTAACATTGAAACCGATTTTCATACCACGCTTCAGGCGTAATTACAACTCATTTACAATATTAGATTATTCAATAGAAGAATCCATTATGAGTGGAATATTGAGAGCTGATAATTTATTTCATAAACTTTGCAAATGAATAATATTTTGAACTTTTTGCTCATATTGGTTTGTAAGATGATCAAGACAACAATTTGTTTTAAATTGTTCATTTGAACTTTTGGTTCACTCTTCAGATGCACGATCTCTCTCCTAATATTGGAAAATTTAATTTCTCAATAAATAATCAGCCTACTGGGCTGCAATCAAGTATCCATTTGTTTGCTCAAATTATATCTCAAAATTGGGATTTATCTGAAATATATTTTTCCAATATTCTTTCAAGATCCGTATTAGTGTATTATATTGAAGCAATTGAAAACTACACAACACATCCAAAAGTTCACTTATACGAGAAGTATAAGGTTATTAACCTAAAATACATTATACATCAAGGAAGGAGAAATGTATCACAATGTGTTGGCATGATGCGGATAAATATCTTAATATTCATGTTTTGCGTGTTTCAAATATCTAATTTAGAATTTATAATCTCACAAGTATCAACCATATAAATTAACTTTAGACGTCTAAAGAATGGATCTTCAAGTCCATTTTTTTCATGAACATATTCTATAAGATGTTCAATATTAATTTTAATAATTCATGTGATACTTAACAAAAAAATCTGAAAAATTCAGATATTGAGATCTTAGTCTGAGAAAATAATTTCACAAACTGCTGGTTGTGAGTAGATAATAAACATTTGCATCATATTTTAATCGATGCAATAATTAATGTCATCAATAACTCAATTTATCATGTTTTTTATTTTCCTTTAGAAACACAAAATTTATTGGATTGAAGAAACTTCTGATTCTTCAATACTAGTTTTTCAGTTCATAAACATATTCATGATCTTTTAGTTGAGAAAATAATTTCACAAACTTATGGTTGTGAGTAGACAACAAACATATGCATGATCTTTTAGTCGATGCAATAGTTAATATCTTAAAATATTTATATCGTCTACATGATTGGTGTATTGATTCACAAATACCACCTTACATATGTTATATAAAAACTCAATTTATAAATTTTTTTTTAGGAACATACAAAACTTATGGGATTGAAGAAACTTCAATTTCTTCAATGCTAATTTTTGCATCATAATACATTCGAGATGACCCAATCGATATTGTCAACAATACACTTAAGTGTGATTTATAAACTTCTGGTTTACAATAATACATATATGTATTTTAATTATTCTAAATTCTTTGAATCAACCATATTGTTATCTAATAAATAAATCTTTATAAACCATACATACATATTTTTATTTGGTTTAATTGCTATAAATTAAATTTAAATTTATTTCATAGTAATACTACTCAAATCACACACATTTATTCAAAAGAACTCTATGCCATTCAATTTTATTTTATCATAAAAATTAAATAAATTTCATACAAATATATAAACCACATTATTACATGATAGTCAATAAGAAATGTGTCAAAGTAATAAGATTGTATTCTTTAATTACTATAAGCTATAATTATATAATATAAATTAAGAAAATATATCATTAAAATTGTTGCAAAAGTTTCTTAATTAACCAATATAAAATACATCTTAATTAACCAATATAAAATACATCTTAATAAAATTGTTGCAAAAGTTTCTTAATTAACCAATATAAAATACATAATAACATTAATTAACCAATATAAAAACTATCTTAAAATATCAAACACATCTTAATATTTGACAAAAGTTTCTTAATTTAGAAATATAATAGCAGCAATAAAATATATAACATTGACTAATTGATACATAAATATATTAAGTGATATATTATACATAACAAAATTTATTCTAGTAAAATATTTTAACATCAAACACATAGACAATGCCTCAATCATCAAGACAAAAAAAAAAAATTATATAGCCAATCCTTTAGTGAAATATATAGATTTATAATCTCAAACATATAACAAATTATATTCTAACAATTTTAAGAAGTTTCTAACACAGTCAAATGTTAGAGAAAAAAATTAGAATAATATACATATTTATAAACAATAATTTAAAATAAATATAATCTTTCTGAAATGCGTTAAAATTATTAGTTTATGAATGATGATCAAAGAAAAATATAAGCATCATTTTGAGATGCGTTAAAATTATTTGTTATAAACAACGATCTAAAAAATATAACCATCCTTTTGGGATGCGTTAAAATTATTTGTGTCATTCTTCGCATGTTACAAATTTTTAGATCAATATAACAAAAAATATTTATGAAATCCTTCTAGGGTATTCAATATTATTCTTTCAATCTTTCTCGAATTGGATAATATTATTTATGCAATCATTTTACAATATTATAGATGCAATCCTTTTGGGATTCGTTAATTATATAGATGCAATCCATTTGGGATTCCTTAATATTATAGATGCAATCCCTCTGGGATTGTTAATATTATCCTTCAGAGATACTTTATATAATAAACTCAATATTATCCTTCAGGAATATTTGTTAAGTTCTCCAAAAACTATATATAAACTCATTACTATCCTTCAGGAATATTTGTTAAGTTCTTCAGGAACTATATCACAAATCTTTTTATTCAATTTTTCATGAACTCATTTTGTAGTTCTTCAGGAACTCAGTCACAAATATTTTATTAATAAAAATAATAATATTTGCATTTTTTTAAGAATGCTTGATAAGTTCTTCAGGAATTATATAAAATCTCAATATTGGGATATTTGATAAATTCTTCAGAAACTATATAAAACCTTATTACTATCTTTCATGGATATTTGATAAGTTCTTCAAGAATTATATAAATAATTTGTTTTGCTATCTTTCAGGATGCTTAATAAGTTCTTCAGGAACTATATTAATAATTTGTTTTGCTATTCTTCAGGGATGCTTTAACAAGTTCTTCAGGAACTATATTAATAATTTGTTTTGCTATACTTCAGGGATGCTTTAACAAGTTCTTCAGGAACTATATTAATAATTTGTTTCCCTATCCTTCAGGGATGCTTTAATAGTATTCATGCAAATTATCAGAGATGCATGAAAATCATCACTGATTTTCTTTTTCATTTTCTAATCAATATATTTATAAATAACGCGTAGAAAATATATAAAATATGAAAGAAAATAAAGTAAATAACAGTACCTCCTAAGTCTCAGAAAAATAAAGTAAATAACAGTACCACCTAAGTCTGCTTCGTGCTGATAACGTGTTATGAAATAAGGAGACAGAAGATAAAAGAGAAGAGAGAAAGATAGAATGATTCTGTATTATCATCGATGTAATTGTATACAATGAGATTGGTCCTATTTATAGGACATTATGTAGACAATATAATAAATACAAATGGATTAAATAAGAAATGAAGTGATTGGGAGACAAATCCAATTATTCATAACAATAAATTTTTGAACTGTTTTTTTGTTGCTATTTTGTAACTCCTTTTGTTTAATTATAATCATTCACCCATTTATTGTATATATAAATTTTAATTAATAAGTTATTATTATTTTTATTTGTTATGTTCTATCTATATTCATAATCATCATGTATATAAATATATGATATTGGTTTATCATCATTTGTACATCAAATCTTTTTGGTGATTTTCAATTTTTTGTAATAGTTTTTTTTCTTCTCTTTTACATATATGTGTTGGTTTGTATGGTGTAACACCCCAATTCTACCCACGAAATTTAAATAAAATCAGAGTATAAAAATTCACAAAAATAAGCAAATGAGGTATCACATATTCATTCTCAAAGACAAATCACCTCGTCGCATAAAGCGGATACATAGCATTCATAAAAAAAAATGTGGGAGAACCGACAACATCGAATGATAGTCTTTAACATAAAACAACTTCCATAGAAGTGCAACGGAAACTCAACAATTAGTTCAAAGATTTCATAGCATCTTAATTCAACAATTAACACAATTAAAGTGGCAATCTCAAATAAACAACTCAAGTATTTGCCAAAACATAATAAATCAATAGCAAGTAAATCGACGCGTTCGTCCCCCCGAGTGCTACGTATCAGAGCGACAACGACTCAAGACCAACTCGGTTAACCTCCTCTCAATGCGAATCACCTGCACGTTACCAATATAAAGGCAACGGAGAAACAAAGAAAGGGTGAGATATCAATTCATATACTTGAGCGCATGATAAATTATATATTAGAAATTAGACATATTCGGTTAATCGCATTCACAAATATTAATAAAGTCATTCTATCATTAAGTCACAATTCACATCTTCACATAATCCCATCATTTAATAAGTCACAAAAATACAAAACACAACAAAGTCACAAACGTCACACTATGAATCACATAGAAATATATGGGACAAGACTCATGTATATGCATGTGGTACCAATCGGAGCTTCAGCCCCCGTCACCAATTGCCCAATTCAGAGGCACAAGGCATAAGCCTTCGTCACTAATTTGCCAATCCAGGCCGTCACAATATATATGCAAATGTATGCGACTCGATGAACCCGACATCACACAACACCATCATCATCATTTATTTTCACAAAATATTCGTCACAAGACAATCGCCCATATCATAATTATTACCGATCATTAAAGGTAATAACACTTCACCCGTAATATAACAACTTCATATAACAACAGAACAATTCCGACAATTCACCTAATTTAGACTTCATAAGACAACCACATTAATTCAAACAAAATTAACCTTTTCTTTGTTTGTTTTAAACTAGAATAGGACAAACTACATAACAATAGAATAGATTATAAATCTAAAAATACTAAAGTTATTTAAAGTAGTTAATTAAAACTTGAATAGGGAAATGTGTAGGATAGACTATATGTCATTTCTTTTTCCTTTATCAGAGTGACTTCGGCTCACTGATACGAGAGTAATAGGATCTGTAGTAGGTTTTTAATGCTAGCTTACTTATCCTCTGTATACCTCACATTCCAACTACCAGCACATTATCATTGTAACTAAATATACATATTCTACAAGCCATTTTTATGCACTAGATAATTTAATTGAGAGAGACACAATATATCCAAAGATAATCTTATACTTAAAATAAACACCACCTTATATATTAAATCTCCAGCCACTTAAAATTTCTTGATAGTATCTCCCTTTCCTATTCAATTAATCTTAATTAAGGTCACTAGACTAGACTTATACCTTGGTTAATTAATTCCTCATATAATTTAAGAGTACTTTTTATCTACTCTTGATACATACCACCCACTACATTATTTAGATACTTCCAATTTTATTTATTTTACTCCTAACATATAGCAACACAAGGGTATAATCCTGTTATCTAGTAGCAGGCCATAAAGCCACAGCAACATTAAAGTTAGACCTTAAAAGGTTAAATAACATAATCTATATATATAAACTCATGTTTCAGGAAACGAAAATGAAGACAAGAGAATGAAAAACGAAAATGGTAATCAACCTCCTGTTTATTTCCAGCATGCCAAAAGAAATTTTAACAACAACAGAGCACATCAATAACCTAAATCCCTAATCCCCAACATATAAGGTTTCATAAGCTCCACTATATGAAGAGAACCCCACCCTTACCTTGGATTGAGTGCAGCTCTAATGGATTCTTGGAGAAATTTGAGAAAAATTGCACTTTAGAGCAACACTTTTGGATCCCCTTTCTCCTCTTCACAAACCCTAGCCTCCACTTCTAATCTTTTGTTTTTAACTTCTTCGGTTCTCTCTTTCTCTCTATCTATGCTTCTATCTTATTTTATTTTATTTTAAATGGCAAAAGAGACCACCATCACCTAATGGGCCTAACAAAAGATACCCCTTAACACTTAGAAATGTCATTAATTAAACTCAAAATTTATTCTACTCTTAATAAAAAAATAAATACTTTCACTTAAAAAAACATTAAAATAAAATCTGATTATTTTAATATACCGACTGAATACTCACTGTCTCATATGTACGGTCTAATCTCAATTACTCGGAAAATTCCCAAAACGCTACATATTACCTCATTAATAGTATTAATACTAAAAACATTAAAATTTACGATTAAATATCGATCCGCTATCCCGAACTAATACCGACTAAATCGCTTCAAAACGCGAAAATTCAATGAACATCACAAACGTCTAAATTAAGCGAATAAATTAATTTCCGGGCGTTACAACTCTCCCTCACTAGAATATTTTCGTCCTCGAAAATAAAATTTTACCTGATTCAAATAACTCGGGATAGGAGTCTCGCATCTTGCTCTCCAGCTCCCAGGTTAGGCTCTCACCAGCAGCTCCCAACCAGACAACTTTCACCAATGGAATCTCTTTGCCTCTTAGAACCTTCACTTCGCGATCCTCAATTCGCACAGGCATCGTCTCTACTGTGAGATTATCGCGCACTTGCACATCGTCCATCTGAATCACATGAGACGGATCTGAAACATACTTCCGGAGTTGTGACACATGAAACACATCGTGCAAATTAGCAAGATTTGGCGGTAACGCCACACGATATGCAACTTTCCCCACACGATCTGATATCTGATACGGACCGATAAAGCGAGGAGTGAGCTTCTTAGACTTCAGAGCTCGCCCAACACCAGTCAAAGGTGTGACTCTCAAAAACACATGATCACCAGCTTGGAATTCCAAATCTTTTCTTCTTTTGTCATGGTAACTTTTCTGCCTACTCTGAGAAGCTTTCATCTTATCTCGAATAAGTTTCACTTTCTCCGTAGTCTCCCTAACCATCTCGGGTCCAAGTACCACACTCTCACCCGACTCGTGCCAACATAACGGAGTCCTACATCTCCGACCATACAACGCCTCAAAAGGTGCCATCCCAATACTAGAATGGTAACTGTTATTGTAAGTGAACTCAATCAACGGAAGATAAGTATCCCACGAACCTCCCTGCTCAAGAACACATGCTCTCAATAAATCTTCCAATGATTGAATAGTCCTCTCGGTCTGACCATCTGTCTGCGGATGATACGCCGTACTCAACCTCAACTTAGAATCCAACGCCTCTTGCAAACTTCTCCAGAAATCGGAAGTAAACCTCGGATCTCTATCCGACACAATACACAAAGGTACACCATGCAACTTCACGATCACCCTGACATATATCTCTGCTAACTTCGCAATCGGAAATGTGATGTTAATAGGTATAAAGTGTGCCGACTTCGTAAGCCTATCAACAATCACCCAAATCGAATCAAATCCTCTTAAGGTATTAGGTAATCCCGTTACAAAGTCCATCGAAATGCTATCCCATTTCCATTCTGGAACTTCTAACGGTTGCATCAATCCTGCAGGCTTCTGATGTTCGATCTTTGACTTCTGACAAGTCAAACAAGCATACACAAAATGTGCCACATCACGTTTCATACCAGGCCACCAAAACAAACCCTTCAAGTCTTGATACATCTTTGTAGCTCCTGGATGAATACTCAAATTGCTTCTATGACTCTCTTCTAGAATCGCCTTCTTAATCTCTTCATCATCAGGAATGCAAATACGATCTCGGAATCTCAACACACCACGTGCATCTAACTTGAAATCACCATTCTCAAGTCGATCGGTTCCTACCATCAAATCCACCAACTTCACATCTAACTTCTGAGCCTCTCTGATATTGTCAAGAAAGTCATTGTTAATCTTCAACATTCCCAACATAACACTATGCGGTGTCACTTCGCATACCAAACTCAAGTCTCGGAACTGCTCAATCAACTCCAACTCTTTAACCATCATAGCCGACATATGCAAGGTCTTCCGGCTTAAAGCATCGGCCACTACATTTGCTTTTCCAGGATGATAGTTCAAACCAAAATCATAATCCTTCAACAATTCAAGCCACCTTCGTTGCCTCATATTCAACTCTTTTTGATCGAACAAGTACTTCAAACTCTTATGGTCGCTAAACACTTCAAATCTAGAACCATAAAGATAATGTCTCCAAATCTTTAACACAAAGACCACTGCAGCCAACTCAAGATCATGCGTAGGATAATTCTTTTCATGGGTCCTCAACTGCCTAGACGCATAAGCAACCACTTTACCATTCTGCATAAGTACACCACCTAACCCCATCAGACAAGCATCACAGTACACAACAAAAGGCTCTCCTGAATTAGGCAAAGTCAAAACTGGAGCCGACGTCAACCTCTTCTTCAACTCATTGAAACTCTCTTCACATTGAACATCCCACACAAACGCCTTTCCTTTGCAAGTCAATCTCGTCAATGGAAGTGCCAACTTAGAAAATCCTTCGATAAACCGTCTATAGTAACCGGCCAAACCCAAGAAGCTTCTAATCTCAGTAGCTGACTTCGGAGTCTCCCATTGTAACACAGCATCAACTTTAGAAGGATCCACGGCAATGCCACTACCAGAAATGACATGACCAAGGAAACTAACTTCATGCAACCAAAATTCACACTTAGACAACTTGGCATACAATTGCTTCTCTTTCAAAACTTGTAACACAATCCTCAAATGCTCTTCATGCTCTTCTTCAGATTTAGAGTAGATGAGAATGTCATCAATGAATACCACCACGAACCGATCCAAGTAAGTATGAAAAATACGGTTCATGTACTCCATGAATACTCCCGGTGCATTAGTGACACCAAAGGGCATCACCGAATACTCGTAGTGTCCATACCGAGTCCTGAACGCGGTCTTCTGAATGTCATCTTCCTTTACTCTAATCTGGTGATATCCGGACCTTAAATCAATCTTAGAAAACACACTAGCACCCACTAACTGATCCATCAAGTCATCGATTCTTGGAAGTGGATACTTGTTCTTTATCGTCACTTTATTCAACTGCCGATAATCAACACAAAGTCTCATACTTCCATCTTTCTTCTTTACAAGCAATACGGGTGCTCCCCACGGTGATACACTTGGTCTTACAAACTTCTTCTCAAGCAATTCTTCTAATTGCTTCTTCAATTCAGATAACTCTGATGCAGACATCCTGTACGGTGCCATAGAAACAGGTCTGGTACCAGGTACAAGATCAATCGTAAACTCAACTTCTCTTTCTGGAGGTACATCAGGAATGTCATCAGGAAACACTTCAGAAAATTCTCTCACCACCTTTAACTCATCAATTCGAACTTGATTCTCAAAAGACAAGGACGCCATCAATGAGAACATTTGCGCTTCGTCTTGCATCAGTTGCTTCAACTGCTTACCATTCAACAAACCAACTCCTTCTTCTTCAAGGGAAGAAAATCTCACCGTGTTGTTAAAACAATTGATATGAACGTAGTTGCGTTTCAACCAATTCATACCCAATACCACATCCAAACCAACAAGCGGTAAACACACAAAGTCAACAACAAAGTCTCTATCAAAGATTGACAAAGGACAATTCAAACACATTAGAGAAGTAGTCACCGTTCCCTTAGCGGGGAGTTCGACAACCATTTCTCCATTCATAGCAGACAAAGTAAGACCCAATCTTTTTACACAATCAGTAGCAATAAAACAATGAGTGGCACCGGTATCAATAATAGTAATTAAAGGAATGCTATTAATGAAACAAGTACCTCTAACAAGGCCATCCTCACTAGATGTCTGAGTTCCTGACAAAGCAAACACTTTACCACCTACAGCTGTCTTCTTTGGCTTCTGACACTGGCTATCAATATGTCCCTCCACACCACAGTTAAAGCAAACAACATCCTTATGCTTACAAGCAGATGACATATGTCCCGTCTTACCACAACGGTAACACCTCTTCACATCAACAGTACAAACATCGCTCTTATGACCAGGTCGACCACACTTGAAGCATACAACCCTAGCAGGAGCATCTCCCCCACTAGTCTTATGACCATGAGCAACTCTTTGCTTCCCTTTACCAGCATCATATGGTTTCTCACGGCTTTGTTGATTCTTGCCCCTCTTCTCATTAATAACACGATAATGAGCATTGTTGTCCTCCTCATAAATCCGACAACTATCCACCAAATCAACAAAAATACGGATCTTCTGGTAACTAACCGCTTTCTTGATTTCTGGACGCAACCCATTCTCAAACTTGATACACTTGGAAAACTCACCATTCGGACCATCATAGTATTGGTAAAACTTAGCCAGCTCACCAAACTTAGCAGCATACTCCACAACAGACTTGTTCCCTTGTTTCAGCTCAAGGAATTCAATCTCCTTCTTACCACGGACATCCTCAGGAAAGTATTTCCTTAAGAACTCCATGCGAAACGCAATCCAAGTGATCTCCTCACCATGAGCCTCTAACCTCCTTCGGGTCTCAAGCCACCAATCATCCGCTTCCTTAGCCAGCATATGAGTGCCATATCTAACCTTCTGTGTAGGAGTGCAATCCATAACACGGAAAATTCGCTCGATCTCCTTCAACCAATCAAGAGCACCATCGGGATCATGTGTACCCTTGAACACTGGAGGATTCTCCCTTTGGAAAGTCGCCAAACTACGAGATCCAGCATTCTCGTCAGCATTCGGTTGGTTCTGCATTGCCTGAGCCATCGCTTCCAAAGCAGCAGCTATCGCAGCATCATTCCTCCCAGCCATAGCGTCACTACAACACAAAAACAATCAGCACAAACAACAATACATGATTGTTAGACTACACTACGACTCGACACTTGGTCGGACAAGACCGACCTGCTCTGATACCACTAATGTAACACCCCAATTCTACCCACGAAATTTAAATAAAATCAGAGTATAAAAATTCACAAAAATAAGCAAATGAGGTATCACATATTCATTCTCAAAGACAAATCACCTCGTCGCATAAAGCGGATACATAGCATTCATAAAAAAAAATGTGGGAGAACCGACAACATCGAATGATAGTCTTTAACATAAAACAACTTCCATAGAAGTGCAACGGAAACTCAACAATTAGTTCAAAGATTTCATAGCATCTTAATTCAACAATTAACACAATTAAAGTGGCAATCTCAAATAAACAACTCAAGTATTTGCCAAAACATAATAAATCAATAGCAAGTAAATCGACGCGTTCGTCCCCCCGAGTGCTACGTATCAGAGCGACAACGACTCAAGACCAACTCGGTTAACCTCCTCTCAATGCGAATCACCTGCACGTTACCAATATAAAGGCAACGGAGAAACAAAGAAAGGGTGAGATATCAATTCATATACTTGAGCGCATGATAAATTATATATTAGAAATTAGACATATTCGGTTAATCGCATTCACAAATATTAATAAAGTCATTCTATCATTAAGTCACAATTCACATCTTCACATAATCCCATCATTTAATAAGTCACAAAAATACAAAACACAACAAAGTCACAAACGTCACACTATGAATCACATAGAAATATATGGGACAAGACTCATGTATATGCATGTGGTACCAATCGGAGCTTCAGCCCCCGTCACCAATTGCCCAATTCAGAGGCACAAGGCATAAGCCTTCGTCACTAATTTGCCAATCCAGGCCGTCACAATATATATGCAAATGTATGCGACTCGATGAACCCGACATCACACAACACCATCATCATCATTTATTTTCACAAAATATTCGTCACAAGACAATCGCCCATATCATAATTATTACCGATCATTAAAGGTAATAACACTTCACCCGTAATATAACAACTTCATATAACAACAGAACAATTCCGACAATTCACCTAATTTAGACTTCATAAGACAACCACATTAATTCAAACAAAATTAACCTTTTCTTTGTTTGTTTTAAACTAGAATAGGACAAACTACATAACAATAGAATAGATTATAAATCTAAAAATACTAAAGTTATTTAAAGTAGTTAATTAAAACTTGAATAGGGAAATGTGTAGGATAGACTATATGTCATTTCTTTTTCCTTTATCAGAGTGACTTCGGCTCACTGATACGAGAGTAATAGGATCTGTAGTAGGTTTTTAATGCTAGCTTACTTATCCTCTGTATACCTCACATTCCAACTACCAGCACATTATCATTGTAACTAAATATACATATTCTACAAGCCATTTTTATGCACTAGATAATTTAATTGAGAGAGACACAATATATCCAAAGATAATCTTATACTTAAAATAAACACCACCTTATATATTAAATCTCCAGCCACTTAAAATTTCTTGATAGTATCTCCCTTTCCTATTCAATTAATCTTAATTAAGGTCACTAGACTAGACTTATACCTTGGTTAATTAATTCCTCATATAATTTAAGAGTACTTTTTATCTACTCTTGATACATACCACCCACTACATTATTTAGATACTTCCAATTTTATTTATTTTACTCCTAACATATAGCAACACAAGGGTATAATCCTGTTATCTAGTAGCAGGCCATAAAGCCACAGCAACATTAAAGTTAGACCTTAAAAGGTTAAATAACATAATCTATATATATAAACTCATGTTTCAGGAAACGAAAATGAAGACAAGAGAATGAAAAACGAAAATGGTAATCAACCTCCTGTTTATTTCCAGCATGCCAAAAGAAATTTTAACAACAACAGAGCACATCAATAACCTAAATCCCTAATCCCCAACATATAAGGTTTCATAAGCTCCACTATATGAAGAGAACCCCACCCTTACCTTGGATTGAGTGCAGCTCTAATGGATTCTTGGAGAAATTTGAGAAAAATTGCACTTTAGAGCAACACTTTTGGATCCCCTTTCTCCTCTTCACAAACCCTAGCCTCCACTTCTAATCTTTTGTTTTTAACTTCTTCGGTTCTCTCTTTCTCTCTATCTATGCTTCTATCTTATTTTATTTTATTTTAAATGGCAAAAGAGACCACCATCACCTAATGGGCCTAACAAAAGATACCCCTTAACACTTAGAAATGTCATTAATTAAACTCAAAATTTATTCTACTCTTAATAAAAAAAATAAATACTTTCACTTAAAAAAACATTAAAATAAAATCTGATTATTTTAATATACCGACTGAATACTCACTGTCTCATATGTACGGTCTAATCTCAATTACTCGGAAAATTCCCAAAACGCTACATATTACCTCATTAATAGTATTAATACTAAAAACATTAAAATTTACGATTAAATATCGATCCGCTATCCCGAACTAATACCGACTAAATCGCTTCAAAACGCGAAAATTCAATGAACATCACAAACGTCTAAATTAAGCGAATAAATTAATTTCCGGGCGTTACATATGGCATAATAGAGACCAAATTGTTCCATTACAATTTTTTCTCACATCTTTTTATTGATATAATTTTTTCATCTGAATTTATTGATATATTTTTTCTATGTGAATAAGAAAGAAGATGATGAATTTTGTTGGATCATTACGGCTAGGAAAGACTTTGAAATGATCGCTCAAATAAGTACATAGTTTAGTCCTAATATGTGCATCAAATAAAACTCTTCTCTTTTATTGATGTAATTTTTGTTATAATTTTTAGTTGTACCTTCATATGAATTTTAATGTATAAATCATAAAATTAATAGTTTTATAGTTTTCTTTTGTCTAAGAGTTGATCTTGATCATATATGTTGATCAAGAATATTAATGACATTATAATGATTTTAAAGTCATTTGAATTTTATTTTATTATTACATAACTTTAAATATTGGAAATTATATTTTAATTTTGTATATTTTGTACTTATTTTATCTTAATAGTATCTTAATTTATGTATTTTTTTATTATAATTTAAATGTTTATATAATTTATATTTATTTTATCTAAAAAATTATATAACTATATTGATTTTTATTTATTTTTTTGTTTTAATTTCTTTCCTCTTTCTTCACAATTCTAGAATGATACTATTTGTGCTTTCTTTAGACTATAAATTCTAATTTTCTTCTATAGTATAAATTTTAATTATTATTTTAATCATATTTTATTCTCATATTTATTTTGATATATGTTCTTGCCTTCATTTGGAGAATCTAAATTCTATAAATTGTAATACATATGCTTATGTTAGAGATGTTTTTTATTTTTGTATTGATTTTTATTTATTTTTTTGTTTTAATTTCTTCCCTCTTTCTTCACAATTCTAGAATGGCACACTTTGTGCTTTCTTTAGGATATAAATTCTAATTTCTTCTATAGTATAAATTCTAATTATTATTTTAATCATATTTTATACTCATATTATTTTGATATATGTTATTTATTGTTGTAGTAATAATGATGCACATAAATTCTAATAATGGATTGTCTTCCAATTTTAAGATTTATCGGTTTCTACGAATAACAATCTTAGAATAAATTTAAAAAATAGAATATTTTACTTAATTGACGTTACTTAATGATTAATTGTCTTTTTTCTTATTTATTGATTATGTATCACCTTTTTCGCAAAATATAATTCTACAACACTATTATCTTATAAGTAAATTTAAATATTAAAATTTTTAATTTGATTATTCACCTTTGAAATTGCTTAAAGATGAAAAGAATAGTTATTGAGCACTATTGTTCTATAAATTTAAAAATATTATATAATATTTCATTTTAAGAAAATGGTCTTACAATATATTTTAACCAGGCTGATGGATGTATCGTTGGAAGGTTATTCCTTTACTTGGTTCAAGAGTTTAGGAACGGAAAGGGCTGTTGAAGAAAGACTTGACAGAGCCATGATAAACTTGGACTGGAGTATCCTTTTCCCGAATGCAAAGCTAGAATGTTTGACAGCAGCGTCTTCCGACCATTATCCGCTCCTTCTAAGGTGTGACTCTCACTCGGTTCAGCATTCTGTGTGCAGAGGGTTTAAATTCGAAAATGCGTGGCTCACAGAACCGGGATTCAAAGAGTTTGTGTGTGAGCAATGGCTCAATTGTGATCATGAAGACATTATTATGAAACATAATTTATGTGGAGAAGAAATGTTAAAGTGGAGTCGACATAATTGGTGTAAAGTTCGTAAGGAGATTGATAACACTTGCAAGAAGTTGGATACTGCCAGACATAACATTTGTGACAGGAACTTCAATTACTTTGCAGCCCTTAAGAATCGATTGAATTCGTTACTTGTGAAAGATGATTTATTCTGGAAGCAAAGAGCTAAAGTTCATTGGTACAAGGATGGTGACTTGAATACCCGCTTTTTCCACATCACTGCTACTGTTCGGAAGAAAGTCAATACGATTACATCTCTAACAAAGGAAAATGGAGACGTAACCAACTCCACTTCAGGAATGTGCCAAGTGGCTCATGATTATTTTGTTGATATCTTCCAAGAGAAGCCTAGCTCTCGAGAACGGGTTCTACAAGCTATGGATAGATCTATTACAGATAATGATAACAAGTTATTGACAGAGATGTTCACCATTGAAGAATTCAAAGATGCTATTTTCTCCATGCAAGCGGATAAAAGTCCAGGACCTGACGGTTATAACCCAGGATTTTATCATCAGTTCTAGGATACGTGTGGTACGGATATGTTCAATGCTGGTTGTGATTGGCTTGAAACTGGAGCTTTCCCAGAAAGTCTCAATAAAACTAATATTGCTCTCATTCCTAAAGGTGAAAACCAAACCTCGATGAAGGATTGGCGACCAATTGCTCTCTGCAACGTTCTTTACAAAGTGATAGCGAAGGTCCTTGCTAACAGACTCAAGAAAGTTTTGGGGAAGTGTGTCTCTGATAACCAGTCAGCTTTTGTCCCTGGAAGATCTATATTAGACAATGCTATGGTTGCTATTGAGGTGGTTCATCATATGAAGACTAAAACCAGAGGCAAAGTTGGCGAGATAGCGCTTAAGCTAGATATCAGTAAAGCTTATGACAGGATTGGCTGGGAGTATTTGAAGGATATTCTAATCACTATGGGATTTTGTCAGAAATGGATAAAGTGGATAATGCTTTGTGTTGAAACCGTTGAGTATTCTGTGTTAGTTAATGGTAATACGGTTGGCCCGATTACCCCTGGTCGTGGGCTGAGGCAGGGGGACCCTCTCTCTCCGTATTTATTTATTCTTTGTGCAGAAGGCCTTTCGGCTCTAATCAGAAAAGCAGAAAATAGAGGTGATATTCATGGTATTAAAATTTGCAGGAATGCTCCTATTATCTCTCACCTTCTGTTCGCCGATGACTGCTTTCTCTTCTTCAGAGCTACTAATGAAGAAACTAATATCATGAAGGATATTCTTACCACGTATGAGGATGCTTCTGGTCAAGCTATCAATTTCCAGAAATCGGAGTTCTATTGCAGTAGGAATGTTGATCCAAATATTAGGAATTCGCTGGCCACCTCTTTAGGAGTTCAACAAGTGCTAGGCACTGGTAAGTACCTTGGTGTCCCCTCTATGGTTGGTAGAAGTAGAAGAGCAACATTCAAATTTATTAAAGATAGAATTTGGAAGAAAATTAATTCTTGGAGTAGCAGAAGCCTATCTCAAGCAGGGAGGGAAACCATGATTAAATCGGTGCTACAATCTATTCCGACTTATATGATGAGCCTTTTTCTTCTCCCTTCTACTTTAATAGATGAGATTGAAAAGATGATGAATTCCTTTTGGTGGGGTAATAAAAGAGATATAGCCAGAGGCATTCACTGGTTATCGTGGGATCGCTTATCCATGCCGAAAAATGTTGGGGGTATGGGATTTAAGAATTGCAGTGCCTTCAATTATGCGATGCTAAGCAAGCAAGCTTGGAGAATTATGGCTAATCCCGATACTATTGTTTCTCGCCTCTACAAAGCCAGGTATTTTCCTAATTCTGATTACCTCAACTCTAATATTGGTCATAATCCCAGTTATGTTTGGCGAAGTATTTGGAGCTCCAAATTTGTGATGAAGGGAGGCCTCAAATGGAGTATAGGTTCAGGAGAGAACATTTCGGTATGGAATCAAAACTGGATTTATGATGGTACCTCTATAGAAAACCCGTGGCCTCATAATTTACTTGTGAGTAATCTCAAAGTCTCCGATTTGTTGATGCCGAATGGTAAACAATGGAATCATGAGTTGGTTTTGTCTTTAGTAGGGGAAGAGCTTGCGCAAAAGGTGCAAAACACACCGCTCTTTGTTTCGGTCCGTGATGACAAATTGATTTGGAGGTGTGATAAAGATGGAAAATTCTCGGTTCGAAGTGCTTATCGATATTGCATCAATGAAGCTATTGATACCTCTCATCTTAGAATTAATGAAAATTGGAATCTGTTATGGAAAATTAAAACTCCCCCGAGAGTAAAGAATTTTTTGTGGCGGCTATGTCGAGATTGTGTGTCTACTAGACGGAGACTTTTGGATAAAGGGATCTCTTGCCCAGCTACTTGTGTTGGTTGTAATAATAATGAGGAAAATTCCTACCATCTTTTCTTCCAGTGTCCCAAAAGTATCGAGTGTTGGACTAAAGTGGGGCTATGGCCCATGTTGCAACAATGCATTAGCAATGGAGGGACGTTCGCTTCTGTTATTTTTTCTTTCCTGCAGGTGTCAAATCATGATAATCTATCTTTGTTCTCTGTCATTCTTTGGAGCATTTGGAAAGGGAGAAATAATCATATCTGGAATTCCGCGGAAGAACCGACAGAGGCAATATGTCAGCGAGCGGCTCAACTTTTGGCGGGATGGAAGAATGCTCAACAACATCGCCAAAACAGTGAGATTAACAATCCTCGGTCAACTGTTACTAGGTGGTGCAAACCTTCTGCTGGTCGCCTCAAGTGTAATATTGATGCATCCTTCTCCCAGAATAAAGTAGGCATTGGTATTTGTATTAGAAATGACGCGGGTCAGTTTATTGCAGCTAGAACAGAATGGTTCTCCCCATGTACTGAAGTGACTATAGGAGAAGCCATAGGTCTGTTGTCAGCTATAAAGTGGGTTATCAACTTGGGTTTTGATAATATGGACTTTGATTTAGACGCCAAGCAAGTTGTCGATGGTGTGATCTCTATGAAGCCAAACGACTCGGACTTTGGAGCTATCGTCAATGATTGTAGAAGGTTAATTACTCTCTCCTTAAGGAACTCTCATGTTAAGTTCGTTAGAAGACAAGCCAATGAGGTTGCTCATGCTCTTGCACGGGTGGCTCCATCCCTAGCTAGTTTTCACAATTTTACTGATATTCCAACATGTATCCAGAATATTATTATTAATGAAATGATATAGTTTTCTTTTGTCAAAAAAAAAAAAAAAAACCAAAAAAATTACTTATTCAAGGTCTTATTTTTTCAATAATTAATTTATTTATTTTTAAAATTTTAAATATTATAATTTTAAGTTGATTATAATAAATTTAATGACAACTATCATTACATCTTATGAAACCGTTGAATTGAATCATCATTACTTCAAAATTAATTATAATAATAATAAAACAATTTTTAAATATTTTATGATAATAATAATGAAATGAATATCATCGAAGGAAATTAATGAATAATTTAGAATCTATGAAAAATATAAAAAATTAATAGTAGTTAGGAGGATAGAGAAATGTTATAAAATTAAAATAAATATAATATCAAAAGCTAATAATTTAAACATGTCATTGATAGACTAAATATATATAAATATAACTAATACATTTTTCAACTAATTTTTTTTTTATATTTTGCAACTCATACAAATTTTAATTAACAATTAAATTAATTATAATATTCATAATTATGTGTATATAAATATGTGATATTGAATCATCGTCATTTAATATATATATATATATATATATATATATATATATATATATATATATATATATATATATATATATATATATATATATATATATATATGTATTAGATTTCATAGTCATCATAATAAATATAATAACTATAATTTGAAGTTTAAAATATTATATAAAATTACAATAATATCTTATAGGTCAACTGCGCAACGCGCGGGTTATATACTAATAAAGCTTTGTATGAGTTGCATCTAGTACTACATCTAGGCGGTAACCGAGTACCTAATCGACAGGGTCACGAACTCTGATGCTAGGAGTTAGGATGCATACTAGAGGCATATGGTATTAGGAAGATCCTAAAAGTCCCACATTGGTTGGAGATAGAGCATTGAAAGAGTATATATAGAGGGACACTCCTCACCTTACCAACCGGTTATGTAAGGATGAGTTAGGTCACACTCTAATATGGTATCAGAGCCTATCGATCGGACCATGGGCCGCCCACCGTTAATATCCACGCACCAAGCCCAAAAAGAGTGTTGAGCGTGAGGGGGTGTATTAGGAAGATCCTAAAAGTCCCACATTGGTTGGAGATAAAGCATTGAAAGAGTATATATAGTGGGACACTCCTCACCTTATCAACCGGTAACATCTATATCTTCCAGTGCACTGCTCACTCACTTCTTCTAAATTCCTAAAACTCATCACAGTAACATCTAGTTTCCAAACTTTCCTCACCTCTGAGGACAAACTCCACCGTATCTAATTCTTTAAACAAGAACAAATTATAATAAAAATAATAAGTTGTCCTTGTATTTTTTTTTTCAATATGTAGTGGAGTTTTGCTGATAATGTTGTTCTTATATTGATTATTGAGTTTGTGGTGCATATATATGTACGTTTACACTTTCTACTTTTATATAACCATATAAAAAGTATACCTTCTAAATTAATAAAAATATTCATTATGTTCAGACAACATCACACGTTTTCCAGCTCTGGCACATAGGACCATGTATGTATGCAGGGTCAATGTCAAGTTTTAATTTGATTCATGCATTTTCTACATCAATTTTTTAGAGTAGTATGTACCACTTTCTCATCATATTTGTCTCGACTTCATTTATAAACAAGCAAAGGCAATGAATTAATGTCTAAAACTAGAAATTGGAAAATGAAAGTATACCAAACATCATTATTTTGTGTGGGCAAAAATTTATTAATCGATCAATCTTAAATATTTTACAAAAGAGTTTGATGTTGCATCGTAGTGAATTGTCTCTGGGGACCTGCTAATTCGGTCACCACACTTTCCCTCTCATCAATAATAATGGCCATTTTGTCAATAATAATACAAAAAATATATACTATGAAAACTCAGAAAGATTACTATCAACATTTCAATTATTTTATGTTAAAAATGACTAATTCAAACTTTCTAAAAACTTAGGATTTTTTATCATATTTCTGGATTTTTTTAATATTATATTATCTACTAAATGGTTAATTTGAGAAAATTCACACCTGATTCAGATCTAGAACACTCCAATTAACTCACATATATATATATATATATATATATATATATATATATATATATATATATATATATATATATATATATATATATATATATATATATATATATATATATATATATATATATATATATATATATATATATATATATATATATAAGTTGTAAGGTGAGAGGTATCACTTTTTATAAACAATTTCAATGTTTTATCTTTAATCAATGTGAGATCTAAGTTTTTTCAATACATCATCTTTTCACACTCAAAACTCTGTTGAGTTTGGTGTATGATATAAGTGATGGGAGACCGATGATCCGATCAATAGGCTTTGATACTATATTAGAGTTTTGGCATAATTCACCTTTACAAAGCCGACTTGTAAGATGAGGAGTGTCACTCTATATAAACCATTTCAAGACTCTATCTCTAAACAACGTGGGACTTGGAGTTTTCTCAGTAATAAAGGTTCTCACGTGAAGAAAAACGTATGATTCTAATACATTCTCAATCTCACATCACTTTCTGATCCCCTCGCTAATTTGAACATTGGAGTGCAATTCTTGCAGGTTAATCCATTCTTCGTCCACAGAACAATTATGGTTCTTCAACCTAACATTGACGCTGTGGGTGAGAATCGACTCCTGATTTTTATGGATTTCCACTCTTAAATCCACTTGACCGAAGTCACAATTTCTATAACAATCACACTAATATAAATAAAGCATTCATCGATCTGCTTTTTCAGAGCACTTTTTGTCCTTTTAACATAGGATCATCATGCATGGATCCTTGTCATTGATTTGGTCGACCAGAGGCAACTGGACAATAAAGAGCCCCAATCCCTAATCAATTTACAAATCAAGAAGCTGTTGGAGTTAAGACTTCACACACAAGAAAGGGGTGAATTGTGTGGCTCATGAAACATTAATTTTAAAAAACTTTGAGAAATAAAATCAAATTTTAAAAACATTTTTGGAAACTTAGCAGCGGAAAAATAAAAAGCAGAAAATAACTTGCAGAAATTAAAAGAGATAAAGGAAAAGAGGAACACCGAGATTTATTAAGATTCGGTCAGAACAAAAGGACCTACTTCTCTCCTCAAGAATTAATTTGGGGAGTTTCCAATAAAAATTGAGAGCTTTTAGTATGAAAGACTCACGAACCCCCTTATACAAGAAAATGATGGTTCATCTTCACCCAAATAATACAAGACGATGGATGTGAGTGTTTGCGTCATTTATTCCAGATAAACTTAGAAGTGAAATGGCCAGTCTTCCTTCCCAATGATGGATTGAAGCAGTTAGTCTTCTTTCCACAAGAAAGAAGATTGGAGCTGTTACTCTTCAAGCTTCTTAAACCTCGAGCTCTAAACCATGGTTTTACACTAGATAACCAATAACCTGTGAAATTTTATCACCAAGCTGATCTCGAACCTATGTAGCTTTTAATACCGGGATGAGCTTCAAGATATATTGGTCTTAATAACGGGATGACCAAGAACCTGCCAAGCTTTTTATACTAGGATGAGCTTGAACCTATGAAATTTTATAACGGGCTAATCTCGAACCTAAATAGGAACTGAATCACACAATTTCAAACCAAAGCTTTTAACAGGTTTAGTTTCTAACCCAAATAAATTCCTAAATGAATAATATTCAATCAAGGTGTATACACAATATTCCCTTGGTGAATTTACAATTCTATTCTTGCAGGCTTTGTTGTTTTCCAGCAGCACTGATCCACCATCTTGATCACATAACTCCTTAAACACGTCTTTATTTGGATTCATATGCTAAGTACACCCTGAATCCATAATCCACTCCTTTCTAGAGTCGCTGCTTGAAATGACATAACATCATATGATTCAAAATCAACTTGCACAATAGTTGTGTTGCCATTATCCTTACCTCCATGATTATTCAAGTGTTCAGGGCACACCTTTCTTGTGTAGCCCTCTTTCTTACAGTGATAACACCTAATTGCAGGAGCAATACCAATATTTAACTTGTGCTGATATTTACCTTTCAACTTCTCAAACTTACCATCCTTCTTCGGGAATTTTTCTTTGACAGACAATTCTTCACCAACATATGATGGCTTTTGCTCCTTTCTTTCGTTCAAGTTCTTCAAATACAACGTTGATTGAACTTCTTCAAAGGCTAGGGACTCTTTTTCGTTAAGGTTTGTGATTACAAGTATACATAGCTAACTTAGACACTAAGCTAAATTATACAACTGCATGCTAGAACAAGCTTCGACTATAGCATGCACATCTTCGACTATTGCATGCTAGAACAGAGTTCGACTACAACACTACTTTGTCCAACCATGAAGCTACATTTGTCAAGACTAATGTTCGATCCAAATACCACAATAAGACTTTATTCAAAGTTACTAATTACATTTTATTACAGTGAGCTCAAAATAGACATTTAAAGACCAAGGAAACACAATTAAATACAACACAGACTAATCCACAACACGTGTTAAAATCAAATAGAGATGCTATATGGAACACCTTTTCCTGTTACACCAGGTTCTGAAGTTGGCTTCAAAAGCTCATAAGGCAAAATCCCAGCACCACTTCTGTTCCTCAGATTCTTATTAGCATTCCTCTTATCAATTATACCTTCAAGCTCCATTAACTTCCCTTTAAACTTTTCAAAAGCAGCCTTAACCATTGGTTCCTCTTCCCAAGCCGGCTCAATCGTTTGTCCAAGATATTCCTCGTCTGGGGAATGCGTAGACAAAATATCCAACACTGTCATCACCGTCAATGCTTGAATTTGCGAAGGAAAACACTTCAACAATGTCACTTCTGGTTTATTATAGAAAAGTTCAAGTTCTTGATCAGAGGGGTCTTCTGTAGGCATGTTGGTTCTCGCAATGGCCGGTCTATTAGGAAAATATCCCGCATAAGTGTACTGACCAAAATTCATCGCCGCGTGATGTCCTGATGTTATCCAAACAATGGTCGTCACAATTTCAATAAGATCTTCATTTGTTTTCAAATTAGGCCACCAAGGTTCATCTTTCTTGTCACCATGTCCAACATTTCTAATCTCATCCCACCATGCTTGCAATTCTTTATCTGACTCAACATTTCTTGTATCTGTATTATAGTAGTGGTTGACATAATCAGTGACCCAAGATTTGATAGCATCCCAAAGAACAAGACCATCATTTGCATAAGGGTAATCTTCTATGGCCAGTTTCAAGCCATGAGGGGCATTTGGATCTTTTTCTGCCAATCCTCTGTGGATTAGGTCATTCGGAAGGGCTTGTAAGTCGAATTGCCAGTGTTTATCATAGGCTATTGAACTTAGTAAAAGGGAAAGTTGTTTGGGAGTGAAGCTACTCTCTATTATTCCATCGACATTTATTAGCTTTTCACGTGCAAGTGCATTGATTTCCAGTGTGTATCTAAAATGTGGAAGTAATAATCTGTAGATTGGATGCATTGCACTGAGTTGCCTGTTTGTTGCAATGATGTATGGTTCTGTACTACAATGAGTTCGCAACCTGAACAAATATGAAAATCAATTAAGCTATAATTTTCTCTTTACAATCCTAATATATATTTAAAAAGTTTATAGTTTCTTACCAGTGACTAACAAGTTGGTGAAAGCCAGCATCATGAGCAAGGACATGAGTTTTGGCAAGTCTCCAAAGCCAAACTTCAGTTGAGTGCCAAGAAGGTGTGAACACTTGCCTCCACTGTGGCTTTCCATTCATCAGCGGCCGAGCTAGCTCAATTGCTAGTGGTCTTAATGCGCCATCGGGTGTTAGAAAGAACAAAGTCCTCGAGCCATACAATGTTGTGCCTTCAAGTTTTCTAACTTCCTCTACTAATGGCATGAAAAAATCATAGTAGTCTAGAATGAACAACTTCTTCTGTTCTATGGCCTGTATTGAGTTTATTAACATTGCAAAATTTTAGCATCATAAAATCTCTTATCTTCTACATTTTATTTAGCATGGTTATGTAAGAATATAAACAAGATCCTAAAACTCAGAACATACCTCTTCAACAGTAAGGAGTCCTCCGATTTGTTGTTCAATTATTTCCGTAGTTATTGCTGATTCCGCAGGACCATAAATATTAGGGTCAAGTTTGCTTTTCAATGGCCATTCCTACATTATCAATGATCATCGTTGAGTTTCGATTTTCTTAAAAAATAAATAAGTAACCTGTGCTAGAAGTTTACCGTAACCAATTGGATGCAACAAGGATTAAGACCAGCTATAGTCTGTCTTCCAAATTCTTCATCTCTAAACCAAAAGAATCTGTCCTCTGCCAAATTCAAACCAAGTTATTATAACTAACTAGTATAACTAACTTTCACATTTTCTCAGGAATACAAATCATATCTTACTATCCACTGTGGCGGGAGTCTGAAAACGAAGAACCGTAGCATCACTGACAAGCCTGGCCAACCGCAGCAACACAGTCCTAAGAAATCCTTTCTCCTTTTGAGGAGGCAAGGTATATCCTTCATTGAAAAGGTCATCTATGGATGAGAAAAGAGGGAATCCAAGATTCTTGTCAATTACAGATGTTTTCAAACCCGAGAAAAGAGGATTGAAAACAGACTGTAAGGTATTTTCTGAAATTACGAGTTGTTTTACACTAGAGAAGCATTCGTCCCTAGGCACGTAGACACTGCTGCTTCTTTTCTCAGACAATGGATCTGTTCATGCAAAAATATATATATATATATAAGCAAAAATACGAATTTCAACACTGCTGCATTTTTAGACAGTTAACTTTTAGTTACACATACCAGTATTACAACGAGGTCTTCCGGTTCTACAACGTCTAGGATATGGATGTTCACTGCCACCGAGAACAGGTCTCTTGTGTTTGGGATCGGTGTCAGGATCTCCAAGGTCATTATACACATCATAGTCATATATTCGATCAAACCATTGGCGTTCGCCTTGTCCATTGCCTCGTAAACTTATCAGTTCCCCTTCTCTTAACATTTTCAATCCTTCTGGTGTTTCAGAAGGCAAATATGACTGTTCAAAAATCAATTAAACATCATATTCTAATTTGAGTCATCACATTTCAAACACATGGAGGGAATACTAACGAATTTCGGTACCTTGTTTGAAAAAAACACTCTCTTAGTAGGGTTGTCAAACTTGGAACGAACCCAAGATTCACAAGAAAATTTAACAGGACCAGTGAGAAATCCATCAAGAACAATTTCTCTCATGAATATTTCCTTTCTATGTTCATTTTCCACAAGAATAGCACCAATCTCTCCAAAATTTGCTGGTACTTCAAATTCAGCTTCATATTTTACTTCTTGTGCTGATCGATTCGTCAAACGAACGTAACCTTTGATTCTTCTCTTCTCTAATTTTGTCTCTTTTTGAAACAAAACAAAGGAAAACATTACAAATAGACATGAATTTAAGTTAAAGCATAAATTAGTCAATTTAGTTGTGTTTTGTTGAGATTTTAACTTGAAGAATAAGTTAAATAATTTGATTTTTTTTCCCAAATTACTCTCATTAAGGTATGGCCTACCTTGCTAAAAAATCACAAATAGACATGAAATTATCATAGGCAGCAATGATTCATTGTGGTGGCATGATATTATGAATGTTGGCTGCAATAGGATATATGATAATATATGTTGCTTTGCTAACAATTTGGTGTAGAATATTAATAATGGTGAAAATGTAAACAAATTAATTGATCATTGGATAGAAAAAAAAATTTTGAAGGATATTTTTCCCACTATTTTTTTTATGCGGTATTATTAAAGATGTATTTATTTGTATCTAACATGAGTTATATTGGCGAGATTTGAACTTGATTTGGCATTTTAATTGGTATGATGAAATGAAAAGAAGTGGAGAAGAAATGTCAAGAAATGAGTTTCTATAATGCGCAGCCAGTGTTTCAGGTCCAGCAGAACGGGATGAATCTGCAAGGTTAGCACTTTAAAGTTTATGTTACTGGGGTGATCGAAAAGTGATAAGGTGAGTGAGTTTAAGTTAATACCTACAAACAACTTGTAGTGAAGCTTATATATGGGAGACGTTTAAATTCTTCTTGTATACTACAATGTGAGATGCAGGGAATCGTCTAATCAAATCTGACGACGACAATCTTTAGACAGATAAAATCAAGTGTTCGACCTTCTGTTACGTTTCTACCTAATACCTCACTATTCCCTGAAGGTGCTTTTTAGGTTGGATCTCCGTGCAATTGTATTTCCCTCTTTTTGGGACTTTTGCCGGCTCAAAATAGTATAACAATTAGAAGAATAACACTAACTTAGGTGAGATGTTCTTATACTCACGCCAATGCTTAAAAGCCTTCACGCACTATTTATACATAAGGACAATTTATAGGGCGAAACAGGAAGGGAAAAAATTCCTAAGTAATTAAGATATGCAACTTCAAAGTTGTTGAAAGGTGGGATGACCCCTTTTTAGAGAACAAACACTTATCCATGGGTAGCCCTCACATCTCAAACCGATTACTTATACGCTTATCATTTCTAGGGAACGTCCCTTGCTAGTCTGATGACGACCCCACTTCCTGATGTGTGACTTCCATTCTAACCTTCTAACCTTATGAGAGTTAAACGATTGAACTCTTCAACTTTTATTTATTGAATATTTGGGTTGAGGAAGAGTTTAACATTACTTAGCGATGTAAGCGGATAAAAAAAAACCAATTAAACAGACAATTCATACCAAACTGAAAAAAAAATGATTATTTTTGTTCGGTTTTAAAATCGAATCGAACCAATGAAAACCGATGTGGTTTGATTCTCGGTTTTAATTTTTAGGAATTGTCAAATCGGTGAACCGAACCAATAGCTATAATCACTGTATAAATATTTTAGGGTTAAATAATTTTTTGGTCCCTATAAATATTGCAGTTTCATTTTTAGTCCCTCCTGGATTTTGGCAACGGTTTTTTTGTAAAAACCGTTGCTTAAAGGCAGGGAGGGACTAAAAATGTAAGCGGATAAAATAAACCAATTAAACAGACAATTCATACCAAACTGAAAAAAATGATTATTTTTGTTCGGTTCTAAAATCGAACCGAACCAATGAAAACCGATGTGGTTTGGTTTGATTCTCGGTTTTAGTTTTTAGGAATTGTCAAATCGGTGGACCGAACCAATAGCTATAATTACTATATAAATATTTTAGGGTTAAATAAGTTTTTGGTCCCTATGAATATTGCAGTTTCATTTTTAGTCCCTCTTGGATTTTGGCAACGGTCTTAGCTGGTTTTGGCAACGGTTTTTTTGTAAAAACCGTTGTCTAAAGGCAGGGAGGGACTAAAAATGAAAACTGCAATATTTATAGGGACCAAAAACTTATTTAACCCAATATTTTATAGCAAAATACAATTTTTGGTCCCTTAACTTCAAAAAGTTCCATATTCCCTTGCATCTTCAAAAGGTATCATTTTAGTCTTTTTTGTCATATTAGCGACTGATTTAGCGACTGATTTTTGAATTTTTCATTCGCTAATTAGACGAAAAGTACCAACATGATATCTTTTGAAGAGTTATGAGACCAATATGAATTTTTTTGAAGTTAAGGACCAAAATAAACCCCGAGGTTAACATACGGGAACAAAAAATGCATTTTGTCATATATTATTTCACCTATTATTAAGTCCAAATTTTGTATCAGTCTAACCATTCTCCATCTTTGTTTATGTTTCCTTCCTTTCAGCAAAAATGCATCTAAAGCTGAATTCCAAAACATAGAAAGTAGAAACTATAAGTTACAAAAACTTGCTTTCACCAAACTACTATTTTCGTTGTCCGTCACCACTATTTCTCTCTACCGTCGTTCTGATATGATATGGGTGCTTTCTTCGTGTTAAAATTCTCTTCTCTAGTATTCATATATTTTTACCTTTTGTTTCTTCTCCAACAAAATTTATTTTAGTCTTGTTACAAATTAGTTTTAAAGTGTAAAACATGTTAATTTATGTGTATTGAAATGTTTTGTTGATATTCTTGTGTTTAATTTGTTAAGTCTTCAAATCCCTCCTCAATCTTCTAATTTCAAATGTCAATTTTTATATTTGATAGTAAAATTATTTCATAATCCAACATAAATCATTTCTATGTTTCGTATGGATTAAAAACAACTTATAATTTGTTTGAAAAAATAGAATATAAATAAAAAGTATTATTTAAAAAAATAATAGTATAATAAAATACAAAAGAAAATGTGGAAAATACACTCATAAACTCATAAATATAATGTTTAAAAAATTTTCAGCAAAGTTTCAGCAATGTCATAAATAATATCACAACAATTATGTAACTAAAATTTAGCATGAACTTAAACATATATTGATTTCAAGATTAAATATATATTTTTATCTTTATAAAATTAATAAGTTTTTTTGCTTTCTTAATTTTAAAATGAATTTTTTTTTATTTTTACAAAATTTCCTTCCACTTTTAAATGATTTCTTTAGGTCATATTTATAATTTAAAAATGACTTACTTGGATCTAGCTCAGAGCTAACAAGCTCCAAGAGAATTGATTTACCCATCAAATCACTTATTTTATCAAGACCTCTTTGTAGTCCCACGTTTGAGAGAACCCCTTCAACCACTGGCTTAACAGTCACTATAGCTTTCACTTCAACTGATTTTCTTTCTATTGCTTCTTCACTCACAGCCACAGCTTTGATTTTCATGCACTCATTCTTAAATTTCCTCTCTTTCTTTTTCTTTGTCAACAATGGCCTTGACAACCCAACCTGAAAACATCTATGGAGGCATGGCTTTTGCAAGATCACGCTATTTGGCCTCCAATAAGTTTGTTGCATTAGCATGTTTTCTGTTTTGATTCTTTGTGATGGAATCTATGCGACAATATGGTGTGGAAATACCTTATCCCATGTTAGACATATTTATAATACAATGAATCTAGGTACTAGGTAAAATTATATAAAGTTTTTATTTATAAAATATCAAATATAACTACATTTTTCACGTGTATAAGTTGTTTATACTATTTTTTTGCAACACGCAAAAAACATAGAAGAAAAAGAAAGAATACAGGAGAGGACTCGAATCAAAACATTCAAGAAGAGACAAAATATTTTAAAAAGGACAATGATAGAAGCACACCTTTAACTTTACAGTTTTGGCCATATCTCGTTAAATATATGAAGAAATTATGGTGAATTCAATTTAATAGATATTTAAACTATAATTTATAGGTAAGTTGTAGTTAATTCTTATGCTCGATTGAATTAACCAAATGTTGCTGAGATGTACAAAAATTATATCAGTTTTTTTAGAATAGCAAGTGTGAGTTGTGTAAAGAAGTCTGAAATATAGAGATTTGGGTTATTATAAGTGAGACAATCCACATGTCTATTACTTTAAGATTTTGAGTGAATATGTGGTGTGTCTCTCATAAAAGTGTATTGTTCATAAAAAAACTTCAATGATGACTCAATAGTTAGTATATTATGAGTTGTTGGTTCAAGTGAAGGGATCGACTCATTTGTATCGAAATTTTTTATTGGATATGAGGTGATCCGTTGAAAAGTATCAATGGCGGTACAAGTGTAAAATACTTCCGTTTAAAGGAGAGCATTGTGATTAGACTCACATTTGAGGGAAGTGTTGAGAATAACAAATATAAGTTGTCTGACAAAGTCTCATATTGATTTAAAATGTGGAGACTTAAATAATTTTAAGTGAAAGAATTCACACACCTACCACTTTAAAATTTTGGAATGTGAATTGTTTTTAGTTTAGAGGCAAATGAAATGAGATAACGGTGTTACATAATATAAGTTAAAATAGGCTGCTAATGCTATACCGAATACGAAATGACACAATATAAGTTAAGATGTAGTAGAGATAACACATCATCCAGTTTGATGGACTTGTCACCATGCGTAAGATGAAAATATGACATCTCTAAGTGACATCTCTTAATGAAAGATAACATCATACCATGGTTAATAACAACATAATTGGTCATGTGTAAATCTTGCAGCCTAGATAGTTGCATGGCATTATTAAATTATTGCTCCTTAGGACGTTGCAGCCTCACAACCTTCCTACCATGGTTGATGCATTTTAAAACATCATGGTACTATGAAAAAATACATCATTGTCATAAAGTTTGAATATTGTAACACATGTGTTTTAAGGAATAAATACTAATAAATTTTACCTCTTTGTCTCACACATGCCTAACAACATAGTTTTCATACAGAGGTAGTAGTGAAGGGTCATATGGGCCTCCTCCGATTTCCTCATGAACACCCTTAGGTACGACAACATCAATAGTAAGTGCATCAACTTGGATTGGTGGGGCTTCCGAGGCAGTAGCAGGAGACACTTATGTATCAAATGAACTAGCACCAATGAGTGTTCGTGAGTGTCGAGCTCTCTCCTTTTAAACAGATGCATGCTATGACACTCTACAATGCATTAATCGTTCTTGGTTGTCACCCATTTTACCTATAAATAAAACAGACAAAGAAGAAACAATCAAACTCAGATGAAAGACATCAAAATCAAATAATACAGACAAAATGCGGAAGTGCACTTCCGTATTTCTGAAATTTATTATTTAGACAAAATAAGAAGTGCACTTCCATTTTTTATAGAAATGATAAAGGGGAGGGTCTGGTGATATTAGTCACAAAGATGCATCTCCATATTCATTTTTGGAAAAATGAGGGTGTGATTCACTTACAAATGAATGGAGTGTGAATGCGATGCGTCTGAAAATGCATCTTCAAAATATATGGACACTTTTGGTTATTCTCAAGGGTGCATAAGCACCACCAGGGGTGCCAAAAGTAATCCCCATATTTTTTATAGGTCATGAGAGGGCCTGACAATCAATGCTTTGGACTTTGCTATTAAAAAGAATTTTAAAAAAACATCACATTCGACTTTGAACAATTACATAAAATTAGTTAGACCAGTTAGACGCAACATCTTAACCTCAAACCTTAAAGTATTAGATTTATGGGTTATTTCACTTATATATTGTTCAATCTTCACTTTTTAAAGTAATGTGAAACTTATAACTCACACTTGTATGAAAAGCATCTCTCTCAAGTGTGAATTCACCCATTTATATGCTTTTCTTCAAGAGGAAGTTTTGTCATCCACGTACAGTTGTATCTTTGTTAACACTCTTACCACATCGCATGTACTTTAATAAAGAGGTGTATAAAAAATATGGGTAGTTTAATATGGGTAGTTTAACTCTCTATTATTCCATCGACATTTATTAGCTTTTCACGTGCAAGTGCATTGATTTCCAGTGTGTATCTAAAATGTGGAAGTAATAATCTGTAGATTGGATGCATTGCACTGAGTTGCCTGTTTGTTGCAATGATGTATGGTTCTGTACTACAATGAGTTCGCAACCTGAACAAATATGAAAATCAATTAAGCTATAATTTTCTCTTTACAATCCTAATATATATTTAAAAAGTTTATAGTTTCTTACCAGTGACTAACAAGTTGGTGAAAGCCAGCATCATGAGCAAGGACATGAGTTTTGGCAAGTCTCCAAAGCCAAACTTCAGTTGAGTGCCAAGAAGGTGTGAACACTTGCCTCCACTGTGGCTTTCCATTCATCAGCGGCCGAGCTAGCTCAATTGCTAGTGGTCTTAATGCGCCATCGGGTGTTAGAAAGAACAAAGTCCTCGAGCCATACAATGTTGTGCCTTCAAGTTTTCTAACTTCCTCTACTAATGGCATGAAAAAATCATAGTAGTCTAGAATGAACAACTTCTTCTGTTCTATGGCCTGTATTGAGTTTATTAACATTGCAAAATTTTAGCATCATAAAATCTCTTATCTTCTACATTTTATTTAGCATGGTTATGTAAGAATATAAACAAGATCCTAAAACTCAGAACATACCTCTTCAACAGTAAGGAGTCCTCCGATTTGTTGTTCAATTATTTCCGTAGTTATTGCTGATTCCGCAGGACCATAAATATTAGGGTCAAGTTTGCTTTTCAATGGCCATTCCTACATTATCAATGATCATCGTTGAGTTTCGATTTTCTTAAAAAATAAATAAGTAACCTGTGCTAGAAGTTTACCGTAACCAATTGGATGCAACAAGGATTAAGACCAGCTATAGTCTGTCTTCCAAATTCTTCATCTCTAAACCAAAAGAATCTGTCCTCTGCCAAATTCAAACCAAGTTATTATAACTAACTAGTATAACTAACTTTCACATTTTCTCAGGAATACAAATCATATCTTACTATCCACTGTGGCGGGAGTCTGAAAACGAAGAACCGTAGCATCACTGACAAGCCTGGCCAACCGCAGCAACACAGTCCTAAGAAATCCTTTCTCCTTTTGAGGAGGCAAGGTATATCCTTCATTGAAAAGGTCATCTATGGATGAGAAAAGAGGGAATCCAAGATTCTTGTCAATTACAGATGTTTTCAAACCCGAGAAAAGAGGATTGAAAACAGACTGTAAGGTATTTTCTGAAATTACGAGTTGTTTTACACTAGAGAAGCATTCGTCCCTAGGCACGTAGACACTGCTGCTTCTTTTCTCAGACAATGGATCTGTTCATGCAAAAATATATATATATATATAAGCAAAAATACGAATTTCAACACTGCTGCATTTTTAGACAGTTAACTTTTAGTTACACATACCAGTATTACAACGAGGTCTTCCGGTTCTACAACGTCTAGGATATGGATGTTCACTGCCACCGAGAACAGGTCTCTTGTGTTTGGGATCGGTGTCAGGATCTCCAAGGTCATTATACACATCATAGTCATATATTCGATCAAACCATTGGCGTTCGCCTTGTCCATTGCCTCGTAAACTTATCAGTTCCCCTTCTCTTAACATTTTCAATCCTTCTGGTGTTTCAGAAGGCAAATATGACTGTTCAAAAATCAATTAAACATCATATTCTAATTTGAGTCATCACATTTCAAACACATGGAGGGAATACTAACGAATTTCGGTACCTTGTTTGAAAAAAACACTCTCTTAGTAGGGTTGTCAAACTTGGAACGAACCCAAGATTCACAAGAAAATTTAACAGGACCAGTGAGAAATCCATCAAGAACAATTTCTCTCATGAATATTTCCTTTCTATGTTCATTTTCCACAAGAATAGCACCAATCTCTCCAAAATTTGCTGGTACTTCAAATTCAGCTTCATATTTTACTTCTTGTGCTGATCGATTCGTCAAACGAACGTAACCTTTGATTCTTCTCTTCTCTAATTTTGTCTCTTTTTGAAACAAAACAAAGGAAAACATTACAAATAGACATGAATTTAAGTTAAAGCATAAATTAGTCAATTTAGTTGTGTTTTGTTGAGATTTTAACTTGAAGAATAAGTTAAATAATTTGATTTTTTTTCCCAAATTACTCTCATTAAGGTATGGCCTACCTTGCTAAAAAATCACAAATAGACATGAAATTATCATAGGCAGCAATGATTCATTGTGGTGGCATGATATTATGAATGTTGGCTGCAATAGGATATATGATAATATATGTTGCTTTGCTAACAATTTGGTGTAGAATATTAATAATGGTGAAAATGTAAACAAATTAATTGATCATTGGATAGAAAAAAAAATTTTGAAGGATATTTTTCCCACTATTTTTTTTATGCGGTATTATTAAAGATGTATTTATTTGTATCTAACATGAGTTATATTGGCGAGATTTGAACTTGATTTGGCATTTTAATTGGTATGATGAAATGAAAAGAAGTGGAGAAGAAATGTCAAGAAATGAGTTTCTATAATGCGCAGCCAGTGTTTCAGGTCCAGCAGAACGGGATGAATCTGCAAGGTTAGCACTTTAAAGTTTATGTTACTGGGGTGATCGAAAAGTGATAAGGTGAGTGAGTTTAAGTTAATACCTACAAACAACTTGTAGTGAAGCTTATATATGGGAGACGTTTAAATTCTTCTTGTATACTACAATGTGAGATGCAGGGAATCGTCTAATCAAATCTGACGACGACAATCTTTAGACAGATAAAATCAAGTGTTCGACCTTCTGTTACGTTTCTACCTAATACCTCACTATTCCCTGAAGGTGCTTTTTAGGTTGGATCTCCGTGCAATTGTATTTCCCTCTTTTTGGGACTTTTGCCGGCTCAAAATAGTATAACAATTAGAAGAATAACACTAACTTAGGTGAGATGTTCTTATACTCACGCCAATGCTTAAAAGCCTTCACGCACTATTTATACATAAGGACAATTTATAGGGCGAAACAGGAAGGGAAAAAATTCCTAAGTAATTAAGATATGCAACTTCAAAGTTGTTGAAAGGTGGGATGACCCCTTTTTAGAGAACAAACACTTATCCATGGGTAGCCCTCACATCTCAAACCGATTACTTATACGCTTATCATTTCTAGGGAACGTCCCTTGCTAGTCTGATGACGACCCCACTTCCTGATGTGTGACTTCCATTCTAACCTTCTAACCTTATGAGAGTTAAACGATTGAACTCTTCAACTTTTATTTATTGAATATTTGGGTTGAGGAAGAGTTTAACATTACTTAGCGATGTAAGCGGATAAAAAAAAACCAATTAAACAGACAATTCATACCAAACTGAAAAAAAAATGATTATTTTTGTTCGGTTTTAAAATCGAATCGAACCAATGAAAACCGATGTGGTTTGATTCTCGGTTTTAATTTTTAGGAATTGTCAAATCGGTGAACCGAACCAATAGCTATAATCACTGTATAAATATTTTAGGGTTAAATAATTTTTTGGTCCCTATAAATATTGCAGTTTCATTTTTAGTCCCTCCTGGATTTTGGCAACGGTTTTTTTGTAAAAACCGTTGCTTAAAGGCAGGGAGGGACTAAAAATGTAAGCGGATAAAATAAACCAATTAAACAGACAATTCATACCAAACTGAAAAAAATGATTATTTTTGTTCGGTTCTAAAATCGAACCGAACCAATGAAAACCGATGTGGTTTGGTTTGATTCTCGGTTTTAGTTTTTAGGAATTGTCAAATCGGTGGACCGAACCAATAGCTATAATTACTATATAAATATTTTAGGGTTAAATAAGTTTTTGGTCCCTATGAATATTGCAGTTTCATTTTTAGTCCCTCTTGGATTTTGGCAACGGTCTTAGCTGGTTTTGGCAACGGTTTTTTTGTAAAAACCGTTGTCTAAAGGCAGGGAGGGACTAAAAATGAAAACTGCAATATTTATAGGGACCAAAAACTTATTTAACCCAATATTTTATAGCAAAATACAATTTTTGGTCCCTTAACTTCAAAAAGTTCCATATTCCCTTGCATCTTCAAAAGGTATCATTTTAGTCTTTTTTGTCATATTAGCGACTGATTTAGCGACTGATTTTTGAATTTTTCATTCGCTAATTAGACGAAAAGTACCAACATGATATCTTTTGAAGAGTTATGAGACCAATATGAATTTTTTTGAAGTTAAGGACCAAAATAAACCCCGAGGTTAACATACGGGAACAAAAAATGCATTTTGTCATATATTATTTCACCTATTATTAAGTCCAAATTTTGTATCAGTCTAACCATTCTCCATCTTTGTTTATGTTTCCTTCCTTTCAGCAAAAATGCATCTAAAGCTGAATTCCAAAACATAGAAAGTAGAAACTATAAGTTACAAAAACTTGCTTTCACCAAACTACTATTTTCGTTGTCCGTCACCACTATTTCTCTCTACCGTCGTTCTGATATGATATGGGTGCTTTCTTCGTGTTAAAATTCTCTTCTCTAGTATTCATATATTTTTACCTTTTGTTTCTTCTCCAACAAAATTTATTTTAGTCTTGTTACAAATTAGTTTTAAAGTGTAAAACATGTTAATTTATGTGTATTGAAATGTTTTGTTGATATTCTTGTGTTTAATTTGTTAAGTCTTCAAATCCCTCCTCAATCTTCTAATTTCAAATGTCAATTTTTATATTTGATAGTAAAATTATTTCATAATCCAACATAAATCATTTCTATGTTTCGTATGGATTAAAAACAACTTATAATTTGTTTGAAAAAATAGAATATAAATAAAAAGTATTATTTAAAAAAATAATAGTATAATAAAATACAAAAGAAAATGTGGAAAATACACTCATAAACTCATAAATATAATGTTTAAAAAATTTTCAGCAAAGTTTCAGCAATGTCATAAATAATATCACAACAATTATGTAACTAAAATTTAGCATGAACTTAAACATATATTGATTTCAAGATTAAATATATATTTTTATCTTTATAAAATTAATAAGTTTTTTTGCTTTCTTAATTTTAAAATGAATTTTTTTTTATTTTTACAAAATTTCCTTCCACTTTTAAATGATTTCTTTAGGTCATATTTATAATTTAAAAATGACTTACTTGGATCTAGCTCAGAGCTAACAAGCTCCAAGAGAATTGATTTACCCATCAAATCACTTATTTTATCAAGACCTCTTTGTAGTCCCACGTTTGAGAGAACCCCTTCAACCACTGGCTTAACAGTCACTATAGCTTTCACTTCAACTGATTTTCTTTCTATTGCTTCTTCACTCACAGCCACAGCTTTGATTTTCATGCACTCATTCTTAAATTTCCTCTCTTTCTTTTTCTTTGTCAACAATGGCCTTGACAACCCAACCTGAAAACATCTATGGAGGCATGGCTTTTGCAAGATCACGCTATTTGGCCTCCAATAAGTTTGTTGCATTAGCATGTTTTCTGTTTTGATTCTTTGTGATGGAATCTATGCGACAATATGGTGTGGAAATACCTTATCCCATGTTAGACATATTTATAATACAATGAATCTAGGTACTAGGTAAAATTATATAAAGTTTTTATTTATAAAATATCAAATATAACTACATTTTTCACGTGTATAAGTTGTTTATACTATTTTTTTGCAACACGCAAAAAACATAGAAGAAAAAGAAAGAATACAGGAGAGGACTCGAATCAAAACATTCAAGAAGAGACAAAATATTTTAAAAAGGACAATGATAGAAGCACACCTTTAACTTTACAGTTTTGGCCATATCTCGTTAAATATATGAAGAAATTATGGTGAATTCAATTTAATAGATATTTAAACTATAATTTATAGGTAAGTTGTAGTTAATTCTTATGCTCGATTGAATTAACCAAATGTTGCTGAGATGTACAAAAATTATATCAGTTTTTTTAGAATAGCAAGTGTGAGTTGTGTAAAGAAGTCTGAAATATAGAGATTTGGGTTATTATAAGTGAGACAATCCACATGTCTATTACTTTAAGATTTTGAGTGAATATGTGGTGTGTCTCTCATAAAAGTGTATTGTTCATAAAAAAACTTCAATGATGACTCAATAGTTAGTATATTATGAGTTGTTGGTTCAAGTGAAGGGATCGACTCATTTGTATCGAAATTTTTTATTGGATATGAGGTGATCCGTTGAAAAGTATCAATGGCGGTACAAGTGTAAAATACTTCCGTTTAAAGGAGAGCATTGTGATTAGACTCACATTTGAGGGAAGTGTTGAGAATAACAAATATAAGTTGTCTGACAAAGTCTCATATTGATTTAAAATGTGGAGACTTAAATAATTTTAAGTGAAAGAATTCACACACCTACCACTTTAAAATTTTGGAATGTGAATTGTTTTTAGTTTAGAGGCAAATGAAATGAGATAACGGTGTTACATAATATAAGTTAAAATAGGCTGCTAATGCTATACCGAATACGAAATGACACAATATAAGTTAAGATGTAGTAGAGATAACACATCATCCAGTTTGATGGACTTGTCACCATGCGTAAGATGAAAATATGACATCTCTAAGTGACATCTCTTAATGAAAGATAACATCATACCATGGTTAATAACAACATAATTGGTCATGTGTAAATCTTGCAGCCTAGATAGTTGCATGGCATTATTAAATTATTGCTCCTTAGGACGTTGCAGCCTCACAACCTTCCTACCATGGTTGATGCATTTTAAAACATCATGGTACTATGAAAAAATACATCATTGTCATAAAGTTTGAATATTGTAACACATGTGTTTTAAGGAATAAATACTAATAAATTTTACCTCTTTGTCTCACACATGCCTAACAACATAGTTTTCATACAGAGGTAGTAGTGAAGGGTCATATGGGCCTCCTCCGATTTCCTCATGAACACCCTTAGGTACGACAACATCAATAGTAAGTGCATCAACTTGGATTGGTGGGGCTTCCGAGGCAGTAGCAGGAGACACTTATGTATCAAATGAACTAGCACCAATGAGTGTTCGTGAGTGTCGAGCTCTCTCCTTTTAAACAGATGCATGCTATGACACTCTACAATGCATTAATCGTTCTTGGTTGTCACCCATTTTACCTATAAATAAAACAGACAAAGAAGAAACAATCAAACTCAGATGAAAGACATCAAAATCAAATAATACAGACAAAATGCGGAAGTGCACTTCCGTATTTCTGAAATTTATTATTTAGACAAAATAAGAAGTGCACTTCCATTTTTTATAGAAATGATAAAGGGGAGGGTCTGGTGATATTAGTCACAAAGATGCATCTCCATATTCATTTTTGGAAAAATGAGGGTGTGATTCACTTACAAATGAATGGAGTGTGAATGCGATGCGTCTGAAAATGCATCTTCAAAATATATGGACACTTTTGGTTATTCTCAAGGGTGCATAAGCACCACCAGGGGTGCCAAAAGTAATCCCCATATTTTTTATAGGTCATGAGAGGGCCTGACAATCAATGCTTTGGACTTTGCTATTAAAAAGAATTTTAAAAAAACATCACATTCGACTTTGAACAATTACATAAAATTAGTTAGACCAGTTAGACGCAACATCTTAACCTCAAACCTTAAAGTATTAGATTTATGGGTTATTTCACTTATATATTGTTCAATCTTCACTTTTTAAAGTAATGTGAAACTTATAACTCACACTTGTATGAAAAGCATCTCTCTCAAGTGTGAATTCACCCATTTATATGCTTTTCTTCAAGAGGAAGTTTTGTCATCCACGTACAGTTGTATCTTTGTTAACACTCTTACCACATCGCATGTACTTTAATAAAGAGGTGTATAAAAAATATGGGTAGTTTAATTATATATCCAAACTGAATTGCATTGATTAAAAAAAACATGAGCAATTTAAATTGTTCGTAAACTGAACCAAATATTATAAGCAATTCAGTTAACCAAATTGAAATTAAAAATCACTTTAAATTATTTAATTAATTGTTTTAAAAATATTTTTAAAATAAAAAATGTTTCTTTTAGAATAACCAAAAATAAAAAATTCTAAAAATTATTTTTTATAAATAAAAAAATCCTAAGGTAAATAAATTATATTTTTTTATAAAAAAAGCAAAAAAAAAAATTCCTAAACTTTTTTTTTCAATTCTAACAATAAAACAGGATATGTTTTAAAAAAGAAAATGAGATCAAATGCACCTTTAAATTTTTTTTTTTATATATATAAACTCCCTTCTTAAAGCCCTCCATTCCCTAACTCTCCAACTTCTCAAACAAAATCTAAGAGAATTTAAAATTACTTCGAAAATACATAAGGTTAATTAGTTGAATTATAGAAAAAACAATTGCAAATAAAATCATGAAATTTATTTCACACTCATCTACCAACTTTACAATTACTGTTTTAATGCTAGCTGTTGTGTTTTTTTCTCTGTGGCAATTAGAGATTTTAATTCCATTCAAAGCACACATAGCCAAAATCATAAATCCATTTTACTTAAAAATACTTCATTTTTTTTTCTCTTTTTTTTTTCTTTCTTTTATTCTTTCTCTATTTTTTTCTAAAGAATTATTGTCCTTACGAGTGAGTCTATCCAAGAATTTTCAACCATCTGTCCAAGCTATACAGGCTCTACCGTACGTCTTATGTTCAAGATTTGAACCCAATTATTAGTACTACTATTGTATTGTCATGTGTGAAGATAAAGAGCGATAAAGACATTAATTCAATTATAATAAAATTACTTTAATATCCCTTCCTTAATATAAGAGACAGTTAATGTATGTATAAGTCAGTCGGAAATAGGATGAAATAGATACTATCAAGTTCTTTTATGTTAGGTGGTAAAAAAAAAAAAGTCTTCTAAACTAGAATTTAAACATATGATTAGAATCAAATCCGAAAAGTTGGTCTATTAAAAAAAATTTCATTGTTTAAATATAACATTAATCAATTTTATCTTAATGACATTAGTTTTTGGATTTGTCTTAATCTTTAAGAGTTTAGAGAGTACACTAGGTGAACTGAGTTTTTTTTATCTATGGCGAAAAACAATGATGGAGATATATAAATTAAGGTTAAATATGTTTGTGGTTCTCCTAAATATTTTATATTTCACTTTTAGTCTTTTAAAACGTTTCCTTTAAATAATGGTCCTCCTAAAAATTTTTATCCATACTTTTGGTCCCTCCTACTAAAATAGTCGCTAAAATCATCGCTAGTTCAGTCGCTAATTAGTAAACAGTCGTTAAAATTGTCGTTAGTTCTGTCGCTAAGTTGTAGGAGGGATCAAAAGTGTGGATTAAAAATTTATGAGGACTATTCTTTAAAGAAAATATTTCGAGGGACTAAAAGTGAATTATGAGATATTTAGGAGGACCACAAACATATTTAACCCTGTAAACTATGATTTACATGTTAATTTATTAAAGATTATTTGAATATCTCGATCCAGGGCGGCAAATATTTAAACAATGACGCTGATAATTCAAAAATACATACAAAGAGAGACTAATAATGAGCCGTCGTTGGCTTGTGATTCTTTCTCAACTTGAATTCTACATCAATATACTTGATGACATAGATCGATATGAATGAGAGACATGAAAATTTCATTCAATATGATTTCTTAATTATATTTATTTTCAATTGGTCCAATTGAAACTGCTATGAGTTCAAACTGAATTTGCAAATTAAATATTTACAAAAACAATACAGAAGTGATTATAACAATAATAACGTCGAGAACTTCATTTTGCAGTACTTATAAAGTTTTTATTGATACCAAAACAAAATTATAGAATATAAATAAAGAGACTCTCAATAATATAAGACTTCCTTAGTGACAACAATCATATGAAAGATCTTATGCATTAGGTCTTTGATTAGCAAGTAGCATAAAGTTTATCTTTATATGTTCTATCCTCCAACAACAATAATCTATAAGAAAATAAACTTTATAAAATATGTCGTTGAAACATTATAGTACTGAATTATGTCACAATATAAGTTGAACAGACATTCAATATCTTTAACTATATGCAACAAAGTGACATAAATAGTTATAGCCATTTTATAAATTAAGTTTTCTATTTTATTCCGACATAAAAAAGGACTAGAGTCAAACATACTGATGGTCTCCATATTGTTAGATCTTTGGTTTGTGAGCATATACAATTTTGTTCTCTCTAACTGATGTAGAAAGGATTTTTAAGCCATCCGAATTTGTTTCAAGTTAAATAACTTTTTAATATTTTCCACAATTTTCTACTTTATTTCTGTTTTGGATTAAAAGCCCATTAGGATTTCTTTGTTTTATGTATTTAAATACCTTTAGCATGACCATGAGGATTATCTTTCATTACAATAAATTTAAGAGTTTCCTTCTTTCTGGTGGATTTCAGCTTTATTTTACAAGTTTGTCGCTTGCAAACTTAAGTTTTTTCTAGGTTTAGCGCTTGATATTCCTTGCATTTCGAATGCGTCAGGTGGTATTAGATTAGGTTTCTACTATTCTTTTCGTAGCTTGACAACCATGGCAGATCAACCAGTGACTAAAGTAGATCTTGAGGGAATTATCGCGGCTCTAACTGCTTTAACTGAATAAATGACGACTTTATAAAATCAAATGAACAACGCCAACAACAACAACAATTAATGAAGAGGCATGAGAGAAGAACCGGTTAGGGTTCCAAGGGGTGGAAATAATCATGCTGAAGATTTGAATTTTGAAGAAGAAGAACCCTATGAGGAAGGGGTTAATCGGGGGAATCGACAAAGCAAACATGATTATCGAGTGAAGGTTGATATTTCATTGTTCTACTAAAAAATTAAAGTGTATGAGTTTCTGGATTGGCACACTACTACAAAACACGCAAACAACATTACCAAGGTTGCAACTGATTCATATACACTGTTGTAATAGGTTAAATTTTTTGCGCCCAATGAATATCTGAATTTATAAACAGTAATTTAATGACGATTGTTCTAAAAAACATTGGTAACAAATTATGTGTAGCAAGCTTCGATTCCCAGCAACTACTTTTTTTCATTTTGTAGAGTATATTAAGCGTGTGTCACTTAAATCCATTATTTAAAACAAATTGAAAATAATTTAACAATGGAGGACTCAATCAATCGTTGTTAGAGGACTTAAATTTTCACTACGGTTGCGTTTTCCAACCGCGATTAAAGGGTTTACTGATAAATTAAAACAAAACTTATTCTACATTTCTTTCATAAAACGCTCTAGGCGAACAAGCGAACCAGAGACGACAGTGGTGGCGTAAGATTCATTTGGAGCTCAAATCTTCACCCTCTTCGTTCATTTGAATCGCAAATCTTCAACATTTTCATTCCTTACGTGGATAAGATTCTTCAGCTTCGAAGTACGGTACTCTTCATCTTCGGTTTTCATTCCTTTTCTGGGTTTATGTTGCTTTCTTCATATTTCGTTCATGTTGTATATGCTCAAGTTAGTATGAGAGTACATGTTTCACACGCTTTAGATTTGGATTTACATATGCATATGCTTTAGCTTTTGGATTAGATTTTGGTGTGTCATTCACATTATTATTCGTGTATACATTTCATAAGTTGTTATGGATCGTAGTTGGAAGAAAGTCGATAGATTAGGTCTGGTTTATGAGAAATGAGTTATTGAATTCCTTGAATATGCTGATAAAAATCTTCCCAACAATAATGGTATCTTTTATTGTCCTTGTATTGTTTGCGCGAATATTAATAAGGGTACAAAGGAAGAAATATTTCATCACATTTTTTGTGATGGTATATGTCAAAATTATATAATATGGACGTGCCATGGTGAGATGGATAAAAAGGGAAGTCGGGCGTCACAAAGTCTAAGAGTGGATGAAGATGAATATATGGATGATCGACTAGAGTGATATTCGGAAATCTTCTTTTGAGAATGCTCATATTTATAATACTTTATGTAGAGATATAGACACTCATTTTATATAAGGGGTGTACAAGTTTTACACGATTGTTGGCGCTGCAGAAATTGTTTAATCTGAAGGTAAAAAATGGATGGTCGGATAAAAGTTTCACGAAATTACTTGATTTGCTAAAGCAAATGTTACCAGAAGATAACAAATTGTCATATCGTTGCTATGAGGCCAAGAAGATATTGTGTCCAATGGTTTTAGAGTATATCAAAATACATGCTTGCCCTAATGATTTCATATTATATAGGAAAGAGTATGAAGACTTGTATCAATGTCTTAAATATGGTGTGTTGCATTACAAGCTGAAAATCAACAATGGTGATGACAATGACTGACAATGTTAGTAGAAAGCATCCTTATGCTAAAGTGTTATGGTACTTGCCAATAATTTCACGATTTAAGAGAATTTTTACTAATTCGAATGATGCAAAGAATCTTAGATGGCATGCAGATGAAAGGAATCGTGATGGAAACATTTGCCATGTAGCTGATTCGTTGCAATGAAAGAAAATTGATTCGTTGTTTCCGAATTTTGGAGTTGATACAAGAAACCTTAGGCTTGGGCGTGCCACCGATGGAATGAACCTCTTTAATTGGTAATCTGAGCAGTAATCATTCTTTGTGGCCTATTCTGCTCACTATTTACAACCTACCTCATTGGTTGTGCATGAAGCACAAGTATATATTGTTAAGTGTGATGATTTTTGCACCACGACAACCTGGTAACGACATAGATGTTTATCTAAGTTTATTAATTGAATATTTACGACTCTTGTGGGATGAAGGCGTTGAAGTTTATGATGCATATTCTGGGTAAGATTTTAAGATGCGTGCAATGTTATTTTGCACAATCAACAACTTTCCTACTTACGGTAACTTCGCTGGATATAGTGTCAAAGGACATAGAACGTGTCCTATATGTGAAGATGATACTTGTTATCACCAACTTGATTTTGGAAAAAAGACCATTTACCTTGGGGATTGAAAATTTCTAAAACCTGGTCATCCTTATCATAGACTGCAGAAGGTTTTTAATGGAGAGCAAGAGTTTGAAGAGGCTCCCAAACCTTTAACCGAGGATGAAGTTTATAAACAACATGAACATATTAATGGTGTCTTTAGAAAGAGAGAAAAAGAAAAAAAAGGCCAGTTGAGAAAGATATATGGAAATAGAGGTCTATCTTCTTTGATCTTCCATATTGGTCAAGTCTTGATGTTAGACATTGTTTTGATGTGATGCACGTGGAGAAAAATGTGTGTGATAGTTTGATTGGCACACTTCTAAATATTCCAGGCAAGACTAAAGATAGTAAGATTTCCCATCTTGACATGGAGGCGATGGGTATGCGAAAACAGTTGGCTCCAATAGAGAAAGGAAACAAAACTTATTTGCCTATAACATGTCACACTCTATCTAAAAAGGAAAAGAAAATTTTCTGCGATTGTTTGCATGGTATTAAAGTTCCCCAAGGTTACTCATTAAACATTAAAAAACTTGTATCAATTAAATATCTCAAGTTAATTGGTTTAAAATCTCATGATTGTCATGTATTGATGCAACAACTTCTACTGGTGGCTAACCGTGGGAACCTACCAAAAAATGTAAGAGTAACTATACGAGATTGTGCTTATTCTTCAATGTCATATGTAATAAAGTTCTTGATTTAAAAAATTACATGATTTAGAAGATGAGGCTGCCATAATCTTATGTCAATTGGAGATGTATTTTCCTACATCATTTTTTGATATTATGGTTCACTTACTTGTTCATCTAGTCAGAGAAATTATATTTTGTGGTCTAGTTTATTTAAGGTGGATTTATCGAATAGAGTGATATATGAAGATATTTAAAAGATATACGAAGAATCATCACCGACCGAAAGCTTCGATTGTTGAAAGGTACATCACAAAAGAAGTTGTTGAATTTTGTACAAACTATTTGTTGGAAGCAGATTCTATAGGAATTCCAAAGTCTCGCCATGCTGACACAAATGAAAGAGGTATTCAAGGTCTAAATGTTAAGTCAGTGACTCGAGATGTAGTTATTCAAGCACATTTCTATATATTGAATAATATAGATGAAGTTCAACCTTTCATAGATACTCACAAAAGACTTTTGAGGAAAAAATATTCCCGAATGAGTGACAAGTTGTTGTTGATAGAGCATAACAAGAGATTCATATATTGGTCTAATCATCGTAGTGCATATGAGATACTTAAATGATTGTCGTACGAGTCAAAATTTTGTGTCATAACTTGGATTGCATACGACATTGATCATTATATACCTTTTATTCAAAATCAAAAGATGATCGTAGTACAATGCAAAATAGTGGAGTTATGGTTGAAGTCGAATCAATGTATTTCTCTAGTTCGAAAGATAAGAATCATGCATTAACAAGTAAGTAATTTATTCTTAATTTATAATATACTAATTGTATGTTATAATTTCTACGTATTTTTACTAACAAGTATAATTATTTGAAATGATTGGTCTTTAGAGTCAAGACACCAAGAGACAAGAAACCAAAACACCAAGATACAATTATGTGTTGTTATGTAATGTGTAAATTGTAGGTTGTTTGTTCAAATAAATTGTAGGATGTTTGTTCTGATACAATTGAATATGACACAATAATGTGATATCATGAATATGATGCAATTAATATTATTATGATAACTTTATCACAAATGTGAGTGTTTTTTTTACTGTGATATGGTGAACAATGATATAGGTTAAAAATGGGAAAAATTACAAAAGTAGAATAATATTTGTTAATTATGCATAAAATTTAACAATGGTTATATATCATAATCGTTATAATATCTCGCGCGCTGTCCCGAAAAATATAAATTACAAAATGGTGCAGCTGGGAATCAAACCTAGAACCTTTTTTTATCACAACGGTCCTTTGGAACAACCGTTATGATAGGGCGCATGCTTTCCAATTTATTACAACGGTTACGGGGTTGTGATTGTAAGTATCATATATACAACCACATGCTACATAACAACGTCTGGGTCTGCATGATTATATATCTTTCCCAACCGTTGTTGTTTGCCTTTTCCGTAGTAGTGGTAGATAGTCATTTACAGGTTCTTTGATGTAATGGGCATCCATGAGAACAAGCAAGTTAAGATGATGACGATCATGCTTAAAAGTACTTTTGTTGTCTCTGGAATAAACTTGTTGTTCAAAGGAAAGGGCCAGTGAGAACTTGGCAAAGAATGAAACAATTGATGTTGAAGAGGTTTTTTACCGGAGGATTATGAACAAATTCTTTATCAGATGTACATCGAGTGTGTTCAAGGCATGAGAACCTGATTGAATACACAATTGAGTTCATGCGTTGTTTTGAGCACAATGAACTGGGAAAATCAGAAATCTAGAAAGTGGCTCGATACATCAGTGGCTTAAAGGGATCCTTGCAGAAGAAGATGAGTTTATAGACTGTATGGACTGTAGATGAGACATCCAATTTAGCATTGAAGGCAAAGATGATGGAGAAATCCCTTCGAAATTAATTTCTTGTCTTTTAGAAGATACTCATTCTAGAATAATTTTGAAATAGCAGGTGACAAGGAAAATAATGCAACTCCCCAAGATTCCAACCCTGGAAATAAAGAGGATAGCAACTCTAGCGGTGTGCATAAGGATAAAGCATCAATTATGAGGTAGAATAATCCATATGCTAAACCCATTTGATACATGTGTTATCATTGTAATAGAGAGGCCACATATCAAACGTCCAACAAGGAGAGTCGCTACTGTTGGGGAAGTGAGGAAGACGAGGAAAGAGAATATTTTTCTGTTGAGAATGATGAATTTGTTGAGGTTGAATTGGAAGAGAAAGAATCTGATGAGAGGGTAAATTTTGTGTTGAAGATAATTTTACTAGCATCTAAAGATGAAGGGCAGTGCAAGAATTTTTTCAAAACACATTGTTCTATCAAGAACAAAGTGAGTAATCTGATTTGTGGAAACTGGTTTCGAAGAAATAGGTAGATTATTTAAAGTTCTCCACATAGAATTTGGTTTCGAAGAAATAGGTAGATTATTTAAAGTTCTCCACAAATTCCCATGAAAAGCCACACACCCTCAGTTGGGTAAGAAAGGGCTTCCAAGTTCGAGTAACACTATCCTGCAGAGTTCCTATCTCCATATGAAAGCAAGTATGACCCGTTCGTAGTGACCCGAAAGATTAATGATAATGCTTATATGGTAGCTCTCCTAGATTTCATGAATATATCCAATACTTTCAATGTTGCTGACATTCATGAATATCAAGTAGATTAGGCTCTTTATCAAGAAGAAAACTCGAGGTTGAATTCTTCAAAGGTGGAAGAGATTGATGTAAGAAGGCTTTTTAATCCATTCAAATTTGTTTCAGGCCAAAAAACAACATTTTATTATTTTCCATAATTTTTTTTGATGATATGGAGGGCCAAGGCCCAAAAGAAGACAAAACTACAAAGCAGAAATTCTAGCAACACACACTGAACTATTGTCCTTATCAAGAGAATTCATGAGCCAACAAGGAGGTTCATGGAACTTCAAAATACCTCTTGCCAACTTTTTACCATGATTAGCTAATAAGTGTGCACACTCATTAATTAGCCTCTCTATAAATATGGCAAAGATCCACACTGTCCAAACTCAAGATCATCTCCTGAACAATATCGATGGCATTTTGAGAGTCCATCTCTATGACAACCTTTTTGAAACCACTAAGCATCACAAGCTTCAAGCCTTCAAACAAACCATTTTTGAATTTCTTTATTTTTTGTATTTGAAGATCTTTAGTGTGGCCATAAGTATTATCTTTCATTATAATTAAACTTACAATTTTCTTCTTTCAGATGAATTCCATCTTTTTTTGACAAGTTTGTCGCTTACAAACTTGTGTTTTATTCTAAATTTAACGATTGATCTTTCTTTCGTATTTTTGATTGCGTCATTAACAATCTTTAGGATTGTCTTTTTCCAACAATCCATTTTTGAATTGCTCAAATATCTCATATATGCTTTTATATATATGCTTTTTTGGTATGCGAATAAATATCATATATAACACTTTCACTGATGTCTAATGACACATTGTTTCTCATTTCTGCACCATTTTATTTTATTAATATTTCCATTAAGAAAACACAATTTTAACATTCATATTATGTAGCTCCAAAATTTATAATGATCAATGAGTGTCTTGATTGTCTAAATAAAGTAATTTAAAAATACCAAATATAATTTTTCTTTACTGTGAATTATTTATGTCACATGATGTTATAGTTATTGAGGGTATTGAGTTTAGTTATCATGAATTTTTTTTGATTTGATTGATAGAAAAAAATAATAATAACATCCTTATGAAAATCTAAATTTGTTGTATCATAACAACTATACAAATTGACTTAAAACCATTCTTCCTCATTCAATTTTTTAATCATATCGCTCTCTCAAACTCAATATCTTCTAAAAAATATTCTTAAAATATTATTTAATTTGTGGATAAATTTATATTTTTAAAATATTTCAATAATTATAGATTATCATACGTTACAATTGAATTAACTATAATAATATTTGAATCATAACACTAATTTTGATTATAATCATAACACTGATTTTTTACCTAATTGCCTTCAAACTAGAGAGGGGATGAGTGAATTATAATTAAAAAAAATACTTTTTTAAAATTTAATGAAAAATATTGATTTACTTGGTTGATTTTAAGAAAAGATTGTGTGAAAGAGTAAATAAATGAAAAATAAAAATATAAGGGAAAAGAAAAAACACCATAAGTTATACTAGTTCGACTTTAAACCATATGATCTACTCTAGTTCTAAAGGATTGCTCCTTGAGAATTCTACTAACAACAGAGCTTTTATCCTAGGATGAACCTGCAACCTTCTTACACCAATTATTTAATATTAGGTCCCGCTTGCAACATTTAGAATAATATTAGAGTTACAAGAGAAGAACACTCTCTTGATTTACAATTACACTACAAATAGATTAACCAACAATTAAACAAGATAAAATCTTACTATGTGTTTCACTCTCCTAGTACTAAAATAATATTTAAGTGAATATAAAAACTTAGAAGAGCGGTGAGTGAGTAAAAGACAATTTATTTCATATTCTTGTGTGTTTTTAGATGAACACGAGTCCTCCTTCAATAGTAAAAATTTGGCTACGAAAGGAAAATATTTTGGACTATATCCGCATCATAATCGATTACATTGCGGCTCTAATCGATTATGACCTAGCCAAATAGGAAATACTTTGCTTGATTTGACCTTCGATAGTCAATACACATGCGCCACCTTGTAACTGTAATCTATCTCACCTAATGGTGTTGATGTTGTTGTTGCATTTTTAAAATAACCTTCATATGTTGTCAATCAAAAAACAACATTGCTTTCATCGGTTGACAATATAAATAAATTTATTCCTAAACATGATATAAACTGCACATAAAAAATGGTGACTGGTAAAAAATTGTAATTAAAACATGACATGTTACTTTCAATTCTTTATCATTCATATTTTTTCTTTAAACTTATTACCTCAGTTTTTTACTAAAACCAGGGGGTTTCCTTATTTTATTTTATTTTTTATTTAAAAAAGAAAATACTTTTTCCCTCGATTTTTTAACAAAATCGAGGGGTCTTGTTACACAGCTACAACAACGAATCTCTACCCTACATTCATAAAGGAACAAATCTCAGGATATTGCTAAGACATCATTCCATAAAAAACTATTACATCTACCACTATATATTTTGTTCACTTTCTTGTGAAATCATTTACTCAAGATAATGAAATCTTTGCTTAAAGTTAAATAAGGTTGAAAAAGTTCTTTATGATGGATTACAAGTTCAAAAAAGCATTTTTGCTTCAATATAAACAAAGAAGGGAGATCAACCTTCAACAACTAATTAAAAGTTGGATGCATACAAGATATGCAACAAAGTATGAATTACAACAAAGAATAGTTGTTCTCCAAGATTAACAACGACGATGATGAATCTGGATTTGTTATAATCAATGTATTTTAATATTATGTGTAAACACTAATATTTTAAAAAAAACTTATTCACCTCAGTTTTCTACCGAAACCGAGGTGTAAACATATTTTATCTCGATTTTTGTCAAAACTGAGGGGATAATTTAGCGTGATTATTAAGGATATTGATCATCTTTCTTAAACAAATCTTTGTCGTCTATTTCATAAGTATCAACGCTCAAGACACTATCATTAGTGATCCACGTGAACATAAAAACTCATATTATAAAAGCATGCTGAATATCAAAATTTGATAATGAAACATCACGAAGCGCTTAAAATTATCTACATCCACCACTTTAAGGTTTGCAAGAGTATTTGCCATGAAAAATTCTCTATGATGGATTGCAAGAGCAGAGAATTATTTTGGTTTACGATTTGTGTTCCTAAATATTTATTTGAGCATAAAATCATTTATTTATATAATCTTTTTTGTTTTATAACAGAAAAAAACGCATACAATAGCCATAAAGAATGATTCAAAGATCATTGAACTATCCTAAAATTCAATGATTTAAAGATCTAAAATCAGATCTTCAAGGAAATTAATTTTTACTTTAATATTCTGGTAAACAATGTAATATTCTAGATAAACAATGTAGTTTATAAACAAATTAATATTCTATGTAAACAATGTAATGAAGTTTTTTTTTTTAAATTTATCTTAACCCATCGGTTTTATTTATAATCCGAGAGGTATGATGCACTAGTTTTGAAAATAATAAAAATGGAGATGTCGGGGTTCAAACCCATGTGCAAATAACTTAACCCCTTGGTTTTTTATTAACCGAGGTATACAGTGTCAGTTTTTCACGACGCCCTTTGTTACCTTACTTATGTAGCCGAGGTTAAATGCATTTTGTGTCTCAAGTGAAATGTGTTTTTTGTAGTAGTACCTCTATTTTTCAAACAAAAGTCTCTATTTTACAAATAAAATCAATTCTTAGGGAGAGGAATGAGTAACGTTTTTTACATCAAACCTATATAAATCTCTGGTGTTATCTCGCTTCCCTTAACTTTTTACTTCCCACTTATTTTCTTTACCCCTTAATTTCTAATGCATATCCAAACGTCTTTTAGAAAATGTATATAAACTCTGATTTAGAAAATAATTTTATTTTAAACCAATGTTTTTCATACCCCCACAATTCATCCCCCTCTTGTGAATGAATTCACATGTTTAACATTCTTTTTCGCGCTATTGGCTTTTTTTTGCAATGTTGGTTATTCTTTTTTGAGATGCTTGTTTAAAATGTGTATATGAGGTTACTTTTGATTGTTTATCTTGGTGGGGTTGATTCTTTCCCCTTTTTTCTTTTGTTCCTCACTGTTGTGGGTTTTCTACTAAAAATAAGGGGGAATTTGTAAGTTTTTTCTATGTAAATGTTTTTTTGACAACCTTTTCATTTCAACGGGTAGTTATGGGCGAATCTGAGTAGTTTTCTTTCGGCATGTTTATTATCCCAAATGAAATGGCAAATGGTAATTATAATGTGACTCTATGTATTTTTCTGACACAATTTTCATTTGTATGATATGCTTAAATGATAATTGTGTAGGTTATAAAAAAACTTCATAAAGTTTTTGTTTCTTGTACGATGGTCAAATATATGATTTGAATCGCTTTGCTCATTATTGAGAAGAAAATTGTGTTTCTCAGGTTGCAGAATCCATTTATCTTATTTATGATGGTAATGGGTTGCTATTGCAAGTACGTAAAACTAGATCACACTAGTGACCCATGTATGTACATTTTGGTACTTCTATTTATTTTTAGATAGCAGATCGAAAGCTGAAATTGGAAGAGGTGTATAATATTAAAATAGAAAAGAGTTACATATACCCTAATAGAGTATCTTTCTTAGACGATGTTTGATGCTCACACTAGGAAGACAGTTGTAAAGTTAGTGTCTGGTTGGCTTTAATGCTAGTGTGAGAATGTTGGACTAAGCCCTAATATCCATTCAATATTGGCTTCATTTTCTTAACACCCCAACTGAGGGAAAAATGGTTTACTTTCCAATTTTTTGCTTCGGTCAATGGTCGGAGTTGAAAAATGCCACATTTCCCATAACACCATATACTATCTCGAACTTCCAACTGAGGTAAAAGCCTTTTCCCAATCGAGATGAAAGCTCTTTTTTTGTAGTAGTGAATTGATTACCACTAATAAGATTTATTTGATTAAATATAATTTAATTAAATAAATTAGAATTGATACTTAATCAAATTAACTATAATTTAATTTAATTAATAATTTATTTTATTTAATTAAAAAGAAACTCAATTAACTATAATTTAATTTTATTAATATTTAATTTTATTTATTTAAAAGAGTTTAATTAAATATAAATAATATTGGATTTATTTTTTTTAAAAAAAAATCTAAAATAAAAGCATTTTGATTTTTAGTGGCTCTCTATCAATAAAAAAGAAGTTGTTTTCTTTACTAATCATAGTTGTCATATTTTTTCAGACAACGTTTGGCGTCACGTTTCACTTTGTACTCGTGTAGATGTTGTAGAGACATTGGTCTTTTTCAAGTTCGTAATCTAAGATAAAACACAATTCAAGAATCATTCATAAAATCGTTACTTTACATTGATATGTGATTAATTATTTAATTAGGACTTGTACCGCTAAGATGATTAATTTTTAAATAAGAAAACTCCTTAAATCCCCAACACACTGCACCTCCAGGCGCCACCACACACCATAGGCCTGGCCGCTCCCGCGGCTCTAACAACTTCCATCGATATTCTTATTGTTTTTTTAGTTTTTTAATTTTTGACAATCTAACAAAAAAGTTTCTCTTTATTACTCAAGGTTGCGAGTCATGCTTCTACCACTGATATTTCACTCTTTTCACATTTTCTTTAACTTCAGAGTCACAATATCCTAACTATTAGCCTTTTCAAAGTCTTACTAGTCAGTATTCATCGATTTAAGAAAGGATGAATATTTTAGGGTTAAATATGTTTTAAGTTCCTATAAAGTTAGACATTTTTATTTTTCGTTCCTCTAAATTTTTTTATTAAAGAATCATCCTTCTATAATTAAGAATTTTAACTTTTGGTCTCTCCTGCTAAAATTGTCGATAAACAGTCGCTATGTAGTAAACTGTCGCTAAAAACCGTCGCTATGTTGTAAAAACCGTTGCAAAGTTGCATGAAGTACCAAAAATTAAAATTTTTAACTTTAAAGCAACGATTCTTTAACAAAAAATTTTAGAGGGACGAAACGTGAAAATACCTAATTTTACATAGACTTTAAGCATATTTAACTGAATATTTTATTTTATGTTTAACATGGTTTACACATAAAAAAATATGAATAATAATAGTAATAGTAGGTTGTCGATGTATTTTTTTTAGGTACAGCGCAGTTTTGTTGATAACCTTATATTGATTTTGTGGTGCATATATATGTGTTTACTTTTATATATCCACGAAAAAAAGGTGATTTCTGGCTTTCTGCATTCATATTTAAAATTATTTGTTCAGCCAGAAACAGAAAAGACATTTTCCTGCTTTGCGCTTAGGACCATATATGACATCACCTTTTAATTTGATGCATGCACTTTATACATCAATTTTTGAGAGTAGTACATACCTTTCTCATAATATTTGTCCCGAATTCATTTATAAAAAAGTAGTAATTTCTACGTTCATTTATAAACAAGCAAAGGCAATGACTTTAATGTGTATAATTTGTCCCGAATTCACATTTATAAACAATCAAAGGCGCTTAGGACCATAATATTGGAAAGCGAAATATACCAAACATTATTACTTTCGGTGACCAAAAATATATAATTGCACGGATTAATCGACCAATCTTATATGTATCCAACAGCTTCCAACATTTCACAATATAGAAAAACTCACCTAACATAAGAAAGAGTATAGGTGTTCCAAGACTATACATCCAACAACTCCCTACATTTCACGTCTTAAAGATAACGGGTTATTATAACCACTTTATTATATAAAGAGCACACGAGATAATGATACTCTTCCGCAAGATCAAATAGAGAAATCACTAGTGAAGAATCCATAAAATCATCCTCTCTAGACCACATTTTGGACAATAAGATATCGTAGTCATTATAGAAGTTTCCGAGTATAATAGAAAAGGAGATCCCGATGAACACATGTAACTCTTCAATGAGCATTCGAATTATTTCCTCGTTGACGAAGCTTCCAAGTAAAAACTATTTATACTAACTTTGACAAGATCTTCCATCAACCGATTCAAACAAGTGGCCATGGAAATAGGAGGCAAAAAAGGTCTCAAATGTTGGATATTTGAGAATGGCCTGTTATGGGACAGGCCCTTCAGCAATAACAGATTCAAAAATTTTAATAAGTGGAGTCAAGGTTAATTATTATACTAGTTATAAAATATAGGTTTAATATTTTTTTCTGTATATTAATCCCGGAGTTCATTTTGATCTTTTAATTAAAAAAATATTCATATTTGTCAGTTAACTTGTCCAGGTATATCATTTTAGGCTTTTTCGTCTACCTAGCTATGCATATAGCCACCAACTTATGAGTTTTTCCCTCGTTAGTTGGACAAAAAAAATAAAAATGATAAGTTTTGAAGAGTTAAGAGATCCATATAAATTTTTTAAAATTAAAAGACCAATGCACTCCAATGTTAATTAATAAGAACAATTTAAAATATATCATTTTAATACGACTATATATATTAAAAATGTCCTCATATTGCATAAAAAAATAGAAACTACAAAACTTATATCATTTTAATATTTTAAAGATGTCCTCATATTTTAAAAGTCAGGTAAATTTTTTCATTAACATTAAAATATATCAAATTGAAAGATATAGAAAAGTTAAATTAATTATTATTTTTAATTAGAATATGTTTGCGAGACAGTTGGGATAATTTATAAGAATAATTTATGTTATTTCTATTTATATTTTTAACTTATTTTTATAAATTTTCTAATATATCTTATAAAATAATTTTAAATATATATATAAAATTAATTTGTTTTAATTTTAAATTTTATTAAAACGGTTATGTAACTTATACATGCTTTAGTGAAAAAAATAAATCTCTTAGAATTAAATTTGTCACTCAAATAAATAATTTACTATTTTTCACTTCAATATTTTTTAAATAAAAAACCATGCTTAAGTTAAGGTTTTAGTTTTATATCTGTTGACTAACTAATATATATTAGTTTGTATGTGTAAAAAATGACGAGGCTTAGTCGCTTGTCATTACAAGAATTGTGGGTAATTTTATCTAACACACAAATGAATAGATGTTAGAGTACCATTCACTATGTCTACGCTTGTTTATGAGATCCTAAAACATTGTTTTGGTTCATAGCTGGTGGTAGTGTGTTTTTTTCTCACGTCACTTGCTTAACGTCATGGTGACATATCTCATGTCTCCATCGAAAGGCCCATTGGCTTTGTTGATATAGATAATAGACAAAAGCGGAATGGACTGGATACATTGTATCGTTAGGCTATGAGATATCTACTTATAGTACCTTTGAATTGACTTTAGAAAATTTTAAAATCAATTTTAAAGGTGTAGAATTGATTCAGAATGATTTTGATGTGTTTGATTTATTAAAAGTAGATTTTGGGTCTGTTTGGTAAAAATAGCGGTTGACTGATAAGCTAGCTGATAGCTTATAGCTGATGACTGATGACTTATAGCTTATAGCGGATGGTTGAGACTGATAGCTTATAAGCTAATTGAAGTGTTTGGTAAAATTAGCGGTTCATTTAACTTATAAATGTAAAATGACATAAAAGATATTTAATATATATTTATTTTATTTTAAATTAAAATTAAAATAAATTATAAGGGTTAAAAATAGATTTTAATTAAAATAATAAGGATAAAAAATGAAGAAAAAATGATAAGCTATAAGACATAAGCTAAAACGCTATTTGAAATAGCGTCTAGAAAATAAGCTATAAGCTAGTAAAATAAGCTATAAGCTCGTGATGAAAAGACCGTTACCAAACGGGTCTAAATTATCATATGAGCTTATAAGACATAAGACATAAGCTATAAGCTCGAAAACATGGCTTGCCAAACAGAGCCTTGATTCTGCCTCCAACATTGATTCTATTTAAAGCTAAAATTTATACCATTTGCTTCTAGAATTGATTATGGGAGATTTTTATACTGAAATTTATTGTTCAATTTACTTTTACACAAATGTATACAAATATAAATCAATTATGCTAAACTCAATTATATTAAAATCAATTCTACTAAACTCAATTCTACTAAAATCAATTATGTTTACCGTCAATCCAAACATATTCTTAGTAGAAGGATTTAAGATGCGATCCTGCCACCTTCCAAATTATATCCGGCATCCTCCAATTTTTGTTAATATCAAAAATATTTTTTCTCAAACAAAAAATATTTTTAAACAAATTTTTTTAGTACTATGATGAAATTTTTGTATCAACAAAATTTTTGGTATGTTATAATTTTTTTTCAAAATTTTATTATTTACTATTTTATACTGAAAAGTTCATTTGAAATTTTCGAAAATATTCAAACAAAATTTGAACTATTGGATATTTTAGAATTTCTGGTAAGATTTATCGGAAATTCTGAAATTTCTGGGAAATGCTACCAGAAATTTTAAAATTTTTGATATTCCACTAAATTTTTTCAAACAATTTTCGGTTTGAACGTCAAATTTTCGGTATTCTACTTACTATTTTTAATGAATTTCTATTTCGATAGCAATTTCTTTAGCCGAAATCATGGCATTTTAAAAACCATCTTCCCTATATTTTTCGAAAAAAGAAATAAGTACTTTCAATTGCTCTATAGCAACATCAATACTCATATCCTTTGATTGAAAGTGTTTACTGACTAAGTTTACGGGGAACAATATTTTATACCAAATAGTCATGTCTAGTAAAAATTCAATTTCCAAGCTCATAAGTTGCTAAATATTCTACTTCACTTTTTATTTTAGGTTCATCATTCACCTCACCTGATTTCTATAAAGCACCTCTTATTTGTGAAGTTTGGAATCTTATAGCTTTTACACTTTCAATACGACTTTCCCAACGTGTTTGTGACAATGATTTCAAAGTAAGACTAGGTATATGGTCTAATATAATTTTCGATCTTTTAGTAGAAGAAAATATTGTATAAATACGTTGCCCCACTCTAAAAAATAACGTAGCTTTTGAGCAACAATTTGCCATATCAAAAAGTACCAAGTTTAAACTATAACAACCACATGATGTATAAAATGATCTAGGATTAACACCTAAAAAAATATTTTTGAACATCTTGATGTTTTCCTTTCGTATTAGAATCATAATCATAACCTTGTCCTCTTAAGTTACTACTATCAAGACCAAGTATATTTAGTTCATTCATAATAGCATCAAAAAGACATTTTTCAGTTGTGTCATCTACTATTAAAAATTCTAAAAAATACTCAACTACTTGTATTAGGGTTTAAGAAAATTCTACACATGGTAATACAATAGACATTTGTTCTTGATGACTTATATCAGGAGTAAAATCAAGTATGATTGAAAAATATCTTGACTCTACAATTTTTTTATAATTTTTCTTTTAATTTCATTTCCTAGCAAATCTATTAATTCATTGTATTCTATGTCCAAGATAATGGTTATGAATTTAATCATTTTTTATTCGATCGATGTACTGTTGCATTAGAGGATCAAATTCAGCAATCATTTCAATTAGACATAAAAAATATCCATTATTTTCTTGGTAATTCTTTCTGTTTGTTCCACAAAATGCTAAGTTATTTTTTTCAAGAGTTTTAACAACCGCAATGATTCTAAGTAATAAATTTTCCCAATGCTCTCTTTTTCTATTAATTCTTTCTTGAACATTCTTGTCAATTGTTTTATGTTTTAATAATCTCATTTCTAAATTAATTCATGAACTCATATTAACAATATGCTCATTTCTCATCTCATGACTTTTCAACTTAGCACTAATATTTATCCAATCATTACTACCTTCATGTGCTAATTTACTTGTACTAGGAAGAACATTAAATAATTTACAACAAAAGCAAAACACTTAATCTAAATTTTTAGAATAAATAAACCATCTTCTTTGACGTTTTTCTCCATTGGACAATTGTTAAATGTAATGTGATGAAGAAAAATGTCTCGCATATGCATTCTTATATATATATATATATATATATATATATATATATATATATATATATATATATATATATATATATATATATATATATATATATATATATATATATATATATATATATATATATATATATATATATATATATATATATATATATCGATAACTTTTATAGGGTCGTTCTCTACTAATAAGTTTCTCAAATTTGTGTCAATAGTTGTCCATTGACTTGGGTCATATATATATTTTTTAGATGAGTTTTTGAATACTTCTTCTCTACTTTCATTGTGAGTGTCAGAATCAATACTATCTTGCATATTAACTAGTACTATAGTTTCATTTTCGCCAACTATTCCTTCTCTATTTTCAGTAGCATATATATTGTTAACTTGTTCATCAACTGCCTCTTCTCGATTTTCATTTTCATCATAGTTTACATTATTAACTTGTTCACTCAGCGAGCAATCACCGATATTTTCAATTTTACTTTTATTGTTCGTCTTAACAAATTTGTCTAAAGCCCCTTTTTGTGATTCAAGCAAAGCTTCGACTCTTTTCTTTTCTTTTAGTTTTGAATAGCCTGATTCATGTTTTCGAGTTAACATTTATATATTTTAAAACAAGTAAACAATTCAATCAAATCTCAAAAGTAAGCAACTACTTCATTCGTCTCATAAAAAATGTCTCATCTGTACTTTTTTCATGTCTCAAAATAAATGTCTTTTTAGAATATCAATACAATATTTATTATTTTTTTCACTAATATACCCTTATTTATTAACTTTCACCTTTTTCAACAACTCCACTAACTATAGTAAATAGAGGTATTTTAGTAAATTTTATCATTAAAATTAATATATCTAATCATTTTCTTAAGAATCACGCAGAACTCAAATAAGACATTTATTATAAGGTGAAGGGAGTAAAATAAACAACTAAAATAAAACTAAATAGAACTAAAATAAACAAATAACTAAAATAAAATAAACAAACTAAAATAAAACTGAAGACATAAAAGAGAAAAAAATAGATCCAACAAGAGAATAAAAGAACCTATTTACCGACAAAAAGAGAATAAAAAAAGAACAACTTATTTGTCGTCAATCGAAACAACAAACCAGTGATTGGAGATGGAAAATAAAAAGAACTTAAGAAGTCAAATAACAAAAAGCCGTCTCTATCTTTGTAGGAGTGACTCTAATATGATGCGGCGACAGCGCGGAACTACGGTGTATATTAAAAATAACAACAATATGTGATGGTTGATAACTCAACACATTTAAAAACAATGTGCTTTTTCTTGAGTGATTTTTTTTTTTTTTGCAGATTCTACTGGTCAGAGTTTCATTAAAATTTGCGCTAAAGGAGGATAATGATTACTTACTTTTTCAAAACCTTACAACTAAAACTACATTTTTTTTTACTATCCCACTTTCAAGCCCAACTTTATAAGAAAATTCCTTTTTGAACCCTACTACTTTTTTTACATTACTTTTTATGTATTGCTCAAACTCCTCAACTTTCATTCTTTAAAAATTGAGTTTTTTTTGCGCATGATATTAGACTGCCGTGTAGTTTTTGATTTATTTTCAACTTGTTTTATGTTGTTATATTTATATTTTAAGCACACGTCCTTATAATTTAGTTCATGATATCATTTTTATTTATTAAAAAAATACGACAACAAATTTTTTATATCATAAATGCATCATGCATATACCCAAAGTAATGGTCCAAATCATATAGTAAGTGTGCAAATCTAAGTCATGTGATACCAATAACTACACAACATAATGGTATGTAATTTCTCAAGGTGTAAATCAATTTCTTTGAAGACTATGCTTATAAAATTCAAATCCAAAATAATAGAAGCAAAAAAAGGTAAAGTAACTACTATATGTTGAAGAAATTGGAAGAACTATATTTTCTCTCCATCATGAGAGTTTGACATCTTTCTTTGATCACTGTTAAAGAGATTACACAACTAGTTTTTTTCTTTGGTTTCTACCACAAAGTAAACACACAACAAGTATTTTCTAGAGGATACTGACTTTTTAACATTCACACTTTGATTCCTGAGGGCCATCATGGCTTCCATAACCCATAACTCGATTAATATTTACGCGTTCGTAGAGCATTCGATTCACATACGCTTGAACCAATGCTTGTTTAAAAGTGAAACATTTAGAAGACTTTCATTGGAGTACAAGAAATACTTTTTAAAATCGAAATTCTTTTATTTCCTATCACTTTTTTTTTAATCCTTAGTTGAGTTAAAGAGAACACTTTCCTAGGCTAGATCTTGTGAGAAAACGCTTGAACCAATGCGCCGAGAGTTTTGGGATTCTTTTCAAGTCGTTTTCGTAATCTACAAAGAATAAGCCAAATCGCAAGCTGAAGCCGGATTCCCATTCATGGTTATCCAACAATGACCATGCAAAATAGCCCCTTACATTCACACCATCCCTGTTAAAGGTAGATAAAAGGCAAATGTAAAAATGAAGGGTAGAAAACATGCTTAAATAGGGACTTAAATACTCTTATGATCAAGCATTACTTACCTGATTGCACTTTGAACATAATAAAGATGACGATAATAGTAGTCGATTCTATAAGTATCAATGAGCGCCTCTTCAATTGGTAGTGTTGGATCGTTGAACTCATCACGACCTATCAATTGAGTTTGTCTGATTTTCATTAGTTTTATAAACATAACAACATTATGCATATAGTATCTTAGAAAGTAAGAAGTATTACCATTTTCAGTAATGTAAATTAAGGGATTGTTGTACTTATTCTTGACGTAAAGCATCAATTGTCCAAATCCGCGTGGATAAATGCATAACCAACTCGAAGCAGACTACATAAAATTATAAATAAACTTATCTATATTTAAGTAATATTCTAAAACACAAAATCTACAAATGAGAAGCAATGATAGGTAAGTTATAACGACTAACAAGATGATGTACATACCATTGGACCAAGGGGCTTGCCATTTTTTTCAACTGTCATTGAAAAATAATAAACAATAATTAGACATAAAGTTCAGAGAATGTATAGTTAATTTTGTTTCAGTCATGTTAAGCAATTAATTAACTTGATAATTACATGTAGCATTAATAAGAGAATCAGTTTGTATAGCTGGTCGCGCAGCACGTAGGTGAGGTGCATCAGCAGCATAAGAGGATGAGTAATAGTTTAGGCCTAGAAAATCGAAGGACCCCTTAAGTTGCTCTGATTCTTCTTTTGTGAACTTAGGTAGCCTATTTCCTACCAAAGATCGCATGCTTTTTGGATAGTTTCCATGTGTAATTGGATCCATAAACCTACAACAAAATGCAGATGCAGTCAAAATAATGAACTAATCTTCTCTAATTTCCTGTTACTTCGAATAGTTGAGTTTGATCTTTACCATCCAAACATGAAGTCGAGGCCTCGTTTTGCAGCATCAACATCTTCTTTCGCTTTAGAGGCCGGCTCATACCAGTGTGAGAGTAAGGTAATCCCTATTACACCTCCTTGAATTGGCTGCATTTTTCATTATTATAAGTTCACACTAAAAAAAGAAGCATGATCTACCAAATGAAAGGAATTGAGTATAAAGTTATAGTATTGAGTTTGAATAACATATTGCTATTAAAAACAGAAGACCTGATATTTGGTCTTATACAGTTTTGTAGCAGCAGAATGAGCAAGAAGTTGATAATGTGCAGTCAAATATGGTTCAGTCCCGGAATCACCTCCTAAGCAATTCAGATTTAACCAATCTGAACATCGACCCGGTGCAAACTTTCCATAAGCATAAGCATTCATGCTCACACTCCACGGCTCATTCAAAGTAATCCAATGTTTAACCCTATCACCAAATTCCTTGTAGCAAACTTCAGCATAGTCCCTAAAATCATCTCTACAAGATAATTAATTCATTAGATTTACCGCAATCATTTCATAAATAGTTCTAGATCTAAAATTCGTGTCACTTACACAATTTGAGGGTTTAAAAAACCATCATACTCATCCTCTAAGGCTTGTGGAACATCCCAATGGAAAAGTGTCACATATGGTTGCAAACCTGCATTATTCTCAATGATTAACAACCACATGTATATGAATCTGACACAGTATGAAATAAAAATTGATGAAACTTAACCATTAGCCAATAGTTCGTTGATAAGATTGTTGTAGTATTTTATTCCCTCGCGGTTTACACCTCCACTAACCTTTCCTTCTGCAAATAGTTAATTACAAATTTAAAATCATTACTATAAATCACAAATCTCCATATGCGAATAATTAACAAAAAATATCTTACTTGGTAGAACTCTAGACCAAGCTATCGAAAATCTATACGCGTCCATATTCAAATCCTTTATCAATCCAATATCTTCCTGTAATGCATAGAGCATTTTATCATAACTCTAAAAATTTACATTCAAATATTATATACTTCGCAAAACTACAATTTAAACTATACCTTATATCGATGATATGCGTCGTCTGCTACATCTCCATTAGCCCCATCTCTTATTTTTTCTACAAGCGATTTCATTGATAAAATCAACAAACAATATATACATGTAATATTACTTGGAAATTCAATTTATATATAAAACAAGCAATAACCTGGATATTCATGAGTGAAAGTATCCCAAATACTAGGTCCTTTTCCATCTTCAAATGCTGCACCTTCATACTACAAAAAATATTCAATAACATGAAACTGATCAGAACACAAAATTCAAAACCTAATAGTTATGATTCTACAATGCACATTACTAGATAGATAATTGTTGTACCTGAAATGCAGAAGAGGCTGTTCCAAAAACAAAATATGGCGGGAAACTACTCCGATTGAAATCAGAAAAGTCATGAAAACCAAGGTGCAGAGGTTGAAGAGCATTGATGCGAGTAATGAAAGATAATAGAGAGAGTAAGAGAAGCACTTTAAGATCAAATGTTGACATCTTAATCTTAATTATAATTATTTAGAGAGTGAAATTGAATGTGATTGATTATTTTTTGGTTTATGTAAGAAGAAGGAGTGAATTTTGTTACTAAAAATAAAAAAAATAAAATTAAGGATTCGATTATTAAGGGAAGTTGTAATATTTGTATTACTATAGTTTCTTGTTGCCCTTTTTTTAGTTTGGATTAGAAGTAATGACAGTGATTGTTTCACGGGGTCTTTGTTTCAAGATTATCGTTTCATTGAGTTGTTTTCTTTTTAAATTAAGAAAAAAGATGTTCTTATAACAAAATTTACCGACATTATACGTAAACTTTCTTGGGAGATCAAATATAATATAATTAAACAAATCAGAAAATGAAAAAAAATCAAAACTTTATATATATATATATATATATATATATATATATATATATATATATATATATATATATATATATATATATATATATATATATATATATATATATATATATATATGAGGGCATATCATATGAGAATGCCTTTTTTATATGAGAATGTGAGAATGAATCTGAACCATTGGATTGTAAAATAAATGGTGGAGATTATGAGTGAATCTTTTTTTTCTCTCTCCTACATCATTTATTTCAAAATATAGGAAAGAGAAAAAAAAGATTCACTTATAATCTTCACCATTTATTTTAAAATCCAATGGTTCAGATTCATTCTCACATTCTCATATAAAAAAAGCATTCTCATATGATATGCCCTCTATATATATATATATATATATATATATATATATATATATATATATATATATATATATATATATATATATATATATATATATATATATATATATATATATAGACACACTCTTTTGGTTTGATTTTGTAAGGAAAGGATATGACCATCACATTGCTCGACATTTATAGTACGAAAAGGTAAGTATTTTTTTATGAGGTTGAATAATCTTTAATTTTAATTATTATTTTTATTTTATGATATATATTATAAGTTGTTTTTGAGAATGAGGTTTAAAGAAAGAAGTTAAGATTGCAACGTGTGGGAGCAAACAAATAGAGTTGGTTGAATGACTTTGGTTTATCTTCACTTTAAAGGACCAATTTGAAGAGGATCGATGTCAACCTTGTATCACTTGGAGATTTGACATCAAGAGACATTTTTCTTTCATATGTCATTTGATGAAATGACATTTGTTGCCTACTTCACCTTTCAATTAGGGGTAATTTCTTGTATTTCTTGTTGTAGATTTATGGGTGAATATAGAGAAGGCCACACTAGAGATCCGTAATTTTAGGACTTTACCGAATGATTTGGAATATATTGATTTCATATGGAGTCCATTCAAGACTCATAGACATGAGCGGTCATTGTTAGATTAATTATTTAATTAATCTATACACAAGAATATTTGATGGTTTTGAAATATTCTTGAGTCTTGGAAGTTAAGTTTAATTATTCGGAGATCTATATATCATTATAAGAGAATCATATACAATTTAAATAATATTTTAATGTTACAATCTCAAAATTGTGTCAAATATTTTATAGAGATTTATTATGACATATTGATAGTATGTGTTATCATAGATATCGATTTGTTTTGATTTTATAATAAGTTGATTTGATCTTTTATTTTATTTATAGAAAGAAATTATGATTTCACTTATGACCAGAGTAGTTTTTCCATAATTAATACGAATATTTTTTTTTAATATTATATTCTTAATTTCTGGATTGAAAATTTCTTTGTGAAATTTATGGAAATATTCTATGTTAATTAAATTGAGAAGTCTAAAATATTTGGTGTAGAACTTATTTTGATAGTAACACTTTTTTGAATTATTTTAATAAAGTGTTACATTTTAAATTTATTTTTAGCCTTAATTTTGTTGATTCAGACACCAACTACTTTATATTCTTGAATTTAAAATTATTATTATTAAATTCTACATTGTCTTGTCATTTTGAGTAATTCGTAAGACAATTGAAAAGTATATTATCCTTGCAATTTGTTATATTAGAATATTTTATTTGTTATAATGGTTTTCTATTGACTTATGAACCATTTGAGATGATACGGTGATACCTTAATGACTCTAGAACAAGAATGCATGTCACATTGTCTGAGGTTAGTATTATTCAATTACTTTTAAAACCTTGTGACTTATATTATATAATTGCATATAAGGAGATATTTGTTAAAATATTATATACTCCTTTTCATAAAATGTGAAATGTGCAATTAGAACTCTTTGATTTTTTTATTGATTTCTTGTTAATAAACTCCATTTTAAAATAAAGTTAATTTTGGGAGTATTTCAAATAAAATCATTTTGAGATTTCTATTATGTATAATTATTTATTCAATCTTATAGTGTACGATTTTAATCTTGCCTATTATGGTACAATTGTACACATTTTATTTGATAAAATAATTAAATTAATTTTAATTACGTTTAATATTATATTAACAATAGTCATACCCTATCGATATATTATTGTTAATATAATGTTGTCATTAATTATGCAAATCTTGCTTAGTAAAATAAATACAATATTTTAATTATATTTAATATTATATTGATGATAGTCGTACCCTATCGGTATGTTATTGTTAATATATTATATTGTTAATTGATAAATGTACTTATAATTTGATATATCAATAATATATGGTTCGAGTACCTTATCGGTATTAGAATTTTGGTAATATAATATTTGTACATTGTTGTTATATTTCCTTTTTAAGACATGTAATATTTTAATTTTATGAAATCCAATAATTTATTTTAAATATTTTTCATTAAACGGATTTCAATTCTCTATGTATTATGTAAGTGATTGACATACCCTATCGGTGTGACATTACTTGACATGATAATTGTGTGATAGAGAAAATAGTTGAATATTTGTTTATAGTTTTTTTCCAAAAAAAAAAATTTATTTAATAATTCAACTATTATCCTCTATCAAGTGGGAGAATTTAACATGTCAATGATATAGAAATGAGAAATAAATATTATTTATTTAACATAATATTATTTTATGGAGACTTATATTGAGGATAGTGTAGTCTTGTGTTATTGAAGGAAATTTACGACTACTTGTGTTGTATCCTCAAAATATTAATTGAATTAAAGTCTCATATTGTCCGCTGCGTATAACATATTATGTTTCTCAAATGTGTGTAGTTATATTTGTAGCATTTGAGTTTTGAGTGAATTATTAATATGTTGTATATAATCCTATATTTAAAATTATATGGATTTGATGTCACTCAAATGATGGTAAACCTTTTATATGACCATCATATTGTTTCATGTGAAATTATATCTATAATGATATATTCTGTTTATGTGCAAAATATGTGGTTGAGTTTGTAAAACTCTAGTGATGATATATTATACAACCATTTCTCTGTATAGTTTTGCACTAAAAATAAAATTAGTATCCCATTGAATAATCAGAGTATTTAATATTAGTGGGCTCTGATAAATGTATATCCATTGTTTTATTTTGGATAAGTGGGAGTGCATGTGTACACAAAATAATATAATCCAAAAGAAAAAGAAATAGATTATTATTCTCATGTTGTCGTATATTCTTTTATGTAATATAAAATATGACATATTCTAAAAAGACTTCAAAATGTACAATAACTTTAAGTCTTATTCTAGTATACTGAGATATATATTATTCTCTTAATCTCAGGAAACATCATAATTAGATGTTTGGGTCGATATTGAGAAGACACAATAATTCCTTAGCATGCAATAATATTGTGTAATTCTATCTTCAATAGTCCACTCTTGTCAGGTCATAATATGAAAGTACAAGTAAATATTCATACTCCTATCGAGTATGATATTGTATTATGAAGATACTTATGCTTAAATGTAATTACTCTTGTAATAGGATATTCCTATATGTAATTACTATTCGTAGACCTATGTGGATATTCTATGACCTATAATTTAAAACTCATTAGTATAATAACTTCCGAAGACTTATACACATGAGTAAGTCTTATGATATTTTGGGTTAGTGGGAGTTTATTAATAGCATTTTCATATGCTTGAGCCATTGTTTATAACATATTACTTTTAACTTAAATATGTTACTCTAAATTCATCGTTGGTGATTTAAGTTGTGAGTTTTAACTTGTATGATTTGTCTTCCCTATCGGATACAATTTCTACAGCGTTGAAATTTACTCCTCTTTGGATTGATTAGTGTTTTGACCATTATTGGTATTCTAATATTAGAATCAATATTTTTAATAATTAATTATTGTCATCCAAGTGGGAGATTGTTAGATTAATTATTTAATTAATCAAATATGGATTGAAATAATTAATTATTAATTAATTATATTATGGTCAAATATTATTAAACACTAATTCTTAATGGATTGTTTGATTGGGCTTGGTGCCTGAATGGACCGTGATGGGTTGGACCATTCAGTTAAGCCCAATGAGAGGTCTCTGCCCTCAGCCGTTTAGCTATTTAAGCGTTTCCCCTTTAAACGATTAAGATATTGTGAAAACATTAAACGACAATGAGGGTAGTAATCTTCTCATACTCATTCTCTTTGACGGTGTCTCAATTCAAAATGTCTCTCAATTCTAAAAGGTACACCGTTCTAATTATTCTTGATTACTCTATAATATTATAATATGCTATAATTTGTATCTATAGATTCAATTAAATCTATCAATTGGTATCAGAGCCTTATAGATACATTTTATAGTTATTGATAATTGTATAAATCATATTTATTTTATTCAATTACGCTTTCATGTGTGCTTATTATAAATTGTTGATGATTTTAGAAATCATTAGTTTATTGTGAATTAAATCCTCAAATATAGTATGTATTATAAAATTGATAAAATTTTGGGGAATAAAGTACGTATATCGATTAAATTTTAAATTAGGGTTCATGTGAAATATGATGATTTATAGCTAGTGTTCAATTTTCCGTCAAAATATGATAGATGGTCGTTCTATAATCATGTTATGTCTCATGTGTATTATGACAGACCTTTTATGTATATTGATTTGTGTCCAAAAGATATATATTAAGTGTATTAAATAAGTGCATATTGATCAATTTGACCTAACTTTCTCTGAAAATAAAAATGGGTAAGGAAGATTCAGGAAACTATGTAATGCCCATTTACAGATTCTCGTGCGTAAGAGAGTGTGTTCCAGTTTATTTATTTATTTTGACCAAATTTATTATTGTTAAATACAAGGTCATTTTGGTATGATATTTGGAATTTTGGCACCAAGAGAAGATCTGAAATAAAGTTTTGAATTAGTGGTATATATGTGCGACATATGTGCAATTATTTGACATAAAATTAAAATAATAAAATTTCTATAATGGAAAACCATTATTTAAATTTTATTATTTTAATTTAATGTCAAATAATTGCACATATGTCGCACATATATACCACTAATTCAAAACTTTATTTCAGATCTTCTCTTGGTGCCAAAATTCCAAATATCATACCAAAATGACCTTGTATTTAACAATAATAAATTTGGTCAAAATAAATAAATAAACTGGAACACACTCTCTTACGCATGAGAATCTGTAAATGGGCATTACATTGTTTCCTAATTATTAAATTCCATATTTAATTAATCAAATATGGATTGAAATAATTAATTAATTATATTATGGTCAAATATTATTAAACACTAATTCTTGATGGATTGTTTGATTGGGCTTTGTGCCTGAATGGACCGTGATGGGTTGGACCATTCAGTTAAGCCCAATGAGAGGTCTCTGCCCTCAGCCGTTTAGCTATTTAAGCGTTTCCCCATTAAACGATTAAGATACTGTGAAAACTCTAAACGACAATGAGGGTAGTAATCTTCTCATACTCATTCTCTTTGACGGTGTCTCAATTCCAAATGTCTCTCAATTCTAAAAGGTACACCGTTCTAATTATTCTTGATTACTCTATAATATTATAATATGCTATAATTTGTATCTATAGATTCAATTAAATCTATCAGTCATTTGATGATACATAGTTGTATATGGAGTGTATTCGATGATGTGACACATTTTTTTTTTCCATAATTACCTAACAAGTGTATACATCAGTTTGAATTTAGAAATTATATGCCACATTCACCTTCTAATTATAACTCATATGATGTTGATGTTGAGTGGATTTGGTTATCATTTTAGTGTTCACAAGGTGGTTGGTCTGGAAGATGTGCTAGCACGTCATATGGTGTTGATATTGGATACATGGAGGGGTATTATAGAGTTTCACATCCTGAGTATTATGGAGTGATAGCCATAATATGTTTTTAAATTGCAAATTTCACTTAATCGTCTGTAACAAGCTCCCAGAGCTTAGTATTATATGTGTCGTGGTGCAAAAAATACTCGAGCGCGAGCAAACTGGAAAGTTTATTTTTTAAATGGGAAAATATTGATAAAACCCTTAAAGAACGGAAATATGGTAATTACAATCAAATTTAGATTTGTGATAAAATTATGCATATGGAAGATGTTAGCAGCCTATGACATACGTTTAAATAACAGTTACCTCTAATGAGTTTTGCGAAAGAATAATGTTAATCCTAATGTATTTGATTTCTCCTAATTATTATAACATGTTTACAAGAAAGTGAAAAAAGGTTTTTATTAGGGTACTTAACAATGTGAATCTTGCTCCTGCGGATCTCCCTGTGTGATAGAGAATTCAAATCTACGTAGTTCTTAGTAGAAAAATATTGTGCGTTGGTTTATTTTAAATAAATAAAGGATTTAATTCTGTTGAGGCGAAAAAATTTATTCATTGGTTGTTATTGCTTTTAGGAGGAAGACAAGTATTCGAACTGACAAGCAATACGAATCATATCAGTATATTCAAGAATAAAAGGATGTATATCCAATTAATTCATTCGTAATCCAATCATTGTTTATGTAAAAAAAAGAGAATCAGACGTTCAAGTTATACAACTCGCGTTTCTAAAACTCAACGATTCAAGCGAGTTTCCATTCTTTATGCTTTGACGACTATTAATCTACTAAAATACAAGACTTATGAAGTGGATGACTAGGTTACTCTCGAGAGTTAGAATGATCAAATTGCATTCGGGGAGAAAATGAGCATTCAAACCAACAAGTTGTACGACTTGGGTCCGATCACTTGAAATTTATAAGGCGAACACCCTATTAATATTGTTGGTTATGAAAGGACGAGACTCAAAATATTTGGGTTGTACAACTTGCATATTTAAAAACTAGACAGTTAAGATAAATGTATATCTATTTAACTACTTTTTTGCGACTTAACTATTCAAAAAATGAGACATAAAACAACTCATTCGCATTTTAAAAATAATTAAAGAAATAATCAATTTAATTAGCTATTTTAAGATATTTTATTTCATATAATTTTTTATTGAAAATAAATAAATAAAAATAAACTAACACAACACATAATTTTTTTTTACAGAATATAATGTTAGATGTTAAATACTAACATACAATATAATATGAAAAAATAATAAAAAAAGAAAAAAATACAATTAAATAACATATGGGATAATATGGTAAAGGATCAAAACCTAAAGCTAACACATCTTAATAAAAGAAGAGATAAATGAGGGAAGTAATGCCTCCCTTTTCCAAACAACCCACTTCCCTTTCTGTCTTTCCTTTTTCATTCTTCATGTTAACAAAAGGAACAAACTTTTCTCTCTTTTTCTCTTAATAGACTAACAAAACTTTCTCTTTCTTATTCATGTTTATAGACAAAAGAAAAAATATAAGCTTTTCTCTCTATCATGCAAACATCAACCTCTCTTACTCTCTTAACTTCATCATAAAAAAAGGAAAAATAAAGGAAACAAATGAAAAGGAACAAGAAGAAACCTTTGGAGAAGCAAGACAATTTTCAACGCAGAGGGGTAATTTTCGGCGCGATATAAATATTTCCAACAAGGTGTTGCAGCAAGGCTGGTAGTGTTATGCAAGTTTTGAGCTTTCGTGGCTGATTTCCCACGACTGATTTGAGACAACAGTAGTGAGAGCCTTACTTTCTTTATGTTTGGTCCCTCTTTGTCTTCTTTCTCGAATCTGTATTGAGTTTTTGATGTTATTGTGTTGTGTTATCAATTACCTACTTATGTTATGGTTTATGATGTTGATGTTGTCTTGTATTTATGAAGGTGATGGTGATAGTAAGAAGTGAAAAGAAAAAAAATTGGTGGTGGAGAAAGAGAGAAACGGAAATGGTGTGGATGATGATTATGTAATGTTGTTGAAGAAAATGATGGTGTGTAGGCTACTATATTTTTATTTTTCTCTCTTTGTGTTACTCGTTTTTATGCTATGGTGTTGTTGTATGTTTGAAGAAATGATGAAGATTGTTGGTGTTTTTTCCATCTAATTTCATTTTTGCTCTTTTTGTTGTTGTCTGCCCATTTTCTACCTTATTTATGCCTCTATTTCAAATGTTGTGTGTCGGTTGTAGTTTTTTGTTTTTTCTTGTACTTCCCTTTTGGGATATTTTGACAGTCAGACTCTATTGAATTAATGAAAAAAGCTTTCTTGTTTTCACAACTTTTTAATTTTTTCTTATTGTTGCTTATTTACTTATATTTTTCCTTTGTCTTTGAATCCTCTTAAATTGCATATTTATCACTCTTTCATCTTTCTTTTAATGACAATAAGGGGAAACAAATGTATGATGTTATTATGTGTGTTTATTGGTAATTTAGAAAAAATGTTAAATTGTTCAAGTAGTAATAATGAGAAGTCCCCAAATATCGAACTCAAAGATTGCATAAGATTATAGAATTTTTGTAAAGTTCCAGTTGAACAAAGGGAGAAGTGGTTTTTTTAAGGTTTGTTTATAAACTAAAACTATAAAGCAAAAAATAAATTTAATGGAGGAGAAAATAAAATGATGAAATATGCCAGGGATGACTCAGATCTTGAATCCCCTTTGTACCATAAATTGACCATGTTATAACCAATTCATATCTTGTACGATTATTGATTCCCTAGATTGTTTATTCCTAATTTCTTAGTAAATAATCTTTCGTATAAAATCAACTCCCAATGCCTATCAGTGAACTATATATAAAACTAAGCATTTAATTAACAAGAAAAATCATGTTTCATGGTGTTATCACTAGGCGTATGTGATAACATTAAATCAATGAGAATAGAATACTTTATTATCACAAGAATCAATTTAGGTTAGAAGGTTTATTAATGATAATTACACATCCCTAGAACTAAAAAAATTAACTATTCATAGTCCTAGCAAAATTCATTGAAAGAATTATTAATGTTACATATAAATCGGTAATGGAGAAGCTTCAACACAAAAATCCGTTGAAATATGTTCCCAATTAATCCTAATGTGTTTTGTGCGCTCTAAATTTCCTTTTTGGTATCAAGCTCCAAAACCCTAATTCCCTTGTCTTTCTTCTCTTCAAATAAGAGTTAATAATGGAGTTTTAGGGTTGATAGAAAACTCAATTCCATAATTCACCTTTGTAACAGTGTTATAACTTTCTCGCTATTTTCAATCCATGTATGATATGATTTAGACTTTTACTTCTTCATGAAAGTTGTAGCCCTAAATTTTCATTTGCAACTATTACTACCTTAGTCAAAGTTATGAATCTCTATATGTGGTCAAAATACTGTGTGGATATCATTTTCATAAAAATGTATTTGTGAATTTTCCTAAAAATTTGTTGTCTTCATTTTTTACCCTTTCTTTAACTTCTTGAGACTTACAAAACAGGTTAAACATTTCCAGAATGGAACATTAAAAATAAAATGTCATTAAATCATTAAAAGCCTAATTTATTTTTTTAAATATTACTAAATTTACTACTTAAAAATAATAAATGGTTATCAAATTGATACAAATATAAGGATAAAACATAGTTAAATGGTGACTAATCATAACTCATAACTTAGCATTTTGTTTTTCCTTGAGAAACCATTAAAAGATTTTTTTAGCATACCAGTTTAAAAAGAATATGAATTATGCGGTTCACGCCTTACTTATTCTTTTGTGAATTTTTCTTACCAATACTTCGAGCTTTGCAGTTTCGTCGAGTTTGACTGATCTTCCTATTTCCACTTGATGATACTATTTTGAATATCATCTCTCTACACGTTCTCATCAAATATCTCAAGTGTTTATTCGTTCAAATTCATTGTAAGTATTATTATATCATATGCTTGAATAGATTTTATAAATTATACATATAACAATATGCATTGGTTGTAATGGGGTTAAGGCTCGAGTAGGATATATTTGGATAGTAGGTTAAAGTTTGAACTTAATTGAATTATTCTCTATGACTATGTCTAATTTAAAAATGTCTAGAATACTACTTTCTTATGAAACTAGGTAAAAAGTTTCTTTTTGGCTTAGTTGAAATGTTCAACTTTTTTATTTCTTAATTATTTATTTCTTTTTCTCTTTTTATTTTGTTGATTTTTCAACTTTTCCTACATAGTACATTCAATTTGAGGGAGTCTCACAATAAGTAACAGTAAATCCACTAAACCTTCATTATGACTCAATAACATCCCATTAGAATAATTAGAAATATGTGAAAAGTACTTTAACATGGGGCATGCTTCTTGAGTGAAAATATATACTTCGGTGCGGTTTTAGACGATCATTATTTTACTACGAATTGTCAAATAACCATACAAAAATAAACAAACATAAAAGTGACTAAAAAATTTAAACTAAAAATAAAAATAAAAATAATTCAAATAACTTAATTTAAAATTTTAAAATATAAAATAAACTAAAATAAATATAAGATAAGAGTACCTCTCTTAAGTTGCCTCATAAGTAGCGCTCATTTAACTCCATCAGATTGGCACCTCATCATCCTTGTTACAGTGGGTAATTAAACATTCATACCTCATTGATCTTCTTTTCCGAGATGAGGACATCAATTTTCCAAGAGAAAGAGACTATTTTTTTTACAATAGGTTACTCCATATTTCCATAACATTACTTTGATGTCACTTTTTCTTTTTCTGTTTGGCTTTTAGATTTGATTTTTGAGTATTTTTTATGGGAGGAGCCAGTGGTGATGGCACCATATGAGATGTTATTCTTGAGACTTTTTTTGGCGATAGTCTTTGAATTTGGCTATCAACATATGTTTTGGTCATGCCTACTTGATAGTGATTCTCTTTGTCTTCCTCTTATTTCTTGATTTCTAGAAAATTTAATGTTATTTCCTGAACATAAACCTTTAAAGTAATGGTTCCTTTTTCCAAGTTGATATTGCATTTACTTGTAAGAAAGAAAGGTCGACACAAAATGAAAGGTACCTCTTTATCTTCAGGCATATCCATGATCACAAAGTCAACTCGAAAGATAATTTTGTCTATTTTAACCATCACATCTTTTGTTATCCCATACATATGCTTTAAGGAGTGATTTGCAAAATTACAGTCATTTTTGTGTTGTTGACTTTTTCAATGTCGAGCTTCTTATGGGTTGATAATGTCATCATGGTCACACTGGCTCACGAATCAATTATACCCTTATTGAAAATTTTATTTCTTTATTGCATGCAAGTGTGACATATCTAGGATATTTTCATTTGGTGGTGAATTTCAAACCTTGTGATATTGCACTACACTTCTCAGTTAAGATTACATGCTCATCTCACAAAGTTCTCTTTTTAGAGATCACATATTTCATAAATTGTTGGTACATGGGAATTTTCTCAAGTTCTTCAAAGAATAGAATGTTCATTTGAATTTTTTTCGAACATATCAATAAATTTATCAAAACATTTCTCGTTTTAATCCTTCTTCTTCACCCTTTGAGGATACGATAGTTTAATTACTAGTTTGATCTTATTCTTCTTTTTCTCTTCAGTTTCCTTTTTGGGAGACATAACTTTTTCTAGTTTTTTCTTGCTTTCTCTTACTTCTAGGTCTATCTCTATCATTGGCTCATCATCTGTTGTCTTTTCTTCTTCATCTTCAATAGCCTTCAGACTTCTTGTTGTTACATCACTAACATTGATATGATATATATGATTTATGATAGTGGTGCTTGAAATAATCCCTCACACTTGCTCTGAAACTTGCAATACTTTTTTATTGCTTCCCTTTTTAATCTTTGCAGATAAGGCAGTCTTATTTCTAGTTTTTGAAGTTTTTATTTTTGAGTTCTGGTGGTAACAATATTGAAACTCTCATGTGTTAGAACAAGATTTGTTCTGATCAATATTCTTAGTTTTGATGATAACAAGGATATGAATTTTGGATGAGATAATGTGGTACTCTAATACATTGCAATTTCCCTTTCAGGAAATATATAAAGAGTATGCACAAATCAGCGCTCAGAAGCTTTGACTCAGAAGGTTCAACATGCAGCATCAGAACATGGTCTGGCAAGACATCAGAAGATGGTCAAAGCAAAATCAGAACATGGGTCTATGGAAGCATCAGAAGAACGTGAGTTCAGAAGCAGAAGCACTGAAGTTCTCATGGTATCACGCTCAGAAGCTCTTCAAGGTCAGAAGACAAGAAGATGCTCTGCACCAAGCTGTTTGACTCTGATGATATTCAAACGTTGTATACACAAACATCAGATCAGAAGCAAGTACAAGATGGCAGGCTACGCTGACTGACAGAAGGAACGTTAGAAGCTATTAAAGGCAACGTCAGTAGACACAGCGTAAACAAGGCTCGAGGTAGTTGACAAAAGAGTGAAACATTAAATGCAATGCTGTACGGAATACGCAAAGCATTAAATGCTCCCAACGGTCATCTTCTCAAGTGCCTATAAATATGAAGTTCTGATGAGAAGCAAGGTTACCGATTCTGACGAATTCTGTGAATACAAACTTGCTGAAACGCTGTTCAAATCAAAGCTCACAAACTTCATCTTCATCAAAGCTCACTACATTGCTGTTGTAATATATTAGTGAGATTAAGCTTAAACTTTAAGAGAAATATCATTGTTGTGATTATAGCTTTTCAGAAGCATTGTAATACTCTTAGAATTTGATTACATTAATTTGTAAGTAACTAGAGTGATCAAGTGTGATCAGGATACTCTAGGAAGTCTTAGCTTGTGTCTAAGCAGTTGTAACTAGAGTGATCACGTGGTGGTCAGGATACTCTAGAAAGTCTTAGCTTGTGTCTAAGCAATTGTTCCTGGAGTGATCAGGTTGTGATCAGGATACTCTAGAAGACTTAGTCGCGGACTAAGTGGAAAACCATTGTAATCTGTTGAGATTAATGGATTAAATCCTCAGGTGAGGTAAATCACTCCAAGGGGGTGGACTGGAGTAGTTTAGTTAACAACGAACCAGGATAAAAATAACTGTGCAATTTGTTTTTATCGTTCAAGTTTTTAGACTACACTTATTCAAACCCCCCTTTCTAAGTGTTTTTCTATCCTTCAATTGGCATCAGAGCGCCGGTTCTAAGGTGCAAGCACTTAACCGTGTTTAGAAAAGATTCAGGAAGAGAAAAACGCTTCAGTAAAAGATGGCTGGTGAAATTCCAACAAACCCACCTGCATCTACATCTGGCTCTGCTGAGCAATATAATGGTAACAATGGTTATACTAGACCACCAGTATTTGATGGTGAAAACTTTGAATACTGGAAAGATAAACTGGAAAGTTACTTTCTTGGTCTAGATGGTGAACTATGGGATCTTCTGATGGATGGTTACAAACATCCAGTGAAAGCTAGTGGCGTAAGGCTTACAAGGCAAGAAATGGATGATGATCAGAAGAAGCTTTTCAAGAATCATCATAAATGTAGAAATGTTTTGCTGAATGCTATCTCTCATGCTGAGTATGAGAAGATATCTAACAGGGAAACGACCTATGATATATATGAGTCATTGAAAATGACCCATGAGGGAAATGCTCAAGTCAAGGAGACTAAAGCTCTTGCTCTAATCCAGAGATATGAAGCCTTCAAGATGGAGGATGATGAAAACATTGAGAAGATGTTCTCAAGATTTCAAACGCTAACTGCTGGATTAAGAGTTCTGGATAAAGGCTACACCAAGGCTGATAATGTAAAGAAGATTATCAGAAGCTTACCCAGAAGATGGGGTCCAATGGTAACAGCATTCAAGATTGCAAAGAATCTGAATGAAGTTTCTTTGGAAGAGCTTATCAGTGCCTTGAGAAGCCATGAAATAGAGCTGGACGCAAACGAGACTCAAAAGAAAGGTAAGTCTATTGCATTAAAATCTAATGTTAAAAAATGCACTAACGCTTTTCAGGCTAAAGAAGAAGATTCTGAAGAATCAGAATCAGAAGAAGAAGATGAACTGTCCATGATCTCCAGAAGGGTAAACCAACTCTGGAAGAGCAAGCAAAGGAAGTTCAGAGGCTTCAGAAGTTCAAAGAGATTTGAACGAGGAGAATCTTCTGGTGACAGAAGATCTGACAAGAAGAAGGCTGTCTGCTATGAGTGCAATGAGCCTGGACACTTCAAGAATGAATGTCCAAAACTTCAGAAGGAGAATCCCAAGAAGAAGTTTCATAAGAAGAAAGGTCTTATGGCAACATGGGATGATTCTGAATCAGAATCAGAATCAGACTCTGAAGGAGAGCAAGCCAACTTCGCGTTGATGGCTACAGAAGATGATGGATCAGAATCTACATCAGAATCAGATTCTGAAGAGGTATTTTCTGAACTATCTAGAGAAGAGTTAGTTTCCAGTTTAACAGAACTTCTGGAACTCAAGGCTCATCTTAGTATCAAATACAAAAAGCTGAAGAAGCAGTTTGAATTTGAAACTAAGAAGCTGGAAGTGGAAAACTCTGAACTGAAGGAAAAAGTTTTAAATCTATCCAAAGATAGTGGATCTCCTTCTGAAACAGAAAAATCCATTCCGAGTCTCAATCATATTCTGAAAGAATATGACTCGAGCTTCAGAAAGTTCTTATCTAGAAGTATTGGCAGAAGTCATCTTGCTTCTATGATATATGGTGTTTCTGGAAACAGAAGGTTTGGCTTTGGCTATGAGGGTGATACCTCACATAAATTTGAACCTATTGATGATCTGAAGATCACATACAAGCCATTGTATGATCAGTTCAAATATGGCCATGCACATGATATTAGACTCACTTCACATGCACAGAGTTTTAACACTGTTCACACCAAGAAGCATGTGACACATCCTAAGAAATGTCATGCTGACAAACCTAAAGAATATCATGTTGTTCCTCCTGTTAAATATTATGCTAAACCCAAGTTCAATCAGAACTTGAGGAGAACTAACAAGAAAGGACCCAAGAAATTGTGGGTACCTAAGGAGAAGATAATTTATGTTGCAGATATCCTTGGCTGCAAAGAGGACAAATAGCAAAATGTCATGGTACCTGGACTCTGGGTGCTCGCGACACATGACGGGAAGAAGGTCTACATTCCAAGACCTGGTGCTTAAACCAGGTGGAGAAGTCAAGTTTGGAGGAGATCAGAAGGGCAAAATCATTGGCTCTGGAACCATAAGTCTTGGTAACTCTCCTTCCATAACTAATGTACTTCTTGTAGAAGGATTAACACATAACTTATTTTCCATAAGTCAATTAAGTGACAATGGTTATGATATAATCTTCAATCAAAAGTCTTGCAAGGCTGTAAGTCAGAAGGATGGCTCAATCCTATTTACAGGCAAGAGAAAGAACAACATTTATAAGATTGATCTTTCAGATCTTGAGAAGCAGAAGGTGACATGCCTTATGTCTGTTTCTGAAGAGCAATGGGTCTGGCACAGAAGATTAGGACATGCTAGTTTGAGAAAGATTTCTCAGATTAACAAACTAAATCTGGTCAGAGGACTCCCAAATCTGAAATACAAATCAGATGCTCTTTGTGAAGCATGTCAGAAGGGCAAGTTCTCCAAACCTGCATTCAAGTCTAAGAATGTTGTTTCTTCCTCAAAGCTGTTAGAACTCTTGCATATTGATCTGTTTGGCCCAGTCAAAACAGCATCTGTCAGAGGGAAGAAATATGGATTAGTCATCATAGATGATTATAGCCGCTGGACATGGGTAAAGTTCTTAAAACACAAGGATGAGTCTCATTCAGTGTTCTTTGAATTCTGCACTCAGATCCAATCTGAGAAGGAGTGCAAGATCATTAAGGTCATAAGTGATCATGGTGGCGAATTTGAGAACAGATTCTTTGAGGAGTTCTTCAAAGGAAATGGTATTGCCCATGATTTCTCTTGTCCTAGAACTCCACAACAAATTGGAGTTGTAGAACGAAAGAATAGGACTCTACAAGAAATGGCCAGAACCATGATCAATGAAACCAATATGGCTAAGCATTTCTGGGCAGAAGCAATAAACACTGCATGTTACATTCAGAATAGAATCTCTATCAGACCTATTCTAAATAAAACTCCTTATGAATTGTGGAAGAACAGAAAGCCCAACATTTCATATTTTCATCCTTTTGGATGTGTATGTTTTATTCTGAATACTAAAGATCATCTTGGTAAGTTTGATTCTAAAGCACAAAAGTGTTTCCTTCTTGGATATTCTGAACGCTCTAAAGGCTACAGAGTATACAATACTGAAACATTGATTGTAGAAGAATCAATCAATATCAGGTTTGATGATAAGCTTGGTCTTGAAAAACCAAAGCAGCTTGAGAATTTTGCAGATATAGATATTGATATATCAGAAGCTGTAGAACCAAGAAGCAAAGCTGCAGAAGCTGGCAGTCTCAGAAGCAATGGATCAGAAGATCAAGTTGCTGCATCTTTAGAGAATCTCAGGATTTCTAAAGAGCCAACAGTCAGAAGATCACCCAGACTTGCATCAGCTCATTCAGAAGATGTGATCCTTGGGAAGAAAGATGATCCTATCAGAACAAGATCATTTCTAAAGAATGACTATCAGAAGTAGTGATAAGAATCAGAAGATGTACAGTCTTTTCAGAACAACACAGCTGTCATCTATGAGTATCTGAAAATGAACGCGTGTCCGTACGGTCAGTACAAAGCGTGCAGTTGAAAAGACGCCGACCTAGGTAACTGTGTTAAATCATTTCATTTACCACGTTCTCTCTCCTAATGTCATTTCTCATTGAATGCATAATGATTTCTTTTTCTTGCAATCAATTTCTTTCAAAAAATTTCTTTTCTCTTTATTTTAATTTCTTTTTTTCAAATCGTTTAAATAACCCGCTTCATCTTCATTTCTTCTTTCTTTCTCTCTCTCTCTCTCTCTCTCTCTCTCTCTCTCTCTCTCTCTCTCTCTCTCTTTTGTGTATCTCTTTCGTTGCATTCGTTTTCAAACCCTAGTTTCTGATTTGATCTCAAAGCATAATCATCATGAACTCATCTTCAAGTTCATCAAACCCAGCAGAAAGACTCACTTCTACACAGATTCTTCTACGCAAATATGGGTATGCTCCTTTGAAAACATGCATGATTCTCACTGACGAACTGGAAGTTCTTTGTGAATCTGCTGTGGACTTCGACAACCTTAGAGCAAATGGTTTTCTATGTGACGTCAGAATATTGGAGCAAGGATGGTCGAAATATCTTGATAGATTGGTTGGACCAATTTATCCTGAACTTGTGAAGGACTTCTGGGTACATGCAACGGTTACCCCAACTGCTATAATTTCCTTTGTACTAGGGCATGAGTGGTTATTACTGAAAAGCTCATCAGGAAGCTGTACAATCTGTATGATGAAGAAGGTTGGTCCGGCTTTCAACCTGGAACGGTTAACTGGTATCAAGTTGAAAATCAAATCTCTCTTGCCTTCGGAGCTGATTCTCATAAAACGGGCACTTTGAGGTCGTTTTATCAAGTATGGGCTGAGATTATTCTGGGTTCTCTTCACCACAGAAAGAAGATGTTCTCTCCCTCCGCCTACATCAGTCCGGATCACAAGTACACTCTCTTCTGCATTGGCAGAAAGATAGAACTCAACATCTCTCACATTCTATTTGAGAATCTGAAGACTTCTATAGTTGAATCAAGAGAAGATGAAAGGGCGAAGTACCCTCATATTCCTAGAAAGACTATTCCTTTCGGAAGAATGATTTCAGACATTCTGATTGAAAGCAAATTGCTGGACTCCATCAGAACACTTGATGCGTCCCATTTTCTCGGAGTAGTTCAGGGTCCCATCTTCAATGGTGTGGATTTGTTCAGACTAGAGCTCATCCAGAATGTATCTTCTGTGTGCACAAGCTTTCCTGACATTCTGTCAAGAAGAGTTGCTGTTGAAGGTTTTGTCTCTTTGTTTCATAAAGAACTTCATCAGGTTGTCAAGCTTTACCTGGAAGATTGTGTTAGGAAGCAATCAGATATTGATCCTGCTTGGATCCGTGGCAGAGTACTTCTGTCCAAAGCTGATCTTCTGAAGAAGGATCAGAAGGAACAACAGGCAAGGCTAAAAAGAAAGGCCCGAGAAGATGAGGCTAAGAAAGCCAAGAAGCTGAGGGTCACCTATGATCCTGACAAGGTGTACTCTCCTGAATACAGGGAGCAAAGGATCAGAAACTCTTTTCACACCACCAGATCTACATATGCTTCTTCTAAATCCGTCACCAGGCATGTTTTTACTCCACCTCCTTCTGTTCCCAAACCTTCTACCCAATCACCTCCTTCTGAACCAAAAATCAACTTCACTATACCAAATCCTTCTCCATCATCTCTTTCCACTCCCATTCTAAACCCCACACCTCTAAGTATTCTTCCCCCAACTCCTTCTGATAAATCTTTCTCACCAATCCCCTTCATAAATACTCCATCCTCTTCACAACCTATATTTTCTGATACTCCATCCACATCAATCATTCCCTCAGATGTTCCTTCTTCCTCATCCATCGCACCTCCACCTTCTTTATCCCATCCCTTACCTATCAGAAAATCCAAACCCTACTGCCTTCTCTACCCTGACTACAAATTCACCTTCAATCCACATGAACCTGAACCCTATGCCTACTTGGAACTGTTCAGACATGAGGTGATTAGCAGTCTAGACCTTCTGAAGGATGCCTTCCTAAATGGTCTGGATGATGTTTCTACAAGAAATCTCTGGAGAAGCTTTCGCCAGGATTTTCAAGTAGGAGCAATGGGAGTACAGAAGAGACTAGTGGCTGCTGCCCCTGGTTACCCTGGTTACCTTCTGGAGGGTGATAATGGTATATACTACCATCCTCTCAGAAATTGTGTTGCTGCTGAGGAGAAGCAGTTTGTGGATGAAATGGAGGAAGCAAGACTGGCTGCTGCATTATAAGCAAATCCTTGCAGAGAAATTGTGGTTTGGAAACCTCATTTCTTTGTCTTGCTCGGAGACTTCAAGACTCTCTTTGACTTTCTGAGGGACAACCCTTCTAAGAAAGACCCAAGCTTGGTCATTCCAGAAGTTGTTGACCCTCTAGAAGTTGAAGGTCCTTCTGCTCCTAGGAATCTAGCTGCCATTCTTCAGGCACTTGAGAATGGAGATTCTGAGATTCCGGCTGCAGAATATGAAGATGCTTCTATGCAAGAAGCAGATGTAGAAGATCATGTTGCTGAAACAGTTCCTGTTGAGGAAAACCCTGCAAATGATCTATCAATGGAAGCTACAGATCACAATGCCATCCCTGTGGATAGAAGCTGTGAAGCTTCTTCTGATGAACCTTCCCGTCTTGCAAGGACTCTGGAAGTTATTCAGAAGAACCAGGATGAGCAAAGCTCAGTCAATGCTGAGTTTAGAGCTTTCATGGAGAGGCAGAATGAGCACAACAATGGGGTTCAAGATATGCTGGCCAAGATCTTGTCGAAGCTAGGGTCATCTTAGATTGAGTCTTAGTTGTTTTGTTTTCTCTGTTTTTTGCTTTGCTGCATCTGTTTTGTGCATCTTCTCTTGCTATCCTCATGTACTTCTGCACTTCTGTCTTCTTGAGCTTAATTGAAAATTATCTTTTTCTTCCATATGTTTCCTTTTGTTTTTCATCTGAATCTTTTATGTTTTTGATGTTATGACAAAAAGGGGGAGAAAATGTGATAAATGATCTGATTAATATTATCAGTTACCGAGTAAAAAGGCCCCTCATTTCTAACAGAACTTGCAAAGTTCTATGGTTTTTGAGTGTTGACTTGCAGGAATTGAAGATCCTCTTTAAAGCTCAACATAAGAAGCAACGAGATGAGGAAAAGCAATTCTATGAAGAATCAAGCTCTTGGAATCTTGAAGCAAGCTGAGTGTTATGAAGCTTCAGAATCAGAAGCAAGAAGGAAGAATGTTCAGATATTCTGATGATAGAATATGCTCTGAAACATTATGTTTAGTTGTTCTGATACATATTATGTGGCTCTGATACATATTATGTGTTCTGACTCATTCATGCTGACTTTTGTCATTTAGAGTTGTTCTGTAAAATTTCAGGATGTAGAGATGCTCTGGTACATTCAACAATGTTCTGATACAATCTAGCATGAAGTGATGTAAGAAGAAATTCAAGCTCTGAAGCTGTCCTGATGGAAGCAAGAATCAGAAGCTGTGAATGTTCTGAAGATCAAAGAAATTCAAGCTCTGAAGCTGTCCGATGGAAGCAAGAATCAGAAGCTGTGAATGTTCTGAGGATCTAAAGAAATTCAAAGTTCTGAAGCTGTCCTATGGAAGCAAGAATCAGAAGTCATGAATGTTTTGAAGATCAAGCATATGTGAACGTCTCTACTAAAATACTCAGGGAAGTCTTTTATTATTAAAATTCTTCTAGTATTTATTTCAGGGGGAGATTATCTATCTCAGGGGGAGATTATAAATCTCAGGGGGAGACATATTCACATGCTTATGCTTTAGCTGTGTAATTGTCTTTAGCCGTCTGCTCTTTCTGATCGCAAATTCATATCATTTATATATGTTTTTGTCATCATCAAAAAGGGGGAGATTGTTAGAACAAGATTTGTTCTGATCAATATTTTTAGTTTTGATGATAACAAGGATATGAATTTTGGATGAGATAATGTGGTACTCTAATACATTGCAATTTCCCTTTCAGGAAATATATAAAGAGTATGCACAAATCAGCGCTCAGAAGCTTTGACTCAGAAGGTTCACCATGCAGCATTAGAACATGGTCTGGCAAGACATCAGAAGATGGTCAAAGCAGAATCAGAACATGGGTCTATGGAAGCATCAGAAGAACGTGAGTTCAGAAGCAGAAGCACTGAAGTTCTCATGGTATCACGCTCAGAAGCTCTTCAAGGTCAGAAGACAAGAAGATGCTCTGCACCAAGCTGTTTGACTCTGATGATATTCAAACGTTGTATACACAAACATCAGATCAGAAGCAAGTACAAGATGGCAGGCTACGCTGACTGACAGAAGGAACGTTAGAAGCTATTAAAGGCAACGTCAGTAGACACAGCGTAAACAAGGCTCGAGGTAGTTGACAAAAGAGTGAAACATTAAATGCAATGTTGTACGGAATACGCAAAGCATTAAATGCTCCCAACGGTCATCTTCTCAAGTGCCTATAAATATGAAGTTCTGATGAGAAGCAAGGTTACCGATTCTGACGAATTCTGTGAATACAAACTTGCTGAAACGCTGTTCAAATCAAAGCTCACAAACTTCATCTTCATCAAAGCTCACTACATTGCTGTTGTAATATATTAGTGAGATTAAGCTTAAACTTTAAGAGAAATATCACTGTTGTGATTATAGCTTTTCAGAAGCATTGTAATACTCTTAGAATTTGATTACATTAATTTGTAAGTAACTAGAGTGATCAAGTGTGATCAGGATACTCTAGGAAGTCTTAGCTTGTGTCTAAGCAGTTGTAACTAGAGTGATCACATGGTGGTCAGGATACTCTAGAAAGTCTTAGCTTGTGTCTAAGCAATTGTTCCTGGAGTGATCAGGTTGTGATCAGGATACTCTAGAAGACTTAGTCGCGGACTAAGTGGAAAACCATTGTAATCTGTTGAGATTAGTGGATTAAATCCTCAGGTGAGGTAAATCACTCCAAGGGGGTTGACTGGAGTAGTTTAGTTAACAACGAACCAGGATAAAAATAACTGTGCAATTTGTTTTTATCGTTCAAGTTTTTAGACTACACTTATTCAAACCCCCCATTTCTAAGTGTTTTTCTATCCTTCATCTTGGTTTCTAGGATTAATAATGGTGTTGCCCGGGATATTTCCTTGATATTATTGTGAGATTTATTGAGCTATTTGTTCTATATAAACCTCTAACCTTTTTATTGATGATGTAGTATTGCTTCTATCATTCATACTTTCTTCTTCGAATTTGGTATTTTGAGCAACCATTATTTTAATATTTATATCACAATATGTTTTCTTCAGTTTAAATGGTTATTGATTTTGTTTACTTAGATATTAATACCGATTGAATTGTTGTTGGGGATTTTGATATTGCATTGGTACTTGTCTTTCAATGCTCCCAGGCTGATCTTTCTCGAACAGTCTCAGATGATTTTTCCATTATGGATTGTAAGTATTTGATTAGGGGTTGCTTTTTTTTGAGATAGTTACTTATTGTTCCCATGTTCATAGTTGTCAGTCTTCTTTCAACTTTTGCTGCAATTTGGTTTTTCAACTTGATATTTTGAGTTGATAATTTCATATATATTACTTTTTTTTGCTTGTTCGTGCACCTATAATACAGCTCGAGATGTTCATTTCAGTGATGAATTCAATAATCTTTTTAATTCCAATGGATATTGTAAAATGGGTTGATCCACCAACGACTATAATTATCAATTGTTTAGTCTTCAGTTTGAAACCATTGCAAAATATTTTTATTTGTTCTATTTGATCAAAATTATGAGTAAAGCACGCAACTAAAATATTTTTTGAATCTTCTGTAAGCTTCACCTAGTGATTTACCTTATTTTCATTTGAAATTAATTATCTTGTACTGTTTCTTGAGAAAAATGTGTCCATCTCTACCCATGTTGTGATACTATTAATTGGGAGCTGATAAAACCACTCTTAAGTATCTTCTGCTAGAGTGAAATGAATCATTACTAATCTTTTTTCTTCTTTAGTATACCTCTCATATAATGAGGAACTTCTACAGATACTTGTCTCATCTTTCATTCCTAAGAATGGTTTCTTCTCTAGCTGACACAACATTCTTGGGTTGAATTCAAATTATGGTACATTCATTAGTTGATTAACAATCAGTAACCTACTTTTGTTTGTGTGACGTCCTCCATAATCGCTTAGAAGTCTTTCAACTTGTAAGTGCGGATCAACCACCATATGTAGTTCTAATTCTTCTTTTGTCTCTTTATCTATTGCATAGTAAATAGTTCTCTCTATTTCTTATTGCTTTAGAAACCGAACTTCCCTACACTAAACACATAATGTTATCTTGATTTCTGCATCAAAAAGAAAAACAGTTGAGATTTCACCTTGTATACAAATAAAATATCATACAAAAGTTAGTAACAAAAAAAGTAACAATAAAATAATAATAATAATAATATAAATAATACTAAATAATAATAATAATAATGATAATTAATAATGATGAATAATAACAAAAAATAAAAAATATATAAAAAATAAAGTGAAATAAAAATTAATAATAATAATAATAATAATAATAATTTATTTGTTAAAAGCATAATATGTGACAACCCTTATTGATTAAGGATTGTCAGGGGCTTTAGGGTGTGTTGTAGGGTTGAGAGTTAACTAATATAAGGGGTGATAAATTCTGTATATGTAGTTTTTGTATGACTACGAGATTATCCTACATATATATATATATATATATATATATATATATATATATATATATATATATATATATTATGGAATCACCAACGAGAGAATGCGAGGGTGGACAATTAATCTAATATTATTTTGGAGAACATGGTTAACTCCCCTATGACTTCTCCTGCATTGTTTCAGAATAGGGAAACATAATTTCTTCCCTTTCCCACATCGGGAGACTTATCTTAGTGGAAGACGACATATCTAATAAATGTGTGCACGATCTAGAAAAGTGGCAACCAGAAAGCTGCTATGGGTGAGATGTCATATATCTTTCCTCCGCATTTCCCCCTTGTGGATCCTCTACAAATATACATGTACACAATTCCTCATGCACCAGGATTTGTAAAAGGCGAAGTGACTTAGTTTCATTTCCTTTATTTTAGAACAACCTGGAAGGAACCTTAAATGGAGCTTTTAGGAGAAGCTTAAGTCGAGTCCCTTGACGAGACTTTTGCTGAGTCCCTAAGGCAAAACATGAGTTGAGTCTCTCAAGCGAGACTTTAGTTAAGCCCCTTTGGTGAGACTTTAGTTGAATGCCTCGGCCAAGACTTTATTTGAGTCCCTCTAGTGAAGCTTTAGTTAAGTCCTTATGGCGAGACTTTTGTTGAGTCCTTCAAGTGAGACTTTAGTTAGTCCCTTTAGCGAGACTTTAGTTAAGTCTTCCCACAAGAATTTAATTTAGGGCCTCTTGCGAGACTTTAGTTGAGTCCTATAGACGAGAATTTTGTTGAATTTCTTAGATAAGACTTAATTGAATTTCATTGAGTCCAATCTGCCCCAGTCTCTCATATATGCCGTAACTCTTTTTTTTTTCTATTTTTTTTCTTTATAATACTTTGTTTTTGTTTGTACTATTTTTTAGTTTCTTCTTAAAATAGATTAACTTATTCAAAATAAATAATAATTTATTTTATTTTTAATAATGATTGAAGGGAGTTTTAATCTCGAGTTAATGGGGTTTGTTTAATTTATATGTATCTTTATTTATTATTTACTTATGTTAAATTTTGTCTAGATATTATTATGTCTTTAAACTCAATTTAAAGACATAAAAACTTATAGATAAAATCAAATTTAATAATTTCATATACGTCATTAATTCTATTAACATTTTGATAAGAAAAGAAATTAGTTTATTTAGATGAATTACTAAAAGATTTTTTATAGAGATTTTAAATTCAAATTCAGACATGCAATTTCTACCCAAGTGTGGTATTTTATATTTTGAGGGATTAATCTTTGCACATTGAAGATATGATTTCTATTGGGGAAAAAAAAAACAACTGTTTTATAAATAAATAAAAAAAACACTATTAATATAGTACACATTCCTATAATTATTGATGTGGCCAAAGGTACAAATGTTTTGCTCATGCGCATCAAAGGTCAAGATCCATCGTCATCAAAGTTTAAATGTTTGTCACGAGCATGCCGGAATTAGTTGCCGTGCGGGAATGAATTATTCTAATTCTGCTACAATCAACAAGCCATATATGGTGTTTCTTTTTTGTGAATTCAAATATGATGGCTTTTAACAGTACAACTGTCACCCAAAAGTCATCACATTAGGGCATGAATGATATGGGGATGATATTATGATGTGTCCTATTTCTTTTCCTTACATGGATGGCTATGTATAGAAACCTCGGGGCGTTAGGAGAATCATTTTTAATTAATGAATGTTAACTCTCTATTTCGTGATTGATATTAATTTTAATAAAATAAATTAGACATCAACATGTTAAATAAGATAATCTAACTTGAAGAGAAATTGTGTTTTACAAGATGTCCTATCATGATCATTCGACATCGTGTCTTTACGATTTATAGTTGGAATTCTATTACTTTGTTACAAATGCAGAATACTCTGGGAATATTATGCAATTCTATGTGGCGCATAATTTAAGGATAAAAGATTTTATTTGTTTTTTTTAAGATGTATTCTTAGTTTCTAAATATGGAGATTATTTAGGAAACTAATGATTGAAGATCTATTTTTATGTAGAAGCTTTTGCAGATTTTTAACAGTCTCCTTGCTGCATTTTTGAAGTCCAAATCCAATGCAGATGTGCGTTTAAAATAGAAGACTACAAACTTAATTCTAGGGCGGAACTTACGTTGTAATTTATTAGGGTGTTGTGTGTTAATTGTAAGTCTCTCTAATATCATCTTGATATAAGAGTAGGATTCTTTCTATTGTGTTCTAAGTTTTGTCATTCATTCATAAGTTGTTAAGTATTGAATGATTGTGTATCACTCATGTATCTTTTGATGCATTAAGTTGAGTGTGTTTCTTGTTTATCAAGATTTTGTTCTTGAGCGAAGCTTTTAGGCAAGATCAAATATTGTTCGTGATTGAGGAGTTTTTTAATCAAGTATTGTTTTGTATTTGAAGACTTAGGTGAAAGGTTGTCAATATCAATAACTGTGATTGAGATTGTGAGATATCACTACAGTGATTGGGAGTGAGAGAGGTTTCTCATATCTAAGAAGTTCCTAGGTAGAACTTGCATTGGGTAGGGATTAAGTGAGAGGTTGTAAATCGAAGGTTGTTTAACTTCGAATTAATACTACATATAGTGGATTTCCTTCCTCACTTGGTAGCCTCCAGAGTAGGTGTTGTTGTACATCGAATTGAGTTAACAACTTTGTGTGTTCATTTACGTCCCAGCATCTTTAAATTGTATTTACCGTGTCATTGTGTTTTATTTAGAGATCAGTGTCTCGACATCTCTTAGGACATCTGAGATTTAAATACTAGAATTTCACAAATTCACAAACGAGCTTTCATAATTTCACAACTTCAAGTTCAAGCTTAAAGATCATAACTTCAATTATACAAGTTGATCGGTCACCAATTTTACATACTTTCCATCGATTATTTGGTAAGAAATCGCTCATTCCGGTAACACCATGGTTTAGTTTTCTATCGTTTTATTTAATTTACTTCACATTTTGCAAATCGATTCTTGTTTTATTTTTTCTAATAAGATGCTTTTGAGACGTTGTTTTGGTAGTGTTTATTGATTTCAGGAAAAAAAGAAAGTTTCTAAAAGAATTAGAACAAGAGCAGAAGAAAACGTGGGCTGCCAGTGTCGTTTGACACAGCCAGTATCGTTTGACACAGCTGGGAGTATCACAACGTGGCAAGAGATGGAAAATGCTTTCCTTAATGAGTATTTCCCTGCTTCAGTTTTCATTCGAAAACGATATGACATTGTCAATTTCAAACAGAAAGAAGGGGAATCACTTGGAGATGCATATAAGAGGTTTAAGAGGTGTTTGGTTGCATGTCCTACTCATAACATGGATGCAACCGAGCAAATGCAAACTTTTGTGAATGGTCTACGAGTCAAGACAAAACAGCTTATAGACACTGTTGCCGGTGGCTCAACAAATTTCTCAACAGCCACTGGTATCAAGAGGATCATAGAAGCAATTGCCGCTAATGAGCATATTGAGTTGTATGATCGCACAATGAATCAAATAGAAGGTGAGATTGATTTAAAGCTTGCAGATCAGGTTGTTAAAATGGAGGACCAAATTGCAGCTGAAGTCGAGAGAAGACTCAAGAAGATGACTGTTGAGACTCAAACTGTGGCTCAAGTTCAACCGGCTCAAACTGTCAGCTGTGAGATTTGTAACGGCCCTCACCAAACTGTGTATTGTTTTGCAAATCCTCAACAAATTGAAGAGATCAAGTTCTTGAAGCAGAACAATTCTTATTCTAACACCTATAATTCGGGGTGGAAGAATCATCCAAACTCCTCTTGGAAAGATCAACAACAACAAGTGCCTCAGAAGACAGAATGGGAAGTAGCTATTGAGAGACTGGCCAGAAAATGTTCTCAGTTTCAAGAAGAGACGAGAAACAACCATAGTAACACCATAACTTCAATAAAAAATCTGGAAGTTCAAGTGGGTCAGATAGCACAGCATCTCACTTTACAAGCACAAGGTACCTTTCCGAGCTCAACTGTGAAGAATCCTAAAAACCAAGAGAATATCAATGCGGTCACAACAAGAAGTCATAAAATACTAGAGTCCGAAGAAAAAAAGGAAATAGATGACAACTTGGTAATAGAGGTAGATCTGGAAATAAGAGAGAATGTGAAAGAACCTGAAGTAATGGCACTACCGGGTAAGCCACTTGAAGAGAAAAATAAAAATGAGGCTAAACCGGTGATTAAATTACCATTCCCCTCTAGAGTAGCCAAGAAGGATTCGAAAGCGAAGGATTTTGAGAAGTTTGCTGCAATGCTCAAAAAGTTAGAGAGTAACTTACCCTTCTTTGAAGCACTGGAGAATATACCTTTGTACAAGAAATTCATGAAAGAAGTGATTTCTAAAAAGAGACCAGTAGGAGTGGAGCCTGAAGTGGTAACTGAAAAGTGTGGTAGAGTCTCACCAGAAAGGAGGATCCCAATCAAGAAGAAAGACCCTGGAGTAGTGGAAATTCCTTGCACTATCAATGACAGATCGTTCAAGAAGGTGTTAATTGATTCTGGTTCTAGTGTAAGTTTAATGCCATTGTCTATCTTCAAAAAGCTTGACATTGGAAAGATAAGCGAGAGTGAGACCAAATTGAAATTTGTTGATCACACCATTAAGCAGTCATATGGGATAGTTGAAGATGTATTGGTGGAGGTCAGTGAGTTTATCTTTCCAGTTGATTTCCATATTATGGATATTCCCGAAGATGAAGAGACTCCTATCCTTCTTGGGCGGCCATTTTTTATTACTAGTCGATGCAGTCTAGATCTCGAGAAAGGGACACTAACAGTAAAATCATTTGATGAAGAGGTAACAATGAAGGTCTTGGACGTCAAAAAGAAAGGTGCATGTGGAAATAATAAATCGTCGGTTGGTATGATTAAAAGTGATGGAGAAAGCAAAAGTCCAAAACCCCTCCCAGAAAAAGTATCGAGCATAGTCTCTTATGTGGCCTCAGCTCAGGCATCTATCATAAGTTCTGCGTTCATTCAAGAAGTCAAAAAGAAGAAAAAAGAGGACAATCGAAGTGAGAAGATGAAAGTGGATAGTAACTTGAAGAGAAAAGAAACCAGGTTTGGAGAAGTGACAAGCAACCAGGTTTGGAGGAGGAAGTACCCTCCTTAATAAAGGTTAATGGACCGTCGAGCCATGCGACGTTAAACGAAGCGCTTCGTGGAAGGCAACCCACGGTTTTAATAATGCGGTTTACTTTTTGTTTTGTTTTTCAAAAAATAAAGAAAAGTGGGTCTCTCTGGTGAAAGCTAGGAAGCGGCAGCTGGAGTCGCAGTACCCTCTGTGAGTTCACCCTCGCTATCTTGAATTTAAACATTGAGGTCAATGTTTGGTTCAAGTGTGGGGAGGTTTTATTGCATTCTGTTTTTATTTTGAGTATTTGTTTTTCCTAGTATTTCTATGCTATTATCTTTACCATGTGTTATAGGATGATGATATATACTAGATGATTGATGGAGTGGTAGTAAAAGGAGAAAGATGCACCCCAGGCACCCCTGAAAGTGATACAACTGAATTATTGTGGGATGCAACTTAACAACACCGGACTAAGATTGAAAGTTGGCATCCATGAATCGGAAAAGAAGCAACATCACACAAGAAATACTATGGATCCTATAAGCTATGCCCAACAATGTGAGAGCTCAAAAAGCCAAAAATGCATCATCATGAGAGAATGGTCAGGTATGACTTTACCACTTTGAATTTGCGTATGTTCTACTTATATGATACTACACGTTGACACACACTGAGGCACGTTGTTTGTGTTAACATTGAGCCTTTCCAGCCACCCTTTATTATGTTTCTCCATTGGAAACCCCTTTGAGCATGTATACCTTGTTTGTGTTAACCACATCTATTAACCCTTGGCCAAAAAGAAAATAATATAAAATAAATTCCATTTTTTTCCTACCCTGCTCGGCATAAGTGTGTGATGTTGTTGTTAAGTCAGTGCAAAATTATAAGTTTGGGGTAGTACACCTAAAAGAAAGGCAAGTGCAAAAAAAATATATGTGTTAAAAAAAAGAGAAGAATTGGAATTAGCACTCGCCTAAGCAGAGAGATATCACTAATTCATCATACGCTCAAAGCAACAATTGAGTGAAGCAAAAAGAGTAGAAATGGTGTGATTGAATCTCATGATGCTAAAAGAAGCACCAAAACAAGAACAACAACACAAATGCTGAGCCTATACCCCTTACGTATCTTATTCCTTGTTTATCCCACCTGTCCTAAGCCCCGTTACAACCCAAAGACCTCAAAAAGTGTGTGCAGAGTGTTTTTGTATGAAAGTAGAATGTATTCAAATTTAAAAGTTGGTATTGCATATTATGACTTGTGAGTGAATTGTTATTCTTAACCCAGAGAGAATTGGTGAGATGTGTGAAAGAGCTTACAGGTGAAGGAGTACTTTGATGTGGAAGTGAAGCGGGAAATTCGGGTTGTGAAACCGACAAGATTGACCGGAATGGTGGAAGTTGAGTTGCGAAAAGCACGGTTGTATTGTGGTAAGCTTAATTCAGGGGTGACCTCAGTTTTGTCTGTTCATGCATTGCGTGAGGACAAGCAATGAGATAAGTTTGGGGTTGTGATCGGTCACCAATTTTACATACTTTCCATCGATTATTTGGTAAGAAATCGCTCATTCCGGTAACACCATGGTTTAGTTTTTTATCGTTTTATTTAATTTACTTCACATTTTGCAAATCGGTTCTTGTTTTATTTTTTAAATAAGATGCTTTTGAGACGTTGTTTTGGTAGTGTTTATTGATTTCAGGAAAAAAGAAAGTTTCTAAAAGAATTAGAACAAGAGCAGAAGAAAACGTGGGCTGGCAGTGTCGTTTGACACAGCCAGTGTCGTTTGACACAGGCTGCCAGTGTCGTTTGACACGGCCAGTGTCGTTTGACACGGCCAGTGTCGCGTAAACTAAAGAAGAATGGCGTGGGCAGAAGCTGACACGGGCAGCCCGTGTCGTTTGACACGGCCGTGTCAGCGTGGACGTGAGGATTTTCCTAATTTTTGCTGATTGTTCAGTTTGGACTCATTAAGGGATATTTGGTCATTATGCACCAGATGGAAACATAGTATCACTACTTAAACCTATTTTCCATGAGGAGAGGGGATCTTTTTGGAATTGAATTTTGGTTTTTCACGTACAATTTGGGGGAGAGCAGAGACATGCGATTATTGGGAAAACGGAGATCTCTCAACCGCGGAAGCTATTGAAGATCAAAGTCATCTTAATTCTATTGTAATGAATTTCTCTTTCACTATGTTTGTTTTTAATTTCATGAACATGAGAGGCTAAACCCCCCAATGCTAGAGGGTGTCCCTGATTTTCTATTGTAATGACAATTTGCTCGTATTATTAGTAATTTCATAACTTTTTCACTATCATCTTTTTAAATAGTGTTTTTAATGCAAACCATTATTGGAAAATAAGGTTTTGATTTATGGTTAACGTTAGGTCGGAAAAACCAAGGTTAACGCTTTTATATAAAAATATAAATCAGTATCATCAAGGAATTGAGATATAGATTTGTAACCGTAACTCTTCTGCTGAAACAAAGAGATTAGTATTCTTATTATACAACAAAGGAATTTGGGTATAAAGGAAATATTATATGATTTTCCCTAAAGGAATTTTGGAAAGTCACATTCAAAGATGGTGATGATATGAATTAGTAGTGATCTGGATAATTTTAAGAGTATTGTTATTATAAGGAATTTCATACACAATTCCCTAGCATTACTTTACAATTTGTCTCATACAAGTTTATTTAGTTATTAATCTTTTAATTCATATTTTATAATTTTGCAAACAACATTGAAACAAACCAAGGAGTTTTTGTTCAATTGAATTTGTTAAGACACTTAAGTTTATGCGCAGTCCTCAAGAGATCGACACTGGGGATACCCCCAATTATTACTACATCGAGAAAATAGTACACTTGCTATAATTTTCCGATCACAAATCTTCAAGTTCCTTGCTTGATTCAACATTGTCTAGAGCTTTCAGCTGGAACTTGATATCTTTGATTGACGAGACTTGCAGTATCTTGTTCGTGTACAATCAAGAAGAACACTTGGATAGTTAGAATCAACTCCCTATTGATATTTGTCACCAAGAACTTCTTAAATTATTAACACCAATTGTTGTTAGACTTATGGAGTTGTCACCTTTTAAACTGTTTGACAAATGTTTAAAATTTTTGATGATTGTGAGTTACTTCTACCCAATGTGAGGTATGTTCTTGAGTTTATGCATAATTTGCTATCCATAATTACGCCTATGAAGGTTTAGAGTAGAAAACCAATATACTACTCTAACTTGAAGGTCTTTAAATCTTTTTTGTTTGTGAAAATCAATTTAAGTCAACTTAATGGTAAAGTTGTAAAGTGTGTCTTTATTGGTTATTTAGAAGGTGGGAAGGGTTATAAGCTATGTAAAGTGGAACCAAAGGGACAAAAATACATCATAAGTAGATATGTTACTTTTGGTGAGACTCACGGGAGGGTGAAAAGTAAAGATTTGGAAGTGAAAGAATTAGAAACTATGAGAATACTTTGTTTTAGGTGAAGGTTCCTTCTAGAAAAACTATGGATGGTGAGGAAGTTAAGACTACTGATTCTAATTCTAGTGAAGGGAAATTTATTGACTCTTGATAATCATTTAACTAACAGTTATGCTGAACTTGGTTGTTATACTTTGAATGTAGCTAAAGGGTTTTAAGACTTGGAGCCAAAGACCTTTAAGGAGATATTTGAAAGTAAAAGGAGTAAAAATGGTTGAAGATAGTCAATGGTAAAAGACATTCAATGATGAAGAATCATAATTGTGGACTTTCTAGACTACATAAGCAGGAAATGAGGAAATGAGGAAATGATGGTTGGATGTAAATGTATTCAAGAACCTATATCAAGGTTAAATAATTTCTTATATTTGATCAAGTTTGTTGGATAATGATTCAAGGTTTGAAAAGAGCAACAAGGAGCTTCATGGGTAAATTGACATCACCAGTGATTTTGAGTCAAGATGGAGATTTGTGCATGCATGCCTAAAAAATATAAAGTAATCAAGGGAGAGAACATTTAGGCTCGATTGACTTGATCAACACTCGACACTCAATCAACTATCAATGGTCAACAATCGAAATTTTTTTAACGATCAATGCTTGTTATAAATCATAAGCCACAAATTTGGCCTGTTATAGTTTCAAGTTTGTAAGAATATAGTTTTCTATCATCTTTTTTTTTAGTAAAAGAGTAAGAAATATTTAGGAAAGATGTCCACTTAACGACTTAAATTTAGAGAGACAAAGAAAGAAATAATTACGATCCATTGTTCTAACAAATAATCACCTTTGGGGATATTAAAGGTGATTGAGAAACACTTCTAAGCATGTATTTTGTGTTGTTCATATATTAAGAGTTAGAGAGATTGAGAAACACTTTGGATATAAAACAGAGTTTGTTCTTAATAACATAAATATTATTTTCTTGTAACTCATTTGTAATTTCTTGTAACAACTTTTAAAACATAATAAATTAGAGAATTTATCTCTCCCGCATAATATATCTATTTAATCGAACCGGTAAATAAATTATCTGGGTATTTGTCATTTATTATATTTCTTTTTGGAATATATTAACTTTACTTGAGATCATTTATTTTAATTATAATTTGTTATTTATCTCATACATCAAGAGTGGTTGTATATTAGCTAACATATTTACAATATATTTATTGTGTGTTTGAGATCATTTATTTTAATTATAATTTATTATTTATCTCATACATCAAGAGTAGTTGTATATTAGCTAACATATTTACAATGTATTTATTGTGTGTAACTTTCAGTAATTACCGTAGATAATGCATTCTAAAGGACTTTGCATATTCCAATGCAAATTGGTAGTAGTAAATAATAAGGGATACTAGTACATTCTAAATAAAATAAATAAAATAAAATAAATAATAAATAAAAATAAAAATTTTCCAAAATGCCTTATGAATAAAGGGAATAGACCAACATGTAAAGGAATGAATATATTACTAACACGTCTTTGACAATGTTTTAAACCAAGATTAATCAACGTAGGAATGGATTGAGTCAAAATAAGAAGTCAAGATTTTGGAAAGCAATGAATATATGAATCGCACTAGAGGTGCAACCCTTACAACAAGAGAACACTAATAAGTGTTGGAACATAAAAGTGGTATTTTATACCAATTGTAAAAATTACTTCTAATGCTTGTTTCAATGTTACAAACCCATCTCCAAGAATAAAACAAAATATTTGAGATCACCACATCGAAGCTAAAAATAGCGTTTTCGAATATGATTGCATTCCTCATGATTCAAATGCACCAAATTAAAGCCAATCAAATTGTGTTTAATTTGTCTCTAAAGTTGTTGTTTTTCACCTTGTCTTGTATGCACCCGAAGTTCTTGAAGTCTTCAAAAGAAAGAGCCACCTCGTTTCCCAACCAAAGAAAAATTCTCTTCCAAACCGCTAAAGAAACATGGCATTGGAAGAAAAGGTGTTCCAAAGATTCCGGATGGTTAGACCCTTTTTGCTCAAATAGTAAGAATAAAGAAACTTTTTGAAAAACTTTTTCATTGTAGATTCATAACTCAAATAGTAGTGTTTAATTATTCGTGTATTTTAGAAATTCTTTGATAATGAATGGGAAGGAGTTGACACTTGTTATAATAGGTTTCACTCAAATTGTCTTGAACTTCAAGAAAAAGAAATTTAAAACTCTAGAGTAAATGAGTGCTTATAATATTTGTTCTAGTGCGGTTTTCTTATTTGTAATTTTTGTTGTTGTTAATTTTTTATTGTTTGTTTTTGATACCCCCTTCTTTTTCTAGGCTACATATACGTCTCTTTATTTTTGATTAATTATTAAATTATTAGAAAAAATACAAGTCTCACTTCGATTAAAGATAAAACACACAAAATGTTAGATAGAGAAATTTCCACTTTATAAAATAATTTTTGTAAGAATGAATTAGAACAAATTCTAATTCTATTATGGTATCACGAGCCTATCGATTCTAGCCACCCATCACACGAAAGAGTATATTGAAAAAATATTAAATTCCACAATAATTAACGATTGAGTTTATAAATATTCTATATAAAGTAACACCTCTCACTTTAAAAGTTAATTTTATAAGAATGAATTAAATCAAACTCTAATTATAAATTTATAAAAAAAATCAAATAAACATATGTAATATATGAATGTAATTACAACATAATGTAATTATAACTTATGTTGCCAAAAAAGAACTTTCCATGCATGTGTTTTTATGAAGCTTCGTAGGTATAACTTGCTAAAAAAATTGGTTTTTACTCTTTAAAATTAGAAATCAAACATACACTTCTAGTGGAAGGAATAGGGAAGGCAACCGCTTTAAATTTAGGCATTGTCAAAATATATGCTCCTTGTGATTTTTTAGGAATTATGGTCTCTTTTAGAAATGTTAAGTGAAAATATATAATTTAAGTGTTATAACTGGTTACTACATGGTTGTAATCGGTTACAACTATTGAGAAGAGTCAAATAAGGTGAAAATAAGTGATTTTGTTTGTTGGTGTAATTGATTATGCATCCGCAATAATTGGCTATCACTGTTATATTTTTAGATTTTGTTGCGGATGTAACTGGTTATAGGTTTTGTGTAACCGGTTCCAGGTACGCAAATTCAGTTTTTCAGCTATTTTAACTTGACATACTTGTATCTCAATCCACTGTAAGTTATATAAATACCTTGGAGGTATCAACATCAATTGTTAATGAAAGTTCATATTCTCACCCTCAATAATTCTCTCTCTAACTCTCTATCTCCCTCTCCACACTCAATTACTCCATTTTCACCAACATTGTAATTTCTAGTTATTAAATTTGGTATTATGAGCCTTTGGTTCGAGTGAAGGGACCGATGTAACACCATAAACCCCAAAAACACAATTTAAAAGAATTAAACGATAATTTAGAATGTCGCTCGACCAAACATGCATACTTTTCAAACATTTTAAAATAACAACTCGCAACAGAATATTAATTAAACAAACACTTTGATATAATTCTTCAATAATGAAGTGCTCTAATAAAATAACATGATTCAGCTCATAACTCAAACAAAATAAATCGCGTTGTTTCCGATGTTATAGACCAGAGCATTAAACCAGCTAGAAATAACGATAAACTAAATAAACAAAGATGTTCACTTCAACCATGTTCAGCAAGGCCTTTTGGCCTTCTCGTCAACTTCCATTCCAGTTTCTTGTGATACTTCAACCATGTTCACTTCTACACCGATATTCTCAGTAATGCCCAAATCTTGCAACTTAACTGCAAGGCCCTCAGTGACCTTGGCCATATTATCAACCTGCACGAAACCCTCAGTAGTTTATGTTGTTGTTAAAATTTAGGTGGAATCTTTAATGATTCCCTCAGCAAAGCCTTAAGCAGCTTCGACCATCACCACTTCTTTGGCGTAGTCTTTAGTGACTTCCACCATGTTAATCAAAGATGGCTCAGTATAGTGGGCTTCCGTCAATTGAAGAGGATCAGCATAAATTCTCACCTGAGGCTTCGATTTCTCCCCAAACTTGAGCCTTCCTTCTTTAATTGCATTCTGAACGAGATCCCTGAAATGAAAATATTGAGAAGTTTTATGGCCCAAAAAATTATGATACTTACAAAACCCCCTATTTTTCCATTGCTCTAAAGGGGGTATCTTAGCACCAGGAGGTAATATCATCTGGCCATCTTTGACTAATAAATCAAAATTTTTGTCACATTTGGTGACGTCGAAAGTCTAAGTTTTCTTAGGAAATTTATCGCCCTTATCAGGTTCGACTGGGTTTTTACCATTCGAAGGTGCCAAAACCTTACAAGAATAGGGTATCCTTGCTTCAGTTCAGCAAGGTCGATTTAGCTTTCGTCAAAATAAAGGATCATCATATAACCCTTGGCCGCCTTAATCGAATTCGACATAGGCTATTTTCTCCTTTCTATTACTCTTACTTGCCCTAGCATTTTCAATATTTAGGTGTTCTATTTCTCGAACCCTATAAGCCAACTGGGCCATATCCCTTAAGTGTTGGGTATCCAACTTCTTTCTAATGGAGTAGTCAAGGCCTCTAGCGGCCATTTCGACCAACTCATGTTCAGGCGCTTGAGTAAAGCATCTAACCTTGAGCAAATGGAATCTGTTTAAGTGATCATTTATTGGCTCTGTGAATTTTTTCTTGACACTTGCCAATTCCTTTAGACTAATCTTAGTCTGTCCCATGTAGAATTGTTCATGGAACAACCTTTCCAATTGAGCCCAACTATGTATCGAATTCGCTGGTAATATCGTGAACCATGTAAAGGCATTTTTTGTTAGTGAACTTGGGAAGTATTTTATCCTAAGATTTTAATTGCTGGCAATTTTGCCTGACTTTATTAGGTATCTAGCCATATGTTCGACAGTGAACTCGGTAGTGTCCCTAGAAAACTTGGTAAACTTGGGGAATTTCCACCTAGGGGGTACATCTGATTGTAAGATATACTCATTCAATGGCGAAGTGTAACTTGGCCTATGAAGTCCAACATTTACATCATTGCGTGTCGTGATTCTTTCGACCATGGCAGCTAGATTGTTATTTGCAGCCACATCATCACGTTAAATCTGATGTATGACTTCATCAGCATTTTGGTTCTTATTCACCATTATTATCCTAGATTCCCCCTCCTTTAGAATTTTTGGTTCCTACCTAAGAGGTTCGATTCTAGGTTGTTCAACTGCTGCACCCTGATTCGCCACATTCGTCTGAGGTGTATTTCTTTGATTTTGTTTGATTTGGTTAATTGTCCGGTCTTCTCCAAGGGTTACTCCTTGATTTTATCTTACCATTATCTCTGAGGATGTGGTGGGGGTTGTGGTACACCAATAAACTCAACAATACGCGTCATTTGCGCTGCCATTTGTTGGTTTGTTTGAGTGGTGTTTTGGATCAAATGGTTAAAGATGGTACCCGTACCCAGTGTGTGGGCAAGCATTTGACCATTTCATGGTTACTTTCGTCTATTTGCTGTCTTATTACCGCTGAGAATTATTGGTCAAATTGGGCATTTGGGAAGAAAATCCCGTCCCTAAAGGTTGGCTAATTCAACCCGTATTGTTAACAACAAACCCATATCCTTGTAACGGCGAAGTTATATTTATTATAGTTCTGAAAAAAGTTGACGTGGTATTGTGCAAACCTGCCATAAACGATGTTGGCATGCCATAAGGCTGTTCGCGACCACCTAAAGGCATAGTAAAACCAGGAGGATCGCAAGGCCTTTGTGAAACATTTCTCATTGGTGGGGGGTCACTGATGGACCCTGTGGCCCTATATAAGTTAAAATAGGTCCAGTTTGGGAATTCGAATACACTAGCGTCGAACTCGCTGTATTCGGTATAACATCAGACATAGGCGATGAAATTATAGTTCCCCCTGTCAAAGAGACTGGTAGTGGTACTTCAATATTGTTTAGTGGAGTTTGATTACTTTGCTGACTTTGACTAGCCATTTTCCTAACGTATCTTCTCTTAGGTATTTCCACGTTGTTTGTGGCTAATTTACCACTTTTTAGTCTCATGCAACGAACTCTAATCAAAGAAATAATGAAGAACTTTCTAAAAGATTTTCACAAGAACAAATATTGTAATAAAAAGCACTTGTCCCATTGGGCGTGCCAATTTGTTTACCGTGAATAATTGGTAAACAATCTCTGGTCTCCAACGAAATGGTTTACTCACAGGATCAACCATTGAATCCTAGGACATGTGCTTTCGTATTTAGATTATGTTCTTTGGAATTAAGAACACTTTGACAGCGTTCATGATCTTGAATATTGTTTGTTTTAATCTAAGTTATCACAATGTAACTTTGCAGAATTGTAAAGAAACGCAGTAAAAGCATTTGAAAGTAAATTGCAAGAAGTAATGAATTCTAGAAATGTAAAGTAAATTGCAAACTAAATAAAGTGTGGCGTTTACACGTACATTTCTCAATGACTCTTTCTCAATAACGTAGATACTTTGAGTATTTGTGGGATTTTGTACAAATGATGGAACACTTGGATTCCTAACACTAAGACTCCTATATATACTAAATCGAAATAACTATTATCAACGTTCTTTCTCTCAGAACACGACACGTTTCGCTCGACATGTCTTTCTTTCACCCTGAGGCTCCACGCGTCTTCTTTTGAAACTAGATAAGGACGAAATTCAGTTATTCCTTATTCAAATTCGAACCAAATTTGTCAAACACAGTGTGCTATTCGTCGAATTGCATCTTAAACTTAGAAAATATTTATAAGTTCCATCCAACAATTCCCTCTTGTGTAGAGAAGACTTCGATTGGCCTTTTCCAATAGACTTTCTCGTCGAAAGCTCATAACATCACTAAAGATGTCTCTTTTCTTCCTTAATACATTAAGATAACCTTGGCATCGAAAACTTCCAGCTAACACTATTATAATACTACCTATGTCCCTAATTATAAGACTCTCTTGATTTTTTTCTTGTTCCTTTTTATAAGACCCTCTTCAACTTTCAAAGTGCATTAATTATTTTTTTCCAAACACACCCCTAATTATATCACATCTTTTTCTGCAATCAATAATAAATACACATGTACGAAAATCAATTATTTCTCTCTCCTAAGAATAAATTTGTAAAATTATACAAATAGTCAATAAATTTAATACTTCAACCAACTTTCTTAATTAGCGTAATTTTGTCTACGGGATCTTATATTTAGGGACGGAGATAGTATTATACATTTATAATTTTAACCAAATTCATATCAAAGTTCGGTGTCCAATTAAATACACGAAGGGTACCAGAAGACAGAGTCTGCAACTCTACAGGCGAAACCTTCCTAAGATCGTCAATATATCTATCATATATATTAAAATAGACTCTAACATATTGGCCAAATAAAATCATTTTTTCCACATAATATTACTTTTGCCACATCAATCATAATCTTACGTAGCATCTTCTAAAATGTATCTTCACTTTTTTCAAAAGTCAAAATCACATAGAGACTTGAGGTCACGAGTTCGAATCCTAAGAAATGCATAGAATATATTAATCTAATATACTTACATGTTATCATAAAACTTATAAAGTAATTTTTCTATTTTTCTTACAATTTATTTTTAATTATAAAATTAAAAAGCAAAAATTATATTAACTTAATAAACTACTTACATATTCTCATAAAAGTTATAAAACAATATTTCTATTTTTCTTTCAAATATTTTTAATTAATAAATTTAAAATAAAAGAAATTTTACCTATGTCTTCCATATAGTATATCTTAAATAATTTTAATTTCTTTTATTTTCTTAAAAAAACAAATTGTTATACTACTCTTTCATCATAGCATGTACAACAACAAAAAAAAAAAAATAATCTTATGACAAGTCAATTGTTACTTTAACATTTGATATTAAAATTACTTTGCAATAACTTAAATACTGTATAATACATATATCATTTTCTTATATATCAAAAACATGTTCGGGATTCAACTCATTACAACATTTTATTCTAATTTTAAGAAATATTCTGAAAGATATAGATTTAAAACTCGTGTTGAACTAATGATTCTAACAACACAATAATCAATCCAACTAAATATACTTAGTTGATTGAGTATATTTTTTAAAATTCACCACTTATTAAAAGACAAAATCACTTATTGAGTTTCTATTTGAAGTCACAAGTTCAAATTCTAACAAAATGAAAAATTATATAAACTTAACAACTATTTACATATATATTATTTTCAAAAAACAAATCTAACACTATTTCTATTTTTATTGTAATTATTTTAAAATTATAAAAATAATAGAAAAGAAGTTTTAAGATATCATTTTAATATAATGTCATTAAAATAATTTTAAATTCTTTTTATTTAAAATATTAAAATTTATTATACTTTTTTATTATACTACTTACACCAAACAATATTTAATGAGAAGCCTATTGTTGTTGGTTTTAACATTTATTTTAAAATCACATTTTATATATATTAACACAAACTCTAAAGAGGGAAAAAGTGGTTTGGTTTGGTTAGCTATTTTGTGGACTTTGTGGTTAACTAGAAACGGTTTTTGCTTCCGGAATGAAGGATGGGTTGTTGATAACGTGATTTGGAATATCAAGTCCTTATTGTGGAAGTGGTCTTTTTTCGGAGAAATTACGCACCCAATTTATAGTTTTTATGAGTTTAGCAAAGAGCCCTTGTTTTACCTCTCTTAACTCTAGTTGGTTTGTAATTTTTCTTTGTTAGCAGGTTTTTTGTTTTATTCCTGCTCTCTTGTGTAATCAGGTTTTGAGAACCCTTTGTTCTCGTATTAATTCCATATTGCTTACACAAAAAAAACAATTATTTTTGCCACACCACTCTTATTCTTATATACCATCTTCTAAAATAATTATACCTTTGTGAAAGATAATTTAATTTTACACCAATAAAATCGCATCTAAAAAATCATTTTAATTATTTCAATTACATAAAATACGAAAAATAGATTAAACATATCCGCACAACGCGCATATCATATTCTAGTTAAAATAAAATAAAATAGAAAAAAACCCTCCCAATAAATGTGACATACAACTAAGGGTGGGAATAGGCTGAGCCCACTATGCCAAAAACGTGAATTAATAGCGCTTTTCTTGGCTTTCAATAGCGCTTTTAAGTGCTATTAAAGCTCTCAATATTATAGGTAGGTAACCTATAATAGCGCTTTTCTTGGCTTTCAATAGCGCTTTTAAGTGTTATTAAAGCTCTCAATATTATAGGTAGGTAACCTATAATAGCGCTTTTTAAGCGCTATTGAAAGTGTTAGAATGAGAAAATTTTGAATAGGATTTAATAGCACTTTTCATAGGTCGAGCTAGGTTTTGCCAAACTTGAGCTTGTCCTGCTAAAAAATTTAAAGCCTAAGTTTGGCCTGTAGTCTGTCATATGCTTATTTTATTACATGAGCTTGGCCTTTTTGAAAGCCTGATTGTTGTATTAGCCCACTTAAAAAGTCTATATCGTTTGAACATAAGTAAATAAACAATTAAACTAATATTTAACTAGACTAGAGAAAAAAAAATACAATGAAACAAAATGTTTATTTGCATTGATTTATCCGAGCTTATCTAGTAGCATAAATTTTGTGAGAAGATTTGTTTAAGAGAACTTATGAAAACACCATATGACATTATCTGTAGGATTTCTTTTAACTTATTTTCATAGGTTCTTCAAGATAACTAAATTTTACATTTGTATTTTAATATAAAGTATAAAATATAATATATATAAACAATAAATTCATTCATATTTATTAAAATAGGTCGGCCTGGTAGGCTTATAAAGCTTTTTGTATAGTCTTTGGCTTAACCTATTTAACTAAATAGACTTGTAAAAAAACCTAAATTTTTTCTATTAAAAAAAATCTGACCTGACCTTGACATGTATAAACTAGGCCGTACACCTCTGTTAGTTGGTCAGACTTATTCTCAACCTTACAGACAACCCAGCTATTTTCTCAAAACATTTCAAATAGCATTTAATTTTCCTTATTGTTGATCAATTTGTTGGAGAATATTATCATTTCTTTAACCTTATCTTTTCTTCAATAATATCCTTTCATAAATTATTTTTTATTGCAACTTATCAAAACCATCAACATAAAGTGTCAAACTCAATGGTTTGTTTAAAAGCATGTCACACGTATTCTTTAAAATTTGTTTGAATATCTTTAAAATCAAATCTGCTATTAAGTGCGAGATCTCACATTGGACCACCTCAAAACAAAAGAAATACAATTAAACTATAGCCTGATAGGATGATTAAAACTTTGAGAAGCAATTGCCGTTCCTAGAATTGAAAATAACCTAATGCAAAGGCCATGGAAATCCAAAACCTCGTTCCTTCGCAGTTAAGCCTGATAGATACCATGTTATTATCAAATAAATTATTTAATTAATTTTTTAAATTGAATTATTTTTCTTTAAACTAAAATTCATAGATACCATGTCATCAATTTGATACCATGTCATCAATTTGATAAGTATGATTGTGAGATCTTTCTTTAGTCTTTAATGATATACTGTAGATTTGTTGACAATTAATACTATTTTAAAAGTTTATCTTTGAAAAAAGTGAATTTATTTTTATTTTTATGTAATATATTCATTAATGCAATTAAGAAATAATTATGCTATTTAGAAAAAAAATAATGCAATTAAGAAAATAATTATGCTATTTAGCAAAAGAATCAATGCAATTAATAATTTAAAATTTATCCATACTAAAAAAAACTTACCTATAAAATATTACAACTTTATGCTAATTATTAAATTAAAAACTATTAGATTTGACCAATGAAACAAGGTTGAGGTGTCAACCATATCCACTATTCAACATAAAGTAATCAAACTTTTCACTCTAACTTATTCTTCTATAAAGCCAAAGCATAGTCAAGAAAATAATAAGAATTAAAAATGGCAGCATTTTATTTCAACGTGTTTCTGTTACTCTCTCTTTTAACCATCACCATTGTTACACCTATCAATGGTTTTAAACCTCTTGGTGTTCATGAAGTTTCTGATTTCAATAGGAGCAGTTTCCCAAAAGGCTTTGTTTTTGGAACAGCCTCTTCTGCATATCAGGTACCAACTCATTTTCTTCTATTATGGCTTTCAATTGTAGAAGTGTAATTATTAACTTATTAACATTAACCAGGTTGAAGGTGCAGCATTTGAAGATGGAAAAGGACCTAGTAATTGGGATAACTTCACTCATAAATACCCAGGTTGTTAGTATGATTTATAATCACACCGTAATTATGGCCTGATACGATTGCAGTTATTAGATTTCTCATAGTTATTAATGAAATGGTTTGCAGAAAAAATAAGAGATAGAAGTAATGGAGATGTAGTCGACGATTCCTATCATCGCTACAAGGAAGATATTGGACTCATGAAGGATTTGAATATGGATGCTTATAGATTCTCCATTTCTTGGTCTAGAGTTCTACCAAGTATGTCTTTTTTTGTTAATATTTCTCATTTGGACATTTGTGATTTATAGTAATGATTCTAAATTTCTTGTTAACTATTTGCAGAAGGAAAGCTTAGTGGAGGTGTAAACAAAGAGGGAATAAAATACTACAATAATCTCATCAACGAAGTATTGGCTAAGGGTAAAGATTCATCGATATTTATTTTATATTGTGTTTTATATTGTGTTTGAATCATATCCATGTCGTTGTTTATCATTGAGAATAATGCAGGTTTGCAACCATACGTTACACTTTTTCATTGGGATGTTCCGCAAGCTTTAGAAGATGAGTATGGCGGTTTTTTAAGTCGTCACATTGTGTGAGTGATGCCGATTTTCCATCTAGAACTATTTCTTTGTGATTATAGTTTTTTTTTGACTAAAATATGGAAAATTCGCAATCTTGCAGAGATGATTTTAGAGACTATGCTGAACTTTGCTTCAAGGAATTTGGTGATAGGGTTAAACATTGGATTACATTGAATGAACCATGGAGTGTGAGCATGAATGCTTATGCTTATGGAAAGTTTGCACCCGGTCGATGTTCAGATTGGATGAAACTGAATTGCACCGGAGGTAATTCAGGGACTGAACCATATTTGACTGCACACTACCAACTTCTTGCTCATTCTGCTGCTGCAAATTTGTACATGATCAAATATAAGGTCCTCTATTGTTAAAATCGAATTATTGGAACTGTTGGATAGTGCTTTTTTTAGTTTGAACTTATTGGAACTGTTACTAATTAAAATAGCAAAAAATGCAGTCATCTCAGCAAGGTATAATAGGAATTACCTTACTCTCGCACTGGTATGAGCCGGCCTCTAAAGCGAAAGAAGATGTTGATGCTGCAAAACGAGGTCTCGACTTCATGTTTGGATGGTAAAGATTAAACTCAACTACTAATAGGAAATCAGAGACGAGTATTTCATTATTTTGATTGCATTTGATTTTTGCTGTAGGTTTATGAATCCGCTCACAAGGGGAAAATATCCAAAAAGCATGCAAACTTTGGTGGGAAAAAGGCTACCAAAATTCACAAAAGAAGAATCAAGAGAACTTAAGGGGTCTTTTGATTTTCTAGGCCTAAACTATTACTCATCCTACTATGCCGCCCATGCACCTCACTTGCGCAATGACGCGCAACCAGCCATACAGACTGATTCTCTTATTAATGCTACATGTAAGTATCAATGAATTGCTAAACAGAATTAAAAGAAATGTAACTTTATATATTCTGAAATTTCTATCTAAGCATGGTTTATTGATTTTTAATGACAGTTGAACATAACGGCAAGCCCCTTGGCCCAATGGTATGTATTTCATCATTTGTAGTTTTTGTGTTCCAAAAGATTATTTCTAAAATATAAAGATAACTTTATTTATAATTTTATGTAGGCTGCTTCGAGTTGGTTATGCATTTATCCAAAAGGATTTCGCAATCTTTTGCTTTACGTCAAGAATACATATAGGGACCCCGTAATTTACATTACTGAAAATGGTAATACTTCTTATTTTCTAAGGTATATTGTATGCATAATATTAACAAAGCTAATGAGAGTCTGACAATATAAATTGATAGGTCGTGACGAGTTCAACGATCCAACATTATCTCTTGAAGAATCTCTCTTAGATACTTACAGGATCGATTACTATTATCGTCATCTTTACTATCTTGAAACTGCAATCAGGTAAGTTATATTTTATCAGAAGAATCTCTAAGCCTTTAGTTATTGTGAACAACATTCCTTAACTCTTGTTTTATTGACCTTTTTACATAACAGGGATGGTGTGAATGTAAAGGGATATTTTGCATGGTCATTGTTGGATAACTTTGAATGGGAATCTGGTTTGAGCTTGAGATTTGGACTCGTCTTCGTTGATTTTAAAAACGGCCAGAAAAGACACCCTAAACTTTCTGCCGAATGGTTCAAGAATTTCCTCGTTAAATCTTAGACATATATTACACATGGTTTCATGAAAAGAATATTTTTTTTTGTTGAACATAGGATTATCCCACTCCATTTAATGGGATAAGATTTAGTTGTTGTTGTTGAAGTTAGGATTACAAAAAAGTTAAATAAAGGTCACTCACATGTAGATCTTTGTGAAATAAAAGAATTGTCAATAAATGAATTCAAAGTTTGTTAAATAATTTCTTACTTGCGCTCTTTGACTCCAAAGAAATTATATATATTGCGATATAATGCCTTAATATGGTAATTACTAGTAGATGATGATAGAATACTTGTAACAGATTGAAGAAAGTACTGAGAAAAATATGAGACAATAAAAAAAGAGAATGATAGAAAGAAATAAATTATATTCAGTTATTTTATATAAATACTATGTATTTATATAAGGGGAATAAGAACTAACTTTTCATCACAAACAGCAAATACTTAGTTACTTGTCATACAAGTAACTCAACTAACATAACTGCTTTTTAACTAACTTGCACTAAATTATCGTATACATACAAGCTCTTTGTTATATATTGGTTGCGCGTGTCGAAGAAGGAATCGCGCGTCAGAAAACATTTTAATATATAAGAAATTGATGTTTTATTTGATTTATTTATATAATCCTGCTTTCGATTAAAGGTCTATAAGGCCTATTAGGATTTTTGTTTGTTTTATATATTTAAAAATCTTTGCCGTAACCATAAGGATTATCTTTTATTATAATAAAATTTAAAGTTTTCTTTTTCTGGTGGATTCTAGCTTATATGACAGGTTTTGCGCTTCCAACTCTGAGTTTTGTATATTTCTTTTGAGTTTTCGACTGCATCAAGTGGCATCAGAGCATGTTTTCTTATGTTCTTTTCATAGCTTAACAACCATGGGGGATCAACCGGTGACCAGAGCAGATCTTGAGAGAATTACCACAGTTTTTACCACGGATCTAACTGGTTTGACTGAACAAATGGCGACTTTAGGAAATTAGGTGAACAACGCCAACTAGGGATGACAACGGGGCGGGGCGGGAACAGTTATTACCTCCCCCAAACTCAAATCTGAATCCCCAAACAATCCCTGTTCCCCGCCCCAAACTCAAACGGTGATGGAGAATTAAAACTCAAACCTAATCCAAACGGATTCGGGTTGAGTTCAGGTATCCCCGTCCGCCATCATCCATTTAGTGAAATCAATTTTTTAATAAAAATACTTATTTTTTTCCAAAATTAAATTACTTAATAAATAATAAAATAAAACAATTTAAAAAAAAAGTCTTACATACATTTCAAATATTTTAAATAATAAATACAAATTAAAATATCAAACTTTGGCCACGTATTTAATATTCTAAATTATCAAAAATATATAATAATATACACAATGAAATAAACGGGACGGGTTCGGGGTGGGCACTAGTGTTCCCATTACCCAACCCGTACCCATATTTTGTAATCGGGAAAAACCCAAATCCAGTCAAAGCGGGTTTTCCCCGCCAACTTCAGGGTGGGTTCGGGTGGGAATCCTTGGGTACGGGTTTTGTTGCCATGCCTAACTCCAACAACAACGGGAATCAGCGAAAAGACAGGAGAGAGGAACCGATTATGGTTTCATAAGGGTGGAAACAACTGTGTTGAAGATTTGAGTTATGAAGAAGAATCCTACGAGGAAGAGTTTGATTGTGGAAATCGACAGAACAACCATGAATATCGAGTGAAAGATGATATTCCATTATTCTTCAGAACGATGGGAGTGGAGGAGTTCCTTGATTGGCAGATTGACATCGATGAATTCTTTGATGTTATGGGCGTCCCTGAGAACAAGCAAGTTAAGATGGTGGCAACCATGCTTAAAAATATTATAGTCGTCTAGTGGGATGAACTTGTTGTTCAAAGGCAATGGAAGATGTCATTAAGAACTTAGCGTAGAATGAAACAATTGATGTTGGAGCGGCTTTTACCGGAGGATTATGAACAGATTCTTTATAAGATGTACATTGAATGTGTTATGCGCAAGAGAACTGTGACATAACACATAGCGCAAAGAGAACCTCTTCAGAGTGTATCTTGACCACATGGTAGCAAATGATATATACTTCCAGGAGTACGTAGATCACTGACATACGTGTCTCTTGAACGACATAGTCTTGCACTCAGGATAGTTGGCTTGTATTAGGTATTATAAATATTATTATTGTATGTTACTTTGTTATTGTGACTAAATTATGGATTGATTTTTTCATATATGGCATTTTCATTTGTATAGTTTAATTTGTATAAATTTATTATGATAGTATAGTTTTAATCACAAAGTCTATTACATCGGTGTATTTCATAAAAATAAAAAATAAAATTAAAATTAAAATTTATCGTCAAGGAAGAATACGGAAGTGTTTCTCCGTAACCTGATACACAAATATATCTTTGGATCAATTTAAGGAAAAGTGAGTGTATCTAAAATATAAATGCATGGGGTGCGTACATGATTAATATGGAAGTGTATCTTCAGATCAATTTAAGGTACTCAATTAAGAATGTATGGGGTGCGTATATGACTAATACGGAAGCGTTTCTCCTTATCAATTTAGAGCAAAAATGAGAGTGTGGTTCTTATATGCATGTATATGGTGTACAATAGATGCGTCCGGAAATACATTTTCAAACAATATTTTAAAATTTCCATAGAAGTGGCAGAAACAATTTAGTTTTTTAACTTGTAGTCTTAGAAAGCAAGTTAACGAGGATCTAAAAATAGATAAAAATAAAGAATTACTAGACTTTTTTTTTAAGCAAGATGATATAAAAGGAAGAGAAAAATAAAGAATTACTAGACATCGTTGACATATCAACCTTCCTTCCTTCGTTGCATTTCTCTTAAAATAACTGTCGCAATATTAACTCAAGTTTGAAATGCGCACATCATCACTCTTCCCTCGGTTCTGAGATCCTTCGATTTACCTTAAAAGTTGATGACATTATCTCATCCCAACACTTTCTATTTCTTCTCCAACAAATCTTCCATAAAAACATCACAAAATTGTTCTGATCACGCTGATTCAAAATGTGAATATCTTCTTAAGGGAAACATTATTAGCTTACATTCAATTTTCCATTGTAAATAATCATAATTAAGACTTAGATTAAGATGGCAGCATTTGATCTCAAACTGTTTCTGTTACTCTCTCTTTTATCCATTACTACTTGTATCGATGCAACTTCCCGAAAGCCTTCGAGTTTGGAACCTCTTCTTCGCCGCTTTTCTGATTTGAATCGGAATAGTTTTCCCAAAGGATTTGTTTTTGGAACAGCCTCTTCTGCTTATCAGGCACCAACTCTATATCTTTCATTTTCTTCTATCATCTTTCAATTAATGTGCATTGTAGAATTGTAGCTGTTAGATGTTTAATTTTACGTACCGATCAGTTTCATGTTATTTGAATTTTTTTGTAGTCTGAAGGTGCAGCATTTGAAGGTGGAAAAGGACCTAGTAATTGGGATAACTTCACTCATAAATATCCAGGTTGTTAAAGCACTGTAGTGTGATTTATAATCACATCGCAATTATGGCCTGATGTGATTGCAGTTATTTCTAAATTGAATTGAATTTCCTATTTACATAGCATGGATGGATTTTTCCTAGATATTAATGACATGGGTTGCAGAGAAAATTAGAGATAGAAGTAATGGAGATGTAGCCGATGATTCCTATCATCGCTACAAGGAAGATATTGGACTCATGAAGGATTTGAATATGGATGCTTATAGATTCTCCATTTCTTGGTCTAGAGTTCTACCAAGTATGACATTTTTATGCACATTTGTGATTTGTAGTAAGCATTATAAATTTTGTGATTTGCACATTTGTGATTTGCAGAAGGAAAGCTTAGTGGAGGTTTAAATCCTGAAGGAATAAAATACTACAACAACCTCATCGACGAGCTATTAGCTAATGGTAAAGATTCATCAATGTTTATTTTATATTGCGTCTGAATCATATCCATGTGGTTGTTATTCGTTGAGAGTAATGCAGGTTTGCAACCATATGTGACACTTTTCCATTGGGACGTTCCCCAAGCTTTAGAGGATGAGTATGGCGGTTTATTAGGTCGTCGTATTGTGTGAGTGATGTTAATTTTCCATCTAGCTAGAACAATTTCTTTGTGACTATTTATGAAAATGTTGCAGAAAATATAATTTGTTGATTAACATATGGAATTCGCAATCTTGCAGAGATGATTTTAGGGATTATGCTGAACTTTGCTACAAGGAATTTGGTGATAGGGTTAAACATTGGATTACTTTGAATGAACCATATAGTGTGAGCACGAATGCTTATGTATATGGAAAGTTTGCACCGGGTCGATGTTCAGATTGGTTGAAACTGAATTGCACAGGAGGTGATTCAGGGACAGAACCTTATTTAGCTGCACACAACCTACTTCTTGCCCATTCTGCTGCAGCAAATTTGTACAAGACCAAATATAAGGTGGTAGATCATGCTTCTTTTTTTGTATGAACTTGTTGGAGCTGTTACTAACTAAATAAACAAAATGCAGTCATCTCAACATGGTATAGTAGGGATTACCTTAATCTCACACTGGCCTGTGCCGGCTACTACAGCGAAAGCAGATGTTGATGCTGCACAACGATTCCTCGACTTCATTTTTGGATGGTAAAGATTAAACTCAACTACTAATAGGAAATCAGAGACGAGTATTTCATTATTTTGATTGCATCTGATTTTTGCTGTAGGTTTATGGATCCACTCACACGAGGCGAATATCCAAGAAGCATGCGAAATTTGGTTGAAAAGAGGCTGCCAAAGTTCTCAAGAGAAGAATCAAGAGAACTTAAGGGGTCTTTTGATTTTTTAGGACTAAACTATTACACATCCTACTATGTTGCTGATGCACCTCACCTGCGCAATGCGCGACCAGCCAAACAAACTGATTCTCTTATTAATGTTACATGTAAGTACCAAGTTAATTAAATGCTTTCACTAGTATTTATATCTAAACATTGTTTGTTATTTTTTTTAATGACAGTTGAATATAATGGCAAGCCCCTTGGTCCAATGGTATGTATTTCATCATTTCATTAGCAGCTAACTTACATAAGAATGCTTTTCATTTGTAGTTTTTGTGTTCCAAGAGATTATTTCTAAAATAGAAAATAACTTTATTTATAATTTTATGCAGTCTGCTTCGAGTTGGTTATGTATTTATCCACGCGGATTTAGACAGTTGTTGCTTTACGTCAAGAATAAGTACAACAATCCCTTAATTTATATTACTGAAAATGGTGATACTTCTATCGTACTTCTTATTTTCTAAGATATGATATGCATAATATTAATAAAGCTAAGGAAAGTCTAACAAAATAAATTGATAGGTCGTGACGAGTTCAACGATCCAACATTATCACTTGAAGAATCTCTTTTAGATACTGACAGAATTGATTACTATTTTCGTCATCTTTACTATCTTGCAACTGCAATCAAGTAAGTTATATTTTATCAGAAGAATCTGTAAGCCTCTAGTTATTATGGGCAACAAATTTTTGGAGCTTAACTCTTTTGCTTTTGTTGATCTTTCTGCATAACAGGGATGGTGTGAATGTAAAGGGATTTTTTGCATGGTCATTGTTGGATAACTTTGAATGGGAATCAGGCTTGAGCTTGAGATTTGGACTCGTCTTCGTGGATTTTAAAAACGGCCAGAAAAGACATCCAAAACTTTCCGCGGATTGGTTCAAAAATTTCCTCATAAAATCTTAGACATATATATTTTACATGCTTCAGAGTTAACCATGCGGCGAGCCTCCTTCAGAGTGTTGAAATGGGTTCTTTGTTTGTTGGTTTTAAGTTAATATGATTTTGTTTCCTATATTTTACAGTTTGTTTACACATTTGGCTTATTGAGCCTTCGAATATATTGTGATTTTCCTATTGTTGAGTTTACAGAATTTTCATAAATATTCTTTAGCAGTATACTACCCTCAAATATATACTGTTGCATCAATGTGAAAGAGCAAGAACTCAATCCTGTAATTTCATATTGTATTACGATTAACGATCAAATTCATATCATATTATTGGAGATCAACATGACATCAAGCTGTAACTCTAATGTTTTTTAAGAAAATTCTTAAACCAATGGGCAGAGAGTTTACGGTGTCTTTTAAGATTATCTTTGTAATCGACAAAGTTGATTCCAAATCGCACGGTGTATCCGGCAATCCATTCAAAGTTGTCTAAAAGTGACCATGCAAAATATCCTTGTACTTTCACGCCATGCCTTCACACATATAAGAAATTATAGTAGATAAAATAAATCAATATAAAATAAAATAAGAAGAGAGATGGTTCTACTTACTTGATTGCAGATGAGATATAATAAAGATGACGATAAAAGTAATCAATTCTATAAGTATCCATAAGTGCCTCTTCGAGTGATAGCGTTGGATCATTGAACTCGTCCATACCATTTTCTGTTATGTATATGACAGGATTGTTATACTTTGTCTTTGTGTACAGCAGTAGTTCCTGAATCCCCCTTGGATAAACAAATAGCCAAGGCGAAGCAGCCTGGACATAATGTTGTTTCTAAGTTATTCGTAAAACAAACAAATCATATAAACGAAGTATCTGATTGTATAAATGTCAATACGTGTGTACGCGCAAGTGTGCACACATTCGTATCCCAGAAGTAACGATAACTGAAATAAAGTCTTACTCACCTGTGGTCCAATTGGTATCCCATTTCGCTCAGCTGTCATAAGTCATAGTAGGATACATTTTACATCAAAGAAAGGAATTATCTTCTTTTCATTGAAAAATAAAATTCAAGTTGTGAACAAGGTATCCCTACTTGTTAAATTGACATGAGTATCCTTAAAATAGGTAGATTTGCTTGTGTCGTTATTTGAACGTGGTATATTGGCAGCATAATTTGAGGTGTAGTAATTGATTCCGATAAAATCAAATGAGCCGGTAAGCATCTTGGATTGCTCTTGAGTGAACTTTGGTAAACGATTTCCCACAAAAGACACCATGCATAGTGGATACTCTCCTGTTGTCATTGGCTGCATAAACCTGCAACATAAAACTATTAAGAAGCTCGAAACATAACATAAACATACATATAAATGTCGTGATTCGTGATTTTGCAGACAATTATGAACAAATGCAGTATTACGGTTGCAGGGTCAAGACAAAACTTGATAGGAAATGATAGGCATTACCATCCAAACATGAAATCAAGAGCACGTTGAGCAGCTTGATGATCTAGCGTGTCATTTGAGAACGGCAAAAACCAGTGACAATTTAAGGTGATGCCTATTGAACCATTTTGAGAAGCCTGCTTCCATTATTCCGAGTAAGATGATTTTATGGACAATCATAACAAAATTTCGATTTACGGCTCTGTACCTGATAATTGGTTCTATAAATTTTGACAGCGGCTGCATGAGCAAGAAGTTGGTGGTGTGAGGCCATGTAGGGCTCTGTACCCATACTGTAAGAATGTGGCTCATTAAGAGTAATCCAATGCTTCACTCTGTCTCCGAATTCCTTGAAGCATACCTCCGCATAGTCCCGAAAATCATTTCTGCATATAGAATTCAACAGCAAAGAAAACATGAAAAATCAAACGATGTCATAATGCTCTAACATGGATCATGCATATAGAAATTTGTTCTGTGAAACTTACACAATATTCGGGCTCAAGAAACCTTCATACTCGTCTTGTAAGGCTTGGGGAAGATCCCAATGGAAAAGGGTTACAAATGGTACTAGACCTGTATCAACAAGTCCATCAATCAATAATATGGCATATACTAACATAGTATTCCCTCCTAATGTAGTATGCTTTATGCATTACCGTTATTGAGTAGCTCATCGATCAAACTGTTGTAATATTTGATTCCTTCTCGGTTGATACCTGCGCTTACTTTTCCTTCTGCATATTTGTTCAGAGTTGTTAATGTAAACGAAAGATTCAACCATATGAAACTCTTTAAGGATGTGATTAAATTCAAACATTTGGTATTACTTGGCAATATCCTTGGCCAAGAGATGGAGAATCTGTATGCATCTGTGTTCATATACTTCATGATTGCAACATCATCCTATTAACATGTAAAAATTGTAAGCACGTATACTGGACACAAAATTCAAACATAATTTTATAATTTGCAAATTGGTCCCTATTTTTGAAACTTTAAATTTAGTACAGAAGTTTTAAAATTTATAAAAATGACCCCAAAATTTTAACAAATAATTATCACAATCTATTGGATGTAGCAGTACCTTATAACGATGATACTGATCAACAGCTACATCTCCATTGCTTCTATCCAATATGTTTTCTGTATGCAATTACACCCATTACTAAATACAAAAAAAACAAAAAAAACAAAAAGACAATTGACTGCCAGCATTACTGTAATCAAATTAATATAAAATATTAATTTGAATTTTAATGTATTATTTGAGTTGAGCACAATTTTGTAGAAAATTATTAGTTATGTTAGTTATAATGATAAAGTAAATGTTATTATTAAAATATTTTTATTAGTAGTAGTTAATGAAATAAGAAGATAAATTAAAATCTAATAAGTATTTTTTTATATTCTAAATGGAAAAACATTTTAAGATAGATATTGCAAAAGGATAGTGTATCTCAAATCTCATTATAGACTTTTCCCTTTCACAAAATGACAAATAGAACATGTGCAGTTTATTTACCCAAAAAAAAGAACATGTCCAATATTAGTGACAAAAGAGGAGTTCCATTATGCATGTTTAGTTCAGATTAGAAAAACATCTATTGATGTTTGGCTTTTACCCTTTTGGTTTCACCAATGACTTTGATGCACTCTGACAGACACATCCAATTTCAGTAACCACCCACTATTTTATTTTATTTTAATATTTAGTTTAAAAATCTGTTAAATCCAATTGCAATAAAAACAATTCCATAGCAACAATTTGACCACATTAGGAATCATATTAAGTATTTTTAAACAGTATTATTTTGGTCTTACATGCTAAAACCATTTGTTTTATTTTATTTTGAAATTAAAGAGGTTTATATACCAAAAATTATTGATTTAAGAGAAAATAGGAGTTGCACTAACTATGTAAAGTAGTTTTACACAGTCATTTGGTTGAATTGGCATAATAGTAATTTGTATTAAAGGACCGTGTAAAATTTCTTTTGTACACTAATTCCATTAAAATTTATGATAGTCATATATAAATAAAATTTAAAATTACATTCCTTCCTATTTTAAAGACTTGTTTTTTAAGTATCAAAAAAAAAATAAAGACTTGTTTTTAGAAAAATGTTTTTTGCATTTTATTTATTTGTAGTTTCCAAAGTACAAAATAGCATTATCATGTTTTATAAAAAATATTCCTAACTATTTATTTTTGATAGTTTAATTGTAAATTGAGAACATTAATAGTATATAGCTAAATGACTAAATGTACTAAAAAATAATAAATTATTTTGTTAAAAATAATAAAATTTAATAGTTTTTTTATGTGGATAAATAATCTTAACACAAGAATAAAAAAAATCTATTTAATATTATCAACCACATAAACGTCTTTAACAAAAATAACACAAAGTTTTCTCATCAATAATATTAAAAGAGAACAATTTTATATTTTGTTTTTTAATGTGTTATTGTTCAAGAGATAATTAAGAAAAGAAAGTACTAAGGAATAAAGAAATATATCTTCATACAAAAAAATATTATACCTGGATATTTATGAGTATAGTTATCCCATATACTTTGTCCTCTACCACCTTCATTTGCAGCACCTTCATACTACATTATCAACACAGAAAGCCATACCTTACAAAATAAATAACCTCCATTTCTCAAGCTTCAACACTATTACCTATACACAATCTATAGTACTCACTACATTCCCAAGTTTTTGTTCGAAATTTTTTAATGATCGAGCGTGTTTATCTTTTGGATAATCTTAGAAAACGTACCTGATAGGAGGAGGAGGCAGTACCAAAAATGAAACCTGTGGGAAAACTACTCCGATTTAGAGAAGTCCGGTCAACGAGTGTAGTAGGAGTAACAGCTGCCGCCATTATAATAAGAGTCGAGACACCAAGGTTGAAGAGATTTAGATAGCCATTAAATGCCATGCCCTTGTGAAACTGATTCTGTTCAATCACAATTACAGTTGCAGAGAATGAATATGAACTTGATTGTTTTTCAAGATATATGAAAGGGATATATAGGAAAACTGTGACTTGTACAAGAAAAAAAACAAGACATGTGTGAGAGAGTTGAAAATTTTAGTATGCTAATGACCACTAATTTGGAGTATGTTAGGTTTTTTTTAAGAGTAAATATTTGTATCCAATTAGGTAGATACAGAATGTAAGATGCAAAAACTATATTAAAAATATTTTAAAATAATTTCTAAAATTGAATAAATGTTATTTATATTTATCTGTTTGTTGGTATATGCAGAAAGATTGTCAGGGGTTGCAACTGATAACAAAATCCAGACTTAGAGACAAACCTGATAAACATTTTGGAATACTAAAAATGTAGAAGATCAGATTGATACACCCTTACAAGTTCAGAGAGAAAATTGTTATAAATAATATAGTTTCCTCTCTATTCTCTGTTAGTCTCATTGTAAAAAATAATTAGTCTCGTAAAAAATAAAATAAAAATTGAATGTGAAAATGAGAATATGTTTACATGACTGCGATTTACCGTTTACATTTGACATTAAATAATTTATATATAAAACAGATCTAAGTAAAACATTTTTTATGATTTATAACTTGTCTTGCTACATTAATACTATATTAATAAAAGAAAGTGACAGTTCTGTTATTAGTAATAACAGTTAAAATCCCATGTTACAAAATATCATAAAAAGAATGTTTAAGTACACTTTTGATCCTCGTGTCACGAAAATGATCATGTCTTTTTTAAATCTACGAATTTGGTCCTTACCTCCACTTACGCCCTCCAGAAATGCATATTCTCTAGGCATAACTGGGTTAAGATCTTCCAACAATAAATCAATAAACCACTTCCAACAGTACTCTTTTTGTTTCTTTAAAGTACTTCTAAGGGCATTTCGATTTAAAAGTGCTTTTAGATTTTTGGATATTCTTTTATTAATTACAAGTTTTTTTAGTAATTTTATATTTGTGTTATTTATTTAAATATTTTGTTTTAATTTTGTTAATAGTTATAATTTACTAAGAAATTAAAAACATATTAATTAATTCTCTTAATATATGGAATGGTATATTGAAAGGTTTGCATAAAAATAAATAGAATAAGAATATGAAAAATCAAGTTTAACAATAAAATTTGAATGACTGTAATTAACGGAAAGATATCTCTAAAATCTTTCATAACTATTGTATTTTTAATATTTTGGATGTTTCCAATTATTGTATTTATCAATTAAAATCTTACAATTAAATAATACATTAATTTAATTTTAAAATCTTCAAATTATTATTTTGAATCGTAAAAAATGTTGATAGTAAATTTAAAAATTTATTTCTTAAATTGGAAAATATATGGAACATTTAATTAGAAAGAGTATTACCCAACAAAAATTATTGCAAAATCCCAATTATAATTACTTTAGTTTACAATATCATAATTAATTTGACAAAATAAAATGTGAAACCTTTAGATAGATAGATTATTATTTGTAACAAATAGTGAAAAATGACGTTTCAAATTTGTTAATATAACACTAATTTTAAGGTAAAAATATAAATCGATAAATAAAATAACATAAATAAAATTTCAATTTTTTTTAATATGCATGTGATAATTTTTTATTAATCGATTATAAATGACTCAATTGTAACTTTTTCAGTTACAAATATAAAAATTAAACCTAGAGAAGTTTTAAATGAGTTTTAATATGTAATCTGACAATTATAATATATTATTCTATCTAATCAAAGAGTTTTAATATCTAATTTTGACAATTATAATTATATATTACTCTTTCTAATCAAAGAGCTTTAATAAATAATGGTTTATAATAATACAATTGCACCCTATATGTCGTGTCTCTTTTTAAAAAAATTGTATTAAATTATTATTAATGAATTGAAAATAAATCATATTATGATAATTTCACACTTATTTTTTATGCAAATCAATCATTTTATGATGTTTGTACATAGACTTTATTACTATAAAATAAATATTTCAGTCATTTACTAAATTTTTATTTAAGTTTTTCTTTTTAAAATTTAATAATAAATTAACTATAATTAAAACTACTATTAAAATGTAACAAATTATATCAAAATTTCAATTTATCAAAAAACTTTAATGTTTTTTTATGATAAAACGGTATCATTTATACTTATTAAAATGTTATATATGTTTGTATATAATAAAAGAACATGAGACAATTATGATAGAAATATACATAAATTTTTTATGAAAAATATAAATATATCATTCTTTTTACATTTCTACAATTATATATTATCATTTTATTTAATTAGTACACATAATATAAAGTTTTATCACCGCATCAAAAGTAAATTTTGCCTCTTTATATAAATGTAAAAAATAAAATACATTAATTGAAATAATTTTAATTATTATAATAATATACATTAAACGTAGAAACTTTTAAGCATTTGATGGGAGCTGTCTTACATTTTAGGTTTGAAAAAATGAGTTAATATCTCGAATAGGTTTAATAAATTTTATTTTTAAGTATGTTTAATTTCTTAATTAAAATTATATTTTTTATATTATATTAATATACATTAAATGTAGAAACTTTTAAGCATTTGACGGGAGCGGTCATACATTTTAGGTTTGGGAAAATAGGCTAATATCTCAAATAAGTTTAACTCATTTGAATTCATTTGGAGTTTGTTAACTCATCTGAATTGATGGGTAGATGTGAACGTATATATGAGATACCATGTATTGACTAATCATTTTAATGTCTATCTTTTAACTATTTTTTTTTACTGTTTTATAAAATTGAAGCAGGCACATGTTAGAACAGAAGCGTACTTGCAAAATTTTGAAGCGTAAACAATAGTTTAGTTTTTCAATTTAAAATATTGTTACTATAAAAGTAATTTGAGAGTTGTCTTTTTAACTTAATGTAATAATACTTATTATCATTTTTAAACAAATTTTATTCCAAGGTTAAATATTTAATTATTTAGATCCTTATTTGAGATATAGTATATTTTGAAATTATTTAGATTTTTATAGAAAGGTTAATAAAACAAAATCAATTGAAATTTTATAATTTTTATAAACTTAAGAAATAATTAAAACTTATCATAGTCTTTTCAAATTGATTTTATAATTGTAATCATGATAAAAATATTTTAAATGGTAGTCATGAAAATTTAATGATAAATGGTAATCATGAAAAATAATGATAAAAGATAAAAAATTATTAATATAGTCAATTTTATTTACTGAATAAGCTACAATTATTTTTATAAACGCGAATAAGTTATAAATAATTTTATGAAAGTAATAAATTTAACTATTTATACAATTATTTGTATAAATGAGAATAAAAAGCAGAATATGAAATTTTCATAATTTTTTATTTTAGAATTAATTTGAAAAAGCATTTTAAATTTGAGATTCATATATTTATTACACTATCCAATGGAGATTACTTAATACGATTATTTTAAATATATGAGAATAAATATATATTATTTACCATATGTTTTAATTTCTATTTTTTTATAATTGTACTTATTCAAATCTAATTACTCTATTAACATATTCATATTTTCATATTTGTTTAATTTTTAAATATTTTATCTTTTGCTCTTGAATCTTTTGGAGGGATATTTTCTTATATTTTAGATTTGTAAAATTTGAAATTTTACGGGAAGCTGTCATAAAAATAGAATAATAACTAAAATAGGTTTAATAAATTTTTAAAATTAACTCATTTGGATTCAACTGAGATTTATTAACTCATCTGAATTACAGGTAGATGTAAACGTATCTATGAGATACAAGCTATTACATAAATGCTTGATATATATATATATAAAAACTTTGCAAGTAAGAATTAGATACATGTAATATGAAATCCCGACCAGACGCGTGCGACATCACGTACTAGTTTATATATAAAACAGATCAAAGTAAAACATCTAGATTAATAAAAGAAAGTGACAGTTCTGTTATTAGTAATATGTTATTAGTAATAACAGTTAAAATTCCCTGGCTTCAAAGTATATAACTTTACTCATGTTAAAAATGTTTAGGAAAACTAGATATGCACTATGCAGTTACAAAATATCATAAAAGAAAGTTTAAATACACTTTTGGTTCTCGTGTTTTGATCAAGTTACGAAAATGGTTCTACCTTTTTCAAATCCACGAATTTGGTCCTTACCTCCACTTACGCCCTCCAGAAATGCATATTCTATGGTTGAATCTGAGACAAGGGATTCTTGGAAGTGGTTTATTGACCTACTATTAAAAGATCTTAACCCAATTATGCCTAGAGAATATGCATTTCTGAAGGGCGTAAGTGGAGGTAAGGACCAAATTCGTGGAATTGAAAAAGGTAAGACCATTTTCATTACTTGATCAAAACACGAGGACCAAAAGTGTATTTAAGCCTAAAAAAGAATTCAAATTATAAAAACAAATGGTAAAAGAGGATAAATAAGAGGTGCTTAGCTAAATCTGAATTCTTTTATTGACAAAAGATCTATATAAGAGTGAATTTCATATCACTTTCTTTTAATCCAAAATTCAGTAAGACAGAAAACTTTTTCTAGGAACTTTGCTGAAAATATACAAGTCCTAAGATTTTTTGAGGAAATTCTTGAACCAATGCGCCGAGAGTTTTGGATATCTTTTCAAGCCGTTTTTAAAATCCACAAAGACGAGTCCGAATCGCACCGTGTAGCCAGAGTCCCATTCCATGTTATCCAACAATGACCATGCAAAATATCCCTTTACATTCACACCATCCCTTCTATGCATAAAGGTCAATAAAAGTAGAAGAATTAACCCAAAACAAATAAATAACTAGTAGGTGAGAGACCATTCTGATAACACATTACTTACTTGATTGCGGTCTGAAGATAATAAAGATGACGATAAAAGTAATCAATCCTGTAAGTGTCTATAAGGGATTCTTCAAGAGATAATGTTGGATCGTTGAACTCATCATAACCTATAAATTGATTTTATCAGATTTTCGTCGGCTTTGTCAACATTGCAATATTCATATATTAAAAACAATATTACACTATACATAATATCTTAGAAATTAAGAAGTACAATAGTTGTATTACCATTTTCAGTAATGTAAATTACAGGGTTGTTGTATTGCTTCTTTATATAAAGCAATAGTTCTCGAAACCCTCGCGGATAAATGCACAACCAACTGGAAGCAGCCTACAAATAATCATAAATAAAGCTATCTTTATATTTTAGACATAATCTTTAGGAGCACAAAACATTCAAATGAAAAGAAATGATATGTAATATAACTGCCAATGCAATGATGAAATACATACCATTGGACCAAGGAGCTTTCCATCATGCTGATCTGTCATTCAAAAATAAAGTTCAGAAGATTCGATATTATTAGTTTTATTTTAATTCTGTTTGGTGATTTTTTAGAACTGAATTAACTAGTGAAAGCATATAATTGACTGATTATTACTTGTAACATTAACAAGAGCATCGGTTTGTTGGGCTGGTTTAGCCCCGCGTATGTGAGGTGCATTAGCAGCATAAAAGGACGAGTAATAGTTTAGGCCTAGAAAATCGAAGGACCCTTTAAGTTGCTCTGATTCTTTTTCGGAGAACTTTGGTAGCCGCTTTCCCACCATGGATTGCATGCTTTTGGGATACTCACCTTTTGTGAGTGGCTCCATATACCTGATGCAAAATGCAAAGTGCAGATAGAATCAAGGAAATACTCATCTGATTTCCTAATACTTTGCAGTTTGCAGAAATGGCACATAGCTGCATTTGAGCTAGAAATAGTCAAGTTTAATCTTTACCATCCAAACATGAAGTCGAGGGCTCGTTGTGCTGCATCACGATCTGATATCTCTTTAGAGACCGGCACAAACCAATCAGAGTTTAAGGTAATCCCTAGTAAACCCTTTTGAGATTCCTGCATTTTATAAAATAAAATAAAAAGTTATTTAGTTAGCAACAGCTTCAATAAGTTCACACTAAAAAAATAAGCGTGATCTACCAACATTAAGCAATTGTGCATGGTTTTGTAATGCTTGACCCTTCTATAAGAGATGTTCAAATCTCATGTATTTTAAAACCTAAAGATTCACCACAGAATTGAAAGATATTTTTCTTCTTTTAAAACAAACAAAGGACCTGATACTTGGTCTTGTACAGTTTTGCAGCAGCGGCATGAGCAAGAAGCTGGTAGTGCGAAGTCAAATATGGTTCTGTCCCGGAATCACCTCCTGTGCAATTCATTTTCAACCAATCAGAACATCGCCCTGGTGCAAACCTTCCGTTTGCATAGCCATTCTTACTCACACTCCTTGGTTCATTCAAAGTAATCCAACGTTTCACCCTATCACCGAATTCCTTAAAGCAAAGTTCAGCATAGTCCCGGAAATCATCTCTGCAAGCTCATGAATTACATATGTTAATCAATTAGTTAGATTTACTGCAAACTTTCCCTCAATAGTTACACAAAAAAAACATCTCTAGATGGAAAATGGTGTCACTCACACAATGTGACGGCTTAAAAAACCTCCATACTCATCATCTAAGGCTTGTGGAACATCCCAATGGAAAATGGTCACATATGGTTGCAGACCTACATTATTCTCCGATGAATATTTATGACTAATAACCACATGGACATGATTCTAATGCAACGTGAAAACTTAAAATAAATAAACAAATAACTTCGAATCTCAACCATTAGCCAAAATTTCGTCGATGAGATTGTTGTAGTAATTTATCCCTTCACGATTTACACCTCCACTAAGCTTTCCTTCTGCAAATAGCCGATAAGAAATTTATAAAAGTTACTCTAAATCACCAATCTACAACGACAAATATTAACCAAAAAAAAACTTACTCGGTAGCACTCTAGACCATGAAATAGAAAATCTATAAGCATCCACATTCATATACTTCATGATCCTAATATCCTCCTAAAATACATAGAGCAGTCTATCAGTACCACAGCTCAAAATATGTCACATATTTTTATATACCTTTGCGAAACTAAAATTTCGAATATACCTTGTACCGATGATACGAGTCATCGGCTACATCTCCAGTACTTCCATCTTTGATTTTTTCTGCATGCAATTTCATTATAAACATGAGAAATCCTTTACATATCACATTTTCAATTTAAACCTAAAGCAAATAATAAGAACCTGGATATTTATGAGCGAAAGTATCCCAATTACTAGGTCCTTTTCCATCTTCAAATGCTGCACCTTCATACTGCACAAAATCAAACTCAAATTACGCAAAATTGAATCTCGAATAACGCGGATTGAAAGTATTAGCAACGAAATTGAAGATGGTTGATGTACCTGGAATGCGGAAGAGGCTGTTCCGAAAACGAAATCTGGCGGGAAACTGCTACGATTGAGATAAGGAACGTCGTGAAGAGGAAAAGGTTCAGCAGCATCGATAGGTTTGACAATGGTGATGGATAGAATGAAGAATAACGGAAAGACGTTGAAATGGAATGGTGTCATGTTAATTGTGATTATTCAAAAACTGAAATTGAGTTTAAGTGATTATTATTATTATTATCATTATCATTTCTCTTTGTGGGATGAGGGGATTTTGTTTCCTAAAAATGAACTAATGAGTGTTCGTTTATTTCGGGAAAGTTTGTCACACTTTCCAAATTTAATAGTAATAGGATAGGATTTCCTCTTCTTTCTTTTTTTTTTTAAATCAAAAATTGGAAAAGGAATTTAAATAAAGTAGAATTACTATTAATATTTGATTTATAACAAGAAATTTTATCATCATTAGCACTCTAGTGTCCGTCTGTCCGCATTTTTAATGTGTGTCTGAGAAAATATATGCAACATTTTTTTTTTTATTTAAATTTAATTTTAAAAAAACACATCGTGTAGAATTTAATAGTAGGGGCATTTGTTTCAAGGATAACAAATTTATTTCAATGTAGGTTGGAATATTTTTTATTCCAATGTTTATTTCAAGTTTTAAAAAATTATACCTAGAAATTTTTTATTCCAAGGAACTTATTTTACACATAGTTTTGTCTCTTTCTATTCCCATTTTATAGGGTGGGAATCTTATATTCTCATGGGAATAATAATTAACCACCTATAACTTCTCATTTTCAACTATTTTAATTCATTTATTTTTTAATTTAAAATATAAATTACATATATTTTATAAATATTCCTAGGAAATTAGATTACTCACCAAACACATAGACGGGAATAAAATTTCCAACAATATTGTTTCCGGGAATAATTTTCCCAGGATTACAATCTTAATCTTTGAAACAAACACACCCTAGGGAATTATAAGGAAGTTAATAATAGTAGTTTAAATGGAAGATATTATATAAATTACTCACTATAAGGGTAAAAGGGTGTAAAAAAATAGGTTACACCAAAACAAAGTATTCCCTTTATATATGTTATAGATTATAGATAAAATATGTGTGTAGTATGCCAATGAAGGCTATTCCGGTAAGAAGTTGATCACCTAAAAGTAGTGGTGGAAAACGGACATGTCCATCCCATAAAAGCCAACAAAAAAACGGGGCGGACATAGTTGAGGGCGCGTGCCAAAAATCTTACCCTGCCCCGCACAAAAGTGTGGGTGAGGCGGAGAATGTCCATGGGCACAACATCTTTTCGGCCTAAAAAACATTAAATTGTGTTAATTCACATGCGTACAAAAGCCCACAAAAAATGGAGCGGGGCGGGGCAGACACATTAAAGGATGAAGGCCTAAATCCTTGACCTGCCCTGCACTAAAATGCGGGTAAAACGGGAATGCCCAACGGGCCGGACACATTTTGCCACCCCTACCTAAAAGGTATATTCAACTATTTTGTTTCGATGAATTCTCCAAATCATTTAAATTTAAGGTCATAAAAAAGAAAACGAATGTGTGTGTGACGTTTATGTATAATTTAGTATTAATGTTGGAATTCCACTGAAATAGCATTAACATCCATGGGAAAATACATGTATAGGTTCAATATTCCCAGCCTATGTCGATTCACTCGTTGTTAACCCTCTTGTCGGATCATAAAGTATACCACGTTGGAGAATCTTTAATAAGCAACAAGATAAATAATTCAACTTAAAGTCTTGCATAAGAGATTTAATTTAAATTCACGAATGAGGGACTCAACTTAAAGTTTCTCCTGGGACACTCATTTTAAAGTCTCATCTAAGAGACTCAACTTAAAGTCTCGTTTGAGGGACTCAACTAAAAGTTTCATCTGTAAGAACCAAACAAAATGACTTCGCCCTTTATAAGACCTCGTGCTTGAGAGACCATGCACTCGTATAAATCCAAAGGCCTAAGAAAAGGTAAATTGAAAGGGTGCAAGACAAGCCAATTTCGGGTGATTACATAGCCTGTACTCCACGCCACCCAAATTTGGGGTTCAAGTCGCCCACTAATCACAACATGCGCTCATTGGTTGTAACACCTTCCTTTTTACCGCATAACTTGGCCCCATGTTGGGCTTGGGTTAAATAACCTATCACCTACTTATGAAACGCGAGATTTAACATGTTTTAGACACTAACGGTATGGATACTCAGTCATATAGGAAGCCACGTTCTCTATAAGAATAGGGGAATAAAAGTTTTGTGGATCTATGTGCTTGTAGGTATGAAGACTACATCAATTTTTTGATTTGGCTTTGATGTTGATAATACTCTTAAGAGAAGTAGTCATTAGTCTTGTTGTTCAAGGCTTTCAAGTAATGGTGCTTGAAGATTGTTCAAGTGATGGGGTTTGACATGTTGTTGATTAAGTGATGGTGTTTGATATGTTGATCAAGTGATGGTGCTTGATATGTTGATCAAGTGGTGGTGTTTAACAATTTGTTGTTCAAGTGATGGTGCTTGACAAGTTATTGATAAGATGGTTATTTATGTGTTGACCAAGTGATGATGTTTGATGTGTTAACCAAGTGACAATGATTGGTGCTTAAAGCTCACTTGTCTTTGTCGAGTTACCAGTGTTTGTAAAGGTGTAAGACAAACTCTCAATTTTACTAAGGAAAATCACACACACACACACTTAAACCTCATTAGAAGTCTCTCTTGATTTTGTAAAATCACCTAAAATAGCCAATTGATTAGGGAACTTTCATATCGATTAAAAACAAGTTTTGCAAAGGATAATCGATTAAGCCTTGGAAGTAGTTGATTATTTCACTTTGTGACGCCTAAAATAGATCGGAAAGGTTCCTTAAATGATTGGCAACGACTTGGAATCAAAACCTTTCATTTTTTTTGAGGCATAATCGATTATTCCTTTGACATAATCGATTAAGAGGCTTAATTAGCCCCATGGATTATTTCCAAATTTATACCACACAGTGTCCTATAAATAAATGGCTTGTCTATAATTTGAAATCATCCAGAAAATGGATTTTGGCCCTTCTTTCTTAGTCTCAACTTTTTTTTATAAATCTCTCAGTTCTCACTTTAGTTTAGCCTTAGTGCTTTAAGAGTGAGTTTCTGCTTTGTGAGGATTATTATTTCTAATGTGGGGGCAAAGTTGCAAATTACTCAATAGTGTATTATTTTCCTTGTAAGAAGTGGTGTTTGGTTGTGAGTTAAACCATTAAAAACTATTGTTTGGTTGTTAAGGTAAACCAAGTAAAACCTTTCTTTTGTTGGGGAGGTCTCCATAGTTAAAACTCTCGGTAGGTTCGTAATCTTAGCCATTTGTTAAAATTTCTCTCGTGGTTCGTGAGTTTAGCCTATGGTAAAAGCTCTTAGTTGGTTGTGGAGGTCTCCGTACTTAAAACTTTGTCCGTTGATGGTTGCGAAGTTAGCCATTGAAAAACTTCAATCCTTGTAAAAAGAGGTTCATGAGCATTTCTTGTTAAAAGCTTTCAAGATAGTGGAATCTCTCAAGATGAATTCTTGGGGAGAAGACTAGGTCACTTCATTAAGATCTAACTTCTATAATCCTGAAGTTTGCTCTTATCCCTCAACTCTTTATTTTCAATAAGTTATTTCTGATGCAAATATGTTTTCTTTATTTCCGCTGCTTTTACTCTGTTTGTTTCATAAAAGAGTTCTAAACTTTGTTATCGTAAAACATTTTTTTTTTGAAAATGGATTTTTTTAATCCAACAAAATTTACCCTCCACCCTCTAGTGTTTGGATTCTTATATCCAACAAGTGGCATCAAATCCTAAAACATCTTTAAAGTTTAATTGTTCCAGGAGGAAAAAGATGATGACTAAAAACACTTCTGATTTTAAAAGTAGTATTTTCATGAATACACCTCCACCTTTTGATGGTGATAGGTTTCACTTATGGAAAGTGAGTTTTGAAATTTTTATAAAAGTTAACGATTTTGAAATGTGGGATATTTTAAACAATGGTCCGTTTATTCCTATTTTCTCCTTTAATTATGAGGTAGTAAATAAACCAGATTTTGATTGGACCGGAGAGGATTTAAGAAAAGTAAATAATTGTTATCAATTTCATCAAGAAGCTCTTTTGAGGAAGAAGAAGTATAATCAACCCTAGTTGTCTCCTTTAAATGAATGATTTTGATAGATGAACAATCATCCAAAAAATCATCATCTAATAAGTATGATGAGGAAGCTACCTCCATAAGAAATGAAGAAGAAGCTTCTTCAAGTGGGATATTTGAAGTAGCTTCATCCAACGAAAGAAGAGACAATGAAATAGCTTCAGTCAGTAGAATCATTGAAAAAAGAAGTAATGAAAGAGCATCCTCAAGCATAATTTTTGGAGTTTCCTCAAATGAAGAGTACGAAGACTAGTGCAAGAATTACTTCAACAACATCCCGGACATTACTTTCTGAATATTCATATGAGGAATTTCCTAAGGAACTATTAAAGACGTCTAAAGAGGATGAACATGTTTGCTTAAAAGTCTCTGACAAGGAAGAAGACTCTAAGGTAATTTCTCTAACTTATAATAAATTATTTTGGCTTATTGTTAAGCTCACTAAATAAAATGAAAAGTTAGAGAAGAATATTGTTGATCTTGAGGATTACGTCGAGAAATAGATAATATGTAGGAAACCTTAAGTAAACTTACTACGGGTAAAGAAACCTTGATTTAATTCTATCAAATCAAAGATCTTTCTTTAATAAAAATGGAGTAGGATTTAACCCAGATGGATCACTTGAAAATATAACTAGAAATTCAATGAAATTGAATCATCCTATTTACAAATGTTCTTTCTGAAAGAATGTTGCGGCACGAAAAATATTCGAGTGTATCGCACGCTCGGAATACAACAAAGTCGCCATCGATATTTATTTATTCCTAAGAAATGGGAAAATTTCGAATAAAACCCACAAAGGAAAAGGAATGGTCGTCGCAACCATGGACAGGTTCGGGAGTCTGTTGTGCGAGGGGAAGGTATTAGCACCTCTCGCATCCGTTGTACTCAACGGTACCCATTTGGTTAGTCATGTGTTTTAGTGTTAGTGTGAAAAAATTTCAATCTTCTACTTAGTGAGTGAGAAAAAAGAAAATACGAAAGGATTTTTGACTTTTTGGTTTATTAGGCTCGCCAAGACATCGCATCATGTGCCTATGTATTCTTTTGTGCCATAGGAAAGTTAGAGTTTCGTAGTTCTTCTAAAAAACACAAGTTTGTTTCGTTGATTTTAAGAAGAATAATATGTTAGAAATTTCAACTATTTGAACTTTGACTTGAAAAGGTTTTCAGAAAGTTGCACAAGGGCGAAAAAAAGTTTTATGAATTGAAGTTATTTTTTTTTATGTGGGTAACAAGTATTGGATCACAAGTCTGGAAATAGTGAGGTGAAACAAGGTCCACTTATCAGGGTTTCTAATGCATGGAGGACAAGTATTAGACCACAAGTCTGGAACAACAAACACTCTAATACTTGGAATTGGAGGAGCAAGCGGTGCTCACCGAATCTTTTTCACACCAAGTTTATCATGAAACTTTGATTATGAAATTGGTTTGCTAAAATTAGACTCTAAATAAATTCCAAAGTATTATCATGATGGAAGATATGGAGGTAAAGGTACTCAAGATTTAAATGTTAAGGCAATGTTCCAAGATGTAGTTCTTCACGCACATTTGTATATATTGAATAATGTTGATGAAGTTTAACATTACTTATCCACTGACAAAAGACTTATCAAGAAAAAATTCTCCCTAATGAATAAAAAATGGATGTTGACAGAGCATAACAAATGTTTCATAAGTTGGTTTAATGAAAGAGTTTCTAAAGATATGAGTGCATCTGAGACAATTAAACGAATGTCTTATATGCCTAAGTTTAATTAAGTAACTTGGAGTGCATACGATATTAGTAAATTTAAATTTTATACAAAATCTAAGGATGATCATAGCATCATGCAAAATAGTGGGGTTATGGTTGAGGTTGATCCATGTACTTTTCTAGCTCTAAAGATAAGAATCATGTAATGGCATGTAGAACGTACTTTGGAGTCATGGAGAATATTTAGGAGATTGATTGTGTTATATTTAAAATGGTTTTACTTAAGTGCAAGTGGATTGACAATAACACAAATGTACAAACTGATGATTAGGATTTACACGCGCTAACCCTTACAAGGCAACTTATATGAATGACCCATTCATCATGCCATCTCAAGTAAAACAAGTTTTTCATGTCACAAATCCTTTTAACAATAGATGATTAATTGCTACAAAGAAAAGATATTCTTGATATTAATGAAAATCAAGATTTAACTCTTGATATTTCTGAGACACCTTCTTTTCCAACACATGTATATATCACATATGAAGAAAATGATTTGGATGATGTGCATGTTATTCGTTATATATATATATATATATATATATATATATATATATATATATATATATATATATATATATATATATATATATATATATATATATATATATATATATATATATATATATTGAGATTGAATGATTAATGTTGTTGTTGCTATTGAAAGTTTAATATATTGTTGTTGTTGTGTTATCCTAATTGTTTTCAATCGTTGTTTAAATTATAGGTGTTTAACGACCTGATACCATTCACAAAATAATCATTTGTATATGTTTCTAGTTTTTTGAAGAAAAAAATGTGTGTCATTTAAATTGCTATGGTACAAAAGGGTCGTTTGTTTTGTTTAAGTTTTATTCTGCTTTAAAAAAAACCATTTGTTCTATTTAAGTGTTTTAGGTTATGTCTTGTTTAAAAAATTACAAACAAGGGTTTTACCTTCGATTGTTTCTTCAATCAGAGATAAAAAGACAACATATAGTTTTTCAATTCTTAAATTCAATCGAAGGGAAAAACGGGGCGCCCTTTGCAGATTTAAAAATATACAAATATTTTATATTTTTTAAGATTGAAAACATGACTACTTTCAGTTTTCTCATCAGTTGGCAGTTAACCCAAGAAGAAAAATGACACATTTTCTATGACACGCTTTTAATTTCGCCCTTAAAACTGATGTAAAATTCATTTTCAACTGACTTATTTTTATTAATAATAGTCTAATTTGTGCAAAATAAGTTAATACAACATTAATTTTTAGAAAAGGAGTTGATTATATATCCAACAACAGGATGAAGATAAAACATGAATTATTTCTTTCTATTGTTTGCAAAATAAAAGAAAAATGAAATTACAATGTTACATAGAATAACTAAATAAGATCAATAATTAATGATATATATTACATATAATTACAACTGATATACTTGTCATATTCAAACAATGAAATATTTAATGAAGTAAATATATGGTGCTTAAAAAGAAACTTGTAGCCCTATATATTAAATGGAATCTATGTAACGTTTTGTATCTGGTGTGAGAAAATTCTTGAACCACGATCCTGAAAGCTTTTGATATCTTTTTAAATCATTTTTGTAATCTACAAATATCATTCCATATCTCATGCTATAACCCTTATGCCATTCAAAATTGTCCAATAAAGACCATGCGAAATATCCCTTTACATTTACACCAGCCCTGTAATATTTTACATATTGAAAGAAAAATATAGTTAAATTTCATGCAAGAAATCAAAATTATTAACTTTATATTTATATAGAAAATTACTTACTTAATTGATTCTCTAAGATAAAAGAGATGACGATAATGATAATCGATTCTATAAATATCCAGAAGAGATTCCTCAAGTGATAATGATGGATCGTCGTATTCATTTATACCTACAAACATTATGAAAAAAGTTAAATTATTATCCATATTTTTAATAGGAAATAAAAAAATTTACATAAGAATGAAATTATTTATACATAATAAATATTTTTTTACCATTTTCAGTAATATAAATTAAAGGGTTGTTGTATTTTTCTTTAGCATATATCAAAAAATCTCGAAGTCCTTTTGGATAAACATATAACCAATCTGAAGCAACCTGAAATTAAGTAAACAAAACCAACTAACGATTACTCATTAGAAAAGTCATATAACACCTGTAAAAATTTTGGAGTTTTTTAGAGTTAAAAACTTACATTTACACCAATAGATTTTCCATTACTTGAGACTGCATGCATTCAGACAAATAAAGTATATCATTATTTAAATTGATAATATTGCTTAAATAGTAATAAATACTTAATAAATAACATACACCTCTTTTTTATATTTTTGAAATTTAGTTAATAGCAGGTTTAACCACGACAAAAAAAATATCGGTTATATTTAATCACGTGATAAATATTTTATAATAATCTATTTAAGTAATCACGTTTAACTGTGACAAATTTCAAATTAAAAAAAAAATGTCCATCAAATATTTTTCTAATAAATAATTGTAAGTTTATGTTGTGCTTACATGAAATTTGAGAAAGGGAATCTGTTAGGTAGCTAGCATTGGCATTTCTTAATTGAGGTGCATCAGAAGCATAACCAGAAGAGTAATAATTTATGCCAATAAAATCAAATGAGCCATTGACTAATCTAGATTGATCTTTACTAAACTTTGGTAATCTTGTTTTGACCAAACCTCTCATGCTTTTTGGATAATCTCCATTTGTTAAGGGATCCATAAACCTATAATCAAACAAATAAATAAAATAAATTTTCATATAAATATATTTATATGTGTTTTGTAATGAAATCTTTATAATCTTTACCATCCAAACATAAAATCTGTAGCTCTTTCAGCGGCTTTTTGATCAAGTTTGTTATCAGAGAGTGGCACAAACCAAGTAATGAGCAATGAGATACCTATCAAACCATTTTGAGATTTTTGATATTTGGTTTTGTACACATTAACAGCTGCTGCATGAGCTAGAAGTTGATAATGTGCAGTTATATAAGGTTCGGTTCCGGAATCACCGCCGGTGCAATTCGGATTCAACCACGAAGAACATCGGCCCGGTGCCATTTCGCCGTTTGCGTAGCCATTTTGACTGTAACTCCATGGCTCATTCAATGTTATCCAATGTTTTACTCGGTCTCCAAATGTTTTAAAGCAAAGTTCTGCGTAGTCTTGGAAGTGCTTTCTGTAGTTGAAGGTGTGTAAAGATGAATGAGAAACATTTTTTTAAATATTTAGGTTAATTGTTAAGTGAAAATTTTAAGTTGTTGTACTCACATGATGAGAGGGCTTAAGAAGCCTCCATATTCATCTTCTAGAGATTGAGGAAGATCCCAATGAAAAAGAGTTACAAATGGTTGTAAACCTAAAATTATTTTCACATAAGATTGATATATTAGAATATTCTAAAACGCAAAAGAAAATGTTTCGTATACCCGAGCAACATCTAATTAAATATATACAATTTAATTCAGCTGATCAGTTATTTACTTCAATTCAACGTGAAAATTATGGTAAATTCAACTATACCAATCAACCACATTTTACAACATGAATTGAATTAACAATCTGTTCAACTGAATTAACCATATTTTTACACATGATTAGTCATGTGTCGAAAAATCCTAAAAGAAAATCCAATAATAGAAATAAAGTTTGTATTCTCACCATTTGCCAACAATTCATCGATGAGATTATTGTAATATTCGATTCCATCTTGATTAATTCCTCCACTTAGTTTTCCATCTAAATAAATCAATGAAACATATTTAATAAATAGTAACCTTCTATTTCTGTATAAACTTTATTATATTGATTAGAAAATATATAGAAACTTTCTGAATATGATAAAAAAAAACAAGTTGATGATTACTACAATTTGACTTACTTGGTAGTATTCTAGACCAAGATATAGAAAATCTATATGCATCCAAGTTCATATCTTTCATAATTCCAACATCTTCTTTATATCGATGATACGAATCAACCGCAACGTCTCCATTGTTTCCATCCATGATTTTTTCTGGATATGTATGAGTGAAATTATCCCATATACTTGTTCCTCTTCCACCTTCAGTTGCTGCACCTTCATATTGATATGCAGAAGATGCTGTACCAAATATGAAGTCATTAGGAAAATCATTTCTACTCAATGGACCTATTTGTGGTGAAGTGTTAATTATCAATGAAGAAACCAAAGGTAAAAAGAGAGAAAATAGGAGATATTTCATGTTTGATATCATATAAGTGCTTATTCAGATTAATTGTTTTTTTGTGGTTATGAAAACAATGCAAGTATGGTTATTTATATAAGAAATAATAAAACTTGAGTTGAAGGCTTGTATTGTAAAAAATTTCTAAGTCAAATTAAAACTCAAACGCGGTTAGTTGTTTTGTATGACACGTTAGTTTTTTATTTGGTGATGATAAAATCAATGACTCATTAGTTAATTAGCTAGATAAATAAAATTGATTAAATAATTCAAGTTACGGATATATGATTATTTTTCATGATAAAATCTATGATTTTTTCGTATCACCTATGATATGACTCATTACTTATGAATTATCTTTATCTTAATACAAATTATATTTTAAATTTAGAACTCATAAATTTGTATGATAAAAAAATTTATTTGTAACATTTTTTTTATGATAAAAAAATTTATTTGTAACATTCTTTTTATCACGGGCTTATAGTTTATTTTATTAGCTTGTAATTAATTTTTTAAACGCTATTATAAATAGCATTTTAGTTTATAGTTTATAATTTATTATTTTTTCTTTTATTATTTATTTTTAAATTTTTTAATTATTTTAAATATATATTTAATTATTAATTAATAAATATTTTTTATGTCATTTAATATTTATCAGCTAGTTAACCCATTAATTTTATCAAATACTTTAATTAGTTTATAAGCTATCAGTCATCAACTATAAGTTATAAGTTATTAGCCATAAGTCATAAAATATAAGCTATCAGCTAACTTATCACATAACCGCTAATTTTACCAAACAAAATTTAAGAGAGAATAATTGTTATACATATAAAAGTTTTATACTACGAATGCATCACAATGATTGATATTCGTTACTTTAAATATAATTAAAATAAAAGTAAAAAATAATTTAAAATCTGACGGTAAAAATTGACAATGTAATTTTTTTTAAAATTGTTGGTGTATTTTAATTAAATTCAAAATATAAATTGGTATGTATTTTTTTTTTACTTTTTTTACACGGACTACATCTCGATCATCAAATTTTTATTAATATTTAATTTTTATTTTAAACATATATAAAATAATATTTATAAATTATGGTAATACTTTAATTATATAAAAAAAATTACACTAGAATGCGTAAGAATTAATCTTTTACTTTAAAGAATATATATTTAAGCTTCAACCCTTTGTTTATATATATATATATATATATATATATATATATATATATATATATATATATATATATATATATATATATATATATATATATATATACATATATATATATATATATATATATATATATATATATATATATATATATATATATATATATATATATATATATATATATATTTGAACTACATTAATTATTCTCATATTATTATAAATTTTAATTTCTATTAAAAATGAAAAAGGTCAACCTTTAGATATGATTTGAAGTAGATATTAAACATATGACTAGAGCCATGTTAAGAAATGGAAAGTTTCCCTTTTAAATAATCGCTTTTCCATTATTTATTATTTCTTAAGTGAGCCTTAGTTTTATAATATACTACATGTTCGTATATGCTCGGAACATCGTGTACCTTCATAAATCATATTGGAGTATTGAGGGATAAGATCCAGAGACAAGAGACGTGGAGACAAGATGTGTAGCACGTTAAATACGTAACATGTGTTAAGGTCATATAAAAAGCAAGAACACTAAAAACGCTAACTTTCTAATATTCACTTTAATAATCATTTTCGAAATCTCATACTCCAGAATAGCATGTTCTATGAGTGCTATAATTGAAATAAAATCTAGTTCAAAAATATTTCTGTCACATTAAATATTACTAAAGTCAAGTAGTACTAAATTAGTATCTCATTAAGATCTGTCTAATTCAATCGATGAGAAGGAGGAAGCAGAATTTTTATCAAAAAGATATAAAAATGAGAGAAATTTTTATTTTATGTATATATATATATATATATATATATATATATATATATATATATATATATATATATATATATATATATATATATATATATATATATATAGGCGGAGCCAGGACCCTCGTTCAGGGGGTGCAAACCTTTAAAATTTAATTAATAATTATAATATTATATATTCAAAAAATTACATCGTACTCAAAGAAATTACATATTCTCTATAATTGTCCTCTATGCGGTCTCAAGTTTTGAAACCGTTGAATAATCAACTCATTATCAACTTTAGAGAACACATCTTTCTCAATATAAGTTACAAGACAATTGTTCATCCACTCATCTCCTATTCGGTTACGCAATCTAGTCTTCAAAATCTTCATAGCAGAAAAGGATTGTTCAACAGTTGCTGTGGCGACAGGTAAAATCAATGCTAACTTCAAAAGCTTATAAAGTAATGGATAAACAATATGCCTTTTAGTTGCAACCAACTTTTTCGAAAGATCACTTATTCCTTTCAAAGATGCAAATTCAGCACTCGTACGCATATCAATTATGTAAGTCTCAAGTTGATTATCAAGCATCACCAAACTAGTCGGACAAAATTCACTTGGATAAAACTTTGCAAATTCCATCAATTTTGCCTTGTCAAAAGTAGAGAACAAGTTACTTGGACACAAACAAACCATACAAATGAGCAATCGACTATTTGTCTCATTAAAACGATTGTTAAGTTCTTGAAGCTGCATGTCCACAACAGTATAAAATAATTCAATGCGATAGTGATTCCTTATTGTGATAGAATGAGAATCACTTCCGCGCTTTGATTTACCACTAAAGAATATATCATCCATATTCGGAATGTCAATATCATGTTCAATGCAAAATAAACATACCTCTTCCAATAAAGGTTCCCACCCATCATCTCTAAGATTTTGTAATCTTTTCTTTGTGATGTTAACCAAGTTCATGGCACTGATGATGCCTTGATCTTTCTTTTGCAATGCTTGAGACAACTCATTTGAAGTACCTAAGACATTTTTCATCAAATGCAAAGTGAGTGCAAAATTAAAATTATCCATTAAAAGTAAAAGACCATTTGCTTCGCCTCTTGCATCTTTAGCGGATACATCATCTCTCAAAGTTTCAAGAACACTTGTAACAGAACTATACATCAATATCAAATTCACCAAAGTGGCATAGTGAGAACTCCAACGAGTATCAGCAGGTCGCTTGAGGCTAGTTTCTTGATTCAAACCTTTTCCACTAACAATTTCTCCATTTTCCAAAGCATCTCGAACCTTCATCATTTGTCCTTCATGTAGCATGTCATTCCTTTTGCAAGATCCCTCAACAACATTTAATAAAGTGGATATTAAGCTAAAAAGAGAGCAAACTTGAAGGTGATCTTTAGCAATAGCAACTAATGTAAGTTGCAATTGATGAACAAAACAATGTACATAAAATGCACATGGACTTTCCTTTAATATCAAACTCTTAAGACCAAAAATCTTTCCTTGCATGTTACTCGCACCATCATAACCTTGTCCTCGAATTCTAGAAGTAGTAAGTCCATGTTTGCATAACAATTCATCTATGGCCATTTTCAATGACAAGGATGTTGTAGTTTTAACATGAGCAATACCCAAAAACCGTTCAACAATAATTCCATCTTTGTTAACATAACGCAAAACAACAGCCATTTGCTCCTTATCAGATATATCCCTGGATTCATCAACAAGAATAGAAAACAATTCATCTCCAAGGTCATTAATAATTGCTTTGGTAGTTTCCAAAGCCGCCGCTTTAATGATATCTCTTTGAATTGATGGAGAAGTCATTTTTAGATTTTTTGGAGCATTTTCTAATACAACTCGTCTCACTTTCTTTTTTTTGTCAGCATACCATCTAAGCATTTCAAGGAAGTTTCCTTGATTATAAGATTCTATTGATTCATCGTGACCGCGAAAAGCCAACCCTTGCTTCAATAGATAGCGAAGACAATCAAGTGATGCTGTCAACCGCCTTCGATACAAGTCACGAGTTTGTTTAGATTGTTTAGATATCACAACTTCAATATGTTGATTTTGATTCATCAAATCTTCACATTTCTTCCAAGCAATGTTATGAGCACAATTAGGGCCTCCAACATGTGATGCAAGTTTAGCTTTTTTATTCCAACTTGTGAATCCCTCTGTTACAAATGTATCACCACCCGATTGCTTTCCAAAATCGGGTCTAAAAAGATAACAACATAAACAAAATGCGGCATCTTTATCTATACTATACTCTAACCAATTTCCAAATTCGTTAAACCATGGGGAACAAAATCTTCTCATTAAATTTCCAATTCTTCTTTGGGGAAAATTGTGTTGAGTAGGTTGACATGGTTCTCTTTGTAAATATGTTCGACGTATTATCTCTTGATTATTCGGATGATATGCTGACATTTTAGGACGTTTTCCAGGATCCGACGGCAACTCTTCCAAATTACACGCAATATATTGCTGCTGAGAAATTGAGTCTTGTTCTTCTGATCGTAATTTTCTTTTATAAAACTTCTCCATAATCTTCTGCCAAAAATAAAACAACTAAAATATAAGGCAAAATAATTCTAAACATTAACAGAATGGTATTAATACTAACAATCACTAACAAACACTAATATTATGTAACTAATATAATATAACTAAAGACTAAATAAACAAACTATAATTTTTTCCAAATTGATTCCTAGATAATATCAAACATTATATTAGACAGAGAGCAAACATGTTCAATTTATGCTATAAAACAAACCAGGTTCTTTAAATACTATAAACATGTTCAATTTATCATATACAGCTTAATTTTTAAATATTATATAGCTTCTTTAATAGCTTTTTGATAAAGACAACCAAACATTTCTCTCTAAATGTGTACCAACAATCATTTCAAGTCTCCAACAGGTTCAATTTATCCTATAAAATAAATCAATTTTATCACATTTAACATGTTGAGACTTGAAAGTATCGAAAATAATTTAGACAGAGAGCAAACCCAAAAACTCAGAGAGCAAACCCAAAAACTCAGTAGTAGTAAAAATAAATTACAACAATGGAAAAAGTTGTTCCCCAAATGAAAAAATTAGCAAAATTGTTCCAAACATAATCTGAAATCTTATAAATGTGGTAGATTCAAAAAAGGGAAAAGAAAATTTTACAAAACCCTAAAATAAAATTTTAAAATTGATTATCTTAATAGATGTTTAAATGATGTTGAATGCTTGATTAGAGAGTAGGAAGATGAGAGTTAAGTCGTGGTGGTGGTGCGGTGGCGCCGCTGCTTCCGATGAGTAAGAGAAGAGAAGGAGAAGTTTTCACGTTTTTGGGATGAGAGACTTAGAGAGAGAAAGAAGTGAAAATTATTAAATGAAATAAATAAATTTAATTTAGATCATTTGAGTGAGTCAAGGGTGCAAAAGTTTTTTTTCAGGGGGTTCAAAATATAAAAGTAATAGGAATATTAGTGCAATTAATTTTTAAACCAGGGGGTTCAATTGAACCCCCTCATTATACACTGCCTCCGCCTCTATATATATATATATATATATATATATATATATATATATATATATATATATATATATATATATATATATATATATATATATATATATATATATATATATATATATATATATATATATATATATATATATATATATATATATATATATATATATATATATATATATATATATATATATATATATATATATATATATATATTTTGATTCAAAATATGAGTTTTGGTATTAACAAATTCAGGGGGAGCTGGTTAACTTTTCTGAATTTGAGTTCTAATGGTGAATGTCCTGTATAAATTGTTCTATCAAAATACATGATTTTGTCATCATTAAAAAGCGGATATTGTAAGAATAAGATTGGTTCTGCATCTACCCTTAAGTTTTGATGATAACTTTACATGTTATCTTAAAGAACAATTGTGTACTCTAATGGTTTTTGTTTAGTGTGTAGCTTTTGCTAAACAGGTTCTGACTCTGGTAAGAAGGCGTGTGATGTCATCGGATTCTGAACTCAACACTCTGAAAGAGTACCTATGTGTGTTACAAAGAAAATCAAGATTCTGGAATGCTACTTCTGCAAAGGTTATAAGGAACACTAGTACGAGAGCTTCTGATCGGACTTTAGAAAGGAGGCTTTGGAGGCCTTCTAAAGGTTTGTTTCTGTGTCGCATGTTCTGAAGATGATGAAGACAAGGTTCTTCTAAACAAGTTCTGAAGATCTGAAGACATCTCTTCTTAAGACCAACTGCTGAAGACTCTGAAGACAAGGTTCTGCTGAACATGTTCTGAAGACTTAAAGACTTAGGCTCTAAAGATTCAAGTTCTAATGTTTCTACATCATGCTTCAATCAACATACATTCAGAAGCATCTGATGACTTAGAAAATCAAGAACGGTATGCGTGTGATGGTGAGCATAAAAGTACTAACGTTAATTGTGACATCTACTCTTATTGGGTGGCGTAAGGACAATTATAGCTGTACTTGTTATCTACCATTCCCACCATGACCGTTGGGGACTTTATAGTTGTACTTTGTATTTCATATTCTACCCTCAAACAGATCTATCCTTCTCTATAAAGGAAGCCATTGGAAGAATTTAAAATCAACAAATTAGTTCTACAAAACTACACCAAAGCATTGCAAAAACTCTGTTAGAGAAAATATTTGTATAGTTTTGTATTTTTAGCAAGGATCTTTTGTTCGTATCTTGCTTTCAACACTTTTGTGTTGTTGTACTTAAACATTGCGTAATCATCTTATTAGAAGCAAATTTGTAATACACATCTTTGTAAATCAACATTGGTTGATAGATACCTTGGGGGACTAACTGCTAGTCAGAATTCTCAAGAAGACTTTGGCTACGGTCATTGTGGTTTCATGATAAGGATCAACTGAACTTGTTGGAGTTGTCAATCAACAAGGTTGATCGGGCTTATTATGGTTGATTCCTTGGGGGACTAGTGTTAGTCAGAATTCTCAAGAAGACATTGGTTGCATTCATTGTGGTTATCTGTAATTGGTTTGATTATAGTGAATTAAGTCCTTATTGAGAAGGCAAAATTACCTTCGTGGATGGACTGGAGTAACTTCATTAACAGTGAACCAGGATAAAAGTAATTGTGTTCATCTATTTTTATTTACCTATTAACCTTGTGTTTTAATTTACGAAAAGATTATATTTGGTGCAACCCAATTCAAACTCCCCTTTTTTATGTTTCTCGCACCTTCAATTGACATCAGAGCTCCAGTTCTAGTTTCATACACTTAACTGTGTCAGATAAAGATTTAGACGAGTTTTATAAACACTATGGTTAATTCTACACCACAACCACCTGCTCCAGTTTCAAATGAAAGTTGCAATTCTAAACCTCTCATCTTTAATGGTGAAAAGTTTAAATATTGGAAATATAGACTAGAATGTTTCTTTCAAGGTCATGATGTTGATCTTTAGGATATGGTAGTTGATGGCTATATCTCTCCCATAGATAGAAATGGAAAGCATCTTGTAAGGAGAGCTATGACTTATCAACAAATGAAAGATTATAATAATCATCATAAAACAAGAATCATCTTGTTGAATGCTATTTCTTATATCGAGTATCAGAACATCACAAATAGAGACTTAGCTAAGTCTATATTTTATTCTCTTAAAATGACTCATGAAGGAAATGATCAAGTCAAAGAGACCAAAGCTTTGGCCTTGATTTAGAAATACGAAGCCTTCAAGATGGAAGATGATGAAACAGTCGAGACCATATTCTTAAGGTTTCAAACCTTAGTTGCACGACTGAGAGTTCTGAACAAAGGGTATTCAACGTCAGATCACGTGAAGAAAATTCTCAGAAGCTTTCCATCCAAATGGAGGCATATGGTAATTGCACTCAAGCTTGCAAAGGATCTGAACAACACTTTCCTAGAAGAACTAGTAAGTTCTTTGAGCAGTCATGAGATTGAGCTAGAACATGATGAATCTCAGAAGAGAGGAAAATTTGTTACGCTCAAATTCGTTAGAAGATATGAGATATCCAAAGCTCTTCAAGATGAAGATATCGAGGATTCAGAAGAAGATTTTGATGAATTTCAAGATAATTTGTCTCTGTTGTCCAGAAGGGTTAACCGTCTCTAGAAGAGAAACCAAGGCAACAAGTTCAGAGGTAATAGAAAGACTCACGGTCGCTTCAAGTCTACTTCTGGTCAGAGGAGGTCTAGTGGCAAAGAAGTCATTTGTTACGAATGAAACGAGCCAAGACACCTCAAATACGAATATCCGGAACTCCAGAAGGACAAGCCCAAGAAGAAAGCTCTCAAGATTGGTACTTTGATAATAGATGCTCTAGACATATGGTAATGGCTCAAATGTTATTGGTGGATATCATATCTTAGCCCACAGGTTATGTCAGATTTGGTGATGGATCTAAAGGTGAAATTAAAGGAGTTGGAAAATTAGTATGTGTTGGATCTCCTAACCTAGAAGATGTTCTTCTTGTGAAAGGAATAACTACTATTCTTATTAGAATTAGTCCGTTGTGGACCAAGGAATGTTAGCCAATTTCTCAAAGTCAGAATGTTTAGTCAAAGATGAGAAGGATGATATTCTGATGAAGGGTATTAGGTCTAAAGACAACTGTTATATGTGGGAACCTCACATAACTGCTTATTCTTCCACATGTTCAATAACCAAGGAGGATGAAGTGAATTTTTGGCACCAGAAGCTTGGACACCTTCATCTCAGAAGAATGAAGGAAGTCATATATGAAGGAGCTATTAAATGAATTCTAGAACTCAAGAATTAGGAAAGGAAAGTCTGTGGTGAGTGTGATATTAGGAAGAAAACTGAGATGTCAAACCTAATTGCAACATCAGACCACTTCCAAAGTGCTGGAACTTCTTCATATGAATTTAATGGGACTAATGTAGATAGAGAGCTTGGGTGGAAAGAGGTATGTCTATGTGGTTATAGATTATTTTTCGGGGTTTACATGGGTGAACTTTCATAAAGAAAAATCAGACACCTTTGAAGACTTCAAAGATCTATGTCAAAATATTCAAAAGAAGAAAAATAGTGTGATTGTTAAGGTTAGGAGTGACCATGACAAAGAGTTTGAGAATGCAAAATTCTCTGAATTTTGTGTTTCTAAAGATATCACTCATGAATTTTCCTTGTCCATCACTTCTCAGCAAGATGAAATTGTTAAGCAAAAGACTAGGGCTATACAAGAATCAGCTAAAGCCATGCTTCATGCTAAGAAATTTCCATTGCAGCTTTGGAATAAGGCTATGAATATTGCATGCTATATTCATAATAGAATCTCGGGGAATGGTTTGGGTGAATCCGAACTAATGCATCACCCGCTCGGGCATATAAGCATCCGTCTTGCGAATCCCGCATGTCAACCAACCCGTAAACAATGCAACCTCATCAAATGGTATCGTCACGGGGTGGTCGACGTATGCACTAGCCAGTCAATGTACACCCGGAACAGCTCTATTGCCTGGTTCCCTTAGAGCGGGTCGTATGTGCAGGCACGCGACTTATCTTCAGTATAACCCATAGCAAGTGACCAATCCGAGATGTGGGAGAAGTGCTACATGATCCATCTCTAAAATAGGAAAATTAAATAGTTAGTTCCGAAATCAAAATAATTAACAAAGGCCACAAAGACAAAGAAGTTATATCGTCATGAGTGACATGCTGCTGGTCATCTACTTCATATTCACTTAATTCCTTTATCCAACTTTGTATACAAGTAAACCCTGCAAGCAGCCCCCCAGTTCTACTGGTGGATCGTCTCAAAATCATCAAAATACCGCAGGTACATGATATTAGTGTAAGTGGCACTAGTGTCCCCAAAAAATATGTGTGCCAACAGTATACAAAAGGTATGCTCTCATAGCAAACCTCCTATGAATTGTAACCTGCTCAGGATCACCATCAGCCTCTCGTGCACACCTTATCTTATTCGTGAACACCTTACCCAGATAACTATACCTGACGTGGCAACCACTGGTTTTATCAATCTCTCTCAAGGCACTCTGAGGGGTAACTCTCAACTTCTCAACCAACATATCCAACGCCTCCTCTTTATCAATCCTATAATGATCCAAAAATGTCCCTATAATCGGAAGATGGAGCAGACACGCGACGTCGTTGAGTGTAATCGTCATCTCACCATGTGGTAGATGAAACAACAATGTCTCATGGTGCCACCTCTCAACGAAAGCGTTGATCATACCCCGGCTGACCATGCTGTATCAACAATGGGCCAAATCCTTCAACCATGTAAGCTATAAAAGCTCATCAAACCATGGCTCAATAGAGGGTACGAGTCTACTGATTTTCTGGCTATGGTTAATGACCTTGAGCTTATCACATTCTTGCATAAATATTTTGACGAATTTAATCAACAAACCAAAATTCAAAATTCATAATAAAATTCATAACCAAAATGTAATAGAAATCAAAATTAAAAATTCATACCTGTCTATCCCAGATATATCTAGCAACATAGTCATGGTAAAGAGGGAGAAGAGATATCCAAAAGCTTGAGCTGCCTCAGGTGTCGTCTGAGGTTGAGGTTGTGATGGAGGTTGTGGCTGGGCATCTAGTGTCGCCTGAGAACCGGAAGTCTCTCCCGCCTCAAATGCACTCAGTCGAGTAGTGCGTCTGCGGGAGGATGGGGCGGAGACGGATAAATTGAGGAACCCCGCCTGTTGTGGGAGGACGACGTGACGACGTAGTAGGAGTAGAAGCAGGAACACCAAAGGCTAAAGTTGTATGAGATGCATCCGGTACGGCCTGTCCAGAAGCCGGAGGAGGCTGAGTTGTCTGAATCCTCTCTCTCTGCACAGAAGCATGTTGTGCAACCCTGCCGAGCCTTAATCGAGATGATCTCTCAGTCATTGCTCTTGTAGAAGTACGAAAAAATGTTAACTTAAGGACCAATGTTAAAAACAAACTTGAAAACAGATACTGATAAAAATCAGAAATGCACTTGCGATTTTGTTCTTGCTAAAATTGGAAATGCATTTTAGGTTCCTGCTGCGATTACAGAAATATGTTAGTGGCTTCCTTGCCCCCTAAATGAGCTCACAAAAAATCCATTGATCATGAAAATGAAATTGCCAACACCTTTCTAATGATTCCTAATAGTAATAACAAACTACAAAAAGCTCAATTTCTAACCTAAATCACACATTTAAGTGGATTTTACATAAACTCTAAAAAGTTCAAAAACAACTTAGTTGGTTGATTATGGTTGATTTTCCTTGATTGATTGTGGTTGGATGCTTGAGAGACTGATGCTTGATGATTTCTAACAACTTGGATTGCAAATGTGGTTGATTTGGTGAAAATGAGATTGAGAGAGTTTTGGTGTGTTTTGTTTTGAAACTGATATTGTAATGGGAGGGAAAGAGGCAGCGAGCCTTTTAGTTAGTCCACAAACCAGAGATATATTTACGGTTCTAAACTGTAGTTATATTTCCGGTTAGTACCCAACTCTTCTAACGTAATTCATGTCTAATATGGTGCGAATCGAAAATATATTTTTAGATTTTTAAAAATACTTTTATAATTTCGCGTGATTAGGGATGGCAACGGGTCGGGTACGGGTTTCACACTACCCAAACCCGCACCTGAAATATCGGGTGACACCCAAACCCAAACCCAAAGGCTATTCGGGTGGAAAAGTAACACCCACGCCCACACCCGTTGGGTTCGGGTTTTTTCGCCCAAACCCGAACCTGTAACAAAATACATAAAATATATTTTTCCTACAATTTTCTTACAACTTTTCACAATATATATATATATATATATATATATATATATATATATATAAAATATATATATATAATATATTTATATATATATAATATATTTATAAATATATATATATATATATATAAGCGGGTGTGATTTCGGGTTACGGGTGTGGGTTTTAGGCTACCCAAACCCGCACCCGAAATATCGGGTGGCACCCAAACTCAAATTCAGTCAATTCGGGTTTTCACCCGTTGACTCGGGTTCGGTGCGGATGGACCCCGCAGATTTAGGTCTGTCTGCCATCCCTACGCATGATGCGCTAGAAAAGAATGAGGTAGAATAAGAAATAGCCTAAAGTGGATACATAGTTGTGATAATCTGATTAAAAAGAAGAACTTTTAATTTTTTGTTTATGAGGCAAATGTAAACGTTGTAATTTATATATAAGTTTTATACTTATAAAAATAATATGACTTTTAATCAACTTTGTTAATTAAATTTTTGAAACAATAGTTCAGTCACTTAAATTTTTTTCAAAAATAAACAATTTAGTAATTTTCTCAAATTTTGCATTATAATATAAAAGTTTTATGTTTAATTTGACTAATCAAAATTCAAGAGGAGTTGAATAAAATGATAATAATCTCTTTCAACTAAGTTATATATATATATATATATATATATATATATATATTCAATTTTAAAAATATAATAATATTAAATTTTTTTAATAAGAATGTTATAGGCAAGTCCGCCAAGTAAAATAGACATAAAATTATGTCCGTCCCACCGAAATAGCGGGTTGGCAGGCGACTGACTTGCCCGCCTATTTTTTATTTATATTTTTTTCATTTAATAGACTTTTTTTTACCTTTTAATTAAAATTTTCACTTATTTTTAAAACAATTTTTTACAAAAGTATCTTTTAAACAAATTTTATTTAAAAAATTAATATATATATATATATATATATATATATATATATATATATATATATATATATAAAATAAAACCATCAAAAATTAAAAGGTATATATTGTTGGGGCGGGTTTTAGTGGGCGACGGACCCAAAATCCCAATTCAACTTGTCAATTTTTGACGAATACGCTACGGACCCGTCACGACTCAATTTGTCACCCCTATAGAAGAGTTTGATAAGCTACCGCCTGCAGAAAATATTTAATTCTTACTAATAAAACAACTTTCACTAATATATGTATGTCTTTATTTAGTTATTCGTTAATGAAAAATATTTTTGATTGACAGATTGAATTAATTGATTTTTTTATTTAATGAATTAAATTTCTATTTTATAAATTTAAGTGACGAGATTGACCACAATGACTTATCCACAAAAAAAAATTTGAATAAACAAATTATTGAAGTGACATTTAGAAAAAGAAAAATATTAGCACGTGCTTATAAGATAAATAGTTAAATACAGATGTTTTTAGGCATATGTGATAAATACAGACTGAATAGCTATATAGACTCATTAGGAAACTTGGTCAACGGTCAACCTATATCCTTTACTTATTTTTCAAATTCTACTCGAAGATCTGTGCGGTTACACGTGTAAGTTTTTACATAATAATTATAAATACTGTCAAAACCCCTGCTTCGCACTACTATATTAGAAATAATATATATATATATATATATATATATATATATATATATATATATATATATATATATATATATATATATATATATATATAAAATTTTTTATTTAGATATAAAATTATCTCCATTCAGGTTATATTAACAATTATATTATTAATATTTTAATGCAAAAGACTATAAATTAATTTTTTTTCTTTTTAGTTAATAATATGGAGATTAAATAACACATGTTTATGTTATAACTACTTACGTAGTCAAAAATATGTAGACCTTTACTTGTAAGAAATCGTAAAATTTATCTTATAAATTTATAAGATAATAGTATGGATTTTGTGCCTTGGCAAGTTCGGAACTGATAGGTCAACTGTGTTAATATCTTTAATAGTATAAATTTTTTGGCTTCTCATATTTTGAGAGAAGAGAATAGTTGTGTGGATTCTATGGTAAATATGGGACAAATGGTATCGGAATACACTAACTATAATTGCATCCCTATTTTCTTGCGGGTAGATTTTGTAAAGAATAGGCTTGGTCTTCCTTTTTTTTAGGTTCACTTCTTCTTGAGAAGATTTTGTTATTATTTTTAGAGACAATATAAATTTATTTTAAAAAATTAATTAAAAATTTATTTTATCGAGATTACAAAAAATTTATAAAGAAATAATTTTAATAATAATTATTATTCTAATTTAAATGGTTATCTAATTATTAATCGAAAACAAATATAAATTATAGAAACATCTAAACTATAATAACAAAAATTATATAAATGGACATGTTATTTTGTTATAATAATTAAAAAATATACAGACTTAAGATATAATTATCATCATCTAAATTTATGTAATAAAAATTAAATATTCAAATGACTTACCTATTATTATAATATCTTAATAGTTTCGATCCTAACACAATCACGTGAAAGAACATCACGCAAAGAAAACTTCAAAATTAGATATTCTAATAACATAACTATATTCAGCTATAAATTCTAAATTAGAATACTCCAAAGACTTATTACAGGCTTATTATTTTCAGAATGTTATGTGTTTAACCCCCACTAAATCAGAATTCTTCAAACACATTTTTAGCACGTAAAGTTTCTCAATATTACCTTAAGGAACATATGCACGATCAACTTTTAGATTGAGGTTAAAAGTATTATTAGTTTAATAATTTATACGTTAAAGGTAAATGAAAGAACAAATGGAACAATAGTAACAAATAATTTACAATAGAATAGTAACAAATAGAACAATAGTAACCATAACAATATGGTTAATAAAGATATTAGGGATAAAGATATATCTATTTATTTGAACAATTATTAAAAAATTACATCAATAAAAACATTCATAAGTGACCAATCTGCAGACTTTTCAAGCAGCAATGATCAAACACAAATTTATCATCTTCTCCAGATTCAAATAGAAAAAATAATATCAATAAAAAAGAGATATTAAATACTTCTAATAGAATAACTCAGTCTCTATTATGCCACACAAACTAAATGCAAGACATATATGTAAAGGGAAACAAAAACCATTATAAAAAAAAAATCACCATCAAAGATTTGTTTTGTAGAAAATGATGATAAACCTTGTTCACATATTTACATACACAATGATTTGGATATGAATAGAAAAATAACAAATAATAAAAATAATAACGTATTAATTAAATATAATATAATATAATAAATGAGTGAATGATCCTAATTAAACAGTTACAGAATTGAATTGAAAAAATAACGTTCAAATAGTTATGAAATATTTATAAAAACAAATTGTTATTTTTATATTAAAATATATTGCAAACTAATGTCTTAATATATGATATGATAAATTTGAGTTAAATAAATATATTATTTGAATAGAAACATGTTACTATTTAATTATATTTATAAAAATATCAATTTTATATAATATAATAAATGTATGAATAACAATAGCAGTTACAGAATTGAATTGAAAAAAAAAACGTTTAAATAGTTATGAAATATTTATAAAAACAAATTGTTATTTTTTTATATTAAAATATATTGCAAACTAATGTATTAATATATGATATGATAAATTTGAGTTAAATAAAGATATTATTTGAATAGAAACATGTAACTATTTTATTATATTTATAAAAATATCAAATTTATATAATATAATAAATGAGTGAATGATTCTAAATAAATAATAGCAGTTACAGAATTGAATTGAAGAAAAAAATGTTCAAATAGTTATGAAATATTTATAAAAACAAATTTTTATTTCTTTTCTATTAAAGAATATTGCAAACTAATGTCTTAATATAAGATATGATAAATTTAAGTAAAATAAATATATTATTTGAATAGAAACATGTAACTATTTACCAATCGTTAGTTGGTCCAGTGGTGATTGGCGCTGGACTTGGTAGGGAGAACCACGGTTCGATCCCCCGCAACTGCGATCGGGAGGGGGCTTGACCCACTTGATGCCAGAGCTGTTCCCCCGAACCGGACTAAACCGGTGGTTATAAACCAAAAAAAAAAAAAAAAAACATGTAACTATTTTATTATACTTATAAAAATGTCAAATTTATATGAAAAACAAAATGAGAAAATATCCATCTTAATGTATAGTTTACTTTCTAATTAAAATGATATAGTCAAATATTTAGTTTTAATTAATTAATGTGACTACAAAAAATTAAATAAGTGAATTAAAGACATTTCTTATTATAACTTATTAATAAATATTTATATAAATACAATAATTAAATGAATGGTAATCAAACAATAGCAGTTACAGAATTGAAATGAAAGAAAAAAAATAATCAAATATTTATGTGATATATTTCTATATTTATTAAATTAAATTAATATTTTATGATATTTTATCTACTTGAGTATTTTAGTTTTCACTATCCTTACTATTTATTATCTATATTTTCTATTGATTTCAATTTATTAATTAATTTTGGGCATCACTATTTATTCATTATTATCAATATAAAATATATTTAAAAATATTTTTATTAATTTAATCACAAAATAAATTCAATAAAACATATTACTTAAGTAATTTATTTATATAGTATATCTGTCGTTAATTGAGTAAACGTTATTAAATATTTGTCTAGATTATATTTTACAAAACTATTAAGATAAAATAATTTAAAAAATAATTATTTTCTATTATTTTTATTATTAGTATTAGTGGAAAAATACTTTATTATATTATTTTAATTATAATTACTGTATTTATTATTATCATGATAATATTATTTATTCGTAAGGTAGTGTCAATAAGCGTTACTTTTTAATCAATTATATATATATATATATATATATATATATATATATATATATATGTATATATATATATAATTAATAATAATTAAAATATTTTTTAAATATATTTTGAATACCACAATTTATATTAAAATATTATTTATGTATATTTAGTTTTACTCAATTTTAAATTATTATTTATTTGTATTATTTATTACTATGGCTCAATATTATTATTGTATATTTATTTTTCATCAATTATTAAATAATATTTTTATTATTACTATTATTTTAATTATTAATATTGTGTAAATTATTAAATAGTATTAATTGTTACTTATTATTTACATTATTAAGGTTAATATTATTATTATATTTATAACTATTACTTATTCTATTATTATTATAATTATTATTTATTTTAATTTTGAGTTTGTATAATTAGGGTGTGTATTTAGAATTATTTCCAAATGACATGTGGCAATTATTGTTATGAAGATGACATGTGGCTAGGGTTGCCATCATGACTTCTTTACATTTATATTAAGTAGATTTTTATTATTAATATTTCATCAATTATTAAATAATATTTTTATTATTACTATTATTTTTATTATTAATATTGTGTAAATTATTAAATAGTATTAATTGTTACTTGTTATTTACATTATTAAGGTTAATATTATTATTATTATATTTATAATTATTACTTATTCTATTATTGTTATAATTATTATTTATTTTAATTTTGAGTTTGTATAATTAGGGTGTGTATTTAGGATTATTTCCAAATGACATGTGGCAATTATTGTTATGAAGATGACATGTGGCTAGGGTTGCCATCATGACTTCTTTACATTTATATTAAGTAGATTACTTATAACTATAAATATGTACGAATATTTTGTTGAATAAAATAAAAAAAATATGTATTGTGATGATAGTGACCCATGAAAATAGTGAGTTTCAGTGATTAAATTAACGTTAGTAAATGTTACATCAAGTCTAGTACCTAAGGATTTGCTGCAAAATTTATAAGTTTTCAAATACAGAGTTGGTAAAAATTTAAAACTTAAAACTCTAGCATCTTTTATAAGTTAAAGGTTATAAATGTATTGTGGTACTAGTGAGGACCCGTGAAAATAGTAAATTTCGGTGACTAAATTCACAAGAGTTGATAAAATTTACAAATATCATTCTCATGTAAATTTATTTGATACCGTAAAAATTATATTTAAATTTACATGTAAATTTAAAATGAATTATTTAATTAAAAATAAACAATGATCATATAAACTCAATTATAATAAATAATTAAACAAAAAGTGTAAAAAAAATATTGGTGAAATGAAGAAAAAAAAGAAATTTTGACATGTAAAAAATAAAATTTTACATCTCAATAAAAATAATTTTTAATTTAAATAAAAAATATAGCATTGATAATGACTTATGAACGGGTATATTCTCAATAATCTAGTATGTTTGCATAATGTGGTGCATTGTTTGATTTGTAATTAACCTAATATTTAATTACAGTTCAATCAATTTAATTACTAATGAGATTTTCATAGCCATACCAAAAAGAACATAGATGACTTGGTCTGCATTAAGAAAAAGCAATGAAATTTGTCCATTATTATCTTTTTTATTATTGCCTTAAAGAGAACTGATATATAATGTTTTATTGTCTTCTAGTTAGAGAGATATTCAAGGAGCCTTACAGCCATTATTCAAGTCAATAAGTTTTTTTTATTACAATGCTATTAATAAACTCGTGTATTAAAAATTGGTCTTGTAAATAATAAATTTGACGACATAAATATATAATCAAATAACCATATAACTTGTAATAGTATGAATATATAAACTCGGGCATAAGAGGTTCAGGGTCGTCTTTGAGGGCATGCAAGACCGACTACTGCACATGACTTCAAATTTTGTATGATTAAACTATAACTAAATAGGGTCTCATAAATATTTGTCACTATTAAAATGGGATTAAATATAGTCTCTAATTATTTTGTCATGGTTGAACCATGACTAACCTACACAAAACCTCCAAAAATTAAGACGGCCTTGTATAAGGCAATAAAAGATGTTCATATAATGAAAGAGTCTAGTGTAATAATCAGGAAGTAAAAGTTTCAACATTCATTGAATATCATAAGTAACAACGGCTTAGTAGTTTTTAGATTGAAATTCAATTAATTATGAGTCATACCAAGAAGATAATGAGAACACAAAAACTTGTGAACAATTGATGAGAGGTGAAGGTTAATATGGTGAACTAAATTTATTGGTCTATCATGGTGAACTAGAAATGACTTATTATTACAAGTTAAACAAGTTTTCCTTTTTAATTTATATAAAGGATCAATATTACTTTAATTACTTTCCAGTTTTTACATAAACACCTCAAAAAAAATATTATTTATTGACAAAAATAAATATTTTATTTATAAATTATAAAATATTTAATTAATAAAAAAAATTATATTAATATTATTTTTATTTTTTATTAATTAAATATTTTATAATTTATAAATAAAATATTTATTTTTGTCAATACATAATATTATTTTTTTGAGGTGTTTAAGTAAAAACTGGAAAGTAATTAAAGTAATATTGATCCCTTTATTTAAATTAAAAAGGAAAACTTGTTTAACTTGTAATAATAAGTCATTTTTAGTTCACCATGATAGACCAATAAATTTAATTCACCGTATTAACCTTCACCTATATTTTGTTTAACTATTCATTATCTCTTATTTAATTTTTTTAATCATGCATTTATCTTAACAATTTAGTCTATCGGTTGTGAACCAGCAAACAACAATCGTAGTAGTAATCTTGCTACGGATGGCTGTCTAACAGCAGTGACACACAAAATATTGATAAGAGTGATATACCTGCAACTTTTAATTTTCTAATAAGTTAAATACAAAAGAAACAAAAGTTTGTAGTAATAAAAAATTTCATAGTTAAACATGAATATAAGTACGAAAGTGACTATGTCGATACAATCATTTTTGTAAAGGCAAGAAGTCTATAGAAATATTTGCATTTATTTTTATTAACGTATTCAATAACAACTGTAGTTGACAAAGTAAAACATTATTTGTAAGAGCATCAAAGCACATAAGTATAATGAAGCATGAAACCATTAAGTGCTAACAGAAGGTTGCCTAAAACTTGTAAAGGTACTATTATGCAGGTATTGCCACCGAAATCAAAGCGCATGAAATTTCAAGGTACCAATTCTTAAATCTTGTCAAGCTTCTCATCCTTGACAACTGGGTTTGCTTAGTTATGGCACGTGCAACAGTGCGATAATCAAACTAGAAATCATGCGTGTCTGAGTAACGATGCACATCGCAGAAAAGGTTACCATATCGACACTGGAACCCTGTAAAACCAACTTGCTTATTGCAGTTAATGCAACTCTTCGAACCATCCTCAGACTTTGCATCACCACTCTCCTCTGAAGCTGAGCCAAATAAAATGGCTTGGAGATAGTTTTTGGTTCCACTGAAACGGATGGGATATCAATGTTGGCAACAACAGGTTCTTTTTCAGTTTTAGTTGTAGACCCATTTATAATACTTCCAATGGACAATGTTGCAAGCTAGGCCTTCTCATGTTTCAGCATCATGTATTTATGGCACTTGGAACAAATGTTCATAGTAGCTGAACTTCAAAAAAAAATCCACAATTGTTAATGCATAATATAGGACGTTCGGGGGGAGCTTGACATTCGTTCTTTTCATAATTCATTTTTTCAAATTTCCTGCACCAAGGAGCCAAAGATTAAATTATCACTAGTATACTTGATATAAAATGACATAAATAAGAGATGAGGTGTCAGGGGAACTCAAATCACACTACAAACACTTAACTTTGACTCAGACTCATTCGCAGTTGAAGAGGCAAACATAATAACTTAAGCCAAGAAAAAAATAAACTGAACCAACATTCAATTTCACCACTATAGGATTCCTTCAACCTCTCAAGTGCAAGGATAAGCAAATATGTATCATGTTTGTATGATAGAGGTGGAAATGGAATAGGTGAGAACTTCTTAGATTCCAACCAATGGACTGTCGTTGTATAGATAGCAACATCTTCTTCAGGAGTAATATATGGGCCATATTTCAAATAATTATGTTGGCGCTCTTGCAAACAGGGATAAATTATCAGAAGGATGTAACTTTGTGAAAATAATAATTTCTATTAGAACAATTATTCAAAAGTAGTTAGGGAAATTTTTGTTATTGAATCCCAAAAAAAATAGTGAACAAACCTGCTTTGCCTTCAGCTAAAGACGTGTCAATCTTCCAAGATTATTGCGACAAACAGTCTTATCAACAGTTGCACCTCTTCTTATACGCTTACGGTTATAATAACAAACATTTGTCCACCTTTAATTTCACATATTGAAGGATCATGTTCTTTACGGGAACAGGCAGACAAGGAACCTACACATTGCCAATGTAAGTAAATAAAAAAATAAAACCATGAACGAACCAAAGTAACAATGACTGAATTTAATTTCACCACATCAGTCAGATGGTTTACCTCTTCTAAAGGAGATTGAATTTTAGGAGGCACTTTTGAATGTTCTTTAGTGTACACTGCAACATGGCTCAGTGCAAACAAGAGAGTTTGATTATTAATGTTCAAGTCATTCTAGAAAACATAGCCAAGAAGTAATTAACAAAGTAACAAACACCCACCAGATTATTATGTCAATAAAAGTACAAATGCATAGAGGTAATTAACAAACACCCACCTTCAGCAAACAGTATAGATATACAAGTTCATTGTCAGTTGCAACAAAATGAAGTGACTTTATACGATTCTTTCTCTTCTCTTAATTGTTTTCTCTTATATGAAGTTACTTTTGCTTTCTAAACTTTTTATCTACCTACAGCCAACAGAAAGAGAGGATTATTGATTTTCCAATCAGCCATAAAACAACTTATTCACATAAGTCTCAAAACTTAAATTAACTTATTTATGGTAAACTCAAAAAAACTTATTTATATAAGTCCTAAAACAACTTGTTCACACAAGTCTCAAAACCGAAATTAACTTATTTATGGTATACTCAAAACAACTTATTCGTACCAGCCCCAAAACAGCTTATTCATATAAGCGATAACAAAAAGTAAGAAAACAAGTGGTCAAGAAAGTGAAAAACTAACAAAACAAAAGAAGCTATAATAGAAAGTGATAAACACAAATATATAACCAGGAAGACAAAGAAAGCGCTGGAAGGTGTAACACCCCTTTCTATAACCCCAAATATTATAAATATAATCAAAATATAATCAAAGTAATTAAAATGCATAAGCAAAATGGCGTCACATGTTGTTTCCATATAAATGAAAACCCAAATTAAATCATACAAACATGCACTTGATCATTTCATAACACAATTTGAAACTTCATGCTTTCATAAATTATACATATCGCACGCGGAAGAATTATAACTCAAGAATATTTCAATGAATATATCACATACTATATCCATCTACCAAACCATATAACATAAGCAACTCATATATATATATATATATATATATATATATATATATATATATATATATATATATATATATATATATATATATATATATATCATATGAATTCAACATTTGGCACCATAGCCATCAACACGTATATCCAAAACATCAAATCAAATACAACAAAATAACAATATTCAAACAGTAAAAACATGAGTTCGAAACCCCCCTGTGTTACATGATCAGAGCATCTGACTCACTACCTAATCAAAACGATAAAACCGAAAGACTCTTCGGCTAAATCCTCGTATAATCTCATTAATTGTCGGAACCTGCACGATGTCACCATGGACATCATTCAAACAGAAGGGTGAGAATTCACATCATAATGAATACATAATATATGTACAATGAATATAGCATACCATAGCATAATCATTCATCACACTTCATAATTTGAACAAGTTTCATACGTATTGCACATATCACAAATACAATTATCACACAAGCAAGTACATCAATTCAAACATTCATATATCAACAATGTGACTCGAAATGCAAATTAATGTGACTCATGCATATGGTACCATGTGAGTATCAAGCTCACCGCTCTCGATTGAAAACCAGAGCCACGCTTCAGATCCGGACAAGACCAAAGCCCTCAAGATATGAACATATAGTTCTCCGCTTCCGAATCCACAAAGGGAACAAAGCCGCCTCTACTTCCACACAAGGATCAAAGCCAACCGGAGTATCATCTCCCCATGAATGCATGTGCAACAAGACTCACAATATATGCAATTAAGATTATTACACAACCTTAATTATCCAAGCATATCACAATAATTCACACAATTCGAATTATCCACCAAAACATTGCATAACATGCATACATCATCGATAAAGCATTCACAAAACATTTATCAATCACAATGACATATTGCATACAAGACAATCAATGTCATTTTCAACAATCACCAAAAACAACATATACATTTGATAAATTTAAGCATCATGTATACATACAATTACCAAAACATATGCAATTAAGAATTATTCTTACAATCTTAACATTCTAGCATATCACCATAATTCAACATATTGAATTATCCACCAATTGTACAACATGCATTCATCATGTAAACAACATCAACAATGAATTCAAATAACATTCATCAATTTCATTCATCACAATTAACACAAGGTAAACAATTTCAATACATGTTATTCGCATATAACATCAATTCATGACATATGTATACATAAATACATGTCATTTACACAGCCACACAATGATTAAATCATCCAATGCCAAAAAAAACTAGTTCCATCATAAAGTTTATTGCATTAGCTTTCTAAAGATTCAAACGGTGTGTTAAACGGACACCCGAGTCAAAAGTTATGGCTTTTTGAAGTTTTAGAAAAATTCAGTCCAACTCAGTTGGAACGGGTTCCCCTATTTGGGGAACCGGTTCCCGCTGAACCAGAACCCAAATTTTGTCATTTTTTTCTGCTACGAGTTCCTCCATTCAAAACCCAAACATTCCAACTTTCACAACCAACTAAAAGCATTTATTTGGTGAATTATGCACATATTATAACCTCCAATCCAACACAACTCCCATCATCAATTTCACCCAACCAACATCATCAGTTCATCAATTTGGATAAAACCCCATGAAACCAAACCCTATAATCATAATCATGCATATAAGGTTTCTATCATAGTTCTATCATGGTGTATGAACATAGCAACATAGAACATGATTATTCACACAAATTTCATAGGTTCATACATAAATCCTAACATAGAAAATTATGAAATAGAGAGAGATGAGGAACCCATTGCATACATATATACCCATAATAATGAAGATTCTCCCCCTTACCTTAGGTTCAATCTTCCTCTTTCTCTTTTCTCTTTTCCCCTCTTTCTTTCTCTTTCTCTTCCATTAAGCTTTCTATGTCTTCTTTCACCAATGAGATGTTATGAGAATATCCTAATTCTCATTCTTACTATCTTATTTCACTAATGAGCTAAGTCTCTCTCTCTCTCTCTCTCTCTATCTCTCTCTCTCTCTATCTCTCTCTCTCCCTCCCTCTCTCTCTCTCTCTCCCTTATTACTATTACATCTAGTAGTTAGGCCCAATAGCTAAATAACTCATTATTCCACCAATAACTCAAATAGCCCAATTATCATATTAACACATAATTAAACAATTATCACACAAAATAATAATTAAATAAATAACTACTAATAAAATAATTATTTAAATAAATAAATAATAAAAATCGGGATGTTACAGAAAGCCTTTTTGGCGGAGTCCTTTCATCGAACTACAGTCTAAGCATCAGTCAATAATAACAAATCAACACAATAACAAATTCATAATAGAAATCAGATGAAAAAATAAGAAGAAGACGACTTACCAAAATAGCTAAATACGCCAACAAAAGAAATTTTTCGACACAACCACTACCTCCAGCCACGATTTTTTTTCATCCACCACCCTCCGACGCTAATTTTTGAAACACATTGAAATAAAAAAACTAATTGGTTCATTAAGAAGCACGTGAGATGAGAAATACGAATATGGAATTGGTTTTTTCATTGAAGGTGGTGGTGGGCATAGATATGAGGGAGAAAGAGGGTGATGAATTTGTTAGGTTTGAGGGGGGGAGAGAGGGAAGAAAGAAAATAAGAGAGAGAGAGAGAGAGAGAGGGAGAGAGAGAGAGAGAGAGAGAGAGAGAGAGAGAGAGAGAGAGAGTTGGAAAAAGTGTGGAAAGACAAGATATTTGAAATTTGAATAAAATGGGACGCTGGTAGCTTTGGTTTTTCCACTTGTACAAACTTTAAATTATAATTGGTCAAGAATTGTGTATTAGTCAATTACGAAAAAATGCATGAGGTAGTGTAAATTAATTTTGTTACGAAGGATAAATTAGAGAGTTAATACGCATGTTTTAATGATAGGTATGTAGTTGATAATTGAACTATCGGTTCAACCTTTTGTTTTATTTAGAGTAAGAATTAGGAAAAATATTAAATACTCTTAAATTTTTGTGGATATCAATTAGTTATAAGAAAAATAATTTAAAATTTAAATTTAATAAATATATAAAAATAATAAAATATAACAAAATTTAATAAAATTTAATTAGTACAAATAAGAATCACAATAACATTTAATAAAATACAATCACATTAAAATGACTATATCATCATTGAACTTCACATGTAACATTAGAGTTTTAGTTCTTGGTGAGCTTAACAATAACAACAACTAAGATCTTAGATTATACATGTGTAAAACAATTATAATTGGAATAGTAAACCTAAGTAATTAATACAATCACAAGCGATCTTCCAAATGCATGTGACATTTGGTTTACTGACTCTTAGCTGCAACTTGTAATAATCGAAGTGGGTAAGGAAATTAGGGTGACACAACTGATTCTTCAGGATTTGTCTCTAAGGAAAAATGTTTCTTTTTTCCTTATATAGAAGCTTCTTGGGTAATTGGGTCAACCCTAATTATTAAATTGAAGGCCAAAGAATAAGCCATGCTCATTTGTATACATTATGATGGTACAAATATACAAATTATGTGACAGTTTGCTAGTCCTTTTCAGGGTAACGTTTATTCTTATCATTATCTGTCAACGAAGAAACAAAATCATTCTTATAAAATTCCTTAAGGTATGCATTCAACTATATGAGACTATAACTCGTATTAATGGAATTATCACACCCAAACCTTAAATCATTACTTGTCTTTGGTCGATGACTTAGTGGTTGGAAAAATTATCTTATTTTAATGATATAAACACGTGGTAATTGGATCAAACTCTAGTCTTGACAATGGTAACTTCCTGCTTCGATAGAGGTTAAGCATGCAGTCGAAGTCTGTTTACATGCTGATCTCGAAGTCTCGTATGTTGTAGCCGAAGTACATTCAAGCATGTTGGTGTCAAAATATGCTAGGTTGTTAGTATGTCGAATTGGGCTAGTCTGTTAGCATAATTTTTTAAGTTAGCTTGTTGTTTAAGTTAGCTTAGTAGTCTATAAATAAACGGGTTCTCTCAGGTAGTCTATAACTAGCCAGGTTAGTCAGCTGTAAGTGGATTTTTAAGGTTAAGGAAGGAATCGAAGGAGTGATGTCGAAGAGATACAAGGCAATATTGGTTGCTAGGGGGTTCACTCTGAAAGAAGGAGTCAACTTTAATGGTGTGTTTCCTCATGTTATGAAGCACATGTCCATTCAAATGTTTGTTACTATAGTGGCAAAGTTTGACCTAGAACTGGAACAAATGGATGTGAATACTGCTTTGTATGGTGATCTAAATGAAACAATCCTCATAAAACAACTTAAAGGGTATGAAGAAAAAGGCAAGGAGTATTATGTGTGCAAACTGAATAGGTCTTTGTATGGCCTGAAACAATCTCCTCAACAATGGAATAGAAGATTCAACAAGTTCATGGAACACATAGGTTTCACTAGAAACCAGTTCGACCACTACGTTTACTTCAGATTTTGACTTGGAAGTTCACTTGTAATTTTGTTGCTTTGTTTGGATGATATCCTCATAGCGAGCGACGGTGACGAAGAAGCATCGAGGGTAAATGCTGAACTTGGAAAGGAGTTTGAGATGAAGGATCTTGGTACCGACCAGAATCCTTGAGATTGACATCCAGAGAGATAGAAAGTAGTCGAGATTATGCTTATCTCAAGAGACATAACTCCGGAAGATTCTTGACAAGTTTGGTATGTTGAATTTAAAGCATGTTGTGACACCAACAAATCCTCAACTCAATCTGAGTAAAACTCAAAGTCCAAGTACTGAAGCTGAAAGAGTTTATACAAATAGCATTCCATACGCTAGTATAGTATGTTCTTTGATGTATGTTATGGTATGTACGAGGCCATATATAGCCTACGGAGTGAGACTTGTAAGCAGGTGTCGCGGGGAAAAATCGTTGTCTTTTTTCGGGATGAGACACCTGATGCCTTCTTTGGGCTCGAGTGCTCAAAAAATGATTTTTCTTTTGTACGGACCAAACTTTTTATTATTTCCAAAGGAGGAAAAGGGAAAAAGCTGCAATAACCTAAAAGTGGGGGGAGAGATCTTGGGTAAGAGGGTTGGTTATACGAAGGGAAGGTATTAGCACCCAACGTATCTATAGTATTCTATAGGTTTCTTTGCTTTGTTTTTCATTCATGTTATTGAGAGGTTCTTGTGAGAAAGAGGTGGGACCTAAGGTGTTTGTTTGATTATGCTCGCAAAGATCATCGCGATCCTCTGCATACATATCCCCTAGAGGGAATCAGAGCATCTGTAGCTCGGGGTCTACGGGTGCTAAGGTTTGAATGGTTTTTTTTTTGTTTTGTTTTGCTCGCCAAGGATCGACCTTGTGCCTACGTATTCTCAAAGGGATGTTGAGAAAGTCAGAGCAATCGTAGTTCCCACTTATGCTAGTGGAAGCAAAGGATAAGAGACAAATGTCATCTAAATGTTCGATGTATCTAATCTATATCATCACATACATCTGTTTGATTTTGTTTGAAAATCTTTTCATTATAAGCCCGGGGCCATGCCACTTAGGGTGCTTAGAATGATAAAGATGTTTTTGTTGTTTAACCAGCCTTGTGGCAAAAACTTTCAATGAAGTCAGCCTTGTGACAAAAAGTTTTGATTAATCAGCCAGCCTCGTGGCAAAAGTTTCAATGAAGTCAGCCTTGTGACAAAAACTTTGATTAATCAGCCAGTATGGTGGCAAAACGGTTTGATTGATTAGCCAGCCTTGTGGCAAAAAATGTTTGATTGATTAGCCAGCCTTGTGGCAAAAAAGTTTGATAAATTAATTGTTTGTGATGATATAGAAGAGATACTCCTATCATAGAGATGATAAATGTCTAATCTCCTAGGTTTTTGATTTGGATATTGGGGATGCTTATAAGAAGCCCGTGGGTCCTTGTACGAAGCCCAAGAGGAGGCTATCCGAGGGTCCTTGCATTGTAAGCCCAAGAGGAGGCTATGGGAGGGACAATCCAGGGTCCTTGCATTATAAGCCCAAGAGGAGGCTATGGGAGGGTCACTCGTTTGTACAAAGCCCAAGGGGAGGCATGGTATAGTTGGTCTGAGCTCTTAGAGCGATTTCACCGGGAAACCATACTCTATGTCCTAACCTAAACTAGTGGAGATTCTTTGCACGAAGTCCAATAGGAGGCTATGGGGAACCTAGTGTTGTACTAAGTTGAACAAGCACACATATCACACATATGAACAAACATGAACAAGTATGAACAAACATGAACAGGTATGAACAATTATATATATGACAAAGTGTGTGTATATAATGGAGTTTATGAAGGAAATATACCTGTAAGCATGATCCATTTGCATACACGGGGCTCGGGACTCACACTCGGGGAGAGGTCCACTTGAATTTACTCAAATCTATGTAAACAGGTTTTTACAAGGGCTTGGGACTTATACCTACATGGAGGCCCATGGTATATTTTGGGAAGATTTAAAGAAAAACCTTCATTTTTGATTAGTTATTCAAAGTTAAAAATCAAATTGATCGAGATATGTACAAAACGGTGTGTGTACAATGAAATACCTAATTTCATGTACTGGAGTGGGTATGTACAAAAGAGGCTTGGGACTTATACCTACGTGGAAGCCCGTGTTTTATTTACAAAACATGGTTGATTGTTTTTTACAGACGCGAGGTTTCGCTTTTGTTTGAAGATTTGTTTGAAAAGTTTATTTGTTTTGAAGACTATATAAAAAGAAAAGAAATGGGACTTACACTCTCTAATATTCGAGAGGCCCCTGTTTTATTTTCATAAAACAGGGTGGATGGTTTTGAAAAAAAGATGTGAGATTTATTGTTTTGAAAAACAGTTTGAAAAGTATTGTTTTGAAAAAGTTTTCTGTACAAAGGAAAACTGTAAAAAGAAGGAAAAAGAGTGGGTCTTATACTCTCTAATATTCGAGAGGCCCCACTTCATTTTGAAAATCATTTGATTAGTCAAAAAGATTTAATCAAAAAGGAATGGTTTATCGTTTTTGAAAAGAATCGCGATCGCTTGTTTTAAAACGATTTGAATATGAAAGAAATCAACTTAATTAAGTTTAAAACAAGTTTTAATGCTTAATTAAGACCTAAGTGATTAGGGTTTGATCACAAAAATATTTACAAGTAATTAAGTTTGAAAAAAAATCAAATAAAACAATATTTAAAGTATTTGAAAATACCTAAAAACATGTCATTTTAAACCTAATTAAAAGTATATTAAATAAATCTTTTTTTGTGATTTTTTTTTATATTGTCAAAATATGTATATTAAATAAGAAGTGTTTAAAAAATGAAGAAAAAATAAGTTGATTTGATTGGTTAAATTAATTGTTGAAGTTTGTTAAAAAAATGAAAGAAAAATAGTGTCAAAAAATTGGTTTTGTCTTCCAAAGGGCTTGAACCCACGCCCTCTCTCTCACATGCCAAAACCTGGACCAACTGAGCCACGCTTGTGGCTTGTTAAACATACGCGTTCAATAAAATATATTTTGAAATTGATATTTGAAATTTCTGAACCAAAAAACGTGCCAAGAACACACCCCAATTTTGATTTTGAAAATTCTTGAAACTGGATTGTTTTGATCAAGTGAATAACCTATCTTGCTCGATTTTGGACGAGGAACATGATGGTACCATTTAATTTCATTTATTTTCACTCTAAGATCATTAATTCTCTGATGAACACGAAGAACCCTAATATGACAAATCTTTGTGAAATCGTGTATGATCATGATATGATGCAATTGATTGAGGGTTATTATTCAGTGATGGTGCAGAAACAAGATGGTAACTCAGTTTTTCATTTATGATGCATGTATGATAGAGTTTGAAGTTCATGAGCTCTTACCTCAAAAACGGCCAAGCTGGAGATTGAATCTTGCAAAGGAGGTGTTACAGATGCTTTGTATCAATCTGAATAGCTTCTATGATGATTATGGAAGGTGTCTGGATGCTTGGAACCATCTGAATTCATCTGGGCATGGCTATGGTACCCGACCTGCATAAGCTTCAAGAGTGAATCGAATTTGAAGATGGAGGTGTTTCAGATCATGAATGATGGTTGGGATAGTTCACATATGGTATATGGAATGTGTTTGGATGGTTAGATTGGACAGAATTGGCCTGGATTTGATTTTGGCATGATAAGGCTAGTGTTATGCATATTTGGAAAGTGAGGTAGTGATTCTGAGTTTTATGTGTTTTTGGGGTGTATGGATGGATCAGACACATCCCATATGATGTTTATGAGTTGTGGGAAGCATCACTTGGCTCAGAACTTGCAAGGGATGGAACTTGCACTTTCTCCTCTTTGAAACTCATGAAACTTGCAATTCAAGAAAGAAGAGAGAAAACCTATGATTATGAGGTTTTGGTGTGATTTGAAGAGTGTTTTGAACCTCTATTTATAGGCCATGAGTTCTGAATGCAGAGCCTTTGCAAGTTGCCCAAAGTTTGATGACTTGGCTTAAGAGATAAACTAGCATCTTTTACATTTAATGCAAAATGGTTAAAGTGACCAAACCATGGTTAAAACTCAAGCTTCTTATCTCTTTCCCTTCTGATCTCAAATCAGAAAATATCTCCTAATCATTGCATTGATGCATCATTGTTTGCATTATAAACCATATAGTATTGAAACTTAGTGAAAAATGGCTTGAAATTTCAAGTGAAAAGTTCACTAATGTCAAAATTCAAAACCATGGCTACACTCCATATTTTTTCATGCTCTTGGACATTTTGGAAAGCTCATATTACACACTTCAAAACCCTAGTTGAAAGTCTCTTCAAGACCTTTAAGGAAATGGGTGAAAAAGATCCATGAACTTTGAAGAAAATGAAGTTTTAAGTGAAATTTTCAAAAGATACCAACTTTGAAGCTCCATATCTCTTAAATGGTTGATCTTATGGAAAAAATTTATATGTGTCAAAGTTGTTTATTGGATCAAAATCTACAACTTTCATGTTGGAAGTTTTTTTCAGTTTGTAGGTGAAATTTTGAGAAATTCCCTTCCAAAGTTTGGAAAAAACCATTGAAAAACACTTAGAAATTTTTCTAAGTATGAAAAGTCAAACTTTTGACTTTTGATTCTTGATTGATTTTTCTTGATTTTCCTTGATCAAATGACTTATCATATCATATATTGATGATTCAAAACTTCAAAAGTCATGGTTGACCACAATTCCCCAAAAGTCAATGGTGATCTTGTACAGTTGACTTTTTCAGACGAATCGCGTTTCTGGAGATTTCAAATGAAACAGGTTATCCTCATCAAATGAATGGTATGAATGGATCATATTGAGGTATTAGAGGATATTGAGCCATGGTTTGAGTTGTGGCACCATGTCCTGATTAAAAAGTCAGTTGTTCAGTGAATTAGGTCAAAAACCCTAATTGTCGACCTGATGAAATTGATGACTGTGGATCTTGAATTGAGATACAATTTCCATTGTATATTGTCATAGGGATTATTTGAGGATGATTGAAACCTTTGATTGACTCCCTGGGGATTTTTAGGGTTTCCCAAATGTGATCCCTGATTTCAGTCCCTGATAGTTCAAAACCCTAATCTGAGGATTTGTCTGATCAATCTTTGTATAGGAGATGTTCTGAGCCAATGGATTAGGTCAAAATGATTCACTTGGGGCCTTGAGGTCATGTCCCAAGTCATTAGGTCAAATTCTGAGCAAAAGTCAGGAGTATGCTATCTTCAGTCAAAACCCTAATTCAGTCGATTCAAAGCTGTTGAGCTTGTTGAAATGAATCTCTGAGGACCAAATGTTGATTGTTGATGAAGGTAGTTCTTTTGAGATGAAGGGAGAACAAAACCCTAATTGATTGTTACTTGTACTGATGAGTGATTTCCTGATTAAATCCTGCTGAGTCACAAGTAGCAAACACAAGCTATGCAATTTGTTAGAGATGCAAATGATGCATATGCTATGATATGAGGTGGTATCTTAGGTCAAAAATTGGGGTATGACAGATGCCCCTATTTAAGTTTCTTCAACCTGAGACATGAAGATTGAAAATCTTCGTTTTGATAGGGTGGAAGAGACTTAAATATCAGAAGACGCGAATTTTGGACCTGAGATACCAAAATTGCGAATGATGCAAGGATATCTCTACCGAGGGGATATCAAGAACTGACTCCGCTGGGGAAAGGAGTTTGGGAAGGATGCCTCAATCCGTTTTTAGGAAGAGAATCCATTTTTGTTTTTCGGGAAAGCAAGTGTATGCTTCGCCGGGGAATGTTAGCTTTGTAAGAAAAGCTTACCTATCGACATTATCGACTATCAGCACAGGGATAGACTTGTTTAATAATGCGAAGGTGAAAGGTATGAAACTGTGTTACCGACTATCAGCATGGTGATAGACTTGACAAGGTAAAAAGAGTTTCAACGGTTCGGTTAATATTACCGACTATCAGCATGGTGATAGACATGTTTAATAATATAACCAGAACAAAAGGATTACCGACTACCAGCCTTGTGATAGTGGTTCTGAAGACATGATCAATTATCAGCCAAGTGATAAAATGATCCTGGAGACTTTGCTAGGGAGATTACTGGTTATTCAGCCTTGTGAACAGTAATAAGGCCCTGATTGTCAAGTGGTCTTCACGATTGATTTCCTAGAGAGGAAAAAGCTTTTGAAAGAGACAGAAGCTGCTCAGATGATGAGGCTATTGCTTATGGTTCAATTTTTTTCTTGACTCTATTTGGAGAATCGGAATTTGAATTTTTGACAAAGACAAGGTTCTATCCATGAATGAATTGGAAAGAAACAGTCAAACAAGACTTTGTACCCATGAGGAATGAACTCGAATGAGGATTTCCTCCTTTGATTTTGAAAGGAGAAACTAAAGCAACCTTCTTCCACGAGGAATGATCTCAGTGGGGAACTGGAGAAAGAATATGTTTTTTTTTTTGCTTATGGGTGACGACCTACTTGGAGAGATGACATGCCCATACCTGCTTCTTTTCTTCCTTTTTCTTTTTTCTTTTTTTTTTTCTTCTCTTTTTTTTTTTGGGATAGATATATCCTAAACAAGTGATTTTAAATCAAACATTGAAAAATGCAAGAATGCATAAATGATGCAAATATGTATGAATGATGAATGTCATGAATGTAGCATGCATGCTGAAGATACTGACATACAAAGAAGTATATACTGGAGATGGACCAACGTCGCAATACAACCAGATACTTGGCAAATGTTCTTCAACACGGTGTAGATAACACGAGTGATGAATGGTGCTGCGTGCTTTAAACTTCTCTGGGGAAGATAAGCATCTTTACTGGAATGGAAGAGCTTCTTCACTGGAGATGGAAAATCTTCGTCACTGGGGATAAAAGACCTTCTTCACTGGGGATAGAAGAGCTTCTTTACCTCAAGGGGTAATTGCTTCAAGAATTCTTTTATGGGACCAGAATACCGTTGTCTCAACAATTTTTTCAGGGAGAACCCTTTTGTTCATCCTACGGAGACAACTGCTGATGTTCCTTCAGTTGTTCACCATTTAAAGGAAAGTTTCGCTTTTATTTTGAAAAAGAAAAGTAAATTCATTTAAAACTTATTTTTTTCTCTTTTTTTTTTCTTTTCAAAAGTGAATAACACAATTAAAGCGTCATTTTGCAAGCTAAAAGAAATTAGAATTGCAAACAAATGGGCACAAGGCTCAAATTTATTTAATAGGATGGAAATCAGCTAAAGGCATGATTCCATAGAGTATTTACAAAAGTTGGAAATGGTAATTATGCGGAAAAGGCTACATTGAAAGCAATAACCACTATTCCCTCTAATAACTTTGAGTTCCAACTGTGCTTGTCGCTTCAGATTGGCGATGATTTGATTGAAGATCCTTTGATGAGGTACAGACTCTTCAGGTGACGAAGCACGGACTGATGCAGTTACTTTGTCATAAATCCCTAATTTTTGCCTAGATTGCCCTTTCAGGTTTTCAATCTACCAGGATGAATTTTTTCTGTTTATTGTCTCTAATTTTTGCCTGGACCGCCCTTTCGGGTTTTCAGTCCACCGAGACGCTCATTTTTGCCTAAGTCGCCCTTTGCGGGTTTTCAACTTACCGAGCTGTTCTTTTGTATTTTTTAGACAAAGTATTTCTTGACTGCATCAGCATTCACAGGATATGGGAGTTCATCACCATCCATGGTTGCAAGAGTCATGGCGCCGCCAGAAAATGTTCTTTTGACAACATACGGGCCTTCGTAATTAGGAGACCATTTGCCCCTAGAATCTGGTTGAAAAGACAAGATCTTTTTAAGCACGAGGTCGCCTTCTCGAAATTCACGAGGTCGAACCTTTTTGTTGAAAGCTTGTTTCATCCTTGCTTGGTATAACTGTCCATGGCATAGAGAAGTCATACGTTTTTCTTCGATTAAGTTCAACTGATCGTATCTGCTTTGACACCATTCAGCCTCTGATAACTTAGTCTCCATGAGGACTCTCATTGATGGGATTTCAACTTCTACGGGGAGCACAGCTTCCATGCCGTATACTAGAGAAAAGGGAGTTGCCCCTGTTGAAGTACGCACTGAAGTACGGTACCCATGTAAAGCAAATGGTAGCATTTCATGCCAGTCTTTGTAAGTGACGACCATTTTCTGGACAATCTTCTTAATGTTCTTGTTAGCGGCTTCAACGGCGCCGTTCATTTTTGGTCTGTAAGGAGAAGAGTTATGATGCTCAATCTTGAATTCCTCACACAATTCTTTCATCATTTTGTTGTTCAAGTTTGAACCATTGTCAGTAATGATCTTGCTGGGAATACCATATCGGCAAATGATGTTGTTCTTGATAAACCTCACAACCACTTGTCTTGTAACATTGGCATAAGATGCTGCTTCGACCCATTTGGTGAAGTAATCAATTGCTACCAAGATGAAACGATGACCGTTTGAAGCTTTCGGTTCGATCATTCCAATCATATCGATACCCCACATGGAAAAAGGCCACGGAGATGAGAGAACGTTGAGTAGAGTCGGTGGCACATGGATCTTATCTGCTTAGATCTGGCACTTGTGACATCTCTTCACGTGTTTGTAACAATCAGATTCCATTGTCAACCAATAGTATCCTGCTCTTAAGATCTTCTTGGACATTGCATGCCCGTTTGAATGAGTTCCAAAGGACCCTTCATGCACTTCATGCATTAACATGTCTGCTTCGTGTCTGTCCACGCATCTGAGCAAAACCATGTCGAAGTTTCTTTTGTATAGCACATCTCCGTTCAGGAAGAAACTGCCAGAAAGTCTCCTTAGAGTTTTCTTATCTTTGTTTGATGCCCCAAGTGGGTACTCTTGAGTTTGAAGGAAGCGTTTGATGTCGTAGAACCACGGTTTATCATCGATGACTGCTTCAGTTGCAAACACATAGGCGGGCCTTTCAAGGCGCGTAATTCTGACTGTAGGCATATCATTCCAATGATTGACTTTGAACATGGAAGATAGAGTAGCCAAGGCGTCTGCCATTTGATTCTGATCTCGAGGTATATGATGCAATTAAACCTTGTTGAAGAAAGTCAACAGACGTCTTGCATAATCTCTGTAAGGAATCAAGCCAAGGTGATAAGTTTCCCACTTGTCTTTGATTTGGTTGATCACGAGAGCTGAATCTCCATATATGTCGAGGATCTTGATCCTTAAGTCAATGGCTTCTTCGAGACCCATGATACAAGCTTCATATTCTGCGATGTTGTTGGTGCACTCAAATAGCAATCTGGCGGAGAACGGGATATGAGTACCCTTGGGAGTGATGATGATTGCCCCAATTCCATTGCCAAAAGCGTTTACTGCTCCATCAAAAGTTAGGCCCCATCTTGATCCGGGCTCAGGACCTTCTTCAGGTAACGGTTCGTCACAATCTTTCATCTTCAAGTACAAGACATCTTCATCAGGAAAGTCAAACTTGAGAGATTGATGTTCATTAATTGGTTGATGCGCCAAATGATCGGCGAGAATGCTTCCTTTGACCGCTTTTTGAGCACGGTACTCAATGTCATATTCAGATAACAGCATTTGCCATCGGGCAATCCTTCCTGTTAAGGCAGGCTTTTCAAAGACATACTTGATCAGATCCATTTTGGAGATTAACCAAGTAGTATTGTTGATCATGTATTGGCGAAGACGTTTTGAAGCCCAAGCCAAAGCACAACATGTTTTTTCGAGCATGGAGTAACGAGACTCACAGTCTGTGAATTTCTTACTCAAGTAATAGATGGCATGCTCCTTCTTACCGGTTTCATCTTGCTGTCCAAGCATACAGCCCATGGATTCTTCCAACACGGTAAGGTACATGATTAGTGGTCTTCCTTCAACCGGAGGATTCAATATTGGTGGTTCTAACAAGTACTCTTTGATACTGTCGAACGCTTTCTGGCAATCTTCGGTCCATACAACCCCTTGATCTTTGCGGAGAAGCTTGAAGATTGGCCCACATGTAGCAGTCATTTGAGAGATGAATCTGGAGATGTAGTTCAATCGTCCGAGAAATCCTCTTACTTGCTTTTCAGTTTTTGGTGCAGGCATCTCTTGAATAGCTCTGACTTTGTCGGGATCTACTTCGATACCTCTTTGGCTGACAATGAAACCTAAGAGTTTTCCAGATCTAACCCCAAAAGTACATTTGTTAGGATTCAAGCGAAGCTGATATTTCCTTAATCGTTGAAACAACTTCAGAAGGTATTCAATATGTTCTTCTTCTGTGCTGGACTTGGCTATCATGTCGTCCACATAAACTTCAATTTCTTTATGCATCATGTCATGAAAGAGAGTAGTCATTGCCCTTTGGTAAGTTGCACCTGCATTCTTCAATCCAAACGGCATCACTTTGTAGCAAAAGGTACCCCATGGGGTGATGAAAGATGTCTTCTCCATGTCTTCAGGAGCCATCTTGATCTGATTATAACCGGAGAACCCGTCCATGAAGGAAAAGACATTGAACTTAGCGGTGTTATCAACCAGCATGTCGATATGTGGTAATGGAAAGTCATCTTTTGGACTGGCTTTGTTCAAATCACGGTAGTCAACACACATTCTGACTTTGCCATCTTTCTTCGGAACTGGCACTATGTTGGCCAACCATTGAGGATACTCGGAGGTGACAAGAAAACCTGCGTCGAGTTGCTTTTGAACTTCCACTTTGATCTTTTTAGCCATATCAGGGTGAGTCCTTCGCAATTTCTGCTTAACCGGCGGACATTCTGGCTTTAATGGCAAGTAATGCTGAACAATATTGGTATCCAACCCAGGCATGTCTTGGTAGGACCAGGCAAACACGTCAACATATTCTTTGAGAAGGTCTGTCAACTTACCCTTGACATCATCATCAAGCAGCGATCCAATGGTCACTTCTTTTTTGTCTTCTTCAGAACCCAAATTGATCTTTTCTAAAGGCTCTTTGTGAGGCAGAATGGTTCTTTCCTCGTGCTTAAGTAATCGAGGGATCTCGTCCGGGATCTCCTCTTCTTCGGCTTCGAACACAGGAAACTCAAAGTTGGGAGAGGGCATAGGGTTATTGCATTCAATGGGTTTATCAATAGTTAATCTGCACATATGATTTACATTTATTTCAGAAAATTTATGAATGCAAGAGTGTATGCAGATTTTTTTTGGAAAAGTTTTTTTTTCATTTTGGTTTTTTAGGATTACCATTTCCAGAAAAAAGCAAAAATAAAACATATAATGTAGGGAATTCAAAATGACACTTTATTTATGATTCATTTTTGAAACAAAGCCCTAAGCACAAACTCATTTGTCTTGGGCAAGACAAAGAGGGAAACTTTTAAAACAAAGCCCTATACACAAAGTTATTTGGGCGGAACATTTAAAAGCAAAGCCCTATAAAACATCTCTCTGCTTTGGGCAAGGCAGGAGGTCAAAATAACAGCGAGGTGATTACTTTGAGCGGCGAACAACGTTCGGAACGTCGACAGCTTTCCAGTAGCAACGAACTCCTCTGTGTATTATGTATTCAGGAAAATTCTCCCCAGAATTATCTTCAGTATTGACATCGTTTGCTGGTCGAGCAGGATTTGAAGGTCCTGGTGTCGCACGCTCGCGAAAATCAGACAGAGTCGCCACTAATATATTTATCCCAAAGAGGGAAAGGAATATCAGAAAACCTAGGATGAATAAGAACGAGGTCTTTCGACCAGAGATAGGGTACGGGAGTCGGTTACGCAAGGGGAAGGTGCTAGCACCCCTCACGCCCATCGTACTCGATGGTATCCACCTATGTTTGTTGCTATCTAAAGGGTGTATAAATCTAAAGCTTAATTACAAAGGGAATGCATGCAAATGAAAGAAAAGAAACACGGGAAAAAAAGGTTTATAAATAGTTGTGCTCGCTTAGGCCCCGCGACCTAATGCCTACGTATCCTTTTCAGGAATCAGAGCGCCGTAGTTCGGCTCTTTAGTTTTTGTTTGTTTTTGTGTTTTTTAGTGGACGAAGTTACATTCGCACTCCGCTGCTCGACCTCTGGAGTCTTAAGCTGGGAATGGAGCGGAAATAACGTGTCCGATTAAAGAATTCCTCGGAGGCGAGATGAAGAAGAGATTTTGAACGTTTCGAGTGGAACCCTAAAGCAAGGGAGACTCGAGTTGCTCTTTGGTTTGTGTTTTTTAGAAGTTGGGAACTTACGCCTGAATGGAACCCTAAAGCAAGGGAGATCCAAGCACTCGAACGTTCCCTAAAGCAAGGGACGTTCAAGCTTCCATTCCCTTTTTAAGAATTTTCACTTTTTTAGTAGTGCTTTATTAAGTGTTTTCTTTGTATTTTTTAAAGGGATTTTAAGTCAAGTATTTGTTAAGTGTTTTAAAGTTGAAAAGGAAAAGAAACTAGCCTAAGTATGAAGGGAATTTCTACCTAATGTTATCATGGTTTCTACCTAAGGTTAGGAGTAAGAGAAACATGAAAATAAAGTCATGATTATAAGTCATAAGATTGAGTAACACAATGGTGCAAAGCTATACACAAGCATGAAGTGGCAAGTCAAAAACATAGTACAAAATGAATTAAAAATACTACTATTTTTTATATTGATTTTTATGAGAGAAATTGAATTACAAGTCAAGTAAAAGACTAAAACAAAATAGCCTAAAACTACTATTTTTTATGAATATTTTTATATGTCAAAATCATGTGTCAAAGTCTAAAAATGAATATGAGCAAAATAGTGTTTTTATTTGCTAATAGGAAAAAATCTAATTAAACCTAAATCAAAACTAATGGAAACAGGGGTGTGAATGGAAAACAGTGGTGTGACTAGTGATAGGGGCGCAGGACCCAAATGGCTAATGGTCCAGGACGTTTTTGTTACAGATTTTTGTATGCAAAAAAATAGATTGGGTCTAGAAGGTGCAGATAGCAGTTCGGCCCAGAGAACTCTTATTGCAGATTTTCTTAGTAAAAAAAGAAGTATTGTGCCAAAAGAAGTGTTACACCGGGCCTCAGGGAGGTGTGAAACATAATCTAGCCCAATGAATTGCTTTTGATCCGATTACCATGTTTCTATTTTGATTTTGCTCTTATGATCCACTATTATGCTAAAATGCTTCAATTAACTCCGGTTAATCCAACTATTAATGATTAATTAAGGCTTATGATATTCAATTGAATGGACTTTAGGTTAATTAGCGATCAGACTAAACTAACAGAGATAAAAATAAAAAAGGGGAAGAGAAAATTGAAAGAGGGATTAGGGTTAAAAGTTTTTGTGACCTTTCGAGTTCTTCGCGGAGCTTCTTCTCCTTCCTCGTGGATGAACGGCGCGGCGGTGGAATAAGAACGGCGTCGGAGTTTGCTTCTCTAATCAAGATTTCTGATTTCGCTTCGTTCTTCTCCCCGAACTCAGCTCCTTATTGATTCGTGAACCTTTCCCTAAATCACACCGGTCAATATCTCCGACGGCTCCTTGATGACGATGAAGAAAGAATCCGTTCGAACAACCCCGAATTCAGGTAGTAACACGCGTCCCTCTCTTCTTCTCCGAGTTGCGAGTCGAGAGCTCCCTCTCTTCTTCTTCTGACTCGGTTTTCGTGATGTTGTTGTTCAATTGAAGAATAGGTGAAGATGATGATCTTACTTGATAAAGATTGAGCTGCTTTCACAATTGAAGAATCAAGATGACGAGCGAAGTTGTTCAACTGAAGGTTGCGGATGAAGATGAAGTTGACTCATTGAAGATGATAAAGCATAGAAGAGTGAGGATGAGGTTGGGTGAAGTAATGCTGAGAATGGTTCTGTGTATGGAGAGAGGAAGCAGAGAAAGTGATGGCAAGGTGAGATGAGGAAAATGGTGGAGTGGTGAATGAATGTGTAGAGAGGATTGAAGATGGTGATGGAAAATGGTGGAAAGTGATGAAGATGAATGGAGAAGAATGAACCGAGAGCCTTATCCATTGGAGGGAGCCTTGTTATATAGATGAGAGGTTAGTTGTAACTGTCAAATTCTTCTTCTAATTTTCTGTTAGAATGTTGTTAGTTATGTTAGAAGGTAGTTATGACTTGGCTAGGTTGTTAGAAATCTGTTTTGGTTAGTTAAGTTTGTTAAAGGAAACAGAGTTCTGCTATTAATTGGTGGATGTGGATAATGTAGATGTATGAATTAATACTATGGTTTAATAATAATAATTAGTTACATGAATGGACTATAAGTAGTGTGGTTATGGATTTATGATGCTTGGATTGTATAGGGACTGATCTTGAATGACTCTTTTTCGTTCTGCAATGTGTATTGCTACTGTTGTGAATATAAACTTTGCTGTTGTTGAATGATTAGGCTATATGAATGTTGTAAGTTTCAAGTTGCAGAACTGAGCTTCTCATGGCTTCTTTGCAGCAGGTGGAGTTGTGGTTGGAGGACGGTGTTTGTGACGTGAAGACGGTTGGAGTAAAGGGCTGCAACGGTCACCCTTGGAGCTTGATGAAAGTGAGATGGTTTTGAAGACATGATGTAATAGGTTTAGGATTTTTGTGTAATTCACTTTTTGTGACAAATTGTATGGACATGTATTGTAATGGATTTGGATGAACACTAGACTGAAGCCTCTTTTTTTGTAATATGGCTTGTAATGGAATTGTAAAATGTAATGGATTCTTGGGTCTTTGTAATTGAATTTGTAATTTGAAACTTGGATGAATGTGAATGATGCTGACTTTGAATAATTGGAAGCAAGCTTGAATGATGAGTAAAAACTCTTAATGAAGATGTTTGGATGAGGAAAGTGACTCAAGGCTAAGGATAGGAGCAAGTCACCCTAGGTTTAGGAATTAGATTTTTTTGTAATGAATTTTGTAAGGAGAAGATACACTCGATCTATGTATGGATACTTGAATGATTGTTGAATGGATTATGGATGGATTGTATTTTGTAATGAGTTTACAATGTAATGTATGGATTGAAATGTATGAACAATTGGTCTTTTTTGTAATGATTCAGACCTTTTAGGCTTTTCTTATAGAATTTATGGTTGAATGATAAATATAATACATACCATATTTGCAAATAGCCTTGACTCCAAGATGAACTTAGAGTAATGATGGTATTTGAATATTTCTTCATATTCTCAAATTTGAATTACCTCAATTCACTTTGAACTTCGAATGAACGATTTTATAATCACTTCGCCTCTTCAAAGAAACCCTTAATTCAATCTTAAATCAACTTGAGTAAGGTAGACTCCTTGAATAACCTTTGAACATAGATAAAAAATCTTAAGCAATAATGACTTCCCAGCCAACAAGATCTTTGATCCTCTACCTGATTTATTGATTGGTAAAGCCTGAATGTTGAATGACCTAATGAATGTATGCAGATAAATGCAATGCTTAAGCCAGTTAGAAGTTAGATTAGATGGGCAAATTTTGGGGTGCAACAGCTGCCCCTATTTAATCGTCTTAAACTTGAAGGGGAGATTGGCGTTAGCCTTTCGAGCAATCAAGGTAGAAGAAGATTAAATATCAAGTGAACCTGAAAATTTGCCTGATGAGAGATAGGATCCACTAGGGAAAAGATGGTGTCAACTCCACTGAGGAATAATGTATCAATTCTGGATTGATTAAATTAACTCTGGATTAGAAATTAAATACATATCAACTCTGGGTTGAAAAAGAAAAGTGGGTCAACTCTGGGTTGAAGAATAAAGGGAAATCAACTCTGGGTTGAGAAAGAAAGAAAGAAGATCAACTCTGGGTTGAGAGAAAGTAATTGGATAATGACTATGAGTTGAAAGTGGAAAGATGAACAATTAGAAATAACCGTCAACTCTGAGTTGAGTGGGAGGAATAAAAGGTGACCGTCAACTCTGGGTTGAGTGGGAAGGAGATAAAAGATAACCGTCAACTCTGAGTTGAGTGGGAATAAGAAGGCAACTGTCAACTCTGGGTTGAGAGGGAAAGGAAAAAAAGATCAACTCTGGGTTGAATAAAAGAAAAGATAACCTTCAACTCTGGGTTGAGAGGGGACTAAGAAAAGGATCAACTCTGGGTTGAATAAAAGAAAAGATAACCTTCAACTCTGGGTTGAGAGGGGAATAAGAAAAAGATCAACTCTGGGTTGAATAAAAGAAAAGATAACCTTCAACTCTGGGTTGAGAGGGGAACTAAGAATCAAAATATCCGTCAACTCTTCGTGAGAGGGAAAAAGAATAATCAATTCTGGATTGAGTGAAAGATAACCGTCAACTCTGGGTTGAGTGGGAAAGAAGAAAAGATAACCGTCAACTCTGGGTTGAGTGGGAAAAGACAAAAGAAAACCATCAACTCTGGGTTGAGTGGGAAATAATCAATTCTGGATTGAATAAAGGATGACCGTCAACTCTGGGTTGAGTGGGAAAGGAGAAAAGAAATATCCGTCAACTCTGGGTGAGAGGAAAAAATAATTAACTCGGGGTTAAAAGATGAAACGAGAACCAACTCTGGGTTGAAATCGAGAACATCAACTCTGGGTTGAAAAAAGATGAACATGATTGACTCGGGGAGATGACACCACAATGGTAACTCTGAGTGATCCAGTGGAATGTCAATTGATTGCTTGTAGAGACCTCATCTGATGAGTAACTTGGCTTATGCTTCACATGCAAATGTTTGATTTATTTGTGCCCTTCTGGAGATGCTATGCAATGATTGCTATATGCAGTGTACTGATTGGATGTTCAGGGTTTCTGCTTTGTATGGTGTAGATTAGATGGAGTTCTGAACTCTGCTTGATTCAAGATAGGGTGGATGCCCCTGATTTGTTGATGATTGGATCATGCGGGAGGAATGATAATGAAAATGCAATGATATGTATGATGCATGTATGATTATGAATGGAATGATTGTTTCCATGGTAACAGGGATGGATGGAGGGTCCCCTTGCGGAAAGATTGTTGCTTGAAGGATAGAACTTGTGAAGGTGAGGTGTTTGACTTGACTCCTCGACACCTATCTCGATATCTGACACTTGATTGAAGATGAAGAGATGAATTATTACTAGCTTGCCCCAGCTTGTACGATCTCTTGAGATAGAACTTTGATAATGCTCGAATCAAGGAGATTTGTAATGGTCTGCCCCAGTGTTGATCATGGAATGAATGCCCCAGATTGAAAGGAACTCTTCCACTTAATGGATTCTTCAGATATTTGCTCAGTGGATGACCAACCTTTGCCTTTGTAAGACTACTCGATGGAATTTCAATGTCGACTTTCCTTGGTATCAAGTACTTATTTTCAGATTAGAGACAATTCTGTTTTGAAAAGGATAATGAGAATGCAATGCACATGTTAATCTCAAAGAAAAGTTTTATTTGTCAAAATGTTGTATTGATACTAACACAAGTGACACAGCAACATTAGGAGTCAGTTTGACATGATTTTACAGTTTGTATGCTTTCGGAACGATCCCTGCTTCAATTAGGACTTTTGAGGGTTGTAACGTGGCCGGGTTCACGGTTTAAGAAACAAAGGATAAAGGCTCAAGTTCTACTTAACCCACCCCTTCTTCGTGATGTCCTTCAGTCCTACGTTCAGCTAGTTTGACACGAGTATTCACCTTTCAGGAAGGATTGTGATGGATGAGGATCCTTTATGACTTTGATGGAGGTGGCAGCCACCCTTTGGTGCTTTTGTTGATGATCACAACAACTTGTCCCTTGGAGGGTTTTTGTTCTTGTTCTTTTCTTTTGCTTTCCCTAACTTTTGCCTGGACAAAAAGTTTCTTTTGATTTTGGTTTTCGTTGTCCAGCGGGATATGCCCTAATTTTTGCCTAAGTCAATTGCTTCAAAGCTTTACTTTTTTCCTTTTGACTTAGCGGGCTATTGTTTCTTTTTTGGTTTATAAATTTCCTTCGTTTCTTTTTGTCTCGTTCGGGAACAAGTTGTATGACTTTTGTGATTGACTTGATGAAAAGGTTGTGACTGCCTTATTCTCAATAAGCGAGAGACGTCCATTATGGATTGTGCTCTTCTGCTTTTGTTGTGAGAGATGGAATATGATTGATCCTCTGATGGAATGCCTGAAAGTTGAGCGCTCGGTCGCACTAACTGAAGACTACCCTGCCCCTGGTTAAGATTGAGGGTTTTGTATTTTTTGAAAAAGAAACCACTACTCCTTAGGCTCAAAGGGGTTGACGAAGGTTTCACTCCCTTATAACTCCAGTGTTTAGGAATTAAAACAATGCCTGTACATCGTCAGCAGGATCTTTGTTCCAAAAGCATATAATTAGTAGTTCATGTGTTTTTGATTTTCATCATTCTCCTTTTTTTAATTGCTTAAGACAAATGAGTGAAGTATCAATGAACATAATGACAAAGATGAAATGATTTGAGAAAAACATGTATATTGCATTATTTTTATTTATTCAAACAGAATGAGTTTCTTACAATGAGAAGTACTTGATAACAACAACAGTAATACAATTGAAAATACTAAAGAAATCTATACAATGGCAAGCTTGGCCTTATTCTAATGCAAATGAAATGTTCTCTGACAAACATAAAGTCTTCATGGTCCACTGGTGGAAGCTCCATTGTGGGGTGGCATGGGATTATTGACCACATTAGGTGCCGCAGGTGTGAATGTAATCTCCTTTGCATCAAGCAGATCCTGAACCTTGTCTTTGAGAACTCTGCACTCTTCAGTGGTGTGACCAGATCCTCCAGAGTGGAATTCACACTTGGCATTAATCTTGTAATTTGGAGGGAGAGGATCAGGAGGAGGCCTCGCTTCAGCTAATTGAATCAGTTTTTGATCAAGCAAGGCGGCGAGAAGTTGGCTATAGGTCATTGGTACACGATCATACACCCTTTTAGGCCTATTCTGCCTCTGTTGACCTTGTCTCTGCTGATAACCTTGTTGTTGGAAACCTTGTTTTTGTTGTTGGACATATTGTTGATAAGGGACCCAAGGTTGTTGACCAACAGGCGCCACATAAGCTTGAGGGGCGGTGGCGGCCACTTGATAGCAAGGAGCTTGATCTTGAGCATAGGTGGCACTGGTCTCGCCTTCTTTCTTCTTGACAAAGTTACCCTGAGGTTTCTTGTACCCATATTGGTTTGCAGCAGCAGCATTGGCGGGATTCTGGATCTTACCAATTTTCAAACCATTCTCAATTCTTTCACCAATCCTGACTAGATCGGAGAAACCAGAAGAAACACTACCAACCATTCTCTCATAGTAATGTCCTTGAAGAGTGTTCATGAACATGTCAACTAGTTCGGATTCAGAAAGTGGTGGATTCACTTGAGCAGCCATTTCTCTCCACCTTTGAGCATATTCTTTGAATGTCTCATTGGTCTTTTGTGCTTGATTCTGAAGTTGCAACCTAGTCGGTGCCATGTCAATGTTATACTGATATTGCTTGAGGAAAGCATCAGACAAATCCTTCCAAGATCGGATTCTATTACGCTCCAGATTCATATACTAGTTCAGAGATGCCCCAGATAAGCTATCTTGGAAGCAGTGGATGAGCAATGAGTCATTGTGGATGTGAGAAGCCATCTTACGACAATACATGATGATATGGCTTTTTGGACAGCTTAAACCCTTGTACTTCTGGAAGTCGGGAGTCTTGAACTTAGGAGGGACAACCAGATTAGGAACCAAGCACATTTCTTCAGCGTTCATCCCATAGGAACTAAATCCTTCGATAGCTCGGATCCTTTCCTCAAGGATCTTATACTTCTCAGCAGATCTCTCAACAGGTTGAGCTCTTTCAGCAGTTGGTATTGGATGCATTTCTGGATTAGCAAACTGAGTACCACAGAAAGCAGGAATAGGAATCTCTGTTTGAGAAGGTGGCATAGGGAATGGGAAGACGCGATCAGCCATAGTCATTGCTCCAGAAGTCACGGGTATAGTCCCACCTTGGTTTGGAGCTCCAAGGGTATCAAAAGTCATGAAGTTGAATGGCATCCCAAGAGTAGCATTAGTCCTTGCTTGGAACTCAAATGGAGTAGAAGAAGGTGGAACGACCTCAAGTTGGCTAGCAGCAGCTTGGTTACCAACAACGGGAATCTCTTGTGTAGCAGGAACCCTTTCAGTTCGCAAGGCTTGGATAGCTTCCAGGATAGCATCGACCTTAGTTTTCATTTGATCCATCTCTTCCCTAATGGCAGCTTAATCTTGTTCATAGTTCTCCATGATTCTTCTTCTGTGAGCTCTTGTCAAATATCGGTGTGGAGGAATCGTCTTGACTGATCTGATGGAGAGGAAGAGTGGTAAGAGTCTTGGTAACGATGGATGCACATGCATGTATGCAAAAATGTTAATGAAGATGCAATCATAAATCAGGATCAAGGATCAAGGCCTCTTGGATAACAACTTCTCATGGTCAATAAGATATGGTCGAATCCTCCAGATTCAGAGGTTCGACGTTGATCTCTGGATAAATAGCTTGTGCATAAGTCAAAGATGGTCGAACCCTCCAGATTCAGAGGTTCGACGTTGATTCTGATAGATAACTGATGTAGAACTTCTGTATAAGTCAAATGTCCCAGGATCAAAGGTTCGACCCCTTTTATTGAATAGCAGAAATCCGGGTATGATGGAGGTCAAGTTTCCTGTCCCACCCCAATCTCACAAGTATGTAGTCTAGACACGGACAAGTGGTCCCTAATGGTCACTAGGGTCTACAGTTCCCATGGGGTACAAAGTGTTTGAGGCAGCAAGGGTGCCAGACACAGTGTTCCATGAAAGAACCTCGCCCAGTTGTGGTACCCCATGTTGAACTCGATCGTAGCAAGGGCCACGGGAGTCAACATGAGCATCCACGCTAATCCTATGTGTCACTTGGCCGGGGTAGTGGGCCTTTTACCTCATACAAACCCCCCACCTGCAAAACAGAACAGAAGACCCCAAGGAACACAGAATATAATCCATATGCATGATGTGCAAACAGAAATAAACATGATATGCAAGCAAAGAATAAGCATGCAAACATATATACAAGGTATAGACATAAAGCAAATAAACACCGAGTAAATAAACAAACAAACGCAGGCTAGGATCGACTCACTAAGGATGGACCAGCAACAGGTCTAGCAACATCCCCAGCAGAGTCGCCAGCTGTCGCACGCTCGCGAAAATCAGACAGAGTCGCCACTAATATATTTATCCCAAAGAGGGAAAGGAATATCAGAAAACCTAGGATGAATAAGAACGAGGTCTTTCGACCAGAGATAGGGTACGGGAGTCGGTTACGCAAGGGGAAGGTGCTAGCACCCCTCACGCCCATCGTACTCGATGGTATCCACCTATGTTTGTTGCTATCTAAAGGGTGTATAAATCTAAAGCTTAATTACAAAGGGAATGCATGCAAATGAAAGAAAAGAAACACGGGAAAAAAAGGTTTATAAATAGTTGTGCTCGCTTAGGCCCCGCGACCTAATGCCTACGTATCCTTTTCAGGAATCAGAGCGCCGTAGTTCGGCTCTTTAGTTTTTGTTTGTTTTTGTGTTTTTTAGTGGACGAAGTTACATTCGCACTCCGCTGCTCGACCTCTGGAGTCTTAAGCTGGGAATGGAGCGGAAATAACGTGTCCGATTAAAGAATGCCTCGGAGGCGAGATGAAGAAGAGATTTTGAACGTTTCGAGTGGAACCCTAAAGCAAGGGAGACTCGAGTTGCTCTTTGGTTTGTGTTTTTTAGAAGTTGGGAACTTAAGCCTGAATGGAACCCTAAAGCAAGGGAGATCCAAGCACTCGAACGTTCCCTAAAGCAAGGGACGTTCAAGCTTCCATTCCCTTTTTAAGAATTTTCACTTTTTTAGTAGTGCTTTATTAAGTGTTTTCTTTGTATTTTTTAAAGGGATTTTAAGTCAAGTATTTGTTAAGTGTTTTAAAGTTGAAAAGGAAAAAAAACTAGCCTAAGTATGAAGGGAATTTCTACCTAATGTTATCATGGTTTCTACCTAAGGTTAGGAGTAAGAGAAACATGAAAATAAAGTCATGATTATAAGTCATAAGATTGAGTAACACAATGGTGCAAAGCTATACACAAGCATGAAGTGGCAAGTCAAAAACATAGTACAAAATGAATTAAAAATACTACTATTTTTTATATTGATTTTTATGAGAGAAATTGAATTACAAGTCAAGTAAAAGACTAAAACAAAATAGCCTAAAACTACTATTTTTTATGAATATTTTTATATGTCAAAATCATGTGTCAAAGTCTAAAAATGAATATGAGCAAAATAGTGTTTTTATTTGCTAATAGGAAAAAATCTAATTAAACCTAAATCAAAACTAATGGAAACAGGGGTGTGAATGGAAAACAGTGGTGTGACTAGTGATAGGGGCGCAGGACCCAAATGGCTAATGGTCCAGGACGTTTTTGTTACAGATTTTTGTATGCAAAAAAATAGATTGGGCCTAGAAGGTGCAGATAGCAGTTCGGCCCAGAGAACTCTTATTGCAGATTTTCTTAGTAAAAAAAGAAGTATTGTGCCAAAAAGAAGTGTTACACCGGGCCTCAGGGAGGTGTGAAACATAATCTAGCCCAATGAATTGCTTTTGATCCGATTACCATGTTTCTATTTGGATTTTGCTCTTATGATCCACTATTATGCTAAAATGCTTCAATTAACTCCGGTTAATCCAACAATTAATGATTAATTAAGGCTTATGATATTCAATTGAATGGACTTTAGGTTAATTAGCGATCAGACTAAACTAACAGAGATAAAAATAAAAAAGGGGAAGAGAAAATTGAAAGAGGGATTAGGGTTAAAAGTTTTTGTGACCTTTCGAGTTCTTCGCGGAGCTTCTTCTCCTTCCTCGTGGATGAACGGCGCGGCGGTGGAATAAGAACGGCGTCGGAGTTTGCTTCTCTAATCAAGATTTCCGATTTCGCTTCGTTCTTCTCCCCGAACTCAGCTCCTTATTGATTCGTGAACCTTTCCCTAAATCACACCGGTCAATCTCTCCGACGGCTCCTTGATGACGATGAAGAAAGAATCCGTTCGAACAACCCCGAATTCAGGTAGTAACACGCGTCCCTCTCTTCTTCTCCGAGTTGCGAGTCGAGAGCTCCCTCTCTTCTTCTTCTGACTCGGTTTTCGTGATGTTGTTGTTCAATTGAAGAATAGGTGAAGATGATGATCTTACTTGATAAAGATTGAGCTGCTTTCACAATTGAAGAATCAAGATGACGAGCGAAGTTGTTCAACTGAAGGTTGCGGATGAAGATGAAGTTGACTCATTGAAGATGATAAAGCATAGAAGAGTGAGGATGAGGTTGGGTGAAGTAATGCTGAGAATGGTTCTGTGTATGGAGAGAGGAAGCAGAGAAAGTGATGGCAAGGTGAGATGAGGAAAATGGTGGAGTGGTGAATGAATGTGTAGAGAGGATTGAAGATGGTGATGGAAAATGGTGGAAAGTGATGAAGATGAATGGAGAAGAATGAACCGAGAGCCTTATCCATTGGAGGGAGCCTTGTTATATAGATGAGAGGTTAGTTGTAACTGTCAAATTCTTCTTCTAGTTTTCTGTTAGAATGCTGTTAGTTCTGTTAGAAGGTAGTTATGACTTGGCTAGGTTGTTAGAAATCTGTTTTGGTTAGTTAAGTTTGTTAAAGGAAACAGAGTTCTGCTATTAATTGGTGGATGTGGATAATGTAGATGTATGAATTAATACTATGGTTTAATAATAATAATTAGTTACATGAATGGACTATAAGTAGTGTGGTTATGGATTTATGATGCTTGGATTGTATAGGGACTGATCTTGAATGACTCTTTTTCGTTCTGCAATGTGTATTGCTACTGTTGTGAATATAAACTTTGCTGTTGTTGAATGATTAGGCTATATGAATGTTGTAAGTTTCAAGTTGCAGAACTGAGCTTCTCATGGCTTCTTTGCAGCAGGTGGAGTTGTGGTTGGAGGACGGTGTTTGTGACGTGAAGACGGTTGGAGTAAAGGGCTGCAACGGTCACCCTTGGAGCTTGATGAAAGTGAGATGGTTTTGAAGACATGATGTAATAGGTTTAGGATTTTTGTGTAATTCACTTTTTGTGACAAATTGTATGGACATGTATTGTAATGGATTTGGATGAACACTAGACTGAAGCCTCTTTTTTTGTAATATGGCTTGTAATGGAATTGTAAAATGTAATGGATTCTTGGGTCTTTGTAATTGAATTTGTAATTTGAAACTTGGATGAATGTGAATGATGCTGACTTTGAATAATTGGAAGCAAGCTTGAATGATGAGTAAAAACTCTTAATGAAGATGTTTGGATGAGGAAAGTGACTCAAGGCTAAGGATAGGAGCAAGTCACCCTAGGTTTAGGAATTAGATTTTTTTGTAATGAATTTTGTAAGGAGAAGATACACTCGATCTATGTATGGATACTTGAATGATTGTTGAATGGATTATGGATGGATTGTATTTTGTAATGAGTTTACAATGTAATGTATGGATTGAAATGTATGAACAATTGGTCTTTTTTGTAATGATTCGGACGTTTTAGGCTTTTCTTATAGAATTTATGGTTGAATGATAAATATAATACATACCATATTTGCAAATAGCCTTGACTCCAAGATGAACTTAGAGTAATGATGGTATTTGAATATTTCTTCATATTCTCAAATTTGAATTACCTCAATTCACTTTGAACTTCGAATGAACGATTTTATAATCACTTCGCCTCTTCAAAGAAACCCTTAATTCAATCTTAAATCAACTTGAGTAAGGTAGACTCCTTGAATAACCTTTGAACATAGATAAAAAATCTTAAGCAATAATGACTTCCCAGCCAACAAGATCTTTGATCCTCTACCTGATTTATTGATTGGTAAAGCCTGAATGTTGAATGACCTGATGAATGTATGCAGATAAATGCAATGCTTAAGCCAGTTAGAAGTTAGATTAGATGGGCAAATTTTGGGGTGCAACACCTGGTTTGTCAACCTTGTTCTTTGTAGAGTTGAAACGGTCTTCTTCTACTTCTTGAAGAGCATAAGATGAGTCACAATCTTCAGAATTTTCAAGATGTATTTCCCAGTCTTCAGGATGAAGAGACTCATTGTCAGCGACACTTTCCAAGTCAACTGCGGGATCATCTTCCCCTTCATCTTCAAAAATGGCATTTATGTGATAATAACCATCTTCAGGATTATCAACCTTGGTAGGTGCGTTGAAGCTGAAATCTTCAGTAATTTCAGGCTGCTGAGAAAATTGACATGGCTGATAAGCCTCTTCTGGTTGACTATTATATTCAAAGGAATCTCCCCATCCAGTTGGTTGGATATCCGCAATCGCAATCTTGTAACTTTCAGGTGCAGTGTATTTCACCATATAATCAAATTTTCCACTTGGTTGTCCCAAGGTATCCCAGACCTCTGTAGGAACAGGTTCAGTTTCATTGCCTTTGGATTCTTCTGAAGGAGGATACGGTTCTTCCGGAGATATGTATCCTGAGTCATTGAGATAACATTTCCATTCTTCTTCAGGATCAGGTAGACCTTCTTCGATACATTCTTCGATAAGGACATTAACCTCTTGAGGAATTGGATTAAGGAATCCTCCACTAATGAATGTTTCTTTGATCGGACGAAGGGTTTCATCCTTCTTAGTGCAGCTTGAGAATGTTGGTGAACATCCGAGACCTGTTCTAGTTTCATTCTTGGTCGGGATCACAACTTGCCCCCAGCCAGTGGTAGTTCCATCTTTCACTACTTTCACTGCCTCCTTGTAAGAAGAGATCGATGCTTTCTTCTTGGAAGATTCGTCTTCTAAAGAGAGACCTTGGAACTGTGTTCCTTCCACATCATCGGCACTTATAAAAGAGAAATTGGACAAATGGCTCACCATCAAGGCTTGTTCTCCACTTATCGTTACCAATTTTCCATTTGTTACAAATTTTAACTTTTGATGGAGAGTAGAAGTTACTGCCCCTGCTTCATGGATCCATGGTCGTCCTAACAGACAGCTATAAGCAGCTTGAATGTCCATGACCTGGAAGGTGATTTGGAATGTATGTGGACCAATTGTCATGGGAAGGTTGACTTCGTCGATAACAGATTTTCGCGATCCATCAAATGCTTTGACTACTACACCACTGAACTTCATAGGCATTCCTTGGTAAGATAAGCGAGCAAGAGTCGTCTTTGGCATAACATTCAAGGAAGATCCGGTGTCTACCAACACATTGGACAAAGAGTCTGACTGACAGTTCATAGAAATGTGCAAAGCAAGATTGTGATTTCTGCCCTCCTCGGGGAGTTCTTCATCACAGAAGCTTAAATTATTGCAAGCCGTTGTGTTAGCTATTATCCCATCAAAGTGGTCAACAGTCACATCATGATCTACAAAAGCTTGATCCAAAACTCTCATCAGGGCTTCCCTATGTGCTTCAGAGTTTAAAAGCAATGAAAGTATTGAGATTTTTGAAGGAGTCTGCATAAGCTGATCCACAATCTTGTATTCACTTCTTTTGATAAGCTTCAAAATTTCATCAAAATCAGGATTCACATTGGTTCCACTGGATTGACCAACATCAGTGTTTGTATTACTGACAGGAGTTTCCACAGGATTTCCCACTGGAACATTGACAGGATTTTGTCCGGTTGCAGGAGCAACAGGCTGCTTCGGAGGTAGTGGAGTATACACACGTCCACTTCTTGTTACTCGACTCACATCAGCGATATTCACGACAGATGAAAGAGTAGGTAAAGGAACTTCTTGTCCATTCTTTATCATTGTAGCATTGTAGTTGTATGGAACTGCCTTGTCAGAGTCATAAGGAACAGGTCCAGGTAGACAAATGATCAAAGGAGCAATAGGAACCTTCTGCTTGTTGTAAGTAACTTCCATGCGCTCAGGCATGTTGAAATGAGGAACGATGACGTTAACTGTAGGCATTTCCGAGTTGATATCTGAGACTAAAAGCTCATGCGGATAGCATCCTATCATGTTAACTTCATTTTCATTCCTATTTCTGTAGATCTGAATAGTACCATTATCCAACAGTACTTGGAGATCTCTTCTCACAATCGAACATCCGTGAGAATCTACACAACATATGCTACAGGAACCATAGTGATGCTGGCGAAAATTCTGCCCTCGACAGAGAGTGGCGTGCATTTGTACCAAATCGGCTCTTGAGAAGTTGATATTATAGACTCGATATGGACCAGGACATCCGTACACCATATTCACAACATGCCCTCCATGATTGGGTAGCGGATTTGCTTGCACATTTGGATTCAAATTTCGGAAAGAGAGGAGATTAGATCTTACCAACCTCTGAACTTCATGTTTCAAAGCTATGCAATGCTCGAGATCATGGCCAGGTGCTCCTTGATGATAAGGGCATGAGTCCTCAGCTTTGTACCACCATGGTAGTTTCTCAGGTACTGGTGGTGGTGCTTTAGTTTGAACAAGACCTCTTTCAATCAAAGCAGGGTACAATTCTGTGTAGGTCATTGGAATCGGATCAAACTGTGGAGCCCTTTGTACACGATTCTGATTATTGTTAAACTGCTGAACCTGTGGTCGAGGCTGTTGCTGTTGAAACTGCGGAGTAAACCCCGGATTCGGTGCGGTATTAACGACTGGTGCAATAGCAGCTACCTGTCGTTGACGATTGACATTTCCTCTTGGCTTTCCTTGGGATACCATGTCAACACTTTGTTCCTTCTTTTTTGGGAAACCACTTCCGAACTTTTTGGTTCCGCTTGAAGATCCACCTTCTTTAGTCAGACGTCCGGTTCGGACTCCCTCTTCTAGACGCATCCCCATGTTTACCATTTCGGTGAAATCACTTGGAGCACTAGCAATCATGCATTCATAATAAAACGGACTGAGAGTATTCAAGAAGATCTTTGTCATCTCTTTCTCTTTTAACGGTGGATTAATCTGAGCAGCAGTTTCTCTCCATCGTTGGGCATACTCTTTGAAAGTTTCATGGTCTTTCTGAGCCATGGATCGAAGCTGGTCTCTGTCCGGAGCCATATCTGAGTTATACTTGTATTGTCGGACAAAGGCCTCGCCTAAGTCATTGAATGTTCGAATATTAGTGCTATCCAAGCCTGTGTACCACTTCAGTGCGGCGCCAGTCAAACTGTCCTGAAAGTAATGGATAAGCAACTGATGATTATCTGCATAAGTAGACATCTTTCTAGCATACATCACAAGATGGCTTTGTGGGCAAGAACTTCCTTTGTATTTCTCAAAGTCTGGGACCTTGAACTTAGCTGGTATCTGTACACTGGGAACCAAACATAACTCTTGGGCATTCTTTCCAAACAAATCTTTTCCCCGAATAGCTTTGACTTCCAGCTGAATCTTGTTGAACTGCTCTTGGAGATCTCCCACAAGATTACGCTGATTTGTGCTATCACCCTGATCATGATAAATCTCATTGTCTCCGTAAGGAATAGTGTGAACCATAGGAGTCGGAACTGTCATAGTGGGTTGAGAAAGTGCCATAGTGACTTGAGAAAAAGTTACCCCCTGATTTGGAGTAAATGCTGAACCTTGCGCAGCAGGCGCTTCAGTTGTAGCTGTTTGAACCCCAGAGAAATTATGGCGGAAACCTGTACCAAAGCTGAAAGGCGTGCCCCAACCTTCTGGCATGGAGAAAGATGGAATACCGAATGCAACTGTAGAAACTGGAGTAGTGACTTCAGATGTTACCTTTGCTTGACTGTTGGGTGGCGGCGGCTGATTCTGTGCGGCCATTAAGGAGTCAACCAGAGTAGTGAGACTTTCCAACTTTTCCTGAAGGGTGGTCACTGTACCACGGAGCTCAATACTCTCTTGTTCAGAGTGTTCCATTACTCTTCTTCTGTTCAAACGAGTATTGTATCTGTGATCTGATTGCGAGCGCGGTCGAGAAACTTTGAGACGCGACAGCTTGACGATCTATTGGAGAAAGATCCAAAAGATAAGACTCTATACAACAGACTCGATATGCAGAATGATGTATGCAAAAAGAAATTTATGATTTTTCCAAATATTTTAAAGATTATTTCTTTGCAAACATTTGAACACAAACAAATCTTTTATTCATTCATTTTTTTTATTACAATAATGGGAAATGTTACAACATTGGAGCGTAGCTCCTTACAAACGCAAATGATAAATAAAAAGCTAAACAAATCCTAAACATCTTCATCACACGAAGAACCGAATGCATTGTGCAGCTGGAGCTTCATGATTTCTTTCCCATAGTGAGCTTTCAATTCGGCCTTTTCAGTCCTCAGCTTGTCAACAATATTCTTCCAATCATCAGGAGTCGGAGCGTTGCTTGTCGAACCTTCAAGATTCTTCTTGCTTTCTTTGATGTACCTCTTGATTGCAGCGTCTTTCTGACGAATCTTCTCATCTTTACTCATGAGCCATCCATCTTGATAATAGAGAGTTTCTTCGTGATCTTTCACTCTTTTCTTCAACTTTCTATTTTCCACCTCAGTGCTACGAAACTTTTCTTCCCAAGCATCTTTTTCTATCCTCATCTTTGCCAAAGTGTCTTGGTATTCCTCCATAGCGGGAATGTTGGGTCGTTGAGATACTGCAGGAAACATGGGTTTTTCATAAGCATAAGGCATTTGAAACTCTTTTGCTCTTTTCTTTACCCAGCAGGTGTAGGTGTCCATGGCAATGCAATTTCTTTCCTCGCCTTTTTCTTTCCATCGGATGTCGTACCAAGCTCTCACCATTCTTGCTTTCAAACTTTTAGGATTATCCCCTTCTCGGTAGAAGTATCCTTCCACTGTAGGACAAATGGGCTTAGCTGAATTTGCATACCCGAGTTGTCGTCGGGCTAGGACCGGATTGTAGTTAATTCCTCCTTGCGTACCAATGAGGGGTACGTTGGCGAATTCTCCACAGCTTTCAATGGTTTCTGTACCACAGCGAGCCAAGGTATACCAACGGATATCATTATTAGTAAGAGACATAAGTCTTAGAGGCCAACGCAAACCTTCTCGGTTTTCTGTGAAAATAGGAGACTCAGGTAAGTGTGAAACAATCCATTTGAACAACAATGGTGCACAACATACAATGATTCCACCGCCTTGGCGATTCCTATGATGGACAGAGAAATACATGTCACCAAGCAAAGTCGGAACAGGGTTTCCAATCAGAAAGATCTTTATGGCATTGATATCAACAAAGTTGTCGACATTGGGAAACAGAACCAACCCATAGATGAGCAAGGCTAGTGTAGCTTCAAAAGCTATCATGCTACCAGTCTCGATGAAATCAAAGGCTTTTTTTTTACCAGGAAGTGTGAAGTTAAACCCGGGAGGTTTCCTTTGGTAGTCCAATTACTCTCTATTTCAGACTTTTTCATGTGGATACTTGCTGCAATGACGTGTGATTTAGGAATGGCTTCCAAACCATTGGAGGGTATCTTGTCAGACACAGGAATACCCAAAAGATTGGCATATTCTTCCAAGGTCGGTACCAACTGGTAGTCTGGAAAGGTAAAACAACGGTAGACGGGATCATAGAACTGAACCAGAGTTTTGAGAAGTCCTTCATCAACATGAGTGTTCAAAATAGGCAAAAGCTTTCCATAACTTTTCCTAAAATTACAAGGATCTTGTACAAAAGATGCTAACTCTATCAGTCTTTCTACATCAGGCGCTTTGAAACCGTACTTTTTGGTATACCTTTTTTCCATAACTTAATCCTATAATGTTTGCAAAGAAAATTCTCTAAATTTTTTTTTGGAAAAATCATGTTTTTATGGAAAAAGATGGGTTTTCTAATGAATGTATGAATGCATGGATGCATGGATGCATGGATGCCACATATTCAAACATGGTAAAGCAAACACGGTAGTTCAAACATGGTAACATGGTATTACAAACATGGTACACAAACATGGTAACGCATAGGTTCAAAGGTCCAAAGTCACGAGCATGAGGTCAGAGAACCAAAAATGGGATAGTTCTAGTTAATCACCTGCACAACATGTTCTACTGATACGTCAGAGTCTACATTTTTCTTTCGGATATTACCGGCCTTCCACAATTAAACTCATGAGCCAGTAATATTCTCAAGAAAAACTCGTCTGAGTGTGGTTCTCCGCATGACAACTAATCCAAGTCTTCACCTGAATAGTTTCTGCACCACAACCTAATAAGGCCAGGATGGGTTGGGGTTCTACGGCCAACTCAGCTTCTACAGTTCAATGAAAGTAATAATGTCTTCGCTACGAAACATGCTAAACATATATTACCAACAAGGAACCTCCACTGAGCGGAAGGATTCTCAAGTGCGCCTGCACATGACTATACCCTCCACCTAATTTCTTATGTGTACTTAATCCGGGTTAGGATTTGTCCATAATGTATCACTTGTAACAGAACCACGCAAGTAATAGAACCAGAACCACACATATAACAAAAAATGAAATGAAAAATAAAGCAAATAGAATTAACCCTTCCTTTAGAAACAATAAAAAGATGGTCCCCAGTGAAGTCGCCATTTTTTCTGTCGCGGGGAAAAATCGTTGTCTTTTTTCGGGATGAGACACCTGATGCCTTCTTTGGGCTCGAGTGCTCAAAAAATGATTTTTCTTTTGTACGGACCAAACTTTTTATTATTTCCAAAGGAGGAAAAGGGAAAAAGCTGCAATAACCTAAAAGTGGGGGGAGAGATCTTGGGTAAGAGGGTTGGTTATACGAAGGGAAGGTATTAGCACCCAACGTATCTATAGTATTCTATAGGTTTCTTTGCTTTGTTTTTCATTCCATGTTATTGAGAGGTTCTTGTGAGAAAGAGGTGGGACCTAAGGTGTTTGTTTGATTATGCTCGCAAAGATCATCGCGATCCTCTGCATACATATCCCCTAGAGGGAATCAGAGCATCTGTAGCTCGGGGTCTACGGGTGCTAAGGTTTGAATGGTTTTTTTTTGTTTCGTTTTGCTCGCCAAGGATCGACCTTGTGCCTACGTATTCTCAAAGGGATGTTGAGAAAGTCAGAGCAATCGTAGTTCCCACTTATGCTAGTGGAAGCAAAGGATAAGAGACAAATGTCATCTAAATGTTCGATGTATCTAATCTATATCATCACATACATCTGTTTGATTTTGTTTGAAAATCTTTTCATTATAAGCCCGGGGCCATGCCACTTAGGGTGCTTAGAATGATAAAGATGTTTTTGTTGTTTAACCAGCCTTGTGGCAAAAACTTTCAATGAAGTCAGCCTTGTGACAAAAAGTTTTGATTAATCAGCCAGCCTCGTGGCAAAAGTTTCAATGAAGTCAGCCTTGTGACAAAAACTTTGATTAATCAGCCAGTATGGTGGCAAAACGGTTTGATTGATTAGCCAGCCTTGTGGCAAAAAAAGTTTGATTGATTAGCCAGCCTTGTGGCAAAAAAGTTTGATAAATTAATTGTTTGTGATGATATAGAAGAGATACTCCTATCATAGAGATGATAAATGTCTAATCTCCTAGGTTTTTGATTTGGATATTGGGGATGCTTATAAGAATCCCGTGGGTCCTTGTACGAAGCCCAAGAGGAGGCTATCCGAGGGTCCTTGCATTGTAAGCCCAAGAGGAGGCTATGGGAGGGACAATCCAGGGTCCTTGCATTATAAGCCCAAGAGGAGGCTATGGGAGGGTCACTCGTTTGTACAAAGCCCAAGGGGAGGCATGGTATAGTTGGTCTGAGCTCTTAGAGCGATTTCACCGGGAAACCATACTCTATGTCCTAACCTAAACTAGTGGAGATTCTTTGCACGAAGCCCAATAGGAGGCTATGGGGAACCTAGTGTTGTACTAAGTTGAACAAGCACACATATCACACATATGAACAAACATGAACAAGTATGAACAAACATGAACAGGTATGAACAATTATATATATGACAAAGTGTGTGTATATAATGGAGTTTATGAAGGAAATATACCTGTAAGCATGATCCATTTGCATACACGGGGCTCGGGACTCACACTCGGGGAGAGGTCCACTTGAATTTACTCAAATCTATGTAAACAGGTTTTTACAAGGGCTTGGGACTTATACCTACATGGAGGCCCATGGTATATTTTGGGAAGATTTAAAGAAAAACCTTCATTTTTGATTAGTTATTCAAAGTTAAAAATCAAATTGATCGAGATATGTACAAAACGGTGTGTGTACAATGAAATACCTAATTTCATGTACTGGAGTGGGTATGTACAAAAGAGGCTTGGGACTTATACCTACGTGGAAGCCCGTGTTTTATTTACAAAACATGGTTGATTGTTTTTTACAGACGCGAGGTTTCGCTTTTGTTTGAAGATTTGTTTGAAAAGTTTATTTGTTTTGAAGACTATATAAAAAGAAAAGAAATGGGACTTACACTCTCTAATATTCGAGAGGCCCCTGTTTTATTTTCATAAAACAGGGTGGATGGTTTTGAAAAAAAGATGTGAGATTTATTGTTTTGAAAAACAGTTTGAAAAGTATTGTTTTGAAAAAGTTTTCTGTACAAAGGAAAACTGTAAAAAGAAGGAAAAAGAGTGGGTCTTATACTCTCTAATATTCGAGAGGCCCCACTTCATTTTGAAAATCATTTGATTAGTCAAAAAGATTTAATCAAAAAGGAATGGTTTATCGTTTTTGAAAAGAATCGCGATCGCTTGTTTTAAAACGATTTGAATATGAAAGAAATCAACTTAATTAAGTTTAAAACAAGTTTTAATGCTTAATTAAGACCTAAGTGATTAGGGTTTGATCACAAAAATATTTACAAGTAATTAAGTTTGAAAAAAAATCAAATAAAACAATATTTAAAGTATTTGAAAATACCTAAAAACATGTCATTTTAAACCTAATTAAAAGTATATTAAATAAATCTTTTTTTGTGATTTTTTTTTGATATTGTCAAAATATGTATATTAAATAAGAAGTGTTTAAAAAATGAAGAAAAAATAAGTTGATTTGATTGGTTAAATTAATTGTTGAAGTTTGTTAAAAAAATGAAAGAAAAATAGTGTCAAAAAATTGGTTTTGTCTTCCAAAGGGCTTGAACCCACGCCCTCTCTCTCACATGCCAAAACCTGGACCAACTGAGCCACGCTTGTGGCTTGTTAAACATACGCGTTCAATAAAATATATTTTGAAATTGATATTTGAAATTTCTGAACCAAAAAACGCGCCAAGAACACACCCCAATTTTGATTTTGAAAATTCTTGAAACTGGATTGTTTTGATCAAGTGAATAACCTATCTTGCTCGATTTTGGACGAGGAACATGATGGTACCATTTAATTTCATTTATTTTCACTCTAAGATCATTAATTCTCTGATGAACACGAAGAACCCTAATATGACAAATCTTTGTGAAATCGTGTATGATCATGATATGATGCAATTGATTGAGGGTTATTATTCAGTGATGGTGCAGAAACAAGATGGTAACTCAGTTTTTCATTTATGATGCATGTATGATAGAGTTTGAAGTTCATGAGCTCTTACCTCAAAAACGGCCAAGCTGGAGATTGAATCTTGCAAAGGAGGTGTTACAGATGCTTTGTATCAATCTGAATAGCTTCTATGATGATTATGGAAGGTGTCTAGATGCTTGGAACCATCTGAATTCATCTGGGCATGGCTATGGTACCCGACCTGCATAAGCTTCAAGAGTGAATCGAATTTGAAGATGGAGGTGTTTCAGATCATGAATGATGGTTGGGATAGTTCACATATGGTATATGGAATGTGTTTGGATGGTTAGATTGGACAGAATTGGCCTGGATTTGATTTTGGCATGATAAGGCTAGTGTTATGCATATTTGGAAAGTGAGGTAGTGATTCTGAGTTTTATGTGTTTTTGGGGTGTATGGATGGATCAGACACATCCCATATGATGTTTATGAGTTGTGGGAAGCATCACTTGGCTCAGAACTTGCAAGGGATGGAACTTGCACTTTCTCCTCTTTGAAACTCATGAAACTTGCAATTCAAGAAAGAAGAGAGAAAACCTATGATTATGAGGTTTTGGTGTGATTTGAAGAGTGTTTTGAACCTCTATTTATAGGCCATGAGTTCTGAATGCAGAGCCTTTGCAAGTTGCCCAAAGTTTGATGACTTGGCTTAAGAGATAAACTAGCATCTTTTACATTTAATGCAAAATGGTTAAAGTGACCAAACCATGGTTAAAACTCAAGCTTCTTATCTCTTTCCCTTCTGATCTCAAATCAGAAAATATCTCCTAATCATTGCATTGATGCATCATTGTTTGCATTATAAACCATATAGTATTGAAACTTAGTGAAAAATGGCTTGAAATTTCAAGTGAAAAGTTCACTAATGTCAAAATTCAAAACCATGGCTACACTCCATATTTTTTCATGCTCTTGGACATTTTGGAAAGCTCATATTACACACTTCAAAACCCTAGTTGAAAGTCTCTTCAAGACCTTTAAGGAAATGGGTGAAAAAGATCCATGAACTTTGAAGAAAATGAAGTTTTAAGTGAAATTTTCAAAAGATACCAACTTTGAAGCTCCATATCTCTTAAATGGTTGATCTTATGGAAAAAATTTATATGTGTCAAAGTTGTTTATTGGATCAAAATCTACAACTTTCATGTTGGAAGTTTTTTTCAGTTTGTAGGTGATATTTTGAGAAATTCCCTTCCAAAGTTTGGAAGAAACCATTGAAAAACACTTAGAAATTTTTCTAAGTATGAAAAGTCAAACTTTTGACTTTTGATTCTTGATTGATTTTTCTTGATTTTCCTTTATCAAATGACTTCTCATATCATATATTGATGATTCAAAACTTCAAAAGTCATGGTTGACCAAAATTCCCCAAAAGTCAATGGTGATCTTGTACAGTTGACTTTTTCAGACGAATCGCGTTTCTGGAGATTTCAAATGAAACAGGTTATCCTCATCAAATGAATGGTATGAATGGATCATATTGAGGTATTAGAGGATATTGAGCCATGGTTTGAGTTGTGGCACCATGTCCTGATTAAAAAGTCAGTTGTTCAGTGAATTAGGTCAAAAACCCTAATTGTCGACCTGATGAAATTGATGACTGTGGATCTTGAATTGAGATACAATTTCCATTGTATATTGTCATAGGGATTATTTGAGGATGATTGAAACCTTTGATTGACTCCCTGGGGATTTTTAGGGTTTCCCAAATGTGATCCCTGATTTCAGTCCCTAATAGTTCAAAACCCTAATCTGAGGATTTGTCTGATCAATCTTTGTATAGGAGATGTTCTGAGCCAATGGATTAGGTCAAAATGATTCACTTGGGGCCTTGAGGTCATGTCCCAAGTCATTAGGTCAAATTCTGAGCAAAAGTCAGGAGTATGCTATCTTCAGTCAAAACCCTAATTCAGTCGATTCAAAGCTGTTGAGCTTGTTGAAATGAATCTCTGAGGACCAAATGTTGATTGTTGATGAAGGTAGTTCTTTTGAGATGAAGGGAGAACAAAACCCTAATTGATTGTTACTTGTACTGATGAGTGATTTCCTGATTAAATCCTGCTGAGTCACAAGTAGCAAACACAAGCTATGCAATTTGTTAGAGATGCAAATGATGCATATGCTATGATATGAGGTGGTATCTTAGGTCAAAAATTGGGGTATGACAGCAGGTATATGGACAATCCTAGGAAAAAACACTGACAAATATTGAAGAGGAATCTAAGGTACATAAATGAGTCTTCTAACAGAGTCCTGATTTATGGTGGAGCCTGTGGTGATGATAGTAAAGTAGCAAACAAAGGATATGTCAACTCTAATTATGCAGGTTGTATGGATTCCATGAAATCTATTTCAAGATATGTGTTCACTATGTTTGGCACATCAATTAGTTGGAAAGTAACACTTCAAAAGGTTGTTGTCTTATCAACCATTGAACCAGAATATACTTCCCGCACTAAAATTGTGAAAGAAGCATTGTGGCTTGAAGGTTTTACTAAGGAGCTGAAACTTCAAGGTCGCGCTATCAGTATTAAATGTGACAGCCAAAGTGCAATACACCTGTCAAAGAATTCAGCCTTTCATGAGCGAACCAAACACATTGATGTGAGGCTGCATTTTCGTTAGAGAAATAATCGAGCTTGGATAAGTACAAATGCTGAAGGTTTCGATTGAAGATAATAATGATGATATGATCACCAAGACATTGACAAGTTGCAAGTCTCTCCATTGTATCTGGTTGATAAAGCTAGATGAAGAAAGCTATTTTGTTCCCTTGATGTTGTAGAGTTTGTTCAAAGGTGGAGATTTATGGTAATTGGGTCGAACTCTAGTCTCGACAATGGTAGTTTCCTGGTTCAATAGAGATTAAGCATGCAGTCAAACTCTGTTCACATGCTAATGTCGATGTCTCGCATGTTGTACTTGAAGTATGTTCAAGTATGTAGGTGTTGAAATATGCTAGGTTGTTAGTATGTCAAATTGGGCCAGTTTGTTAGCCTAATTTTTTAAGTTAGCTTGTTTTTTAAGTTAGCTTAGTAGTCTATAAATAGGAAGGTTCTCTTAGATTGTTGAGAGAGATCTTGGTTGTTATTATTCACTTTTAATCTTTGAACCCTAATTGAGAAAGCAAATAGTAAAATAGTTATAACCAATCTTGATTTTCTTCTTCTTTTTTCCTCTTCTCTCTCTTTCGTAAAATCTAATAAGATTTCTTGTATTTGTACAAGAAACTCAAATCTTTCTTATAGTTTTGGTTTGTTCTTGACTGCACTCCGTTACAACATTAATGATATCAACACATTTCAAAATTTTAAATTTTCAAACTAAAATTGCATTAAAAATGTCACAATTCACATTCAAACTACGAAGATTGCCTTGTGTGTGTACTTTAACCTATGATGCTCAGAGTCACTTCAATAGACTTCTTTTAAGATACATAGTTAGTCGTATAGCCTATCGTAATCATCCTATAGTCATAGGTTTACGTTTAAATTTATGTGAGATGGGAAACTATTTCTTTAATGAGACTCAGGCTTCTGATTCAACATAAACACAAGGGTACTACGTGTATTTTACTCTATTGTCTTTTGATAGAGTCTCACTTAGAATGAGTCTAACCTAACATATTATTACGAGTAAAGAATCCTACTTTTTCCTCCTATTTGGAATTTATAACTTATTCATCATATTCTTTTTATATACTTTTTTATGTAATACCTCATTTTTTCATAATTTTACTCATTAGTTACTCGCCTTATTTATGTTAGATATCCCTCCATACTTGGTTTAAATATTTTATTTCTTAACTATAACTGTTCATCCTTAAGGTATAGAAATTGAGGTCATCATAAGGAAAATCTTATCTATGTTAGAAAATTTACTATTGATAATAATGTTTATGTTTACTTTGATTCATTCAATTAAAGTTCTCGCCACTGAAACATTTTTCTTATATGTAATAAGTTTTGAAACTATTTTTTTGTCATTCTATGCCACTTGGAAAATAAATTAAGCTACATTTCTCCGTCTCTTTATCGTATACTTTACTTTCTTTTGCTATTATGCATAATAATCTTTTTACATGTCATATTCTTACTTCAGAAGGTCATCATTATGTGTTATATTTCTTGATTTTTTTTAAGACTTTATCCCTTGAAAATAAATCTCATGTATATTCTACCATTCTTAAATTTAAGTCTCACATTAAAATACAATTTAAAAAATAAATTAAATATTTTCAATATGCTACGTAAAAAAGGTACGATAATAATTTCTTTTCTTATTCTTATGCAGCCTTAAGGTAAAGAAATTGAGGTCATCTTAAGAAAAATCTTATCTATGTTAGAAAATTTACTACTAATAATGATGATGTTGATGTTGAATTTGATCTATTCAATTTTTTTTTGAAAGATTTGTAGAAATAAGTGATCTTAGTGAGATGTGACAATTTGGGTGATATTTAACCAATTACCATAAGATCACAGCCTCCAGCTTTTTGCCACAATCCACTTATGCCACTGTATCCACTAAATTATGACACAATCATTTAGGATATTCAGGAGCTCATGTCTTAAATTCTCATCACTGAGACATTTTTCATATGCACAATATTTTTAGAAATACTTTCTTTATTTTTTGTTATTCTTACCCACGTGAAAAACAAATTAAGCTACCTTGCTCTACCTCTTTATCTTATACTTTAATTTCTTTTGATATTGTACACAGTGATCTTTGGACATCTCTTATTCTTACTTCATAAGAACATCGTTATTACGTATTGTTTCTGTATGATTTAATGAATTTCTTTAGAATTTTCTCTTAAAAATAAATCTCAAGTACAATTCATTATTCTTAAATTTAAGTCTCACATTAAAACAAAATTTGAAAGGAAATTAAATGTTTTCAATGTGACAATATAAAAAAGTACGAGAATATATTCTTTTCTTATTTTTATACATCCTTAAGGTAAATAAATTGAGGTCATCATGAGTAAAATCTTATCTATATTACAAAATTTACCATTGATAATGATGTTTATGTTGAATTTGATCAATTTGATTTTTTAAGGATTTTCAAACAAGAGTGATTTTAGTGAGCTGCAATAGTTTTGATTATGTTTATCCAATTACCACAAGACTACAACCTCCAATTTTTCCATAACCCCTTATGCCGCTTTATCCCATGAATTATGACACAATCGTTTATAACATTCATGAGCTCCTATATTAAGTTCTCGTCACAAAAAAAAATTTCTTATATGTAATAAGTTTCAAAACACTTCCTTTTATCATACTTGCTCACTTGAGAACAAATTAAGCTACATTTCTCTGGCTCTTTATCTCACACTTTACTTTCTTTTGAGATTGTCTATAGTGATCTTTTTTCATCTCATATTCTTACTTTAGAAGAACATCATTATAATGTGTAACATCTTGATGATTTAACAAATTTTTTATATATTTTTTCTCTTGAAAATAAATCTCAAATACGTTCCTTTTTGCTTAAGTTTAACTCTCACAATAAAATATAATTTGAAAGGAAAATTAAATGTCTTTTATGTGACAATGAAAAAAGTACAACAGTATTATTTTCCATAAAATTTGTGATTTAAATGGAATGTTCATAGATTTTTTTTGTCCTCACGCATCTCCTAAAAAAAAAAAAGCCGAAAGAAAACCTCAAATCATAAATAATATTATTCGAACCCTTCTTTCATATACTTCTCTACCACCATTATTTTAGAATTGTCACTTTAAATGACCACTTACCTACAGAACATCCTTCCAACTAAAAAGCTTTCTCTCCAAACACCTATTAAAATTCTCTATAAAAAAACATGTAATGTTTGAATCTTAAAGTTTTTGAGTGTCTCCTTCATCAATAAGCTTATCTCTTACACCAAAGGAGACTAGGGTGTGTTTTGCGCCTATCATGTCGACCCCGACCGACCAATAGGAAGGGGTTCCGCTCCTTCCAGAATCTTCTCATCACATGAGAATTATCATCCTAATGATCATGAGAGATCTCATTGGCAAGTGCGTCCAACAACTCTCCGCATCCAACAGCTCTCCGAATTTCACAATTAGTAAATAGCAAGTTTGTTATTTCCCCTATCTATATAGAGAAAGCTCTAAATTGAGATAAGAAGTTTTAAATTCAATTTCATTTCATTCTTCTTCCACACATACTGACTTGAAGGTTAGAGTTCTAACCTTGCAGGTCCCCCCACTCCACCGCATCAGAAGCTGTAATCTTCCATCAGCGTCATTCCTTCTCTCTTTTCTAGTTCTAGAACGAAACATGGTGGATGTCCAGACACACGGAAAACCTACTTCTAATTATTGTGTATATTTTGGTAATAATTTGATATATTAGTCTGCAAAAAGATAACATACATGATCTTGGTGTTATACGAAGTCTGAATACTGTGGAATAGCTAATGTAATGTTTGAATCACGCTAAAACAAAAATTTACTTATGGAACTATATTGTCCTGTTTCAAAAGCAACATCGATCTATAGTTGTAAAGTGAGCTTAATATACCATTTTGACAATCATATTAAACATCAACACACTAAATACATTGAGATTGATGTACACATCGTGAGTGAAAAAATTGCACGCGACAAACTGCAAGTTTACATGTTCTCTTACGTTATTAAATTGTCGACATCTTTGACTACAACTTTTTGACGAGCTTAGAAATAATCTCCACATATGACATCCTCCAATTTTGACTACGGAAAGATATTAGAACATATGTAAATATTATTATAAACATCATTAACAATTATCATGTATACTTTATTATTAGCATTATTAATAATTAATATGAAAAATTGGTTGTTATTGTATACTATTAAATTATTAGGAGATCTTGTTGGTAATTTTCTAATTATCAATACTTTATTAATTCATACTCAATTCAAGATAAAATAGAAAGCGGAAGCGTACCTTCAAGATCTATGAAATTTTAATGAGAAGGCAATAATCTTGATAGGATAATGACCTTCCAATTGTAGATTCCTTAATTCCTTAGTTTCTCTTCCAATGGGATAAAGAGAATAATATTCTATGATATTTTCTAGTGTCTACAATTGGGGACCATAACCCCTTATTAATATGAATTACATGTCCTTTCATGAAGAGTCATATTTATTCAAGTTTAGAATCTCATGTCATTCCATGAAGGGTCATGATTATTCAAGGTTTCTTATTCCAATTTTAATCATCACTAAATAAAAATAAGACTTTTGATATCTACACAATATTTGTCATGACAATTACATCCTTAGCCATAAATCTTACATTAAATAGATCACTTTAATTTGGCTAATTAAATAAAGGTCCTAACACATTAATTAATTACATGTATGACCCAAAATAAAATTCTAACAATCTTCCACTGATCATATATGTATCCTTATAAATGTACTAGACTTTATGAGTTCAAAAATTTCCATTATAAATTTTGGACATATCCTTATCTCGTCCATTAGTTACATCAATATATAGGACCAAAGCGGTTATCATCATATCAATCATAATTAAACCTATCAATGATCACAAATATAAACACAACTAAATAACATAGATTAATCATGAAATGTGCAGCATGAAAATCACATGAAGGGGATCAATACATGTCAATTTTCAACAGGTCCACCTTACTTTAATGAAATTAATATTATCATACAAAGTGCAATAAACTGAATAACTAAACTTTATTTCTGATTAGAACGTAATATGAATATATAAGTATGTATATATATACTATAAAACATAGAACATAACTGATAACAATGACTAACTCCCACTGAACCAAAGAATCCTCTAATTCTATAACACCCATGTGAGCAGTTTGCTCATGAAAGACCTTGGGTGGAAACCCCTTTGTCATAGGGTCCGCTATCATGGAATTTGTCCTTAAATGTTCTATAAAAATTTGTCCACTTTGTACTCTCTCCTTTTGTCAATTATAGTTTATCTTAAATTGACCAAATTGTGCAGGAAGAGATATTAACACTAAATGCACGAGTAAATGATCCGACAACTCAAGCTTTTGTGTCTTAAATTTGTTGGAAGCAATATTAGACATTTCCATTACATACTTTCTTATGTTTCCTTTACCTTTATACTTTATAAAAATCAAGCTTTGAAGAAGTGTGCTTGTTTCTGCTTTATCGCTTTTAGCAAAGCGCTTTTCAATTTCAGCAAGAAAGTCTTTGGCACTTGTTATTTCTTTAGATATAGTATCCTTAAATGCCCCTGAAATGTCGCACTCTATGATTATAAGACTTACGCGATTGGAGCAATCCCCATTTCTCATAATGTTTCCTTTCATCAGAGGTACTAGAGTCTGTAGGAGAAGAGGTTGCTTTATCCTTAATGCAAGGTCAAGATCCATGCATCCAAGATTAATTAAAATGTTCTCCTTTTAGTCCTTAAAGTTGACACCATTAAGAACCGGAACTTTAGGATTTGAAATCAATCTTAAATAAACTCAAATAATATATGTTCAAATAATTTCATAACCCATCTCAAGATATCTAGTGCACCATCAATATCAAGTCTTTGGACAACAATATTAATTTCTAGTGATACTCTTATTATAACGATTCAACATTGATAATAAAACATGTCAAATAATAAACCCTCTTTGGATTGATTTATCTTTCACATGTTTATTCTTAAAATTATCACATGTTTATCATTACAAGTGTGTGTGTATAATCATGTCAAATATCAATTTACCTTTGGACCAACTAATACTCACATAGAAACATATGCACACTAACATTCAACATTTTTCATGATCAAATCCATAAAAGAATTGTCACTTTGGTGATTTCTAGTCTCAATAGAATAATTTAAAATGTAAAATAACTTTAATTTAAAATTATGGCAAACGGAATTAAATTAATTTCTAAAGCTGAGATATATTTATACTCCAAAAAAATGTTGACTGAATGAAAGCAACAGAGCATCGCGAATCAAGTAACAGTTCAACATATATTTTATAAACCAATAAAACACTGAATTAAGTATGATACTATAATGCATCAATTTCTTTATTTTAGACACAGTAAATTAAAGTCATTATTTTGAAAAGTTAATAAATAAAATGTTCATAATAATAACTACTACATGCCTCAGCAAATGAAACGTTAAAAAAAAAAGCTATGGAATCGTACAAGTACCACAAGGAAATTCAAATTCATGATTCATATAAAATAGTACAATAAGTCATGTTATCCATTAAAACAAAAACAAAACTGTATGATCCATGCATTTATGATTGTATATATCATATATAAAAAATCATCCATATTCATTCATAGTTCAATTAATATATTATTTATACTTACAAAATTGTGTGATGAATTATAATTTTCAATAACTCAATTTTAATATGCTAAAATTATGAATTACCAAAATTCACACATGAATCAAGTATGGGTGGCTCTGATACCACTTGTTGTGAATTTTCTAATTATCAATACTTTATTAATTTATACTCAATTCAAGGTGAAATAGAAAGCGGAAGCGTACCTTCAGGATACATGAAATTTTAATGAGAAGACAATAATCTTGATAGGATAATGACCTTCCAATTGTAGATTCCTTAATTCCTTAGTTTCTCTTCCAATGGGATAAAGAGAATAATATTCTATGATATTTTCTAGTGTCTACAATTGGGGACCATAACCCCTTATTTATATCAATCTCATGCCCTTCCATGAAGGGTCATGATTATTCAATGTTTCTTGTTCCAATTTTATCCATCACCAAATAGAAATAAGACTTTTGGTATCTACACAATATTTGTCATGACAATTACATCCTTAGCCATAAACGTTACATTAAATAGATCACTTTAATTTGACTAATTAAATAATGGTCCTAACACATTAATTAATTACATGTATGACCCAAAATAAAATTCTAACAGATTCAAGTTGTATATATAAAAGCTCGGAAGAAATAAACATTAGGGCAAATATATAATATTAAGTTCTCATGTTTTTGTGAATTTATCTCTTTATTTAAGGTGAAAAAACGAGTCATTCATTTTTTTTTCTATATTTGTTTACTGGACAAATTAAGAGTTTAATTCTACACCTCTATATAGTGTTAGTGAGTCTGTTTCGTTATGCCCTATTTTTTTTTAAGATGGTCTGAAGTTAAACTTTACTTTTAATTATGTTCTTTCCATCACGTCTTATGTTTTGTGGGACGAATTTAGACGATGGGAGCTGTAAACAACCCCTACCATTATCCAACCTCAGAGTCTGAATAGAACCTTTATTTGCCTTATTCCTAAGCGCAAGAATCCGAAGGTGCCCAGTGACTTCCGACCCATTAGCCTCTGTAACGTTGCCATGAAGATTGTTACAAAATGCATAGCTAACCGGTTGAAACCGCTTCTTCCTGACATCGTGGACCAAGAGCAGAGTGCGTTTATCCAAGGTAGATTGATTACTGATAGTGGTTTGATCGCTATGGAATGTTTCCACTGGCTTAAGAAGAAAACAAAAGGAAAGAAAGGGAGTATGGCCAGTGGCGGAGCCAGGAATTTTAGATAGCCTGGGCAAAAAATTTAACTGCAAATTACATGTGACATAATATAAATAGTCATAAAGTGTGCTACATAAGAGAGATGAAACCTAACATGCGAATATTGTGCTAAATAAAATTAGGAGGTAAGTGCCCTCTGTAAGACCTCTTTGCGGTGAATGTTCGAATAATATCAACATCTTTAATAGACTTGAATATCTCCCGCTCGGTGTAACATATCATCAAGTCATTGAACTACAAATTGTTGAGCAAATTAGACTTGATAATCCTCATTGCTGAAAAAACTCTTTCAACGGATGTTGTCGACACCGGTAATATCAAAGTCAACTCAATGAATTTGTAGACTAATGTATTACTTAAGGAGAGACTGATGCAGTTGGAATGCATGTGAACCTGAACTCTCAGAAGATTCTGAGTTATTTAATTTATGAATGAATTTAATTGTCTTAAATTTAATAATAAACTTAACTAAGAAAGAACTTGAGGAGAGCTTACAAACCTTATCTTAATGGACTGTTTAACTTAGGAGGAGCTTACAAACCTCATATCCTTTGTAGACTGTTCTATCAATTAATTTATATAGGGGATATAAAACTATTAAAAGTTAAGTAATTAAAAAAAAAAGAAACAAACAGTAGCAAAACAAAATTAAATAAAAAATTTATTCAATAATAAAAACCTAATCAAATAAAATTACATGTTTTCTATTTTTTTAATAAAATAAATAATCTAATAATAATAGAAAATATTTTTTGTGTTTTTTAAAATATTTTTTAACACTAAAATAAATTAAGTAAATTAGACAAAAGATTAAATAAATTAATTCTAATAAACTAAAGGGACTTGTTTTTGCTTTTATTTATTTTGATTTAAGTATATGCATTAAATATTTTTTGGACTTTTTTTTTATATATGTTTTAACAAAGCAATACATTCATGTTATAGAATTAACATATATGTTTATTTTTATGATAGTCATGACTAATAATAAAAAATAATACTGACGTAGGAATATATAAGACAAGTCCTATATATTAGGGAAATGTTAATCAGTGCTCTAGAGCACTCTTTAAGTAATTAAAATGGTATTTTTTTTTTAAATGTGTGTATTTAATCTATTAAAAATGTATTAGAAATTAAAATATTGACTTTTATAAAAAAAAATCTTTACTGAGTATCTTAACAAGTGCCCTGAGGACACTCGTTAGCAAGAACCTCTGTTGTAATCATCATTGTTTAGTTTTAAGGGAGTTTTCTTTTTTTAATTTTTGTTTTGATTCATAAATAATTAATTGGGTTGGGTCTGGACCATTGGTTATTCATCTGTTTTAATTTTCACACTCTATTTTTTATTAATTTTGCCCCTGATTTTATCTAAAAATTGATCATTGAATTGGGAAGAGTACAAAGAACATAGGGGTTGAGCCCGGGCGCATGCCCAGGCTGGCTGGGCCATAGAACCGCCAGTGAGTATGGCAATTAAACTGGACATGGCGAAAGCTTACGACAGAATTGAATGGGATTTCGTGAGAATCATGCTATCTTCTATGGGATTTCCTGAGAGATTTGTAGCCCTAATCTTGAACTGCGTGACCTCTGTCTCTTACCAGATCCTTGTTAACGGTCAACCGTCTAGAGTTTTTCTCCTGGAAGAGGCCTTCGCCAAGGAGACCCATTATCCCCGTACCTCTTCATCCTTTGTGCAAACGTGCTGTCGAGCCTTCTCTCGAAAGAGGCTTGCCTCAATAATATTCACGGGATCAAGGTTGCTAGAGGAGCTCCTATTATCTCCCATCTTTTTTTCGCAGATGATAGCATTCTTTTCTCTAGGGCTAATCAAAATGAGGCAGAGGTTATTTTGACTACCTTGAAGAAGTACCAAGAGAGTTTTGGTCAAATGGTTAATTTCGACAAATCTGAGGTCTCGTTCAACCGGAATATGGATGTGAATTGCAGGAAATCCTTATGTGGTTTGATGAAAATTAAGCAGGTGGTATCTCACTCAAAATACCTAGGCCTCCCTGTTGTCTTTGGGAGATCGAAGAAGGAAATCTTCTCTTTTGTTGTGGACAAGGTATGGAAGAAGATGAAAGGGTGGAAGGAAAAGGCGTTATCCAGTGCAAGGAGGGAAGTGTTAATTAAATCGGTGGTCCAGTCTATAACTAGTTACATTATGAGTTGTTATAAACTGTCGGAGGGTTGTTGTGATCAAATTGAAAAGATGGTGGCGAAATTCTGGTGGGGAGCGAAGGAGGTCCAAAGGAAGCTTCATTGGCTTCGGTGGGATCGGCTAGCTACGGATAAGTGCAAGGGTGGAATGAGGTTTAGGGAGTTCTCAGACTTTAACAAAGCCCTTTTGAGCAAACAAGGAGCGGCTGCTGAAAGGTGAAAACACCCTTGTGGGTAGATTGTTTAAAGCACGCTATTACCCGAAGTGCGGTTTCTTGGAGGCCAAACCTGGATACAGCCCAAGTTATGCTTGGCGCAGCATCTTAAGTGCTAGAGAGGTGGTTGAAGCTGGCAGTAGGTGGCAGGTGGGGAATGGAAGGAAGGTCAGAATATGGAAAGATAAATGGCTGCCGGTTCCGCCAACCTTTTGCGGGGATAGGCCACACAACACCCTTGATGAATCTGCCTTGGTAGCCGAGTTAATTGATGATGATTTGCTTGACTGGAATGATAGTGTGATTTGCAGGTGCTTTTCAGAATTTGATGCCCAGCAGATTCGCAATATTCTTGTGGCAAGGAGCCTTCCGGAGGACAGAGTTATATGGGCGCTAGAAAAAGATGGTGATTTCTCGGTCAAATCGGCTTACCACCGCATTGGGGTGGTAAAGAGAAGAGACCTTGCTGAACCCTCTGTCAACAGGGATAGTTTGTTGTGGAAAGGGATTTGGAAGCTCCGGCTCCCCAATGCCGTAAAGAACTTTCTTTGGCGTTTGGTGAAAGGAATCCTACCTGTCAGAACAAACTTGATCAAGAAAGGTATGCCCATTGACCCTTACTGCCCGCTATGCTTCTCTACCTGCGAATCGGAGAACCACCTCTTTTTAAATTGCAATATCGTAAAGCTGGTCTGGTTTGCTCCTTCTTTGGGGTTCTGCATTCCTAACAATGCTGGGATTAGGGAGTGGCTTCTGAACTGGTTTAGATGCTCTGATGATAGAGGCTTGGTTTTGGCTTGTGCCACGGTGTGGAAAATTTGGCAGACGAGAAACTCTCTTTTGTTCCAGCATAAACCTTTTATTCCTTTGGAAGTGACGAAGAATGCTCTGGCTATGACTGCAGAATTCCTTGAGCTGAGTGGTACTCGTAAGGCTGGTGGGATAGAGCGAGGTTTGAATGTACCTTCGGAAACGGAGTTTGTTGTGTCAGTTGATGCAGGGTGCTTTTCGGATGGTTCGACGGGATGGGGGTGCATGGTGAAAGACTCGTCGGGTGCGGTGTGTCTTAGCGCTTGCAAGAAACAACACATCTCTGTCCCCGTTATTGTGGCTGAAGCTATGGGCGTGAGGTGGGGGCTGGAACTGGTGGAGCATTTCAAGTGGGAGAATGTCATTATCCTAACGGACTCCCTGTCAGTGGCGGATTGCATCCATGGCCACTTGGTCCTTGCTGATATTTCTTTTCTTGTTGAAGACTGTAATTTTTATCTCTCTGTGCTTAATTCTGTCTCTGTTAGATTTGTTAGAAGGACATATAATGCTGAAGCCCATGAACTTGTTGGTTTGGCTAGGTCTGTTGGTAACAGAACCTGACATAACTTGTATCCCTCTGTTTGATTAATTGAAACATCTTTCCAATAAATAAATAAAAAACCCTACCATTATCTATCATTATCTATTTGGTTGTTCAATTTTGATTAGGGTAGAGCTTCTTAGTATTGCTTGTCCTTTTCTTGATATCTTGCTTATCCATTTGTAATAGAAATATTCTTTGTACTATTTTTCTTAGTATATATCTTAATAATGTTGGGTAATTGAATCCGACAAATCACCTACATGTACAACACACTTTTGAAGAAATGGATAAGTTATCCGCCATTGAACTTTTTAAAAAAAAAAATTGTTGGTTTCTACTTTTGAAATAGTTATTTATAATTGCCCAGGTTTTAAACGTTAAAGTACACCCCGGTGACTAATCAAGCCTCCAACTTCTTAATTAATTAATCAGAAAATGTATATATATATATTTTATGGTTTATATGTCATTTGTTGTTCCAATCCCTCCAATTTAACCAACGATCCAAATATTTTATACTATAAAATATTTAAACTAAAAATATATTAAAGTAAGTGGAGTACTTTATGAAATGAAGATGACGATTGGTGCAAGTAAAAGAAATATTATATTCATGCACATGATACATTAAAACTTCAGCTTCAATATTTCACGTGCACGTTTCTACCAATAAAATATTTATATTAATATTTGGGTGCATCTCTCTGCCAATATTGGCCGCGTTAGCATTCAGTCAACATGTCTATGGTTTTCAAAGTTGGCACATCATAACCTCCTCCCAATCACAGGAACATCGAACTTTGGTCATTTCTATTGAGTATAATGTGAATTATTATTGGAACAACTAAAGATGGTTATATCATAGTAACATATTTTAATAGGTGAAGGATAACATGGTGAACTATATATATTGTTCCATCATGGTGAAGTAAAATATAATCATTGATTTAATATTAAAAATCTACAATGGTCAAGATTGAATACAGGTAACCTACTTACCAAATACTTTTGAAAACAAACATATATTTACAATTAAACCCCATATTTAGAATTTATTCATAACAAGACCATAATTAAACCACCTATTTATAATTTATTTATAACCAGTAACTAAAAGCATCAAATAGTAATATTTACATAAAAAAATTAGTTTCCGATCATAAAAAAAAATTGTTTTGTTCTTATGATATATGATTAATAATTTTATAAAAATTAATTATATTAATTTACTGTTTCAATCTAGGATGTATGAATAATTGTATAGTTATTGTAAAATTGTAAATTTTTTATTTGTGACAATTATTATTTTTGTACTCGCCCATTTATGTAATATCACAAAATTAAATAACATATCAACCTTTTTTCGAGTAATTTTTCTCAGATCTTTTGTAACCGAGTTTGAGAACTTTTGTTCTCCCTTAATGAAGCTTGCTTACTAAAAAAAAATATCAACCTTATTGACATCTTAATAGATACTTCAACCACATTTTTTATCTTGATATATACTTAAAATCTTCAAACCCAAAAACCCACAAAAATTTATAATCAAATTTCAATAATTAAAACTTCTATATTTTATATTTTAACATGCCAAAGAAAAAGTTTTAAAAAATAACAGTCAGAGAATTACAATTTAGGATTTTATTTTCTCTTTCATTTTTCTTCATCTTCCTCGGTCTTGCTAAAGATATCTTCTAGTAAGAATTTTATATTAGTTACCAACACAATCTCTCATAAGGGATCTCTCGCCCTTTTACTTCCTATCACCTTTAATATTGATGTTGTCGTCTCATTATTGTGATTTAGAAGAAAATTTCAACTAAATTGTGTCATCAGAATCCAGATCTAAAGCCTGGACACAATGTTGCTGCTGCAAATACCAGTATTAATTTATCACTATCATTTGCAAAGAGGAAAATAGAAAGGAATATCTTATAGAGATATTATATTGAAATAACAGGTTGAATTTGTAAGTGTGTTGAGTGGAGGAAAAATATGAGAGGAATAAAAATTTGGTAATTTTTTATTTATGTCAACTATGTGTACATGGTTTCATGAGTTTCTAGGTTGAAGCTTTTATTGTCAAGTTATATCAATGATCAATATTCTCTTAGTAAAAAAAATAATCTTGTAATCTAATAATCAACTGCATACTGTGTTGGGCATTTGTATAAATTGTAAAAATCTTCAAAGTAATTACATAGAGTTTATGGGCTTTTGTTTGAAACGGAAAAAAATGGTTTAACTTATAATAGTAGGCATTTTTACAATTCACCATGGTGAACCAATAAATAATGTTCACCATGTTAACCTTCACCTATTTTAATAATACGAAACTAGCAATATACATGTAGGTTCTCATGGCTAAATTTATTTAATATAATATAAATTTTAGGGTCAGGTTGATGTGTATAAGATATATCTTTATGTACGGTGCATAAGTCCCGTACGAGTAATATTTAAATTATTCTGAGTAATATTTTAGTTAGAAACGAATAATAATATCATAATCTATGAATAATATATGCATTATTTGTACACATCTATTAATTATGAATAATTAATTGTGAGTAATGAGTACACTATTCTGAGTAATATTTACATTTTTTTTTTAGTAATATTAAATTTTAACTATTTTGAGTAATATATTCATTGTTCTGAGTAATATTTATACTATTTTAAGTAATCTGTATATTATTTTGAGTAATCAATATAATATTTTGAGTAATATAAACAATATTTGAGTATTTATACACCGTGTATAAGAATATACCTTATTCACATCAATACATCCCTAAATTATATATATATATATATATATATATATATATATAAAATTAAATCGAGTTATTTAATTATAAAATTAATAATGATAATATAAATTAAATTGTATTAAATAATCATAAAAATAGGGTTCGTGAACCAGAGAAAAGATTTAAAAAATGATAATTTTGACATTTGAAATTAAGAATTTTTTGTGTTAAATAAAAGTAAATGTTAATTAAAATAAAATAGATATTTTGCTGACAGTAACTCGTGAGATGGAAAGTTATTTGTTTGTACGACTATTGAATATTATTCAATTTAATAAAAGAAATTGTTATTTTTTTTAAAATTTTAAAAATAAATTATTAATATTTATAGTAATAATTAATATGTATAAGAATGACCCGTGTGATGGAAAATAACTTTTAAGATGCATATAAAGTGTAAAAAATAATTTATTGGTTTAAATGCATTTTTGATCCTTTATTTTTAAGTTTTAGTCCCTCCATTTTAAAAGTTAGCTTTCAAAACGTGGAAGACACATTGATGATTGGAATAAAAAATAACTATCTAGCATTAATGACTTGATTTATTTATAAATTAATATTATTTATGGATAAATTAGTTCATAATTATTTTAAAGTTTTTTTTCAAAATTAATTACTATTTAACAAATTTTAAAATGATTTTTTTGGCCATAGGCCCAACACACTTAGGAATCAACGTGCCACCCCTTTTTTATATCTGACACCTCCCATATTTTTTTAATCCAATTTTATCCTTGTTGAAAAATGTTTAAATACAAAGAATTTCCGGATATCGGAAATTTCAATTTTATGGTATCATAGTTTTTTTTTTGATAAAAGATACCCGAAATTTCCGTACATCATACCGGAAATTTTAGTTAATTTGAAATTTCTAGTATACCGAAAATTTCAAATTTCATATATTATATAGAGACATATCAAATAGCTGAATTCAAATTTTCCTACATATATTATCAAATTATATAGAGACGTATATTATAGATAGAATAAATTTCCGGTACATATAAAATTTCAAATATCAGAAATTTCGAAAAATCCGGTAATTTTTTTAAAATTTTCGATAAAAATTCACGGAAATTTTTAAAAATTCGGTATTTTTCGAAATTTCTAGTACACCCCCCAAATTTCCGATAGAAACATATATTTTTTGAAAATTAGTAATTTTAAACAAGGGTATAATGATAAAAGCATAGCAATGGGATGGCAGTCAAAATTTTAGGAGTGACAGGTAGAATTCTCCAACACACTTAGACACTTAGACTTCTTTTCTACCCAAATGTAGAACTTGGTTTTCTTTGAGTTAACTATATAAATAACTCAAGCATTACCGATGTGAGATTTAAAAAGAGAAACTATATTTAAACTAACTTCATCGTAACTTAATAAATCTCACTTTTCAGCCTTTTCAGCCTGATAATCTATAATGCAGAATGAGGATAAATATACAAAACCATAGCAGTACATGGAGAGTATAATCTAAATCCATAGATAATGATGCACCCACAAATTTTTTATCCAAAGCATGGTTTGTCAAGATGTTTTTCCTGTTAATAATATTAAAACATGTTTCATCCTAGATTAATCTCAATATGAAAAATCTAAAACACTAACTAGTAGAAACTTACTTCACTGTAGATTCTATCTCCGCAAGATTATTTTTGTGGAAATTGTTGAAGGACAAGTGAGCACTTTTCCACTGCTTCCTGGAACAGTCCACTGTAATTAAACTACATACCATATACAAAATAATTGAAGCTTTTCTTTGAGATAAGCAGCAATCCAAGAGAAATTCCTCCATTGTAGCTTTAAAGTTGTTTACTGAGAATATTTGTTTCACAAATTGGCTATTTGCATTCTCTACATACTCATTTACATCCTTGGTAGCATCTTTAAAAACATGTTGCATGTTCAACATCTCTTAAACTGTTGCGCATGCACACTTGCATCGTGCATATTTCTTGACGCCTCTGAGACATAAATCATTGCCAGAACTCAGTAATATACATTATCTATGGATTCATATTTTTTGTGGTGTGTGGTTCTTAATCTCTATTTTCCATATAATTGTCATGATTGCATGAACATACTACAGGATTGGAGATAAACTGCAAGTTACTACAGGATTGCAGCTTCATACTCCTATCATTGAAAAGCAACAACAACAAGTCCCTTATCGATTTTTATGGTTTTAGCATAAGTGTTTATAAAGTCTACATTAGGGTATCAACTCGTGGGTTATCGCAGGACCAAATCATTTGTGGTCTAAGCTTAATAAAAGTTGGAAATAATATTTTTATCTCAATCATTAATGTCACGTATGCAAAATTGGAGGGGGCCATAAAAATTCTAAATGAGGTAAAGTTTATGGACATGAAGTTGGTTTTTTAAATGGAGGGATTAAAACTTAAAAATATGGGGATCGAAACTGTATTTAAGCTTAATTTATTTTAGAGATAATAGTTATTTCCCCTGCCATATTAGTGAGGTTTGAAAAACCCCGTAAGAAAAAAGTTTAGATTATCACCCTAACATTTCCAAATTCAGATGTCTTGGCCCCTCCACCCATTCAGTCAGCAAAATCTTCATTATTTTAATGTTTTTTAAGTTTTTTATTTTTACCTCAACAATAATTGCTCACGTGGCATGGTAACTTACGTAGGTCATAGTAAAAAAACTGATGAAGTTATTATTGAACCCTTAATCCCAATCATTCACTTAAATTGCTCTCTAATGTTCCCAAAGTGTAAACCCTAAACATAAAATTCTCTAATTCACGTTCCACATTGAACCCCTGCAATACAAGATTTGAAGCAATGCAGTCACAAAGTTTGTCAATTAAACCCCTTGTCTTGTTGTGCGTTATTTGATTCTCTTGTATTGTTGTGCATTTTCTGAATAGTTCTTGTCATTGTTGTGGTCCCAAACAAATGTTGTGGTCCCTAATACGATTTATTTATGTTATATTTTAGAAATGCCCACCATTAATGTTGTATTTCATCATGGGGGCCAATTTGCGCACGATAGTTTCATCTTCTACAAGGGTGGGGATGATGTTAGAACAAGATTGTGATCTACGTTCAGAATCTGGTTTTGATGATAACAAGCATATATTTTGTGAGTAACAATTTTATTACTAATGATTTCATTGAGTGTGCAGATATTATGCTAAAGGCCGTATACGATATTCATAAAAAACAAGCATAATGATTGTATCCAAAACTGGCTTAAAGATTGAGGAATGAAACAGATCAAAAATAGTATCAGACAAGCTCAAAGGAATAAACCAGAAATATCAGATGCATGAAATCTCAAAATAACAAGAAGATCACAAAAATGAAACATCGTTAAATAATCATATGTTCTTATTGAAAGCAATTTCAACAATCAGAGTCAGAAGATCAGAAGTCATCAAAGAAACAAAATCTCGATATTACAAAGAAAAATAAGCTTCCTCAGAAGAACAAGCAACATCAACATTCACAAGCAATGCCAACAAAAGATATTCTGACCTAGTGATTAGAAACTTCTAAGAACATCGTAAATTGCTCCAATTAAGTCACATGCAAGAAATCACGGTACTCAAGTAAAGACAAAATTATGACATCTATTTAGGTTTACATCTTGGAAGAGTGAAAGAAGACACGCCACCAATAGTAACCATCTTGGAAGAAGAAAATTAAAGGAGACACGTCACCAACACCAATGATAAGATTCGCCTTGGAAATAGGTATTTCCTGATTCTGTCTATATCAAGCATTAAATGCTATATTCAAATATGGTTCAACGGTTATGTTCCAACGCTAATAAACCAGAATTCTATATATAAGAGCATAACCTTGAAAGTACAATAGTGTGTGCAAGCATGAGAGCGTAATAAAAATAACTGCACCATAAGAGGCAACATACACAAAGTGTGTGATAAGAAAAACAAGAGTGTTGACATACACAACATAAGCCTATGAGAAGAAAATCTTAAGTGAGAAATAGAAAAGTCTGCATGTTATGCAGTATGCTTCAATGGAGTAATGAGAGTTTGAAATATATCTGAGAGAGATCCAAAAATACATGATCGGTCCAAATAATCTTCACATTGAATGACTAAAGAAACTGATGATCGCGACTTTATGTGTCTATTAATCTGATGACTGCAAGTGCACAGTCGTGTCGTGTAGTTTTAAAAGATATCGAATCCACATGGACTATGAATCGATCTACCGTTATCTAAGGTTACTATGTAAAGCTAAGGCTAAGAATACATATTGTTTATAAAGGGAAACTAAAATCTTAAATCTAGGTAATATAATAATAAGCAGATATCAGTATGTATTTCGTCTAACTTAGGTAATCCGAAGTTTCGTTGGTCGGATTATTATTCAATAAAAAATCTTTACTAACTATGTCATTTAAAAGTCCTCCTCTCAAACTCTCTCTCTGTTGATTTAGACTACGATACTAGATCATAATGTACGCTCTTGCTGTCCCACCAGATTTAGAAACGCTTTTTGAAAACGTCATAATTGATAAAATGCCTATTTCATGCAGATGTTATTTAATTAAAAATCCTTGTCTCAAACTCTCGCTCTGTTGACTCAGATTATGCTAATATTCCCTAACGTACACTCTCGTTGTCTAGTGTTGAGTTTAAAAACACTTTTTGAAAATAAACAAAATCTAATTAGTTTTAATACGCTACCGCTGTCCTTAAAACTAATGTCATGTGTCCACTATCTGGTTAAAGATCTTAAACTCTCGCTCTGTTGATTTTAACCTTAATCAGTTCTAAAATCTCAAACTTCCGCTCTGTTGATTTTATAACTTTAATAAATAAAATTAGACACAACAACCTGATCGCGACTTTACATGTCTATAAATCTGATAACTGCAAGTGCACAGTCGTGTCGTGTAGTTTTAAAAGATATCGAATCCACAGGGACTATGAATCGATCTACCGTTATCTAAGGTTACTATGTAAAGCTAAGGATACTAATATTTTATCGTTTTTAAAGGGAATGTAATTGTGAATTCTAAGAAATATAATAATAAACGGATATCAGTATGTATTTCGTTTAACTTAGGTGATCCGAAGGTCCATTGGCTATGGTATTCATTCTATTAAAGATCTTTATTAATTTAGTTGATTAAAAGTCCTCCTCTCAAACTCTCGCTCTGTTGATTTAGACCACTATCCTAACTCATAATGTACGCTATCGCCATCCCATTAGATTTAGAAAAGATTTTTGAAAAGAACTTAGTTAATAAAATGCTTGCTTTATGAAGTCGTTATCTACTTAAATCCCCTAGTCTCAAACTCTCGCTCTGTTGACTCGGTTCATGCTAGTATTCCCTAACGTACGCTTTCGCCATTCCGCGTCGGGTTTAAAAACACTTTTTGAAAGTAAATAATTCCTAATTAGTTTTAATACGCTTTCGCCATCCTTAAAACTAATGTCCTATGTCTACTATCCAATTAAAGATCTCAAACTTTCGCTCTATTGATTTTAACCTTAGTCGGCCTTAAAACCTCAAACTCTCGCTCTATTGATTTTAAGACTTTATTAATTAAATTAGACATAAAACCAAAAACAAGTGATATATAACAAAACATAATTAAGCCAATTTATTTTGGATCCCACAGTTAACTTACTTTACATACCGATATCTTAATTAATTAGTCAGACATATTGATACGGTTAAACATGCATAAATCTGTTTAGTTTATAATGAAAGGCTTATTAAAAGGCATACAATATCTCATGAAATTAAATAATATAAAGGCAATAAATAAATAACCTGAATAAAATTAATCTGAAATAAATCTGGATCTTGGAGTACTCGAACTTCCGCCACAGGTCGGCTGGATCGTTCTTCAGAAATTATTAGGCGTAAAATTTAAAGGCAAGAAAAATAAAAATAAATCTAACGTAATGCTAGATCTAAGAAAGGTTCACAACAATTTTCGGTGTAGAAATTGTTATGAGAAAAAGAAAGCAATTGAATAAAATGCGGAGAAAATAAAACGCTTGAGAAATGAATTTGGCAGCACTTCGTTAGCAAAATTTCGGACCTGGAGAACTGAGGTATCAGTCTCCTTTTATAGGTGAGGATCTGCAGATACGTTGCTTGAAAAAAGGGACTTCTGACTTGGGACTCGGAGACTGTTGGAGCGGTAGAGCGGCAAGCAACAAAAGTTTTGGGTATTATTTATTACCGGGTGATATAGGTTATATCGTATCGTAGTCCACAGAGATTGGTGAGAAGAACTGCCGTTCGACTATCTCGCGTTCTAAGTTTCATGATTTGGGTGCGGAAAGGTAAATGCGGGAAAAGTAAATAAAAGCAGATAAACAATCTCAATAGTCTAAGAGAAATAGTTATGGAATTGCATTTCGTTCTACCCGTCGAATACTTAAATATGAAGATCTATCGCTCGACACTCACAATACGCATCAACATCACCGGGCATCATTCGAGATGCCACATCGGTGCCCATGTCTGCAACACCGACGAAAGCTCAACCGTACTATTCACATCAGCGATTTCTCCACTAATCAAACAACACGGAGGCATTAGACTCGATACCCATTACGATTGTTAGTCCTGAATCCATGTCTGCAACCCAGAAACTAACAGTTATCATTCCTAATCAAGATCTATGGTGTCCATGTCTGCAACAACACAAATCCAGAGCATTTAAGCAAAAAGATCAAGAACAACAACAATGATGATTTGTAAAGTGAATATATAAACGATCCCAAGATCCACAAATATACATACAATAAGAGTAGAAACATACATACAACACCCACCATTGGAATGAAACAAAGGGAAGAGAGAAGATGAATCGGAAAGATCTCACCGGTACAATGAAATCGAGACAGATCCACGATCAATCCACATGGTGTAGCATCCAATGGTGTTTCCTCAACCTCTAAACTACCAAAAATGGATCAGAGCTCAACTTGTCAAGAAGAGGTGATAAAAAACCTAAAAAATCTGTTATTAACTATTTATACAAAACTGAGTTTCGCAGTGGGCGCGACGCGCCCTATTTCGGCGCGATGCGCCCTTTATAAATTTACTAAACCGCCCTAGCGCGCGACGCGCCCTAATCCGGCGCGACGCGCCCTAACTTCTGCCAGACTATGTTCTTCAAACTCAAAGAGGGCGCGACGCGCCCTACAGCGCGCGAAGCGCCCTGCACCAGAACAGCAGAATTATTTTCTCTTTGCTCTCGCAGCCGTGTCTTCGACACTTTATTCCTCAAGGCTCCGAAAACGCAAGAATACCTACAAAAATACAACAAAACTATCAAACGGTATAAAAGTATATGAAAATACAAGTATTCGTAAAGTAAACGTAATTACACAAAAACGGGGAATTATTCAAACGGTATTAACAAAAAGCATTGATAAGTGCCACTATTTACATACACAAAATAACTACAATTTGGCACTTAACAACTCTCCCCAACTAGAATCTGTTTGTCCTCAAACAGGGCCAAACACTCCAATCGCAAAAGTATAAATCCAAAGAATCAAGAATCAACAACATTTAGAAAAACGAAACAATTGTACGGTTCAAATAAAAACGTACTAACAAAGTAAACACTTACCACTATCCTACAACGACAACATGAAAATGAAACGATTCCTAAGTACAAAAATTCATACAAAACATCCTAAAACAAAACAAGCTCAATAATGAATCACGCCTAGCAAAAACTCATCGGTAGATGAAAAACACCGAAAGGTGAGGACTTTGAACACTCATCCAACAATCTTGCAAACAATAGACAAAATTATGCGTTCATCTAAAAATAGTATTGAAAATGCAACGACACGAATCACAAGGGCTTTCAAGGTTGTAATGTGGCTCGGTTAACAAACAAGTGATAAGTCCTAAAGCTAATCGAAACAAAAACTTGCCTAAACCTAAGAGAGTAATTACTTCCACAAAGTTTCAAACAATACAATTTCAATCCAACTTTTCTCTTCATCACAAATTTCACACCAAACACAAAACTTATTAGCACACTCTTATTCAAAACTCTTTTTGTTCTTTTCTTTTTCAAGCTTTTCTCTTTTTTTCTTTCTTTTTCTTTTCTTTCTTTCTCACTTTTTTTTTCTTTTTTTTTTTCTTTTCTTAACCTCACATCAATCACAACATAAAGAGGCAAACACCTTCTCCCCAACTTGAATTCAACCATAACATAAAGTGAATACTCCCTACTTTCTAAGGCAAGGTAAAAATCCAACTAAACATCATAGTTAAGGTCAAGAAAACAAAGATAATCAAAATCCATCAAAAAGGGTGAACTATGTCTCAAGTTCAAAAACAAAATGGACAATGACAAAAAGGCTCAAAGGGGGTACGAATGGTCACACACTCACAAGGTAAAATGACATTTGGCTTATGGTAGTTGTGCTCAAAATCAAACAAGTGCCTTGATCACTTTCGTGCATTCACAAAATCGATACAGACGAAAGATTAAACATAATAATATCCAGTTAAAACAAGAAATGTCGGTCACTCACATATATACACAATGGAAAGCCACCTCACATTTATGGTAAAAAGGGGAAACTAATTGTGATTCAAGTCATGAGCAAGTTATGCAAAAAGAATGAATAGTATGAAAATGGTACAAATGAAAAGTCTCCTAAACATGCTATGCTATAGAAAGCGATAAACGAGTACCTTGCAACGTACAAATTCGATCAATCATTACCGCACAACCGGCTTGTTGAATCAATCAAAATCGAAGAATTACCAAATGCGACTCCAAGTAATCGGGCCAAAATTTGAGTCTAAACACAAACAAAAGAATTAAAAATAAATCGATAAAATACTATACTATAACGCCTTGGTGTAAGTGGGAAAAAGGCGAGCCGAGTGACCCGTTAAAAAGAGGTCACTGGCCAAAAGCAACCCAGCGCGCGACGCACCCATGAGCGCGCGACGCGCGCTACACCAGAAAAACCAGACCAGTCTAAAAAGACAGATTTTCCAGTGAGCCACCACTTAACACCTATACAACTCAATTACAGAAAAACAAAAAAATAAAACCGTTGGGGTGCCTCCCAACAAGCGCTCGTTTAACGTCGTTAGCTCGACGCCTTTATTGTTTCGCGAATGGTAAGAAACTTCCTCGCGGTACGCCAATGCTTTCGCCTCAAACGCAACCTAAAGAAAATGACCTGCCCAAACACTTAATCAAAACTATACGAAACTTAAAACATAAAACCATCGCAATGCGATTAATCTCAACCAATCCCCGGCAACGGCGCCATTTTGTTGGAGCGGTAGAGCGGCAAGCAACAAAAGTTTTGGGTATTATTTATTACCGGGTGATATAGGTTATATCGTATCGTAGTCCACAGAGATTGGTGAGAAGAACTGCCGTTCGACTATCTCGCGTTCTAAGTTTCATGATTTGGGTGCGGAAAGGTAAATGCGGGAAAAGTAAATAAAAGCAGATAAACAATCTCAATAGTCTAAGAGAAATAGTTATGGAATTGCATTTCGTTCTACCCGTCGAATACTTAAATATGAAGATCTATCGCTCGACACTCACAATACGCATCAACATCACTGGGCATCATTCGAGATGCCACATCGGTGCCCATGTCTGCAACACCGACGAAAGCTCAACCGTACTATTCACATCAGCGATTTCTCCACTAATCAAACAACACGGAGGCATTAGACTCGATACCCATTACGATTGTTAGTCCTGAATCCATGTCTGCAACCCAGAAACTAACAGTTATCATTCCTAATCAAGATCTATGGTGTCCATGTCTGCAACAACACAAATCCAGAGCATTTAAGCAAAAAGATCAAGAACAACAACAATGATGATTTGTAAAGCGAATATATAAACGATCCCAAGATCCACAAATATACATACAATAAGAGTAGAAACATACATACAACACCCACCATTGGAATGAAACAAAGGGAAGAGAGAAGATGAATCGGAAAGATCTCACCGGTACAATGAAATCGAGACAGATCCACGATCAATCCACATGGTGTAGCATCCAATGGTGTTTCCTCAACCTCTAAACTACCAAAAATGGATCAGAGCTCAACTTGTCAAGAAGAGGTGATAAAAAACCTAAAAAATCTGTTATTAACTATTTATACAAAACTGAGTTTCGCAGTGGGCGCGACGCGCCCTATTTCGGCGCGATGCGCCCTTTATAAATTTACTAAACCGCCCTAGCGCGCGACGCGCCCTAATCCGGCGCGACGCGCCCTAACTTCTGCCAGACTATGTTCTTCAAACTCAAAGAGGGCGCGACGCGCCCTACAGCGCGCGAAGCGCCCTGCACCAGAACAGCAGAATTATTTTCTCTTTGCTCTCGCAGCCGTGTCTTCGACACTTTATTCCTCAAGGCTCCGAAAACGCAAGAATACCTACAAAAATACAACAAAACTATCAAACGGTATAAAAGTATATGAAAATACAAGTATTCGTAAAGTAAACGTAATTACACAAAAACGGGGAATTATTCAAACGGTATTAACAAAAAGCATTGATAAGTGCCACTATTTACATACACAAAATAACTACAATTTGGCACTTAACAGAGACGCACGTCTCCACTTTTTGAGGAGACCCAGGAAACAGACTTGAGACGTGCGTCTCAAGTGGAGGAAATTTAGGAACGGTTGGAGACGGGCGTCTCCATTGCGTGATGTGGCGTGGACGTGGAAAATGGAGTGGGAGACGGACGTCTCCACTCTTTACTTGGTCTTCTTCAAATGTGGGCCACACGCAAATGATCATGTCTAGCTCCTTTGTGGGTTGGGCTTTGCATCTTTGCATAATTGGGTCTTCTTTGCACCTCTTTCTTACTTCAACACCTCTCTTGCATCTTTTAAGAGTAAATAATAATGATTTTTGCTCCATTTCTTCTTCTTTTCACTAATAGTCTCAATACGAACGTAAAACCTGAAACATCACAAATACTCGCGTAATAACATAATAAAACAATATAATTAAAAGAAAATGCTAATAATATTCATGGATTTTAAGCTAAATATGCGATATAAAATCATGTTATCAAACTCCCCCAGACTTGAACCTTTGCTTGTCCTCAAGCAAATAATAAGATAAAGACAGGAGGACAGTGAAATGAAATGCATATCCGCCACGTCGTTCGGGTCGTACTCAGCCACAGAGTGTTTTTGTCGGAAACTTATGAGATGAATCTTAGCAATAAACTTACAGTAGCGACACTAGGCAACTCCCAACGTACATACCAATCCGAATCATGCTATCATAGCTCGACCTTGACTTGTCACCTTGTTTTACCCATTTCATTCGCGTGCAATCACATTAAGCCCATTATCTTGACACGCACATAGCAGAGTAGCTGGTTAGTGACTATGATCCTTTTATGGAGTTCTGGCACATTTATGTGGTATACTCCTTAGCGCTCATACGTGGATTGTGGGGAATCGAACCGTAGTCCTTCCTACCAAGCTCAGTACCAGGTAACTTCTGAACCAATCAACAATGAGTTTTTAATATTTGAGATTTGTGACCGTTAGGTTAAATGATCGTGTGAGGATCACCTTACTTAGTAGGTACATTTTTGTTGGCAGTTAAGCATATAATAATTATTATATGGATCATACACTTATATTCATCGACTCTCTGCGTAGTTGGTGTCTAAGACAGTGCCGACTGCTAGAATAAACTAATAAGGGCTACTTCAAAATTAAAGTCGATGGTTTTGGTATAAAGGGTATTCAAATTGGTTACGCATACTTGGGGGTTTTAGAGTGTCGGGATGATAAGGGTATTGTCTTGAATCTTTACTCTGGTTTCTATGTATAAGGTAAGTAGCTTCGAACTTCTCAAACGTGCGGGGTTATGCGTTTATCGTTTGAAATAATTTTTGTTATGGCTCAAGAAAATGGAAAAGTTATAATAGACACTGGAATATGCATATAAGACTTAAAATTTCATAAATATGCTTTATTGAATTTGAAAAGAAACGTTACAAGGAAAGGAAATAAAGGAAAAATAATACTAAAGCAAGTAATACGACTCCCCCAGACTTAAATGATGCAGTGTCCTCAATGCATAGGAACTACTCCTCGTTATGGCGGTTGTGAGAACTGCCTGCGCCTCTTGTACGAACACGTCGACGTCTATTAGTAGGAGAGCCATTTGCACGAAGGTTGAGATCATTCAATTGTGTAGCAATTTCTGTGTAGTGGCCTTCGGTCCTAATAGCGTAGTCACGGTGCTCTTGTTGCATTTCTCGAATTAGCCTTAGTGTTTTGTTTTGATTTGTCTGCATAGCTTGAAAAAGTTGGTCTTGACGTTGAATTGCAGCATACATGGCATCGAGAGTAATTGGCGGAGGATTATTTTGAGGAGGTTGGTTGAAATCAGCATCTTCTTGGTTGAACTCTTGTTACATTTCATCCACCGGCTCATTAGGATGTTCAGGTTGGTTATCTTGAGGATTTTCATTAACAAGCCTCCAACGCTGAATATAACGGATGTTGATTTGCTCGGGGCATGGCAGGATGACATTTGGAATTAGAACTTTGTTGATGACCAGAGTGTAACGGCCATCATGACGGGGTGACACCAAGTGAGAGTCACGGCAGTAAGTGAGATCGAGGGACTGAACAGGCATCATGAGATGGGAAAGGGAGATGAGGTCGTCAGCGAGGCCTAAGGCATAGGCCAATGTGGTAATAATGCCGCCAAAACAGAAGGGGTTTGTAACGGGAGCGTTGAAGCAGCCTTGGATGTGTTGGAGCATAAATGGTGCGGCATTGATACGGATATTATTTAGCGCATAAAATAAGAAAAATAACTCATTTTGGTTTACCTTGTGGTTGTTGGATCTTGCAAAAATAGTGTTACCCAAGACACGTTGAAAATAACGTATAGCGGGATTTTGAATGTGAGAAGCGTGAAGATTCCTCCAACCGGTAGCATTTTCGCCAGTCAGATTAAACCATAATTCAAAAGCGAGTTGTTCCCAAGGTCGACCATGGAGTTCGTCAAAAATGGTGCGATGAGCATTTGGTGCATTAGAAAAATGCAATTATGCAACAACTTCTTCTTGATCTAAATTATATTCACGGTTAAACATCCGAAATTGGATGTTACCGGTTAAGAGTGGTTGATCAGAAGGAGTTTCGTCGTTGAAAGAGCTTAAGAACTCTAAGACGAGCGGCTCATAAGTAGGTACGAGTTCAGTACAGAGGTGGTGTAGGCTAGATTTTGTGAGTAAACGGGTGACACCATCTATTAGACCCAAAGTTTCTAGACACTCAGTGTTCACGAATTTCGTGGGGACAACTGAACGTTCATAGAAAGCAAGATATTTGGTTCGTTGAGCATTGTCGTCTTCCTCTCGAAAGATAATTTATGAAAGGTCGGGAGGTGGTCTCTCAGTGCGCACACTTCGGATGACTGAACGCGGAGGCATAGTGTGTTTGGGAGAAAAAAAGGTGTGGAGAGTAGAAGAGTAGAAAATGATTTGGAGGTTGTGAAGATACAGAATGGTGGTGGTATGGTTTTATAGTGAGGTTTGAAAATGGTGGAGTAAAGATAGAATTAAAAGGGATTTATGGTGGTGTTTGAATTTTGAATGGAGGGAAGAATGGAAAATGATGTAGAGTTATGGAGGTGGTGATGGAGGGATGAATGTGGTTTATGGTGTTTAAATGGAAGAAATTATAGGGAAGAGAAAGAATATTGAATGATGAATTTTGAAATTCAAAATTCAAAATTAAAAAATGGGAGTATTGATGTTCTCTGCGTGATCAAACGAATAAAGCAGCTGCTACACACCCTTGGGAGACGCGCATCTCAGGTGTGCAGTTTGCTGGGGGACAGAGCCTGGAGACGGACGTCTCCTGTCCTTCGCATGCAGAGAGGTGGCCCCACAGAGGTGGAGACGCACGTCTCCTAGCCTAGGGAAGGTGCTTGTCTCGCATGCACATTGGTGGTCATGTTCTGACAGGTACAATAAAACATGATAAACAGTACAGAACAGTGACATGGTTTAATACTATAAACAGCAAAAATGATGGTGACCAGGCTGAGTATATTATATGCATTCATGAATATATAGCAGTTAATAGCAGCATAATGTATAAAACACTGTAGCAGTGATGAATAAAATATTGCATTTCGAATTAAAACTGGGTACTGAGTGTTAATAGTAGCAGAATATAAAATGCATAAAATTAAATTCTAAACTAGGAATAAGAAATTTGCTAAAACTAGAAATAAAAATCTAATATTCTAAAAGTCAACATCTAGCCACGTCTGTTGTTTTGCACATTAGAATAAATGTGCTTGAAGACTTCGTCGAATTGAGCATTAACGGTGTCGATGAAATCAAAGAAGTGCATTTGGAGAGTGTGTATCTCGTCGTGCATATGCTGAACTTCATGTTATAGTGCATCTATAGCTTGGCCATGTGTGATCGGATGATAATCATGCTCGATCCTTGGAGGAGCATTTCTCGGGGCCACTGATTCAGCAGATGCAGCAGGATGTTGTTGTTCAGGCTCGACATCAGTCATATCTTCAGATTGATCTTCTTGTGAACCAGTAGGAGTCTCAGGCTCATACTCAGGAACGGGTTCATCTTCGGGTAGAGGCTCATATTCAGGCACAGGCTTATCCTCGGGCATAGGTTCATACTCAGGCACAGGCTCTCCTTCGGGAGGATTCATGTCATAGTATCCAAGAGGAGTGTCAGGTTTAGATTCCGATACTTGCATGTCATCATCAAAATGTTCATAGGCTTGTGGAGTTTCAGGAGATGATTCTCTATAAGGAATCTGACCATAATAAAGCCAGTTAGCAGGGTTGTGCACACTCGTCCTTGGATTCGGTAAGGTGAACTGATCCAGTACTTTGTTATCAATAAGGAGGTCAAACTGATCAGGACCAAGGTTTCCAATGATACCTCTGTTAAAGCAAAACTGAATGTCCATGGATTTATAGGTACCAAAAGGTGTCAATCTAAGCAGTGGTATTCTCAGACCAATAGCATTTGCAATCATAGTGACGAATCCGCCGATCAGAATAGGTGAAACTTCGTCTTGCGTGATGCGCTCGAAGTTTGCTAGCATAAATGTAATAGCATTAACCGGACGATTCTGAGAGGTGCAGAACATGATGAACAACTCTTCTCTGGAAACTTCAGTTACATTCTCAGGTTTACCAAAAATGTAGTGAGCGATAATCTTATGCAGGTATCTGAAGGCATGATTATGAATTCTCTCGGATTGAAACTCATGCTCTTCAGGATTATCGTTTCCAGTAATCTTACCCCAGAAATTTTCCAACTCCCAGTAAGCAAGATGTTCCTCTGGAACTGTGGTGTATGCATCCGATCCATTAGGGATATCTAACATAGCAGCAAAATCACGGACACAAAACTGATATTCCAATCCAAAGAGTCGAAAAAGAATAATTCCTCTCCTCACTCCTTGTCCACAGTTAGGCAGATAAGTCAATGAGCTCAAGAACTCCAGAGTGAGCTTTCGGAAGGTACAGAATTTGCGGAACAGGTGAGAACCGGTCCAACCGATTTGGTTCAGCAAGTACATGACACTTTCATCAATTCCTAACTTCTCCACAGTCTGGGGATGAGGATAGCGAGTCAAACCCATTTGCCTCTGAGCTAGCTTAGCATATCTCGCTTGTTGTCCTCTTCCTCGGAACACAACTTCCATATTGTCAACTTCTTGCATCTAGATGAGTTAGTAACTAAATAAGCCTATAAGTCGAAAAGTATGAAAATTAAGTTAGAATTAGGCTAGCGTTGGTAGAAATAAAATTAAAAGATGTAACAAATTATAATAATTATTATAATTATAATAAGATGAGATTTTTATAACAATGATTTAAAATAGTGATTATAATTATAATAATTATTATAAGTGGTAAAAAGCATAAAAAATTAAAATAGAAGATTAAAATAATAACAAGATAAAATAAAATAAAATATTTTAAATAAATAGAAAAAAATAAAAATAAGAATAAGAAAAATGAAATAAAAAATGTGGGTTGTCTCCCACTAAGCGCTTTGTTTTATGTCGTAAGCTCGACGATTTAAATGAAAATTATTTTCTTGAATGAGCGGGCAGCTCGTCAAGTTTTAAAATTTGAATATTTTCATCGTTCTCGAGACGATGGTAATGTTTAAGACGTTGCCCATTTACGGCAAAAGGTTCGACCGTTTTTCCTTTGATTTCTATCTCTCCGCTCGGAAATACGTTAGTAATTTCAAATGGACCAGACCATCTAGATCGTAGCTTTCCAGGAAATAATTTTAGTCTAGAATTCAATAATAGTACTTTATCGCCTATGCTAAATTTTTTCCTAGATATACGCTTGTCGTGCCATTTTTTCGTTCTTTCTTTATAGATTTTAGCGTTTTCGTAAGTGTCATGTCTAAGCTCGTCTAATTCGTTTATGTCTAGAATTCGTTTTTCACCAGCAGTAGTGTAATTTAAGTTTAAATTCTTAATGGCCCAATAGGCTTTATGTTCCATTTCTACCGAGAGGTGACATGATTTTCCATAAACAAGTTTGAATGGGGTGGTTCCTATTGGAGTTTTGAAAGCTGTTCTATAAGCCCATAAAACTTTATTTAACTTGGATGACCAATCCTTTCTAGATATAGCAACAATATTTTCCAATATTTGCTTTATTTCTCAGTTAGAGACTTCTACTTGTCCGCTTGTCTGTGGATGGTATGGTGTAGCTATTCGATGATTCACTCCATATTTTCGAAGGAGTTTTTCAAGTATTCTTGAAATGAAGTGAGATCCACCATCGCTAATTACCAATCTTGGTACACCAAACCTAGGAAAGATAACATTTTTAAAGAGTTTGATTACTACTCGTGTGTCGTTTGTAGGAGAAGCGATAGCTTCTATCCATTTCGAAACGTAATCGATAGCTACGAGGATATATTTATTTCCGAATGATGATGGAAAGGGACCCATAAAGTCTATTCCCCAGACGTCAAATATTTCTACTTCTAGAATGCCCTTTTGAGGCATTTCGTCTCGTCTTGAGATATTTCCGGTTCGTTGACATCTATCACAGTTTATAACGGCAAAGTGAACATCTTTCCATAGGTTGGGCCAGTAGAGTCTAGATCGGAGGATTTTAGCACAGGTTTTAGACGTGCTAGCATGTCCTCCATAAGGGGCTGAATGGCAATGCGTTATTATACTTCCTACCTCTTCCTCAGGTACACAACGTCTAAAGATTCCGTCGGGGCCTCTCTTGAAAAGGGGGGGGGTCGTCCCAATAATATTGTTTCAGGTCATGGAAGAATTTCTTCTTCTGTTGGTAGCTTAGATCAGGGGGAAGTACACCAGTGGCTAAGTAATTTACGAAATCCGCATACCAGGGTGTAATGGTCATTGCAAAGGTGGTTGCGGCAGGTTCTTCGGGATTATTTCTTTCTAGTTATCGTAAGGAAAATCATCGTTAATAGGTACGGTTTCAGGTTCTAGGTTTTCTAAACGAGAAAGGTGGTCTACTACTACATTTTCTGTTCCTTTTTTATCTCTTATTTCTAAATCAAATTCTTGTAATAGCAAGATCCATCTTAAGAGTCTTGGTTTAGCATCCTTCTTGGTTAATAGGTACCTAATAGCGGCGTGGTCGGTGTATATTATTATTTTGGCTCCTACTAGGTATGAGCGGAATTTATCCAAAGCAAAAATTACAGCTAAAAGCTCCTTTTCAGTTGTAGCGTAATTCATTTGAGCTTCGTCCATAGTTTTACTTGCATAGTAGATAACGTGAAGTTTCTTATCTTTTCTTTGACCTAGGACAGCGCCTACAGCGTAATCGCTTGCATCACACATTATTTTGAATGGTTCGGTCCAATCAGGAGGTTGCATGATGGGTGCGGAGATTAATGCTTCCTTAAGGGTTTTGAAGGCTTCTAAACAATTGTCATCAAAGACGAAATCGGCGTCTTTCATTAGTAGTTCGGTTAATGGTTTAGTTATCTTCGAGAAGTCTTTAATGAAGCGTCGGTAAAATCCAGCGTGTCCTAAGAAACTTCGTATCTCTCTAACGGTTTTTGGAGGTTGAAGGTTTTCAATAACTTCTAATTTAGCTCTGTCTACTTCAATTCCTCTATTTGATACTATATGTCCTAGCACAATCCCTTCTTGTACCATGAAGTGACACTTTTCCCAATTTAGGACTAAATTAACTTTCACGCAACGTTCTAGAACTTTTTCTAAATTCGCAAGACATCCCTCGAAACTTTGTCCACATACAGAGAAGTCGTCCATGAAGGCTTCCATAATATTATCTAGGAAATTGGCGAATATTGCCATCATGCATCTTTGGAATGTCGCAGGTGCGTTACATAATCCGAATGGCATTCGTCGGTAGGCAAAGGTTCCAAAAGGGCAGGTGAAAGTTGTTTTCTCTTGGTCATCGGGATGGATTGGGATTTGGAAGAAACCAGAGTAACCGTCTAAGTAGCAAAAATGGGAATGCCTAGCTAAGCGTTCTAACATTTGGTCTATGAATGGTAGGGGAAAATGGTCTTTACGAGTGGTTTTATTCAGTTTTCTGTAATCTATGCACATTCGCCAACCAGATTCAATTCTTTTGGTTATAGTTTCTCCCTTCTCATTCTTTATCACCGTGACTCCTCCCTTTTTAGGTACTACATGAACAGGACTAACCCATTTACTATCGGATATGGGGTATATTATCCCAGCTTCTAATAATTTCAGATCTTCCTTCCTAACTACTTCGCTCATGATCGGGTTAAGTCTCCTATGATGTTCTCTAGAGGTTTTCGAGTCTTCCTCGAGCATAATTCGATGCATACATACAGAAGGGCTTATCCCTTTGAGATCAGATACCTTATCGCCTAAAGTTTTTGGATATTTCCTTAGGACTTCTAATTATTTTTCGGTTTCAATCGGTCCTAAGTCAGCATTGACTATTACAGGTCTTTCAAGTTCGGTATCTAAGAATTCATATCTTAGATTGTTAGGAAGCGGTTTTAGTTCGTCAGTCAGTTTACTAGGAGCAGGTGTAGGTTCAGGTGTTGGTGCTAAACAATCGGTTAAACTTAGGTTTTGGTTTTCTTCTTCTGTGTCATCATTAGATGTTTCGGTTATTGGGATTTCTAGGATTTCAGGGTTTTCGAGTGGTTCGATCTTTGTTTCTCTGACGCATTCGTCAATGATATCCATGAAACAACATGTGTCGTCAATTGCGGGTGCTTTTAAGAAGTGAGACAGAAAAAATTCAATCTTCTCTTCTCCAACTTCGAAGGTTAGTTTACCTCGTTTAACGTCTATGATTGCACCAGCAGTTGCTAAGATTGGTCTTCCTAATATGATTGGGATGTTGGAATCTTCCTGGATATCCATGATGATGAAATCAGTCGGGATGTAGAATTGACCTACTCGCACAGGGATATTTTCCAACATTCCTACGGGGTATTTAACTGAACGATCAGCCAGTTGAAGAGACATTCTCGTATTTTTAAGCTCACCTAGTTTTAGTTTCTTTCAGGTTGAAAGAGGCATCAAACTAACACTAGCTCCTAAATCGCATAAGGCTTTGTCTATAACAGTCTTTCCTATTACACAGGGTATGGAAAAACTACCAGGATCTTTTAGTTTGGGAGGCATGTTGTTTTGAATGATAGCGCTACATTCAGCGGTAAGCGTTACAGTTTCGTTATCCTCGAGTTTCTTTTTGTTCGATAGAATTTCTTTTAAGAATTTAGCATACGAAGGCATCTGAGTTATAGCTTCTGTGAAAGGTATGGTTACGTTTAATTGTTTCAGAAGTTCTACAAACTTTTTAAATTGCGCTTCGGTTTTAGATTTAGCTAATCTCTGAGGGTAAGGAATTGGTGGCTTATAAGGTGGCGGTGCAACGTAAGGTTTCTCTTTTTCAGATTCCACTTCGGTGTTGTTTTCATTTGTTTTAGTAGTTTGATCATCAGTTGATGTCTTTTTGGTTTCCTTTGGCTCTTGTTGTGACATGGGTGCGTTTTGAGTTCTAGGATCGATAGGTCCATCTTAGTTCGTTCCACTTTGCAGTGTAATCGCGTTCGCGTGTCCTTTAGGATTAGGTTGTGGTTGAGCAGGAAACGTGCCAGCAGGGGCAGCAGTAGGGGCTTATTGTTGAGCTACTTGTGAGATTTGTGTTTCTAACATTTTGTTATGTGTAGCTAAAGCATATACTTTGTTTGATAATTGTTTTAGTTGTTCACTATTATGAATATTTTGATTTAGGAAGTCCTTGTTGGTTTGTTGTTGGGAAGCTATGAAGTTTTCCATCATGATTTCTAGATTTGACTTCCTAGGGGCGTTTGGAGCAGCTACAGGCGCTTTTTGATAGCCAGGTGGGACAGCAGGTGCTTGTCCGGGCGCGTACAACGCATTGTTGTTCTTATACGAAAAGTTTGGATGGTTCTTCCATCCAGGGTTGTACGTGTTAGAATAAGGGTTTACTTGAGCGTAGTTTACTTGATCGGATGGAATACCAGTCAGGAGTTGACATTCGGCAACAACATGTCCAGTTAATCCACCAATCTCGCAGTTAGGTGCTACAACAGCCGCGGTGGCTGAAGGAGTGATGGTTAAGTTCTCGATCTTTTGAGTTAAAGCGTCTACTTTAGCGTTAACGCGGTCTATACCACTTACTTCGTACATTCCTCCTTTGGTTTTGGTTTTCTCTAGATCAGCTCGTTCTCCTCCCCATTGATAGTGGTTTTGTGCCATGTTTTCTATGAGGTTGTATGCTTCATCATGGGGTTTGTCCATTAGAGCTCCGCCAGCAACGGCATCTATAGTCATTTTAGTGTTATAAAGTAGACCACCAAAGAAAGTATGGATGATCAGCCATGGTTCGAGTCCATGATGAGGGCATAGTCTAAGCATGTCCTTGTGTCGCGGGCGAAAAATCGTTGTCTTTTTTTCGTGGATGAGACACCTGATGCCTTCTTTGGGCTCGAGTGCTCAAAAAAATGATTTTTCTTTTATTCCGACCAAACTTTTTATTATTTCCAAAGTAGGAAAAGGAAAAAAGCTGCAATAACCTAAAAGTGGGGGGAGAGATCTTGGGTAAGAGGGTTGGTTATACGAAGGGAAGGTATTAGCACCCAACGTATCTATAGTACTCTATAGGTTTCTTTGCTTTGTTTTTCATTCCATGTTATTGAGAGGTTCTTGTGAAATAGGTGGGACCTAAGGTGTTTGTTTGATTATGCTCGCAAAGATCATCGCGATCCTCTGCATACATATCCCTTAGAGGGAATCAGAGCATCTGTAGCTCGGGGTCTACGGGTGCTAAGGTTTGAGTGGTTTTTTGTGTTTTGTTTTGCTCGCCAAGGATCGACCTTGTGCCTACGTATTCTCAAAGGGATGTTGAGAAAGTCAGAGCAATCGTAGTTCCCACTTATGCTAGTGGAAGCAAAGGATAAGAGACAAATGTCATCTAAATGTTCGATGTATCTAATCTATATCATCACATACATCTGTTTGTTTTTGTTTGAAAATCTTTTCATTATAAGCCCTGGGCCATGCCACTTATGGCGCTTAGAATGATAAAGATGTTTTTGTTTGTTTAACCAGCCTTGTGGCAAAAACTTTCAATGAAGTCAGCCTTGTGACAAAAAGTTTTGATTAATCAGCCAGCCTTGTGGCAAAAGTTTCAATGAAGTCAGCCTTGTGACAAAAACTTTGATTAATCAGCCAGTATGGTGGCAAAACGGTTTGATTGATTAGCCAGCCTTGTGGCAAAAAAGTTTGATTGATTGATTGTTTGTGATGATATAGAAGAGATACTCCTATCAAAGAGATGATAAATATCTAATCTCCTAGGGTATTTGATTTGGATATTGGGGATGCTTATAAGAAGCCCGTGGGTCCTTGTACGAAGCCCAAGAGGAGGCTATCCGAGGGTCCTTGCATTGTAAGCCCAAGAGGAGGCTATGGGAGGGACAATCCAGGGTCCTTGCATTGTAAGCCCAAGAGGAGGCTATGGGAGGGTCACTCGTTTGTACAAAGCCCAAGGGGAGGCATGGTATAGTTGGTTTGAGCTTTTAGAGCGATTTCACCGGAAAACCATACTCTATGTCCTAACCTAAACTAGGGAGATTCTTTGTACGGAGCCCAATAGGAGGCTATGGGGAACCTAGTGTTGTACTAAGTTGAACAAGCACACATATCACACATATGAACAAACATGAACAAGTATGAACAAACATGAACAGGTATGAACAATTATATATATATATATGACAGAGTGTGTGTATATAATGGAGTTTATGAAGGAAATATACTTGTAAGCATGATCCATTTGTATACACGGGGGCTCGGGACTTATACTCGAGGAGAGGTCCACTTGAGTTTATTCAAAGCTATGTAAACAGGTATTTACAAAGGGGCTTGGGACTTATACCTACATGGAGGCCCATGGTATTTTTGGGAAGATTTAAAGAAAACCTTCATTTTTTGATTTGTTATTAAAAGTTAAAAAAAACAAATTAATCGAGATATGTACAAAAATGTGTATGTACAAAAAGGTGTACAATGAGATACCTAATTTCACGTACGGGAATGAGACTTATACCTATGTGGAGGCCCATGTTTTATTTTCATAAAACATGGTTGATTGTTTTATTAACAGACTCGAGGTTTCGTCGTTTTGAAAACAGTTTGAAAGTTTGTTTTGAAAGAAGTTTTCTGTTTGAAGGAAAACTGTACAAAGGCAAAGGTTTGTACAAAAGGGGCTTGGGACTTATACCTACATGGAGGCCCATGGTATATTTGAAAAGTTTTGAAGTTTCTTTGAAGTTTTTTTGTTTTGAAAATGATTTGAAAACTGTTTGAAAAGATTTTATTTTGAAGAAGTTTTATTGTTTTGAAGACTGTACAAAAAAGAAAAGAAATGGGACTTACACTCTCTAATATTCGAGAGGCCCCACATCGTTTTGAAAATCAATTGATCAATTAAAAAGATTTAATCAATAGTTTCAAAAAGAAATGGTTTATCGTCTTTGAAAAAAGAATCGCGATCGCTTGTTTTAAAATGATTTGAATTTGATAAAAGTCAACTTAATTAAGTTTAAATCAAATTTTAATGCTTAATTAAGACCTAAGTGATTTAGGGTTTGATCACAAAATATTTACAAGTGATTAGGTTTGAAAATTAAATGAAAAACAATATTTAAAGTATTTAAAAACACTTAAAAATGTATCATTTTAAACCTAATTAAAAACATATTAAATAAATCCTTTTTTTGTGATTTTTTTGATATTGTCAAAATATGTATATTAAATAAGAGGTGTGTAAAAAATGAGTGAAAAATGAGTTAATTTGATTGGTTAAATAATTAGATGAAGTTTGTAAAAAAAATGAATGAGAAAAGTGGCAAAAAATAAGCTTTTGGTCCTACCAAGGTTTGAACCCACGCCCTTATGTTCATCAGCCAAAACACACAACCAACTGCGCCACGCTTGTGGCTTGTTAATTACACGCGTTCAATTAAATATATTTTAAATCAATTTCCAGAACTTCTCAAACCAAAAATGGCGCCAAGAACACAACCCTAACTAGATTTTGAAAATCTTCAAAACTGAACCAAATTGATCAAGTAAAGGGTCTATCTCACTCGGTTTTTCACGAGGAACATGATGGTGCCCTCATAATTCATTTATCTTTGCTCTAAGGTGATCAATTTTGTGATGAACACTAAGAACCCTAATTCTGAATTCGAACATGAAATCGTGTAGGATTGATGAATTGTAAAATTGATTGAGGGTTATTGATCAGTGATAGTGCAGAAACAAGATAGCAACTCAATTTTTCATTTATGATGCATGTATGTATGAGTTTGAAGTTCAAGAGAGCTTACCTTCAAAAACGGCCAACTGAGAATCGAATTCTGCAATAGAGGTGTTACAGAAGTTGTTTGATGATCTGGATAGCTTCAATGGACCTTAGGGAAGGTGTCTGGATGCTTGGAGTGGATTGAAAACATCTGGATCAGTTGGTGGAACCCGATCTGCAGTAGTACCAAGTATGAATCGAGCTTGATGATTCTGAGGTTATTGGCTATATGTGATGGATTGTATAGTTCATATGTGATATATGGATGATGTTAGAAGTGATAGTTTGGACAGAAATGATCTGGAATGAAAATTGGCATGATAAGGCTCTTCATGTGTTCATATGGAGGTTGAAATGTGAATCTGAGTTTTGGGGTGATTTGGGGTGTGTGAGTGGTTCAAACACATCCCATATGATGTTTATGGTTTGTTAGAACCATCACTTTGGCCAGAACTTCAAGGGTTTGGAGGTTGGGATTTCTACCTCACTTTGAAACTTGAAACTTGCAATTCAAGAAAGAAGAGAGAAAACCTATAATTGTGAGGTTTTGGTGTGATTTGAAGAGTGATTTGCACCTCTATTTATAGGCCAAACTTTATGAATGCAGAGCCTTGCAACTTGCTTCTTCTTTGGTGATTTGGCACTTAAGGGGTAGAAAGGAATCTTACCATTAAATGCATATGGTTAAAGTTACTAAACCATGGTTAAAATTGGCTATGCTTCTTATCTCTTTCCCATCTGTCTCAAATCAGAAAATATCTTCCAATTATTGCCTCTATGTATCATTACTTGGTCCATTTGGCAATTTGGTTCATAACTTAGTGAAAATGGTTTGAAATTTCAAGTGAGAATGATCACTAAATGCATAATTCAAAACCATAGCTATGCTCCATATTTTTTCATGCTCTTGGACATTTTGGAAAGCTCATGTTACATACTTCAAGACCCTAGTTGAAAGTTTCTTCAAGACCTTTAAGGAAATGGGTGAAAAAGATCCATGAACTTTGAGAAAAATGAAGTTTCAAGTGAAATTTTCCAAAGATGCCAACTTTGAAGCTCCATATCTCTTAAATGGTTGATCTTATGGAAAACATTTATATGTGTCAAAGTTGTTTATTGGATCAAAATCTACAACTTTCATGTTGGAAGTTTTTTTCAGTTTGTAGGTGAAATTTTGAGAAATTCCCTTCCAAAGTTTGGAAAAAACCATGAAAAACACTTAGAAAAAATTTTCTAAGTATGAAAGTCAAACTTTGACTTTTTTATTCTTGATTGATTTTCTTGATTTTTCTTGATCAAATGACTTCATATATCATATATTGATGATTCAAAACTTCAAAAGTCATGGTTGACCAAAATTCCCCAAAAGTTAATGGTGATCTTGTACAGTTGACTTTTTCAGACGAATCGCGTTTCTGGAGATTTCAAATGAAACAGGCTATCCTCACCAAATGAATGGTATGAATGGATCACACTGAAGCATTAGAGGATATTTAGCCATGGTTTGAGTTGTGGCACCATGTCCTGATTAAAAGGTCAGTTGTCCAGTGAATTAGGTCAAAAACCCTAATTGTCGACCTGATGAAATTGATGACTGTGGATCTTGAATTGAAATACAATTTCCATTGTATATTGTCATAGGGATTATTTGAAGATGATTGAAACCTTTAATTGACTTCCTGGAGATTTTTAGGGTTTCCCAAATGTGATCCCTGATTTTGGTCCCTGATAGTTCAAAATCCTAATTCTGATGATTTGCAATTTCACTGTTGATCATTCCTTGTGTAAGAGATGTTCTGAGCCAATGGATTAGGTCAAAATGATGCACTTGGGGTCTTGAGGTCATGTCCCAAGTCATTAGGTCAAATCCTGAGCAGAAGTCATAAGTATGCTATCTTCAGTCAAAACCCTAATCTGGTTGATTCAGTGCCTTTGAGCTTGTTGAAATGAATCTCTGAGGACCAAATATTGATTGTTGATGAAGATAGTTCTTTTGAGATGAAGGGAGAACAAAACCCTAATTGATTGTTGCTTGTACTGATGAGTGATTTCTTGATTAAATCCCTGCTGAGTCACAAGTAGCAAACACAAACTATGCAATTTGTTAGAGATGCAAATGATGCATATGCAATGATATGAGGTGGTATCTTAGGTCAAAAATTGGGGTATGACAGATGCCCCTATTTAAGTTTCTTCAACCTGAGACATGAAGATTGAAAATCTTCGTTTTGATAGGGTGGAAGAGACTTAAATATCAGAAGACGCGAATTTTGGACCTAAGATACCAAAATTGCGAATGATGCAAGGATATCTTTACCGAGGGATATCAAGAACTGACTCCACTGAGGACAAGAGATTGGGAAGGATGTCTCAATCCGTTTTAGGAAGAGAATCCGTTTTGTCTTTTCGGGAAAGCAAGTGTATGCTTCACCGGGGAATGATAGCTTTGTAAGAAAAGCTTACCTATCGACATTATCGACTATCAGCATGGGGATAGACTTGTTTAATAATGCGAAGGTGAAAGGTATGAAACTGTATTACCGACTATCAGCATGGTGATAAACTTGACAAGGTACAAGAGTTTCAAAGGTTCGGTTAATATTACCGACTATCAGCCTTGTGATAGACATGTTGAATAATATAACCAGAACAAAAGGTTACCGACTACCAGCCTCGTGATAGTGGTTTTGAAGACATGATCAATTATCAGCCAAGTGATAAAATGATCCTGGAGACTTTGCTAGGGGAATTACTGGTTATTCAGCCTTGTGAACAGTAATAAGGCCCTGATTTGTCAAATGGTCTTCATGATTGATTTCCTAGAGAGGAAGAATCTTTTGAAAGAAACATAAACTGCTCAGATGATGAGGCTATTGTTTATGGTTCTATTTTTCACGACTCTATTTGGGGAATCGGAATTTGAATCTTTTGGTAAAGACAAGGTTCTATCCATGAATGAATTGGAAAGAAACAGTCAAACAAGACTTTGTACCCATGAGGAATGAACTCAACTGGGGATTTTCTCCTTTGTTTTGAGAGGAGAAAACTAAAGCAACCTTCTTCCACGAGGAATGATCTCAGTGGGGAACTGGAGAAAGAAGATGTTCTTTCTGCTTATGGGTGACAACCTACTGGAGAGATGACACGCCCATATCTGCTTTGTTTTTTTTTTTTGGGATAGATATATCCTGAACAAATGATTTTGAAACAAACATTGAAAAATGCAATGATGCATAAATGATGCAAATATGTATGAATGATGAATGTCATGAATGTCGCATGCATGCTAACAATACTGACAGACAAAGAAGTATACTGGAGAGGGACCGACGTCGCAATACAACCAGATACTTGGCAAATGTTTTTCAACACGTTGTAGATAGCACGGGTGATGAATGGTGTTGCGTGCTTTAAGCTTCTCTGGGGATGATAAGCATCTTTTCTTATTGAGATGGAAGAACCTTTTCACTGGAGATGGAAAATCTTCGTCACTTGGGATAAAAGACCCTCTTCACTGGGGATAGAAGAGCTTCTTCACTGGGGATAAAAGACCTTCTTCAATGGGGATAGAAGAGCTTCTCCTATCATAATCTTTGATTCATCCTATGGAGATAGCTGTTGATGTTCCTTCCGTTGTTCACAACTCAAAGGAAAGTTTCGCTTTTATTTTGAAAAAGGAAAGTAAATTCATTTAAAACTTCTTTTTTCTTTTTTTCCCTTTCAAAAGTGAATAACACAATTAAAGCGTCATTTTGCAAGCTAAAAGAAATTAGAGATTGCAAACAAATGGGCACAAGGCTCAAACTTATTTAATAGGATGGTAATCAGCTAAAGGCGTGATTCCACGGAGTATTTACAAAAGTTGGAAATGGTAATTATGTGGAAAAGGCTACATTGAAAGCAATAACCACTATTTTCCCTAACAACTTTGAGTTCCAACTGTGCTTGTCGCTTCAGATTGGTGATGATTTGATTGAAGACCCTTTGATGAAGTACAGACTCTTCAGGTGACGAAGTACGGACTGATGCAGTTACTTTGTCATAAATCCCTAATTTTTTCCTAGATTGCCCTTTCAGGTTTTCAATCTACCAGGATGAATTCTTTTCTGTTTATTGTCTCTAATTTTTGCCTGGAACGCCCTTTCGGGTTTTCAGTCCACCGAGACGCTCATTTTTGCCTAAGTCGCCCTTTGCGGGTTTTCAACTTACCGAGCTGTTCTTTTGTATTTTTTTAGACAAAGTATTTCTTGACTGCATCAGCATTCACAGGATGTGGGAGTTTATCACCATCCATGGTTGCAAGAGTCATGGCGCTGCCAGAAAATGTTCTTTTGACAACATATGGGCCTTCGTAATTAGGAGACCATTTGCCCGTAGAATCTGGTTGAAAAGACAAGATCTTTTTAAGCACGAGGTCGCCTTCTTGAAATTCACGAGGTCGAACCTTTTTGTTGAAGGCTTGTTTCATCCTTGCTTGGTATAACTGTCCATGGCATAGAGCAGTCATACGTTTTTCTTTGATTAAGTTCAACTGATCGTATCTGCTTTGACACCATTCAGCCTCTGATAACTTAGTTTCCATGAGGACTCTCATTGATGGGATTTCAACTTCTACGGGGAGCACAGCTTCCATGCCGTATACTAGAGAAAAGGGAGTTGCCCCTGTTGAAGTACGCACTGAAGTACGGTATCCATGTAAAGCAAATGGCAGCATTTCGTGCCAGTCTTTGTAAGTGACGACCATTTTCTGGACGATCTTCTTAATGTTCTTGTTAGCAGCTTCAACTGCGCCGTTCATTTTTGGTCTGTAAGGAGAAGAGTTATGATGCTCAATCTTGAATTCCTCACACAGTTCTTTCATCATTTTGTTGTTCAAGTTTGAACCATTGTCAGTAATGATCTTGCTGGGAACACCATATCTGCAAATGATGTTATTCTTGATAAACCTCACAACCACTTGTCTTGTAACATTGGCGTAAGATGCTGCTTCGACCCATTTGGTGAAGTAATCAATAGCTACCAAGATGAAACGATGACCGTTTGAAGCTTTCGGTTCGATCATTCCAATCATGTCGATACCCCACATGGAGAAAGGCCACGGAGATGATAGAACGTTGAGTAGAGTTGGTGGCACATGGATCTTATCTGCGTAGATCTGGCACTTGTGACATCTCTTCACGTGTTTGTAACAGTCTGATTCCATTGTCAACCAATAGTATCCTGCTCTTAAGATCTTCTTGGACATTGCATGCCCGTTTGAATGAGTTCCAAAGGACCCTTCATGCACTTCATACATTAACATGTCTGCTTCGTGTCTGTCCACGCATCTGAGCAAAACCATGTCGAAGTTTCTTTTGTATAGCACATCTCCGTTCAGGAAGAAACTGCCAGAAAGTCTCCTTAGAGTTTTCTTATCTTTGTTTGATGCCCCAAGTGGGTACTCTTGAGTTTGAAGGAAGCGCTTGATGTCGTGGAACCACGGTTTATCATCGATGACTGCTTCAGTTGCAAACACATAAGCGGGCCTTTCAAGGCGTGTAATTTTGACTGTAGGCATATCGTTCCAATGATTGACTTTGAACATGGAAGATAGAGTAGCCAAGGCGTCTGCCATTCGATTCTGATCTCTAGGTATATGATGCAATTCAACCTTGTTGAAGAAAGTCAACAGACGTCTTGCATAATCTCTATAAGGAATCAAGCCAGGGTGGTAAGTTTCCCATTTGTCTTTGATTTGGTTGATCACGAGGGCTGAATCTCCATATATGTCGAGGATCTTGATCCTTAAGTCAATGGCTTCTTCGAGACCCATGATACAAGCTTCATATTCTGCGATGTTGTTGGTACAATCAAATAGCAATCTGGCAGAGAACAGGATATGAGTACCCTTGGGAGTGATGATGATTGCCCCAATTCCATTTCCAAAAGCGTTTACTGCTCCATCAAAAATTAGGCCCCATCTTGATCCAGGATCAGGACCTTCTTTAGGTAACGGTTCGTCACAATCTTTCATCTTTAAGTACATGACATCTTCATCAGGAAAGTCAAACTTGAGAGATTGATATTCATTAATTGGTTGATGCGCCAAGTGATCGGCGAGAATGCTTCCTTTGACCGCTTTTTGAGCACGGTACTCAATGTCATACTCAGATAACAGCATTTGCCATCAGGCAATCCTTCCTGTTAACGCAGGCTTTTCAAATACGTACTTGATTGGATCCATTTTGGAGATTAACCAAGTAGTATTGTTGATCATGTATTGGCGGAGACGTTTTGAAGCCCAAGCCAAAGCACAACATGTTTTTTCGAGCATGGAGTAACGAGACTCACAATCTGTGAATTTCTTACTCAGGTAATAGATGGCATGCTCCTTCTTACCGGTTTCATCTTGTTGTCCAAGCATACAACCCATGGATTCTTCCAACACAGTAAGGTACATGATTAATGGTCTTCCTTCAACCGGAGGAATCAATATTGGTGGTTCTAACAGGTATTCCTTGATACTGTCGAACGCTTTCTGGCAATCTTCAGTCCATACAACCCCTTGATCTTTGCGGAGAAGCTTGAAAATTGGCCCACAAGTAGCAGTCATTTGAGAGATAAATCTGGAGATATAGTTCAATCGTCCGAGAAATCCTCTTACTTGTTTTTCAGTCTTTGGTGCAGGCATCTCTTGAATAGCTCTGACTTTGTCGGGATCTACTTCAATACCTCTTTGGCTGACAATGAACCCCAAGAGTTTTCCAGATCTAACCCCAAAAGTACATTTGTTAGGATTCAAGCGAAGCTCATATTTCCTTAGTCGTTGAAACAACTTCAAAAGGTATTCAATATGTTCTTCTTCTGTGCTGGACTTGGCTATCATGTCGTCCACATAAACTTCAATTTCTTTATGCATCATGTCATGAAAGAGAGTAGTCATTGCCCTTTGGTAAGTTGCGCCTGCATTCTTTAATCCAAACGGCATCACTTTGTAGCAAAAGGTCCCCCATGGGGTAATGAAAGATGTCTTCTCCATGTCTTCAGGAGCCATTTTGATCTGATTATAACCGGAGAACCCGTCCATGAAGGAAAAGACGTTGAACTTAGCGGTGTTATCAACCAGCATGTCGATATGTGGTAATGGAAAGTCATCTTTTGGACTGGCCTTGTTTAAGTCACGGTAATCAACACACATTCGGACTTTGCCATCTTTTTTCGGAACTGGCACTATGTTAGCCAACCATTGAGGATACTCAGAGGTGACAAGAAAACCTGCGTCGAGTTGCTTTTGAACTTCCACTTTAATCTTGTTAGCCATATCAGGGTGAGTCCTTCGCAATTTCTGCTTAACCGGCGGACATTCTGGCTTCAATGGCAAGTAATGCTGAACAATATTGGTATTCAACCCAGGCATGTCTTGGTAGGACCAGGCAAACACGTCCACATATTCTTTGAGAAGGTCTGTCAACTTACTCTTGACATCAGCATCAAGCAGCGATCCAATGGTCACTTCTTTTTTTGTCTTCTTCAGAACCCAAGTTGATCTTTTCTAAAGGCTCTTTGTGAGGCAGAATGGCTCTTTCCTCGTGCTTAAGTAATCGAGAGATCTCGTCCGGAATCTCTTCTTCTTCCTCTTCTTCGGCTTCGAACACAGGAAACTCAAAGTTGGGAGAGGGCATAGGGTTATTGCATTCAATGGGTTTATCAATAGTAAATCTGCACATGTGATTTATATCTATTTCAGAAAATTTATGAATGCAGGAGTGTATGCAGATTTTTTTTGAAAAAGTTTTTTTTTTTATTTTATTTTGGTTTTTTAGGATTACCATTTCCAAAAAAAGCAAAAATAAAACATATAATGTAGGGAATTCAAAATGACACTTTATTTATGATTCATTTTTGAAACAAAGCCCTAAACACAAACTCATTTGTCTTGGGCAGGACAAAGCCCTATACACAAAGTTATTAGGGCGGAACATTTAAAAGCAAAGCCCTATAAAACATCTCTCTGCTTTGGGCAAGGCAGGAGGTCAAAATAACAGCGAGGTGATTACTTTGAGCGGCGAACAACATTCGGAACGTCGACAGCCTTCCAGTAGCAACGAACTCCTCTGTGTATTATGTATTCAGGAAAATTCTCCCCAGAATTATCTTCAGTATTGACATTGACCGCTGGTCGAGCAGGATTTGAAGGTCCCGGTTTGTCAACCTTGTTCTTTGTAGAGTTGAAACGGTCTTCTTCTACTTCTTGAAGAGCATATGATGAGTCACAATCTTCAGAATTTTCAGGATGTATTTCCCAGTCTTCAGGATGAAGAGACTCATTGTCAGCGACACTTTCTGAGTCAACTGCGGGACCATCTTCCCCTTCATCTTCAAAAATGGCATTTATGTGATAATAACCATCTTCAGGATTGTAAACCTTGGTAGATGCATTGAAATCTTCAGTAATTTCAGGCTGCTGAGAAAATTGACAGGGCTGATAAGCCTCTTCTGGTTGACTATTGTATTCAAAGGAATCTCCCCATCCAGTTGGTTGGATATCCTCAATCGCAATCTTTGAACTTTCAGGCGCAGTATATTTCACCATATAATCATATTTTCCACTTGGTTGTCCCAAGGTGTCCCAGATTTCTGCAGGAACAGGCTCAGTTTCTTTGCCATTGGATTCTTCTGAAGGAGGATATGGTTCTTCCTGAGATATATATCCCGAGTCATTGAGATAACATTTCCATTCTTCTTCAGGATCGGGTAAACCTTCTTCGATGCATTCTTTAATAAGGACATTAACCTCTTGAGGAATCGGGTTAAGGAATCCTCCACTAATGAATGTTTCTTTAATCGGTCGAAGGGTTTCATCCTTCTTGGTGCAGTTTGAGAATGTTGGTGAACATCCGAGACCTGCTCTAGTTTCATTCTCGGTAGGGATCACAACTTGCCCCCAGCCAGTGGTAGTTCCATCTTTCACTACTTTTACCGCCTCTTTGTAAGAAGAGATTGATGCTTTCTTTTTGGAAGATTCGTCTTCTAAAGAGAGACCTTGGAACTGAGTTCCTTCCACATCATTAGCACCAATGAAAGAGAAATTGGATAAATGACTCACCATCAAGGCTTGTTCTCCACTTATCGTTACCAATTTTCCATTTGTTACAAATTTTAACTTTTGATGGAGCGTAGAAGTTACTGCCCCTGCTTCATGGATCCATGGTCGTCCTAACAGACAGCTATAAGCAGCTTGAATGTCCATGACCTGGAAGGTGATTTGAAATGTATGTGGACCAATTGTCATGGGAAGGTTGACTTCGCCGATAACAGATTTTCGCGATCCATCAAATGCTTTGACTACCACACCACTGAACTTCATAGGCATTCCTTGGTAAGACAAGCGAGCGAGAGTCGTCTTTGGCATCACATTCAAGGAAGATCCGGTGTCTACCAACACATTGGACAAAGAGTCTGACTGACAGTTCATAGAAATGTGCAAAGCAAGATTGTGATTTTTACCCTCCTCGGGGAGTTCTTCATCACAGAAGCTTAAATTGTTGCAAGCTGTTATGTTAGCTATTATCCCATCAAAATGGTCAACAGTCACATCATGATCTACAAAAGCTTGATCCAAAACTCTCATCAGGGCTTCCCTGTGGGCTTCTGAATTCAACAGCAATGAAAGTATTGAGATTTTTGAAGGAGTCTGCATAAGCTGATCCACAATCTTATATTCACTTCTTTTGATAAGTTTCAAAATTTCATCAAAGTCAGGATTGACATTGGTTCCACTGGATTGACCAACATCAGTGTTTGTATTACTGACAGGAATTTCTACAGGACTCCCCACTGGTGTACCAACAGGATTTTGTCCGGTAGCAGGAGCAACAGGCTGCTTTGGAGGTAGTGGAGTATATACACGTCCACTTCTTGTTACTCGACTCACATCGGCGATATTCACAACAGATGAAAGAGTAGGTAAAGGAACTTCTTGTCCATTCTTTATCATTGTAGCATTGTAGTTGTATGGAACTGCCTTGTCAGAGTCATAAGGAGCAGGTCCAGGTAGACAAATGATCAAAGGAGCAATAGGAACCTTTGGCTTGTTGTAGGTAACATCCATGCGCTCAGGCATGTTGAAATGAGGAACGATGATGTTAACTTTAGGCATTTCCGAGTTGATATCTGAGACTAAAAGCTCATGCGGATAACATCCTATCATGTTAACTTCATTTTCATCCCTATTTCTGTAGATCTGAATAGTACCATTATCCAACAGTACTTGGAGATCTCTTCTCACAATCGAACATTCGTGAGGATCTACACAACATATGCTACAGGAACCATATTGATGCTGGAGAAAACTCGGCCCTCGACAGAGAGTGACGTGCATTTGTACCAAATCGGCTCTTGAGAAATTGATATTATAGACTCGGTACGGACCAGGACATCCATACACCATGTTTACAACATGCCCTCCATGATTGGGCAGCGGATTTGCTTGCACATTAGGATTCAAATTTCTGAAAGAGAGGAGATTAGATCTAACCAACCTCTGAACTTCATATTTCAAGGCTATGCAATGCTCAAGATCATGGCCAGGTGCTCCTTGATGATAAGGGCATGAGACCTCAGCTTTGTACCACCATGGGAGTTTCTCAGGTACTGGTGGTGGTGCTTTAGTTTGAACAAGACCTCTTTCAATCAAAGCAGGGTACAATTCTGTGTAGGTCATTGGAATCGGATCAAACTGTGGAGCTCTTTGCACACGATTCTGATTATTGTTAAACTTCTGAGCCTGTGGTCGAGGCTGTTGTTGAAACTGCGGAGTAAACCCCGGATTCGGTGCAGTATTAACGTCTGGTGCGATAGCAGCAACCTGTCGTTGACGATTGATGTTTCCTCTTGGCCTCCCTTGGGATACCATGTCAACACTTTGTTCCTTCTTCTTTGGGAAACCACTTCCGAACTTTTTGGTTCCGCTTGAAGATCCACCTTCTTTAGTTAGACGTCCGGTTCGGACCCCTTCTTCTAGACGCATCCCCATGTTTACCATTTCGGTGAAATCACTTGGAGCACTAGCAATCATGCGTTCATAATAAAACGGACTGAGAGTATTCAAGAAGATCTTTGTCATCTCTTTCTCTTTTAACGGTGGATTAATCTGAGCAGCAGTTTCTCTCCATCGTTGGGCATACTCTTTGAAAGCTACATGGTCTTTCTGAGCCATGGATCGAAGCTGATCTCTGTCTGGAGCCATATCCGAGTTATACTTGTATTGTCGGACAAAGGCCTCACCTAGGTCATTGAATGTTCGAATATTAGTGTTATCCAAGCCTGTGTACCACTTCAGTGCGGCTCCAGTTAAACTGTCTTGAAAGTAATGGATAAGCAACTGATGATTATCTGCATAAGTAGACATCTTCCTGGTATACATCACAAGATGGCTTTGTGGACAAGAACTACCTTTGTACTTCTCAAAGTCTGGGACCTTGAATTTAGCAGGTATTTGTACACTGGGAACCAAACATAGCTCCTGGGCATTCTTTCCAAACAAATCTTTTCCACGGATAGCTTTAACTTCCAGTTGCATCTTGTTAAACTGCTCTTGGAGATCTCCCACAAGATTACGCTGATTTGTGCTATCACCTTGATCATGATAAATCTCATTGCCATCATAAGGAACAGTGTGAACCGTAGGGGTCGGAACTGTCATAGTGGGTTGAGAAAGTGCCATAGTGATTTGGGAAAAAGTTACCCCTGAATGTGGAATAAACGCCGAACCCTGTGCAGCAGGCGCTTCAGTTGTGGTTGTTTGACCCCAGAGAAATTATGGCGGAATCCTGTACCAAAGCTGAAAGGCGGGCCCCAACCTTCTGGCATGGAGAAAGATGGAATATTGAATGCAATTGTAGAAACTGGAGTTGTGACTTCAGATGTCACTGTTGCTTGACTGTTAGGTGGCGGTGGCTGATTCTGTGCGGCCATTAAGGAGTCAACCAGAGTAGTGAGACTTTCCAACTTTTCCTGAAGAGTGGTCACTGTACCACGGAGCTCAATATTCTCTTGTTCAGAGTGTTCCATTACTCTTCTTCTGCTTGAACGAGTATTGTATCTGTGATCTGATTGCGAGCGCGGTCGAGAAACTTTGAGACGCGACAGCTTGACGATCTAATGGAGAAAGATCCAAAAGATGAGACTCTATACAACAGACTCGATATGCAGAATGATGTATGCAAAAAGAAATTTATGATTTTTCCAAACATTTTAAAGATTATTTTCTTTGCAAACATTTGAACACAAACAAATCTTTTATTCATTCATTTTTTTTATTGCAATAATGGGAAATGTTACAACATTGGAGCGTAGCTCCTTACAAAAGCAAATGATAAATAAAAAAGCTAAACAAATCCTAAACATCTTCATCAGACGAAGAACCAAATGCATTGTGCAGCTTGAGCTTCATGATTTCTTTCCCATAGTGAGCTTTCAATTCGGCCTTTTCAGTCCTCAGCTTGTCAACAGTATTCTTCCAATCATCAGGAGTCGGAGCGTTGCTTGTTGAACCTTCAAGATTTTTCTTGCTTTCTCTGATGTACCTCTTGATTGCAGCGTCTTTCTGACGAATCTTCTCATCTTTGCTCATGAGCCATCCATCTTGATAATAGAGAGTTTCTTCGTGATCTTTCACTCTTTTCTTCAACTTTCTATTTTCCACATCAGTTCTACGAAACTTTTCTTCCCAAGCGTCTTTTTCTATCCTCATCTTAGCCAAAGTGCCTTGGTATTCCTCCATAGTGGGAATGTTGGGTCGTTGAGACACTGCAGGAAACATGGGTTTTTCATAAGCATAAGGCATTTGAAACTCTTTTGCTCTTTTCTTTACCCAGCAGGTGTAGGCATCCATGGCAATGCAATTTCTTTCCTCACCTTTTTCTTTCCATCGGACGTCGTACCAAGCTCTCACCATTCTTGCTTTCAACCTTTTAGGATTATCCCCTTCTCGGTAGAAGTAACCTTCCACTGAGGGACCAACAGGTTTAGTTGAATTTGCATACCCGAGTTGTCGTCGGGCTAGGACCGGATTGTAGTTAATTCCTCCTTGCGTACCAATGAGGGGTACGTTGGCGAACTCCCCACAACTATCAATGGTTTCTGTACCACAGCGAGCCAAGGTATACCAATGAATATCATTATTAGTAAGAGACATAAGTCTTCGAGGCCAACGCAAGCCTTCTCGGTTTTCTGTGAAAATAGGAGACTCAGGTAAGTGTGAAACAATCCATTTGAACAATAAAGGTGCACAACATACAATGATTCCACCACCTTGGCGATTCCTATGATGGACAGAGAAATACATGTCACCAAGCAAAGTCGGAACAGGATTTCCAATCAGAAAAATCTTTATGGCATTGATATCAACAAAGTTGTCGACATTGGGAAACAGAACTAACCCATAGATGAGCAAGGCTAGTATAGCTTCAAAAGCTATCATGCTACCAGTTTCGATGAAATCAAAGGCTTTCTTTATTAGGAAGTGTGAAGTTAAACCCGGGAGGTTTCCTTTGGTAGTCCAATTACTCTCTACTTCAGACTTTTTCATGTGGATACTTGCTGCAATGACGTGTGACTTAGGAATGGCTTCCAAACCATTGAAGGGTATTTTGTCAGACACAGGAATACCTAAAAGATTGGCATATTCTTCCAAGGTCGGTTCCAACTGGTAGTCTGGAAAGGTGAAACACCGGTAGACGGGATCATAGAACTGAACCAGAGTTTTGAGAAGTCCTTCATCAACATGAGTGTTCAAAATAGGCAAAAGCTTTCCATGGCTTTTCCTAAAATTACAAGGATCTTGTACAGAAGATGCTAACTCTCTCAGTTTTTCCACATCAGGCGCTTTGAAACCGTACTTTTTGGTATACCTTTTTTCCATAACTTAATCCTATAATGTTTGCAAAGAAAATTCTCTAAAATTTTTTGGAAAAATCATGTTTTTTTATGGAAAAAGATGGGTTTTTTAATGAATGTATGAATGCATGGATGCATGGATGCCACATATTCAAACATGGTAAAGCAAACATGGTAGCGCAAACATGGTAACGCATACATGGTACTACAAACATGGTAACGCAAACATGGTAACAAACATGGTACGCATAGGTTCAAAGGTCCAAAGTCACGAGCATGAGGTCAGAGAACCAAAAATGGGATAGTTCTAGTTAATCACCTGCACAACATGTTCTACTGATACGTCAGAGTCTACCTTTTTCTTTCGGATATTACCGGCTTTCCACAATTAAGCTCATGAGCCAGTAATATTCTCAAGAAAAACTCGTCTGAGTGTGGTTCTCCGCATGACAACTAATCCAAGTCTTCACCTGAATAGTTTCTGCACCACAACCTAATAAGGCCAGGATGGGTTGGGGTTCTACGGCCAACTCAGCTTCTACAGTTCAATGAAAGTAATAATGTCTTCGCTACGAAACATGCTAAACATATATTACCAACAAGGAACCTCCACTGAGCGGAAGGATTCTCACGTACGCCTGTACATGACTATACCCTCCACCTAATTCTTATGTGTACTTAATCCGGGTTAGGATTTATCCATAATGTATCACTTGTAACAGAACCACGCATGTAATAGAACCAGAACCACACATATAACAAAAAATGAAATGAAAAATAAAGCAAATAGAATTAACCCTTCCTTTGGAAACAATAAAAAGATGGTCCCCAGTGAAGTCGCCATTTTTCTGTCGCGGGCGAAAAATCGTTGTCTTTTTTTCGTGGATGAGTGTCGCGGGCGAAAAATCGTTTGTCCTTTTTCGGGATGAGACACATGATGCCTTCTTTGGGCTCGAGTGCTCAAAAAATGATTTTTCTTTTGTACGGACCAAACTTTTTATTGTTTCCAAAAGAGGAAAAGGAAAAAAGTTGCAATAACCTAAAAAGTGGGGGGAGAGATCTTGGGTAAGAGGGTTGGTTATACGAAGGGAAGGTATTAGCACCCAACGTATCTATAGTATTCTATAGGTTTCTTTGCTTTGTTTTTCATTCCATGTTATTGAGAGGTTCTTGTGAAATAGGTGGGACCTAAGGTGTTTGTTTGATTATGCTCGCAAAGATCATCGCGATCCTCTGCATACATATCCCTTAGAGGGAATCAGAGCATCTGTAGCTCGGGGTCTACGGGTGCTAAGGTTTGAATGGTTTTTTTTTTGTTTTATTTTGCTCGCCAAGGATCGACCTTGTGCCTACGTATTCTCAAAGGGATGTTGAGAAAGTCAGAGCAATCGTAGTTCCCACTTATGCTAGTGGAAGCAAAGGATAAGAGACAAATGTCATCTAAATGTTCGATGTATCTAATCTATATCATCACATACATCTGTTTGATTTTGTTTGAAAATCTTTTCATTATAAGCCCGGGGCCATGCCACTTAGGGTGCTTAGAATGATAAAGATGTTTTTTGTTGTTTAACCAGCCTTGTGGCAAAAACTTTCAATGAAGTCAGCCTTGTGACAAAAAGTTTTGATTAATCAGCCAGCCTCGTGGCAAAAGTTTCAATGAAGTCAGCCTTGTGACAAAAACTTTGATTAATCAGCCAGTATGGTGGCAAAACGGTTTGATTGATTAGCCAGCCTTGTGGCAAAAAGTTTGATTGATTAGCCAGCCTTGTGGCAAAAAGTTTGATTGATTAGCCAGCCTTGTGGCAAAAAAGAGTTTGATTGATTAGCCAGCCTTGTGGCGAAAAAGTTTGATTTATTGATTGTTTGTGATGATATAGAAGAGATACTCCTATTATAGAGATGATAAATGTCTAATCTCCTAGGGTTTTTTGATTTGGATATTGGGGATGCTTATAAGAAGCCCGTGGGTCCTTGTACGAAGCCCAAGAGGAGGCTATCCGAGGGTCCTTGCATTGTAAGCCCAAGAGGAGGCTATGGGAGGGACAATCCAGGGTCCTTGCATTGTAAGCCCAAGAGGAGGCTATGGGAGGGTCACTCGTTTGTACAAAGCCCAAGGGGAGGCATGGTATAGTTGGTCTGAGCTCTTAGAGCGATTTCACCGGGAAACCATACTCTATGTCCTAACCTAAACTAGTGGAGATTCTTTGCACGAAGCCCAATAGGAGGCTATGGGGAACCTAGTGTTGTACTAAGTTGAACAAGCATATAACACAATCACACATATGAACAAGTATGAACAAACATGAACAAGTACATGAACAGATATGAACAGTTATACATATATGACAAAGTGTGTATATAATGGAGTTTATGAAGGAAATATACCTGTAAGCATGATCCATTTGTATACACGGGGCTCAGGACTTATACTCGGGGAGAGGTCCACTTGAATTTATTCAAAGCTATGTAAACAGGTTTTTACAAGGGCTTGGGACTTATACCTACATGGAGGCCCATGGTATATTTTTGGGAAGATTTAAAGAAAAACCTTCACTTTTGGTTTGTTATTCAAAGTTAAAAATCAAACTGATTGAGATATGTACAAAACAGTGTATGTACAATGAAATACCTAATTTCATGTACAGGAATGGGTATGTACAAAAGGGGCTTGGGACTTATACCTACGTGGAGGCCCGTGTTTATTTTATAAAACATGGTTGATTGTTTATTTACAGACGCGAGGTTTCGCTTTTGAAAAAACTGTTTGAAGATTTGTTTTGAAAAGTTTATTGTTTAAAACTGTACAAAAAGAAAAGAAATGGGACTTACACTCTCTAATATTCGAGAGGCCCCTGTTTTATTCACATAAAACAGGGTGGGTGGTTTTGAAAAAAAAAGATGTGAGATTTATTGTTTTAAAAACAGTTTGAAAAGTATTGTTTTGAAAAAGTTTTCTGTACAAAGAAAAACTGTAAAAGGAAAAAAAGAGTGGGTCTTATACTCTCTAATATTCGAGAGGCCCCACTGTTTTGGGAATGAGTTGAAATGATTTGAAAGTGAATTGATTACTGTTGTGAAAACAGTTGATTGAAAATGAAGTTGAATTGATGAAAACAGGCAAGTAATTCTTTTGCAAAGTTATGGAGTTTTAGGCTTACCTCGAAGAATGAGAAAATTGGATTTCTGAGTTTGAGGTGTTACCTTGATCTTCAGATGTTAGGCATTCACACCAGTAGAAAAGAACGTCAGATAAGTTCACAGCTTACAGCATTCTTTGATCATCCAATAATTGTTTAAGGAATTCTACTGCAAATGGAAGACCAAACAAACAGACAAAACCAGAGAACAAACAGAGAAATAATCTCGAATCCTCGGATGAAGTTAGAAAATTCAAGTGATGTGCAACAATAATCAAATAGAAATTTAAATGATTAACTACACAAAAATTAAATGAAAAATATCAAATTCAAAAGAAATTAATCTAATAAACATTTTTTGTGATTTTTCATGAAAGTAGAAAATAATAAAAAACATAAACTTAAATATGCATCTAATATATTTTTTTGGAGTTTTTTTTTAATAAGGATTAGAAAAGAAAATTAAATCCTATACTAAATAAAATACTAAGTCCTTTTTTTTTATGCAAAACTATTTTTTAAAAGAAAATTAAAAGAAATAGTTAGAAGGAAATAATTGGGCCAGGGGGGTTTAAAATCTGAAAAGGAGGTGTGCAGCCCAAGTGTTAAAAAGCTGAACAAACAAAAAATTAAAAAAAAAATAAAGAGTGGACCGGACCGGGTCGGGTCAGGGATGACCCGAATCCGCCCACGTTTTAAACAAATGGGTTAGAAAACCCTAAACCAACACAAGAGGGCCAGCAGCGCCTCTTTCCCACTTTCTCTTGTCTTTCACGATTCTTCCTTGTTTGTGAACAAAAACAACAGCTAAACTTTCCTCCTTGCTCCATTGATCGTGAAAAAATGAAACCAGATCCCTCTCTCGATTTCTCTCTTCCTTCAGTGAACAACAACAACAACAGGATTTCCTCCCTTGGTTTCTCATCCATCTCGGGGTTCTCTCTCAATCGGTATATCATCATCTCTCTGGCTCTCAATCACCGAACAACAACCGTAACCTTCTCAAGCCAGTAGTGAACAACAATGATGGTTGCTTCCTCTCTCGTGCTGACTCTTCCTCTCTCGGTGTTCATCTCTCTTTCTCTCGAAGCAACAACAACAGCGACAAAGCTCTCTCTCTGGTTTCTCTCTCGAATTCGCCGCTCACGGTCTCTCTCTTGCTGGGACGAAAACAAGAACAACAACGCCCTCTCTCTCAAATTCTCACGGTGGCCATGGGGAAGAGCTTTAGAGGTTATTGCCAACAAGAACAAACCTTATTCTAATTTCACTTTATGCTTCAATTTCAGTTTTTTCTCTTTTCCGACATAACAATATTTTTTATGCTCTCTGTATTTCTTCGGCTTTTCAGATGGTATACAAGAACTAACAACAATAGCAAGCAGTATTTTTAAAAGTGAAGGTGGAATCGGATTACCTACGGCGAGGAGATGTTCGCCGGATTTTGCGTTTGAGGTAAACTATCTTTTACTCTGCTTCTGAAACATGTTGCTGCCACTGCCTTGAATTGTTGTTGAAAATTGTTATGATTGCTTCGAAACAGTGTTTTGTTATGCTTAACTCTGAACCTTGGATTATTGTTGTCGCTGCCTTGAAATGACCGCGAGTTTTGCTGTTGCTGTCTCTGCATTTTTCACTTGCAGCACTACTAACAGCCTTCAAATTATTCCAGTAGCCATGGGAGCTCACATCGACGAGAATAACTTACCGTATAACCCGATTTTCCATTAACAGAGGTAGAGACCCAAGTGTATTTTTCTCAATTTCGTTCTCCATATGCTTTCTCTATTTTTCTTACAGGAAAATAGTAACAACAATATTAAGAGTAAGAGTGAAATAGACTTACCTACGGCGAGGAGGTTTTCGCCGGATTATTGTTGAGGTATGTGTTGACTCCTCTATTGTTACTAACAATCTTAAATTGTTACTAACAATTTCTCTAACAACCTTGTTTGTTGTAGGCTTTTGATGAAGATGGCCACCACCTCTTTGGATTCGCGGGAACTTTGGATATTAAGGAGACTTGAAGATGATCTTCAAGTGGAAACCTTCCACCAAGGTATGAACTATTTCTTCACCCTTTTTCAAACTATGGAACTTTGAAAATTATGAAAAGAGAGAAGTGAGAAAGCTAGTAGTATAGTAGCTTTGGTGTGATTTGCAATGAAGAGAACACCTCTATTTATAGGAAAAGCTTAGGATGTGTTTGGCATAAAAACTAACTTGATTGGCAAGATTGTAATCATTGAGAAAATAAGAATAAGAATAAGAATATTCTCCATGTCATTATGCAAAGATATTTCTTATGATATGAATCATGCAAGTGGAAGAAAAATCTCTCATTGATTCCTTTTTGTCTTGAATTATCTCTTCTTTTTGAATTATTTCTTTTATTGGACCTTTTGCTAATCTCACCCCTTTTTGTTTCTCTTTTTTTTTTCCATGTGACATGAGTATTCTTTGAAGAAAGAATGAAGAAACTTGAATTCCAAGAATGGAGATTTGAAGATTGAAGAAAGTCTTCAAGAATGTCTTTGTAGTTTTTCTCTTTTTTCTTGTAATTTCCAATTCATTCCAACTTTAAAATTGTATGAGCTTGTATTCTTGAAAATGAATGGAATTTTGAAATGATGAACTTTGAATTGGACTTGAAATGTTGTATCTTGAATTTTGAATATAGTCCACTTTGTAACTCATTTGGAATTTAGAACTTTGTAAAGAATGAACTTCATTTTTGAATGTTTGAATTTTTTTAAAAAATCCTTGAATGAAGTTGTATGAACCATGGATATTGGATATTCTTGAATGGAAAATCTTTGAAGTAATGTGAAGAATGTTCTTGCACCAATGAACTTTTAATTCTTGAATTTATGGTTTTAGAACCATACTTGAAGCAATTCTTTCAAAATGAACTCAAAATGGATAATGTCTTCTCCTTTTTTGCAAACCTTGAAGAAATTCTTATGGATAATTTTGAACTTGTTCTAAATTCCAAGCAATCCATATGAAACACTTTCTTTCATCAATGACAAATCCACATGCCAATTCTTTGAACAAATTCCAAACTAATCTCTTGAGTCGCACAAATTGAAAATGGCACACTTCAAATGAACACAAATTGATGACTATGGATCTTGAATTGAGATACAATTTCCATTGTATATTGTCATAGGGATTATTTGAAGATGATTGAAGCCTTTGATTGACTTCCTGGGGATTTTTAGGGTTTCCCAAATGTGATCCCTGATTTCAGTCCCTGATAGTTCAAAACCCTAATTCTGAGGATTTGTCTGATCAATCTTTGTATAGGAGATGTTCTGAGCCAATGGATTAGGTCAAAATGATGCACTTGGGGCCTTGAGTTCATGTCCCAAGTCATTAGGTCAAACCCTGAGCAAAAGTCAAGAGTATGCTGTCTTCAGTCAAAACCCTAATTCAGTCGATTCAAAGCTGTTGAGCTTGTTGAAATGAATCTCTGAGGACCAAATGTTGATTGTTGATGAAGATAGTTCTTTTGAGATGAAGGGAGAACAAAACCCTAATTGATTGTTACTTGTACTGATGAGTGATTTCCTGATTAAATCCTGCTGAGTCACAAGTAACAAACACAAGCTATGCAATTTGTTAGAGATGCAAATGATGCATATGCAGATGATATGAGGTGGTATCTTAGGTCAAAAATTGGGGTATGACAGATGCCCCTATTTAAGTTTCTTCAACCTGAGATATGAAGATTGAAAATCTTTATTTTGATAGGGTGGAAGAGACTTAAATATCAGAAGACGCAAATTTTGGACCTAAGATACCAAAATTGCGAATGATGCAAGGATATCTTTACCGAGGGAATATCAAAACTGACTCCACTGGGGAAAAGAGATTGGGAAGGATGTCTCAATCCGTTTTAGGAAGAGAATCCGTTTTTGTTTTTCGGGAAAGCAAGTGTATGCTTCACCGGGGAATGATAGCTTTGTAAAAAACTTACCAATCGACATTATCGACTATCAACACAGGGATAGACTTGTTTAATAATGCGAAGGTGAAAGGTATGAAACTGTGTTACCGACTATCAGCATGGTGATAGACTTGACAAGGTAAAAAGAGTTTCAAAGGTTTGGTTAATATTACCGACTATCAGCATTGTGATAGACATGTTGAATAATATAACCAGAACAAAAGGTTACCGACTACCAGCTTTGTGATAGTGGTTTTGAAGACATGATCAATTATCAGCCAAGTGATAAAATGATCTTGGAGACTTTGCTAGGGAAATTACCAGTTATTCAGCCTTGTGAACAGTAATAAGGCCCTGATTGTCAAATGGTCTTCATGATTGATTTCCTTGAGAGGAAAAGGCTTTTGAAAGAGACATAAGCTGCTCAGATGATGAGGCTATTGCTTATGGTTCAATTTTTCACGACTCTGGTTGAGGAATCGGAATTTGAATCTTTGGTAAAGACAGGGTTCTAACCAAGAATGAATTGGAAAGAAATAGTCAAACAAGACTTTGCACCCATGAGGAATGAACTCAACTGGGGATTCCCTTCTTTATTTTAAGAGGAGAAACTGAAGCAACCTTCTTCCACGAGGAATGATCTCAGTGGGGAACTGGAAAAAGAAGATGTTCTTTTCTGCTTATGGGTGACAACCTACTTGGAGAGATGACACGCCCATATTTGTTTTTCTTTCTTTTCTTTCTTTTTTCTTTTTTGTCTTTCTTTGGGATAGATATATCCTAAACAAGTGATTTTAAAGCAAACATTGAAAAATGCAAGAATGCATAAATGATGCAAATATGTATGAATGATGAATGTCATGAATGTAGCATGCATGCTAACGATACTGACAGACAAAAGAGTATATACTGGAGAGGGACCGACGTCGCAATACAACCAGATACTTGGCAAATGTTCTTCAACACGGTGTAGATAACACGGGTGAAGAATGGTGCTGCGTGCTTTAATCTTCTCTGGGGAAGATAAGCATCTTTACTGAGATGGAAGAGCTTCTTCACTGGAGATGGAAAATCTTCGTCACTAGGGATAAAAGACCTTCTTCACTGGGGGTAGAAGAGCTTCTTTACCTCGAGGGGTAATTGCTTCAAGAATTCTTTTCTGGGACCAGAATACCGTTGTCTCAACAATTTTTCAGGGAGAATCCTTTTGTTCACCCTATGGAGACGACTGTTGATGTTCCTTCCGTTGTTCACAACTCAAAGGAAAGTTTCGCTTTTATTTTGAAAAAGAAAAGTGAAGTAAATTCATTTAAAACTTATTTTTCTCTTTTTTTTTCAAAAGTGAATAACACAATTAAAGCGTCATTTTGCAAGCTGAAAGAAATTAGAGATTGCAAACAAAGGGCACAAGGCTCAAATTTATTTAATAGGATGGAAATCAGCTAAAGGCGTGATTCCATGGAGTATTTACAAAAGTTGGAAATGGTAATTATGCGGAAAAGGCTACATTGAGAGCAATAACCACTATTCCCCCTAACAACTTTGAGTTCCAACTGTGCTTGTCGCTTCAGATTGGCGAAGATTTGGTTGAAGATCCTTTGATGAGGTACAGACTCTTCAGGTGACGAAGTACGTACTGATGCAGTTACTTTGTCATAAATCCCTAATTTTTGCCTAGATTGCCCTTTCAGGTTTTCAATCTACCAGGATGAATTTTTCTGTTTATTGTCTCTAATTTTTGCCTGGACCGCCCTTTCGGGTTTTCAGTCCACCGAGACGCTCATTTTTGCCTAAGTCGCCCTTTGCGGGTTTTCAACTTATCGAGCTGTTCTTTTGTTCTTTTTAGACAAAGTATTTCTTGACTGCATCAGCATTCACAGGATGTGGGAGTTCATCACCATCCATAGTTGCAAGAGTCATGGCGCCGCCAGAAAATGTTCTTTTGACAACATATGGGCCTTCGTAATTAGGAGACCATTTGCCCCTGGAATCTGGTTGAAAAGACAAGATCTTTTTAAGCACGAGGTCGCCTTCTCGAAATTCACGAGGTCGAACCTTTTTGTTGAAAGCTTGTTTCATCCTTGCTTGGTACAATTGTCCATGGCATAGAGCAGTCATACGTTTTTCTTCGATTAAGTTCAACTGATCGTATCTGCTTTGACACCATTCAGCCTCTGATAACTTAGTCTCCATGAGGACTCTCATTGATGGGATTTCAACTTCTACGGGGAGCACAGCTTCCATGCCGTATACTAGAGAAAAGGGAGTTGCCCCTGTTGAAGTACGTACTGAGGTACGGTACCCATGTAAAGCAAATGGCAGCATTTCATGCCAGTCTTTGTAAGTGACGACCATTTTCTGGACGATCTTCTTAATGTTCTTGTTGGCGGCTTCCACGGCGCCGTTCATTTTTGGTCTGTAAGGAGAAGAGTTATGATGCTCAATCTTGAATTCCTCGCACAATTCTTTCATCATTTTATTGTTCAAGTTCGAACCATTGTCAGTAATGATCTTGCTGGGAATACCATATCGGCAAATGATGTTATTCTTGATAAACCTCACAACCACTTGTCTTGTAACATTGGCGTAAGATGCTGCTTCGACCCATTTAGTGAAGTAATCAATTGCTACCAAGATGAAACGATGACCGTTTGAAGCTTTTGGTTCGATCATTCCAATCATATCGATACCCCACATGGAAAAAGGCCATGGAGATGAGAGAACGTTGAGTAGAGTCGGTGGCACATGGATCTTATCTGCGTAGATCTGACACTTGTGACATCTCTTCATGTGTTTGTAACAGTCTGATTCCATTGTCAACCAATAGTATCCTGCTCTTAAGATCTTCTTGGACATTGCATGCCCATTTGAATGAGTTCCAAAGGACCCTTCATGCACTTCATGCATTAACATGTCTGCTTCGTGTCTGTCCACGCATCTGAGCAAAACCATGTCGAAGTTTCTTTTGTATAGCACATCTCCGTTCAGGAAGAAACTGCCAGAAAGTCTCCTTAGAGTTTTCTTATCTTTGTTTGATGCCCCAAGTGGGTACTCTTGAGTTTGAAGGAAGCGTTTGATGTCGTGGAACCACGGTTTATCATCGATGACTGCTTCGGTTGCAAATACATAGGCGGGCCTTTCAAGGCGCGTAATTCTGACTGTAGGCATATCGTTCCAATGATTGACTTTGAACATGGAAGATAAAGTAGCCAAGGCGTATGCCATTCGATTCTGATCTCGAGGTATATGATGCAATTCAACCTTGTTGAAGAAAGTCAACAGACGTCTTGCATAATCTCTGTAAGGAATCAAGCCAGGGTGGTAAGTTTCCCACTTGTCTTTGATTTGGTTGATCACGAGGGCTGAATCTCCATATATGTCTAGGATCTTGATCCTTAAGTCAATGGCTTCTTCGAGACCCATGATACAAGCTTCATATTCTGCGATGTTGTTGGTGCACTCAAACAGCAATCTGGCGGAGAACGGGATATGAGTACCCTTGGGAGTGATGATGATTGCCCCAATTCCATTGCCAAAAGCGTTTACTGCTCCATCAAAAATTAGGCCCCATCTTGATCCAGGTTCAGGACCTTCTTCAGGTAACGGTTCGTCACAATCTTTCATCTTCAAGTACAAGACATCTTCATCAGGAAAGTCCAACTTGAGAGATTGATATTCATTAATTGGTTGATGTGCCAAATGATCGGCGAGAATACTTCCTTTGACCGCTTTTTGAGCGCGGTACTCAATGTCATATTCGGATAACAGCATTTGCCACCGGGCAATCCTTCCTGTTAAGGCAGGCTTTTCAAAGACGTACTTGATCGGATCCATTTTGGAGATTAACCAAGTAGTATTGTTAATCATGTATTGGCGGAGACGTTTTGAAGCCCAAGCCAAAGCACAACACGTTTTTTCGAGCATGGAGTAACGAGACTCACAGTCTGTGAATTTCTTACTCAAGTAATAGATGGCATGCTCCTTCTTACCAGTTTCATCTTGTTGTCCAAGCATACAGCCCATGGATTCTTCCAACACGGTAAGGTACATGATTAGTGGTCTTCCTTCAACCGGAGGAATCAATATTGGTGGTTCTAACAGGTACTCTTTGATACTGTCGAACGCTTTCTGGCAATCTTCAGTCCTTACAACCCCTTGATCTTTGCGGAGAAGCTTGAAAATCGGCCCACAAGTAGCAGTCATTTGAGAGATAAATCTGGAGATGTAGTTCAATCGTCCGAGAAATCCTCTTACTTCAATACCTCTTTGGCTGACAATGAAACCCAAGAGTTTTCCAGATCTAACCCCAAAAGTACATTTGTTAGGATTCAAGCGAAGCTGATATTTCCTTAGTCGTTGAAACAACTTCAAAAGGTATTCAATATGTTCTTCTTCTGTGCTGGACTTGGCTATCATGTCGTCCACATAAACTTCTATTTCTTTATGCATCATGTCATGAAAGAGAGTAGTCATTGCTCTTTGGTAAGTTGCGCGTGCATTCTTTAATCCAAACGGCATCACTTTGTAGCAAAAGGTACCCCATGGGGTGATGAAAGATGTCTTCTCCATGTCTTCAGGAGCCATCTTGATCTGATTATAACCGGAGAACCCGTCCATGAAGGAAAAGACGTTGAACTTAGCGGTGTTATCGACCAGCATGTCGATATGTGGTAATGGAAAGTCATCTTTTGGACTGGCCTTGTTCAAGTCACGGTAGTCAACACACATTCTGACTTTGCCATCTTTTTTCGGAACTGGCACTATGTTGGCTAACCATTGAGGATACTCGGAGGTGACAAGAAAACCTGCGTCGAGCTGCTTTTGAACTTCCACTTTGATCTTATTAGCCATATCAGGGTGAGTCCTTCGCAATTTCTGCTTAACTGGCGGACATTCTGGCTTCAATGGCAAGTAATGCTGAACAATATTGGTATCCAACCCAGGCATGTCTTGGTAGGACCAGGCAAACACGTCAACATATTCTCTGAGAAGGTCTGTCAACTTACTCTTAATATCAGCATCAAGCAGCGATCCAATGGTCACTTCTTTTTTGTCTTCTTCAGAACCCAAATTGATCTTTTCTAAAGGCTCTTTGTGAGGCAGAATGGCTCTTTCCTCGTGCTTAAGTAATCGAGAGATCTCGTCCGGGATCTCCTCTTCTTCCTCTTCTTCGGCTTCGAACATAGGAAACTCAAAGTTGGGAGAGGGCATAGGGTTATTGCATTCAATGGGTTTATCAATAGTAAATCTGCACATATGATTTATATTTATTTCAGAAAATTTATGAATGCAAGAGTGTATGCAGATTTTTGAAAAGTTTTTTTTTTTTTATTATTTTGGTTTTTTAGGATTACCATTTCCAGAAAAAAGCAAAAATAAAACATATAATGTAGGGAATTCAAAATGACACTTTATTTATGGTTCATTTTTGAAACAAAGCCCTAAACACAAACTCATTTGTCTTGGGCAGGACAAAGAGGGAAACTTTTAAAACAAAGCCCTATACACAAAGTTATTTGGGCGGAACATTTAAAAGCGAAGCCCTATAAAACATCTCTCTGCTTTGGGCAAGGCAGGAGGTCAAAATAACAGCGAGGTGATTACTTTGAGCGGCGAACAACATTCGGAACGTCGACAGCTTTCCAGTAGCAACGAACTCCTCTGTGTATTATGTATTCAGGAAAATTCTCCCCAGAATTATCTTCAGTATTGACATTGACCGCTGGTCGAGCAGGATTTGAAGGTCCTGGTTTGTCAACCTTGTTCTTTGTAGAGTTGAAACGGTCTTCTTCTACTTCTTGAAGAGCATAAGACGAGTCACAATCTTCAGAATTTTCAGGATGTATTTCCCAGTCCTCAGGATGAAGAGACTCATTGTTAGCGACACTTTCTGAGTCAACTGCGGGATCATCTTCCCCTTCATCTTCAAAAATGGCATTTATGTGATAATAACCATCATCAGGGTTATCAATCTTGGCAGATGCATTGAATCCGAAATCTTCAGTAATTTCAGGCTGCTGAGAAATTTGACAGGGCTGATAAGCCTCTTCTGGTTGACTATTATATTCAAAGGAATCTCCCCATCCAGTTGGTTGGATATCCTCAATCGCAATCTTGTAACTTTCAGGTGCAGAATATTTCACCATATAATCAAATTTTCCACTTGGTTGTCCCAAGGTGTCCCAGATCTCTGTAGGAACAGGTTCAATTTCTTTGCCTTTGGATTTCTCTGAAGGAGGATATGGTTCTTCCTGAGATATGTATCCCGAGTCATTAAGATAACATTTCCATTCTTCTTCAGGATCAGGTAGACCTTCTTCGATGCATTCTTTGATAAGGACATTAACCTCTTGAGGAATTGGGTTAAGGAATCCTCCACTAATGAATGTTTCTTTGATCGGACGAAGGGTTTCAACCTTCTTAGTGCAGTTGGAGAATGTTGGTGAACATCCGAGACCTGCTCTAGTTTCATTCTTGGTCGGGATCACAACTTGCCCCCAGCCAGTGGTAGTTCCATCTTTCACTACTTTTACCGCCTCTTTGTAAGAAGAGATTGATGCTTTCTTTTTGGAAGATTCGTCTTCTAAAGAGAGACCTTGGAACTGCGTTCCTTCCACATCATCAGCACTGATAAAAGAGAAATTGGATAAATGGCTCACCATCAAGGCTTGTTCTCCACTTATCGTTACCAATTTTCCATTTGTTACAAACTTTAACTTTTGATGGAGCGTAGAAGTTACTGCCCCTGCTTCATGGATCCATGGTCGTCCTAATAGACAGCTATAAGCAGCTTGGATGTCCATGACCTGGAAAGTGATTTGGAATGTATGTGGACCAATTGTCATGGGAAGGTTGACTTCGCCGATAACAGATTTTCGCGATCCATCAAATGCTTTGACTACCACACCACTGAACTTCATAGGCATTCCTTGGTAAGACAAGCGAGCAAGAGTCGTCTTTGGCATCACATTCAAGGAAGATCCAGTGTCTACCAACACATTGGACAAAGAGTCTGACTGACAGTTCATAGAAATGTCTAAAGCAAGATTGTGATTTCTGCCCTCCTCGGGGAGTTCTTCATCACAGAAGCTTAAATTGTTGCAAGCTGTTATATTGGCTATTATCCCATCAAAGTGGTCAACAGTAACATCATGGTCTACAAAAGCTTGATCCAAGACTCGCATCAGGGCTTCCCTGTGTGCTTCAGAGTTTAACAGCAATGAAAGTATTGAGATTTTTGAAGGAGTCTGCATAAGCTGATCCACAATCTTGTATTCACTTCTTTTGATAAGCTTCAAAATTTCGTCAAAGTCAGGATTCACATTGGTTCCACTGGACTGACCAACATTAGTGTTTGTATTACTGACAGGATTTTCCACAGGATTTCCCACTGGTGTGTTAACAGGATTTTGTCCGGTTGCAGGAGCGACAGGTTGCTTTGAAGGTAGTGGAGTATACACACGTCCACTTCTTGTTACTCGACTCACATCAGCGATATTCACAACAGATGAAAGAGTAGGTAGAGGAACTTCTTGTCCATTCTTTATCATGGTAGCATTGTAGTTGTATGGAACTGCCTTGTCAGAGTCATAAGGAACAGGTCCAGGTAAACAAATGATCAAAGGAGCAACAGGAACCTTCGGCTTGTTATAAGTAACTTCCATGCGCTCAGGCATGTTGAAATGAGGAACGATGACATTAACTGTAGGCATTTCCGAGTTGATATCTGAGACTAAAAGCTCATGCGGATAGCATCCTATCATGTTAATTTCATTTTCATTCCTATTTCTGTAGATCTGAATAGTACCATTATCCAACAGTACTTGGAGATCTCTTCTCACAATCGAACATCCGTGAGGATCTACACAACATATGCTACAGGAACCATAGTGATGATGGCGAAAATTCTGCCCTCGACAGAGAGTGGCGTGCATTTGTACCAAATTGGCTCTTGAGTGATTGATATTATAGACTCGGTATGGACCAGGACATCCATACACCATGTTTACAACATGCCCTCCATGATTGGGTAGCGGATTTGCTTGTACATTTGGACTCAAATTTCTGAAAGAGAGGAGATTAGATCTTACCAACCTCTGAACTTCATGTTTCAAAGCTATGCAATGCTCGAGATCATGGCCAGGTGCTCCTTGATGATAAGGGCATGAGACCTCAGCTTTGTACCACCATGGGAGTTTCTCAGGTACGGGTGGTGGTGCTTTAGTTTGAACAAGACCTCTTTCAATCAAAGCAGGATACAATTCTGTGTAGGTCATTGGAATCGGATCAAACTGCGGAGCTCTTTGTACACGGTTCTGATTATTGTTAAACTGCTGAACCTGTGGTCGAGGCTGTTGTTGTTGAAACTGCGGAGTAAATCCCGGATTCGGTGTTGTATTAACGGCTGGTGCAATAGCAGCTACCTGTCGTTGACGATTGACATTTCCTCTTGGCTTTCCTTGGGATACCATGTCAACACTTTGTTCTTTCTTCTTTGGGAAACCACTTCCAAACTTTTTGGTTCCGCTTGAAGATCCACCTTCTTTAGTCAGACGTCCGGTTCGAACTCCTTCTTCTAGACGCATCCCCATGTTTACCATCTCGGTGAAATCACTTGGAGCACTAGCAATCATGCGTTCATAATAAAACGGACTGAGAGTATTCAAAAAGATCTTTGTCATCTCTTTCTCTTTTAACGGTGGATTAATCTGAGCAGCAGTTTCTCTCCATCGTTGGGCATACTCTTTGAAAGCTTCATGGTCTTTCTGAGCCATGGATCGAAGCTGATCTCTGTCCGGAGCCATATCCGAGTTATACTTGTATTGTCGGACAAAGGCCTCGCCTAGATCGTTGAAAGTCCGAATATTAGTGCTATCTAAGCCTGTGTACCATTTCAGTGCGGCACCAGCCAAACTGTCTTGAAAGTAATGGATAAGCAACTGATGATTATCTGCATAAGTAGACATCTTCCGGGCATACATCACAAGATGGCTTTGTGGACAAGAACTTCCTTTGTATTTCTCAAAGTCTGGGACCTTGAACTTAGCTGGTATCTGTACACTGGGAACCAAACATAGCTCCTGGGCATTCTTTCCAAACAAATCTTTTCCCCGAATAGCTTTGACTTCCAGCTGAATCTTGTTGAACTGCTCTTGGAGATCTCCCACAAGATTACGCTGATTTGTGCTATCACCCTGATCATGATAAATCTCATTGCCATCATAAGGAACAGTGTGAACCGTAGGAGTCGGAACTGTCATAGTGGGTTGAGAAAGTGCCATAGTGACTTGAGAAAAAGTTACCCCCTGATTTGGAGTAAATGCTGAACCTTGCGCAGCAGGCGCTTCAGTTGTAGCTGTTTGAACCCCAGAGAAATTATGGCGGAAACCTGTACCAAAGCTGAAAGGCGTTCCCCAACCTTCTGGCATGGAGAAAGATGGAATACCGAATGCAACTGTAGAAGCTGGAGTAGTGACTTCAGATGTTACCGTTGCTTGACTGTTGGGTGGCGGCGGCTGATTCTGTGCGGCCATTAAGGAGTCAACCAGAGTAGTGAGACTTTCCAACTTTTCCTGAAGGGTGGTCACTGTACCACGAAGCTCAATATTCTCTTGTTCAGAGTGTTCCATTACTCTTCTTCTGTTTGAACGAGTATTGTATCTGTGATCTGATTGCGAGCGCGGTCGAGAAACTTTGAGACGCGACAGCTTGACGATCTATTGGAGAAAGATCCAAAAGATGAGACTCTATACGACATACTCGATATGCAGAATGATGTATGCAAAAAGAAGTTTTATGATTTTTCCAAACATTTTAAAGATTATTTCTTTGCAAACATTTGAACACAAACAAATCTTTTATTCATCATTTTTTTTTTATTTTTTATTACAACAATGGGAAATGTTACAACATTGGAGCGTAGCTCCTTACAAAAGCAAAAAATAAAAAAGCTAAACAATCCTAAGCATCTTCATCAGACGAAGAACCAAATGCATTGTGCAGCTTGAGCTTCATGATTTCTTTCCCATAGCGAGCTTTCAATTCGGCCTTTTCAGTCCTTAGCTTGTCAACAATCTTCTTCCAATCATCAGGAGTCGGAGCGTTGCTTGTTGAGCCTTCAAGATTCTTCTTGCTTTCTTTGATGTACCTTTTGATTGCAGCGTCTTTCTGACGAATCTTCTCATCTTTGCTCATGAGCCATCCATCTTGATAATAGAGAGTTTCTTCGTGATCTTTCACTCTTTTTTTCAACTTTCTATTTTCCACATCAGTTCTACGAAACTTTTCTTCCCAAGCATCTTTTTCTATCCTCATCTTAGCCAAAGTGTCTTGGTATTCCTCCATAGCAGGAATGTTGGGTCGTTGAGACACTGTAGGAAACATGGGTTTTTCATAAGCATAAGGCATTTGGAACTCTTTTGCTCTTTTCTTTACCCAGCAAGTGTAGGTGTCCATGGCAATGCAATTTCTTTCCTCGCCTTTTTCTTTCCATCGGACGTCGTACCAAGCTCTCACCATTCTCGCTTTCAAACTTTTAGGATTATCCCCTTCTCGGTAGAAGTAACCTTCCACTGTAGGACCAATGGGTTTAACTGAATTTGCATATCCGAGTTGTCGTCGGGCTAGGACCGGATTGTAGTTAATTCCTCCTTGTGTACCAATGAGGGGTACGTTGGCGAACTCTCCACAACTATCAATGGTTTCTGTACCACCGCGAGCCAAGGTATACCAACGGATATCATTATTAGTAAGAGACATAAGTCTTCGAGGCCAACGCAAACCTTCTCGGTTTTCTGTGAAAATAGGAGACTCCGGTAAGTGTGAAACAATCCATTTGAACAACAGAGGTGCACAACAAACAATGATTCCACCGCCTTGGCGATTCCTATGATGGACAGAGAAATACATGTCACCAAGCAAAGTCGGAACGGGATTCCTAATCAGAAAAATCTTTATGGCATTGATATCAACAAAGTTGTCGATATTGGGAAACAAAACCAACCCATAGATGAGCAAGGCTAGTACAGCTTCAAAAGCTATCATGCTACCAGTTTCGATGAAATCAAAGGCTTTCTTTACCAGGAAGTGTGAAGTTAAACCCGGGAGGTTTCCTTTGGTAGTCCAATTACTCTCTACTTCAGACTTCTTCATGTGGATACTTGCTGCAATGACGTGTGACTTAGGAATGGCTTCCAAACCATTGAAGGGTATCTTGTCAGACACAGGAATACCTAAAAGATTGGCATATTCTTCCAAGGTCGGTACCAACTGGTAGTCTGGAAAGGTAAAACACCGGTAGACGGGATCATAGAACTGAACCAGAGTCTTGAGAAGTCCTTCATCAACATGAGTGTTCAAAATAGGCAAAAGCTTTCCATAACTTTTCCTAAAATTACAAGGATCTTGTACAGAAGATGCTAACTCTATCAGTCTTTCTACATCAGGCGCTTTGAAACCGTACTTTTTGGTATACCTTTTTTCCATAACTTAATCCTATAATGTTTGCAAAGAAAATTCTCTAAATTTTGGAAAAATCATGTTTTTATGGAAAAAGATGGGTTTTCTAATGAATGTATGAATGCATGGATGCATGGATGCCACATATTCAAACATGGTAAAGCAAACATGGTAGTTCAAACATGGTAACACTAACATGGTACTACAAACATGGTACACAAACATGGTAACGCAAACATGGTACGCATAGGCTCAAAGTCACGAGCTTGAGGTCAGAGAACCAAAAATGGGATAGTTCTAGTTAATCACCTGCACAACATGTTCTACTGATACGTCAGAGTCTACATTTTTCTTTCGGATATTACCGGCCTTCCACAATTAAACTCATGAGCCAGTAATATTCTCAAGAAAAACTCGTCTGAGTGTGGTTCTCCGCATGACAACTAATCCAAGTCTTCACCTGAATAGTTTCTGCACCACAACCTAATAAGGCCAGGATGGGTTGGGGTTCTACGGTCTCTCAGCTTCTACAGTTCAATGAAAGTAATAATGTCTTCGCTACGAAACATGCTAAACATATATTACCAACAAGGAACCTCCACTGAGCGGAAGGATTCTCAAGTGCGCCTGCACATGACTATACCCTCCACCTAATTTCTTATGTGTACTTAATCCGGGTTAGGATTTGTCCATAATGTATCACTTTGTAACAGAACCACACATGTAACAGAACCAGAACCACACATGTAACAAAAAATGAAATAAAAAAAAAATAGAAAATAGAATTAACCCTTCCTTTGGAAACAATAAAAAGATGGTCCCCAGTGAAGTCGCCATTTTTCTGTCGCGGGCGAAAAATCGTTTGTCCTTTTTCGGGATGAGACACCTGATGCCTTCTTTGGGCTCGAGTGCTCAAAAAATGATTTTTCTTTTGTACGGACCAAACTTTTTATTGTTTCCAAAAGAGGAAAAGGAAAAAAGTTGCAATAACCTAAAAAGTGGGGGGAGAGATCTTGGGTAAGAGGGTTGGTTATACGAAGGGAAGGTATTAGCACCCAACGTATCTATAGTATTCTATAGGTTTCTTTGCTTTGTTTTTCATTCCATGTTATTGAGAGGTTCTTGTGAAATAGGTGGGACCTAAGGTGTTTGTTTGATTATGCTCGCAAAGATCATCGCGATCCTCTGCATACATATCCCTTAGAGGGAATCAGAGCATCTGTAGCTCGGGGTCTACGGGTGCTAAGGTTTGAATGGTTTTTTTTTGTTTTATTTTGCTCGCCAAGGATCGACCTTGTGCCTACGTATTCTCAAAGGGATGTTGAGAAAGTCAGAGCAATCGTAGTTCCCACTTATGCTAGTGGAAGCAAAGGATAAGAGACAAATGTCATCTAAATGTTCGATGTATCTAATCTATATCATCACATACATCTGTTTGATTTTGTTTGAAAATCTTTTCATTATAAGCCCGGGGCCATGCCACTTAGGGTGCTTAGAATGATAAAGATGTTTTTTGTTGTTTAACCAGCCTTGTGGTAAAAACTTTCAATGAAGTCAGCCTTGTGACAAAAAGTTTTGATTAATCAGCCAGCCTCGTGGCAAAAGTTTCAATGAAGTCAGCCTTGTGACAAAAACTTTGATTAATCAGCCAGTATGGTGGCAAAACGGTTTGATTGATTAGCCAGCCTTGTGGCAAAAAGTTTGATTGATTAGCCAGCCTTGTGGCAAAAAGTTTGATTGATTAGCCAGCCTTGTGGCAAAAAAGAGTTTGATTGATTAGCCAGCCTTGTGGCGAAAAAGTTTGATTTATTGATTGTTTGTGATGATATAGAAGAGATACTCCTATTATAGAGATGATAAATGTCTAATCTCCTAGGGTTTTTTGATTTGGATATTGGGGATGCTTATAAGAAGCCCGTGGGTCCTTGTACGAAGCCCAAGAGGAGGCTATCCGAGGGTCCTTGCATTGTAAGCCCAAGAGGAGGCTATGGGAGGGACAATCCAGGGTCCTTGCATTGTAAGCCCAAGAGGAGGCTATGGGAGGGTCACTCGTTTGTACAAAGCCCAAGGGGAGGCATGGTATAGTTGGTCTGAGCTCTTAGAGCGATTTCACCGGGAAACCATACTCTATGTCCTAACCTAAACTAGTGGAGATTCTTTGCACGAAGCCCAATAGGAGGCTATGGGGAACCTAGTGTTGTACTAAGTTGAACAAGCATATAACACAATCACACATATGAACAAGTATGAACAAACATGAACAAGTACATGAACAGATATGAACAGTTATACATATATGACAAAGTGTGTATATAATGGAGTTTATGAAGGAAATATACCTGTAAGCATGATCCATTTGTATACACGGGGCTCAGGACTTATACTCGGGGAGAGGTCCACTTGAATTTATTCAAAGCTATGTAAACAGGTTTTTACAAGGGCTTGGGACTTATACCTACATGGAGGCCCATGGTATATTTTTGGGAAGATTTAAAGAAAAACCTTCACTTTTGGTTTGTTATTCAAAGTTAAAAATCAAACTGATTGAGATATGTACAAAACAGTGTATGTACAATGAAATACCTAATTTCATGTACAGGAATGGGTATGTACAAAAGGGGCTTGGGACTTATACCTACGTGGAGGCCCGTGTTTATTTTATAAAACATGGTTGATTGTTTATTTACAGACGCGAGGTTTCGCTTTTGAAAAAACTGTTTGAAGATTTGTTTTGAAAAGTTTATTGTTTAAAACTGTACAAAAAGAAAAGAAATGGGACTTACACTCTCTAATATTCGAGAGGCCCCTGTTTTATTCACATAAAACAGGGTGGGTGGTTTTGAAAAAAAAAGATGTGAGATTTATTGTTTTAAAAACAGTTTGAAAAGTATTGTTTTGAAAAAGTTTTCTGTACAAAGAAAAACTGTAAAAGGAAAAAAAGAGTGGGTCTTATACTCTCTAATATTCGAGAGGCCCCACTGTTTTGGGAATGAGTTGAAATGATTTGAAAGTGAATTGATTACTGTTGTGAAAACAGTTGATTGAAAATGAAGTTGAATTGATGAAAACAGGCAAGTAATTCTTTTGCAAAGTTATGGAGTTTTAGGCTTACCTCGAAGAATGAGAAAATTGGATTTCTGAGTTTGAGGTGTTACCTTGATCTTCAGATGTTAGGCATTCACACCAGTAGAAAAGAACGTCAGATAAGTTCACAGCTTACAGCATTCTTTGATCATCCAATAATTGTTTAAGGAATTCTACTGCAAATGGAAGACCAAACAAACAGACAAAACCAGAGAACAAACAGAGAAATAATCTCGAATCCTCGGATGAAGTTAGAAAATTCAAGTGATGTGCAACAATAATCAAATAGAAATTTAAATGATTAACTACACAAAAATTAAATGAAAAATATCAAATTCAAAAGAAATTAATCTAATAAACATTTTTTGTGATTTTTCATGAAAGTAGAAAATAATAAAAAACATAAACTTAAATATGCATCTAATATATTTTTTTGGAGTTTTTTTTTAATAAGGATTAGAAAAGAAAATTAAATCCTATACTAAATAAAATACTAAGTCCTTTTTTTTTATGCAAAACTATTTTTTAAAAGAAAATTAAAAGAAATAGTTAGAAGGAAATAATTGGGCCAGGGGGGTTTAAAATCTGAAAAGGAGGTGTGCAGCCCAAGTGTTAAAAAGCTGAACAAACAAAAAATTAAAAAAAAAATAAAGAGTGGACCGGACCGGGTCGGGTCAGGGATGACCCGGATCCGCCCACGTTTTAAACAAATGGGTTAGAAAACCCTAAACCAACACAAGAGGGCCAGCAGCGCCTCTTTCCCACTTTCTCTTGTCTTTCACGATTCTTCCTTGTTTGTGAACAAAAACAACAGCTAAACTTTCCTCCTTGCTCCATTGATCGTGAAAAAATGAAACCAGATCCCTCTCTCGATTTCTCTCTTCCTTCAGTGAACAACAACAACAACAGGATTTCCTCCCTTGGTTTCTCATCCATCTCGGGGTTCTCTCTCAATCGGTATATCATCATCTCTCTGGCTCTCAATCACCGAACAACAACCGTAACCTTCTCAAGCCAGTAGTGAACAACAATGATGGTTGCTTCCTCTCTCGTGCTGACTCTTCCTCTCTCGGTGTTCATCTCTCTTTCTCTCGAAGCAACAACAACAGCGACAAAGCTCTCTCTCTGGTTTCTCTCTCGAATTCGCCGCTCACGGTCTCTCTCTTGCTGGGACGAAAACAAGAACAACAACGCCCTCTCTCTCAAATTCTCACGGTGGCCATGGGGAAGAGCTTTAGAGGTTATTGCCAACAAGAACAAACCTTATTCTAATTTCACTTTATGCTTCAATTTCAGTTTTTTCTCTTTTCCGACATAACAATATTTTTTATGCTCTCTGTATTTCTTCGGCTTTTCAGATGGTATACAAGAACTAACAACAATAGCAAGCAGTATTTTTAAAAGTGAAGGTGGAATCGGATTACCTACGGCGAGGAGATGTTCGCCGGATTTTGCGTTTGAGGTAAACTATCTTTTACTCTGCTTCTGAAACATGTTGCTGCCACTGCCTTGAATTGTTGTTGAAAATTGTTATGATTGCTTCGAAACAGTGTTTTGTTATGCTTAACTCTGAACCTTGGATTATTGTTGTCGCTGCCTTGAAATGACCGCGAGTTTTGCTGTTGATGTCTCTGCATTTTTCACTTGCAGCACTACTAACAGCCTTCAAATTATTCCAGTAGCCATGGGAGCTCACATCGACGAGAATAACTTACCGTATAACCCGATTTTCCATGAACAGAGGTAGAGACCCAAGTGTATTTTTCTCAATTTCGTTCTCCATATGCTTTCTCTATTTTTCTTACAGGAAAATAGTAACAACAATATTAAGAGTAAGAGTGAAATAGACTTACCTACGGCGAGGAGGTTTTCGCCGGATTATTGTTGAGGTATGTGTTGACTCCTCTATTGTTACTAACAATCTTAAATTGTTACTAACAATTTCTCTAACAACCTTGTTTGTTGTAGGCTTTTGATGAAGATGGCCACCACCTCTTTGGATTCGCGGGAACTTTGGATATTAAGGAGACTTGAAGATGATCTTCAAGTGGAAACCTTCCACCAAGGTATGAACTATTTCTTCACCCTTTTTCAAACTATGGAACTTTGAAAATTATGAAAAGAGAGAAGTGAGAAAGCTAGTAGTATAGTAGCTTTGGTGTGATTTGCAATGAAGAGAACACCTCTATTTATAGGAAAAGCTTAGGATGTGTTTGGCATAAAAACTAACTTGATTGGCAAGATTGTAATCATTGAGAAAATAAGAATAAGAATAAGAATATTCTCCATGTCATTATGCAAAGATATTTCTTATGATATGAATCATGCAAGTGGAAGAAAAATCTCTCATTGATTCCTTTTTGTCTTGAATTATCTCTTCTTTTTGAATTATTTCTTTTATTGGACCTTTTGCTAATCTCACCCCTTTTTGTTTCTCTTTTTTTTTTCCATGTGAAATGAGTATTCTTTGAAGAAAGAATGAAGAAACTTGAATTCCAAGAATGGAGATTTGAAGATTGAAGAAAGTCTTCAAGAATGTCTTTGTAGTTTTTCTCTTTTTTCTTGTAATTTCCAATTCATTCCAACTTTAAAATTGTATGAGCTTGTATTCTTGAAAATGAATGGAATTTTGAAATGATGAACTTTGAATTGGACTTGAAATGTTGTATCTTGAATTTTGAATATAGTCCACTTTGTAACTCATTTGGAATTTAGAACTTTGTAAAGAATGAACTTCATTTATGAATGTTTGAATTTTTTTAAAAAATCCTTGAATGAAGTTGTATGAACCATGGATATTGGATATTCTTGAATGGAAAATCTTTGAAGTAATGTGAAGAATGTTCTTGCACCAATGAACTTTTAATTCTTGAATTTATGGTTTTAGAACCATACTTGAAGCAATTCTTTCAAAATGAACTCAAAATGGATAATGTCTTCTCCTTTTTTGCAAACCTTGAAGAAATTCTTATGGATAATTTTGAACTTGTTCTAAATTCCAAGCAATCCATATGAAACACTTTCTTTCATCAATGACAAATCCACATGCCAATTCTTTGAACAAATTCCAAACTAATCTCTTGAGTCGCACAAATTGAAAATGGCACACTTCAAATGAACACAAATTGATGACTATGGATCTTGAATTGAGATACAATTTCCATTGTATATTGTCATAGGGATTATTTGAAGATGATTGAAGCCTTTGATTGACTTCCTGGGGATTTTTAGGGTTTCCCAAATGTGATCCCTGATTTCAGTCCCTGATAGTTCAAAACCCTAATTCTGAGGATTTGTCTGATCAATCTTTGTATAGGAGATGTTCTGAGCCAATGGATTAGGTCAAAATGATGCACTTGGGGCCTTGAGGTCATGTCCCAAGTCATTAGGTCAAACCCTGAGCAAAAGTCAAGAGTATGCTGTCTTCAGTCAAAACCCTAATTCAGTCGATTCAAAGCTGTTGAGCTTGTTGAAATGAATCTCTGAGGACCAAATGTTGATTGTTGATGAAGATAGTTCTTTTGAGATGAAGGGAGAACAAAACCCTAATTGATTGTTACTTGTACTGATGAGTGATTTCCTGATTAAATCCTGCTGAGTCACAAGTAACAAACACAAGCTATGCAATTTGTTAGAGATGCAAATGATGCATATGCAGATGATATGAGGTGGTATCTTAGGTCAAAAATTGGGGTATGACAATGAGACACCTGATGCCTTCTTTGGGCTCGAGTGCTCAAAAAAATGATTTTTCTTTTATTCCGACCAAACTTTTTATTATTTCCAAAGTAGGAAAAGGAAAAAAGCTGCAATAACCTAAATGTGGGGGGAGAGATCTTGGGTAAAAGGGTTGGTTATACGAAGGGAAGGTATTAGCACCCAACGTATCTATAGTACTCTATAGGTTTCTTTGCTTTGTTTTTCATTCCATGTTATTGAGAGGTTCTTGTGAAATAGGTGGGACCTAAGGTGTTTGTTTGATTATGCTCGCAAAGATCATCGCGATCCTCTGCATACATATCCCTTAGAGGGAATCAGAGCATCTGTAGCTCGGGGTCTACGGGTGCTAAGGTTTGAGTGGTTTTTTGTGTTTTGTTTTGCTCGCCAAGGATCGACCTTGTGCCTACGTATTCTCAAAGGGATGTTGAGAAAGTCAGAGCAATCGTAGTTCCCACTTATGCTAGTGGAAGCAAAGGATAAGAGACAAATGTCATCTAAATGTTCGATGTATCTAATCTATATCATCACATACATCTGTTTGTTTTTGTTTGAAAATCTTTTCATTATAAGCCCTGGGCCATGCCACTTATGGCGCTTAGAATGATAAAGATGTTTTTGTTTGTTTAACCAGCCTTGTGGCAAAAACTTTCAATGAAGTCAGCCTTGTGACAAAAAGTTTTGATTAATCAGCCAGCCTTGTGGCAAAAGTTTCAATGAAGTCAGCCTTGTGACAAAAACTTTGATTAATCAGCCAGTATGGTGGCAAAACGGTTTGATTGATTAGCCAGCCTTGTGGCAAAAAAGTTTGATTGATTGATTGTTTGTGATGATATAGAAGAGATACTCCTATCAAAGAGATGATAAATGTCTAATCTCCTAGGGTATTTGATTTGGATATTGGGGATGCTTATAAGAAGCCCGTGGGTCCTTGTACGAAGCCCAAGAGGAGGCTATCCGAGGGTCCTTGCATTGTAAGCCCAAGAGGAGGCTATGGGAGGGACAATCCAGGGTCCTTGCATTGTAAGCCCAAGAGGAGGTTATGGGAGGGTCACTCGTTTGTACAAAGCCCAAGGGGAGGCATGGTATAGTTGGTTTGAGCTTTTAGAGCGATTTCACCGGGAAACCATACTCTATGTCCTAACCTAAACTAGGGAGATTCTTTGCACGAAGCCCAATAGGAGGCTATGGGGAACCTAGTGTTGTACTAAGTTGAACAAGCACAAATATCACACATATGAACAAACATGAACAAGTATGAACAAACATGAACAGGTATGAACAATTATATATATATGACAGAGTGTGTGTATATAATGGAGTTTATGAAGGAAATATACCTGTAAGCATGATCCATTTGTATACACGGGGGCTCGGGACTTATACTCGAGGAGAGGTCCACTTGAGTTTATTCAAAGCTATGTAAACAGGTATTTACAAAGGGGCTTGGGACTTATACCTACATGGAGGCCCATGGTATTTTTGGGAAGATTTAAAGAAAACCTTCATTTTTTGATTTGTTATTAAAAGTTAAAAAAAACAAATTAATCGAGATATGTACAAAAATGTGTATGTACAAAAAGGTGTACAATGAAATACCTAATTTCACGTACGGGAATGGGACTTATACCTATGTGGAGGCCCATGTTTTATTTTCATAAAACATGGTTGATTGTTTTATTAACAGACGCGAGGTTTCGTCGTTTTGAAAACAGTTTGAAAGTTTGTTTTGAAAGAAGTTTTCTGTTTGAAGGAAAACTGTACAAAGGCAAAGGTCTGTACAAAAGGGGCTTGGGACTTATACCTACATGGAGGCCCATGGTATATTTGAAAAGTTTTGAAGTTTCTTTGAAGTTTTTTTGTTTTGAAAATGATTTGAAAACTGTTTGAAAAGATTTTATTTTGAAGAAGTTTTATTGTTTTGAAGACTGTACAAAAAAGAAAAGAAATGGGACTTACACTCTCTAATATTCGAGAGGCCCCACATCGTTTTGAAAATCAATTGATCAATTAAAAAGATTTAATCAATAGTTTCAAAAAGAAATGGTTTATCGTCTTTGAAAAAAGAATCGCGATCGCTTGTTTTAAAATGATTTGAATTTGATAAAAGTCAACTTAATTAAGTTTAAATCAAATTTTAATGCTTAATTAAGACCTAAGTGATTTAGGGTTTGATCACAAAATATTTACAAGTGATTAGGTTTGAAAATTAAATGAAAAACAATATTTAAAGTATTTAAAAACACTTAAAAATGTATCATTTTAAACCTAATTAAAAACATATTAAATAAATCCTTTTTTTGTGATTTCTTTGATATTGTCAAAATATGTATATTAAATAAGAGGTGTGTAAAAAATGAGTGAAAAATGAGTTAATTTGATTGGTTAAATAATTAGATGAAGTTTGTAAAAAAAATGAATGAGAAAAGTGGAAAAAAATAAGCTTTTGGTCCTACCAAGGTTTGAACCCACGCCCTTATGTTCATCAGCCAAAACACACAACCAACTGCGCCACGCTTGTGGCTTGTTAATTACACGCGTTCAATTAAATATATTTTAAATCAATTTCCAGAACTTCTCAAACCAAAAATGGCGCCAAGAACACAACCCTAACTAGATTTTGAAAATCTTCAAAACTGAACCAAATTGATCAAGTAAAGGGTCTATCTCACTCGGTTTTTCACGAGGAACATGATGGTGCCCTCATAATTCATTTATCTTTGCTCTAAGGTGATCAATTTTGTGATGAACACTAAGAACCCTAATTCTGAATTCGAACATGAAATCGTGTAGGATTGATGAATTGTAAAATTGATTGAGGGTTATTGATCAATGATAGTGCAGAAACAAGATAGCAACTCAATTTTTCATTTATGATGCATGTATGTATGAGTTTGAAGTTCAAGAGAGCTTACCTTCAAAAACGGACAACTGAGAATCGAATTCTGCAATAGAGGTGTTACAGAAGTTGTTTGATGATCTGGATAGCTTCAATGGACCTTAGGGAAGGTGTCTGGATGCTTGGAGTGGATTGAAAACATCTGGATCAGTTGGTGGAACCCGATCTGCAGTAGTACCAAGTATGAATCGAGCTTGATGATTCTGAGGTTATTGGCTATATGTGATGGATTGTATAGTTCATATGTGATATATGGATGATGTTAGAAGTGATAGTTTGGACAGAAATGATCTGGAATGAAAATTGGCATGATAAGGCTCTTCATGTGTTCATATGGAGGTTGAAATGTGAATCTGAGTTTTGGGGTGATTTGGGGTGTGTGAGTGGTTCAAACACATCCCATATGATGTTTATGGTTTGTTAGAACCATCACTTTGGCCAGAACTTCAAGGGTTTGGAGGTTGGGATTTCTACCTCACTTTGAAACTTGAAACTTGCAATTCAAGAAATAAGAGAGAAAACCTATAATTGTGAGGTTTTAGTGTGATTTGAAGAGTGATTTGCACCTCTATTTATAGGCCAAACTTTCTGAATGCAGAGCCTTGCAACTTGCTTCTTCTTTGGTGATTTGGCACTTAAGGGATAGAAAGGAATCTTACCATTAAATGCATATGGTTAAAGTTACTAAACCATGGTTAAAATTGGCTATGCTTCTTATCTCTTTCCCATCTGTCTCAAATCAGAAAATATCTTCCAATTATTGCCTCTATGTATCATTACTTGGTCCATTTGGCAATTTGGTTCATAACTTAGTGAAAATGGTTTGAAATTTCAAGTGAGAATGATCACTAAATGCATAATTCAAAACCATAGCTATGCTCCATATTTTTTCATGCTCTTGGACATTTTGGAAAGCTCATGTTACATACTTCAAGACCCTAGTTGAAAGTTTCTTCAAGACCTTTAAGGAAATGGGTGAAAAAGATCCATGAACTTTGAGAAAAATGAAGTTTCAAGTGAACTTTTCCAAAGATGCCAACTTTGAAGCTCCATATCTCTTAAATGGTTGATCTTATGGAAAAAATTTATATGTGTCAAAGTTGTTTATTGGATCAAAATCTACAACTTTCATGTTGAAAGTTTTTTTCAGTTTGTAGGTGAAATTTTGAGAAATTCCCTTCCAAAGTTTGGAAAAAACCATGAAAAACACTTAGAAAAAATTTTCTAAGTATGAAAGTCAAACTTTGACTTTTTGATTCTTGATTGATTTTCTTGATTTTTCTTGATCAAATGACTTCATATATCATATATTGATGATTCAAAACTTCAAAAGTCATGGTTGACCAAAATTCCCCAAAAGTCAATGGTGATCTTGTACAGTTGACTTTTTCAGACGAATCGCGTTTCTGGAGATTTCAAATGAAACAGGCTATCCTCACCAAATGAATGGTATGAATGGATCACACTGAAGAATTAGAGGATATTGAGCCATGGTTTGAGTTGTGGCACCATGTCCTGATTAAAAGGTCAGTTGTCCAGTGAATTAGGTCAAAAACCCTAATTGTCGACCTGATGAAATTGATGACTGTGGATCTTGAATTGAAATGCAATTTCCATTGTATATTGTCATAGGGATTATTTTAAGATGATTGAAACCTTTGATTGACTTCCTGGAGATTTTTAGGGTTTCCCAAATGTGATCCCTGATTTTGGTCCCTGATAGTTCAAAATCCTAATTCTGATGATTTGCAATTTCACTGTTGATCATTCCTTGTGTAAGAGATGTTCTGAGCCAATGGATTAGGTCAAAATGATGCACTTGGGGTCTTGAGGTCATGTCCCAAGTCATTAGGTCAAATCCTGAGCAGAAGTCATAAGTATGCTATCTTCAGTCAAAACCCTAATCTGGTTGATTCAGTGCCTTTGAGCTTGTTGAAATGAATCTCTAAGGACCAAATATTGATTGTTGATGAAGATAGTTCTTTTGAGATGAAGGGAGAACAAAACCCTAATTGATTGTTGCTTGTACTGATGAGTGATTTCTTGATTAAATCCCTGCTGAGTCACAAGTAGCAAACACAAACTATGCAATTTGTTAGAGATGCAAATGATGCATATGCAATGATATGAGGTGGTATCTTAGGTCAAAAATTGGGGTATGACACCTTGTATCGTTCCCAAGCTTCGAAGAGTGATTCGTTATCTTTTTGGGTAAATCTGTTGATTTGACCTCTTAGCATAGCAGTTTTGCTAGGCGGGAAATATTTAGCTAAGAATACTCTCTTCAGTTAGTCCCATGTAGTTATGGAATTAGAAGGCAGGGACTGAAGCCACGCTCTAGCTCTATCTCTCAAGGATAAGGGAAAGAGGCGTAATCGTATAGCTTCGGGGCTAACATTGTTAGCTTTGACAGTGTCGGCATATTGCACGAACACGGATAAATGGAGATTAGGATCGTCTGAAGGGCTTCCAGAGAATTGGTTCTGTTGGACAACTTGTACCAATGAAGGTTTCAGTTCGAAATTGTTTGCCTCAATCGCAGGTGGTGCGATACTTGAGTGCGGTTCAGCTCGTGAAGGAGCGGCATCGTCTCTAAGAGGACAAGGGGCAACCATATCTAACTTCGGGGTAATTTGATTGATTTGATCAGTAAAGATCAATTCCTGAGAAATCGGAATTGGTGCTACTTCGGGAAGATGATAAGCTAGACGTCTTACGTTAATAAAACGTTTGATCTCGTTAATTCGTTGTATCAGGTCTCCTCCTTGTGAACGAGTATTTGGCATAAAATCGTTGAAAAAGAAAGGAAAGAATTTGCCCTAGTCTTTACGGTGTAACAGTGAGTTACGATATCGACTTAAACAGTCCCCGGCAATGGCGCCAAAAACTTGATTGCGACTTTACGTGTCTATAAATCTGATAACTGCAAGTGCACAGTCGTGTCGTGTAGTTTTAAAAGATATCGAATCCACAGGGACTATGAATCGATCTACCGTTATCTAAGGTTACTATGTAAAACTAAGGCTACTAATATTTTGATCGTTTCTAAAGGGAATGTAATTGTGAATTCTAAGAAATATAATAATAAACGGATATCAGTATGTATTTCGTTTAACTTAGGTGATCTGAAGGTCCATTGGCTATGGTATTCATTCGATTAAAGATCTTTACTAATTTAGTTGATTAAAAGTCCTCCTCTCAAACTCTCGCTCTGTTGATTTAGACCACTATCCTAACTCATAATGTACGCTCCCGCCATCCCATTAGATTTAGAAATGCTTTTTGAAAAGAACTTAGTTAATAAAATGCTTGCTTTATGAAGTCGTTATCTACTTAAATCCCCTAGTCTCAAACTCTCGCTCTGTTGACTCGGTTCATTCTAGTATTCCTAACGTACGCTTTCGCCATCCCACGTCGGGTTTAAAAACACTTTTTGAAAGTAAATAATTCCTAATTAGTTTTAATACGCTTTCGCCATCCTTAAAACTAATGTCCTATGTCTACTATCCAGTTAAAGATCTCAAACTTTCGCTCTATTGATTTTAACCTTAGTCGGCCTTAAAACCTCAAACTCTCGCTCTATTGATTTTAAGACTTTATTAATTAAATTAGACATAAAACAAAAAAACAAGTGATATTTAACAAAACATAATTAATCCAATTTATTTCGGATCCCACAGTTAACTTACTTTACATACCGATATCTTAATTAATTAGCCAGACATATTGATACGGTTAAACATGCATAAATTTGTTTGGTTTATAATGAAAGGCATATTAAAAGGCATACAATATATCATGCAATTAAATAATATAAAGGCAATAAATAAATAACCTGAATAAAATTAATCTGAAATAAATCTGGATCTTGGAGTACTCGAACTTCCGCCACAGGTCGGCTGGATCGTTCTTCAGAAATTATTAGGCGTAAAATTTAAAGGCAAGGAAAATAAAAATAAATCTAACGTAAGGCTAGATCTATGAAAGGTTCACAACAATTTCCGGTGTAGAAATTGTTATGAGAAAAAGAAAGCAATTGAATAAAATGCGGAGAAAATAAAACGCTTGAGAAATGAATTTGGCAGCACTTCATTAGCAAAATTTCGGACCTGGAGAACTGAGGTATCAGTCTCCTTTTATAGGTGAGGATCTGCAGATACGTTGCTTGAAAATAGGGACTTCTGACTTGGGACTCGGAGACGCACGTCTCCACTTTTTGAGGAGACCCAGGCAACGGACTTGAGACGTGCGTCTCAAGTGGAGGAAATTTAGGAACGGTTGGAGACGGGCGTCTCCATTGCGTGACGTGGCGTGGACGTGGAAAGTGGAGTGGGAGACGAACGTCTCCACTCTTTACTTGGTCTTCTTCAAATGTGGGCCACACGCAAATGATCATGTCTAGCTCCTTTGTGGACTGGGCTTTGCATCTTTGCATAATTGGGTCTTCTTTGCACCTCTTTCTTACTTCAACACCTCTCTTGCATCTTTTAAGAGTAAATAATAATGATTTTTGCTCCATTTCTTCTTCTTTTCACTAATAGTCTCAATATGAACGTAAAACCTGAAACATCGTAAATACTCGCGTAATAACATAATAAAACGATATAATTAAAATAAAATGCTAATAATATTCATGGATTTTAAGCTAAATATGCGATATAAAATCGTGTTATCACACCCAGAAACAGGTGATATTCAATAAAACATATTTAAGCCAACTTATTTCGGATCCTTTCGGTTAGATTACTTTACATACCGATATCTAAGTGATTTAGCCAGACATATTGATACGGTTAAACATGCATAAACAGATTTGTTTTATAATTTTAGGCATATTAATTGGCATACAATATAGATCATGCAATGAAATATAAATTAAAGCTATAAATTAGAAACCTGAATAATATAAATCTGAAATAAATCTTGGATCCTCAAGTGCTCAAACTTCCACCACATGTCGATTGGATCGTTCTTCAAATATTATTAAGTAGGAATTAAAACAAGGAAATAAAAACTAAATCTAACGTAAGGTTAGATCTGTTAAAAATTCACAACAATCTCCGGTTTAGAAATTGTTGTGAGAAAAACTAAGGAAAAGTAGAATGCTCAAAGTAAACGACCGAAAGAAAATTATGCGAAAGCTTAAAACTAGAAAGTAACTTTCTTGCTGGGATAATTTGGGGCTAATAATGAAACCATAGGTTTCTTTTTATACTAGTGTGTAACGGTCGTGCTTGTTCATGTCTTCCTCTTTCCTCTCCGAGAATTTAGTAACTGCTTGACTAGAAAGTGGAGACGTGCGTCTTGGTTTGAATTTGACTTATTGAAGTGCCTTGATTCGTCCGTCTTTAGTGGAGATAAAGGTGGGAGACGGGCGTCTCCACCTTGCTGACGTGGTGTGGATCATGTGAGACGGGCGTCTCACTTGCTGAGACGTGGCCTTTTGCTTGTTGGGCCTTGGAGACGGGCGTCTCCTTGGGTTGAGGTGGGAGCTTCAGCTCCTTCGTGGGCTGGGCTTCCACAATTCTATTTTGGGTCTCCGTTTGCACCTTCAGATTGCTTCAACACTCCCTTTTTCTTCTCTTGATTAAATATGGATCAATCTTGCCTCATTTCTTCTTCTTTTGATAAATATTTTCGCATAGACACAATACCTGAAACAATGAAATATACCCGTATAATACTATAATATAATAACTAAATTAAGCGAAAATGCTAACATTATTTATGGAAATCAAGTCAAATATATGATATAAATTCGTGTTATCAAACTCCCCTATACTTGAACCTTTGCTTGTCCTCAAGCAAATAATCAGATAAAAAAACAGTTGGACAATAAAAATTAAATGCAGGTTCGTCACATCGTTCGAGTTGTACTTGGCTATGGAGTGTTTTTGTTGGAAGCCTATGAGATAAATCTTGACAATAAAAGTACAGTAACGATACTAAACTACTCCATGTATGCATACCAATCTGAATCATGCTATTATAGCTTAGCCTTATTCTTTTCATTTTGTTTTACCCGTTTCATTCGCGCGCAATCACATTAAGCCCAATATCTTTACACGCACATAGCAGAGTAGCCGGTTAGTGACTGTGATCCTTAAGCATGGAGTTCTAGCACAATATTATGGTATACTCCTTTAATGCTTAGTTTCGGATTGCGGGGAATCGAACCGTAGTCCTTCCTACCAAGTTCAGTACCAGATATCTTCTGAACCAACCAACAATGAGTTTTTGTTATCAAATATTTAGGTTTTGTAACCGTTGGGTTAAATGAACGGGTAAGGGTCGCCTGGCTTAATTGGTACATTTCCATTGACAGTAAAGCATAGAAATTTTTTATTAAGTGGATCATACACTTATATTCATCGACTCTCTGCATAGTTTGTGTTTAAGACGGTGTCGACTGTTAGATAAACTAATAAGGGTTACTTCAAAATTAAAGTCTATGGTTTTCGGTATAATGGGTACTCAAATCGGCAATGCATACTCGGGGTTTTAGAGTGTCGAGACGGTAATAATATTGTCTCGATTTCTACTCTAGTTTCCTATAAATTTTATAAGTAGGCAGCTTCGTACTTTCAAACGTGTGGAGTTATGCATTTATCGTTTGAAATTTTTGTTATGGCTCAAGAAAATGGAAGAATTCTAATAAACACGATAATATGCATATATGAATTAAGGGCACGTAAATATGCTTTTATTGAATGGGAAATACATTGCAACAAAGGAAATAAATAAAAATACGAAAAGTAATACAACTCCCCCACACTTAAATCATGAAGTGTCCTCAATGCATAACAATCACTCCTCGTTGTTGCAACCGCGAGAACTTCTTTCGCCTCGAGTTCGTACACGTCGACGCCTATTCCCTTGTGAGTCATCAACATGAAGGTTGAGATTTTGCAGTTGGTGAGATATTTGATCGTATTGGCGGTCGCTCCGGTAGGTAAAGTCGTGTTGTTCCTGTTGTATTTCTCGAACGAGCCTCAATGTTTCGTCTTGATTTGTTTGCATAGTTTGAAAAAGTTGATCTTGGAGTAGAATTGCAGCATACATGGCGTCGAGAGTGATCGGCGGTGGATTATTTTCAGGAAGTTGTTGAGCATCGGGTTGCGGATTATTAGGTGGAGGGTTTCCTTGATCAAACTCTTGTTCCATTTCATCTACCGGTTCGTGTTGTTGTTCAGCTTGGTTTTCTTGAGGTACTTCAAAAATAAAATGCCAACGCTGAACATATCGTATGTTGATTTATTCAGGACAGGGTAAAATGACATTAGGAACCAGAGTTTTATTGATGACCAGTGTGTAGCGACCGTTAGGTCGTGGTGACACAAGATGTGAGTCACGACAGTATGTAAGATCCAGGAACTGTGCTGGCATCATGTACTGAGCGAGCGAAAGGATTTCATCAGCGAGGCCTAACGAGTGGGCTAAAGTGGTTATTATACCGCCAAAACAGAAAGGGTCTGTTGCGGCGGAGTTGAAGCATCCTTGGATTTGTTGAAGCAAGAAAGGGGTGGCATTGATTCGCTGGTTATTAAGCGCACAGAATAAAAAGAATACTTCATTCTGGTTCACCTTGTGGTTGTTGGTTCTTGCAAAGATAGTATTTCCCAAAATACGTTGAAAATACCGTATGGCGGGATTTTGGATATGAGAAGCAAAAAGGGACCTCCAACCAGTAACATGTTCGCCAGTTAAATTATGCCATAAGTTGAAACCAAGTTGTTCCCAATGTATGTCCTCGAGTTGTTCAAAAATACTATGATAATAATTTAGACCTCGAGGGAAATGCAAATAGTCAGCCACCTCGTTTTGATCTAAATTGAATTCGCGATTAAACATCCGGAATTGGACGTTGCCTGCCAAGAATGGTAGATCAGTGGGAGTGCTATAATTGAAAGAGCTCAGAAATTCTAAGACGAGTGGTTTAAAAGTTGGAGCAGATTCGGTACAGAGGTGGATTAAGCTAGATTTTGTGAGGAAGCGATTCACACCATCTGCTAAACCCAAGGTTTCTGAGCAGTCAGTGTCAACATATTTTGTAGGGACAACTGAACGTGTATAGAAAGTTAAATATTTCGCCTCTTGATTGCCATCGTCATTCTCTCTGAAGATAATTCTAGATAAGTCAGGAGGGGGTCTCTCGGGTCTCACGTGATGAATGATTGTTCGTAGAGGCATGGTAGGTAGGTTATGGAAAAAGGAATAAAATTTGTAGAAGAAGGGAAATAGAAGAAAATGATAAGTGTGTGGAGAAGAGAGTGATGGTGGGATGAATTTATATGGTGGTTTTTAGAGGTTGAATGGTAGGAGAAATAAGTTGGAGTTATGGTAATGGAAGAAGTTTGAAAGAATAGAAATTGAAATGGTGAGTTAAGGAGATGAATTTGGTGTGTTTATGGTGGTTTAATGTAGGAATTAAATGAGAGAGGGGGGAAAATTTGAAAGTTGAATGTTTGAAATTCAAAATTCAAACTTGGTGTTGGAGGAATCAAGTCACGCGTGAGACACAGACTGTAAAGCATCTACAACATGCATGCCTCCATTGGGAGACGGGCATCTCAGGTGGTGGCAAGCTATCATGAGTTGAAACAATGGATATGGGCGTCTCCTAGGTAATGTAGAGTGGAACATGGTCCCACAAAGAGGTGAGACGGGCATCTCAGCCTATTGCATGCAATTTTGTCCATTTTCGTTTTGGTGCATGTGTCTGTCAGTAGCTAGCTCGTCCATAGATCCAATAGAGATTCAGAAGTGTCACATATTAATCAATGCATTTAGAAACAGTGTGTGACAGAATGTGAATGAATATGCAGTTAAACAATATAGCAATACAAGACAACATATAAAAAGAATCAAATACTAAAAATGGATTGAATTATATGATAAGAGTCTGATAGCAAATTAAAATAGCAGAAAAATTAAAAATAGTGCAGAATATCTTAGTGCTAAGAGTACTATAATGAAATAAAATAATACTAAATAAATCATAAAATCTAAAATAATAAATAAATAACTTCAGATATCTTTATCTTCAACTACGGTTCGGATCTCTAGTATGCGGTGTAATGGAGTAGATGTGTTTGAACACATCATCAAACTGTGCATTCACGGTGTCCATAAATCCAATAAAATTCAATTGCAGAGTTTGAAGTTCTTCGCGCATATTGCAGCGCATCAATAGCTTGGCCATGACTTATCAGGTGATAAGCGTGAGCTATGCGTGGTAGAGCGTTTCTCGGAGCAACTGATTTAGCAGATGCAACAAGACGCACTAGGGGAGCAGGAAGAGGGTTTTTGGTTCGGGCTCAACTTCGGTCATATTATCGGAGGCATCTTCATGATAACCAGGAGGTGTTTCAGGTTCATATTCAGGTATGGGTTCATCCACAGGTATGAGTTCGTCTTCAGGTTCAGGTTCATACTCAGGTATAGCCATATCATGATAACCGGGAGGAGTTTCAGGCTCAGATTCTGATTCCGCTTCAAGCATGTCATCATCAAAATGTTCATAAGCTTGTGGAGTCTTAGAAGATGAGTGTCTCTTGGGAATGTGACCATAATAAAGCCAATTCTCAGGGTTATGAACACTTATTCTCGGGTTTGGCAAAGTGAATTGATCCATGACTTACTGATCAATCAAAAGTTCAAACTGATTAGGACCCAGGTTTCCAATAATTCCTCTTTTAAAGCAAAAATTGATGTCCACGGATTGATAGGTACCAAGCGGTGTCAGTCCAAGGAGTGGTTGTCGAAGACCTATAGCATTAGCTATCATAGTGACTAACACTCCGATCAGAATAGGTGAAACTTCGTCCTGCGTGATACGCTCGAAGTTTGCTAGCATGAAGGTAACAACATTAACCGGACGGTTTTGAGATGCACAGAACATGATGAAGAGCTCTTCTCTTGAAACAGTGGTGATGTTTTCAGCTTTTCCAAAGATGTAGTGAGCAAGGATTTTATGGAGGTTCCTGAAGGCAGGTTTATGAATGTTATCAAAATGGAATCCATGCTCTTCAGGTTCGTCATTACCGGTAATACGGCCCCAGAAGTGTTCCAGCTCACGGTATGCAAAAAGTTCCTCTTGAACTATAGTGAATGCATCCAATCCGTTGGGGAGTCCCAATAAAGCAGCAAAATCATGAATGTTGTAATTATACTCGAGTCCAAAAAGTCGGAAAATAATTACTCCTCTGTTCATTCCCAATCCACAATTAGGCAGGTAAGTTAGGGAGCTCAGGAACTCCAGAGTGAGCTTACGGTAGGTATTGAATCTTCTAATCAGGTGCGAACCTGTCCAACCTATTTGGTTTAGCAGATACATAACACTTTCCTCAAACCCTAAAGTTTTCATAGTGGGGCAATGAGGGTACAAAGACAAATCCATCCTCCTTTCAGCCAACTTAGCATACCGTCCTACTTGACCTCTTCCTCTAAATACTACTTCCATATTATCAACTTCTTGCATCGTGAATAAGTTAGTTAACCAAGTTAGCCTGTAAAGTAAGTTGAAAATATGAAAATAAAGTCAGAATTGGCTAGATGCCGAAAAAAACAAAAAATAGAAAAATATAATATCATATAATATAATATAAAATAAAAAGATGGAAAGAGATAAAATTTAGTTATAAGAAAAATAAAAAGGTGAAATTTTTATAATTATAGTAATAATTAAAATCAAAAGATGAAATAATAAAAATGAAAATAAAATATTTAAAATAAAATGAAAATAGATGATAAGAAAATTTAAGAAAAATAAAGAAGTAAGAAAAATGTGGGTTGTCTCCCAAAAAGCGCTTTGTTTATCGTCGTAAGCTCGACAGATAAAACAAAAATTATTTGTTAAATTGAGCGGGTAGCTCGTCAAGTTTTAAAATTTTTACATTTTCATCATTTTCGAGATGATGATAATGTTTAAGGCGTTGCCCATTTACGATAAAATTTGCGCAAGTTTTGGATGTGCTTGCATGACCTCCATAGGGGGCTGAATGGCAATGTGTTGTTATACTTTCTACTTCTTCCTCAGGTATGCAACGACGAAATATGCCGTCGGGGCCTCTTTTGAAGAGTAGAGGATCGTCCCAATAGTATTGTTTTAGGTCATGGAAGAATTTCTTCTTCTGTTGGTAGCTTAAATCAGGAGGGAGTACACCAGCGGCTAAATAATTTACGAAATCCACATACCAGGGTGTAATGGTAACGGCTATAGTGGTTTTGACTGGTTCGTTAGAAGTATCTCCTTCTATTTGAGCGATGAGTTTATCGTATGGGAAGTCATCATTAATCGGTACGGTTTAAGGTTCTAGATTTTCTAGACGAGAAATAGGGTCTGCTACAATATTTTCTGTTCCTTTTTTATCTTTAAATTCTAAGTCAAATTCTTGCAATAACAGAATCCATCTTAGGAGTCTAGGTTTAGCATCTTTCTTAGTCAACAGGTACCTAATTGTAGCATGGTCGATGTATATGATTATTTTGGCTCCTATTAAATAAGAGCGGAACTTGTCTAAAGCAAATACTACCGCTAAGAGCTCTCTCTCGGTTGTAGCGTAATTCATCCGAGCTTCGTCCATAGTTCTACTTGCATAGTAAATGACGTGAAGTTTCTTTTCTTTTCGTTGTCCTAAGACAGCGCCTACAGCGTAATCACTTGCGTCACACATTATTTCGAATGGTTCAGTCTAATCGGGAGGTTGCGTAATGGGCGCGGAGATTAAAGCTTCCTTAAGGGTTTTAAAGGCTTCTAAACACTTGTCGTCAAAGATAAAATCAACATCTTTCATTAATAGTTCGGTTAAGGGTTTAGTTATCTTTGAGAAATCCTTAATAAAACGTCGGTAGAAACCAGCGTGTCCTAAGAAATTTCGTATTTCTCTAACGGTCTTTGGAGGTTGAAGGTTTTCTATGACTTTTATTTTAGCTCTATCTACTTCAACTCCTCTGTTTGATACGGTATGTCCTAACACAATCCCTTCTTGTACCATGAAGTGACACTTCTCCCAATTTAGTAATAGGTTAACTTTCACGCAGCGTTCTAGAACTTTTTCTATATTCGCAAGTGTCGCTACCGCGAAAAATGGATCAGAGTCGCCACTAATATATTTATCCCATCAAGGGAAAGGAATACCAGGAAACCTAACTCAGAATAAGAACAAGGTCTTTCGACCAGAGAACAGGGTACGGGAGTCGGTTACGCAAGGGGAAGGTGCTAGCACCCCTCACGCCCATCGTACTCGATGGTATCCACCTATGTTTGTTTCTATCTAAAGGGTGTATCTATGTCTAAACCTAAATGCGAATGAATGCAACAGAAATACGGGGAAAAGAAGGAAATATTTACAAGTGTGCTCGCTTAGGCCCCGCGACCCAATGCCTACGTATCCTTTTCAGGAATCAAAGCGGCTGTAGTTCGGCCCAATAGTTTCCATTTGTTTTGTGTTTTTTAGTTGAACAGAAGTTAAGGTCGCAATCCATGATGCTCGATCTTTGGAGACTTATACGCCTAATTCTGGACTGGACTCAACATGTTCTTAGCAGTAGAATGAACTTGGGTTTGTGTTTTTTATGTAACTACATGATGAACAAAACCCAATACAAGGTTTCGCACCACTTCGTCACTTTGTTTTAATTCGAGCCTTTGTTAGGTGTTTTAAGTGTTTTTGGTTGGGTATTTTTTAAAGGGATTTACTTTGCGATTTGAATCACATAAAAATGTATAATGATCGAGAAACAGATTAGAGAATGAATCCCACTCATTTCTCTCCCATTATATAGTGATTGAGAAACAGATTAGGGAATGAATCCCACTCATTTCTCTCCCACTAAGTGATCGAGAAACAGATTAGGGAATAAATCCCACTCATTTCTCTCCCACTTTTAGTAAGGTGTGATTCGCATCTCTATTTATTAGGTTTTTTAATGTTGAAAAGAAAAAAGGAATGAAAAGGGGGAGACTAACCTAATCAAGTCTAGCCTAATGATTATTGTTTTTATTTAAGATCTAAACTAAAATCTAAGGGAAAGTTCACTAAGAAGAGAGTTGTTTAAGTTGACTAAAGTCAACTTTAACAACTAGGGGTATTTTAGACATTTCTCAAAATATAAAAATATTCACAAAAAGCAAGAATTAAAATCTAAACTAAAAATGAAAATATTCACAAGCAATTCTTATTTTTATTTGGCCTAAAACCAATTTTTGAATTAAAAACTCAAAGCAAGTATTTTTTTTTATTATCTATGAACCAATCAAAATTAAAGGAAACCCCCAATTAAAATTCTAATAATAAAAAAAATCATTATTCCTAAAATTCTAATTAGTCAAAAAAACTATTTTTGTCATTTTATATTTAGGCAAAAACCAATTAAGCAAACAATAAAAGTAATAAAAAAGAACTATTTTTATTTTCTTATTTATTACCAGCAGTGGGTGAATTAGCAAACTAAATGAACTGGGAACTGGTTAATAGGCGCATTGGGCCTGAAACTGGGGGTGTGAAAAGCGCTATGGCTAGGCCCAAATGCTTAAACATGAGACTACATTAGTGGAAGGGGTGTACAATCAGAAACAGATTCGGGCCCAAATGATCTTAAAACCAAAACATGGGCCAGCGTCCTTTTTTTATTCCCTTTTTATTAATCACTTCATTTTTATTTATTTTTTTGGTGTCAATCAGCATGTGGTTGTTCAATTATGCTACATCTATGTAAATTCACTCACAACCTGGTATCAATAGGTCTACTTATCTTTAAGTCACAAAATGACAAAATTACTATAGCAGCCAATCGAAACGCAACACATATCATTCTCATTAAATCAAATAAAACAAAAAAGGAGAATTGTAGAGTGCATGGGCCAATAGGGAGCTGCCACGCGAGCAGACGGAGGGAAAACCATGAAACACACAGACGCCGGAGATCCTTTCTCCGGTCGTCTTCTCCGGCGAATCTCCGCCATCGGACCACCATCGTATGCCCAGAAATGAACAAAATCCCTACTGCTCCACTCGATTTTCTCCACTGATCACGAATCAAGCCTTAGTTTTTCCTAATTCTTTCTCTAATATTCAAACCGATCCACATAACTAAACCCTAACTCGAAGAAAACTCACCAAAAACCAAACTAAGCATATCAATCGATTTCTATTTTTTAATAGAGTTCAAAAAGATGATTCAGCCATTCAAACAACAATCGTTTCATACAAACCGAAAACAATCATTCAAGAACTAAAGATAATCCATATGCGTGTAAGCACCAGATGCATGAGCTAGTACATAGGATCTAAGATGTTGAGAAGGCTCGAGATCACTTACCTGAAAGACTCTTGGATCTTAAGGAATAAAGAAAATCTTGCAGAATCCTTTTCCTCGATTCTTGATGGTGATGATGCTGTGATAGCCACTGAGAAACGAACTTAGCCTCCCCTCTTTGAACTATGCAGCTTGATATTGATGCTGACGAAAGAGAAGGATCTTGCCACTTGTTCAAGATTTTTGAAGATTGATAGAGTAAAGGATTGGTGGAGGTGATGATGATTATCGCAGCTTGATGAGCAATAACAATGGAAGATCTTGAAGCTTCGTTGATGATGGTTGTTATGGTGAGAGAGTTTGTTAGAGATTGTAACTAACTTTTTCTCTCTGAATTTGAGTGGAGAAGGAGAGAGGATTGATGAGAGAAAAAGGAGAGAGCTTTTTTGGGAAGAATCGAAAGTGCAAGAGAGGCTTTATGTGTGATACACATCATCTTATATAGAGAGTGTATCAGTTTCTTTTATGATGGATATGTGAAGTGGGACTTACAATTTGAACACTCTTTTCAACAACTCAATGAACAAAGGAGCAACTTCTTTTTCCTGGTTTGTTCAATCCTTCACCAATATTTGTATTATTAGCTCACCCAAGAACCTAGCCAAGATACCATCTTAACAAGCACTTTAATCATGACACAGGTCCCCAATCGATTTAAACTTGAAGCCAACATGGAGAGGGCATTAGGTAGAAGAAGTTTGATGTTGTAAATATCTTGAGAGAGTACTTGCAAGTACAAGGAAATTGGTTGTGAACATAATAGATTATCACTGCTTAGGGCGCGCGCGTGACCTGGCTTTTTGTTCTCGTTCCTTTGCCAAATGAGCTTTCATGAAGGTGTCACTTTAAAACTCCATAATTTTCTAACCATAGATCCAAACGACATGGTCTTGGTACCAGTTGAAAGACAACATGGAGGAGATTAGTTTGGTATTGGTATGGAGTCCACAAGCTGCTTGTACTTCTCTCAAACTAGCTTTGAATTCAGCCTGCCACATGTTCGCCAAAATGCCTCGTGCTTGCCTTGGATTTGTGCCCATGTCTTGGTCAAAATGTTACTTGGTGAGGTCATGACTTTAAGGCTTCGTAAAAGATTCAATACACACCCAAATTGCTTTATTCTTATTTCAATGGATAGAGGGAATGGCAAAGAGTAGAAAGGCCTCAAGAATGCCTTCAAAAGATCTTTAGGATTCCCTGAAACTCAATTGGAAAATGGCTCACGTGTTTGATCAAATGCGTCACGCTGCCCAGAATTTTGCCTTGCCATTATGACTTGATTCAAATGAAAAATCTCAACTTCACATCTTAATAACTCTTCAACCAAGCTTTAAATCAAAAAGTGTTCAACTACAAAGTTGTTCTTCTCCATGAGAGGAACAACTTTGATGTTGGAAGTTTGTCCACAAAATGCCTTTTGCCACGTGTAATTAGGGCTTGAAGTTGACTGTTCATCCACTTCCAAAAGCCTCAAAATTTTTCTAAGTGTTGGAATTTTCTTATTATTTTTTTTGTAAATTTTCTCAAACTCTCGATTTTATTTATTTCTTTGAGTTTCTTTGACCGATTTTCCACTGCAAGTCAATCTTTGACAGTTGACTTTGACTTCGACCAAAAAGTAAGCTTTTCCTAATTTTTCCGATTCCAGATGAATTTCCCGATTAATCAATTTTCGATCCAATTCTCAATCAGTTTTCAACCAAAGAAGCTCCAAGGAATATTTCTTCAAGACAACCACATTTCACACTCAAAATTGTCTCCTGATTAAATTCTGACCAAAAAGTCAACAGGAAAGCCTGATGAACTTGAGGATTGTATCTTTTAATCGAAGCTTTGGCCTGGAGATGATGAAACCCTGATTTTAGAAGGACTTCAATGGGAATGATGCCATACAATCATACTCCAAATCTTCTCTTATTTTTTATCAGGAATTTCATCTGTAGAAGCTTTTTTCTTATCAATTCTGAATAGTAACCATGATATGGATGAATGTAATGGATGAATGGCTTAGATGAGGTATGCACATGAATGTAAGGTGAGGGCCAATTGAGGAATAAATAAATGGGCAAATATTGGGGTGCAACAGCAAGACATCCCTCGATACTTTGTCCACATACGGAGAAGTCGTCCATAAAGACTTCCATAATATTGTCAAGGAAATCGGTGAATATTGCCATCATACATCTTTGAAATGTCGTAGGAGCGTTACATAATCCAAATGACATTCGTCGGTAAGCGAAGGTTCCAAGGGGCAGGTGAAGGTCGTTTTCTCTTGGTCATCAAGATGGATCGGGATTTGGAAGAAACCTGAATAACCGCCCAAGTAACAGAAATGGGAATGTCTAGCTAGGCGTTCTAACATTTGGTCAATGAATGAAAGGGAAAATGATCTCTTCGAGTGGATTTATTTAATTTCCTACAATCTATCCACATTCGCCAACCTGATTCAACTCGCTTGGTTATGGTTTTACCTTTCTCATTTTTTTATCGCCGTGACTCATCCTTTCTTAGGTACTACATGAACTGGGCTAACCCATTTACTATCGGATATGGGATATATTATTCCAGCTTCTAAGAGTTTTAATACTTCTTTCCTAACCACTTCGCTCATGATTTGGTTAAGTCTCCTCTGGTGTTCCCTAGAGGTTTTCGAATCTTCCTCAAGCATAATCCGGTGCATACAAACGGAGGGACTTATTCCTTTAAGATCAGCTATCTTATAGCCTAAAGCTGCTGGATATTTTCCTAGGTCAGCATTGACTATCACAGGTCGTTCGAGTTCAGTGTATAGGAATTCATACCTTATATTTTTAGGAAGTGTTTTGAGTTCAACAGTTAGTTTATTTGGAGAAGATGTAGGATCAGGTGTCAATGCTAAACATTCGTTCAAACTTAAGTTTTTGCTTTCATCGCGCGAGTTATCGTTGGATGTTTGAGTTATAGGGATTTCTAGGACCTCTGGATCTTCGGGTAGTTCAGTTTTTGCTTCTTTGACGCATTTATGGGTGATGTCCATGAAACAGCAGGTGTCATCTATTGCGGGTGCTTTTAAGAAGTGAGATAGAATAAATTCAATCTTTTCTTCTCCTACTTCAAAAGTTAGTTTCCCACGTTTAACATCTATGATTGCACTGGCGGTTGCTAAGAATGGTCTTCCTAGTATGATCGAGATGTTAGAATCCTCTTGGATATCCATGATGATAAAATCAGTTGGGATATAGAATTGACCTACACGTACAGGAATATTTTCTAACATTCCTACGGGATACTTAACTGAGCGGTCAGCTAATTGGAGGGACATTCTTATAGATTTTAGCTCACCTAGGTTTAGAGTTTTACAGATTGAAAGGGGCATCAAACTAACACTGGATCCTAGATCGCACAAGGCTTTGTCTATAATGGATTTTCCTATTACGCAATGTATGGAGAAACTACCAGGATCTTTTAGTTTAGGAGGCATGTTTTGTTGAATAATGGCACTACATTCTACAGTAAGCATAACTGTTTCGTTATCCTCAAGTTTCTTCTTGTTAGATCAGATTTCTTTGAGAAACTTAGCATAGGAAGGCATTTGGGTTATAGCTTCTGTGAAAGGTATCGTTATGTTTAATTGTTTCAGACGTTCTACAAACTTTTTAAATTGCGCTTCAGTTTTAGATTTAGCTAGCCTCTGAGGATACGGGATAGGTGGCTTATATGGTGGTGGAGGTACATAGGGTTTATCCTTTTCAATCCCCACTTTGGTTTTGTTTTCACTTATCTTAGCGGGTTGGTCATCAGTTGATGTCTTTCTAGGTTGGTTTGTTTCTTGCTGCGACATGGGTGTGTTCTGAGTTCTAGGATCAATTGGTCCATCGTAGTTCGTTCCACTTCATAGTGTAATAGCATTCGCATGTCCTTTAGGATTAGGTTGTGGTTGAGCAGGAAATATGCCAGCAGGGGCAACAGTAGGCGCTTGTTGTTGAGCTACTTGAGAAATCTGTGTTTCGAGCATTTTGTTATGCGTAGCTAAAGCTTCTACCTTGTTCGCCAATTGTTTCAATTGCTCACTATTGTGTATGTTTTAATTAAGGAAGTCTTTGTTAGTTTGCTGTTGGGAAGCTATGAAGTTTTCCATCATGATTTCTAGGTTCGACTTCCTAGGGGCATTTGGAGCAGCTACGGGTGCTTTTTGGTATCCAGGTGGGATAGTAGGTGCTTGTTCTGGTGCGTACAACGCATTGTTATTCTTATACGAAAAGTTAGGATGGTTCTTCCATCCAGGGTTGTACGTGTTTGAGTAAGGGTTTCCCTGAGCGTAATTTACTTGATCAGGTGGAACACCTGTCAGCAGTTGACATTCAGCAATGACATGTCCGGTTAATTCGCATATCTCGCAATTAGGAGCTATAGCAGCTGCGGTGGCTGTAGGAGTTATGGTTAAGTTTTCGATCTTTTAAGTCAAGGCGTCTACTTTGGCGTTAACATGGTTTATACCACTGACTTCGTACATTCCTCCTTTGGTTTGGGATTTTTCTACAGCGGTTCGTTCTCCTCCCCATTGGTAATGGTTTTGCGCCATGTTCTCCATGAGGTTATAGCCTTTGTCATGAGGTTTGTCCATCAGAGCTCCGCCTGCGGCGGCATCTAAAGTCATTTTGGTGTTATATAATAGACCACCATAGAAAGTATGGATGATCAACCATGGCTCAAGTCCATGATGAGGACAAAGTCTTAGCATATCTTTATATCGCTCCCAGGCCTCGAAGAGTGATTCGTTGTCTTTTGGGTAAATCCGTTGATTTGACCTCTTAGCATTGCTGTTTTACTGGGCGGGAAATATCTCGCTAAGAAAACTCTTTTCAATTCGTCCCATGTAGTTATGGAGTTAGAGGGTAAAGATTGAAGCCATGCTCTAGCTCTATCTCTCAAGGAGAAAGGAAAAAGACATAATCGAATTGCTTCGGGACTGACATTGTTAGCTTTGACAGTGTCGGCGTATTGCACGAACACGGATAAATGGAGATTTGGGTCGTCCACAAGGCTTCCAGAGAATTGGTTCTGCTGGACAGCTTGCACCAGTGAAGGTTTTAGTTCAAAGTTGTTTGCCTCAATCGCGGGTGGTGCAATACTTGAGTGTTGTTCAGCTCGTGAAGGAGCGGCATAGTCCCTTAGAGGACGAGTGGCAGCCATCTCTAACTTTGGGGTTCGTTGATCAGAAAGAATCAATTCCTGGAAAATTGGAATCGGTTCTACTTCGGGAAGATGATGAATTCGACGCCTTACGTTAATAAAATGTTCGATTTCGTTAATTCGTTGTATTAATTCCCCTCCTTGTAAACGAGTATTTGCCATACAATTGTTCAAAGAGAAGGAAAAGAATTTCCCTAGTCTCTACGGTGTAACATTGAGTTACGATATCGACTTAAATAGTCCCCGACAACGGCGCCAAAAACTTGATCGTGACTTTATGTGTCTATTAATCTGATGACTACAAGTGCATAGTCGTGTCGTGTAGTTTAAAAAGATATTGAATCCACAGGGACTATGAATCGATCTACCGTTATCTAAGGTTACTATGTAAAGCTAAGGCTAAGAATACTTGGATTGTTTATAAAGGGAAACTAAAATCTTAAATCTAGGTAATATAATAATAAGCGGATATCAGTATGTATTTCGTCTAACTTAGGTGATCCGAAGTTTCGTTGGCCGGAATATTGTTCAATCAAAAATATTTACAAACTATGTCATTAAAAAGTCCTCCTTTCAAACTCTCGCTCTGTTGATTTAGACTATGATCCTAGCTCATAATGTACGCTCTCGTTGTCCCACCAGATTTAGAAACGCTTTTTGAAAACGTCATATTTGATAAAATGCATATTTCATGCAGATGTTATTTAATTAAGAATCCTTGTCTCAAACTCTCGCTCTGTTGACTCAGATTATGCTAATATTCCCTAACGTACGCTCTCGCTGTCCCGTGTTGAGTTTAAAAATACCTTTTGAAAATAAATAAAATCTAATTAGTTTTAATACGCTTGCGCTGTCCTTAAAACTAATGTCATGTGTCCACTATCTGGTTAAAGATCTCAAACTCTCGCTCTGTTGATTTTAATCTTAATCAGTTCTAAAATCTCAAACTTCCGCTCTATTGATTTTATAACTTTAATAAATAAAATTAGACACAACAACCATAAACAGTTGATTTTCAATAAAACATATTTAAGCCGACTTATTTCGGATCCTTTCGGTTAGATTACTTTACATACCAATATCTAAGTGATTTAGCCAGACATATTGATACTGTTAAACATGCATAAACATATTTGATTTATCATTTTAGGCATATTAATTGGCATACAATATAGATCATGCAATGAAATATAAATTAAAGCTATAAATTAGAAACCTGAATAATATAAATCTCAAATAAATCTTGGATCCTCAAGTGCTCAAACTTCCACCACAGATCTAACGTAAGGTTAGATCTGTTAAAAATTCACAACAATCTCTGGTGTAGAAATTGTTGTGAGAAAAACAAAGGAAAAGTAGAATGCTCAAAGTAAACGGCCGAAATAAAATTATGCGAAAGCTTAAAACTAGAAAGTAACATTTTTACTGGGAAAATTCGGGGCTAGTAATGAAACCATAGGTTTCTTTTTATACTAATGTGTAACGGTCGTGCTTGTTCACGTCTTCCTCTTTCCTCTTCGAGAATTTAGTAACTGTTTAACTAGAAAGTGGAGACGTGCGTCTTGGTTTGAATTTTACTTATTGAAGTGCCTTGAGTCGTCCGTCTTTAGTGGAGATAAAGGTGGGAGACGGGCGTCTCCACCTTGCTGACGTGGTGTGGATCATGTGAGACGGGTGTCTCACTTGCTGAGACGTGGCCTTTTGCTTGTTTGGCCCTGGAGACGAGCGTCTCCTTGGGTTGAGGTGGGAGCTTCAGGTCCTTCGTGGGCTGGGCTTCCACAATTATATTTTGGGTCTCCGTTTGCACCTTGAGATTGCTTCAACACTCCCTTTTTCTTCTCTTGATTAAATATGGATCAATCTTGCCTCGTTTCTTCTTCTTTTGATAAATATTTTCGCATAGACGCAATACCTGAAACAATGAAATATACCCGCATAATACTAGAATATAATAACTAAATTAAGCGAAAATGCTAACATTATTTATGGAAATCAAGTCAAATATATGATATAAATTCGTGTTATCAATTGAATACGCTGAGTTGTTGCTATATATTATTTCATGTGTACTTAAGTTCATTAATATGTTGCTAGCTGTAACAAGCTCCATGATCAGTATCGAAGAAGATGATGAAGATCAATGCACAAGAAGCAATCAACACAAGAGTTGTTACTCTTAATCCGCTTATCAAATAAAGAAGAGAAGATCTCAACCAGAAGACAAAGCCAAGAAGACTGCAAGATATTTTTAATTCTTGTAATAATATGTAAAACACAAGAGTTGTTGCTCGTATTGTGTCATTCCTTAGGAATCTTCTGATAAATTGTTTAGGCACCAAAAGTGACTTCTAGTCAGTGTGTCATAAACAATATGCAATTAGAATAGGAGAAAATCTACTTGATAAGAAGCATAGTTGTAATCTCCAGAAGAACAAATATAGTTTGAATTGGTGTTCCTTGAGTATCCTTCTGATTAGGACACTTGAGATGTCCAAGAGGTCTAGTTAGACTATTGGAGGTGTCTAGATCAATGAACGTTATATCTTGCTGAGATCACTGAACGATTCATTGTCTAGGGTTAGTCACTTGCGGGTAGCTTATGCAAGAGTTTCTAGGGTTAATGAATGTTATATCTTGCTGAGATCACTGAACGATTCATCATCTAGGGTTAGTCACTCGCTGGTAGCTTGTGCGGATGGTTAGTCACAAGTAGGTTGCTTGTGCAGTTGTAATCAAGATTGATTATAGTGGATTAAGTCCTCTATTGAAAGAGGCAAATTCACCTGAGGAGGGTGGACTAGAGGTAGCCTTGTTGAGAAGGTGAACTAGGATAAAAATGAATGTGTCTTTACTTTCTGAACCTTCATTTAACTCAGAATTTCCATGCAGTCCTTATTCAGAAGTGTGCTTAACAAAGTCAGAAGTTCTGAGGAAGAAAAGAAACAAAATGAATGTATGTCTTGTTGGTTATGCATTAATATACTTCCGCAATATTATCTAGAGCATATCCAAAAAGATGAGATATTAGAAGAAAGAAAAGATTTATTGAAAGGGAAATAAATATTGAAGAACACAATTCAAACTCCCCCTTTCTTGTGTTTTTCTCCACCTTCAGACGAAACCACAGTTTAAGAGAAAGAACTTGATAGGTGGAGCTATTTTGAGGTTGTTGGTTTAGTTAAAGATCGGGGCTTTGATGGGTTCAGACTGTGGAGGAAGATCCTAGATGTTGATAAGAGTTACTTCCACTTCAATGATGACAAAGAAGTGCTACAAATTGCCACACATTGTATCGATAATGACGTGGATAGTCATATATGGGTTTAACACAATATTGTGGACACCGTAAGCAAGGTTTCTATACCAAATATCTGCAACCTCATGCAAGAAATTGATGACAACATCAGTGATGGTAGTGATGTTGAAGGCAAATGATTTGACGATAGTTAAGAAGAAAGAACAACAGTAGGAAACGAAGGTTATGCGGAAGAAGATAAAGCCCCTGAAAGAGATGAAGGTTATGTTAAAGTGGAAGTGGACAGACCCACTAAGGGTAGAAGAATTGTGGTGAATGACAAGTCATATGGTTATAAGAGATGTGCTACCAAGAAAAAGAAGATGTCTGAACACTCACCCAAAATTAAAGTATTTGTACCAGCTAAACTGTTTGGTTGTAGTTCGAGCAGGAACCCCAATAATGTCCCAAGAGATGATGTTGATTATTGCAGTGAGAAACTGGACAGCTCTAATCCTGGGGATAGTGGTAATGAAAAGATTCCAAAGTATGAGAAGTTTAGAAGTGAGTTGTTGAACAAAGACTTCAAATTCAAGTTAGGAATGGAATTTAATTCTTTGGTGGAGTTCAAAGATGCTATTAAGGAATGGTCTGTTCTCAATGGAAGAGAGATAAAGTTTGTTAAAAATGAAAGCTATAGGGTTAGGGTAGAGTGTAAGGGCAAATGCGGTTTTTTCACTTTGAGTAGTAAAGTTGGTGACAGACACACCTACCAACTAAAGACAAAGGTGGGGTCACATAGTTGTGCTTGGGTTTTAAATAACAAATCAACCAATTCAAAATGGGTATCCAAGCTAGTGGTGGAAAAAAGGAAGTCCATAGGAAAGGTAAAAGTGTCTTAAATAATGTCTGAGATAAGGATGAAATAATGTCTTGATGCTGAACCTGCACCTTCAAGAATTGATGATGTTGAACCTGCACCTGCAAGAAATGGTGATGTTTAACCTACACCTGCAAGAAATGATGATGTTTAACCTGCACCTGCTGAAAATTATGATGATCCTGAAATAGATGTAGTCATTGAAGTTGTGTTGAACCAAGAAGAAATGTCCCAAATGAGCAATCCCACGCCAGTTTTTGAACCATCTGCACCACATAATTAGTTGGTATCTCAGTTGAAATATGGTATCTCAGTTGAAATACATTTTGTTATGAAAAATGTGTATGAATTAGCCAAATGTTTATGTTATGAAATTGTATATGCTATGGCTTATAAAATAAGCCAAATGTTTTATCTGTGAGGGATTGTATAATGTTATATTTGTGAGGATCCTAAACAAGGGCAACTCCCGGGTCTCCATAAATATGAGGGGCTCTCTCATGGACAAATGACGTGTGTACTATAACACCCCATTTCTACTCGGTAGTTATAAATAAATCAGAGTGATAAAATTTCAACCAAACATGGGATATCACATTTTCAACTTAAAAACCAACGACATAAAACTCATCATAACGGATACATAACACGTATAACCAGGGAGGACTCATAAACAAATATTTAGTCTCCAAAATAAATCAACTTTAATAAATAACCATGCAGCGGAATCACAATTTTAACTTCAAATAATTCATAGCATCTTGTTCGACAATTTAAACTAAAACAAACTTCTCAATTAACAGCTGAAATTCAAATTAACAACAAAATCAAAAATGCGTTCATTCCCCCCGAGTGCTATGTATCAGAGCGACGACACCAACTGAACTCAATGAAGCTACTAAATCTTCATTCTGAATTACCTACATGTTACCAATATAAAGGTAATGGCAAAACAAAAGAAAGGGTGAGATATCAAATCAATATAAACAGGTGTATAATAAATAATATATTAGATTAGATCATACAAATATCACCACTTTATAACAACAATATGCAACAACTGACAAACAACTTAATAACAACAATAAGACAACTTTAATCAACCATCACATCAGCATAACAACTTGAATCAACACAACTTAATAACGATAACTTATTTTAACACACAACTCGAGATGCAACTTAACCATGCATATGCATGTGGTACCATTGGAGCAGAACTCCCAACTTAGAAGTTGTCAGATTATCAAGGCATAAGCCTTCAAATTTCAACTTTTTGCCAATCCAGGCCAACATGGTGAGCATTAGCTCCAACTTAGAAAATGAGATGTATGCGACCATTGTGAATGGCATACAACAACAACGACAACATAAAATATGCATCAACTGCAACAACTAAATCAACACTAGTCATCAGACCTACAACTTAAATATGTCCATAAAATCGGAACTATTCAACTTATTCAATTGAACATGCAAATCAACACATTCAACATAATTCCAATAAATTAAACCAACAAAAAAATACCTACTAATATATGCGAACTACTCCGACAATTTTCAACTAATTCCGGTTAAGTAATTATACCGCGTGAATCTACTAATCGGTACTGTTTTAATCCCTGTCCTGCTACCAATCATTCGCATTATCCTTGACAAATTACTTTATCGATGCAATTTATTTTTTGCTACTAATACTACATTGTTCCTTGTCAATTATCAGGGTCTGCTAACACTGATATTTAGAACCACGGAAATTATCTCTGCTAATTTAATACTGCACTTGTTATTAAAAGCGACTCTGCTATATTATACTTTTACTACATAAGAACCAAACTACTAGTTTGATAGCACATTACCTCCTACTACTAAATATACTGGCTCTACCATTTGATTAAATTCCACTATTGACTCCACTATAATTAATCTCTGCTATTAATAACTATCTGCTAATAGTCCCTTTTTAATTAACATGCTTACTGTCATTTACTGTTAATATTTCTACGATATTCTCCCAACTAATTTTCTATTAACCATTATACTATTATTATTATTATTATTATCATTATTACTCTTGTTATTATTATTATATTATTATTATTATGTAACAGTAAATGTAAAACGTGCAGCTACAGTAACCAAGTTATAAAACACAACAACAAAAAAATAAGGCTGGGGCGCCCATCCCACTATAAGGGCCCCCCACCCCACTCCTACTATTGTAAGGGGTTCCCACCCCACTTAGGTGTGGCCCCCGCCCCTTAACTATTTTTTTTCATTTCTTCTTCCTTCCTCAATTTGTTTTTTCAGAAACTGTACATACGTGTTCTGCAATCTTTTCTTCGATCTTTCCTCTTATTGCCCAACATAATAATAACCAATTTACAATTTTCGATTAAATCACCAACTTCTAAACACACAACAACTTATTATGTAGCAACAATTCAATCGGTTATAGAACAACAGAATCAACAGAACTACAACATATATAAACCAATTTATTTTCCAACATAGATTAACAAGCACCGAGGCAATAATTTATACAACCCAACCCACATACGGTCTACACATACCCGGTTATAGAGATTGAACCCCACCCTTACCTTGGATTGACGGTCTCTCTATAATTTTTCGGTCTTATTCCGCCTCGCCGCCACTTCCAACTTTCTCCTCAAACTTCTACGGTTAAATTCCAAGCTTCTTCTTTGCAACCCTTCACGTCTTCTCTTCTCTTAAAATCCTTGTGTCATGTTACTGATACCAAAAACCTAATTCTCTTTTTTTTCCAACTCCACCAATTAATAATATTATTCTTATTGGGCCAAACAATGCACCTCCCATTTACAACAGCTACACTCCAAATAATTAAATAGTCACATAACATAAACGAATATCATTTCCAATAATATTCCACAACTACAATCGATCCATAATTAAAAAATACCAACTCGCAATTTATATTTCTCCGACTAATCCGACTAATTTACCCGACTGTCCACTTAACCGCTCAAACAACATAATAATTCAATTTCGCCTCTTAGAATTATACTGATAAATCCCACCTTCGACAATTTCCAATAATTAAATCCTTAATTAATTTAATTAACCAATTAATTAAATTCGGGGCGTTACATGTAATACTGTTACTCCCGTCAGTAATGTGATAAATAGCCACACCACGACTCTATGAGAAATAGGTAGTCAACACTCTCCCCTAATCGAGGGGAAGAGTTTATGCCCTTAAAGATTTCTTAAACTCTAAGCCTACAAAGCCTTTATAAATACTTCTCTCCCAAACGAGAGAAAAGGTAGATATCAACTGATACATATCATACCTTACATACTCTAAAGCACTACACATATAGACATATTTTCTCACCTCACGTGAGTAGGTCATCTAAACCACCATAAACACCACCATACTGAAGGATAGAAAAACACTTAGAAAGGGGGGGGGGGTTTGAATAAGTGTAGCTTTAAAACTTGTAAGATAAAAACAATTTGCACAATGATTTTTATCCTGGTTCGTTATTAACTAAACTACTCCAGTCCACCCCCTTGGAGTGATTTACCTCACCTGAGGATTTAATCCACTAATCACACTTGATTACAATGGTTTTCCACTTAGCCAACTGCTAAGTCTTCTAGAGTATCCTGATCATAACCTGATCACTCTAAGAACAAACTGCTTAGACAACCTCTAAGACTTTTCTAGAGTATTCTGATCTACCTGATCACTCTAGTTCGTACAACTTAATGTAAACAAATTCTAAGAGTATTACAATGCTTCTGAAAAGCTATAATCACAACTGTGATATTTCTCTTAAAGTTTAAGCTTAAATCTCACTAAGATATTACAACAGCAATGTAGTGAGCTTGATGATGAAGTTTGAGAGCTTTTGAATTTGACAGCGATTTAGCTTAATGAGCAAGTGTTGTTTTAGAATTCGTCAGTTGTGCGTTAACCTTTGCTTCTCATTAGAACTTCATATTTATAGGCGTTTGAGAAGATGACCGTTGGGAGCATTTAATGCTTTGCGTATTCCGTACAGCATTACATTTAATGTTTCACTCTTTTGTCAACTACCTCGAGCCTTGTTTCCGCTATGTCTACTGACGTTGCCTTTAATAGCTTCTAATGTTCCTTTTGTCGGTCAACGTAGCCTGCCGGTCTAGTACTTGCTTCTGATCTGATGTTTGTGTAAACAACGTTTGAATGTCACCAGAGTCAAACAGCTTGGTGCAGAGCATCTTCTTGTCTTCTGACCTTGAAGTGCTTCTGAGCGTGATACCATGAGAACTTCAGTGCTTCTGCTTTTGATCTCAAGTTCTTCTGATGCTTCCATAGACCCATGTTCTTATTCTGCTTGACCATCTTCTGATGTCTTGCCAGACCATGTTCTGATGTTGCATGCTGAACCTTATGAGTCAGTTGCCTCTTGCGCTGATTTTGTGCATACTCTTTGTATAATTCCTGAAATGGAAATTGCATAGTATTAGAGTACCACATTATCTCATACAAAATTCATATCCTTGTTATCATCAAAACTAAGAATATTGATCAGAACAAATCTTGTTCTAACAATCTCCCCCTTTTTGATGATGACAAAAACATACATAAATGATATGAATTTGCGATCAGAATATCAGACGGCTAAAGACAAATACATAGCTATAGCACAAGCATATAGACAATGTGTGAATATGTCTCCCCCTGAGATTAGCAATCTCCCCCTGAGATAAATAATCTCCCCCTGAAGTAAATACTAGGAGAATTTTTATAAATAAAAGACTTCCCTGAGTATTTCGGTAGAGACTTTCACATATGCTTAGATCTTCAGAACATTCACAGCTTCTGATTCTTGCTTCCATAGGACAACTTCAGAACTTGAATTTCCTAGATCTTCAGAATATTCATAGCTTCTGATTCTTGCTTCCACTGGACAGCTTCAGAGCTTGAATATCTTCTTGAGTCATTGCATGCTAGATTGTATCAGAACATTGTTGAATGTACCAGAGCATCATCAGAGCATCTCTACATCCTGAAATGTTACAGAACAAACTAAACGACAAAAGTCAGCATGAATGATTCAGAACATAAAATATGTATCAGAACATATAATTATGTATCAGAGCATACAAGCATAAAATGTTTCAGAGCATATTTTGTAACTAAAACATGCATCAGAACATATAAAGAATAAGAATGAAAGTATATTCTATCATCAGAATATCAGAACATTCTTCCTTCTTGCTTCTGATTCTTGAAGCTTTATAGCACTCAGCTTGCTTCAATTTCCGAGAGCTTGATTCTTTATAGAATTGCTTTTCCCCATCTCTTTGCTTCTCATGTTGAGCTTTTAAAGAGGATCTTCAATTCCTGCAAGGCGACACTCAAATAGAACTTTGCAAGTTCTGTTAGAAATGTGGAGCCTTTCTCCCAGCAACTGATAAAATAAATCAGATCATTTATCACATTTTTCTCCCCCTTTTTGTCATAACATCAAAAACATAAAAGATTCATATGAAAAACACAACAAACACATAGAAGAAAAGGATAAATTTCATTAAGCACGGAGAAAAAGTTCATAAGTACAAGAGGAAGGGCAAGAGAAGATGCAAAGAAAAAAAACAGATGCAGCAAAGCAAAAAGAAACAGTCTAAGACTCAATATAAGATGACCCTAGCTTCGACATGATCTTGGCCAGCATATCATGAATCCCACTGTTGCTCTCATTCTGCCTTTCCATGAAAGCACGAAACTCAGCGTTGATTGATCTCTGCTCATCCTGGTTCTTCTGAATAACTTCCAAAGTCCTTGCAAGACGGGAAGGTTCATCAGAAGAAGCTTCACAACTTCTTTCCAAGGGGATGGCATTCTCATCCGCAGCTTCCATGATCAGATCATTTGCAGGATTTTCCTCAACAGGAATTGTTTCAGCAATATGATTAGCATCTGCTTCTTCCATAGAAGCATCTCCATACTCCGCAGCAGGAAGAAAACATGAAGGACCTTCAACTTCTAGTAGGTCAACAACTTCTGGAATGACCAAGCTTGAGTCTTCCTTAGAAGGGTTTTCCCTCAGAAATTCAAAGAGAGTCCTGAAATCTCCGAGCAGAACAGGATATTAAGGTCTCCAGACCACAATTTCCCTGCAAGGATTAGCTTCCATTGCAGCAACAATTCTTGCTTCTTCCAGTTCATCCACAAACCTCTTCTCCTCAACAGCAACCCTGTTTCTGAGGGGATGGTAGTAGATACCATTATCACCCTCCAGAAGGTAACCAGCATGACCAGGGGCAGCAGCCACTAGTCTCTTCTGAACTCCCATTGCTCCTACTTTAAAATCCTGGCGAAAGCTTCTCCAGAGGTTTCTCGTAGAAACATCATCAAGACCATTGAGGAAAGCATCTCTCAGAAGGTCAAGCCTGCTAATCACTTCACTTCTGAACAACTCCAGACAAATGATAGGTTCAGGTTCAGGAGGGTTGAAGGTGAATTTGTAGTCAGGGTAGAGAAGGCAGTAGGGGTTGGATTTTCTGGTGGTTAGGGGATGGGATAGAGAAGATGGAGGTGCAGTGGTTGAGGAAGATGGGATATCTGTGGGAATGATTGAGGATGAAGAGATATATGGGTTTGGAGTAGGTAAAAAAGGAATAATTATAATGGGTGTTGATGAGGATGGCTTGTCAGAAGGAGTTGGAGGAAGAATATTTAGTGGTGTAGGGTTTAAGACAGGAGTAGAAAGAGAAGGTGAGAGAGGATTTGGTATAGTGAAGGTATTTTGTGGTTCAGAAGAAGGTGATTGGGTAGAAGATTGAGGTACAGAAGGAGGTGTAAAAACATGCCTGGAGACAATTACAGAAGAAGCAGTCGCAGATCTGGGAGTACGAAAGGAATCTCTAATTTTCTTCTGCAGATATTCTGGAGTGTTCACCTTGTCAGGATCATAGGTGATCCTCTGCTTCTTGGCTTGCTTGGCCTCATCTTCTTGAGCCTTTCTTTTTAGCCTAGCCTGTTGTTTCTTCTGATCCTTCTTTTGAAGATAAGCTTTTGACAGAAGCACTCTACCACGGATCCACGCAGGATCAACTTCAGATTGGTTTCTAACAGAATCTTCCAAGTGGTGCTTGACAGCCTTGTGAAGTTCTAAATGAAACAAGGTGGCAAAACCTTCAACAGGAACTCTCCTTGACAGAATATCTGGAAAGCTTGTACCAACAGAAGATACCGTCTGGATGAGATCAAGTCTGAACAAATCCACACCGTTGAAGACGGGACCTTGAACAACTCCAAGAAATTGGGACGCTCCAAGGGTCCTGATAGAATCCAATAAATTACTTTCAGTCAGAATATCAAATATCATTCTGGCGAAAGGAATAGTGTTCCTTGGAATATGAGGATACTTTGCTCTTTCTTCTTCTCTTAACTCAATAATAGAAGTTTTTAGATTCTCAAACAGAATGTGAGAGATGTTGAGTTCTATCTTTCTGCCAATGCAGAAGAGAGTATACTTGTGATCAGGACTGATGTAGGCAGAGGAGGAGAATAGCTTCTTCCTGTGGTGAAGAGAACCCAGAATAATCTCACCCACACTTGATAGAACGGCCTTAAGGTGCCGGTTTTATGAGATTCAGTTCCGAAAGCAAAAGAGATTTGTTGTTCAACCTGATACCAGTTAACCCTTCCAGGTTGAGGACCGGTGCAACCTTCTTTGTCATCAAGGTTGTATAGCTTCCTGATGAGCTTTTCTGTAATAACCACTTCATGCCCTAGCACGAAGGAAATGATGGCAGTTGGGGTAACCATTGCATGTACCCAGAAATCCTTCACCAGTTCAGGATAGATTGGTCCAACCAATCTATCGAGATAGTTTGACCATCCCTGTGCTAATATTCTAGCGTCACACAGAAAACCGTTTGCTCTTAGGTTGTTGAAGTCCACAGCAGACTCGCAGAGAACTTCCAGTTCGTCAGTGGGAATCATGCAGGTTTTCAGAGGAGCATACCCATACTTGCGGAGAAGAATTTGAGTAGAAGTGAGTCTTTCTACTGGGCTTGATGAACTTGATGATGAATACATGATGATGTTGCTTGGTTTCAGATCACAAACTAGGGTTTGAAAGAAACGAATGCAAAGAGAGAGATGCACAAATGGAGAGAGAGAGAAAAAGATGAAATGAAGATGAAGCGGGTTATTTAAACGGTTTGAAAAAGAAAATAAAATAAAGTAAAAAGAAAACTGTTTAAAAAAAAATGACATCAATATGCATTTAATGAGAAATGACGTTAGGAGAGATAATGTGACAAAGTTAAATGATTTGCACAGTTACCTAGGGCGGTGTCTCCTCAACTGCACGCATGCTTGTCCAAAAATAGTGAACACGTGTTCATTTTCGGGAAAGACTAGTGACAGCTGTTTTGCTTTAAAAGAGTTTCTGAATCAACTTAGATAATGAAACGTTAGTAATAACAGAATCAGAACTTCTAATTGATTAGTATCAGAACTTCTTATAGCTGCCTAGTCCTAACACATTTCAGAAGGTATTCATACAAAGATCTTCTCATCTTCTCATTCTGGGCATAAGTCCATACTGATATTCTTCAGAATGTACTTAAACCTATCTTCAGCAAGGGGTTTTGTAAAGATATCAGCCCATTGATGGTCTGTATCCACAAAGTTCAAAGAAAGAACACCCTTCTGAACATAGTCCCTCATAAAATGATGTTTAATCTCAATATGTTTAGCTTTGGAATGTAAGATAGGATTCTTAGATAAACATATAGCAGAAGTATTATCACAGAAAATAGGAATGCTACTCTCATATATCTGATAATCTTCTAGCTGACTCTTCATCCATAGCATTTGTGTGTTACATCCAGCAGCAGCAACATATTCTGCTTCTGATGGTAGCTTGCTTCTTGCTGTACCAGGAGATCAAATGACTTCCAAGGAATTGACAACTTCCAGAAGTACTCTTTCTTTCAATTCTATATCCAGCATAGTCAGCATCACAGAATCCTACTAAGTTGTATTCTTTAGATCTTCTATAGACTAAACCAACGTTAGTAGTACCTTTCAGATACCTCAGAATTCTCTTAACAACAGTTAAGTGAGATTCTCTAGGATCTGATTGGAATCTATTACACAAACAAACACTGAATAGAATGTCAGGTCTAGAAGCAGTTAAGTATAGAAGAGATCCAATCATACCTCTGTACACCTTCTGATCTACCTTCTTACTTACCTCATCCTTACCTAAAACACATGTTGGATTCATAGGAGTTTTGGCTTCTTTGCTTTCAGAAAGATTGAACTTCTTCAGAAGTTCTTTCACATACTTCGTTTGATGAACATAGGTTCCATCAGAAGTTTGATTGATTTGAATCCCAAGGAAATACTTGATTTCACCCATCATGCTCATTTCAAATTCAGCCTGCATAGACTTAGCAAACTCCTTTCCAAGTGAAGCATTAGATGTTCCAAATATAATATCATCAACATAAATTTGACAAATTAAAATATCCTTCTTAGATGTTTTACAGAAAAGAGTCGTGTCCACTTGTCCTCTAGTGAAACCATTGTCTAGAAGGAAAGAACTTAATCTTTCGTACCAAGCTCTGGGAGCTTGCTTCAAACCATACAATGATTTCTTAAGTTTGAAAACATGTTCTGGAGACTTAAAGTCTTCAAAACCAGGAGGTTGATGGACATATACTTCTTCATCTATATAACCATTTAAGAAGGCACTCTTAACATCCATCTGATACAGAGTGATGTTATGTTGAGTGGCAAAGGAAATCAATAAGCGAATAGATTCTAAACTGGCCACTGGTGCAAAGGTTTCTGTATAGTCAGTTCCTTCTTGCTGACTATATCCCTGAGCCACCAGTCTGGCTTTGTTTCTTACCACTTCTCCCTTTTCACTGAGCTTGTTTCTGAACACCCACTTAGTACCAATGATGTTGAATCCTTTTGGTCTAGGAACCAAATCCCATACATCATTCCTTGTAAACTGATTTAGTTCTTCTTGCATGGCAATTATCCAGTCTGGATCTTCTAGAGCTTGATCAACAGAAGTTGGCTCGATCAAAGAAACAAGACCTAATTGACATTCTGCATTGTTCTTAAGGAATGCTCTTGTTCTTATGGGATCGTCTTTCTTTCCAAGGATCACATCTTCTGAGTGAGCTAAGGAGAGTCTAGAAGATCTTCTGACTGTTGGCTCTTCAGAAATCCTGAGATTCTCTAAAGATGCAGCAACTTGATCTTCTGATTCATTGCTTCTGAGACTTTCAGCTTCTGGAGCTTTACTTCTTGGTTCTACAGCTTCTGATATGTCAATATCTATATCTGCAAAATTCTCAAACTGCTTTGGTTTTTCAAGACCAAGCTTATCATCAAACCTGATATTGATTGATTCTTCTACAACCAATGTTTCAGTATTGTATACTCTGTAGCCTTTAGAGCGTTCAGAATATCCAAGAAGAAAACATTTTTGTGCCTTAGAATCAAACTTACCAAGATGATCTTTAGTATTCAGAATAAAACACACACATCCGAAAGGATGAAAATGTGAAATGTTGGGCTTTCTGTTCTTCCACAATTCATAAGGAGTCTTATTTAGAATAGGTCTTATAGAGATTCTATTATGAATATAACATGCAGTGTTTATTGCTTCTGCCCAGAAGTGCTTAGCCATATTGGTCTCATTGATCATGCTTTTGGCCATTTCTTGCAGAGTCCTATTCTTTCGCTCTACAACTCCATTTTGCTGTGGAGTTCTAGGGCAAGAGAAATCATGGGCAATACCATTTTCTTTGAAGAACTCCTCAAAGAATTTGTTCTCAAATTCACCACCATGATCACTTCTAACCTTTATGATTTTACACTCTTTCTCAGATTGGATCTGAGTGCAGAATTCAAAGAACACTAAATGAGACTCATCCTTGTGTTTTAAGAACTTTACCCATGTCCAGCGGCTATAATCATCGACGATGACTAATCCATATTTCTTCCCTCTGACAGATGCTGTTTTGACTGGGCCAAACAGATCAATGTGCAAGAGTTCTAATGGCCTTGAGGAGGAAACAACATTCTTAGACTTGAATGCAGGTCTGGAGAACTTGCCCTTCTGACATGCTTCACAAAGAGCATCTGATTTGTATTTCAGATTTGGGAGTCCTCTGACCAGATTTAGTTTGTTAATCTGAGAAATCTTTCTCAAACTAGCATGTCCTAATCTTCTGTGCCAGACCCATTGCTCTTCAGAAACAGACATAAGACAAGTCACCTTCTGCTTCTCAAGATCTGAAAGATCAATCTTATATATGTTGTTCTTTCTCTTGCCTGTAAATAGGATTGAGCCATCCTTCTGACTTACACCCTTGCAATACTTTTGATTGAAGATTATATCATAACCATTGTCACTTAATTGACTTATGGACAATAAGTTATGCGTTAATCCTTCTACAAGAAGTACATTAGTTATGGAAGGAGAGTTACCAATACTTATGGTTCCAGAGCCAATAATTTTGCCCTTCTGATCTCCTCCAAACTTGACTTTTCCACCAGACTTAAGCACCAGGTCTTGGAACATAGACCTTCTTCCCGTCATGTGTCGCGAGCACCCAGAGTCCAGGTACCATGACATTTTGTGCTTTGTCCTCTTTGCAGCTAAGGATATCTGCAACAGAAATTATCTTCTCCTTAGGTACCCACAATTTTTTGGGTCCTTTCTTGTTAGTTTTCCTCAAGTTCTGATTGAACTTGGGTTTAGCATGATAATTAACAGGAGGAACAACATGATATTCTTTAGGTTTGACATCATGATATTTCTTAGGTTGTGTCACATGCTTCTTGGTGTGTACAGTGTTAAAACTCTGTGCATGTGAAGTGAGCCTAATATCATACAATGGCTATATTTGAACTGATCATACAATGGCTTGTATGTGATTTTCAAATCATCAACAGGTTCAAATTTATGTGAGGTATCAACCTCATAGCCAAAGCCAAACCTTCTGTTTCCAGACACACCATATATCATAGAAGCAAGATGACTTCTGCCAATACTTATAGATATGAACTTTCTGAAGCTCGAGTCATATTCTTTCAGAATATGATTGAGACTAGGAATGGATTTTTCTGATTTAGAAGGAGATCCACTATCATTGGATAATTTTAAAACTTTTTCCTTCGTTTCAGAATTTTCCACTTCCAGCTTCTTAGTTTCAAATTCAAATTGCTTTTTCAGCTTTTTGTATTTGATACTAAGGTGAGCCTTGAGTTCCAGAAGTTCAGTCAAGCTGGAAACTAATTCATCTCTAGATAGTTCATAAAATACCTCTTCAGAATCTGATTCTGATGTAGATTCTGATCCATCATCCACTATGGTCATCAGTGCAAAGTTGGCTTGCTCTCCTTCAGAGTCTGATTCTGATTCTGATTCAGAATCATCCCATGTTGCCATAAGCCCTTTCTTCTTATGAAACTTCTTCTTGGGATTCTCCTTCTGAAGTTTTGGACATTCATTCTTGAAGTGTCCAGGCTCATTGCACTCATAGCAGACAACTTTTTTCTTGTCAGATCTTCTGCCACCAGAAGATTCTCCTCGTTCAAATTTCTTTGAACTTCTGAAGTTTTTGAACTTCCTTTGTTTGCTCTTCCAGAGTTGGTTTACCCTTCTGGAGATCATGGACAGTTCATCTTCTTCTTCTGATTCTGATTCTTCAGAATCTACTTCTTCAGCCTGAAAAGCGTTAGTGCATTTTTTAATATTAGATTTTAATGCAATAGACTTACCTTTCTTCTGAGGCTCATTTGCATCCAGCTCTATCTCATGGCTTCTCAAGGCACCGATTAGCTCTTCCAAAGAAACCTCATTCAGATTCTTTGCAATCTTGAATGCAGTCACCATTGGACCCCATCTTCTGGGCAAGCTTCTGATGATCTTGTTTACATGATCAGCCTTGGTGTAGCCTTTGTCCAGAACTCTTAATCCAGCAATTAGCGTTTGAAATCTTGAGAACATCTTCTCAATATCTTCATCGTCCTCCATCTTGAAGGCTTCATATTTCTGGATTAGAGCAAGAGCTTTGGTCTCTTTGACTTGAGCGTTTCCTTCATGGGTCATTTTCAATGACTCATATATATCATGGGCAGTTTCCCTGTTAGATATCTTCTCATACTCAGCATGAGAGATAGCATTCAGCAAAACAATCCTACATTTATGATGATTTTTGAAAAGTTTCTTTTGATCATCATTCATTTCTTGTCTTGTAAGCCTTACGCCAGTAGCATTCACTGGATGTTTGTAACCATCCACCAGAAGATCCCATAAGTCACAGTCTAGACCAAGGAAGTAACTTTCCAGTTTATCTTTCTAGTATTCAAAGTTTTCACCATCAAATACTGGTGGTCTAGTATAACCATTGTTACCATTTCCATTGTATAGCTCAGCAGAGCCAGATGTAGATGTAGATGTGTTTGTTGGAATTTCACCAGCCATCTTTTACTGAAGCATTTTTCTCTTCTTGAATCTTTTCTAAACATGGTTAAGTGCTTGCACCTTAGAACCGGCGCTCTGATGCCAATTGAAGGATAGAAAAACACTTAGAAAGGGGGGGTTTGAATAAGTGTAGCTTTAAAACTTGTAAGATAAAAACAATTTGCACAATGATTTTTATCCTGGTTCGTTGTTAACTAAACTACTCCAGTCCACCCCCTTGGAGTGATTTACCTCACCTGAGGATTTAATCCACTAATCACACTTGATTACAATGGTTTTCCACTTAGCCAACTGCTAAGTCTTCTAGAGTATCCTGATCACAACCTGATCACTCTAGGAACAAACTGCTTAGACAACCTCTAAGACTTTTCTAGAGTATTCTGATCTACCTGATCACTCTAGTTCGTACAACTTAATGTAAACAAATTCTAAGAGTATTACAATGCTTCTGAAAAGGTATAATCACAACTGTGATATTTCTCTTAAAGTTTAAGCTTAAATCTCACTAAGATATTACAACAGCAATGTAGTGAGCTTGATGATGAAGTTTGAGAGCTTTTGAATTTGACAGCGATTTAGCTTAATGAGCAAGTGTTGTTTTAGAATTCGTCAGTTGTGCGTTAACCTTTGCTTCTCATTAGAACTTCATATTTATAGGCGTTTGTGAAGATGACCGTTGGGAGCATTTAATGCTTTGCGTATTCCGTACAGCATTGCATTTAATGTTTCACTCTTTTGTCAACTACCTCGAGCCTTGTTTCCGCTGTGTCTACTGACGTTGCCTTTAATAGCTTCTAACGTTCCTTTTTTCAGTCAACGTAGCCTGCCAGTCTAGTACTTGCTTCTGATCTGATGTTTGTGTAAACAACGTTTAAATGTCATCAGAGTCAAACAGCTTGGTGCAGAGCATCTTCTTGTCTTCTGACCTTGAAGTGCTTATGAGCGTGATACCATGAGAACTTCAGTGCTTCTGCTTCTGATCTCAAGTTCTTCTGATGCTTCCATAGACCCATGTTCTGATTCTGCTTGACCATCTTCTGATGTCTTGCCAGACCATGTTCTGATGTTGCATGCTGAACCTTCTGAGTCAGTTGCCTCTTGCACTGATTTTGTGCATACTCTTTGAATAATTCCTGAAATGGAAATTGCATAGTATTAGAGTACCATATTATCTCATACAAAATTCATATCCTTGTTATCATCAAAACTAAGAATATTGATCAGAACAAATCTTGTTCTAACACATACAAGGCTTCTCGTCGTCATGGGAAAACCCTAACCACCATACATCGTAATATACATACTAAGGCATTTGAGTGCCCGTGTAATTGCAGGGGTAAATGCGTAATGTACTTTTTGACAAATACATAAAAATATTACTTTTACTTTTTATGTAGATTTATAGGAAGTGATGATCGATGAATTTGCTAAAAATGAAGGTGTTGTTGTAGGTTTAATGGAGCTAATTAAAAAAGGGAGTCGGTGAATTTGTCAATGAAGGTGTTGTAGAAGAAAAAGTAGGTTTAATCGTGACATCAATATTCAAAAAACTTCTTGACAAATTAAACAAAAAATACCTTCTTGATAAATTCATATAGAATCAAGTTTGTAACTTTACACATCCTCAATTACTTAAAAAAATTATGAATATTAACGGCCAATTTTACTTTTTAGAAGAGTGACTCTCCAATCTATATATCCTTAAAAATAGTAACAATTATAGTTTTTTTTTTCATTTTTGAAAGCAACATCATTAACCTTGCCACGTGTCAATGTCAAGTAAATGTAACGCCCCATACATATATGTCTAGGATAATATGTAGTGATGTTATAAATGGTACAAGAAACATACATAAGCGAAAAAGACAAGAATTACAAATCATATACAAATCAACTCTTAGTATAAAGTGTATACAACCAGCTTGTCTAAAACATTGCACAACGAAAAGATAACGCTTATCGAGGTCTTCCTGCCATCTGCTCGTCCACAAACTTCAAAATAATCCATCTAGCAATTTCTTATACTTCTTACCTGTTCCTGAAAAAGATAAGAGGATTGGGGTGAGATTACTTAATCTCAGTGAGTTCCCCTATCTTATGGGTTCACTCGGTTCTACAAGGTACATGCAATCAAACGGACCCGCCGTAGATCCAGGGTTTTCCTCACGGATGGGTACAAAAAAAGAAGGTACAATCCATATTGGAAGTCCCTTGACTAACCAATAAGGTCAACAAACAAACATGAGTACCTATTTTCTCTAAAATAAGTCTTTCGAGTTTACCTGTCCGCCTTCTCTCGGGAGCTACCCTTAAGGTCGGGTCTTATGGAGTTACCTGCCTTAATGCTATCGAAAATTATCCTCAAGTCACACAAACAAGTATGCAGACCTGTACCCGTGTATGAGGAATCTAGAAGCACGTTAATGCCCCTACCTAGGCCATACAATCACATCCTCGGTGAGTAGATCCCTCGTGCCTAATGTCAATAGACTTGCACATGCACACCGCTAGGTGAATCAGATAACTCCTACATGGAATGTCATATGTGACGAGTTACCAAAGTGACGTTGCCTAAGTGGCGTCACAACCCCATCAATCACCCATGCACAGTGTCGCTACCGCGAAAAATGGAATCAGAGTCGCCACTCATATATTCATCCCATCGCGGGAAAGGAATATCAGAAAACCTAACTCGAAACAAGGATAAGGTCTTTCGACCAGAGAACAGGGCACGGGAGTCGGTTACGCAAGGGGAAGGTGCTAGCACCCCTCACGCCCATCGTACTCGATGGTATCCACCTATGCTTGTTTCTATCTAAAGGGTGTATATCTATATCTAAAACCTAAATGCGAATGCATGCAAGAGAAATGCGGGGAAAAGAAGGAATTATTTACAAGTGTGCTCGCTTAGGCCCCGCGACCCAATGCCTACGTATCCCTTACAAGGAATCAGAGCGACCGTAGTTCGGCTCCATACTTTCTATGTTTTTGTGTTTTTTAGGTGAACAGAGGTTAAAGTCGCACTCCACGATGCTCGACCTTTGGAGACTTACACGCCTAATTATGGAATGGATTCAACATGTTCTTAAGAATGCCACGAGGGCGAGAGATAGAAGAGAGTTTGAGCGTTTCGAGGAAATCCCTTAAGCAAGGGAAACTCGAGTTACTCTTTGGTTTGTGTTTTTTAGAGGTTGGGAACTTACGCCTGAATGGGACCCTTAAGCAAGGGAGATCCAAGCACTCGAACATTCCCTTAAGCAAGGGACGTTCAAGCTTCCATTCCCTTTTTAATGATTTTCACTTTTTTATTAATGTTTTAGATGTTTTCTCGGTATTTTTTAAGGGAAATTATTTTGAGTATTTATTAAGTGCTTTAGAGTTGAAAAAAGAAAAAGAGTGGAAAAGAGGGGGACTAGCCTATTTTCTAAACCTAGTGTTATTCTAATTCTAAGTCTAAAGTTAACATGCTAATGGGATATATTCTAAAAGAAGCATTAAGATGGTATTAACAAAGTAGGCCAAAAATATGGCCAAAAATAAGTAACAAAATCACACAACAATTACACAAAAATGACATGGAAATAGTACAAAGAGCAATAAAAGAAGCAATTCAAAAATTAGTACAAAGTTAACCTAAAAAATACTACTATTTTTATGAGTTTTTATTGGTTAAAAGAATTCTAATATACTAAAAATCTATTAATCCTAAAACTAATATTTTTATTGATTATTTTCTATGTTAAGAGTTGTATTAAGGCTAACAAAATTCTAATGATTTTTATTGTTTTTTATGACCTAAAAGAGAACACAAGAAAAAAACTAATCAAAGGCCTAAATCTAACATGAACAGGGGGTGTAAAAACTGGAATTTATGGTGTATGAACCAACATTCGCGCAGGCCCAGGGATGGAGGCCCACAGACATTTTTGTTTCAGATTTTCTATGCCAAAAGGTGGCGTGATTGGGCCAGTGGGGGTGTATGATGCAATTCGTGGAGAGCCCAATGAAATTGATTCAATTAAATCCTAATTACTCCTAATTAAACCCAACTAATCCTAATTAGTTCTAAATAATGCAATTACTCAGATTAAAAAAGGATTAGGAACAAAAGGGGATTAGGGTTAAAAATAGATGACCATTCACCTTCTTTGAACGAGTCTCCCTCTCTTCCACGATGAGCTCAGCGGCGGCGGAGATTCGATTGCTCCGGTGAACTCATTCCCTTCCGTCGATGCCACGACGGTGAAGGCCTCCATCTCAGTTTTTCGATTCAAGCTTCCACGGTCTCCACTCTCAAATATCTCCTTACCTCTCACCGCCGTAAACCTCTTCGTCTCTCAATCAAACTCTCCATCTCGTATCCGTTAAATTTCTCCTCCGATAAGCAAGAGGCTCAATGAAGACGGCGAGAAATCCAAAGGTAACACTTTGCTTCTTCTTCCATCTTCTTGAACTTCGTCCGGATTTCTCCGCGTGAACTCATTGCGCTATGGTCCTTGTTGCGTGTTGATGCAGATGAAGATGAAATCGTTGCGTTGAATTGCTACTGATGGCGACGAAGGATATTGATGCGTGGAGTTGTAACTTGCAGTGTTCTTCAAGGATTGATGTTCGAAGTTGTTGTTGAATTTTTTTGTGTGATGAAGAATAGTGGAGATTGAAAGATGAAGATGATCAATCAAGTTCTTTGCAGATTATTACGATGATGCGATGCTGTGATGAAGGTGATGAAGGTTCGATGAGTTTTGCAGTGGATTCGGTTTGTTGATGAAGATCGAAGCATAAATTGAATGGTGTTGATTTCTGATTCTTTACAGGTTTTCTGTTATGTATCGTGAGAGAGAAATTGAAGGAGATTCTGGAACTGAGATATTGAAGATCGATAAAGGTGAGTTCGTGAAGAAAAATTATGGTGATTTTCTGTTATGGTGAGTGGTTGAAGATGAAGATTGAAGAGCGAAGAAGATGATGAATGAAGAGGTTCAGGTTGAAGAGTGGAGGAGAAGAAGTAGTGAAGATGAAGAATGGGAGTGAAGTGAAGATGGTTGAGGTTATATAGAGGTGATGAAGATTAAAGAAGTTCTGTTATATGGTGAGTTCTTCCGATTATCTCTCAAATTCTCCTTCTCCTCTCGCCCTCGTGGCATTCTTAAGAACATGTTGAATCCATTCCATAATTAGGCGTATAAGTCTCCAAAGGTCGAGCATCGTGGATTGCGACTTTAACCTCTGTTCACCTAAAAAACACAAAAACATAGAAAATATTGAGCCGAACTACGGTCGCTCTGATTCCTTTTAAGGGATACGTATGCATTGGGTCGCGGGGCCTAAGCGAGCACACTTGTAAATAATTCCTTCTTTTCCCCGTATTTCTTTTGCATGCATTCGCATTTAGGTTTTAGACATTATACACCCTTTAGATAGCAACAAACATATGTGGATACCATCGAGTACGATGGGCGTGAGGGGTGCTAACACCTTCCCCTTGCGTAACCGACTCCCATGCCCTGTTCTCTGGTCGAAAGACCTTGTTCTTATTCCGAGTTAGGTTTCCTGATATTCCTTTCCCTTATGGGATAAATATATTAGTGGCGACTTTGATTCCATTTTTCGCGGGTAGCGACAGCTGGCGACTTCACTGGGGATGTTGATAGACCTGTGCTGGTCCATTCTTAGCGAGTCGATCCTAGCCTTTGTTTGTTTCTTTTATTGGGTGTTTCTTTGTTTGTTTTTATGATTACATCTTGTATATATGTTTGCATATCATGTTTATTTTCGCTTGCACATCATGCATCTGGACTATATTATGGGTCCCCGTGGGGGCCACATATTTTTTTGCTTTGTTTTGCAGGTGGGGGGTTTTGAGGTAAAAGGCCCACTACCCAGGCCAAGTGACACATAGGATTAGCGTGGACGCTCATGTTGACTCCCGTGGCTCTTGCTACGATCGAGTTTGACATGGGGTACCACAACTGGGCGAGGTTCTTTCATGGAACACTGTGTCTGGCACGCTTGCTGCCTCAAACACTTTGTACCCCATGGGAACTGTAGACCCTAGTGACCATTAGGGACCACTTGTCCGTGTCTAGACTACATACCTGTGAGATTGGGGTGGGACAGGAAACCTTAGCTCCTACATACCTTGGCTTCTTCATATTTGAGGCTGGACCTTTATTTGGTCTATTCTCATGGTGCTTGATATTCTGGTATTCAAAAGAGGCGTCGAACCTTTGATCCTATGACATTTGACTCGCACAGAGGTTTTACATCAGTTGTCCAGACATTGTACACATGCTACTAAGATTATATGGACCTTGATCCCATGCCTTTGCATCGCATAACATCATTCCTACATCCACGTCATTTGTGGGGGATCCTAAAGTCTTATTCAAAAAAAAAAGGAAAAGAAAGAGTAAATGAAAAAAAAAAGTAGAAAAAACAGAAAAGATGGAAAGGTAAAAAAGATACTATATGCAAAAAAAGGAGAGAATAAAAGAGAAACAAAGTTGATGAAAAGACTTTAGGATCCCTTAGAAATGAAACATGCATTCATATTATCATGCATTTCATAGTTCTCTCAGAAGTTTATGAGGGCCCTTTCCATTCAAATTCTGACTTCAACAACAAATTGACTTCTCACCGCTACTTGCTCGAAAGTTAATGATGGAACAACTCTGTGAGGTTTTGGCTGAGATGAGAACAAAAATGGGGATTAGCCTGAATCAGTGTATGGAGATTATTCAAGAGTTTTCTCTTAGACAAAGAAGAATTGAGACAAGCTCCTCAGAGGCCAAATGCAATGTTAATCTCGCCTCAAGGGAAGGTCTTTCGAATCAGCATGTCTGAAGTAATGTTGAGATTCCTATTCTTGGTAAGGTGAATTCACATCATTGAAGTCTTCAAGTTTCCGATTATTGAAAATGAAAAAGGTTCCACTTCACGGAGAAAAGTGTGGAAGCCATAGAAGGTTGTGACTCCATTAAGTTAGACATTGTGTGTTGATGCTTAGTGCCTGATATCAAGAGCTACAAAAGTCATTTATGCTCACTCCGAATGGTTTGGATATGCAAGCCAAAGTGGTATTCATCTCTTGTACATATGTGAAAGTTGTTTGGGGCTCCCGATCGAGGGATAAGCAAGACATTGTCTATCTTGAGCATTGCGCCATTTGCATCGCTCGAATCCCTAAAGCACTACAAATTTTTGTGTGACTTCATCAGAATCTTTTGACCATGTGTGTTCTGCAGAGGCATTTATCATTCTCAAGTTGTTGCCTCGTATCATAAGTCATATTTTCTCGGAATTTTCTTCTCAGTGACCTTCGCTCGTCAATAGAGATAGAAAGAATATGAGACAGAAATAATATGGGAAGCAAACTGATGTAATTCTAATGCCCTGTGTCCAATTACTTCCCTGCTGGTTAGAATCTTAGTTGGTTAAGATTTATGTTGTGGGTCTTCCTTACCACATATTGCTCTCTTGAGTTCAGGGACTATACAAAGTTCTTCCATTTATAATTGTGATTACTATTCTGGAATCTATATTTGGGGCTCCCGACTGAGGGATAAGAAAGACGTATTCTGGCCTTGAGCTTTGCACCATTTGCATTGCTCGAATCCCTAAAGTAAGGCAAAAATGCACCACTCTTGTACGCCTTTGTTGGAATATTCTTCTGGGAAGTAATCTAAAGGGTGTGGAAGGAACATAAGGATAATGCTATGTGGTTACCATGCTGGGGCACCTAGCCATTCAACTGGAGGTGGTAGGACATTCAAAGGCAGAATTCAAGTCCTCGACAATTCCAGAGCAGTCTCATCCACTCAAGAGGTTTTATGCACCAATTGAAGTCTCAATGGAGTATCAAAACTGCAAAAGGCATTCGAGAGCAATAAGTCCATACGGAGTCGAGTCTCCTCTACAAGGGTATTCATTTAGTTCTTTATTGCATTCTCATTTGTAACATTCCATTGTTTGTTTAAGCATTGCTAGCATGTAAAATTTGTTAATTTCTGAATGAAAACCATAATGCATTGTTTATGTTTGTCTTGAAGTAATCCATTCGTTTTCACTCAAAAAAAAGTTTTTGGCATTACGATACCAACTTTATTAATCTCTTGCTTAGGCAACGAGCGGAGGGAGAATGATGAAAAAAAATGCAAAATCCCTAATTGTGTGTTTTTGAATAAAACCCTGCTGATGATGTACAGGCATTGTTTCAATTCCCCAAAAACCGGAGATATAAGGGAGATAGACCCTCGTTAAACCCCTTTGAGCCTTGAAGTAGGAGTTTCTTTTCTCATCAGAAAAAACCCTTATTTTTAACCCTGGGGCAGGGTAGTGTTCATTTAACTTGATCAAGTGTTCAAAACTCACCAAATGATATACATTTAAGGATACAACAATGGTTATCCTTCAAAAGGTTGAGGAAAGTCAAAACCGTGATGGTTATCCTTCACCTACCAAGAGGACAAAAGATGAAGATACCACAATGGTAATCATTCATCAATCATAGAATGAGGCAGTCGCAGTCACTTCCAATGAATCAAAGACAATGCAAGGTCACACGACTTGTTCAAAAAAAGGGGCAAAAAAAATAGCGAAAAAAGGAATGAAAAGAAAAAAGGATGAAAGAAAAAATATAAATAAAAATGATGGTGAAAATAAAGCAAGAACAAAGTCGTGTGATAATGAATCAATAAATAAAAGGTTAGTGACTGCCATGTCCGAAAAACCTCATTGATTCCTCAATCGTTTCAAAATTCCTTGTGAGGGATGAACATTCATGTTAAGTTAACTGAACTAGGGACTGGAGAACATCACGAAGGGGGTGGGCACTAAATAATTTTGAGCCTAAAAATCCTTTGTTTTCTGAAAACCACGAACCAGGCCAAGTTACAACCCTTAAAAGTCCTAATTGAAGTAGGGTTTATTTTGAAGACGCACTCCAATGAGATAGCGTTTAGTTGACTCCCAATGAAACGTAACATACATCTATGTTTGTATTATGTGCCCGTTTTGCATTTCATTCACAAGAGGTGGCCACCTCATTACATAAAAAGTTTTAAACTTCAAGACTAGCATAAGCTTTGTATTAGAATTTTCATTCTTAGAATTAACATTCTTTTTCATACAAAACATTTGCTTAAACATCAAGAAAGTTTCCATGATGAGAAACTATGAAGAGCTTAATCATGTCAAAGTAAAAGAGACTTGAGAACTCCGTAGACTAAAAAAAAAATCATTATCAAAGCAAGTTGTGTGAAGGCTCCATTGATCATATGTAGTTTGATGCCCTCGTTGTTTGATCATTAAGGGACAAGTGCCTGAAGACTCCGTTGAGCCTGATCAGTTTGATACGGTTCTCGATTGGTTACCCTGAAAGGAAAGGTTTGAATGCTCCATTGAGCAAATCAGTTGATACCTTCTTTGATTGATTTTCCTGAGGGGAGAAGTCTGAATACTCTGTTGTGTATATGCATTTTGATCAAGTACCCTGAGGGGAAGAATTTGGATACTTTATTGAGTGTGGTAAAGTTACTTCCACGATTTGTGGGATCTTAAGGGAAGTAAAGCTCGAGGACTCTGACAAGATGTGCATAATCAGGGGCAGTCACGACGAGGAATCTCTCTCGTGAGTTCAGCCTATCTAGGGCAAACAAATCAAGGTTTGACATCTCAAATTCGACCAATCAGGGTTAATCAAGTCGAGGAATCTCTCTCTCGATTTCAATCAATCCGAAGTAGTGATGTCGAGGAATCTCTCAAGCTCACTCAATCTGGGGCAATTACGTCGAGATTCAACAAATCTCTTCAAGGATCCGTGGATCAAGAGAAAGAATATTTCAAAGGGCATAATTTTCTCAAGTAATGGTGGTGTAAGGATCTTCTCGAGGCAAATGCACTTCCCCGAGAGTTAGTTCCATTCATCAAGCATAGGAGTTTATTTCTCCTGGAAAAGTCACTCCCCGAGCATAGTAGTTTATTTCTCCTGAGAATTCATTCTCTCCCCAAGCATAGGAGTTTATTTCTCCTCGGAGTTGTTCCACTCATCCCATAAACGGTTTCTCATCAGGGTTCTCATCCCCAATATGGTAAATTGAGGGAATCTCCTCAAGCCAAAAATTCTCCGAGCTATGGCACATGGTGAGAAGTCAGAAGTTATTCTTCAAGTCAACGAAGAAGCATATCTTGCAAGTTAAAGTCCAATGTCTATTGGCACCCCCACAGAGTTCTAAACATTAAGGGGATTCTCCCTGGTGTTTACCTCTCCCGAGGTCAGAGACAAAGTTCAATCGACAAGTCAGTGAAATATTCTCTAAAGGGCCCTCGTTATCTCTACATATAGTAATCATTGCATTCACATTGCATCTACAAAAAACGCGTAGCATTTCCATGAATATGGAGCATTACGCCATGAAAAAAAATCAAACATGCATAAGCCAAGTTTGTTTGTGCTCCAAAGGCACAAGGTAATATATCCCCAGAAGAAGTCACTTTCTCTCTCCAATGTGGATTGGATACAAAGTCTCTCTTCGTTGAGATCATTGTCTCTTTGGTTATTTCCCGTTTGCTGATTTCAATCATTTGGATAACCCAAACTTTGTGTGTGGCAATTCGAATGATTGTCACTCTTGTAGAATTACACCCCGCCTTTTGGCCTGAGGGAACCATGTAATTCTTATGTTCCATATATAACAATACCTCTTTCAAAGTCCAGTGTTTACTGGCATTATCTAATAGAGTCTGGTCGTCACCAGTCTTCTCTTTGTACTTACTTTTTGTGAGTCCCCTTACTGCCTTTTGCATAAGGGATATCTCTTGCTTCTTGCAAGTTTGCCTTGGTTATTTTCCCATATGCTGCGTGCAGATTAGAGTGCGAATGAGGGTGGGCATTCAACCCATCTCATTTTTCAATCATTTGGGTAATCATACTTGGTGTGTGGCAACTCGAATGATTGCCACTCTTGAAGAGTTACACCCCGCCTTTTGGCCTGAGGGATCCATGTAACTTTTATGCTTCGCAAGCATCAACATCTCCGTGAATGTTCAGTGGTTACTGTCATCCGCGTGTCGAGTCTAGTCGTTACTAGTCTTGTTTTGGTTATTTTCCCGCATGCCGCATGCATAATAGAGTGCGAATGAGGGTGGGCATTCAACCCATCTCATTTTTCAATCATTTGAAATCCATACTATGTGTGTGGCAATTCGAATGATTGCCACCCTTGAAGGGTTACACCCCGCCTTTGGCCTGAGGGATCCATGTAATTCTTATGCTTCGCAAGCATCAATACATTCCTAAAAGCCCAGTGTTCACTGGCATCCCCTGATTGATTCTAGTTGTCACTAGCCTTTCTTTCAGTCAAGCCCAATGTTTATTGGCATCACTTTCAAATTCAGTGTTATTAATATCCCCATAGAGTCGGGTCATTACTAGTCCTTCTCAATAAAGTCCAATAATTATTGGCATACCTTTTCAGATCTAGAGTCGCGCTACGGTTGTGTCTCTTTTTCAAAGTCTAACTAAGGTTAGCAATCTTTTCCAAAGTCTAACTAAGGTTAGCAATCTTTTCCAAATTCTAACTAAGGTTAGCAATCTTCTCCAAAGTCTAACTAAGGTTAGCAATCTTTTCCAAAGTCTAACTAAGGTTAGCAATCTTTTCCAAAGTCTAACTAAGGTTAGCAATCTTTTCCAAAGTCTAACTAAGGTTAGCAATCTTTTCCAAAGTCTAACTAAGGTTAGCAATCTTTTCCAAAGTCTAACTAAGGTTAGCAATCTTTTCCAAAGTCTAACTAAGGTTAGCAATTTTTTTTCAAAGTCTAACTAAGGTTAGCAATCTGGTAGATTCATCTACGGATGGTTTCTTCCTTGTGGAGTCACGCTACGGTTGTGTCTTCTTTTTCAAAGTCTAACTAAGGTTAGCAATCTGGTAGATTCATCCACGGATGGTTTCTTCCTTGTGGAGTCACGCTACGGTTGTGTCTTCTTTTTCAAAGTCTAACTAAGGTTAGCAATTTGGTAGATTCATCTACGGATGGTTTCTTCCTTGTGGAGTCACGCTACGGTTGTGTCTTCTTTTTCAAAGTCTAACTAAGGTTAGCAATCTGGTAGATCCCTCTACGGATGGTTTCTTCCTTGTCGAGCCACGCTACAGTTGTGTCTCTTTTTCAAGTCTAACTAAGGTTAGCAATTTGTATGGTCCACCTTCAGCTGGTATCCTTTGATAATACTCAATACTCTTTGTTGTACCATATAATGCAAATTTTGATGGTACTTTTGGGTATTCAATCCACTCGTACCTCAAATGTCCGAAATCCAAGATGTTTGTACATTCAGGTCCAAGAAGATTGAATAGGGGCAGCTGTTGCACCCCAAAATTTGCCCACTTATTTATTCCCCAATTGGCTTTCATATCATGTCCATGAGCATACTTCATGTAGGCCATTCATCCATTACATTCATCCATATCATGGTTACTATTCATAATTGATAAGAAAAGAGCTTCGGCAGAAGAAATTCCAGATAAAAAATAAGAGAAGATTTGAAGTCTGATTGTATGGCATTATCTCCATTGACATTCTCCTAAGATCAGGGTTTCATTCTCTCCGAGCCAAAGCTCTGGTTAAAAGGTACAAATCTCAGGTTCATCAGGGTTTTCAAATTGGGGTTTTGACCAAAGTCAACCCTGTTGTCTTTTTAGTCAAAATTTAATCAGGAGATGATTTTGAATGTGAAGTGTGGTTTCCCTGAAGAAATATTCACTGGAGCTTCTTTGGTTGAAAACTGATTGAGAATTAGATCGAAAATGGATTAATCGGGAAATTCGTCTGGAATTCGAAAAATCGGGAAATGTTGACTTTTGGGTCAAAATCAGGGTCAATAGTCAAATATGGCCTTTTGATGGAAAATCGGTCAAAGAAATCAAAGAAATAAATAAAATCGAGAGTTTGACAAAATTTCCAAAAAAGAATAAGAAAGTCTTCACACTTAGAAAATATTTTGGCTTTTTAAAGCAGGATGAGAAGTCCACTTCAGCATCAACTTACACGTGGCATATGGAAGAATTTCAAGACAAGCTCAACATCAAAAGTGTTTAAATCACAGCCCTCTACAAATTTGTAGTTGGAAGTTTTTTCATTTGAAGTTTAGATCAAGAGTTATAAAGGTTTGAAGATTGAAGAAATTCATTTATGCAAGTCATGGGGCTGGGCAAGATTTCCAAGTCACGGGAAGCATTTTCACAAGCATGTGGCGCGCCATTTTTGAACTTGATTATAAGGAGCTACAAATATCCATTTGACTCAATCTTAAAATCAAAATACTCTCCTCCATGCCCTCTATCCAAAGAATTGAGTTTCATTGACTTTTGGTTAATATTTGGGAAGATACAAATCCTTAAAGTCACACCCTCATCAAGTCCCCACTGCATGGCAAGCTAGGCCAGATTCCTAAGGCATACGCGTGCATTTTGCCAAACACGTGGTGTACCATTTTGAATGTCATTTTTAAGGATCCATGAGTCTCCATATGAATCAAGATTGATACTAAACCACTCTTTGCCATGTCCTCTATCTAATAAGCCCAAGATTACTAATTTTAAACACATGTGGACCGAGATGGGGACGTCTAAAGTCGTGCTCTCACTAAACCATATCTCTGCCATGAAAGTAAGCCCAAAATCCAGGCACGCGCGTGTCTAATAACAGCCATGCAGAGTGAAGTCCATGGTAATTCTCAGAAGCCACAAATATCCCACACTTGTTCACTGAGTTTAGAAAAGAAATGATACACTACAGGACACTCCACCATAACTCTCCATGCGATCTCACCACCCTATATATATTAAAAGCCTTCACAAACTCAAGAGGACTTGATTTCATTTTTTCAGTTTCAAACTCTTCTCCCTCTCATTCTCTCTTCTCTCCACTCCCTCATCTCTCTCTTTCCACCATAACTAACAAACACATAACTAACTTCTCCTTCTTCTTCGCATAACCACCATCATCACCACCATCTTCTTGTTCAGCATTGTAACCACCATCATCACCACCACAAAACCTCCGTAACCACCATAGCAATCTTCATTCATCACCTTAACTTCAAAGTTCAAACAACAACCAGAAACACAATGATCATCTCCATTCATACACGATAATAGTGCTCACAACCACAACGCCATCGCTACACTTCTCTTTCTCTATCAAGAACCGTAACACATCGCACCTATCACAACAACAAAATAACTTAAGACTCTCGTTTCAACCTCCTTCTCTTCAAGATTTCGCATTCGGACTTCTTCGGTACGCGTTTATTTCGCGATAACAGCATGGCATAACTCTGAGTACCAGGGGGTTCAACGTCAGATTCCAAACTATAATCCGAAACTCTTCGAGATGTAAGAAATGTTGGAGATAGTTGTTCATCATCATCATTAACCGTGGAAGCAGTAGAGTTTTCTAGAATTGTCGCGGTTCGACGTCAGGTGAGTTTTCTTGAATCTTTCTTAGCATCTTAGTATTCTCGATTGGTTTTCCGATTCGATATTGTATGCTATGATTGTTGATGGTAGAGTGTTTAAATGTTAAAACTGATAGCATATTGGGAATTTATGTCGAAAATCGAGTGGGAATGGTGGTCCTCTTTTTACTTTTCCGATCACTTTCGCATCGGCACCGTCATGGCCGCCGTTTTGTTCACCGGAGAAGATGAATGTTGCATCACTGTTCACGTGAGTTCATGGCTTGCATGCTTTCACGTTTTGTCTTATTCATGTTATGGAAGTGATAGGTGGCATGGCATGGTTGGTGTGTGGCTCATTTTGTCTTATATGATTTAAGTTCCAAGTTGACCCATTGATACATGTTCACATGAATTTCCATGTCACATTTTTGCATGATAAAACCATAGTCTAAATTATACTCACATGCTGACTCTAATTGAAATGAAAGTGAATTGGAATGAGATAAGTGATAATAGTGCTTTGGGCTATGAAACGTGGCAACAGCGTGGGCCTATTGTTTTTCTTATTCCCACCCTTAGTTTCTGGCCCACGTTGCTAATGACAAGAGAATCAGTTCAATTGAAAACTACTTCTGCACCCCCCTGTGTTGATAGATTTATTTCTTTTTTCAATTTGTTTCTCTCCTAATTTCTGTTTAGTAAATCAGTTTTAACTTAAATAAAAAATAAATAAAAATACATTTTAGATAGAATTTTATGCTTAGATGATTTTAGTATTTTTTGTATATTTTTAGAAATTGTTTTGCTATTTTCAATAAATCTTTTTCTTAGATATGTTCATCTTTCTTTCATGTTTTGATAGGTTTCACAAAATAATTTGTTTAAATGCCTTAGGAATAGAATTTAATTGCCATTTTTTTTGTGATGTCAGTGGACTCATGTATCATGTTGTGTATAAAAAATAAAAGTTTAATGTCATGTTTTGATTAGAATTTCATTAGGTTTTTTTTACCCGAATAGTGTATGTTTCTAAGTGGTTAATCGTGTGAATTTAGTCCATAATTTGATTTGCATTTGTGCAATAGACTTAGTTTCTTTTTGTATGTGCAATTAGAAGTGTTTAAAGGGTCCAAGACCTGGAGATGAGTTTTAAATCTTTTTTTCTTCTATTTTTACTTGAATTTTGTACATAATTGTTTTGTTTAGTACCTTCCTGTAAACCATTTCATTTGAATAGAATTTTATCATTTTCTTTTGTATACTTCCCTTAGATGTTAAATAAGAATTAGAATGACAATTAGATTAGAAAATAGGTTAGTTCCCTTTCTCATTTTCTTTTTCTTTTCAACACTAAAACACTAATAAATAGTTGAATAAATTCCCTCCAAAAAATACAAAGAAAACATCTAAAACATTAATAAAAAAGTGAAAATCATTAAAAAGGAAATGGAAGCTTGAATCTCCCTTGCTTTAGGGAATCATTCGAGTGCTTGGATCTCCCTTGCTTTAGGGAACCATTCGGGCATAAGTTCCCAAATTCTAAATGACACAAACCAAAGAGTAACTCGAGTTTCCCTTGCCTTAGGGATTTCCTCGAAACACTCAAACTCTCTTCTATCTCTCGCCCTCGTGGCATTCTTAAGAACATGTTGAATCCATTCCATAATTAGGCGTATAAGTCTCCAAAGGTCGAGCATCGTGGATTGCGACTTTAACCTCTGTTCAACTAAAAACACAAAAACATAGAAAATATTGAGCCGAACTACGGTCGCTCTGATTCCTTTTAAGGGATACGTAGGCATTGGGTCGCGGGGCCTAAGCGAGCACACTTGTAAATAATTCCTTCTTTTCCCCGTATTTCTTTTGCATGCATTCGCATTTAGGTTTTAGACATTATACACCCTTTAGATAGCAACAAACATAGGTGGATACCATCGAGTACGATGGGCGTGAGGGGTGCTAACACCTTCCCCTTGCGTAACCGACTCCCATGCCCTGTTCTCTGGTCGAAAGACCTTGTTCTTATTCCGAGTTAGGTTTCCTGATATTCCTTTCCCTTATGGGATAAATATATTAGTGGCGACTTTGATTCCATTTTTCGCGGTAGCGACACACAGATGTGTGAACCGCAAGTGCAAATACGCCATAATGACTACACGAGCCCACCGAGTGAAATCCTAGCGATATTGCCTACGTGGAATCACCAAAGGTAAGTTTATCCAAAGTGATATAACCTACATGGCATCACGACCTCACCAAACCAAGCATGTCGATGCTTCAAGTACGCCAGCGGGAAACGCCCTTTCGGACCCTCTCCAAGACATCGCAACAGTAGCTCAGGTGTGTAAAATATACTAAGAACGTAGATGCTTTAGTTCCGCCAGCGGGAAACGCCCTTTCGGACCCTCACTAGAACATCGCAATGGTATAATCCTGTTGATCAAAAGCCAGGGCAGACCCGTTGATCACACAACCAGGGACGTACGTGATTTACCACCTAGTAGTTAGGCCTGCTTCAATTCAAGCATACATCAATCATATCATAAAGCCACACAGACAAACAACTTCTGAATGTTCAACCGAAACAACGGAAAACACAATATGATCATAACATATCATTTTAACATAATGCATCCATTAGTAATTCATACACTTGGAATCAACATATTTACGATCATATTAAATATACAGGTTCCACAATACAATTCACAAGTCTCAAATAGATAACGGAGGCGTTCGATTCCCTCTATGGAATGAAACTACTTTATTGGAATCAAATGTAAAAAATTATATTTCAACAACTCGCTAAACGGATGTCAGATTTGTCGAAGAGAGACATCTTGGTACCGGGGATAATTTTCCTAAGGCAAAATAGCCTTTTTAGTCCTGTATCTTTAGGGCAGGGTTCATTTTGGTCCCTTAAATTTAAAAACGGCCATTTAGGTCCCTTAACTTTTCAAAACGTGTCACGTTAGTCCTTTCCGTCCAAATTTCAGTAACGACATCAATTTTTTGCTTACGTGTAACCTCTAATTTTTGTAACAAACTTAGTGACAAAAAAAACGGACGCTACATTTTTGTTCTGGATTTTAATTTTATTCTTCATCTTCTTCCTCAAAACTAAAAAAATTCAAAAACCACAACTTCTCAAATCCACCTATTACTTCAATTCAACATTCAAAAACAGTTAGTTTATCAAAATTACTTCAATTTCTAAAATATAAAATATTTCTAAAACCCATTTTTTTGGCATCTAAATCTTCACTTTAGGCTCATAAGTATTCATCGCTTTAGTAAATGTTTCCACATGCATATATGCATTTTATGTCTCTATTCATTGGTCTCTTTTATTAATTGTATTGCTTTGGGGAGAAGAAAAACCCTTCTATTTACTTTTGTCCCATTTTTAATCACTTAATTTAATTTACTATGTGCTGGATGGAAGGGCTCACCTTATTTGAACATTGCAGATTGAAGGATGCTTTCTCTCTTACTAGAACGAAGAATGAGAAAACGAATGCTTCTTATGGCTTAGCTGTGCATAATTACGAAATGGAAACCCTTTTTTTTAACCTGTAGCAAATTGAAGTTTAAAACTCAGTCTTATGGCTTAAATCCTCTTATGGTTTCTACAGACGAGGAAATACTATACCACATCAACTTTGCACTATGACCTCTTAAACATTCAAAATAGCTTTTAGAAAAAACGGGTTTTAAAAAAAAGGGTTTTAAAAACATTTTTTTCATAAATTGAAATAATTTTGATAAACTAACTGATAAGTGCCAAATTGTAGTTATTTGTGTATATAGTTTTACGGTACTTATCGTCTCTTTTTCCTCAACTTATGCGTGAACGCGTGCATTTTCGTTATATTTGTACATATTAGATATTATTTGCGTTTTTTATTCATTTATGTACCGTTTGATAGTTTTCTATTCATTTTGTAGGTATTCATGCGTATTTGGAGCATGAGCAATAAAGTGTCAAAGACACCGCTTCAAATGCGCGATTTTGAGCAATTCATCGGCGAATAAGGCTCAAAATAAGGATGATAAAAATCATCAATTTGGTTTCCATTTATTAATTGTTAGATAGATCATGGAATAAGCTTTCCAACGCTTCGAACCGGGCGCAAATCAGAGTTACGGTTCTCAAGTTATGTCCAAAACAAGATTTCATCTTTCTGTTGAGGGCGCTAAGCGGGCTTAGCGCGCTAAGTGCGATCTGGGCGTTTTGGAAAGTCATCAAATAGGAAAAAAATCACATTTTTAGGTGATGTTTTGGGTATTTTTTGCTCTCACTCCATCACTAAACATTTTTTGGATAGATTAGCTTAGAAAACGACTATGGAGCTTGCATCTTGATGATCGGAGGTCAAATTTCTTATCGATTGGTGTTGACAAACCAAGAAATGTTTGATTCTTCTTCTTTTCTTCTCTTTGTATTTCTCTTTTGTTGAGTTTGTATATAAATTACTCTAAACCCATGGATGTCTGTTACTCTTTCTACTAGTTGTATAAAGTTTGCTTTACAAATCTTAATCGGTGTTTCCTTTATCTTTTTGCTTAAATGCTTTGGATTTGTGCTATTGTCGAAATAGACATCATGAATATTGATTAGGGGGATATCTGTTAGCTTTAGATTTTAGAGATAGGATTGGGGTTAACATCCACATAATATCTAAGTTTAATGCCTCTGTGTTGTTCGATCGGTTGAGACATCATCGAAAGAGCAATTTGGTTGAACTCTCGTCGGTGTTCCAGAAATGGACATTGATGTGAGGGATATATGGTGATTTTGATGAGTATTGTAGATTGAGTTCGAAACCGTAGAAACCGTTGAACGAAATTCTAACGACCATCTCTGTGGACACGATAACTCCCGGATAAATATTTCCAAAACTTTTGTTGCTTGCCGTTGTACTGCTTCAACACTAACTAACTGTTTTTGAATGTTGAATTGAAGTAATAGGTGGATTTGAGAAGTTGTGGTTTTTGAATTTTTTAGTTTTGGGGAAGAAGATGAAGAAGCATATTAAAACCCAGAAAAAATGTGGCGTCTGCCTTTTCCGTCGCTAAGTTTGTTACAAAAATTAAATGTTACACGTCAGCAAAAAATTGACGTCGTTAGTGAAATTTGGATGGAAAGGACTAACGTGACACATTTTGAAAAGTTAAGAGACCTAAATGGCCATTTTTAAAATTGAGGGACCAAAATGAACCCCGCCCTAAAGATACGGGACTAAAAAGGCTATTTTGCCTTTTCCTAAATAGTACGTCTTATTAGCTTTCTAACAATATAAACTCCGCGTCAAACGGATAAACGAGTTAGAAGTTATAAATTTTCGAAATTCTGAAAATTTAACTCAACATGCAGAGTAACGGGTTACTTCATTCAAGTAACCGGTTACTTCAGTCCAGAAGTCATTTTTTTTCACTTTTCGCTCCCAGATAACCGGTTACTTCATCCAAGTAACCGGATACTTCACTGACAGATTCAAAATTATGCATTTTAAAGGTACTTCTTCCAATTCTTTCCAACCTCAATCACCTCTAACATATAAATAACATTCTAAACTAAATTCCAACACATAGTAATGATCCAATACATACAAACTCGTTATAGAACACAATTCCATCAATTAGATCAAGCATGCAAATAATTTATCTCATAATAACTCCCAATTTCCAACAATTAGTCACCCATGCAAGGATTCAGTCACAATCTAATCCCAAGCATACAATTATTCCTAATTTCCTACCCAAGTCCTATCTAATGGAACTCACCTTGGATTAAAGGAGGTTAGGATGATGATGAAGCTGCTATTGAGCTCCCATCTTAGTCAAAACTTCACCTTCAACATCATCAAACCCGCAGGCATGTCTTTTCCAAAATTCAGCATCAACCTCTCTTCTTCAAACATGTTTATCTTTATCAATACAGACCTCCCTGACACGAAATACATATGAAAATTGAAGGGAATTTTGTGAGCTTTCCGAAAAGTCTAGAATCGCTTCAATTGGAGTTACAAGAAAAGAGATATTACATGTTTTGTGAAGGCTGCTCCAAGAATACGAAAATAGGTTTTGGAGATGAGTTCTCGAGTTCTTCTCTTTTTTCTCTACTCTTCTATCTCTAAAAGATGATTCATTAAATGATTATAATGTTCCAAACCAACCAAGTTCTTAAGTCCTTCATTAAAAGGTGAAATTCCCATAGTGCCCTTCAACCATACCATATTTACTAGTTTGTCATATAGTTGGTTTCTAACCAAATCCTTTTTATTTTCCTATTAGCAAGTCTTAGTATAAATACATTATTGGCACTTAATAGGTATTAGGTCTCACTAACCTTTTATTCTCATGCTCAGAGAAATAAGGATGTTACATTCTCCCCCTTGAATAGAATTCGCTCTCGAATTCCTTCAAAACTCTAGGATAAAGAGCTTCCTCACATTCCTCCTTATGACAACCACGCGATTCCGTCTGAAGGTTGTCCCATCCGAAGAAACATAACTCTTTGATACGCTTGCATCCTAACACTCTTGATTGGAAACCTTAGATCTCACGCAACACATCTCTCCTGGTACTCTGTCTTGACGTACTTGGAAAACGACCATTCAGAGGTTTCCAATCTTTACTGTTCCACACTGAGTCTGTGTAGCTTCGGAATTCCTGGAAATCCATTCTGGTTGGATATTCCTCATCCTCAATGTTTTCCAAGATCATCCTTGCTCAACATATTCCACTGATTTTCTCTTCCTTTCTCGGGGCTTCTCAAATTACCGCCATTCTAAGAAAATCATGCTACGGTCTCCCTCTCCAATGATGACGTTTCAGATTCACTTCCACACTAGTCTACATGGAGTGATACAAATGCTTGTTGAATTCCTTGGTCTTGACTTCTAATTTCCTGATGCTCAAATTGAATTGTTCTAAGTCTACCGTCTTCGTACAACAAAACTCTTACTTCGATCTTTCTTTAAGTCTTAGACAAAATATCTGCCACAGCAAGCCATAAGTGCGTATAATTCTGCAACTACCGACTTAATATCCACAACTTCGCATAAAGCCTGTCGACAAAAGGTGAACTCTATCGGTTAACCTGTAACCATTGTCCGAGTCTTCATGCACGCTCATAAGTGCACAAGACATAACCACAAAGAGTCCTCGTCAAATGGAATCCTTTACTTGTCTTTAGTATTCCAGTGGTCACGATACCCCGTCTAATCCTCGATACTCACAAGTTCAACTATTGACCCATGAATATCTATTCACATATCAACCACAAAGTCTCCTCTAAGTCGTTCCATCAACAATACCTCTCTAGATTATGGTGGATCCTTGAGAGACTGAGACGAACAAAACATTTCCCCAACAAGTTTCTCTTCGAAAGATATCTCCGCTCAAACATTGTCGTACAAGTATTTCGTTCACACCTACTACAACTTATCTGGTTCTTCTCATAACTGTTGTGCTACCCTGATCTCAATCGATCATGCACTTCTTGAAATCCTCTGAGTCGTGTCAAGTCCACAATCCACTTAGTTCCTTCTCGACATTCGTCCAATCACGATACAACTAGGATTTTAAACACACTCATCAACAACTAAATCACATTCTATTCCATGTCAAATTAGTTGGTTGAAATTAACGAAAAGAAGAATTAGTATGAACAAAAAACTTTAAAAGAATTTTTTTAAAAAAGAAAAATTGAAAGAGTAAAAACGAAGATTAGAAAATTTTATAATCTATGTATAAATACTCAATTTCTTTAAGAAATAAATTAGAATATTTAATTAAATCGAGTCAGTCACCTCAAGATCGCAGTTGTGGGAGCCAATTATCACTAACCAATTAATTTTATTTTTTAAAAATAAAACTATTGCTTTTAATTAACCTATTTAACTCTAAAAAAAAAATTGAAAACATTAAAAGTATTATGTCTGTCTTTTACTTGTCTGCCGAGTAATAATTACATTTGGTACAGATTTAAGACAAGAATTTACTTCTAATATTAGTTCAGTTTCATCTTTTCTTGCTGACTTATCAACACTCTTTATAGCTCAATACACTTCAACTTCGGTCCTTATCTTCCAAGTTTCAACTTCCAACTTTTTCTTCTTTCTTTCTTTTCACACACCAACAATTCTCAATTCAATTTCCCCATTTTTATTTTCCCTTCACAATAATCAAACGAATCATTGATTGATTACACCTCTATCAACACTCGACACACATTTTCTTCTCTCCTCAATTTCCCAACCCTAGATTCTCTCCCTTTCTCTCACTTCACCCATTTTCGATCGTCGATTCCCGAAATTCGCGCAAGTTTTCTTTCCTTTTTTTTTCTAAAAATGGACTCCGAGGATGATATGCACGATGCCAACGACATGGAGTCCCTCGACGATGATGATTTTTACAGCGGTGACACCGATGATGCTGCCTTGGACTATTACAGCGACTACGATGATGACGCCGGTGATTACTTCGACGATGCCGATAAGATTGAGTCTCGTCGCCCTGAGGTATTCGATTCTATGAAAACGACGAAGTTTTGATTTAGGAACGTGTTTTCTGAAACCAAACAGAACCTTGTTTTTTTTTGTTATCTTAAAAAATTGCTTTAGTGATTAGTGTTTGTCGGATATGCTTTATTGCAGTAAATTGGTCTCCATGGTTAGATTATGTCTTTTTATTATTATTGTTGTTTGTTTGTTTGTTTTTTCGTTGGTTTTGAATGGATTGGATGTGAGTTCTAGAATATTAAGGTTGTACATTTGTTTCTGCAATCATATACCTGTTTTATTGTGACTGATTAGTCTGGTTGTGGTTGGTTTTCAGCAAAATTTTACAATCTTGAAGGATTCTGATATCCATGTAAGACAGGAAGATGACATTAGTAGAGTTGCAGCTGTTCTTTCTGTGTCAAGAGTTTTTGCTAGCATACTACTGCGTCACTACAATTGGTGAGTGCGGTTAAACCTGTGTTATATATGCATGATGCGTGAGAATTTTGCTGCTTAATGTATATTTGTGTAAGAGATGAGTAGTTGCTGCTTATTGTATACTTGTTTGAGAGATTAATTGGTGTTTCAGGAGCGTTAGTAAAGTGCATGATGCATGGTTTGCTGATGAAGAGCGAGTTCGAAAAGCGGTTGGGTTGTTGGAAAAGCCAGCTGTGCAGAATCGTAATGCTAGAGAGGTGAGATTAGGATGGCTGGGTTTTAAAACTGTTTGATAATATGTTGCTGGATTTTGTTTTCTCCTGCGAGGCTGGATTTCTTTATAACTTTTGGTGTTTGTTTCTTTTGTGGCCAGCTTACATGTGGCATCTGTTTTGAAAACTATCCTTGTTCTGGTATTGGAATGGCTTGTTGTGGTCATCCATACTGCTACTCTTGCTGGGAAGGTGTGTCTCGTATTCTATTCTCCTCTTCTTTTGTTAACTCAGATCATATTTGCGCATTGAGCTGAATATATGGCTTTTTTGTTATTTTGGGTGATAGAATATGCAATTTGGTGCAAGTTTCTTTCCTCTACCCATCTATAGTTCTTTTTGGTAATTATAGCTTTGTTGACTTGCTTTTGTCAGTTTAGCTTTGCTGACTTTCTTTTGTAAGGTTCTTTCGTTTAATTATTTAGATGTTATAATTATTGTCTAGTTCCTTTCCTTCCTTCCTTCAGGTTTTTCTTCTACTTTATTCTTTCAAATCACGTTGTCTTTTTCGGCATGCTAGGATATATCAGCACGTCCATTAATGATGGCCCTGGATGTTTGATGTTGAGATGTCCCGAACCCACCTGTGGGGCTGCTATTGGTCAAGATATGATTGATTTATTAGCATGTGATGAAGATAAACAAAAGTACAACCGTTACCTTCTTAGATCTTATATTGAAGACAATAAAAAGGTATGCAATTATGCATCAAATATGAATTATGATCTGCTAATTCAAATCCATGTGACTATATGTTCTGCATGTTTTGTTTTCATCATGGATTCATATTTCTTTACATATTAAATCATTTAATCATTTGGACACGTTCATATTAAATCAATTATTCATTTGGACATGTTCATTATATCCTGGCCAAATCTAAACTAGTAAACTGAAATATAAATCCCAAAATTATGTGATTAATAACATTTGCTACTTTTCTAAATCAAGATCAGTATTTATATCTCTACTCTATGGTTGTTGTAATAATCTTATGTTTTTTACTTCTTTTGTTTTGTCTAGTCAAAGTGGTGTCCTGCTCCTGGCTGTGAATATGCAGTTACTTATGATGCTGGAGGTGGAAATTATGATGTCTCTTGCCTCTGTTCGTATAGCTTTTGCTGGAATGTAAGTTATGCCGGGATTGTTTCTAATTATTACAGTATTAGGTTTTATAATCTCGTTTGTTCTTCTGACTGATGTGACTGAATCTACAGTGCACCGAGGAGGCTCATCGTCCAGTAGACTGTGGCACGGTGGTAAAGTGGATTTTGAAAAACAGTGCAGAGTCTGAAAACATGAACTGGTACAGATTTCTAAGAGCTTTGCTCATACAGATTTCTTTTAGTAGAAAGATAGAGTAATGGTGCATTTTGTATCTTTTAAATGAATCTTTAAATGGAGAGGATTTGAAGGGTGAAAAACTACCCACATTTTCATGCTTAAATTAAATTGGCGTTGGTTAAAGTGGGTGAGTTTTCACTTCACGTATAAGAATTTAAGGAATGAAACGGATAAGAGTGATGCCCAGCCCTTAATGTTTGAACTTTCTTATTTTACCCGAATGATAATCCATGAACTATTAGGATTCTACATTCTCTTTAGTTTTTCTGCATTTCTCTAAGCAAGTCATAAATAAGTTGTGCTTTTTTTTTTATAGTTGTGATTTGAGAACCTGAGTTGACTGTTAGTTAATGACTTGCAGGATACTTGCTAACTCAAAGCCATGTCCAAAGTGCAAGCGGCCAATTGAAAAAAATCAAGGGTGCATGCACATCACGTGCACTCCACCCTGTAAATTCGAATTTTGCTGGTATGAATTTTCTTTTTTTTCCCTACCATGTTTTTAACTGATTTAGTTCATGAGTTTGATACACTTTATCCACATAGGCTATGCCTTGGTGCATGGTCAGATCATGGTGAAAGAACCGGCGGATTTTATGCTTGCAATCGTTATGAAGCAGCAAAGCAAGAAGGAGTGGTAAGAGACACTTACTGAACAAACTTTTATTGATTCAGGGTTCTGGCCACAATTAGCTCACTGTTCTGTCCACAGCTATTTGGATAATGATATGTTCCTTCAAACTTAATTTCTTTCATGTAGTATGATGATACTGAAAGAAGAAGAGAAATGGCGAAGAATTCATTGGAGAGATACACACATTATTATGAGCGATGGGCCAGCAACCAATCTGTAAGGATCACTCCGATACTTACTGGTTCAGTAGTTATGTCTTAGGAATTTGTCTTCTGCTATGATTTCTGAATTTTTTTCTTCAATAATTAATAGTTGGTAGGATTTTAAACATTTTGATAGCTAAATGGCTGATTTTATTATTTCGTTGCATGGTATTTTTAGTCATAATCTTATGTATTTCTTGTTCATTGGAGATTAAATTTAACAGAAAACAACAAATGTGCCTTCACACGAACAACTTGGCTTTTGTGATAGTAATGATGAGTGAGAATCCCGACGATGCTCCTCATGCAAGACACTTCTTTGATAAACAAACGGAGAGTACTCCTGTTGGCTGGGTATTCCATTGACAAATCTAAAGTACTCTTTGGTGCAGACTGCAGAGTTCTTTTTAACTTTCATATAGACTATTTAGTTTATGCGTATCCTAATGGCCTGGCCTATAGTTTTCTTTGGTCTCTCTTAGTATTTGAGTATCCTTCATCTGGTATACTCCCTTGTCCTTACTGCTGCTTCTTTAGGTCTTCTCCACGCATAGTTAAACTGCCATAGCACCTCTATTTTTTTTCTACAATTGGTGCTACCCGAACTTTCTATCTTATGACTTCATTTCTTATCATAGGTTGTCTTGTGTGATCACCCATCTGTCGCAATAGTCTTATCTCTGCAGCAAAATTTCGTTTAAACTTGATTGGTGCTTTTCTATCACACATCCCATCGTAAACATTCTTTTGTTTCAACCATACTATGTGGATTCTATCGTTAACATCTTCCTCTATTTCCATGGCATCATTTTCTATGTTGGACCCAAATTAGTTGAAACATGCAACTTGTGGTATTGTGGATGTTCTTCAATTTTTACCTTTAAGCCACAATTTGTGTCTTTTGTTTCATTTGCATTTCATAGTCTATATTACACCTACTAAGGTGAAGGTTTGTCTTCACATTTCTAACTTTCAATATATTCGTTCTCTCCACTCTCCAACCTAAACTATATACATATGCAAATAGTTATAAAGAAAACTCCCGTATATTTGATATCATAAATATCTTTATGTTATTGAATATATCCAATCTAAACTCCTTTTTTTTCCTAAAGCCATTCATAACCCCTTTCTTAGCAACCGGTCAACTTTTTTGCCTTTCAAATCGCTATCCATGTATAGGTCTTTTATAGATCCCTGATATCTTTCCATCAATTTTCGTAGTAAGTAACATCCATGCCTAATCTTCCCACATAAACTAAATTGATCTCCCTTATTCTTTTTCATTTGACTCGATACCTTCCCTCCACTCCCTTTCTTGTCATTTCTCTCTTTTATATACATTACAACCTAACCCTCTAACTAACTAAATAATTGTGTAACAACTAATTGGGTGAGGTTTCCTAACTATCAGTAGTAATGTACTTTGTCTCCATTAACATGGCCTGCTGGTATTATCTAACTACCTTGCTATTTACCATCCTCGTAAACGTGTCTCTTACCTTAGATTCTCAGATTATTTGGTAGTATGAATAATTTTGACTCCCCTCTTTAAATCTACCAGAATTCAAAGAGCACATATTTATATAATCAACATAAAGTTTAATTTTCCTTTAAATTTATATGGCACCAGAAATGAAATCAAATTAAGGAATGATATAGATATCCTAAGTAACAAAGTTATCATCAGATTTATATATTAAAATCTTCACAAATAATTGGATACTTGTTCTGCGTTAAGCAGGTGGTATTAAGTTTGATTTTCATTACTCATTCTTATTATAAATAAGAATTTGAGTTTCATCACACTGTCAAGGAACAACTCCCCCAAAAGCTTAACTTGCTACTTAAGCTATTGCGCCTGAATTAGGAATGTTAAAGCTGCTGTGTGAGTTTGTCCTTGATAAAGTTGAATGCTTGACTAATAAGGAATGTTTTGATATGCTTCATATTTTCACTATTTTAAAAATGCGTACTGACATGGAATGGAAGGCTAACCCGAAAGTTAGTGATTTCTCTCTTGATTGAGACTGATTTGTGCTTAATTCTATTTTATAAAGCTTATTCTGTGTTACTGTTGTGGATATGCATTTAACCCAAAATCTATCTAATTATCTTGAATATTCCCGTTTTAAGAATGTTTCTCACGGGCTTATATTCTTTTTTGATATAACACATGAAATATTATTTTTCTTGTCTCACAGTCAAGGCAGAAAGCTCTTGCCGATCTGCATCAGATGCAAACTGTTCATGTAAGTAGCATGTGCTCAGCCATCTCTTCGTTGTGCTTAGCCATCTGTGTTGTAGCTTGTAACTTTTGACGACTGAGATAACTTTTTTAAAATTTTAACCTGTAATTGTAATATCTATTTTTAAAGCATGTTGTGTCTTGACAAAACAAATGTTTTGACCTTTTCAGGAACATGCCATTTCTAAAATAGTAGCTTATTTTCGCTAATAAGTAGTTAGATTTTTTTGTTACCTTTTCGTATAATGTATTGTTTATTCTAGGGATGATATAGTTGTTTGTTAATCCTCATCTTTCTCTCTTTTTTTTTTCCTTCCCTTTGTGGTCACAGATTGAGAAGCTTAGTGATACACAGTGCCAACCTGAGTCACAACTTAAGTTCATTACTGAGGCTTGGTTGCAGGTAAATGATTATGTTCAGTTTCCTTTGTAAATGCGTGGGGACAGTTTCTAAGGCTGCTTTATTCATTGAACTCATTTCAAGGTGAAATAGAAGGCTTTCTAATCAGTATTTTTTGTTTTTGTTCCAGATAGTTGAGTGTAGGAGAGTGCTGAAATGGACATATGCTTATGGATACTATTTACCTGAGCACGAGCGTGCGAAAAAACCGTTCTTTGAGTACTTGCAAGGTTTAGATTTTCAACTCAAGTTTAATTAGAAATGTGTTGTGCAACTTTTTGGCGGTTTCCCCATTATTAATACTCAACTATAATTTGCTTTCAGGTGAAGCAGAATCTGGTCTAGAGAGACTTCATCAATGTGCTGAAAAAGAACTACAGCAGTTCCTCAGTGCCGAAGGCCCATCTAAAGAATTCAATGACTTCCGTACAAAGTTAGCTGGATTGACTAGGTATATATTTCTAATTTTTAAAATATATTTTGTTCTTGTTTTGTCCATATATTCTTAATTTTGATTTCCTGATATTTATATGTTTTTGTAGTGTGACTAAAAACTACTTCGAGAACTTAGTGAGGGCATTAGAGAATGGTTTAGCTGATGTGGACGGTAATGGAGCTACCTTCAGCAAAGCAACGAGCTCAAAAAATGCAGCTGGGAGCAGCAAGGGGAGAGGTGGCAGAGGAAAGGCAGCTTTGCGAACCAGCAGAACGACTGATGATAGTCACTGGAGCTGCGACCATTGTACCTCTATGAATATCAAATCTGCCACCACATGCCAGATTTGCAATCAGCGTCGATGAAAATTTGGGTTCTCTTTTAGAGCCACTTGCTGCGCTGTGGCCACTGCCTTGAAGGCTGATACGGGGCTATTACACGTTTTTTATATCATGGCTCCAATATGTGAAGAGGATGAAGGGATTACGGCATGGCATAAAGATTGCCTTCCTTGCACTCGCCGAATTTGTTGTTGTACTATTCTGTGGGTTTTTGTTACTGGCTTTTGTAACTGAATGTTGTAACATTATAGATGCTGGAGATGAACACTGATATTGGTTGTTTGTGCCCTTGTTTATTTCGGTTTGTCTGTTGGGAGCTTCTAAGAGAATCCTAGAGATATTTGTGTATATAAATAACCTCATGGTTTGGTTATATTTTTAAAGATCATGACAAGGAACGAAATGAATTGTATACCATATCATTTGTAACACCTTTTGTGAACTGTGTTGTTGCTGCCTTCACAACATGGTAGCTATTTAGTAATGTTTGCCTTTGTGTTTGAACTAAGGCTGCCTTTAGAACAATATATAGGGAGCTGTGCTATCAAAACACTTTTAAATAGGTAATTTCTTTTTCCACCCTTGTGAATCACAAATCTGAAAACTCAAAAATACCTTTCGAAATTTTCGAAGATACATCTTCGAATGTACTATGAGCTGTTTTTGCCAAAATTTGGTTCGGAGATGTGCTTGCGAATATATCTGGAGTGTGTTCGGAGATGCATCTCTGAAAAAATATCCTTGACTCATTTTTCAAGTGTATTTCAATGAGAATAATCCTTTATAAATTCAGTGAAATTCTCGAAGATGCATTTTAGAAAATCAGAAAATTGAATATATCACCACCTTGCATGATCATCTCTCTCAGACTTCATTCATTCTCCATAATCCAAAACCCTAAAAAAAACTTTTATTTTCAATCAACTTTTTGACTCCAAATCAGTGTTTTATCATATCAAAGGGAGCAAAAGAAGTTGCAACTTATGGTAAGTTTCACTCATTTCATCTCATTACATGCATTAATCTTGTTTTTGAGTTGAAAAAATGTACGTTGAGTCCGAAGATGCATCTCAGAATTCACTTACTATATGTTTCGGAGATACATCTCGGAATTTGTCTAATCCTGTAATGTTTATAAACCGTTTTTCTATTTTGGTTCGAATTATATATGGTGCACCCGGATATGTTTTCCAAAGCTGTTGTAAGTAATGATGCAAAATCTGATAAAGTGAAAGACGATGTTAAACTGGATAAGGTGAAGGACGATGTTAAACTGGATGAGATTGTGAAGTTAAAATTCCCCATCCAATGTGTTTTGATGAAGACAAAATGCAAATCAAATGTATCATGTCAAAAGGAATGGAAAAAGCTTCAAGAGCATTGTATCAATTCAAGTGTCCAAGTCTTATCATGAGCAAAAACTAGCACTTTTTATTCAAAATTAAATTTTGAAAACTAGGCATGGATAGAGGTACAAGCATGCATTTATTTTGATAATCTTAATGCTTAATTATTCTCCAAAACACTAGCATGCATTTGTCTCATGTGCTCTAAAAACACATTTTGTTTCTGCCTAAAAAAACAAAGTTATTGTCAAAAATCATGTTTAGGAAATCGATTACCCCTATATGAGAAATTGATTTCCACTTCGTGCCTAGCCAGTTTTCCTTTTCTAGAAAACAGTTTTATGTTATGGAAATCGATTACCCTGAAAATGAAAATCGAACTATGCTTTTTTGTTTTGTTTTGAAAAATAGGTTGCAACGCTTCATTGGAAATCAATTACCCCATATATGAAAATCGATTTCGTGAGTTGACAGAACCAATTTTTTTCTGTTTTAAAATCTGAGCGTTTTTTATTGACATCTGTTAATTGTTGCATTGTTTCATTGATTCACACACTTTCAAAAGGGTGTTAAGACACTATATATACTATACATTTTCACATTTCAAATCTACTATTGCAATTTAACATCATATTATTCACTCAAATTTTCAAACAAGTGTTTAATTCTTGATATTTCACAAAGATTTTTTTTTGCATGTTTGTTCATAACAGTCCAGAAAATTCGTATTATTCTCATAAACACTTGAGCACTATATTGTCATTATAAATTGCTTGTTTGGAAGGGAAGATCAAGCCTGGTGTTTGATACATATTCATATTCTTTCTTTCTTAATATTTTTTCAACATTGGTTGAGATTGTTGGAAGCAAGAGGTTGAAAGTGAGAGGATTGTTCTCATTCAACTTTGTTGTGAAAAACGATGCCAAGAACAAAGTATAATGCAAGGGAAGAGTAAAGAACAAGGAGGAAGAAGAACACAAAAATTGGTTATAACTGCTGCTATTCTTTTACTTTCTCTTAGAAAACAAGATTACAAGTTTACAAGAATAACAAATAACCTCTCTCACCCTAAATTAGGATTTGCTGTGTGTTGCAATTATGAGAGACTAGTATGCTATTTATAATAAAACCTAACATACTAACTAATGAGATTTTTCCACAAGGCCCATTACACAAGCCAACTTAATAAACAAACTAACTTAACAAATTAGGGTTTAAACACTAAAACCTAATTTAACATGCTAACAACCCTAGCATCTTCGACACAAGCATGTGAACAACCTTCGACTTCATGCTTAATCCTGTCGAACCAAGAAGCTACCCTTCGACCATACTAGAGTTCGATCCAATATCTCACAAATCTCCACCTTGAACCCAACTCTACAACATCAAGGAAACGAACTAGCTTTCTTCATGCAGCTTTATCAACCGCATACAGTGGAAAAACTTGCAACTCGACAATGTCTTTGTGATCATATCAGCAGCATTGTCCTCAATCGAAACCTTCAACACTTGGACTTCTCCACGCTTGATTACTCCTCTGACAAAATGAAGCTTCACGTCAATGTGCTTAGTTCGCTCATGATAGGCTGAGTTCTTCGACAAATGTATTGCACTTTGACTATCACATTTAACAGTGATACCTTTACTTTGAATTTTCAGCTCCTTAGCAAAACCTTCAAGTCACAATGCTTCTTTCACAGCTTCAATTAGAGCAATATACTCCGCTTCAGTGGTTGATAGAGCAGCAACCTTCTAAAGTGTTGCTTTCCAACTAATTGTTGTGCCAAACACGGTGAAAACATATCCAGAAATAGACTTTCTAGAATCCATACAACCTGCATAATCAGAGTCGACATATCCTTCAATTAATGCTTTTCTATCTTCACCCAAGGCTCCACCATAAATTAGGACCCTGTTCAGAGACCCATTTATGTACCTTAAAATCCACTTCAATGCTTGCCAGTGAGCCTTTCCAGGACTCGCCATGTACCTGCTTACAAGATTCATTGCATATGCTATGTCGGGTCTAGTACAGACCATAACATACATCAAAGAACCAATTATATTAGCATATGGGATGTTGTTCATATAGGCTCTTTCAACATCAGTACTGGGATACTTATCAATACTTAGCTTGAATCGAGGGTTTGTAGGAGTCACAACTGGCTTCGAATTCGACATACCAAACCTTTCGAGAATCTTTCGTAGATATGCCTCTTGAGATAAGCATAACTTAGACTTCTTTCTATCTCTTCGAATGTCAATTCCAAGAATCCTGGAAGCAGCTCCCAGATCCTTCATATCGAACTCCTTATTGAGTTCAGCCTTCACCCTCTTTACATCTTCGACATTTTTGCTTGCTATGAGAATATCATCCACATAAAGCAAAAAATAGCAAATGAATTACCAGGTGGAAATCTGAAGTAAACGCAATGGTCGAACTGACTTCTAATGAAACGTATGCGTGCCATGAACTTGTCGAATCTCCTATTCCACTTTCGAGGAGATTGTTTCAGCCCATACAAAGATCTCTTTAGCTTGCACACATACTCTTCCTTCCTGTTTTCGACATACCCTTCAGGTTGCCTCATCAGGATCGTTTCATCTAGATCACCATACAAGAACGCAATCTTCACATCCATCTGTTCCAGTTCAAGATCAAACTGTGCCACCATGGAAAGCAACATTCGAATGGACCTATGCTGCACAACCGGAGAAAACACATCATTGAAGTCAACACCTTCTTTCTGAGTCAAACCCCTTGCAACTAACCTTGTCTTGTATCTTTTCGACGTCACTTCTTCAATTTCTTCCTTAACTTTGAAAACCCATTTACAGCTGACTAACCTTGCCCCAACAGGTTTCTTGATCAGTTCCCAAGTGTGATTATCATGAAGAGATTTCATCTCATCATTCACGGCCTTCAGCCATTCAGTCTTATTTCGAATTCTCATAACTTATAATCTCTAGGTTCTTCGTCTAGAACCTCACTTGCAGAGATTAAGGCATAAGCTATAAGATTTGCATACCCAAGTCTCTGAGGTGGCTTGATGACTCTTCTCGACCTATCTCTCGACAATAGGTAATCATCGACAGTTTCCTCAACTTCCTCAGCATCTTCCGCTTCTTCTTCGACTTCATTTGGAATATGCAATTCAGCATCAACTTGCTCCACCTCAACAGGAATCTCTACCTTTTCCAACCCTTCTGCACTTCGACCATCATCATCAGTTTTCTTGAAAGCCATCTCAGCTTCATTGAAAACTACATCTCGACTGGTGATACACCTCCTGTGACCTGGCTCTAGGCACCATAGCCTATAAGCTTTCACTCCTTTAGGGTATCCCATGAACATGCATTTCAGAGCTCTAGGTTCGACCTTGTCTTGCCTAATGTGGGCATAATCTACGCAGCCAAATACTCTCAGTTTGTTGAGATCTGGTGGATGTCCCGACTAAACTTCTTCAGGTGTCTTCATATCTAACGCTGTCGAAGGACATCTTTTTATCAGATATGTTGTTGTCAAAACAGCCTCAGCCCAAAACAACTTCTTTAATCCGGCACTAGTCAACATGCATTTGACTCTCTCCAAAATAGTTTGATTAAACCTTTCAGTCAAACCATTTTGTTGTGGAGTACTTGCAGTAGTTCTATGCATTGCAATACTAGAGGCGACACAAAAACTGTCGAACACCTCATTGCAAAATTCAAGGCCATTATCGGTTCTCAACCTCTTGACCTTCCTGCCAGTCTGATTTTTTCGACCAGAGTCTTCCAACTTTTGAATTTCTCAAAAGTTTCATCCTTAGTCTTCTGGATGAATACTCATAACTTCCTGGAATAATCATCTACTATGGATAGGAAATACCTCACTCCAGAATGTGATGCACACCTTGCAGGCCCCCAAAGATCAGCATGGATGAAATCAAGGGGTACATGTGTTCTTTGCTTGCCTTTGTTGAACTTCACTCAGCAAGATTTTCCAAGTACACAAGGTTCACAAAACTTTAGCTTTTCGACTTTGTCTCCACCAAGCAGATTTTGTTTCCCTAATTCGACCAGACCCCTTTCACTGACATGGCCCAATCTCATGTGCCAGATTTCTGTCTTCGACAATGGTTTCGTGGATGCAACATTTGTCGAACCACTTACAACTTCAGCCTCAAGGGTATACAAGCCTTGTTTCTTCACGCCTCTACAAACTTTCTTCGACCCCTTCATGACTCTTAGGATACTTTTCTCTTCTTGGAAAACATATCCTTTCTTGTCGAATTCACCAAGAGAAAGCAGATTTCTCTTCAAATCAGGAACATACCTGACTTCAGTTAACAACCTTATTGACTCATCATGGAGCTTGAATCTCACAGATCCAACACCTGCAATCTTGCAAGCTTTATTGTTTCCCAGCAGTACTGATCCATCATCTTGATCACATAATTCCTCGAACAAGTCTTTGTTTGGAGTCATGTGCCAAGTGCAACCTGAATCCATAATCCACTCCTTCCTATAGTCACTGCTCGAAACCACAAGGACATCAGATGATTCGAAATCATCTTGAACAATGGATGCATTGCCATTATCCTTACCTCCATGATCTTTCAGGCGTTCAGGGCACACCTTTCTTGTGTGACCCTCCTTCTTACAATGATAGCATCGAATGCCAGATGCTTCGCCACTGTAAGACTTCGACTGGCTTTTGCCCTTCTTCTTATTGAACTTACCATCCTTACGCAAGAATTTGCCCTTAACGGCCAAACCTTCACCAACAGTCAAAGGTTTATGCTCTTTTCGTTCGTTCAAGTCCTTAGAATACATGGCTGATTGAACTTCTTCAAAGGTCATAGACTCCCTTCCATACAAGAGAGTTTCTTTGAAGTGAGCATGTGATCGAGGCAAAGCGCACAATAGTAACAACGCTTGATCTTCATCATCGATCTTCACATCAATATTTTCAAGATCAAGAATTGTTGAAAGTATTTGCGGGTAAATATTTTCGGTAATATATCGTATCCACAGGGATTGGTTAATATCACTGCCGTTCTATAGTTGTTTATTTTGAGTTGGGAAAATTGAGTTGGTTTGTTTTATGATTCTAATAATATCAAAAGTAAACATTAAATTAAAAGCGAGTAATGAACTGTTGTTAACGATTAGAGAAATATGTTGAACCTTAGGGTTCATCAACCTATTCCTATACAATTATCAATTAATTCACAATTGAACAATCTTTTGAATCATTATCTTCACTTATCCTCAAATAAGATTCCATGTCTGCAAATCAAATTAGATAACTTTTACCGGTATGAGATTCGATCTCTCCAAATATCAATAACGATAATAGTAATTAAGAACGATAATTATGAAAACCCAATTACAATTCCATCTCTGCAAATTGCAATTGAATCAATATAGTAACCTAGGGCAAAAATTAAATCCTTTCTTTCGATCAAAGATTCAACGATAATTTAAGAATAAAAACAAGATTTCTTATTGATAATGAATTCAAATAATTGTTCACAGGAATTAATTAATGGTATTGTATATTCATAGGTTAACTACTACCTTAGATTCAACACGAGGGGTTTAGCTCTCCATAGACATGAAGAACACACAAAGATTAAAGGAAGAATTCATCTTCATCAAAGGAATGTCTTCGCTTGATAGAGAATTGGTCTTCAATTGATGCTTGTGGCTGCACCTTCAGATTGCTCTCCTAATTTCGCTCTTCACAAAGTTCTCTAACCACCCTTTTTCTCTTGGAAGCTAGGGCTTTTAAACAGAATTTTTGGGCTTTTAACGCTGAGGCCGCGGCGCGGCAACGGGCTGGCGCGGCGCGCCCCTCAAACAGAGATATTTTCGCGGCGCAAGGAAGAACTCTCGCGGCGCGACCTTTGCAAAAACCAACTTTTTCTTCTGCCTTTGAGACTTCCAGCTCTCTTTCCTCCTCATGTTCTTCTCAAGCTTCAATTCAGTTCTAAACCTGCAACAATAACACCCACAAGTGATTCGATTTGCTTTACGCACGAACTAAACTTGTTTAGTTCAATTCTTAATAAAAACCTATGGATTTATCACATTTTGCATTGGTTTGGAAACTAAATCACTTCTATTAACACATGAATTTACCATTAATTTACTCCTAACAAGAATCAGCTTGTTGAACATATCCAACTGCTCAGCCAACACTTTGTCTTCAATCATCTTGAATAAATACAAAGCTTGCTTCAGGTAGAGTCGATTTACCAGCGATTTGGTCATTCACAAACTTTCAAGTTTCACCCATAACCCTGATTCCTTCGTCTCCTTTGATACCCGCCGGAGAACCTTATCACCAAGGCTCAACAAAATTGTGCTGTGTGCTTTCTTGATCATAGTCGTCTTCTCCGTTGTCGTTAATTTTGCATTCATGGCTGCCTCTCCCTTCAACGCTTCCAAACAACCCTGCTGAACCAATTGGGCTTTCATCTTCAAGCGCCACAGACCGAAATCATTCACTCCGGTAAACTTTTCAATCTCATACTTTGTTGAAGGCATCTTCTCCACGCTCACCGCACCAATTTGTTGTGAATTCGATGCCAAGAACAAAGTATAATGCAAGGGAAGAGTAAAGAACAAGGAGGAAGAAGAACACGAGAATTGGTTATAACTGCTGCTATTATTTTACTTTCTCTTAGAAAACAAGATTACAAGTTTACAAGAATAACAAATAACCTCTCTCACCCTAAATTAGGATTTGCTGTGTGTTGCAATTATGAGAGACTAGTATGATATTTATAATAAAACCTAACATACTAACTAATGGGCTTTTTGAAGGATAGAAAAACACTTAGAAAGGGGGGGGGGGGGGTTTGAATAAGTGTAGCTTTAAAAACTAGACAGATAAAAATAAATTGCACAATTATTTTTATCCTGGTTCGTTGTTAACTAAACTACTCCAGTCCACCCCCGCAGAGATGATTTACCTCAACTGAGGATTTAATCCACTAATCGCACAGATTACAATGGTTTTCCACTTAGTCCGCAACTAAGTCTTCTAGAGTATCCTGATCACAACCTGATCACTCTAGGAACAACTGCTTAGACACAAGCTAAGACTTTCTTAGAGTATCCTGACCACCACGTGATCACTCTAATTACAACTGCTTAGACACAAGCTAAGACTTTCTTAGAGTATCCTGACCACCACGTGATCACTCTAATTACAACTGCTTAGACACAAGCTAAGACTTCCTAGAGTATTCTGATCAACACGATCACTCTAGTTACTTACAACTTAATGTAATCTTTCTAAGAGTATTACAATGCTTCTTAAAAGCTATAATCACAAACTGTGATATTTCTCTTAACGTTTAAGCTTAATCTCACTAAGATATTACAAAAGCAATGTAGTGAGCTTTGATGAAGATGGAGTTTATGAGCTTTGAATTGAACAGCGTTTCAGCAAGTCTTTCAGAATAATTTCGTTCAGAATTGGTTAACCTTGCTTCTCATCAGAACTTCATATATATAGGCGTTTGAGAAGATGACCGTTGAATGCATTTAATGCTTTGCGTGTTCCGTACAGCTTTGCATTTAATGTTATACGTTTTTGTCAACTACCTCGAGCCTTGTTCACGCTGTGTCTACTGACGTTGCCTTTAATAGCTTCTAACGTTCCTTTTGTCAGTCAGCGTAGCCTGCCATTTGTACTTTCTTCTGATCTGATGTTTGTAAATACAACGTTTGATTATCATCAGAGTCAAACAGCTTGGTGCAAAGCATCTTCTGATCTTCTGACCTTGAAGTGCTTCTGAGCGTGATACCATCAGAACTTCAGTGCTTCTGATCTCATGTTCTTCTGATGCTTCCATAGACCCATGTTCTGATTCTGCTTCGACCATCTTCTGATGTCTTGCCAGATCATGTTCTGATGTTGCATGCTGAACCTTCTGAGTCAAAGCTTCTGAGCGCTGATTTATGCATACTCTTTATATATTTCCTGAAAAGGAAATTGCATTAGATTAGAGTACCATATTATCTTAAGCAAAATTCATATTATTGTTATCATCAAAACTAAGATAATTGATCAGAACAAATCTTGTTCTAACAATCTCCCCCTTTTTGATGATGACAAAAACATATATAAATGATATGAATTTGCGATCAGAAAGAGCAGACGGCAAAAGACAAATTACACAGCTATAGCATAAGCATGTGAATATGTCTCCCCCTGAGATTAACAATCTCCCCCTGAGATAAATAATCTCCCCCTGAAATAAATACTCGAAGAACTTTAATAAAAGACTTCCCTGATTATTTCGGTAGAGACGATCACATAAGCTTCTGTCTTCAGAGAATTCATAGCTTCTGACTTCTGCTTCCATTGGACAGCTTCAGAACTTGAATTTCTTTAGATCCCTAGAACACTCATAGCTTCTGATTCCTGCTTCCATTCAGGACAGCTTCAGAACTTGAATTTCTTTGATCTTCAGAACATTCCCAGCTTCTGATTCCTGCTTCCATCTAGGACAGCTTCAGAACTTGAATTTCTTTGATCTTCAGAACATTCACAGCTTCTGATTTCTGCTTCCATTTAGGACAACTTCAGAACTTGAGTTTTCTGGTAACATCACTTCATGCTAGATTTGTATCAAAACATTGTTGAATGTACCAGAGCATCATCAGAGCATCTCTACATCCTGAAATGTTACAGAACAAAAACTAAATGACAAAAGTCAGCATGAACGAGTCAGAACATAAAATGTATATTAGAACACATGATATGTATCAGAGCCATATAGGCTAAAATAATGTATCAGAGCAAATAGAATTTTGTCAAAGCAAATAGACAAATTTTGGATCAAATTCTATTATTAGTGCTTCTGATTCTGAAGCTTGACAGCACTCAGCTTGCTTCAGTTTCCATAAGCTTATTCTTTTTACAGAATTAACGCTTCTTATGGTTTTGCTTCTTGTGTTTGCTTTGAAGATTTTCTTCACTTCTTTATACCTGCAAAACACTTAAACCATATAGAACTTGCAGTTCTTGTTAGTGAAAGCAACTGATTAAATCAAATCATTTATCACATATTTCTCCCCCTTTTTGTCATATCATCAAAAAACAGAAAAGATTCAGAGACAAACAAAAAGAAACACACGGAGGAAAAGGATGATTTCATTTAAGTGCAAACAACAGGTACAGAAGTACACACAGAGACGAAAGACAAGATGCACAAAAAAAAACAGATGCAGCAAAAAGAAAGAAACAACACAGACTCAATCTATGACCCTAGCTTTGACAGGATCTTGGCCAGCATCTCTTGAATTTCATTGTTGTGTCCATCTTGCCTCACCATGAAAGTTCTAAACTCAGCATTGAGTGAGCTTTGCTCATCCTGTCTCTTCTGAATTTCTTCCAGAGTCCTTGCAAGACGAGAAGATTGATCAGAAGAAGTTTCACCACTTTCAACCACAGGAATAGCAACTTGAACTGTAGCTTCCATGGATAGATCATTTGCAGGATTTTCCTCAACGGGATCTGATTCAGCAACATGATCTTCAGCATCTGCTTCTTGCATAGAAGCATCTCCATATTCTGCAGCAGGAATTTCTGAGTCTCCATTCTCAAGTGCCTGAAGAATGGCAGCTAGATTCCTGGGAGCAGAAGGACCTTCAACTTCTGGTGGGTCAACAACTTCCGGAATGACCACGCTTGGGCCTTTCTTAGAAGGATTTTCCCTCAGATAGTTAAAGAGTGTCTTGATGTCTCCGAGCAGAACAGGATGATCAGGAATAAAGATAACAATATCCCTGCATGGATTTGCTTCCATTGCAGCAGCCAGTCTTAATTGTTCTATCTCATCCACAAAGGGTTTCTCCTCAGCCGCAACACAATTTCTGAGAGGATGGTAGTATTTATCATCCTTCAGAAGGTAGCCAGGGTAACCAGGAGCAGCAACCACTAGTCTTTTCTGTACTCCCATTGCTTCTACTTGAAAATCCTTGCGAAATCTTCTCCAGAGATTTCTTGTAGAAACATCATCCAGACCATTTAGAAATGCATCCTTCAGAAGGTCTAGACTGCTAATCACCTCATGTCTGAAAAGTTCCAGGTAGGTATAGGGTTCAGGTTCAGGCGGATTGAAGGTGAATTTGTAGTCAGGGTAGAGAAGACAGTAAGGTTTGGATTTTCTGGTAGGTAAGGGATGGGATATAGAAGATGGAGGTGCGGTGGATGAGGAAGAAGGGATATCTGAGAGAATGATTGATGATGATGGAATATCAGAGATGATAGATTGAGAAGAGGATGGAGTATTTGTAAAGGGAATAGGTGAGAAAGATTTATCAGAAGGGGTTGGAGGAAGAATACTTAAAGGTGTGGGATTTAAAATAGGAGAGGAGAAGGATGATGGAGAAGGATTTGGTAAGGTGAAGTTTATTTTTGGTTCAGATGGAGGTGATTGGGAAGATGGTTTAGGGACAGAAGGAGGTGGAATGAAAACCTGCCTGGAGGTTTGTACAGAAGAAGAGGATCTGGTTCTGCGAAAGGAATCTCTGATCCTTTTATCTCTTCTTTCTTCAGAGTTTACCTTGTCAGGATCAAAGGTGACTCTCAACTTCTTTGCTTCCTTAGCCTCATCTTCTCGGGCTTTTCTTTTAGACCTAGCCTTTTGTTCCTTCTGATCCTTCTTTAAAAGGTCAGCCTTGGACGGAAGTATTCTGCCACGGATCCAAGCAGGATCAATATCTGATTGCTTCCTAACACAATCTTCCAGGTAAAGCTTGACAGTCTGATGCAGTTCTTCTTGAAACAAGGGGGCAAAACCTTCAACAGCAACTCTTCTTGAGAGAATGTCAGGAAAGCTTGAGCATACGGAAGGTACACTTTGAATGAGTTCTAATCTGAACAAATCCACACCATTGAAAATGGGACCTTGAACTACTCCAAGCAAATGGGATGCATTGAGTTTTCTGATGGAGTCCAGCACTTTGCTTTCAATCAGAATGTCTGAAATCATTCTTCCAAAAGGAATAGTCGTTCTTGAAATATGAGGGTACTTCGCCCTTTCGTCTTCTCTTGACTCAAAGATAGAAGTCTTCAGATTCTCAAACAAAATATGGGAGATGTTGATTTCAGTCTTTTTGCCAATGCAGAAAAGAGTATACTTGTGATCCGGACTGATGTAGGAGGAGGAGAGCATCCTTTTTCTGTGGTGAAGGGAACCCAGAATAATCTCAGCCCATACTCTATAAAACGGCCTTAAGGTGCCTGTGTTATTAGAGTCAATTCCACAAGTCTGAGAGATTTGTTGTTCAACTTTAGGCCAATCAACTGATGCATGTCGAAAACCAGTCCAGCCTTCTTCATCCTTCAGATTGTACAGCTTCCTGATGAGCTTTTCAGTGATAACCACTTCATGCCCTAACACGAATGAAATGATGGCAGTTGGGGTAACCGTTGCATGTACCCAGAAATCCTTCACAAGTTCAGGATAAATTGGACCAACCAATCTATCAAGATACTTAGACCATCCTTGCTCAAATATTCTTACATCACATTTAAAGCCATTCGCTTTAAGATTGTTTAAGTCCACAGCAGTTTCACATAAAACTTCCAGTTCTTTCGTGGGTATTAAGCAAGTTTTCAATGGAGCATACTCATATTTGCTTAGAAGAATCTGTGTAGAGGTGAGGTTTTCTTTTGAGTTTGATGAACAAGAAGATGAGTTCATGATGATTATGCTTTGAGATCAAAATCAAAAACTAGGGTTTTTTTAAAAAAAAAAAAAAACTGCAACGAGGGCGATGCACAAGAGAGAGAGAGAAAAAGAGAGAGAAAGAGGGAACGAAGATGAAGCGGGTTATTTAAAAGATTTGAAAATAAAGAAATCATTATACATTTAATGAGAAATGACATTAGGAGAGAGAACATGGTAAATGAAATGATTTAAAGCAGTTACCTAGGTCGGCGTCTTTTCAACTGCACGCTTTGTACTAACCGCACAGACACGTGTTCATCATCAGATAATGGATGTCAGTTGTAGAATATGAATAGACTTTACGCCTTTTGATTCTGATCACTGCTTCTGATTGATCAAGTTTCTCTTCTGAAAACGCTCCTTCTGAAGTGTGCTGATGTAAATCTGAATGATCTTCTGATCCATTCCTTCTGATATACATAGCTTCTGGAGATTTGCTTCTTGGTTCTGCAGCTTCTGATAAGATAAACTATATCTGCAAAAATTCTTAAGCTGCTTTGTTTCAACAGAAACAAGTTTATCATCAAACCAGATATTGATTGATTCTTCTACAATCAATGCTTCAATTATTTTATATTCTGTAGCTTTTAGAGCATTCAGAATACTCAAGAACAAAACACCATTGCTTTAGAAACAAACTTAAACAGATGGTTCCAGATCTAATAAACTTGCTCTTCTGATCTCCTTCACACTTAGCTTCTCCAGCAGATTTAAGTATCAGGACTTAGAAAACAGTCCTTCTTCTCTTCAAGTGTTGAGAACATCTTGAGTCCAGGTGACATGACATGTTGTATGTTATCTTCTTTGTCACTAAGAGAATCTGCAAAAGAAATAATCTTTTTCTTTGGTACCCACATCTTCTTGGGTCCTTTCTTGTTAGTTCTCTTCAAGTTCTGGTGGAACTTGGGTTTAGCAAAATATTTAACAGGAGGAACAGAATGATACTTCTTATTCTGAGTTTCATGATATTTCCTAGGTTGTGTCACATGCTTCTTAGTGTGTGTTATGTGAAAGCTTTGTGCATGTGATGTGTGCCTAATATCATGGGAGTGGCCAAATTTAAATTGGTTATACAGAGGCTTGTATGATATTTTCATATCATCCACAGATTCAAGCTTGTATGGGATTTCACCCTCATAACCAATGCCTACTCTATTATTTCCAGACACCGCATATATCATAGAAGCAAGTTGACTTCTGCCTATGCTTCTAGATAAGAATTTTCTGAAGCTCAAGTCATATTCTTTCAGAATATGATTCATGCTAGGAATGGCTTTTTCTGTTTCAGAAGGAGATCCACTGTTTTTGGATAAATTTAAAACTTTTTCCTTCAGTTCAGAATTTTTCAATTCCAGCTTCTTAGTTTCAAATTCAAATTGCTTCTTCAGCTTTTTGTATTTGATACTAAGATGAGCTTTGAGTTCCAGAAGTTCTGTTAGACTGGAAACTAACTCTTTTCTAGATAGTTCAGAAAATACCTCTTCAGAATCTGATTCTGATGTAGATTCTGATCCATCATCTTCTGTAGCCATCAGCGCAAAGTTGGCTTGCTCATCTTCAGAGTCAGGTTCATCTTCTGATTCAGAATCATCCCATGTTGCCATAAGACCTTTCTTCTTATGAAACTTTTTCTTGGAATTCTCCTTCTGAAGTTTTGGACATTCATTCTTATAGTGTCCAGGCTCATTGCATTCATAGCACATGACCTTCTTTTTGTCAGATCTTCTGTCATCAGAAGATTCTCCACGTTCAAATCTCTTTGAACTTCTGAAGCCTCTGAACTTCCTTTGCTTGCTCTTCCAGAGTTGGTTTACCCTTCTGGAGATCATGGACAGTTCATCTTCTTCTTCAGATTCTGATTTTTCAGGATCTTCTTCTCTAGCCTGAAAAGCGTTAGTGCATTTTTTAACATTAGATTTTAATGCAATAGACTTACCTTTCTTCTGAGGCTCATTTGCGTCCAGCTCAATTTCATGGCTTCTCAAGGCACTGATAAGCTCTTCCAAAGAGACTTCATTCAGATTCTTGGCAATCTTGAATGCAGTCACCATTGGACCCCATCTTCTGGGCAAACTTCTAATGATCTTCTTTACATGATCAGCCTTGGTGTAGCCTTTGTCAAGAGCTCTCAATCCAGCAGTCAAAGTTTGAAATCTTGAAAACATCTTTTCAATGTCTTCATCATCCTCCATCTTGAAGGCTTCATACTTCTGGATTAATGCAAGAGCTTTGGTCTCCTTGACTTGAGCGTTTCCTTCATGAGTCATTTTCAAGGACTCATATATGTCATAGGCCGTTTCCCTGTTAGATATCTTCTCATACTCAGCATGAGAGATAGCATTCAGCAAAACAGTTCTGCATTTATGATGATTCCTGAAAATCTTCTTCTGATCATCGCTCATTTCTTGCCTTGTCAGCTTTACGCCTCTGGCATTTACCGGATGTTTGTAACCATCCATCAGAAGATCCCATAGATCACCATCTAGACCAAGAAAGTAACTTTCCAGTTTATCTTTCCAGTATTCAAAGTTTTCACCATCAAATACTGGTGGTCTAGTATAACCATTGTTTCCATTGTGTTGCTCAGCAGAGCCAGATGTAGATGGAGTTGGATTTGCTTGAGGTTCACCAGCCATCTTTTAATGAAGCGTTTTTCTCTTCCTGAATCTTTTCTAAACACGGTTAAGTGCTTGCACCTTAGAACCGGCGCTCTGATGCCAATTGAAGGATAGAAAAACACTTAGAAAGGGGGGGGGGTTTGAATAAGTGTAGCTTTAAAAACTAGACAGATAAAAATAAATTGCACAATTATTTTTATCCTGGTTCGTTGTTAACTAAACTACTCCAGTCCACCCCCGCAGAGATGATTTACCTCAACTGAGGATTTAATCCACTAATCGCACGGATTACAATGGTTTTCCACTTAGTCCGCAACTAAGTCTTCTAGAGTATCCTGATCACAACCTGATCACTCTAGGAACAACTGCTTAGACACAAGCTAAGACTTTCTTAGAGTATCCTGACCACCACGTGATCACTCTAATTACAACTGCTTAGACACAAGCTAAGACTTTCTTAGAGTATCCTGACCACCACGTGATCACTCTAATTACGACTGCTTAGACACAAGCTAAGACTTCCTAGAGTATTCTGATCAACACGATCACTCTAGTTACTTACAACTTAATGTAATCTTTCTAAGAGTATTACAATGCTTCATAAAAGCTATAATCACAAACTGTGATATTTCTCTTAACGTTTAAGCTTAATCTCACTAAGATATTACAAAAGCAATGTAGTGAGCTTTGATGAAGATGAAGTTTCTGAGCTTTGAATTGAACAGCGTTTCAGCAAGTCTTTCAGAATAATTTCGTTCAGAATTGGTTAACCTTGCTTCTCATCAGAACTTCATATATATAGGCGTTTGAGAAGATGACCGTTGAATGCATTTAATGCTTTGCGTGTTCCGTACAGCTTTGCATTTAATGTTATACGTTTTTGTCAACTACCTCGAGCCTTGTTCACGCCGTGTCTACTGACGTTGCCTTTAATAGCTTCTAACGTTCCTTTTGTCAGTCAGCGTAGCCTGCCATTTGTACTTTCTTCTGATCTGATGTTTGTAAATACAACGTTTGATTATCATCAGAGTCAAACAGCTTGGTGCAAAGCATCTTCTGATCTTCTGACCTTGAAGTGCTTCTGAGCGTGATACCATCAGAACTTCAGTGCTTCTGATCTCATGTTCTTCTGATGCTTCCATAGACCCATGTTCTGATTCTGCTTCGACCATCTTCTGATGTCTTGGCTGTCATACCCCAAAATTTGCCCTCCCATATTCCATTCACAATGATGCAAAGCTCAGGGTTCAGTCCCAAAGACCACTCACTCCACAGTCCAGAGGATCCACAGTCAACTGGTTTGACCTAAAAGTCAACCATCACTAGAGCATAGTCAAAGCTTACCAATTTTGGTCAACATCTAGTATGTGAAGTACAACCATCATTTGATCAAAGATTGATCATGATTCCATTAATAGAAACTCAGAGATGAACAAATACACAAAGGTTCAAATTAGGGTTTCTTAGGAGAAAGTCAACCCAATTTTGACTGGGCATAACTTTCACATGGAACATCAAAATTTCCCCACTCAAAGCCTATTTTGAAGGAAATTGGATTCTATACAACTTTGTCTCTCACAAGCCAGGGCTAGAAATGATTCATTTGAGAGATACAGTGCAAAAGATTACAGGTCCTTTTCAGGCATCCTTCAAAAGCAGTTTTTTCCCAAGAAGGATATGATCAAGATAAAAGCTCCAAATGGAAAATATATTCCAAAGGGGCTTGTAGAGGACCTCTTGAGGTTTCCAAAAAGTATTAGAACTCCCTCATAGCTTAAAAATTGAGTGAGATATGATTGGTCAAAGTTGGGCGATTTGTGAGGACCAAATGTGAAATAAAGGAGGTCTAAGTTGGATTTCTTGCAAATGGGCCTATATTCCATGACTCAAACTTGGTCCACAAGCTACCCAAACCATATGCCACGAATTTTATCACTTTATTGAATTTTACACAATTTTATTTCATTTAAAATTGATTTTTATGATTTAAATAAGTGGGGAATCAAATAATCTTGATAGAAAATATATTTTTATGATTTTCAATTATCATTAATGATAAAATATAGTATATTTTCGTGGCAAGTTAATAGAAAGGAGATTGATGCAATTTTGGCCAAATATGGTAGCTTAGGATTCAAGAATAAAGATCAATTTCTCAAACATGGCAAAGTTGGATTTAGTGAGCATTGGGCTTCAAATACTTGACCTAATACAAGCCTATAAATATCTGAAGCTATGCACACGAATAGGGGTTAAAAAGTTGGTTCAGAGGGGCACGCATAAGAACAAGAAATTTGCAAAAAATTTGAGATTCGGATCCTGAGAATTCAGAGGATTGAACGACTTTTGAAGGGTGTAAAAGCTTCCTTATGGCATTCTGAAGGTGATTGGGCACTAGCATAGCATCAGCACCCCCAGAGTTATCTCAATTTTGTCAAAGTAAGTCGCTTCAAACTTTGAATCGATTAGCATGTTATAGTCACTTTCATATCGCTTTGATCATATATTCTGGTTTGTTTTGATGTGTTGATTGTTTCTGGACCGATTGTGTGGAGTTTGAATGCTTTAATCACGTTTCGCCATTGGAGGCCGTTTGGGGTTTTAGGGTTTTCATTTGGGGCTTTTAGGTTAGAGGTGAAATTAGGACCAATTGAACGTGTGGCTAGGTTCGTGTGGTTCATGCGAGGAGAACGGGGAGGTCGCGATAGATTTATGCATTGTGTATGACCTGTTCGTTATTTCTTCAGAACACGTTTGCTACGAACAAGGTACTAGCAAAATCGTAGCAAAAATTGTGCAGGTTTCTTGGGTTTAATGGAGAAGATGATGATGTGTCGTTATAACACTGGCCGGTTTGAATCTTGGCGCGCGTGTATTATGTTTATTTCCAATTTTTTTATGTATTGAGTTGCGCGCGTTTGTTTAACACATTGTGTGTTTGGTTGAGTTGGTAAGCCATGGTTTGACCTAGGGGGCGTGGGTTCGATACCCAGCTCCCTCATATTTTTTTCTGAGTTTCCAATCATAATCCTATGCGCCCATAACCTCTATAGCTCACCATACGACCTCAGATCTAGACCCTTAGATCTCCTCCCAGCTTAGATCTAACGCCCAGCAATTGGCCCTCATACCATGTACCATATTAACAACCATACTAAATCAAAATCCTAACAAACTAAAATAATTTTAATTAAATATTTGTTTTAATTAATTCTTTTAATATATTATTTATATATTAATAATTATTTTTATAAATAAAAATTAATATGTGATATTTATATTAAAATGCCAATTTGTTGTTCGTGCCGATTAAATCGATTGATCGCTATGGGCAATAATAATTTTAATTAAAATGTTTATTTAATTAAAATAAAATACAAATAATTTCTATTTAGTTAAATGGTTGCAACTATTTTATTAGTTGTGATAATTAACTTTCCTATTTTCTAAATTCCAATTTGTTATTATTTGTAATCGTGTTAATCGGTTATGAGGGGTAACAATACAAAATAAAATTCACAAAAAATAATAAAAATAATTCATTATTAGTGATAATCGAATCAATCGATTTGAATTGGTAATGGTACAAAACCCCCTAATCTTTTGACTATGGTGATCAAACCTATTGATCATTGCGGTTAATTGTGCCAAATCAGGGTTGTACGCCCAGAACATCTAAAACAACTTCAAAACATTTTTTTCAAACCTCAAACTCCAAATACAGATGTTTATCTACGATAGGCTATTCAAAGCCTTCAAACCTTCAAACCAAATTTCAAACCTTAAGGGCGTACAACCCGTCCCCCGAACTACGTAGACTCTGATCCTCCATAAGGAGGTACGTAGGCACTTGGCAACAAGGCGAGTCCCCCTCCCTAAAAATCTCAATTTTTCCCCTATTCAATTCCTTAGCCATAAACCTTTATCTTTGAATGTTAGCCTTTAGGAAAGGGTTGAGGGTGCCTAACACCTTCCCTCGACCTGAATATAGTATCTTACCCTGATCTCTATACTGCGTAGGGTTTCCTATTCGCCCTTCAGAATAGGTGGCGACTCTAAAAGTCTATTTTTAGGGCAGGTTGCTACAGCTGGCGACTCTGCTGGGGATAACTATTTCGGTGAATTACTATGCTCCTATAGGTTTTAGGTTTTGGCAGGGTTTAGGTTTGGCAATTTTTTAGGGTTTGGCTAACGCGCCTTTTTCAGGGTTTACAATTATTATTTTTCTTAAAAATTGTTTATTCATTTTTGTTTAAAAATATTTAATTATTTATAATATGTTTATATTTAACTGTCTATGTGAATATATTTATATTTTTGTTAACTATTATATTTTTATGTACTGCTGGATATATTATGTAGTGTTAAAACCCTAAGTGTGGGAGTTAACTTTGAGACCAAAAGGGGACATGAATCGCCTTACGAGTCTCACTGATAACTCCACTCGGAGTGGGTTAGGTATTTGGAAAGGTCCGAAACGAAGCTTGACTTTGTGGAGGGTTGGACCGGATACTTAGCTGATCTCTCCGAGAACCTACCCCCAAAAATTCGAACCTCATGGATAAAATGAGTTGTTCCAAAATCCGAAGAGACAAAAAGTCTCGGAGGCTACGAACGACCCCATGAGACCTTCTAGAACACCCCCTATTAAAAGGTTGGCTCCCAAGAGCCGCTACGTCGAACCTATGAACTTATGTGATTTGTGCTATATGTATATATTATGTTGATCATTATTATTTCTTTTTTCATTCATCATACATCATGTGCATTCTTGCATCATATTTTATTAAAAAAAGAAAAAGAAAAAAGGATATCATACATATCATGCATGGCATACACATCATTTTCATGACATTAAGAGAAGATTCCTCTTCTATCTCCAGAGCAAGGGACCATTGGGAAGGATAACCTAACATCCCGACCATACTATCAAACAAGATTTCAGCAGAAGAAATCAATGGATCAGTTGGAACAGAATCAAGCCGCCCTTCGTGAGGAAGTAGATCAACTGAAGGTCAGCGTGGAAGAGGTTAAAGGAGGTATGGCTCAGATGCTAGAATTCATGAAGGCCCTCCTAGACAAACAAGACAAGGCAAAAGAGGTTCAGTCTGGGGATACCCTGGTTCAGGATGAGATCCCTAACGACAAAAGCCCGCTGCTAGGATTTGTTTCAGGCTTTGGCCCGGATAAGGACAAATCTCAGGCCCGATCTGTCAGAAGGGCTATCCAATTCCAAGAGAAAGGAGAGGCCTCCCAAGAAGTATTTGTCCCCACTCCACAAACAAAAGGGACAACCCGCACAGTGCGCATTCCTGCTAGCAATGTCCCTAAGGACGCAGATTACCTGGATCTACAATACGGAGAGCAAGAGGTGGACAACACAGACCAAGCACCTCAGACACAGCAGTCTGATCCCAACTCTAGGGAAGACTCCAAGGGTAGTGAACAAATCAAGGCGCTAGAAGAGAGACTAAAAGTGGTAGAAGGATACGATGTCTTTGACGTGAATACCTTCGAAATGAGTTTGGTCTCAGATTTGACTATCCCACACAAATTCAAGATTCCCGGCTTCGAGAAATACAAAGGGCTCACGTGTCCAAGGAATCACTTGCGCATGTATGTGCGAAAAATGGCTGCTTATGCTCACGATCAAAACCTGATGATACACTTCTTTCAAGAAAGTTTAAGCGGAGCATCTATTAATTGGTATATGCAACTGGAGAAATCCTATATCAGAAGCTGGAATGATCTAGCTAACACATTTTTGAAGCAATACAAGTACAACCTGGACATGGCACCCAACCGGATGCAATTACAAAATATGTCACAGAAGAAGGATGAATCATTCAAGGAGTATGCCCAAAGATGGAGGGAAATGGCTTCTCGAGTTCAACCTCCTCTAATGGAAAAAGAACTGGTGGACATATTTATGAGCACCTTGCAAGGACCATACTACGACAAGATGGTCGGAAGCATATCTTCAGGGTTCTCGGACTTGGTAGTCATTGGTGAGAGAATTGAAAATGGAATCAAGAATGGGAAGATACAAGGGGCACCCTCAAGTTCCTACCATCCAAAGAAGTCATATGACGCAAAGAAGGAATCCAACATTGTGGGGGCAGTCATGGGTAATCAGACTCCAGTATCACAACAAAGGGATCAGCAAAAGCAACAGGCTGGCCAGCGCACCTGGAGGTCCAAGCCGAAACGATCATTCACTCCGTTGTACATGCCATTGGCTCAAGCTTTGCAACGTCTGCTCAGTCAGAACTTGGTAACTCTGCTGCCTCCATACTCAGCTCCGGCTAACCCCGCTCCCGGGTACAAGCATCATGCTAGGTGCGCTTATCATTCAGATAGTCCTGGTCATGATACAGAAGATTGTGGGCCGTTGAAGCACAAGATCCAAGATTTGATTGAAGAAGGGCTCGTTGAGTTCGAAGATCCTAGCAAGTCTAACACCATAGGTGGCTAGAAGGAGGATTTCTTAGATCATTAGTTTTGTTTCCATTCGCAATTTCTTTCTGTTTGTTTAAACATTAGTCTTATGACATATGCTATGTACTTTACAACAATCATTAATGCATTGCTTACGTTTGTCTTGATTCATTCCTAGTGTTCTCACTATATTTAAAACTGTGTTTTTACTTGGTTTTATTTCTTTGTGATATTCAACTCTCGTTAAAGTCGTACACCTTTTTGAGGGAGAATGACGAAAACGATACCACAATTTCATACACTATGCTTTCGAACAGACCGTGTTGACGATGTACAGGCATTTGTTCAAATCCCTAAAAAATGGAGATATAAGGATGTTAATCCCTCGTCAACCCCTTTGAGCCCAAAGAAGTAGGAGTTTTCCTTCATACAACATAAAACCCTTAATATATAACCTGGGGTAGGGTAGCTGCTCAGTTAACTTAATTATTCCAAGTTGTTCCTTTGAACATAATCACCGATGGTTCCCCATCATCATTAAGTCCGGCAGTCAATGTCCTCAAAGAAAAAGAAAGCAATGCAAGAGCCTGCTAAGTCAAAATCTATTAAGGAGACTTAGGCAAAATTGGGGCATCCCGCTGACTGTAGTTTTAAAACAAACAGCTCAGAAAAAGTTAGGGATAACAAAGTCGAAAAAGGTTACTATGTACCTTCGACAAAAGGAAAATACTACAAAAAAGGAGGATGACTGCTTTTGCAAAATAAACTTCTGGTTTTTGAACCATCATAAATGTCAACGTCATAATTCCCAAATTCTTTTGGAGACTAAACGCATAGTCAACTGAGCATAGGACTGGAGAACATCACGAAGATGGGGATGGGTACAAATAAACTTTGAGCCTCTATCTTTTGTTTCTTTAAACCGTGAACCAAGCCACGTTACAACCCTTAAAAGTCCTAACTGAAGCATGGTTAGTTCGAAAGCATACCGTTACCAAAGGTATCCCGACTCCTTAAGGTCTACTATAACTCTTGAGTTGATACCACTTTCTTAAAAAAAAAACTTTGTTTTACTCAAAAAAAATGTTTTCAAACTTTCAAGACAGACGTATGCATTTGCATTTCATTATAAAGTACACTTGTCTATATAGATTTAAATGTTAACATCAGGGAGAAGCTGCATGGGGCATGGTTAATGTCTAAAAATCCTACTGACTGACGAAGTAGCTTTTAAAAAGCTTGTCAAAAGAAGAAGCATCTCTCACGCATGACTGAGATAGCTGAAGTGCACACGGGGCATAACTCGTCATTATCCCATTTACATGGGGCAATCTAATCAGGATCCATAGAATCTCTCAAAGACGCTGAATAGCCCATGGGGAAAGTCCATTACCTGGGGGCACGTTGCAAAGGTCTCTCAGTATCAGATGATGTCAATGCCAGTCTCACATCCTTTCCAGGAACATTTATAGGGTACTTTTCAATCTGTCCACATATTCTTCTTTAAGACATGCTCAAATACTTTTTACCCTTTCCAGGAGCCTTTTTCAGACAGTCTTTTAAAGACCCACCTTCTTATCCTTTCTATTTTCAAACCCTTGCAGACAGTCTTCTCTAAGACATATTCCTTTCCAAGAACCTTTTCTAGGTAGTCTTCTGTAAGACATCTCCTAACTTTTTTTCAGTTAGTCTTTTAAGACATATTCAAACTTCTCTTATGCTTTCAAGAACCTTGTCAAACTTTGTTTAAAGTACCGAGTCTTCTCTAAGACAGTTCACCATCCTTTCTAGGGCGATCTTCTTCAAGATGTGTTTCCTAAAGTTTTGTTTAAAACCCCACATTCCATAAAACAGTCTTTATCCTTTATAGGAATATTTTGACCCTCTGCACAAACATGTCCCTTCGAGCTTTGTTTAAAGCACAGTCTTGTTTAAGACAATTTCCATTCTTTCCAAGGACCTCTTCAGGTAGTCTTATAGAAGACATCATATCACTCTGAGTACTCAGCAAGTCACTGTCCGTCTGGATGCGACCTAAATACACAACTCATTCTGAAAAGCATCTGTTTCACATTCAAATCAACACTTAGCATCAAGGAGACCTCTAAATCGGTCTAATCAAAGACGATCATTCCTGATAAAAAACCCTTAGATGGGGAAACCATGTTCAGAGGGTTTTCCTAGAACAGGGGCATACAATCCAGAATCCTATTGACTGGGGGGCATATCTTTCAAGAATTCAAACACTGGGGCAATACATATCAGGCAAGACATGGTGAAATTCGAGTTCCCTCGAAAGGTTCCTCCTTCAAATCAAGGGGCACATCTCTCAAAATTTCTGATATTCAGGAAATCACACTAGCATCATACAAAGAGCATTGTTGCATATTTGATCTTCTCACGCCTGTACTATTCACATCCCGCAGTGTGGGATAGGCATACATGCATAATTCTCATTGAGAATCTCATTACATGGTACATGCATCATGACATTGCATAAAAACTAACGCTACCTTTTCAGGTCACTTCATAATCAAAAAGATGTTATCATCTAATTACAGTGCAAATACGATCGTATCAACGATTCAATCTTAACAGATACAATTCCAATACCTCATTCCAAGTCTTTCTTCAAAGACGATCCAGAAGCAACCAAAGAATTTCTTACCTCTCCAGGTAGTCTTGTCCAAGACAATTATCCAAATCTTTCCAAGCAGTCTTATTTAAGACATATCCTAACCTCTCTAGGTAGTTTTGTTTAAAACGTTTCGTGTCCTTTATAGGAACCTTTCTAGGTAGTTTTGTTTAAAACGTTCCACTACTTTTATAGGAATCTTTCTAGATAGTTTTGTTTAAAACGTATCATATCCTTTATAGGAGCCTTTCTAGGCAGTTTTGTTTAAAACATTCCGCATCCTCTATAGGAATCTTTCTAGGTAGTTTTGTTTAAAATGTCTCATGTCCTTTATAGGAACCTTTTTAGGTAATTTTGTTTAAAATGTTTCATGTCCTTTATAGGAATCTGTTTAGGTAGTTTTGTTTAAAACATCTCACGACCTTTATAGGAACTTTCCCAGATAGTTATGTCTAAAAACATTTCATACCCTTTATAGGAATTTTTTTAGATTAGTTTTGTTTAAAACATATCGTTCCCTTTATAGGAATCTTTCTAGATAGTTTTGTTTAAAACATGTCGTTCCCTTTATAGGAATCTTTCTAGATAGTTTTGTTTAAAATGTATCGTTCCCTTTATAGGAACCTCTCTAGGTAAATCTTGTTTAAGATATCTCGTATCCTATCTAGGAGCCTTCCCAAGTGAGTCTTGTGTAAGACGTATTACATCCTTTTCAAAAAAAACTTTTCTAGGTTAGTCTTGTGTAGGACATATCATACCTTTCTAGGTAATACTGTTTAAGACGTTTTCGTTTCCTTTCCAGGAACCTCTTTAGGTTAATCTTGTTTAAGATATCTCATCTCCGTCCAAGTGAATCTTGTTTAAGACACATCTCAGCCTATCTAGGACAGTCTTGTTAAAGACACACCCTGCCTTTCTAGGTAGCTTTCTTAAAATATTTATCCAATCTTTTCTAAGATACACCTAGTTCTTTTATAAGACTCCTCAGTTAGTCTTCTCCAAGGCATCCTTCCTAAGTGTTGTTCAAAGCCTAAGCTTCTCCGCGTCAACCTTCAATACACCCTATTCAGGAATCTCTTCAGGTAACCTTATGCAAATGGATGGCATCTATAAGCCCATCTCCCACAGATCTCCTTTCCTATGCAAGCAAATTTTAGGGCATTTTAGTGTCCAATCGTCTTCTACCTCTTCAGGTTCAAGAAGATTGAACATGGGCAGCTGTCATACCCCAAAATTTTCCCTCCCATATTCCATTCACAATGATGCAAAGCTCAGGGTTCAGTCCCAAAGACCACTCACTCCACAGTCCAGAGGATCCACAGTCAACTGGTTTGACCTAAAAGTCAACCATCACTAGAGCATAGTCAAAGCTTCCCAATTTTGGTCAACATCTAGTATGTGAAGTACAACCATCATTTGATCAAAGATTGATCATGATTCCATTAATAGAAACTCAGAGATGAACAAATACACAAAGGTTCAAATTAGGGTTTCTTAGGAGAAAGTCAACCCAACTTTGACTGGGCATAACTTTCACATGGAACATCAAAATTTCCCCACTCAAAGCCTATTTTGAAGGAAATTGGATTCTCTACAACTTTGTCTCTCACAAGCCAGGGCTAGAAATGATTCATTTGAGAGATACAGTGCAAAAGATTACAGGTCCTTTTCAGGCATCCTTCAAAAGCAGTTTTTTCCCAAGAAGGATATGATCAAGATAAAAGCTCCAAATGGAAAATATATTCCGAAGGGGCTTGTAGAGGACCTCTTGAGGTTTCCAAAAAGTATTAGAACTCCCTCATAGCTTAAAAATTGAGTGAGATATGATTGGTCAAAGTTGGGCGATTTGTGAGGACCAAATGTGAAATAAAGGAGGTCTAAGTTGGATTTCTTGCAAATGGGCCTATATTCCATGACTCAAACTTGGTCCACAAGCTACCCAAACCATATGCCACGAATTTTATCACTTTATTGAATTTTACACAATTTTATTTCATTTAAAATTGATTTTTATGATTTAAATAAGTGGGGAATCAAATAATCTTGATAGAAAATATATTTTTATGATTTTCAATTATCATTAATGATAAAATATAGTATATTTTCGTGGCAAGTTAATAGAAAGGAGATTGATGCAATTTTGGCCAAATATGGTAGCTTAGGATTCAAGAATAAAGATCAATTTCTCAAACATGGCAAAGTTGGATTTAGTGAGCATTGGGCTTCAAATACTTGACCTAATACAAGCCTATAAATATCTGAAGCTATGCACACGAATAGGGGTTAAAAAGTTGGTTCAGAGGGGCACGCATAAGAACAAGAAATTTGCAAAAAATTTGAGATTCGGATCCTGAGAATTCAGAGGATTGAACGACTTTTGAAGGGTGTAAAAGCTTCCTTATGGCATTCTGAAGGTGATTGGGTACTAGCATAGCATCAGCACCCCCAGAGTTATCTCAATTTTGTCAAAGTAAGTCGCTTCAAACTTTGAATCGATTAGCATGTTATAGTCACTTTCATATCGCTTTGATCATATATTCTGGTTTGTTTTGATGTGTTGATTGTTTCTGGACCGATTGTGTGGAGTTTGAATGCTTTAATCACGTTTCGCCATTGGAGGCCGTTTGGGGTTTTAGGGTTTTCATTTGGGGCTTTTAGGTTAGAGGTGAAATTAGGACCAATTGAACGTGTGGCTAGGTTCGTGTGGTTCATGCGAGGAGAACGGGGAGGTCGCGATAGATTTATGCATTGTGTATGACCTGTTCGTTATTTCTTCAGAACACGTTTGCTACGAACAAGGTACTAGCAAAATCGTAGCAAAAATTGTGCAGGTTTCTTGGGTTTAATGGAGAAGATGATGATGTGTCGTTATAACACTGGCCGGTTTGAATCTTGGCGCGCGTGTATTATGTTTATTTCCAATTTTTTTATGTATTGAGTTGCGCGCGTTTGTTTAACACATTGTGTGTTTGGTTGAGTTGGTAAGCCATGGTTTGACCTAGGGGGCGTGGGTTCGATACCCAGCTCCCTCATATTTTTTTCTGAGTTTCCAATCATAATCCTATGCGCCCATAACCTCTATAGCTCACCATACGACCTCAGATCTAGACCCTTAGATCTCCTCCCAGCTTAGATCTAACGCCCAGCAATTGGCCCTCATACCATGTACCATATTAACAACCATACTAAATCAAAATCCTAACAAACTAAAATAATTTTAATTAAATATTTGTTTTAATTAATTCTTTTAATATATTATTTATATATTAATAATTATTTTTATAAATAAAAATTAATATGTGATATTTATATTAAAATGCCAATTTGTTGTTCGTGCCGATTAAATCGATTGATCGCTATGGGCAATAATAATTTTAATTAAAATGTTTATTTAATTAAAATAAAATACAAATAATTTCTATTTAGTTAAATGGTTGCAACTATTTTATTAGTTGTGATAATTAACTTTCCTATTTTCTAAATTCCAATTTGTTATTATTTGTAATCGTGTTAATCGGTTATGAGGGGTAACAATACAAAATAAAATTCACAAAAAATAATAAAAATAATTCATTATTAGTGATAATCGAATCAATCGATTTGAATTGGTAATGGTACAAAACCCCCTAATCTTTTGACTATGGTGATCAAACCTATTGATCATTGCGGTTAATTGTGCCAAATCAGGGTTGTACGCCCAGAACATCTAAAACAACTTCAAAACATTTTTTTTCAAACCTCAAACTCCAAATACAGATGTTTATCTACGATAGGCTATTCAAAGCCTTCAAACCTTCAAACCAAATTTCAAACCTTAAGGGCGTACAACCCGTCCCCCGAACTACGTAGACTCTGATCCTCCATAAGGAGGTACGTAGGCACTTGGCAACAAGGCGAGTCCCCCTCCCTAAAAATCTCAATTTTTCCCCTATTCAATTCCTTAGCCATAAACCTTTATCTTTGAATGTTAGCCTTTAGGAAAGGGTTGAGGGTGCCTAACACCTTCCCTCGACCTGAATATAGTATCTTACCCTGATCTCTATACTGCGTAGGGTTTCCTATTCGCCCTTCAGAATAGGTGGCGACTCTAAAAGTCTATTTTTAGGGCAGGTTGCTACAGTCTTGCCAGATCATGTTCTGATGTTGCATGCTGAACCTTCTGAGTCAAAGCTTCTGAGCGCTGATTTATGCATACTCTTTATATATTTCCTGAAAAGGAAATTGCATTGGATTAGAGTACCATATTATCTTAAGCAAAATTCATATTATTGTTATCATCAAAACTAAGATAATTGATCAGAACAAATCTTGTTCTAACACTTTTTCCACAAGGCCCATTACACAAGCCAACTTAATAAACAAGCTAACTTAACAAATTAGGCTTTAAACACTAAAACCTAATTTAACATGCTAACAACCCTAGCATCTTCGACTCAAGCATGTGAACAACCTTCGACTTCATGCTTAATCCTGTTGAACCAAGAAGCTACCCTTCGACCATACTAGAGTTCGATCCAATATCTCACAAACTTAGTGTTTGATCACAAAAGGATTGTTCTTGTTGATCTTGTTAGTCTTGTACAAGTCCTAACAATAGTGAAAATCTCCTTCGGTTTGAAAGGAAACTGGAGTACTCTCGAATTGTTAGGGGAATCAGGGCATATCCTTGCGTTCTTTATTTTTCTACTCTTACTACTTCCATAAACATCACCATAAACTAGAAAAATTATTACCTTCATCACATAAAACCAGAAAAGTTTTAAATTACCTAATTCACCCCCTCTTAGTCGCACTCCGTACTTATAGAGGTGAAAGACGATGTTAGACCGGTTGATGTCGATATAGATATTGGTCATAATTTACAAATGAAAAATTGTTTACTGCTCGTGACCATATGCTTGAATGGGTCCGCATGATGGCCGAGAAATTGGGGTTTGGCATTGTATTAGGATGGTCCGACAATGGTTCTAGCCGAAGGCAAGCATTTGTAACCATGAGATGTGAGAGAAGTGCACGTATGTTCCACCGATTCGAAAAATGAAACGTGATGGCACCGAATCAAAAAAATGTGAGTGCCAGTTTAAAATTCAACAAATATTGTAAGGCGGGTTATACACGAAAATTTAATGTGATTTACATAATCATGCATTGCAATACAAGCTAGTGAGTTATTCCATCGTATGTCGCCTTAAACCGAAGGAGAAGGAAATTGTTTCGGACATGTCTTTAATTAGCGTGACACATAAAAACATACTTGCAAATTTGAAAAGGTAAAGACCTGAAAGTGTTTCAAATATCAAGCAAGTATACAATGTACGTTATCAAAACAATATGATGATAAGAAGTCCAAGATCCGAAATGCAACAACTTTTTAAGCTTTTGGATGACAACCACTATATTTATAGGTGCAAAGTTTGTGAGGATAAAGTCATTGTTCGTTACATATTTTGGACTCATCCCAAAAGTATCAACTTATTCAACATATTTCCCACCGTCCTCAAAATTGATTCAACGTATAAGACCAACAAGTATAGGCTTTCGCTTCTGGAAATTTCACATCAAAGAACAGTTGATGAAGATTGCCTATTCAGAAACCACAAATTTGAGACCTCCTTCGGAACCGGTTAAAACCAAAAGTGCCCCTAAAAAGGCCAAACCGACATAAGATGACAACTCAACAAAAGCGGTCTCTGTTATACTTTGAACATGCTAATTCACATTTCCCGGTTTCTCTAACTCCAAAATCTCAAAAAAAGTGTGTACAAGGGTGTTCACATTAGCTAACCACCTCATTCGCCGCCGATACCAAAAATAATCTTCATCGAAAAAATTTCGCTTTTTATGCACAAACACATTGAGCGGATTGTTAATGTTAAGGAGGATGGTAATTTTGATTTTTGGGCCGTATCCGGCTTGCTCGATAAAGGAGGGGAGAATCACTTTCTTGTTCGTCAAGCTCTTTTAAAAGAGTTGACGGCACACCAGAAATTCTACATTAAAATATGAGAAAAAAGAACATTTTGATTCAATTCAAGATGCACTTACTCCTTGTGTTAGCGGTCCCGCACCGTTTTCAAAATGGATGTGCCTCCCTGAAATGTGTCATCTTATAGCAAGTGTATATGATAGAGTATGTATCGATCTGACAAGATATGATTTTCAGAGACATATTTTCCACTTCGGAGTGGTCCACCTAAAGATCCTACTGGAAGCATCATGTGCATATAGTGGCTTTCAAAGTCAAGACATTTTGTTGAGGTGTCCTATACCAAGTACACCGTTGGAGTTGACGACACATTCAACAAAAGAGGCAGAAACTTGACTGGATCAATTTCTGGAGAGGATGGAAGAGTTTACCAAATTGAACGAGCTTGAAAGAGAATCAAATAAGGAGAAGTCGAAGGCAGAACCATTTGTAGATTTATGCGACGATGCATCTTTTAATTCATTTTAGATTGTAATTGATACAGTTTTTTTAATGTATTGTCATCAACGATGTAATCTTGGCGCGATTTAATACATAAGTAATATATATTTAGTTATTATGGCGTAAATGTCAATCTTTTTTGTTTACTCATTATATGGTTTACAACTTCTATTTATATTTTCTAAGTTTCTGGTTTGGTTTTGGTTCAGAGTTTATTCTAGATAAACCCTATTTTAAATTAAAAAAAATATATGAAACTTTTCAGATGTGCATACCCGAAGAAACATTTTTTTTGTAAAATAATAGGATTCGTCGGGATATGCATCTCTGAAAAGTGCTTGATGACATGATAAGGTTTTTAAGGTCCAAAGTGATCCAAGCCTTATATAAAACGGTGTCTCTCATCCTATTTTTTTCTACAAAACACCCAATATCAGAAAATGAATACATATCTCCACCTTGCATTTGTGTATTTTAATGGTGAGAAGCCGCCACTTTAATTTAGGATTTGCGAGGATATAACTCGTGCCGACCTAATATCCAAAGTTCTAAACTGAATATGCTCCTGCAATATCCAAAAAATCGACACGTTGTCAAACTCAAGTATCGTTCCCCCTCGTTTGACAGCAACAGGAAGATACAGTTCACCAACTTCGAACTGAAGAGGAATGCAGATTTAGAGGTTATGTGGAGTGCTTTTCGGTGATATGAAACAAAGGGTCCGATTGAAGTTGATGGAAAGATTGCCATATCCGTCGAAGATATTATCAACATGTTGCAACGTTCAGAATTACCCATTTATAACGATGTGTAATGTTAATTTTTTTCAATCATCAATTATCCATGTAAACTTGTGTGTTTTAATTTAATGTCAAGTTGTTATGATTATCAATTATAAATTTTCCCATATTGTCTCTATTTTTGTTTTTTATTTGAAGAATCAAACATATTTTAGAATATACATTTTTGAAATGTATCAGATATAAATTTGGAGATGCATCTCCAAACTAAAATTAAGTAAAATAAAAAATAAGTGCGTTCGAAAACGCGTCTCCAAAAATAAAAGGCAAATTTAATTAAAATACATAGTGTAAAGAAGTTTTACATTGTCACTTAATCAAAACCGTTGATAAGTTAAAAATGCTTAAGTTTTATTTTAATTTTTTTTAAGTAATACAATTGAAAGGTCATGATAAAATGACGGTGTAAAATTTTTTATACAGTATATATAAAATAATTATTCAATAAAAACTTCTAAACCATAAGAAAATCTAAGAAGCTACCAGAAACGTATCACTTTAACCAAACAATACGTATCAATTGGGCAAGTCTTATCTTGTCTTTCCAACTTATCAATCCCTCTTTTATTACAAACTAGTCTAAACAAACCAAAAGCACAAGTATATCCTCTTATTTATAAAGTATAAAATTACTAATAATTTTAATCTATATAAGTATGATGTATTCAAATTGATTAGTACATATTTGTTGTCATAAAATAAAATAGCAATAGAGAAAGAAAATGCAGTAGTAATATCAACGGACGAAAAAGCCCTAAGAAAATGGCGAGACCAACCATGAATCTGCAATGCTCCAGCTCAACACGGTAATTAATCTCAACCAAATATAGCCTCCTTCCTTTTATTCTCATTCTCTCCCTCTCCACTTTTTTTTTTTAGATTAGCTGGTTCCCATTCTCCCTTCACGTTCCTTCTTCTTCTTCCCATGGAGATTGGGTAACTCACCAACATTATAATACTAATAATAATAAATAACAATACCAATCATCATCATCATTGTTAAACTCAATTTCACCTTGCATTAATTGCATTGCATTGCATTGGATTATATACATACAAAAAAATTTATATATATTTTTGTATATAATCCAATCCAATTCAATCCAATCCAATCCAATTCAATTCTTTCGTTTATTAATATCAACAAACAAACTCCGAGTATTCATCCATGGGGAGTTGCGTATCCACACAAGGCGGCAAAGGCGTACGAAAGAGATCAAAAGATCATCATAACAATAATAACAACAATAACAAACAAAACAAAACTGCTTATGATCAAGACCAGGACGCTACAACGCCGACCGGGCGTAGGTCTAGCGTGACATCGCGTCCACTAAACGTTGTAACGAATCCAAGTCCGGGTAGCATATTTGATAAATATGAGTTAGGAAAAGAGCTCGGAAGAGGAGAGTTTGGTGTGACCGTGCGTTGCGTGGACCTGCAAACGGGGGAGGCGTTTGCGTGTAAGAAGATAGCGAAGACGAAGCTGAGGACAGAGATTGATATTCAGGATGTGAGGAGGGAGGTTCAGATTATGAAGCATTTGCCTAATCATCCGAATATTGTGGCTTTTAGAGAAGCTTATGAGGATAAAGATGCTGTTTATTTAGTTATGGAATTGTGTGAAGGCGGTGAACTTTTCGATAGGATTGTTGCGAAAGGTCATTATACAGAAAGAGCTGCGGCTAATGTTGCCAAAACCATTCTTGAAGTTTGCAAGGTAATGTGCTAATGTAATGTTGTATTTGTTTTTGAAATTTTGACTCATTTGTTGAGGTTCTATTGTTTTTGTACATTTTGCAGGTGTGTCATGAACATGGTGTTATACATAGGGACTTAAAGCCTGAAAATTTCTTGTTTTCAGATGCAAGTGAGACAGCTTCACTTAAGGCAATTGATTTTGGTCTTTCCACTTTTTATGTAACCGGTAAAGTAGTTTTCTGATTATTAGTATTGTTGGAGTTTGTTTTTTATGGTAAAACTAGAATAAGATACGAGCGTTACGATGTGGTTGTGACAGGCGATAGATTCAATGAAATTGTTGGAAGTCCTTATTACATGGCTCCGGAAGTTTTGAGACGAAACTATGGACAAGAGATCGATATTTGGAGCACGGGCGTTATTCTTTATATTTTGCTTTGCGGTGTTCCACCCTTTTGGGCAGGTTGGTCCTTTTATATATTTTGCGCGATTGTGAAGAAAAATTGAATAAAATGTTCCGTTTTCATAAAGTTTATGTGTTTGATTTTGAGTACAGAAACTGAAGAGGCCATAGCGCAGGCGATTATCCGGGGTAATGTAGATTTCACAAGAGATCCTTGGCCTAAAGTTTCAGAAGAAGCAAAATACCTTGTTAAGCGTATGCTTGATCCAAATCCGTACACTAGAATCACAGTTCAAGAAGTTCTTGGTATGTATGGTGCTCCTCTATAATTTCATTGACGTGATGACAAATCTGTGCTAATAGTTAACTGTTTTCTTCTGTGTCAAGATCATACCTGGATACAACATAGAGAGCATGGTAGAACTATTTCTCTAGGAGACCATGTGAGAATGAGGATCAAGCAATTCTCATTGATGAATAGATTCAAGAAGAAAGTCCTTAGAGTAAGTTTCATTAAGATCTCTTATTCAAAAAGTAGAGAAAAAGCCGTCTTTAAGAGCGTGCAAGACACACTATCACGCAGAATCCAAAATTTAACCGTGTCTAAATATGGTCTCAAAAAATGTTTGTCACAGTTAAATTGTGGTTAAATATGGCCTTGATTTGTCTGTGACTGTCTCCAAAAACTTGAGACGGCTCTGATCAGTGATATCTAATTTTTTAGACTTCTGAATTAATTTGGTTCTCTATTTAGGTGGTGGCTGATAACTTGCCAGATGAACAAATTGATGGACTTAGAAAACTGTTTGATATGATGGATAAGGACTGTGATGGAGTCTTAACATTTGAAGAGCTGAAAGATGGCTTTTCAATGATTGGACAAGTTATTCCTGATCCTGATATTCAGACATTAATAGATGCAGTAATTTCCTTACTATAACAACTGCTTTAACAAATTATACAAACTTTCTATATACTATAATGAAACAATGAACTTCGTTGTTAATTTATGACAACAGGCAGATTCTGAGGGAAATGGCAACTTGAATTGCGAAGAGTTCATCACAATGAGTGTTCATTTGAGAAGGATTGGAAACGATGAGCATCTCACCGAAGCATTCAATTTCTTTGACAAGAATAAGAGCGGATATGTTGAGTTTGACGAGTTAAAAGACGCCTTATCAGATGATGATTCCATAGACGACCAAGTGGTCAGAGACATTCTAAACGACGTTGATTTGGATAAGGTAAACTAGCTCAGTTGATAGCTGTGCAGAGACATACTTTCGGATGCTGTCAGTTTTTATAATATTAATTTTGTTTTGTTTTGTTGAAGGATGGTCGAATAAGTTTTGAGGAGTTTAAGGCAATGATGACGACAGGAGGAGATTGGAAAATGGCATCTCGACAGTATTCAAGAGCAATGTTAAATGCATTAAGCTTCAGAATGTTTAAGGATAAATCTGCTGGAGTAGTAACTAACTAACTACTTAACTGAATTCAAATTTCATGTGGGGAGTAGGCCAAGTTCCAAATTCTGAGTTGAGTTCATATGATATGATGCAGAACACTGTATGCATTTATATATGTTGTAATATTTTGAGCAGTGTACAGTTTGAGAGTGTAAATGGAAAATAGGCCTCATCTGAACAAAAACAAATGAGGGTCTCTTGTCATATAGTGTGATCTCTGTTAACATTAATTAATTATTAATTTTATTTCATTAAATTGTAAATGTGAAAATTATTTGAATGATAGAGATGGGAGAGATTGAAAATTATGTATGAAAGTCGTATTTACAATTCTAAAATAATCTTAATTGAGGGGAAAAAAAAGTCTAATATGTTTTGTCTAATGAGTTTCGTACTAATATTACAAATTGATATTTGCGGACTAATATTTACAACACTTCCAGGCAAATGGATAAATGAATATTAATTATTTCAAACTTGCAAGTAAATTGATTGAATCGTTCTGTTGGTAAACAATTTGTTAACATATCTGTCAACTGATACCCAGAAGGAATGTAGGTTCTAGTTATCAATCTACTATCCATCTTTTTTTGGATGAAGTGTTGGTACTAAACATGATTATGAGCGATACTAACGAGTGATTTATTATCGCAAAACAATTTTATGGGGCTTTCACATTGAATTTTCAAGTTTTCTAACACATGTTCTATCCATAATGATTCACAAATTCCTTGTGTCATAGCTCTAAATTCCACTTCAACGTTTGATCGAGCAACAACACCTTATTTCTTACCCCTTCAAGCAACTAAGTTCCTACACAAGATACAATAGCCTAAAATAGATGTTATATCGCTCACTGAACCACCATAGTTAGCATCAATGTGAATTTTCATGGTTAACTTGCACCTATTTAAAACAAAAGTCATCTCCTGATAAAGACTTTGAGATATTGTAGAACACGTTCAACAACTTGCAAGTGTCTTTCCCTTGGGTCATGCATAAATTGAGTGACCATGCAAACTACATATGCCAATTCTAACCTAGTATGTGCCAAGTAAATTAACTTTCCTAGTAATCTCTCATACGGACCCTTGTCAACTTTGACATTTTCCTCCTCGAAGTTTTTCCCACGATTTTGTTCAATGGGAACATTTGTTGGTTTGCATCCAAGTTTCTCTATTTCTTGGAAAAGATCAAATACATATTTCCTTTAAGAGATAAATATGTCTTATTTTGAATAAGCTACCTCAATTCCCGACAAATACTTGATTTGCCATATCTAATGCTATTCTAGGAACAACTTCAATCGTCAGAGTCAGAGATAAGTACTTAAAATGATTACTTTATTAGTGGTTCTCAAATATTTGATACTTGTGATTTTGATCCGAATAATTTACCCTTTGTTTTAAGAAAAGATAAAAGATAGTGTCTCTCCATGAATAGATATACTATTTCTCAACATGTTTCTTCTAAACATCTTTGCACACAATATCAGAGTTTTTACTACAATTATTGATTTTGTGAGAATCCTGTATGTTGAAGAAGCATTGAGATGTAAAAATTGGCCTCTGATGGCACCCTTGATAATTACAAAGAAAAGATTAATGACAAAAGGTTATACTTATGCATATGACATTGGTTACAAAAAGACAATTGTACCAATGACAAAGATGAATATTGTTAAAATCTTAATATCTCTTGATGCTTATTCTGAATAAGAATTACAAGAATTTGATGTTAAAAATGTATTACATGAAAATTTAAGCAAATATTTCATCAAGTTTTAACTCTCGGGTCGAGACAATAAAATGTGTTGATTGAAGAAGGTCTTATTTAAACTAAAGCAGTCACCTTGGACATGGTTAGAAAGATTCACAAAGACAATATTGTATTTAAATTATACAAGAAGAAAAATGAATTGTACTTGTCTATATTACAATATTATTGTTATAGGAGATGATTTGACTAAGAGACAGCTACTCAAAAAGAAATAAATTAATGGAGTTTGAGATGAAAGATCTTGAGGAACTCACATACTTTTTAGGAAATAAGATATTCTTAAATGACATTTTTATCTCTTAGAAAAAATATTTCCTTTATCTTTTGCACAAAAGATGAAAAACTTATGCAAGACTACAAGTGTTCCCATTGAATAATATCATAAAATTAGCTATGAGGAGGAAAGTCAAACTTGAAATTATAGAGAGTGCATATGAAAAATGTTCCTAGAGAAGATAACTTCTAAAGAGAGTGAGATAACTTTAGCTATGAGGAGGAAAGTCAAACTTGAAATTCTAAAGAGAGTGCATCTGAAAATTGTTCTTAGAGAAGATAACTTCTAAAGAGAGTGCATATGAGAGATAACTTTCGAAAAGAGCATGCGAAAGATAATTTTAAAAGAGTAATTTCGAGGCTTTATAGAATATGTGAGAAATAAATGGAATATAAGGAGAATCCCCCCAATGTTAATGCTTATATTGATCCAATTTACATTTTGATCTATATTTTCAAAATTTACAAACATGATATTTATTCTCTTAAAAGTGAAGATTATTAGACTTCACATTCAAATCCATAACAATGATACATCAAGTATAACTAGATTACGATTAGAATGTCTAGTATTAGTGGGGGAAAAAATTGAGGTACTAGTGCTAGTGGATGATCATATCATATGGTGGCGCATCAAAGGGTTGAAACAATGGTGTAGAGACTAAAGATGGTGGGCAACGATTAAATGAAGAGAAATCTATATGGATGAATTATTACTATGTGAAGTACAACGGTAATGTGTTAAGTTTTGCCAATTAGGTTGCAGGGTTTTATATGCATGTGCATAGGTAGTGAGTTCACTTCCAGATTAAAAAGTTAACTTCTGGCTGAAATTGAGCCTGATTTGAAAACACAATGCTCATTTACCTTGTGCAACTTAATAGATGGTTTCATTTCAATGTGATAACATATATATACAGACTTAGTACAATACAGCAACTTCACATAGTATAAATTTTAAAATCGGAAGGAACTACATCCAATGCAAAGTGAAATTTCGACTTGTGAGGCGTTAACATGGATCCCTTAACTAATCTAACTACTTTTTTTGTTGTGCTGGACATAACTAAGGTCTTCAGCTTCTCTCACTAAGACTTCCATAAACCCTTTTCTGAAACCAAAGACTCCATTCATTAGTAAACTTGATTCCAGCGATGATAAATGAAACTAGCAAATACAATATGAAGTTGATTCGAAGCCCCCACAGTAACCCTACCCATCTAAATTAGAAACATGAGTATAACGTCGAGGAAACATTTTCCATGCAATACAAATAAGTACTGGTATCTTAAAGTACTCCAACCGGAATGGTGAGGACAAAAGCAATCATTAACAATACCCCTTCTATAACAGACTATCACTTACTATGAGTGAGTCGGTCTGATTGGATTTTCTGTCAATCTTCTCCAAACCATCCTCCCACAATGAATTAGGGTCAAGATCGCAGTGAAATAAAGGAAAGGAATGCCAACAGCGCAACCCCCAGGTATCAAATTTACCATTGTCTGAATAAGGTAACAGCAAATCAACCAATATAACTTTGAACATTAATTGAAGGAAAATTAATATCACAAGGAAATCAAAATTAAATTCCTAATCAATAGCGATAACATAAAGTATATCTCCAGGATGTCCCTTTCTGTTTGAGTTTCAATGTTTTCTGGAACTAGACCAAATTCAAGCAGATAGGTACCACAGGAAGGATACTACATTATCAACAAAACGAATTGCAGTGTACAGAAAGTCAGGTCATTTGCAAGCTATTCAAGCTTGAGTCGCTATAGGAAATCACCTAGATAAAAGCTTTTTGTCTGGTCAATGCGCGGTTTTGTTAAGACAGTGAATAATTTATTATAATTTATAACCTATTTCTACATCCAAATGTAGTTGTGTTAATCATCTTACAAACTTTTCAAATCTGCAAAACAGCAAAATTTGTACTACTCTTACAACACTGATCTGTTTTTCATGTTGCTTTTATTTTAGTTTGTGGTATGCCTTTCTTACTGTATGAAAACTGCTGTACAATGAGCCAACCCAACAAGCCATTCCATTGTTGTACTTGTAGCTTCGTAGCAGCAGCTTCATTAGTATGGGACATAAAGTATTTCGGATTATTTTTTAAATTGTAAATTGGAGATTATGATACTTTAAATCATTCATTTCACCTATGCTAGAGTACAACAAGAGGAACTTGTTCCACGTCATTGTTCTGTGTAATTCTAACCTTAGTCATGTGATTTTTAATATTCAAGGGATGAATTAGGTTCTAAATTTTCAGCTAATCCAAATAACAAGCTCCAAAATGATCAATGTAAACTATGTCAAAACAAACTGGATATAATTGATATTTAAATATACTCATTGTGTTTGTAAATAAACTGGACATAAGTGAGAGTTTTTACCACCATTCCTGCAACAACGTGAACAATGGGAACAAAATAACTATCCACTTTGTTCCCCTCTGCATACCCATTAAATGCAATGACCATCGAAAAGGTGTGGATGGTGACAAATGCAAGAGCAATAACCGCTGCAATCATAAAAAAATAGTGAACAATTTGGAGGAAAGAAATCAGACATTAAAAACCAGATTTCATAAAGTAATTTCAAAAATCCCCGGTCGTTGTTTATGCACGGGTTTTATGGAAAAGTCCACTTATAGAGTCGCATGAATGAAATGAATATACAATTAAGCCTCAAATGCAAAAATTTCCAAAAAGTTTGAAACTGGAGACTCCCATGCATATGAGAGAACTAGCAGTGGAGAAACTCTCACCAGAAAGAAGGAAAAATGGAACCTTTGAACATTTATCAACAAAATATGTAGCTGGACCAAATGCGGGAGTTAATAGGCTGATACAGAAGAACACGGCATGGGCCACACCATGACCCAAACCACCAGCTGTGAAAAATATGCAAAAGACATTTCATCAACATAGGTTATTATTTATGATTTACAGATCTTATTCCAATAGGCAATATCTTTTCTCAATAGCATCTCAACAAGGGATTCATTTTATCATGAAATTAAATTCAACCAAGGATGTGGTTTTTTAATCCCAAAAGAAAAGAGAAAATAATAGGTAAAAAAGAGTTATCTTATAATTCAAAGCTGATAAAAAAAATAGTTGAGAAATAAATGCAAAATTTAAGGATTGGAAAAACAGGCTGAAAAAGCCTCTATTTTTCTTACCAAGAGCAATCAGCATCTTATCTGTCAGGAAAAGATGTGGTTTTGATACTCTATCAGCAAAAGCATCTAAAATATCTTCTAACCTTCTACACATGACCAACCAAAAAATGAAATATTAACCCAGAATCAGTACCAACACAAAAATTATCACTATAATATTACAAAACAGTCCCCATAATAAATAGTCACAAAATTTCCTTATCATATTGTATAAAAATGTATGTTCAAGGCTGACAAAACAATGAACATACAACTTAGGCTTTGTTTGGATTGATGGAATCGAATGGAGTGGAGCACTATGGGATGGAATTGAGTGGTACTCCATTGTTTGGATCACTTAAAATCGGATGGAGCAGAGCAGTATGGGATGGAATTGAGTGGTATTCCATTGTTTGGATCACTTAAAATCGGATGGAGTGGAACGGAATAGAGTGGGATGGATTTCATTCCATTCCATCACTTACCACCATATTTTTTCCCCTCTGATTCGGCCAGAATGAAGAATTTGCCTTGTTCCTTCCAAAATTTTCCAAACGATGGAGTGGAATCTTCATTCCGCTCCGCTACATTCTGCTCCGTTCATTTTATGATATCAAAACATAACCTAAAGAGTATTCTTTATACATTCTCCTCACTCGCAAACCAAGCGTGCTCCCACTATTGTAAAGAAGTTTCTAAAAACATCCAATCCAACAATAATAACTAGGCAGTCCATCGATAGGCATGTTTGGTGTCCGACACGATACCAAATACCAATGCATATGATAACATTCGATAACAAATACCAATGCATATGATAACATTCGATCACTTGCATTTTTTTTCAAATTAACTGGTATCAGTGTCAATGGTGTGTCCGATTTACGTGTATTTGATAGCTTAAACATGCAATTGCAAAGAAAATGGAGGAAATTAAAGCTTACTTAAATATTTTCCAGAAGAAAAGCCTAAGTCCTTCTTGGAATGCAACAGATGAGAAAATGAGTATTCCATAAGGCCAAACTTCAGTTGTATTCAGTGGAAGAAAACCCCTCCATATTCCAGACAACACAATTAAGCTTATAAGCCACAATAGTGTACTGCAATCAAACAAAACAAAATCATATAAACCTAATAGCACAACTAAAGGAAGCAAAAAAAAAAAAAGCATCATTCGAAGTAATTACAAAACCCTAACTTTAACAAGTGAGAGAAAGTGTGAATTGAATGAGATCGGATCGACGAACCTGGAGAGAACAGTGAGGATCAAGAATGGTTTTTTGGAAATTACGGAAACGAAGAGGGAGAGAGACGGTCCTAGAGCTATCAGCGCGTACCCGATTCCTGCTGCTACAGTCATTGTAGTGTCTCTCACTATCTAAAATGAGAAGAAAGGAACTACACAGTTCTGTGTGTATGGTTTTCTGCTCGGGTCTTCCATTGATGACCCAAGACAAAAGGATGAAGATGGTGCTTCGGGTCTTGTCCTCCGAATTATTTGTTCGGGTCGGATTAGAGTTGTGCTGTCTTGGGCCTTAAGAAACAAGAATGGTATTACTTGAATATTTTAATTTGAGAATTTCTATATTGACCCCTACCTTCTTGGTCATCTGTGGCGAAAATTCCAAAATGCGCTTATTTCGGAAATGCATTTCTAAAGTCACTTTTTTATGAGAAAAAAGGTAGTTTCGAAAATGCACTTCCGAAAACATGTTTTTTTTTTATGAAAAAAACTGATTTCGGAAATGTACATCCGAAATAATGTTTTTTTCCAGAAAATAGGTGAATTCGGAAGTGCATCTCCGAATTCACCCCCCTTGGAAGAATTCGGAAATGTATTTCCGAAATAAGGTCTGATACAGAAGAAAAATAACAAACAACAACGATTTGATTTATTTAAAGGATGAAGATTACAAAGATCACATTACATAAAATTAAAGTTACATATTGTTAAACACGGCTAGGTGAGGATGAGTTAACATTTTGATAACGTCGGCCTCCGATTTTTGAAGTTTCGCATCCAACTCGATTGGACCCTTTGAAGAAAATCGGTCGAAAGTTGTCCACAAAATCGCTAAATCTTTGTCGTTCTTGACTTCAAATGGGGTGAATTGCACGTCTCCCTCGACGTTTAGCAATGGCGAGCAGTACTTAAGCTTGACAACCTTCCGATTTTCCGGATATTGCAATAGCGTGTTGAGCGACGTTATCAATTCCGCAAACGGCGTGTCGCGCGAGAAGCAGAATTGGAACCGCATCGGGTAGCCACTAGTGAAGTAGACGAATGCTAGGTTGGGGTAGGTTTGTGTCATCGGTGTTTTGTGGTGTGATGAGGATGAAAAAGATTGTGTTGTATTTATAGACTTATTTGCATTCATTGTATACTTGCTTGATATTTGAAACGCTATCCGGTTTTTTTCGCTTCAAATCAACAAGTATGTTTCTCGGCACCACTTTGATTATCGATAATCCGAAATAACATTCTTCTCTTCGCGGGACAACCGACACGCCGTTGGATGCCCGTGTAGCTTGGCATCCAAGACATGATTATGAATTCCACAAATGACGCTTAAACGCCACAAATCATTAATCCTCTGAGTCACAAGCAACTTAAACGAACACCCACACTTTCTCGATCCCGTGTCTTCGTGTTTTAACTCCCGGTTTGTTGGTACATACCTCCCACCCCTCTCGCAATTCAAAACAGCAAAAGCTTTCCGTCAACTATTTCCATTGTCGGACCTTAAAATAACAATGTCAAATCCAAGTTTACTAGCTTCACTACGAACACAATCAAGCAATTGTTCACGACAAAGCGAAGCTCCGATCATTTGTAAATTGTTGCCGTACATCCACCGCATCAATCATGGATTTAACATCGTTAACCGGATCGTTATTAACATTGACATCTTCCGGAACTACTACGTCATCGACGACAATGTTGTCCGGATGCACCATACCTAACATATGCAAAAATTAGCAAAAATGGTCAAAACTAAATTTTTTAATACTGCCAGGCATTATTTCGGAAGTAAATTTCTGAAATATGTTAGGTGACTTATTTCGGAAATGAACTTCCGAACTAACAGAGTTTTCATCACAGAAATCAGCAACAATGTAGTGAAATAGGGGATGAAATGAGAGATGTTTACCTCAAATTGTAGCTTTTTATGCTCCCTTTAACGTGATCAATGGTTTGAAACTTAATTTTGAGACGAAAAATGGATTGATATCGATGGAAGTTTTGGAGAGGGTTTGGGTTTGTTTTGGAGAAAAATGATGAAATAGTGAATGAGGGAAAATGGTATATGAACACATTATTTCGAAAATGTACTTCCGAAACAATAGCTGACTGTTAAAACCAACGTATTTTTTTTTAAATTTCATGCATTTCGGAAATGCATCATCGAAAACACCAACTTTTTGGAGATTTCGGAGATGCATTTCCGAAGTCTGAAAAAATAAAAAAAATACTTCGGAGATACATCTCCGAAGCAGGGGCAAGTTAGGAATTTTGCTGGGGGTCACCCCCATAGGGGGGTCAATAAAGAAATTCTCTTTACTTTGTATGGGTAAATTTCGACCAATTTTTCACAATTTCACTTTTTCACCCAATTGACCAAAAATGCTTTGAAAAAACAAAAACTTTTCAAACGGGAACACATTCCTCCCCTCTTCTAGTTCACATTAGTTACACATCGGAACACTTTGCCCAAGTCTTCCAGTTCACATAAAGAAACAAAGGAACTTGACAGCAGTAAATGCAACAGAAGAGATAGAGAGAGAAGATGTGAGCGAAGGCAGAGCAGAGCGAGAGAGCAAGGATTTAGAAATGTTCCAAATGATCCTCCCCACTTCCTTTTATAACCAACTTAATCACGCGGGTAAGCGCAAAGTATGTCATTATGGTCTAGGTCATAATGACGCATTTAATCGCTTTCACACGTGGTGCATTAAAACCCGACTTTTACCTTCCCAAGGCAACGCTCTATATTCCCAAGTAGAGCTCAAGATCTATCAAATGTTCCACGTCTCGAGTCAAGCTCGTAGGATACCATGTCGAGCACGAGCGACAGGTCCCGCGTTTGACATGGTCGATCCCACTCCGGGTGAGTTATATTGCACCCATGGAGGGCACGATCCCCCCGCGTGCCCGACCATATGACCAGATGATATTCGATCACATACAAACTCATGATGAACATCTCCCTGTGATCACGTTATCAGGTGCTAATCCGTGCAAAGATCTCTCTCCTCGACATGTCTTGCAACGCCTCCAACAAAGAGCTTCGGCGTACTCGAGTCCGTCTCCTCGACGTGGCTTAATACGCCTCCATCAACGAGCTGATGCGTACTCAGACCCTTGTGGCACTAGGAAAATTTTCCTGGCCAAGTGAAGTTGTCGGGAAGCCTCTACGACAATACGGGTCTGGCATCACGACACAAGCTTGGGATTCTTCAGCACCCCACGACGCGCGGGCTGATCTTAAGTCATTACTCCTACGACTAGGAGCAACGACTTGGGGGCTCATGTTCTAGACTGGGCCTGTGGCTGGCCCACCGTCGGGTAGGGCCCAGTCCAGCGTTACTACAATGAAGGCCCAACAATAATCCAAATGTATGTAGTCGTTGGGGAGCTCCTCATCCACGTGCCCGTCCAAGGGCACGTGGCCAACTACCATCCGGAAGAACCCGTCCTCCACCTTTCGTGATTAACAGACAGTTGACCCAGGACGAAGATAACGCGCTGATCTTGCCATGCCCGCCTTGGATCCTTGAAATCTTCCGTTTTGGGCCTATGGATCCAACCCAAAAACAGAAGACCCTGGCTCAGCGCTGGGAGTACTATAAATACCCTCTTTCATAAGAGGATCAGGTATTTTAATTCATTCTCTACTTCTGTACTTGCTCTCCTCACTCTGAAACTCACTTTTACATCGGAGTGTCTTATAGGTACATCTTTTTTTCTCTTTTGGACCGACCACAGTTCGAGTGTTGTAGGCCACTGAATATCTTTATGATTAAGTTCAGGTATATATATATAATGAGGTTCAATTTAATTCAAGAGTAAGTTGTTTTTAGCTTACTCTAATTCATAGCCTTTAAATAAAATTTAATCGAATGATTAGTTAAGTCAAAATGTTAATTACAATTAAATAAAAATATTAATATTAACATTATATTAAACCATTAAGCATCCTTCGAACATTCCCTGCCTCGTTGACATCCCTAACGATTTTGGAGAATTTATATGGTTTAAATAAAGGGAAATGTTAACCAGTGTTCTTAGGTTACTTCTTAAGACTTTAAAATAGTAAATTTATCTCGATAATCTGTGTATTTTATGTCTTAAAAATTGAAATATTAAATTTTTTATAAAATATTTTCTTTTTTTGGAATGTTTAACCATTGCCCTGAGAACACTAGTTAGCAACACCCTTAAATAAATTCTTCAAATTCAATTTATGTAGTTATAATAATCTTACAATTAAAAATACATTGATGACAAATATTAAGTTATTTTTTATAAAAAAAATACTTTGCTAAAAAAATAAGGAAAATTCCTCTACTTTTTTCCCATACTCCTCTTTCTTTAAAGTTCTTCCTTTCACTCTCTTCAAACTTTAAAACATAATATAAGGAAAAAATATTCAAATATAATATCTGACACGTCGTTATTATAACATGATCAACAGAGAATTTATAAAATCTATAATATAAGAAAAGTTGTTGTTCTGGAAATTATAAAAATACATTTTTGTTAGCTTAGTCTAAATTAATAATCTAGGGACAAAAAATGTCTTCTTTTGGTTTTTTCCAACTCACTCTTCACTTTTTTGAATTCAAATATTTATTTCCCCCTCTTTTTTCACTTCCCTTTTTTATTTATATAAAAGTAGAAAACAAAAACATAAAATTATAATTCAACAATAACAATTAAAATGTTATTTTTTTGAAAAAAAAAACACACACACACATATATATATATATATATATATATATATATATATATATATATATATATATATATATATATATATATATATGCTTAGATTGATACCTTTTGGTTCCTACAACTCTATGAACATTCGCTTCTACTTTAATCGAGGTATCATTGGAAACCTTGGACCTGATCAGTTTGATTTACTCATTGATAATAAAGTGCTATATCAGTTCACCTTACCGAATCCAAGGACGAGTGTGCACAATCCTGCTAATTGGCTTTACTATGATCAGATTCCTGAAAGAGAGTCATCTCCAGAAACCCCACAAGCCTATGAACATTTAGATGATGACATGTATATAGCAGAACAAGACTCTGAACCTGACACTTCTCCTGGATACTATGAGTATGGACATATACCCGAATATGAACCTATGCCTGAGGATGATCATGTGCCTGAATATGAACCTATGCCTGAGGATGATCATGTGCCTGAATATGAGCCTCTACCTGAAGATGAACCCATTCCTGAGTATGAGCTTGAGACTCCTACTGGTTCACAAGAAGTTCAATTTGAAGACATGACTGATGTCGAGCCTGAACAACAACAACCTGCTGCATCTGCTGAATCAGTGGCCCCAAGAAATACTCCTCCGAGGATCGAGCATGCTCACAATCCTAACACACAAGGCCAAGCAATAGATGCACTACAACACGAAGTTCAACATATGCGCAACGAGTTACACACTCTGCAAATGCACTTCTTCAATTTCATCGACACTGTCAATGCCCAATTCGACGAAGTCTTCAAACACATTTATCTAATGTGCACAACAACAGACGTGGCTAGATGTTAACTTTTAGGATATTAGATTTTTATTTTTAGCAATTTCCAATTCTAGTTTAGAATTTTATTTTCTGCATTTTTACATTCTGTTTCTATTAACACTCAGTACCAGTTTTAATTTGAAATGCATTATTTTATTCATTACTGCTACTGTGTTATATTATTCTGCTGTCTGATTGCTATATATTTATGAATGCATATAACACACTCAGTCTGGTATTTTACTATTTATAGTAACATCACATGTCACTACTTTGTGCTTTTCTCATAATCTTTGTATCTGTCAGCACGTGACTACAGCATCACATGCGAGACAGGCATGTCCCTAGGCTAGGAGACGCGCGTCTCCACCTCTGTGGGACCACCCTTCTGCATTTTAAGGACTGGAGACGCCCGTCTCCATACCCTGTCCCCCAGCAGACTGACTGCCTGAGACGCGCGTCTCCCAAGGGTAGCAGGCTGCATGCTTCGTTTGACCACGCAGACCATAAATTATTCCCTCCTTGAATTTTGAATTCAAAATTCATCATTCAATATTCTTCCTTCTCCCCATTATTTCTTCCATTTAAACACCATAAACCACATTCATCCTCCATCATCACCTCTTTAACTCTACATCATTTCCCATTTCTCCATTCCATTCAAACTTCAAACACCACCATAAATTCATTTCAATTCTATATTTACTCCACCATTTTCAAACCTTACTATAAAACCACACCACCATCATTTCTTTTTCTTCACAACCTCCAAACCATTTTCTATTCTTCTACTCTTCACACTATCTCCTTCCAAACACATCATGCCTCCACGTTCAGTCATCTGAAGTGTGCGTCCTGAGAGGCCACCTCCCAACCTTTCACATATTATCTTTTAAGAGGAAAACGACAATGCTCAAATAACCAAATATCTCGCTTTCTATGAACGTTCGGTTGTCCCCACGAAATTCGTGAACATCGAATGTCTAGAAACTCTGGGTCTAATAGATGGTGTCACCCGTTTACTTACAAAATCTAGCCTACACCATCTCTGTACCGAACCCGTATCCACTTATGAGCCGCTCAACTTAGAGTTTTTAAGCTCTTTCCACTACGACACTCCTTCTGATCAACCACTTTTAACCGGTAACATCCAATTTCAGATGTTTAACCGTGACGTTAATTTAGATCAAGAAGAAGTTGCTACGTATTTGCATTTTAACAATGCACCAAATGCTCATCGCACAATATTTCAAGAACTCAATGGCCGACCTTGGGAGCAACTCGCTTTTGAATTTTGGTTTAATATGACTAGCGAAAAATGCTACCGGTTGGAGGAATCTTCATGCTTCTCATATTCAAAACCCCGCTATACGTTATTTTCAACGTGTTTTGGGTCACACTATTTTTGCAAGATCCAACAACCACAAGGTAAACCAAAATGAGTTATTTTTCTTATACTGTGCGCTAAATAATATCCGTTTCAATGTTGCACCATTTATGCTCCAACACATCCAAGGTTGCATCAACGCTCCTACTACAAACCCCTTCCTGTTTGGCGGTATTATTACCACCTTGGCATGTGCCTTAGGTCTCGCTGACGACCTCATCTCCCTTTCTCATCTCATGATGCCTGCTCAGTCCCTCGATCTCACTTACTGCCGTGACTCTCACTTGGTTTCACCACGTCATGATGGCCGTTACACTCTGGTCATCAACAAAGTTCTAATTCCAAATGTCATCCTGCCATGCCCAGAGCAAATCAACATCCGTTATATTCAGCGTTGGAGGCTTATTAATGAAAATCCTCAAGAAAACCAACATGAACATCATAATGAACCAGTGGATGCAATGGAACAAGAGTTCAACCAAGTAGAAGCTGATTTCAACCAACCTCCTCAAAACAATCCTCTGCCAATTACTCTCGATGCCATGTATGCTGCAATTCAACGCCAAGACCAACTTTTTCAAGCTATGCAGACAAATCAAAACGAAACACTAAGGCTAATTCGAGAAATGCAACAAGATCACCACGACTACGCTGTCAGGACCGAAGACCGCTACACAGAAATTGCTACGCAATTACATGATCTTAACGTTCGTGCAAATGACTCTCCTACTGATAGACGTCAACGTGTTCGTACAAGAGGCGCAAGCAGTTCTCGCAACCGCAACAACGAGGAGTAGTAGCTATGCATTGAGGACACTGCATCATTTAAGTCTGGGGGAGTCGTATTACTCGCTTTAGTATCATTTCCTTTTATTTTATTTCCTTTCCTTGTAATGTTTCTTTTCAAATTCAATAAAGCATATTTAGGGAATTTTAAGTCTTATATGTATATTTCCGTGGCTATTACAATTTTTTCCATTTTCTTGAGTCATAACAAATTTTTTACGATAAACGCATAACCCCACACGTTCGAGAAGTACGAAGCTACTCAAATACGTAACACATAGAAACCAGAATAAAGATTCAAGACAATACCCTTATCGTCCCGACACTCTAAAACCCCCAAGTATGCGTAACCAATTTGAATACCCTTTATACCGAAACCATCGGCACCGTCTTAGACACCAACTACGCAGAGAGTCGATGAATATAAGTGTATGATCCACATAATTATTATTATATGCTTAACTTCCAATAGAAATGTACCTACTAAGTAAGGTGATCCTCACACGATCATTTAACCTAACGGTCACAAATCTCAAATATAAAAACTCATTGTTGATTGGTTCAGAAGTTTCCTGGTACTGAACTTGGTAGGAAGGACTATGGTTCGATTCCCCCCAATCTACAAATGAGCGCTAAGGAGTATACCACATAAATATGCCAGAACTCCATAAGAAGGATCATAGTCACTAACCGGATACTCTACTATTTGCGTGTCAAGATAATGGGCTTAATGTGATTGCGCGCGAATGAAAAGGGTAAAACAAGATGAAGAGTCAAGGTCAAGCTATGATGGCATGATTCAGATTGGTATGCACGCTGGGAGTTGTCTAGTGTCGCGAATGTAAGTTTATTGCTAGGGTCTGCCGCATAAGTTTCGAACAGAAACACTCTGTAGCTGAGTACGACCCGAACGACGTGGTGGAAATGTTTTTCATTTCACTGTCCTCCCGTTTCTATCTTATTATTTGCTTGAGGACAAGCAAAGGTTCAAGTCTGGGGGAATTTGATAACACGATTTTATATCATATATTTAGCTTGAAATCCATAAATATTATTAGCATTTTCCTTTAATTATATTGTTTTATTGTGATATTATGCGGGTATTTGCGATATTTCAGGTTTTACGCTCATATTGAGACTATTTGTGAAAAAGAAAGAAACAGAGCTAAAATCACTACTATTTGTGCCTAAAAGATGAAAAAGGGGTGTTGAAGCAAGAAAGGGGTGCAAAGAAGGCCTAATTGTGCAAAGTACAAGTCCAGCCCACGAAGAAACCAATTGCGCGTGGCCTAACTCAATCCAGCAAGTGGAGACGCACGTCTCCAACGTCTTTTGCCACGTCACCCAAGAGGAGACGCCCGTCTCCAGCTCCCCCTAAATTCTCTCCACTTGAGACGCACGTCTCAGGTCGTGCAGCTGGTCTTCCCCAAAAAATGGAGACGCACGTCTCCAAGTCCAAGTCAGAAGTTCCTCCTTTCACGCATTCCAACTGCAGACCCTCAGCTATAAATAGAGGCTGCTTCTTCAGTTCAAAGGGTCCGAATTTCTGCTAACGAAGTGCTGCCGAATTATTTCTTCAAGCCTTTATTTTCCTGCCTTTCATTTAACTGCTTTCATTTTCTCACAACAATTTCTACACCAGAAATTGTTGTGAACCTTTTATAGATCTAGCCTTACGTTAGATTTATTTTTTACATTCCTTGCTTTTACATTTTACGCCAAATAATTTCCGAAGAACGATCCAGCCAACCCGTGGTGGAAGTTCGAGTACTTCAAGATTCAATTCATTTCAGATTAATTTTATTTAAGGTTTATTATTCACCGCCTTTATTTATATTATTGTTGCATGATATATTGTATGCCATTTAACATGCCTTTTATTATGAACCAAATTAATTTATGCATGTTTAACCGTATTAATATGCCTGGCTAATTAATTAAGATATCGGTATGTAAAGTAATTTAACCGTAGGGATCCGAAATAAATTGGATTAATTATGTTTTATTAAATATCACTTATTTTTGGTTTGTATGTCTAGTTTAATTAGTAAGTCTTAAAACCAATAGAGCGATAGTTTGAGGGGTTAAGACGGTCAAAAGTTAAAATCAATAGAGCGAAAATTTGAGATCTTTAACTGGATAGTAGACATAGCACATTAGTTTTAAGGATGGCGAAAGCGTATTAAAACTAATTAGACCTTATTTATTTTCAAAAAATGTTTTTACACCCGCGCGGGATGGCGAAAGCGTACGTTAGGGATATTAGCATGTTCCGAGTCAACAGAGCGAGAGTTTGAGATTAGGAGATTTAAGTAGATAACGACTTCATAAAACAAGCATTTTATTAATTATGTTGCTTCCAAAAAGCTTTTCTAAATCTAATGGGATGGCGAGAGCGTACATTACGAGTTAGGACAGTAGTCTGAATCAACAGAGCGAGAGTTTGAGAGGAGGACTTTTAATCAATAGAATTAATAAAGATTTTTAATCGAATTTATACATTAGCCAATGGACCTTCGGATCACCTTAGTTAAACGAAATACATATTGATATCCGCCTATTACTACATTTCTTAGAATTCACAATAACTTCCCCTTAGGAACAATCAAAATATTAGTAGTCTTAGCTTTACATAGTAACCTTAGATAACGGTAGGTCGATTCATAGTCCCTGTGGATTCGATATCTTTTAAAACTACACGACACGACTGTGCACTTGCAGTCATCAGATTAATAGACACGTAAAGTCGCGATCAATGTCCCAGTTTTTGATGCCATACTTTAACTTCGTCTTCTTTGACTAGGACACAAGTGGAGGAATGGCTTAATTTTTTAGGAGTCCATAAGTAACAGTTATCCTTAGACCTGACCCTTTTCATCATCACTTCATTCTTCTTTTCAGTGACAAGGCACTCAGATTTGGTGAAGTTTACTTTGTAGCCTTGATCACATAGTTGACTTATGCTTATTAGGTTAGCTGTCAACCCTCTCACAAGTAACACATCATTGAGGTTTTGAACTCCTGAGCATTTCAGATTTCCTACCCCTTTGATTTCTCCTTTGGCTCTATCACCAAACATCACATAGCTAGTTGGGCGAGGTTTGATATCCACCAGTAAATTCTTAACATGTGCCATATGTCTTAAACAACCGTTGTCAAATTACCAGTCGCCTTTGATGGAAACTCTGAGCGAGGTATGAGCAATAAAGCTCGTAACATCATCCTTAGGTGCCCACTGTGTCATCTTCCTGTTAAAAAAACTGGTCTTGCCAAACTTAACGAGAGGTGTAGGTTTGGGGAACAACCTGAAGCAAAACGGTCTTATGTGTCCATATCGTCCACAGTGATGACATCTCCAGTCCAAGAATTTCACTGTGGTGCAACCAGTGCTCCTCTTGCCACAATGTTGAGACATTTGGTTTGACATTGTTGATACCCCCTTATGGTTATTGAAATATAGAGCATCTTCCTTTTTCTCATTGAATCCTAGACCACTCATGTTTCCATCCATTCTTCTCCTTTGAAGAATTTCATCTAGCACGTCAGACCCATTATTCAGCATTCTGACAGATTTATGAACTCTACCAAGTTCAGACTTCAGGGAGCTCACTTCATCTTCCAGCCCAATGATATTCTTAAAACGCCCTTCCTTTTCTGTATTCAGCTGATGTATTTCAGCACTTCTAAGACATAGTTCTCTGTATGATGTAGCTAACTTATCATAGATTAGTCCATCATCACGAGATACGTCATTGGATGAGCACATGCTTGTTAAAACCTTCACATAATTCGCAGATTCTTCTTCAAGATCACTTTCAGAGTCCTCTTCAGACCAAGTTACAAATAGCTCTTCTTTTGTCTTTTGAGGTATGTAGGGCCTTCAGCTCTAATGTGGCCAAATCCTTCACATTTATGACACTGTATTCCCTTCCCTTGAGTGAACTATTTTTCAGATCTTCATCTTCTAAAATCATTTGACTTTTGGATGTCAGATGAGGTGTCCCTGACATTTGATCTTGGATTTCTGCTCATCTACTTCATCACCTTATTGAATTATCTTCCAAGGAGGGCTATAGCATTGAATATTCCTTCATCTGAATGTAGATCATATTCCTCCTTTCCATCTTCAGTATTGCCTACAAAAGTTATGCTTTTGTTCTTCTTTTTAACTCTATCATTGATGCTCAACTCAAACGTCTAAAGAGATCCTACTAGATCATCCAACCTCATCCGGTTAATGTCTTTGAGCTTCTTCAATGGCAGCCACCTTCATGTTGAATCTCTTGGGAAGAGACTTTGGCATCTTTCTCACTAGTTTCTCTTCTGGTATCTTTCCTCCTAATGCACTGGACGCATTGGATATCTCAAGGAAGTTCATATAAAAGTCGTGAATACTTTCATCATCCTTCATCCTTAGATTCTCAAATTGAGTGATTAGTAGTTGGAGTCTTGACATCTTCACTTTGGATATGCCTTCATGAGCAGTTTTAAGAATCTCCCATGCAACCTTGGCTGCTTCACATATATTCACCAACCTGAATATGTTCTTGTCAATTACATTGAAGATGGAATTTAGAGCTTTGGAATTTCCAAGAGCTAGTTCATCCTCTCCTTTGTCCCAGTCTTCTTCAGGCTTTAGCACAGTAGTGGGTTGTTTGTCTGCTCCCACAACAACAGGATGCTTCCATCCTTTCAAAACTGCCTTCCAAGCCCTGTTGTCTATGGATTTCAAGAAGCCACCATACGAGGTTTCCAGTAGTCATAATAACTTCCATCCAGAACAGGAGGTGTGTTCAAAAATCCTCCTTCCTTGTCTATCGTACCAGGAAGTAACTTCCCTAGATCTCACCCCAGATGCAGATCAGGATGTCTACTCTAATACCAATTGAAGTTCTGGTATTAGATATGTGATGTTGAATAATATGTCACGACAAAAATATATGTTGATTAAATGCTACAGAACAGGATGGTTGCAGTAACGAAAAATAGTGCAGGAAGATAAAAAACACAACGAACTGTTTACCCAGTTCGAACAACCTTCCTACTTTGGGGCTACCAAGCCAGGGATGAAATCAATATAAGATAGTATCAATTCAAAGTTAAACTCCCCCGTTTACAACTTCTCACTTAATCACTACCCTTTCTATGACTTCTACCTAAGACTCACCTAGGTATGAGGCCCTCCTCAAATCCCCACAGTCACAACCCGTGACAAAATCACAAACAATCAAAAGTAGAATACACTCTTCCAAGACACGCAATTCTCAATGCTTAAAAGCTTATAAGAACTGACAATACTCTCCTTGCTTAGCAGCTTCAGAGATTAAACAGCATTTAGCACCTACAGGTTTGTGAATGCACACAACATGGAACTTACAGCACAACCACAATAAGGATTCCTAGAACCCTAAAACACAAAATATCAGTTCCACACAAAACTAGGTTTAGTCCAGTCTATGGAATTAGTATTGACTGAATTGGGCCTAAAACCGCTACAAGGAGGCTGCAAAAAGTATGTTGCTTGATCTCCAAGAAAATAGGTTTTCAATACAATCTTTCCTAAATTGTTTTTAATTATAGATATTGTGAAAACCAATCAAATATCTACGATTGAATCGATCTTGGATACACAAAATCTAACTGAATATTCCACAATATTCTGTAGCTAATAAAATAGCTGATATACTTGACATATCAGCCCCAACAACCATGCCCCAGTAAACACGATGTCATACCTGTCATGTTGTGACATCTTGTTCAACATGTTGAAAACTATATGATATGGCATTTTATTCAACATGTTTTAGCTAGGTTGGTTTTACCAAAATGCATACCAATCTTAGAGAAACTATAATACTGATTGACACCATGGCCTCGAACCTACTTTTTTCTTCATCAGGAATAAGATTTGGTCTTTGAAATATCTTTCCAACGTTTGGTAAACTTTTGTGGTCTTGTCTAAACTTTAATGATCAAAATCATAATCTCGAGACAGACCTCGAAGAAAAATATTACACCAGATTTCACTCACTTGGAAGGCAGAAACAACCTTCTATCTTCGTTGTGGTCTATTATGGCCATTTTTTGGTTTGGGGATAGGCGAGATAGATCTTAGCATCGCTGCCATGTTAGCTGCAACATGATAGAAGAAAAATCATAAGGAACAACAAGAAGCAATGCATTGTATTACCCCAAAAAAATAGTACACACCTAAAATAATAGAATCATCCTTCATGAGAGCGAAATAAAATATATGAGGCATGGTGAGATCTGCCTACTCACCCATTTGGTTTTCAAATATATGTTAAAAGTCTCAAATATGGGTCTAAGACAGAAGATAAATATATGAGAGTCAACATTAAATTTGACAGCAAGTGGAGCTTAAAATTGGTGAAAGGCAACCAGAAGCCATAATCCCGACAAAAAACATCATACATAAAAAATCCAGAATATGGATATGCTTTTTTCTAGTGCTTTGTTGGCTGTTACAAAGAAGTTAGAAATGAGTGCACCAAAAGACAAGACAACATAGAAAACTCATCATCTTCTTAGTGAATTCTTGGTGTAATACTAACTTCTAACTTTTTGTTCTATGAGATTTCCACCCCCCCCCCCCCCTTTGGCTTCGTGAATGAAATCCCCGATCATTCACTATAAAAACCAACGACATCACTTATGTCTAAAAGAAACCCACATATACGATCATCAAAGCCATAGAGAACAACGACTTATTCCTTGGGCTTCCCAAGGTTCATCAAAGGTTCAAAATGTTGCAAGCTATATGGATCTCATATTAAATGGACTGGCAACCAAGACACTAACATTGTCTCGCCAAATTACATTTTTCCCATTAATTGCATGTATGCAACAAGAAATACTATGTAAAGAGGTAAGAAGTCAATGACACCTGTAATACGGTGGGAGAACTGACTTTTTATTTTGTTTTTCGTAAAACATGTTGCGGTTAGCTAGAGTCTCCACTGACTTTTATTTTATCCAATTTTATTAGGAAAGGCATAAAAGAACAGGAAAGACCTTTAAAAGAATTTGAATTCGGGGGTAGGTTATACAAAGGGAAGGTGTTAGCATCCTTTGTATCCATGGTTATCCATGGGCTCTTAATTGCTTAGCTCACTTTAATTTGTCTTGTTTGACTTGTGTGTGTGTGTGTGTGTGTGTGTGCTTGAAAAATATTTGGAGTGCCATTAGTAAGGCATACTTTGTAATGTTTCTTGTACAAATGTATACATAGTGTTGTCTGAAAATATTTTGTTTGAAAAAGTGAGGTGTGAAAATGAATTTGGGAATGAGCAAGCATTTAGGAGAACCTATCCACTAAGTAATAGTCTTTCCTTTTCTATTATGTTTTTCTTTTGGAGATAGTATTATCCATACCATTAATTGGTAGGAAATCCTATCTATTGGATATGAAGGGACAGGCGTAGGGTCATCGCATGGTCATGGAAGGCAACATGTAAGGATACCTTAGCAATTCGAAGGGACTATCATCATTTTATCGTAGCCTCATCGAGGGACAAGAACATCTTATCGTAGGCAACTCGAAGGGTCTGTGATCTTTATAACGAAGGGACTATGATGATATTAATCGTAGGCTTCTTTGCTAAGATGTCCCTACGTTCGAGGGATGTGACTATGTAATCGTAAGACAACAAGAGAGATTACCCTAAAGGTGCAAGTGTGCAAATGTGTTATTTTCAGATATTTGTCTTGAATTAGGTTTTCTAGCGTTTATTGATTAATCTTGCCATACAAACCCTAATTACTAGCAATCAAATATGTCCAGGAAATTAAAGTGCTGAATCTAAAGTCTTACGCTATTACATGGCTTTGGGAGAGTTACATAATAAGAAAAAAGTTCGAGAAATTTAAACCTAGACTATTACATCCTGTGAGCAGTTACATAATTTAGAAAAAATGTGAGAAAAGAATTAAACTATGCTATTACAAGGCTTCGGGAGCGGGAGTACAGTAATAAAATGGGGATGAAACTTACTACGGATTATTACAAACCCGAATAAAAGATTAAAGCGGACATAAAAGAATAATATATACAAATTATTAATATCCACCGAAATAGTCCAAATGTCTCAAGATGGTAATACCTCACAAAAACAAAAAAAATGTTAGTCACGGATATATAAAATAATGCATGAATACTAACAAATATTAATTACAATTAACAAAACTAAGCATATTAAACTCTAAAAGAAAATGACTAATTAAAATATTTTTGGTGTTTTACCATATATAAAAATAAAATAAAGAAAAACTAATCACATATTTTTGTATTTTTTTTATTTTTAGTAAACAAAATTGCATAAATTCAATTTAATAACTAATACCAAGTAAACTAAATTAAACAACAAATACTATTAAAAATCTAATAAGAGTAGAACATATCCTTATGTTTTGATTAATTACGTGTTATATAAAATTATACTAAACAAAAAAACAAGTTAGATTAAAAAAGTTATACTACATGAAATAAAAGGTGTCACGTAGGAGTAGTCTTCTCTATTTAGCAAATTAATAAAACAAAAAAACATAGTACATAAATCTTATACCCACGAGAGAGATATAAACCTGAACCAAACTTTCCTTCTCAAATCCTTCACACCATTGTAACAATTGCTTATGAACTTGCTCTCCCTACACGTGTGAAAATCTATCTTCAGACCCTTTCAAATCCTTCACACCATTGTAACAATTGCTTATGAACTTGCTCTCCTACACATGTGAAAATCTATCTAGTCTTCCACATGTCTAAGTTGCACCCCTTCCATGGCCAAACCACCTTCACAAATTCTCACCATAACACATTTGCTATCCAGTAGTGTCTCCCGCACTATGAAGACAACCAGAGATCTCCAACACTTGATTTATTTGATAGGACTTCCTAACACCACAATAACATGGGAGAATACTGATCTCCAACCCTTGATTCATTGGATAGGACTTCATAACACCAAAATCACATGGGCGAATGCTGATGACTTTGGATAGACATATCCTCATCTCAACCTTGAGGATAAGGTTGCAGTCAAGCCAGCAAATAATGATGCAAGCAAAAGGTCCCCAAATGCTATTGGGCATCGTCCATACGATGACTCATACAGAAAGAGGGCTCGTGACTAATATATCTGAGCTACAGAAATATATAGTAACTACCTGTTGTACAAAAATATATAGTAACTAGCTGTGGTGCAAAAATGCAGTTTTTTTCTACATAATTACCTTTTATGCTTCCAAATGGAAATAATTCCCTTCTCACCTGGAGCTGCTTCTGCTCTAAAGAAGTTTTTTTCTCAATTTATCCATATCATACTTTTGCATCTCTTAGTATTAAGCATAATTCAAAGAGAACAACTATAAGACACCAATAGCAGAATCTCAGTGACGTTATTGATTTTCACCTACAAATGATTTTGCAGTCCAGAATATTTTGCCTAGGAAAAAAATTATGTCCAATGATTGGGAAAATGTATATATGTTCTTGCATTACATATTCTGATTACACCAGCAAGGACACTGCATAATAATAACATAAAACTGGCATATGCCACCACAATAATCCAACCTAAACCAGCCAGGGAGTGAACCATCTAGCCAGGGTGAAAACTCAATTCCATCAGGCTAATATATAGTCTGAATCACTTAGAATGAGGAGGCAACTTTGTGCATGTCTCAGTGCCACTTGAGTTCACTTTGCATTACTGGCCTTCTGTAGCTTGATTAGTTTTTGAATCAGAATCATTGTCCTCATCATGTGATGTCAGACCCAAACTCAAATCCAAACTCTCATTGAGATATTGACGTACTACCTGATTTTTGTCTTGAGGCTGAAACATAAAGTCGTCATTATACATGATAAAGTCAGTAAAAAGAAATTATAACAAATAGCTTGCTAGTTATTGCTGTGGACTTCAATTGAGTTGGTAACACACGATAAACTTGAGACATGTAGTTACTATTTACATGATAATAATTCCAAACTACAAAATTTCAAATTGGGTAATGCAATGCTTATTTGAACTCTTAAACTTGCCCATTCCGTTTTTCTTCTAGATTTTTATCAAGTTGAAACAAGAACAAAGAGGTAAAAGAGAAACTAAGGTCTTAATCTAATGATCCCCAAGTCATCAGACAATGCCATGATATTCTATCACATATCATTTTTCTATCCAACTCATTAACACATATCCTAACTACAACTGCAAAAACATCTCCCTTCTATCTATCTATCAATGTGCGCATTGTATAGAATGTGAACTGCAGTTATTAAATTCTAGAAAAATACAATGGTATGCAGATAAACCTGAAGTGAAGATATTAGCAAGGGATTACCTCGCTTTCTTCCATTGGGACGTCATTTCTATCAGCTTTTTCATCGAAAATCTCATTCTTGCTAGTTGGTTCTGCTGCACTTGAATCGGCCTCTACTGGATTAGATTCATCTTCTACCTTTTCAGCAATCTCGTCAATTTCTGTAGCCTCATTTTTCTGCTCCTCTAGTACAGCAACCTGCATCATCAGACAGTCCTGAATATTACCACAATGCCTTCCCAATCCCCATGACATTTAACATCACATTTGAATTTATCATCCATCGAGATAATTGGCATCAAAACAAGGAATACTGAAATGATTTATTAAGGCAGAAATGTGAAAGTGTAACAAAAATGACTTAAAGTTCCAGGCTGGACTAAACACATGGGAAAGAAAATTCTAGAAGAGTGAATGATGGTGGGACGTATTGTCGATGGCAGAGAGGCAAAATCCCGTCGTACCGGCCGCTTTGCAGCGCCGTTATATCGGATTATGATGGAAAAACCCACAATATCGGATGTTATATACCATTGTGGAGAACCCGAAAACAGCCATGTATATCTGCCATAGCGGCCATCACGCCGCTGTTTGATAACACTGCGTGGGACTGGGTCTCCTCGTCAAAGCTGGAATCAGCTCATCAAAGTTAGGATCACTCACCTTGTTGGCGCATTGATTCATTGCAGACTTGCAAAAGCTGCAAGGTTGAGACTCGACACAACGTTCCCCTTGTTAATAGATAAGTTCACATTGAGATGCTAAATGCATCTATGGAGTCGTGCTATAACTAGGTTACTACTGCAGTCACATATCATTCAACTGTTGCTCTTATCTTAGGGTTTTTAAAAAACGCTGCTACTAACCTTGTATTGTACAATTTGTACTCATACTGGGGACTCTATGCGCGTCTATCCAAGTCTACTACAAAAGCAACTTTTTGAGTTAACTCAAGTTTGATACCTACTATTATAAAGTAATATGATACAAAATTTGACAACCATGGATGGTTATAGCTCTAATTAGTAGACTCCACCCAGTGTTATCAAATAGAACATAGAGGGGCCATGGCCTCTTTGGTGGATATACATGGCGCTGGCGGTTTGCAGGCTCACCACAATGGTAAAATCAGTCATATTGCAGGTTTTTCCGCCATTATCCGCTATAACAACCCTGCAAAGTGGCTGGTATGCCGGGATTTTGGCTCAGCCATCTGCCATCGACAATACTGATTACACTTGATGGCCAACAATATGGGAAATAAACACCATTGAAGGTTGCACAAGCCATTTCCAACATAAGTGTGATTTACCCAAGGGAACGCTAAGGTAGCATTCTAAAAATGTAATCAGCAATCCATCCCAAAGATGTATTAAGAAATAACCCTATGGAATATACCGACAGAATGGAGAGATCAGTATTTTGACATGAATGAAGACTAAAAAATTATTGAATAATAATTTGGCAAATATCAGTATCTTTGCTGACTAGATCCTCCTTTACCATTTGACTATGTCTAGGGCCACAGACCACTATGTAACGACATCTTTCCTTTTCATTTTCACCAAAATAATCCATGTCTCCATCCAACAGTCTTTGATTCTCATTCTGACGTACTTTTTCATAGAATTCTTATTCCAATATTCGAATCATGCCACTTTCAGTAATAGATTTGTAATTTTCTTATTCCAATATCTGAATCATGCACCTTTCAGCAATAGATTTGTAATTTTATGCATCATACAAGGTGCAAACTTTCGTTTACCATGAATTATTTTCCAAATCCTATCCTCAAACAAAAAAACTACCACCGCGTTTATAGGAATTTTCATTAGTCACCTTTATTTCGTCCCCACGGCACTCAAAACCTTTCCCACAAAAGGCATCCATATCTCCATTACCATCTCGGGACATTCAATGTAAATTGAATTTCATTTCTTAATCAAAAAGTCACCGGTTAACTTTATTTCGTCCCACAGCACTCAACACATTACCACAAGGCTTCCATATCTCCATTTCCATTTCGGGACATTCACGGTAAAGTGAATTTCATTTCTATAACAAAAAGTCATCGGTTACCTTTATTTCGTCCCCACAGCACTCAACACATTTCCCACAAGGCATCCATATCTCAATTTCCAACACGAGACATTCACAGTAAAGTGAATCTCATTTCTTAAACAAAAAGTCATCGGTTAACTTTATTTCATCCCCACGGCACTCAACACATTTCCCACAAGGCATCCATATCTCCATTTCCATCTCGAGACATTCACGGTAAAGTTAATTTCATTTCTTGAACAAAAAGTCATCGGTTAACGTTATTTCGTCCCCACAGCACTCAACACATTTCCCACAAGGCACCCATATCTCCATTTCCATCTCGAGACATTCACGGTAAAGTGAATTTCATTTCTTAAACAAAAAGTCATCGGTTAACGTTATTTCGTCCCCACAGCACTCAACACATTTCCCACAAGGCACCCATATTTCCATTTCCATCTCGGTGCATCGACGGTAAAGTGAATTTCACGTTTCCCACAAGGCATCCATATCTCCATTTCCATCTCGGGACAATCACACGGTAAAGTTATAAATCTCGTTCCTGATTCAAGTTTCGTTAAACTGTAAACCAACTTATAAGTTATAGCCCAAGCAATACTGCAAAGTTAAGCAGATAACTAATTGGTTCCTATACTTGTGCTATTCAGAATGCCGCCAATAAGGCATTTTGGCGTCTTACCAAACACTCAAATAAAAAATTATCAAAACAAAATTAAGATTGCTAGCACAGACACCAGAGAGGACACCATTGAACTTAATCACAAGTGTAGTGTCGCAATTTAAAAAGAAGTCACAAATAAGATCAATTATTATTTTTTGGAAAAAAAAAAGGTGTCTAATTTTTGGGACCCCAATATGCATTAATACTATAGTTCATTTTTCTTCTCGTATCGTACTTGATGATACTCTCTAATACGCTCCGATATCTTGTCACCATACTTTGATGCAATATGACAGATCAAATTTTTGAAGTAAATAAAAAAATCCGGGTACACTGTCGATACACTCCCGACATGCCATTGACACTTCTGACTCATATTCTCCATTACTACTCACATCTCACATGCATACTTTATGTTCAGTGTTGATACTCTTGCTCGTTAGTGGCAACAAATGCAATTTATGTCACTGCTTCATTCATTAAGCTAGTAATCCCCATTTTCTCATTTATATATGTTAATTACACAGATGCAATTTATATCACATTTCTTCACCTATATTCAACTTTCATCACTATTCTTGGCCAGTGCAATAATATTTTCATCATATTTTGTGAATTATTGTATTTACTTATATATGTACTTCAACCATATCCTGTATTTTTCAAGTAACAGCATATCATGGTGTCAAATGTGTATTGTATCTGATGCTCTTATTGTGTTAGCATCATAGTTGTAAGCTCAAATTCAAGCATCCAAAATAAATAAACAATGGTGTTATGAATCATGGCATCTATAAAATATAAACTCTAACCTGATTGTATTAAAATTGCAGCATCTTTAACAGTCCGAACTTTGTTTCTTACAAACACTGCTTTTATCTGCTTCTGTATAATAACAGCTGCTTTATGCCTCCGAAGCAAAGCAGCATATGCCTTTCTTGTTTTCTCTCCCTGAATAACTGCATGCATAGATAATATGTTTCCAATGTCGCTTCGGTATCCGACAAAGAAACACTTTTCTTTTCAGAAGTTCAACCTTTAACAGAAACACAAAAAAGCAATCAGCATCCATAAAACCCTACCAATTCATTTTCAGAAGTTGCACAAGCCATTTCCAGCATAAATGTGGTTTAACCAATGGAACATTAAGGTAGCATTTGATAAGTGTTAAACAAGGCTGGAACATCTATTTTTTTTTATCTTTTATACTTTAAAATAGAATGGGAAATGAAGTTTAAAAGTGCTACGTTTTAATTCCACTAAAGGGATTGGTGTGAGGTATGGATCAAAGAGAACAAAACAAAACATTCTATTATGTTCTGTCTACGTATATGCCAAGCACTATCTAAAAAAGTAAAAATCTGCAGCAGTTTACACAGAACAATTCCAAGGGTTAGATCATATGATCATCAACTAATCGTTGTTTAGAAAACAAAATCATTTGACAGAGTCATTGTGTTAACTCAATTTTCAGTCCTATCAACATTGCAGCATTGACAAACCCCTATTTTTAGAACTAACAAACAGAAGATGCATCATATAATTAAAAAGTAGTTAAAACGCCATTCTGATCCTCAATGGAGAGATCAGTAATTCGACATGAATAAAGACTAAAAAATTATTGAATAATAATCATTTCAAATATCAGTATGTGTGCTGAATAAATTCTCCTTTTCCATTAGACTGTTTAGGGCCACAAACCACTATGTAATGACATCTTTCATTTCCATTTCCACCAAAATAATCCATGTCTCCCTCCAACACTCTTTAATTCTCATTCCCATTCAGACGTACTTTTACATAGAATTCTTATTCTAATATCTGAATCATGCCACTTTTAGCAAAAGAGTTGTTCTTTTATTCATCATATCATACAAGACGCAAACCTTCATTTATCATAAATCACTTTCCAAATCCTATCCTGGAACAAAAAAACCACCACCGCTTTCATAGGAGTTCTCATCGGTTAACTCTATTTCGTCCCGAAAGCACTAAACACATTTTCCACAAGGCATTCATATCCCCATTTTCATCTCGGGACATTCACGGTAAAGTGAATTTCATTTTTTAGACAAAAAGTCATCAGTTAACTTTCTTACGTCCCCATAGCACTCAACACATTTCCCACAAGGCATCCATATCTTCATTTCCATCTCGGGACATTCACGGTAAAGTGAATTTTATTTCTTAAACAAAAAGTCGTCGGTTAACTTTACTTCGTCCCCACAGCACTCAACACATTTCCCACAAGGCAACCATATCTCCATTTCCATCTCGGGACATTCACGGTAAAGTGAAATTCAATTCTCAAACAAAAAGTCATCGGTTAACTTTATTTCATCGCCACAGTACTTAACACATTTTCCACAAGGCACCCATATCTCCATTTCCATCTCGGGACATTCACTTTAAAGTGAATTTCATTTCTTTAACAAAAAGTCATTGGTTAATGTTAAGAAATGTGGTTGGGCCTAACTCAACCCTACAAAACCAGCTTGTAGGGTGAGGATTGCCCTCATAAAGTGAATTTCACGTTTCCCACAAGGCATCCATATCTCCATTTCCATCTCGGGACATTCACGGTAAAGTGACTTTCACGTTTCCCACAAGGCATCCATATATCCATTTCCATCTCGGGACAATCACGGTAAAGTGAATTTCACGTTTCCCACAAGGCATCCATATCTCCATTTCCATCATGGGACATTCACGATAAAGTGAATTTCACGTTTCCCACAAGGCATCCATATATCCATTTCCATCTCGGGACAATCACGGTAAAGTGAATTTCACGTTTCCCACAAGGCATCCATATCTCCATTTCCATCTCGGGACAATCACACGGTAAAGTGAATTTCACGATTCCCACAAGGCATCCATATCTCTATTTCCATCTCGGGACAATCACGGTAAAGTGAATTTCACATTTCCCACAAGACATCCATATATCCATTTCCATCTCGGGACAAACACGGTAAAGTGAATTTCACGTTTCCCACAAGACATCCATATATCCATTTCCATCTCGGGACAAACACGGTAAAGTGAATTTCACGTTTCCCACAAGGCATCCATATCTCCATTTCCATCTCGGGACAATCACACGGTAAAGTGAAATTCACAATTCCCACAAGGCATCCATATCTCCATTTCCATCTCGGGACATTCACGGTAAAGTGAATTTTACGTTTCCCACAAGGCATCCATATCTCTATTTCCATCTCGGGACAATCACACGGTAAAGTGAATTTTACAATTCCCACAAGGCATCCATATCTCCATTTCCATCTCGGGACATTCACGGTAAAGTGAATTTCACGTTTCCCACAAGGCATCCATATTTCCATTTCCATCTCGGGACATTCACGGTAAAGTGAATTCACTTTCTTAAATAAAAAGTCATAAATCTCGTTATGATTTAAGTTTCGCTTAACTGTAAACCAACTTATAAGTTATAGCCCAAGCAATACTACAAAGTTAAGCAGATACCTAATTGGTTCCTATACTTGTGCTATTCAGAAAGCCGCCAAAAAGGGATTTTAGTATCTTACCAAACACACTCAAATATAAAAATTATCAAAACAAAACTAAGATGGCTAGCACGGACACCAGACACAACTCCATTGAACTTAATGTCTCTTCGATATCCGACACAGGCACACCTTTTTTCTAAAGTGCAACAATTAATAGAAACACAAAAAACAATTGGCATCCATAAAACCCTGCAAATCCAAAAGCTGCAAGGTTGAGACTCGGACACAACAAAGTTCCCTTGTTTATAGATGAGTTCACATTGAGATGCTAAATGCATCTATGGAGTCAAGTGCTATAACTAGGCTATACCTCAACCACATTTTATTCAACTGTTGTTCTTATCTTAGTTTTTTAAAAAAAAAACACTGCCACTGCAATTGTATTGTACAATTTGTACTCATACTGAAGACTATGCTCGTCTATACAAGTCTATTACAAAAGCAATTTTTTGAGTTAACTCAACTTTGATGCCTACTATTGCAAAGTAATATGATTCAGAAATTGACAACCATGGATGACTATAGCTCTAAGCAGTAGATTCCACCCAGCGTTATTAAATAGCAAATAGCAGCGCCATGGCCGCTATGGTGGATATACATGGCATTTTGTAGTCTCACCGCAATGGTAAACATCGGCCAGATATTGCAGGCTTTTCTGCCATAATCTGCTATAACGGCGCCGCAAAGTGGCCGGTATGCCGGGATTTTGGCTCCGCCATGGACCGCCATCTGCCATCAACAACATTGATTCCACTTGATGGCCAACAATGTGGGGAAATAAACACTATTCAAGGTTGCACAAGCCATTTCCAACATAAGTGTGATTTATCGAAGGGAACGCTAAAGTAGCATTTGATAAGTGTTATACATGCTGGAACATCTATTTTTTAAGTTTTTTCTTTAAAATGTTATAAAATAAAAAGAAAAATGAACTAAGATAATAAATTAAGAAGAGCAATTTTCAAGATATTTCTATATTTAAAATCATATCCTTTTAAACTATATAAAGAATAACTTTAAATTATCAATTTGCAGCGTGGGTACAATTTTTATACATGTCCTACTAAATATCCACAATTCCCAAAGATAATGTTCAAACATATTTAGTTTAGGATCATCCACTTTGAACCAAACTATTTAATGCACCCAATGTCGTAGTATAACCACACTAAGTAGCCAAACTTGACAATAACCACAAGATATCATACAATATCCTTTTCAAGAATAGAAACCATGTTGGTACTGTGTCGAACAGATAATGAAAAAAAATTCATTACTGATTCAAAGTATGCATTCATAATAGAAATATGAACCATGCAATGCAATACTGGACATAATCCATAGGTTTTTAAATCAAAAACCATCCATACCAAATTCTGACTAATTTTAGTGTGATTATCATAACAATAAGTGTCTATAAACAAACAATATTTGATCATGATTGATCCATATAACATGTAAAATACTTATCTTTCAATGGTCACGACGACCCCGCGATTTGTAAAAACACAGAACCAAATCATAAGTAAGCACACATCTAGTCGAGCAGCTGCGCTTTTTGGTTTCACATGCGTTGACATTCAACTTAGCAGTATGCTGTAAATTGCTTTCTCAGATACATAAAACATTATTCACAACATGATTATGCCTAGTATTGAATTAAAAATCAATTATAAGATGATCATTATCGCGACTTTATTAAAAAACACTTATCTTTCGAGGATGGTGATGACACTGTTTCAGTATTGTGATCAGTTTCGCGGCGACGGTCCTTTGATTCTGCCTTTATTGTGTGATTTGAATGCCGAGCTATAGTGTTGTCTGTTTTCTCTTCGGTACATCACGGGGTTATGAGTGAAATGAACTCACACAAATCATCCTAAACAAAACACACAACATACCAAAAGCATGTGATTAATATTATACGTAACCAAGATATAATATTCTAACAACATTAAACATGCTTGTCCACGTATGTAAATAGTAAAAGCTAGAGACCCTATTCAAAATCTAAATACCTGAGGTAAATAGCTCCAGCCACTGTTTTAGAAAAGAGAAGCAAGTCTCACCATTCAAAAACTCTGCAGACCTTTTCATGTATTAGTTACAATCAATCGGATTGTTTACCATGCCGCCCAAATCACTAAGAAGAATATAATGTATCAAAAGAAAATTTCTTTTTGGAGTCATAACATAAACATCAATATGCACATAATCCAAACATTGCAGCACTATCTTTTATGTCTATAAACTGCTAATGGTGAACGTCTACACATGGAGGTATGTTCAAAGTTTATAATATTGTCAACAACATTCAACCTTTGATACAAACTACAAAGTGCTATATGTAAAAATCTCAATCTTTGATACAAACTACAAAGTGTTAAATGTAAAAATCTCAGTATGCTCAATTGGTAGGGAATACCTCAACATGAAATTTAGCATAATTGCGAGTAGTTTTTTATAGTGACATGCTGTCAGATGATCATTAACAAAGACTTTCTTCTTTAACTTGACTATCTACAAAAGAAAATGTTCTTAGTATTGTTTCAAAGAGTTACATATCTAAATGGAGATATGTCAATTAAAATAAAAAATTAGACACAGTTCTCAATAATCATAAAATCAAAGAATCAAACTTTAATTAAACCTATAGAGAACTGTGAAAATTTATGAGGTCCAACCTCCGACATCAATAGCCTAGTTTGCTAGAGAATCAGCTGCACTGTTATAGCTCTTTAAACATACAAAAAGAAACATATTTGTTAATGGTGATGCAAATACATAAGGATATCTTTTTGGCCAATATCCACAGATTCCACAAATTCTGATTCGTTGTTAACATCTCTACCTGCTGATGGGTATCATATTGGCCAATATCTCACTCTTGTTCCTTTATACAGACACACAGCTTCAAAAAGTGCAACAGAGTTAGCAATAGGAACCTAATCAATTGGAAAATCAAACTTCACTAATTAGTCATTCAAACTAAGCAAGTTAATAATTATATGTCTCCCCCTCGATGAATACCAACACAATACCTGGTGAAGAATCGAAGCGTTAGTCAAATTCTTGACGTAAATGATCAATTTTAATAAATTATTCCATGTATGTATTTATAATTATTTGCAGAAAATTAAAATCAATGCTTTGATACAGGAATAGATGCCAAATCATCTTCATCAGCAAGCATCGTTAAATAGAAAGCTTTGGTGTGCCTTTTAAAAGGGTTTTTCTATATAGAGAAAAGAGAATAATGAAACACATAAATGTCACCTGCTTACCTTGATTCCTTCTCCCATATTTAGTTTGATTTTTTTATTTGATACACTAATAGGTGAAATGTCACTCTTCTTTGCTTTATTGACCTTAACTGATTTGCTTTTCTTAGCAGAAAATTTATCATCCTGCCAAAAACATACATAGTAAAAGAATTAGGCTTCAACAGTAGCAAATTTCATTGTTTACATGATAATTTATGATCTAATCTTCATACAAATTACAAATTGTGAAATAAGTGCACCAAAGGAGAAGATGCACACTGACATGAGAATGTGACTAAACTAATTTTTGCCTTACCTCCCTATGATCTGTAATTGCATCCACCTTAAAATGATTAGTTCCATCAAGTTGCAATGTTGTATTTGTTAGCTTTACTTGTTCAGTGCTGTCAAAGACAAATTTTGGTTGTAGTTTCGGTATCAATCTTCTTGCATCCACCATAACCCTGGCATTCTTCTTTTTTTTCCGGTAAGCTCCATCATCTGAATATAACATTGCCAAAAATAGTCAAATATACAAGCAGCATCCATGTTCATTTCAAAAAGTGATTCAATTAACAAAATCTGGTCACTTCATTAGAACAACACAAAGATCACATTAAGTACTGATAAAGGTATGGAATAATATTTCAATAATCAATAAGAAATCATACCATCCATAAGCAGCCTGCATAATTCAGCGGCCTCAGCTGCTTCATCTTCTATTTCCTCCTCTGCCTGAGCCAAGGTTGTGCGTCTTCTCATTTTAAGACCCTTAACACTGTCTCCCTTATCACGTTTTAGGTCAATAGTACCTTCTTCTCCCTCTTCAAATTCCTCAGCATCAAGCAAATTTTCCAGATCCCCAGCAAAAGAATCTAGATCACTATTTCCTTCTGAATCACTCTCATTATCATCACCATTTAAAGCTGACAAACTCTGAACTTGCCTATTCCAAATCTCCTGGCACTTCTCTCTGGTCTGCTGCTGTAACTGAAGAAAGGACATTCGCTGACCACGGGCATATTTTCCTATAGTTGTTGGATCAACCTTAACCACAGACACAGCCTGCTCACTTGAAAGTTTGCGTATCATAGCAATGCGATGCCATCTGGTTTGTTTTGCAATGACTTCCTCGGGAACATTGAATTTAAGAAGTACCTGGAATAAGAACATGTCAGAAATTAAAAACATGCATCCATCCATATGGATCAAATATGCTATGTTATCCCTCCATGTTTCAAGCTATCAGAAGCCAACTAGACACATAAAGCAGTGCAATGGTGATATATTCCTTTGTTTTGGAGCATTTATATCTAGAAAACTTGTTTGCTACCTATTTATATGTGAGAAAACAAAAGCAATTAATATATGGACCAAAATCTGTGCAGGAAGGGAAAATTGTGAAATTGAAGATAAGCAAAACGATCATATTTCATAATCATGTGCAGTCCCAAGTTAAAGAAAAAGGACAAGGTAATGAACAAAATCCATAAAGGCGCTTGCCTATTTAAGCAAATGAACTTGTTGACTAGGCATCAATGAAAATCAATTTTCCACTTCTGCTTTTAGACACCCTTTTTTGTTGTTATTAATATAAATTACATATTAAAACACTTTGCAGCATTAATTTTTTATTCCATTTTTCTCAACTTATCTCAGCTTTACTCACAGAAATGATACAAAATGCTAGAAAAGAAAACCATCTTTAAAATGAAGCTCTATGATTCACATACAGTTATAGTTAATCACATACAGTTCAGAGCAGACCACTAAAATGTAGAATTTTGTATTTCTTATATTGAGTTTGTACATAATAGAATAGGATATAAATAGTCTAGGGAGTACAAGTAACTAAAGAAACTAATTAAATCCTAATTAACTCTAATTAATTCCTATTTACAAGAAGGGAAATATTCTATATGGCTGTGTAAATGAGTATAACTGTATTCATATAATACAGCTATAAAATCTGTATTGCTGTCCCTTATTAATGGCTGCATAACTATGCCTTAATGGCTGCAGAACAACTAACAGGTCAGCAACCAACACTCCCCCTCAAGTTGGGTCATAGATGTCTATCACGCCTAACTTGAATCTTAAGTTTTCGTAGTTAGCTCTAGGAAGCGCCTTAGTCAAGATATCAGCTATTTGATGACTTGAGGGTGTGTGCTGAAGAGAAATTAATCCATTGTCTTAATTCTCCTTGATGAAATGTCTATCAATTTCTACATGCTTTGTCCTGTCGTGTTGCACAGGATTTTTAGCAATACTTATGGCAGCTTTGTTGTCACACAATAGAGTTACTTCATGGTAAGTATGAACTTGTAGTTCCGCAAGCATCCTTTGGAGCCACATCCCTTCACAAATCCCATGAGCCATTGACCTTAATTCTGCTTCAGCACTGCTTCTTGCTACCACAGATTGTTTCTTGCTTCTCCATGTCACTAAGTTGCCCCATACATATGAGCAATACCCACTGGTTGATCTTCTATCAGTTACTGAGCCTGCCCAATCTGCATCTGTGAATATTTCTATTTTCCTGCTTGTGTCCTTATTGAAATGCAGCCCCTTCCCTGGTGCCTTTTTGAGATACTGCAGAATACGGTTAACTGCTTTCATGTGAGTCTCTTTGGGATCGTTCATGTAGCGACTAACCATGCTGACAGAAAAACCAATATCTGGTCGTGTATGGGTTAGGTAGATAAGTCTCCCCACTAGTCTTTGATACATCTCTTTATCAGTTGGTGGACTCTCTTTTTCCTCTCCTATTTTCACATTAGATTCCATAGGAGTGTCTGCTGGCCGACATCCTAACATCTCCGTTTCTTGAAGTAAGTCAAGAGTATATTTCCTTTGAGACAAATAGATTCCAAATTTTGATCGTGCCACTTCCATTCCAAGAAAATATCGTAACTGACCAAGGTCTTTAACTTCAAATTCCTTAGCTAGTAACAATTTTAACCCTTTAATTCCAATATAGTCATCACCTGTAATAATAATGTCGTCAACGTAAACAATGAAGATGGTTACCTTGCCTTCCTCTGAATGCTTTAAGAACATTGTGTGGTCTGTTTGGCATTGAGAGAAACCATGCATTCTAACTACTCGTGTAAGCCTATCAAACCAAGCCCGTGGGGATTGCTTGAGCCCGTATAGTGATCTTTTGAGTTTACATACCTTGCCTGAATTTTCTGACGTCTCAAGTCCTGGTGGTATTCTCATGTAAACATCTTCTTCAAGTTCACCATTTAGGAAAGCATTTTTTATATCTAGCTGATGAAGTGGCCAATCCAAATTTACTGCCAAAGAAAGGAGAACACGGATTGAGTTTAATTTTGCTACAGGTGCAAAGGTCTCTTCATAGTCCACACCATAAGACTGTGTGAATCCTTTTGCCACCAATCGAGCTTTATACCTGTTCACACTCCCGTCCACATTATATTTCACCGAGAATATCCATTTGCATCCAACTGGCTTCTTTCCATCTGGAAGGTGACAGAGCTGCCATGTACTATTCTTCTCTAGTGCCTTGATTTCTTCCACAACCGCAGCCTTCCACTCTGGAACTAGGATAGCTTCATGAAAATTTTGAGGAATGTGGGTGTTGTCCACTGCATTGATGAAATTCTTGTACTCCTGCGACAATTTTTCACTAGAAACATGGTTCCCAATTGGGTGTTTGGTACAAGACCTCACTCCCTTTCTTATGGAAATAGGTAAGTTTAAGCTTTGGTCATATGTGTCAGTATCCAATAAATTAGAAGATGAATCAATGCATGGTAATTTACCTTTGTGAGTAGGTTCAGAATCTGAATTTTGGGCAGCCTTGGTTATGCTTCGGAAGAGTGCATGTTTTTACTTCCTTAAGAGTTTGAAGCTTGTTTTTCTTCCTTGTGTATACTTGTACTTCTTTTCCTCCATTTGTTGTCTTGGTAGCCTCAAGAGTGGTTGCTTGCTGGTCCAGTTCAGGTTCAAGTATTATTTGGGCAGATTCCGAATTTTTAGTGGTTGAGCCAGGTTTCGGTGGGTTAGATTTTGGAACAGATTCTTGCAGGACAGATTCTGGTATATTTTCTGCAACGGTTTCTGGGACAGATTCTGGTACGGCTTCTGGGACAGATTCTGGGACATATGGGACAGATTCTGGTACAGTTTCTGGGACAGATTCTGGTACAGTTTCTGGGACAGATTTTGGTATAGTAATTTCCCAAGGTTGGTGTTCATCAATTGTCACTTTCTCCCCCTGAATGGCAACCTTGGAATAAAAAGCATTCTCTTCATAAAACGTGACATCTATAGTGTGATAGATTCGTCTTTTCTGAGGACAATAACATTTATATCCTTTCTTGGTAGGAGAGTATCCCAAGAATATACATTTGATGGCTTTTGGGTCCAGCTTATTGGGATTTGGCTTTTGATCATGTACAAATGCAGTACATCCAAAAATCTTTGGTGGGAGATTTGTGATGAGTTTGGTCGAAGGATAAAAGGACAAGAGGGTTTGGTGAGGTGTGTTTAGGTTGAGTGTTTTGGAGGGCATTCTATTTATTAGGTATGATGAAGAAAGAACCGCATCTCCCCAAAAATGGCTAGGTACATTCATGGACAACATGAGGGCTCGAGTGACTTCCAATAGGTGTCTATTTTTCCTCTATGCTGTTCCATTTTGCTGGGGAGAATATGGACATGAAGTTTGGTGTACAATCCCATTTTTGGCAAGGTATGTACCAAGGGCGTGGTGGAAGTACTCCCCCCCCATTATCAGTTCCTAGGATTTGAATGTTGCTTTGAAATTGGGTTTGAACCATTTTATGGAAGTTCTCAAATATACTCCCCACCTCTGACTTTTCTTTCATGAGAAACACCCAAGTGACTCTTGTATGGTCATCAATAAAGGTGACAAACCACCTTGACCCAGTAATATTGCTCACTCGTGAAGGTCCCCACACGTCACTATGAATAAGGGTGAAAGGTTTAGATGGCTTATAAGGTTGTATGGAAAAATGAGACTTGGTGTGTTTGGCTAGTTCGCACACTTCACATTTGAAAAAACCAGAATCTTTATTAAATAATGATGGAAACAACTTTTTCAAATATATAAAATTTGGGTGTCCTAGGCGGTAATGCCATAACATTACATCATTCTCATTCTTTGATGAACACGTAAGGGCAGCCTTGTATGATCTTTTATTTTGTTCTTCAACTCTTAGGTAGTAAAGGCCTGCACTCTCCTCAGCATTGCCAATCATCTTCCCCGAATTCATATCCTTTTTGAGCAAGAGTAGCAGTGGAAGAGGAAGTACTAGTGTTTTGTATTGCTTGTTGCATCATTTTCTGCAACATCTCTATTTGTTCTTTGTTAAAAGGGTCTGCCTCTGCAGTATTTTTTGATTTGCCTTCATCAACAGCAACAGCATATGCGCGTGTATCCTTGAATCGTGGTTTCAGATCCGTGGGTTTCCCATGAAGCACCCAACATGTTTCTTTTGTATGTCCAGGACGCTTGCAGTGATCACACCATCCTCTACCTTTCTTTGGTGGACCTCTTGCTATAAGGGCAGAGCCTTCAATGTTTGCTCTTTGACTTCCCAACATAACTTTTCTTCTACTTTCTTCCCTTCTTACTTCTGCAAATGCTTCACGAATACTTGGGAGAGGTTTAGTTCCAAGAATCCTTCCCCTTACTTCATCTAAATTTTTATTTAGTCCCAATAAAAATTGATAGATTCGATCCTTCTCGATCAATTTTTTGTATATATTTTCATCCTCCAGACACTTCCACTCTGTATCGGCATATATGTCGAGTTGCTGCCAATACTTTGTGAGAGTGTGATAGTACTCTGTTACTTGAGAGTCTCCTTGTTGAAGGTTATGTAAGAGGCTTTTGATCTCAAATATGGCTGAAGTGTTATCCACATTTGAGTAGGTCTCCTTGGCAGCATTCCAGATTTTTGCAGCATTGCCATAATACATGAAATTTTCACCACACTCATTTGTCATGGAGTTGAGTAACCACGACATCACAAGACTGTTTTCAAGTTTCCACTTTGCATGGTTTGAATCAGTCTTTGCTGGCTGCTTAGCGTCGCCGGTGATGTAGTCTTCCTTTCCCTTTCCTTGGAGGAAGAGTCGGACAGATCTGGACCATTGTGTATAATTCTGTCCATTTAGCTTGTAACAAGTAATGAGAATTGTCTCATTATGACTGGTGGTGTTTCCAGTCGCAGCCTTTGGATCAGCATCTGAGATGCTCGAGCTGTTTGTTTTTTCCTCCATGGGAAAATCCTAATTTTTATTTCGGATCAGAACTGTAGCTCTGATACCATGTAGAATTTTGTATTTCTTATATTGAGTTTGTACATAATAGAATAGGATATAAATAGTCTAGGGAGTACAAGTAACTAAAGAAACTAATTAAATCCTAATTAACTCTAATTAATTTCTATTTACAAGAAGGGAAATATTCTATATGGCTGTGTAAATGAGTATAACTGTATTCATATAATACAGCTATAAAATCTGTATTGCTGTCCCTTATTAATGGCTGCATAACTATGCCTTAATGGCTGCAGAACAACTAACAGGTCAGCAACCAACATAAAACGCAACACACCTCTCGTGCAGCCTCCATGCTTAATCTACGTAAATCAGCATCCGTACCGGTAACAGTGGAACCTCCCCTGCCAGCCGCTGCTTTTTTCTTCACCACTGCACTAGACACTGGTGCCTTTGGAGGTGCCCTAGCATAGCTAAAACCCAAGCCGCGGCCTGATGGATCAACAACTCCAGTAATTTCCATCCGTTCAATATTTTCCTTACCCTGACAAAGAGAATATCCAAAGGAACTTGATTTAGTCAAGATATGTACCGCCCTCCAAAGTTAGGGATGTCAATGGGGCGGGGCGGGGACGGGGGATACATTCCCATCACAATCCCCGCCATTGAATTTATTTCCCATCCCCGCTTCGGATCCCCGCTTCGGGGGATTTTGTCCCCCGTCCCCGCGGATCCCCGCGGGTCCCCACGGATCCCACCATGCGGAGATCTATAAATATGATTTTTTTTATATATTATTTTAAACCAAATTAATAGTAAAAGCTTCAAAAACAAACCAATAAATATATTTTTTTTTACAATATTTAATCTATAATATCGAACAAAATTTCTAAACTAAAAGAAATGACAAAATCATTTATATCACTCTTTTACTAACAATAGATATATATTTTAAATTTGTGTATAAGATTAACTATATAAAATGTCAAATAAACTTACATAATAATTTAAAATTATATATAAATTAAGGACATTATGCTATTTTATTCGGGGCGGGGACTCCACGAGGCGGGAGATATTTGCGCCACCCCCGTCCCCGAAGTGCCTTCGGGGAGACTTTGATCCCCATCCCATCCCCGCGGGGGGAAATTCCCCATCTTTGGGGCCCCAAACGGAAAATCCCCTTGGGGATCCCCGCTAACGGATGCAAGTTGACATCCCTATCCAAAGTATGCGACAATGGAGATCCAAAAGCAAGCTCTTGCTACCTTTTCTAAACAGTGGCAAAAGTTTGACTGGACAGATAAATTGCATTGAAATTTATCGAATTATCTCTATAGTCTCGTTAAACAAATCATGGTTTCTAACAAGCTTAATTAAAATGACAGGTCATCCAACCTTTCTCCAACTTTAATTATTTCAGTATTTTTGTGTTGTTTAAAAAAAAAAAATGGAGTAAAGAGCTTATCAGTTTTAATTATTTCAGTTTTGAAAAAATTCTCTTCCAAAAAATTTCTTACATGACACACAGTAAGATATCAAATAATTTTAATTGAGAAAATAGGAGATGCTCCATAAATATGAAATAAATTTACATTGACATTCAATTTCGGCAAATCATTAGGACATATTAAAATGAGATGAATGACATGGAAAATTGACGATCATATTTTTTAGTTATTTTTTACTCCCATTGAATGTCCATTAAACCCATTTTTAAATAGTACTACGAAACATTTTAAAGAAAATAATATAACAATATAGTATGAGATTCAACTTATAATTTATTTGATAATCTTTTTAAAAAATTTATTTTAATTCAAAAACAACAGTTTGTAAGTTGAAAAGAATTTGATAATTTTAAAAAAAAAAATTATTTTAATTCGAAAACAACAGTTTGTAACTTGAAAAGAATTCTAAATTTATTTTAAGTATCTATTTGAAACTCCTTGTTACTTGTATCTAAAATGCTACTTATTTGCTTAGCAGTCTTCAAATTAACATTTTCTTGTAAGTAGCCTTCAAATTAACATTTGCTTGTAACTTGTAAGTGAGACTATATCGATTACAAGATTAATTTGGAGATTATTTCTTCCACCATAAAAGGTGTTCCCACGCGGTTGTAAAAAATTAAAAATGTCTTTAGAATTTAAAAATGCATTTTTGGACGTACTAGATTTCGTGGGTGTTTGGTTCTCCGGTGAAATAAATTAATTTTGAAAGAATTAATTTTGTAGAATTGATTTCAATTAAAATTGAGTTTAATATAAAGTGATTTATGTTTGGGATATATTCACAACAAAAGTGAGTGATTTGTATGAAAAATATTTGAATATTTTTATCAATATGGCTTTTGGATGTGTAAATGACAAAAATAATAAAAAAAAAGACAGTGAGAATTAAGGTTATTGTTCAATTTAAGGACAAAAAAGAAAAATTGATGGAAAGGGAGAATTGCTTCCTAGAATTGATTTCAAGAAGCTAAGAATTATAGTTTCACAAAAAATCAATTATAAACTAGAAAAAACAAGGTGGCAACAAACTGTTCATAAAAAATCATAATCAGTGAAGTGAAATTTCCTTATATCAAACAAAAGATAGAGACAATATGATTCATCATAAACCCTATCTTCTAAAAATATAACTTTTGTTTAAATTCTATCCATAAAAGAAAATTATCACGAAAAATAATGGATGCATGAATTATTTTGCTACAGGAATCTAATTTCATAAATGGAGTGAAATGTTATTTTTTTCACTCAATTTTCGAAGTAGCATAATATAAATGAGAAGGTCAAAAAGAAAAAAAACAATTTTTTTGAGATGGGAGTCCAAGTATGAAAGTCTTAGAATAACTAAATAAAAAAATGCGTAAACACACTATGAAACATGAAGGACCTACACAAGTCAGCAACTCATTTGTGAACAAATTACATATACATACTACAATTATATCTTACAGTAAGATCAATCTATAATACACTGTTCATTACAGGCAGCTGATTATTTTGAAAAGAAATCTTCCTCTCTTTTCCTCTAACTTTAAATTGTAAACCCAGATTTACTTTACCTTTAAAAGTCTAATATTTAGAAATTTTGAACATATAACTGATAAGCAAGATATATGATGAAGCTGAAGCCAACAAATCTAAAAATCAAATAAACATAGATCACCTGAGTTGTACAGGCAGCAAAATTGCTACTCAAGTTCCATGGAGTAATTTGCAGTTCTCTCTCAATGTGTGATGCAGCAGCCAGTGCTATATCTTCATCAGGAAGCCGACTCATTGCAGATGAAATATTATTAGGATGTGTTTCAGTTATTCCTAAATGTTTTAAGCGGTAGAGGCCATCTTGCATGCTTTCAAAAGCACAAACGTAAAACAATGGATATCAAACAGAAAGGCAAGAAGGAATCATATTAAAGAAATAGACGTATCTGATAAAAACAAACAATAACGCATAAGCATGAAGATTTAGGACACACAGTGACAAGCAATTAAAGGACCTTCAGAGCACACACCAACTTCAGAAGCATCAAGACCCTGAACCTTATAAAATCATATAAAAAGTACCAGGCAGAGTAACTGATAAAAACTCATGATAATTTTTCAAACCAAACTTTTTCAACAACCCAAGAAAACAGTATCAGGTACGCAACTCTGAACCGCATAACTGATGGGATATTTTTTACAGTGCAAGTTCCAAACCATCATATCATGCTTTTAAGAGAATTTTATGTGCAACTATTATGCTGTTAACAGTGCATGTCAACGTAAAGAGATGTATTATTCATCAACAAAGGAACCGAATCTCAAATGATGTAACTCACAAGTTCTGGTGTCACCATTTTTCTCAATTCATCCTCCGACCACATGCGGAAATTACGCTTTTTAACAAAAATGGATTGTCCATTTGGGCCTCTCTGCAGTAATACACATTGAATGAAACATTCAGGAATACCGAAGATATAATGAAGGTTAAAACTAAGATTGTAAAAAATCACATAAAATCCAATGCAAAATCTTGCAGAACTTCCGCTCAATCATTTTGAAAAAAATAAGGAATTCCATTTGCATCCACTTCATAGTCTAACATGGAATTAGCTCTGTGAACCATCAATACCTGTAAATTAGCATATTCCTTGATCCTTTTACGAAATGAGGCTTCCGATAGGAAGGAAAACTGTGAAAGAAAGTAGTCAATGCGAATGTATGGAGACAAGTGCTGCTTCTCTGCAGCTTGGAACTCACGGCACATGTGTACCAATAGCCTGTTCATCATGAAAGTCTGCAGATTCTTACTTCCAGGCGAGCAATGTTGTGAAACCCGTAAATCGGATTAGGATCGGGAGAAGGGTAATAGTTCGTAACTCGGATAATCGTAACACGGATCGTAAGATCCTACCAAAATAGATGACCATAGATCGGAAAAGGATCGTAATACAAAACCGTAGGATCGTAACCTCAAACATAAAGATTAAAATTCAAAACTCAAACAAATCAAATAAGTTCACACAGAAGCAAATAATTCAAACGGAAGTAAATAACTTAATCCTAATGTAAAACTACTACTCTAGATATCCATGATATTATTCAATCCTAAATCAGGGAAATCATCCTCCATATGATCTTCATTCTCATCAATTTCATCTTCAGCATGACCAATGTCATTAGGAATCTCCAAATCATCTCCTAGTGCAGCACCAATACCACCATTAGCATTTTCTTCTCCAACTTCAATTGGAGCATCCAAATCCGAGTCTGAATTATGTTCAACATTATCCTCAACCCATTCATTTGCTTCAAATTTAGAGAGAAAGTTGGAAGGCCACGATGGTTCTTGTTCAACGATGGTTCTTGTTCAAAGAATGAAAGAAAACTTTAATTATTTATTAAAAAAAAAATGAAACGGTGGGTGGAAGGAAGGTTAAGAAAGAAAACAAGCTTTAATTATTTATTAAAATAAGAATGAAACGTGGGTGGAAGGTAGGGTTTAATTTAAAAATAGAAAAAAAGGTTAAGAAAGAAAACAAGCTTTAGTTATTTATTAAAATAAGAATGAAACGGTGGATGGAAGGTAGGGTTTAATTTTAAAATAGAAAAATGAAAGGGTGGTGGCTTGTGCTTTTAAAACGTGGCTTGGAATACAGTTCCCAAAAAAAAAGAGGAGAAGGCAACGTGGCTGTGGCTTGGAAAGTTGGAATACAGTTCCCCAAAAAAAAAGGGTTTCGTGACCCGACCCGGAAATTAACACAGATCGGAACGCACGCCGTTCCTGCGATTCACCGCTCCAGCACGACGATCCGGCGCCGATCCTCTTCTCCGGCGATTCTGGTCACGATTTCGCTCGGCCATCTATGGGTAAAACGCAAACTCGTGCGATTCAACGAGTTGACTCGCGATTTTGACAACATTGCATATCATAGTATTCCAACAGGGAGCGAATGTAAATTGTGATATCACTTACCAAATCATGGAACTTAAGAATGTAGAACATCTTAAGATATCATCGAGTTTCCCGTCTCTCTAGTTTGGAATAATATTTCAAGAAACTAGAAACTACTGCCAAGGTCATAAGCTTTTCATAATAGATATAATAGATATTCCATGTGTACCTGACTATTTATTTTCCATGTGTACCTCATCTTGGCAGCTCGTTCGATAGACCGACTTAACTCCGTCTGCGACGAAATAAATGAACAGTTACTGCACATGCTCAATATCCTTCACAATATGTCTAGTAGAATACTAAACGCGGACTGCAGCCTTTCCCCTTGAACCTCCCTCCAACCACAATATGTATACGACCAGCAATGCTTCTAAGTTGATCGTATCGCATCTGCAGAATATTAGAAGAAAGTGTGTCAAAAAACTCTTCATTAACAACACTAAGGAATGTGGACAGTAACATAAATTCCCCTGGCCTGTAAACTACATAAAATGCCTGAATCAACAACATTTACATCATAACGATCCTCGACGGTTGGATTGTAAGCTTCAGAATATCGGTTGTAACATCAAATGCCCATATCAACAATATATATCTACAACAAAAACAAACAAACAAATAAGAGTGGTTCAAGTAACACATGAATTGAAACACATTTGAAACCAAAAATCGCACGTACAAAAATAAAAAATCACCAATCTAACAAATCACACAAATGCAAATTAAATTCTCAAATCAAAATTCACAATTGGTAAATCAATGTCGCAGATCTGAAAAATCAGTGAAAAACCAGATATGGATATTGTTGATAGCATATCATCGGTTACAAATATCAAAATAATTGGTAAATTGATGTCGCAGATTATCGCATAAAGGATGAAGAGAAAGAACATAACATATTAGAAACAAATTGGAGTGAAGTTATAAAAACATCACCTTCAAATTGCATAAACCACCACACATTCCTTACGAATCCGACATCGCCGGCATAATAGCCTTTCGTCCTCCTCTCCCCTATTCGCACCATCGTAGCCTTTCGTCTGCCATAGCGGCCATCACGCCGCTGTTTGATAACACTGCGTGGGACTGGGTCTCCTCGTCAAAGCTGGAATCAGCTCATCAGAGTTAGGATCACTCACCTTGTTGGCGCATTGATTCATTGCAGACTTGCAAAAGCTGCAAGGTTGAGACTCGACACAACGTTCCCCTTGTTAATAGATAAGTTCACATTGAGATTCTAAATGCATCTATGGAGTCGTGCTATAACTAGGTTACTACTGCAGTCACATATCATTCAACTGTTGCTCTTATCTTAGGGTTTTTAAAAAACACTGCTACTAACATTGTATTCTACAATTGGTACTCATACAGGGGACTCTATGCGCGTCTATCCAAGTCTACTACAAAAGCAACTTTTTGAGTTAACTCAAGTTTGATACCTACTATTATAAAGTAATATGATACAAAAATTGACAACCATGGATGGTTATAGCTCTAATTAGTAGACTCCACCCAGTGTTATCAAATAGCACATAGAGGGGCCTCTTTGGTGGATATACATGGCAGTTTGCAGGCTCACCACAATGGTAAAATCAGTCATATTGCACGTTTTTCCGCCATTATCCGCTATAACGACCCTGCAAAGTGGCCGGTATGCCGGGTTTTGGCTCAGCCATCTGCCATCGACAATACTGATTACACTTGATGGCCAACAATATGGGAAATAAACACCATTGAAGGTTGCACAAGCCATTTCCAACATAAGTGTGATTTACCCAAGGGAACGCTAAGGTAGCATTCTAAAAATGTAATCAGCAATCCATCCTAAAGATGCATTAAGAAATAACCTATGGAATATACCGACAGAATGGAGAGATCAGTATTTTGACATGAATAAAGACTAAAAATTATTGAATAATAGTTTGGAAAATATCAGTATCTTTGCTGACTAGATCCTCCTTTACCATTTGACTACATCTTTCCTTTTCATTTTCACCAAAATAATCCATGTCTCCATCCAACGGTCTTTGATTCTCATTCTGACGTACTTTTTCATAGAAATCTTATTCCAATATTCGAATCGTGCCACTTTCAGTAATAGATTTGTAATTTTCTTATTCCAATATCTGAATCATGCACCTTTCAGCAATAGATTTGTAATTTTATGCATCATACAAGGTGCAAACTTTCGTTTACCATAAATTATTTTCCAAATCCTATCCTCAAACAAAAAAACTACCACTGCTTTTATAGGAATTTTCATAAGTCACCTTTATTTCGTCCCCACGGCACTCAAAACCTTTCCCACAAAAGGCATCCATAACTCCATTTCCATCTCGGGACATTCACGTTAAAGTGAATTACAATTTTTAATGAAAAAGTCAACGGTTAACTTTATTTCGTCCCCACAGCACTCAACACAATTCCCACAAGGCTTCCATATCTCCATTTCCATTTCGGGACATTCACGGTAAAGTTAATTTCATTTCTTAAACAAAAAGTCATCGTTTAACTTTATTTCGTCCCCACAGCACTAAACACATTTCCCACAAGCCATCCATATCTGCATTTCCATCTCAGGACATTCACAATAAAGTGAATTTCATTTCTTACACAAAAAGTCATCGGTTAACTTTAATTTGTCCCCACGGCACTCAACACATTTCCCACAAGGAATCCATATTTCCATTTCCATCTTGGGACATTCACGGTAAAGTGAATTTCATTTCTTAAACAAAAAGTCATCGGTTAACTTTATTTTGTCCCCACAGTACTCAACACATTTCCCACAAGGCATAAATATCTCCATTTCAATATCGAGACGTTCACAGTAAAGTGAATATCATTTCTTAAACAAAAAGTCATCGGTTAACTTTATTTCGTTCCCACAACACTCAATACATTTCCCACAAGGCATCCATATCTCCATTTCCATCTCGGGTTATTCTTGATAAAGTGAATTTCTCGTTTCCCACAAGGCATCCATATCTCCATTTCCATCTCGGAAAAATCGTGGTAAAGTGAATTTCACGTTTCCCAAAGGGCATCCATATCTCCATTTCCATCTCAGGACAATCACACATTAAAGTGAATTTCACGTTTCTCACAAGGCATCCATATCTCCATTTCCATCTCGGGACATTCACGGTAAAGTGAATTTCACGTTTCCCACAAGGCATCCATATATCCATTTCCATCTCGGTACAATCACACGGTAAAGTGAATTTCACGTTTCCCACAAGGCATCCATATCTCCATTTCAATCTCGGGACAATCACGGTAAAGTGAATTTTACGTTTTCTCACAAGGCATCCATATCTCCATTTCCATCTCGGGACATTCACGGTAAAGTGAATTTCATTTCTTTAACAAAAAATCATCCGTTAACTTTATTTCGTCCTCACAGTATTTAACACATTTCCCACAAGGCATCCATATCTCCATTTCCTTCTCGGGACAATCACTCTAAGGTGAATTTCACGTTTCCCACAAGGTATCCATATCTCCATTTCCATCTCGGGACATTCACACGGTAAAGTGAATTTCACGTTTCCCACAAGGCATTCATATCTCCATTTCCATCCCGGGACATTCACGGTAAAGTGAATTTCACGTTTCCCAAGAGGCATCCATATCTCCATTTCCATCTCGGGACAATCACACTGTAAAGGGAATTTCACATTTCCCACAAGGCATCCATATCTCCATTTCCATATCGGGACATTCACACTGTAAAGTGAATTTCACATTTCCCACAAGGCATCCATATCTCCATTTCCATATCGGGACGGGACATTCACGGTAAAGTGAATTTCATTTATTAAACAAAAAGTCATAAATCGCGTTCCTGATTCAAGTTTCGCTAAACTGTAAACCAACTTATAAGTTATAGCCCAAGCAATACTGCAAAGTTAAGCAGATAATTAATTGGTTCCTATACTTGTGCAATTCACAAAGCCGCAGAAAGGGATTTTGCTATCTTACCAACACTCAAATATAAAAATTATCAAATCAAATTTAAGATTGCTAGCTCGGACACCAGACATAATACCATTGAACTTAATCACAAGTGTAGTGTTGCTTCCGTATCCGACAAAGACACGTTTTTTTTCCAGAAGTGCGACAATTAACATAAACGCAAAAAACAATCAGTATCAATTCATCTTCATCCAATAAAACCTTAAACCAATCAAGAAAACAAAAGAATTGCATCGTAAAGAAATTACCGGAACATATTTAAATTTCCTCCGGGGAGGCTCTTCCACCGATTCAATCTGCGCGTCCTTAACTTTCCCATTAATTCCATTATTGTCGGTGTTCTGGCTTTTGAGTAATATGGGTCTACTTATAAAGAAGAAGATGAGAACCGTTATTATTACCATTGTTAGAAGAACCGCGATTGTGATTGGTGTTGTTGTTGGAATTAGAAGAAGCGGAAGAAGGTGAAACGTGAACCCATTTCTTTTTCCACTTTCTCACCGGTCCGGTGAAAACCGTTGCTGGTCCGTAACGGTTCAAAGACCGCCCAGTCGGGTCCGAACTCCTTAATGCCAATAATCTATTAAAATTGATATTGTAAAGTCTATTGGCAAGAATATAAATTGTCATATGTGCAAATGATCAGATAGAATTATTATAGATATAAATATTATTAAGTGATCACTATGACTGAACTATTTGTACTCGAAACAATAAAAACCAACTAAATTATCAGTATAGGTACCCATTGATATAAGATTAATCTTATCAACAATGATATTAAGGTTAATATAACTATAGTTACTACTGAAAGGAAAAACAATACCTCAATCATCATAACATATTGTTTCTACGACCTAGATTTTTCCATCCGTAGTAGCATTTTCTGCACAATACAAATGCTTTAAACAAAGATTACTAAATTTAACATATTGCAAGCCCTTGGTACCAACAGGAACGACAAATTTTTATTAGCATTGTAACAAGAAGCCTCTTATAAGAATTTCAAATTATAAATCAAAATAGGTTAGATCTGAAGAGACATTTAAATAAATATCATTTTTATGACTACCTATTCTCTTCTCAACTTCCACATTGGTTTTGTACCACATGAGACTTCAGTCATAATCCCTATGTCACGGTCATCCTACAATAGAATAGATTGCTGAAAAATATAAGATCAAGTGAAAGATAATAGAAAACTAGCCTGAAGATTAGCATTCTAACAAGATCTCTCTTATAAAAATAAAAATGGAAAATCAAAATTAGGTTTGATTAAAAGAGACATTTAAAATAATATTAATTTTTTGAATACCTGTGTTTTTTTCAATCTCGATCCTGGTTTTGTACAACACGATATTGTAATCTCAATCTTGTGTTAATCGCACAAAAGAACCTGTTGATATTTGTAAATATGTAGTGTTAATAATATTTGTATATAGAATAGTTCCACATCGACTATATCATATAATTAGTTGTAATCTCTCTATATATAATAAAGTCTCCGTAGTGTTTTACAAAACACACGGTTTATTCAAATGTCTCTTAGTCTCTCGTATTTCAACATGGTATCAGAGCCTCGTTTAAGATCTGGTGGGCCACCTTCTATGGTTTCCGCTATCGGGTCACCCGCCATTTATTTCCACGCTCCAGTTGTCTAGTCCTGGGCGTGAGGGGGTGTGTTAAGAGTCTCACATCGGACAATATATGGCCTGAACATGTCCTTATAAGTGGGGGCAATCCTCACCCTACAAGCCGGTTTTGTAGGGTTGAGTTAGGCCCAACCACATTTCTTAACATGGTATCTAGAGCCTACTGAGAGACAATCTTTACCGTGCTTTACCCGGTTGACCCATTGTCGTCCGGTGAGAAATTTTTTGGCAAACCGTGTCATAACTCCGGTTTGCCTTCCATACACTGCCGTGACTCATTTCGGCATCAGTTTTCAAATTTCTCCGGTCGCCGCCGCCATTCGTTGTTGCTGCTATTGTTTCCGGCAACCTTCCGGCTAACTAACCTTACCGGCAGAAACGTCTCCACCGATTCGGTCGATCCCGACGATTTTTCCATCGCCCCACTTGCCACCGTGCAACTGTTCCAGATCTGATACTCATGGCTACTCAGAACTTTACGCCAAACTACGATGATTTTCTCAAGTGGTATCAAAATTATCAGAACTCAGATTATACTGCTTCGATTGCACACACTGGTAATTCATCTGCTTGTCTTTCTCAATCATCTTCTCTTGGATCCTGGGTCCTTGATTCTGGTGCGTCTGATCATGTTACTGGTAATAAAAATCTTTTCACTTCCCTCTCTACCTCGGGTTTCTTACCTACTATAACTTCTGCCAATGGTTCTCAAACCCGATCTGAAGGGATTGGTACTGTTCAAATTCTACCTTCTCTCTCTGTTACTTCGGTTCTTTATGTACCTAATTGTTCATTTAATTTACTTTCAGTCAGTCGTTTAACTCGGTCTCTTGATTGTATTGTCACTTTCACTAATAGTAATGTTACCCTGCAGGATCGGAATTCGGGACGGACGATTGGCGTCGGATGTGAGTCTCAAGGCCTTTATTACCTCTCAGTGTCATCTCAGACATGCTCAGCCAAAGATTCCCCACTCACTATCCATGCTCAGTTAGGTCATCCTAGTCTTCCTAAACTACAGAAGTTGGTGCCAAGTTTATCGAAGGTGTCTAATTTACATTGTGAGTCGTGTCAGTTAGGGAAACACACTCGTAGTCAATTTCCAAATCGAGTCAATAAACGAGCTTCATCCCCTTTTGCTTTAGTCCACTCTGATGTTTGGGGTCCCTCACGTACTGTCTCTACACTTGAGTCTAGGTATTTTGTCACCTTTATTGATGATTTTTCACGTTGCACGTGGTTATTTTTAATGAAAAATAGATCTGAATTATTCTCTATTTTTGAAAAATTTTATAAAGAAATAAAAACTCAGTTTGGTGTGTCTATTCGTACCTTAAGAAGTGATAATGCTCGTGAATACTTATCCCAACAATTTCAAACTTTTATGTCCGGCAATGGTATTCTCCACCAAACATCTTGTCCTCATACACCTCAACAAAACGGGGTAGCCGAACGCAAAAATCGGCATCTCGTAGAAACTACTCGGACCCTACTTCTCCATGGTAACGTTCCACTTCGGTTTTGGGGGGATGCTGTGCTAACGGCATGTTACCTTATAAATCGCATGCCCTCATCAGTCCTTAACAATAGAATCCCTCATTCAATCCTTTTTCCCAATTCCCCACTTCACCCAATTCCTCCCCGAGTCTTCGGTTCCACATGTTTTGTACACAATCTCTCTCCTGGTCTTGATAAACTATCAGCTCGATCACTAAAGTGTGTCTTTCTTGGTTATCATCGATCCCAAAAAGGTTATCGTTGCTACTCACATACTCTACAACGATACCTCGTATCGGCCGATGTTACTTTCTTCGAGTCTGTTCCATATTTCGAGTCCAGCCAAGTAACTCCGGAACCCCTTCAGGATAGTACTCCCACACCTCTTCCGGAAGTCTCATTTCCCATTATCCACCATCACTCTAGCCCTACAGTTGACCCCCCCACTTCTCGCCCACTTCAAACATATCAGCGTCGTCAACCCACGTCTGTTACACCTATCCCTGAGGTAGTACCTATCCCTGAGACAGTACATGTGAAGCATTATCTCACCCTGAGGTAGTACCTATCCCTGAGACAGTACATGTGAAGCATTATCTCACCCTGTTTGTCTTCTTTGTCTTCTGTTTCTATTCCTAACACTCCAGGTGAAGCATTATCTCACCCTGAGTGGAGGCAAGCAATGATTGACGAAATGTGTGCTCTTCAAAGCAGTGGTACTTGGGAACTGGTCCCTCTACCCCCTGGAAAATCTTTAGTAGGTTGTCGTTGGCTTTATACAGTGAAGGTTGGTCCAGATGGTAAGATTGATCGATTTAAGGCTCGCTTGGTAGCCAAAGGATACACTCAGATTTTTGGGTTGGATTATAGTGATACCTTCTCGCCTGTAGCCAAGATGGCATCTGTTAGACTTCTTCTAGCCATTGCAGCCATTCGACATTGGCCTCTTCATCAACTTGACATCAAAAATGCTTTTTTACATGGTAATCTTGAAGAGGAAGTATATATGGAGCAACCACCTGGATTTGTTGCTCAGGGGGAGTCCTCAGATATGGTTTGTAGGCTACACAGGTCTCTTTATGGTCTTAAGCAATCTCCGAGAGCTTGGTTTGGCAGATTCAGCACTGTCGTACAACAGTTTAGCATGGTCCGTAGTGAAGCTGATCATTCTGTGTTTTATCGTCACTCTACCCAAGGGTGTGTCTATCTTATTGTATATGTGGATGATATTGTCATAACTGGCAGTGATCAGCAGGGAATACTCCAGTTAAAACAACATCTCTCGAATCAATTTCAGACAAAAGATCTTGGTAAACTCCGCTATTTCTTGGGTATTGAGGTAGCCCAATCTAAAGATGGTTTGGTGATTTCTCAGCGGAAATATGCTATGGATATTTTGGAAGAAACAGGTTTGTTGAACGCTAAACCAGCTGATACTCCTATGGATCCAAGTGTCAAACTCCTACCCAATCAGGGGGAGCCCCTATCTGACTCGGGAAGGTATAGGAGATTGGTTGGAAAGTTGAATTATCTCACCGTCACTCGTCCGGACATTTCTTTTGCAGTTAGTGTGGTAAGCCAGTTCTTAAATTCTCCTTGCCAAGAACACATGGATGCTGTTGTCCGAATTCTGAGTTACATCAAACGTGCTCCAGGAAAAGGCCTCGTGTATGAAGATAAAGGACATACTCAGATAGTTGGATACTCCGATGCTGATTGGGCAGGGTCACCCATTGATAGACGATCCACCTCTGGGTATTGTGTACTTGTTGGAGGAAACCTTATATCTTGGAAAAGTAAGAAACAAAATGTAGTTGCAAGATCAAGCGCCGAGGCAGAGTATAGGGCCATGGCAATGGCAACATGTGAACTCATTTTGTTAAAACAGTTGCTCAAAGAACTTCAAATTGAAGAAGCAAGACCAATGACACTTGTTTGTGATAATCAAGCTGCATTGCATATTGCTTCAAATCCAGTCTTCCATGAGAGGACCAAACATATTGAGATAGACTGTCACTTTGTCAGAGAGAAGATTGAATCAGGCGACATTGTCACAAGCTTTGTCAACTCCAATGATCAATTAGCAGATGTGTTTACAAAATCTTTACGAAGTCCCAGAACTAATTATATATGTGGCAAGCTTGGTGCATTTGACTTATATGCTCAAGCTTGAGGGTGAGTGTTGATATTTGTAAATATATAGTGTTAATAATATTTGTATATAGAATAGTCTCACATCGACTATATCATATAATTAGTTGTAATCTCTCTATATATAATAAAGTCTCCGTAGTGCTTTACAAAACACACGGTTTATTCAAATGTCTCTTAGTCTCTCGTATTTCAACAGAACCAATTAGTGAAAAGCCAACATAAATGAGAAATAATAGAAACCTTGCCAGAAGAAAGAACAAAATTGTTAACAATTCCAGACCTTTCTATCATTGCCCCAGAGAAATTTGACGGTGAGAAGTACAAATCCAACATGGAGAAACCAAATTCGATATGAGTAAATCTGAGAAAACTGTCCAAGGTCCAGCTCGATGAAAACATTAAGGTAGCATTTGATACGTGTTAAACAAGGCTGGAACGTCTATTTTTTTATGTTTTATACTATAAAATAGATTCCACTAAATGGATTGGTGAGGTATGGATCAAAGAGAACAAAACAAAACATTCTACTATGTTCTGTCTACGTATATCAATCAATAATACTAAAATATTCTTAGGAAATGAAATGATAATATCCAATATTTTGAAAACGTAATAAGCAATCCATTCCAGAGATGTATTAAGAAATAACCCTATGGAATATACCGACACAACGGAGAGATCAGTACTTCAACATGAATAAAGACTAAAATATTATTGAATAATTATTATTTCAAATATCAGTATCTTTGCTGAATATGTAATGACATCTTTCCTTTCCATTTCCACCAAAATAATCCTTGTCTCCCTCCAACATTCTTTGATTCTCATTCTCACATACTTTTTCAAAGAATTCTTATTCCAATATCTGAATCATGCCACTTTTAGCACAAGAGTTGTTCTTTTATTCATCATAATCATACAAGACGCAAACTTTCATTTATCATAAATCACTTTCCAAATCCTATCCTCAAACAAAAAAACCACAGCCGCTTTTATAGGAGTTCTCATCGGTTAACTCTATTTCGTCCCGACAGCACTCAATACATTTCCCACAAGGCATCCATATCTCCATTTCCATCTCGGGACATTCACGGTAAAGTGAATTTCATTTCTTAAACAAAAGGTCATCGGTTACCTTTATATTGTCCCCATAGTACTCAACACATTTCCCACAAGGCATCCATATCTCCATTTCAATCTCGAGACATTCACGGTAAAGTGAATTTCATTTCTAAAACAAAAAGTCATTGGTTAACTTTATTTCGTCCCCACAACACTCAACACATATCCCACAAGGCATCCATATCTCCATTTCCATCTCGGGACATTCACGGTAAAGTGAGTTTCACATTTCCCACATGGCATCCATATCTCCATTTCCATCTCGGGACAATCACGGTAAAGTGAATTTCACATTTCCCACAAGGATCCATATCTCCATTTCCATCTCGGTACAATCACACTGTGTGAATTTCACGTTTCCCACAAGGCATCCATATCTCCATTTCAATCTCGGGACATTCACGGTAAAGTGAATTTCACGTTTCCCACAAGGCATCCATATCTCCATTTCCATCTCGGGACATTCACGGTAAAGTGAATTTCACGTTTCCCACAAGGCATCCATATCTCCATTTCCATCTTGGGACAATCACGGTAAAGTGAATTTCACGTTTCCCACAAGGCTTCCATATCTCCATTTCCATCTCGGGACAATCACGGTAAAGTGAATTTTATTTCTTAAACAAAAAGTCAGAAACCGCGTTTAAAAGTGCTATGTTTTAATTCCACTAAATGGATTGTTGTGAAGTGTGGATCAAAGAGAACAAAACAAAATATTCTATTATGTTCAGTATATGTATATGACAAGCCCTATCTAAAAAAGTAAAAATCCGCAGCTGTACTACACAAAACAAATCCAAGGGTTAGGTCTAGGTATATGAACATCAATCAAGTGTTGTTTAGAAAACAAAATCATTTGACAGTGTCATTGTGTTAACAGCTAAACTTTTAATCTATCAGCAATCCAATGTCATTCATGTCATTAGAAGACTAACTTGATCTTGCTAATCTTTTAAGAACTAAATTGAGGGTTTCCAGTTGAAAGAATGAACCACTATTTTCTCTATCATAATAACAAAATACTGCCTAATAAGCTAATATATAATAGAACATACAAGAAAAGCTTATCTGAGATAATCAATCAATAATCCTAAAAAAATTCCTAGTAAATGAAATGATAATATACAATATTCTGAAAATGTAATCAGCAATCCATCCCAAGAGATGTATTAAGAAATAACCCTATGGAATATACCGACACAATGGAGAGATCTGTATTTTGACATGAATAAAGACTAGTAAATTATTGAATAATAATTTGGGAAATATCAACATCTTTGCTAACTAGATCCTCCTTTACCATTAGACTCTGTCTAGGGCCAATGACCACTATGTAATGACATATTTTCTTTTCATTTTCACCAAAATAATCCATCTCTTCCACCAACATTCTTTTATTCTCATTGTGACGCACTTTCAGCAATAGAGTTGTTCTTATATTCATCATATCATACAAGACGCAAACTTTCATTTATCATAAATCACTTTCCAAATCCTATCCTCGAACAAAATAACTACCACTGCATTTATAGGAGTTCTCATCGGTTAACTCTATTTCCTCCCGACAGCACTCAACACATTTCCCACAAGGCATCCATATCTCCATTTCCATCTCGGGACATTCACGGTAAAGTGAATTTCATTTCTTAAACAAAAGGTCATCGGTTAACTTTATATTGTCCCCATAGTACTCAACACATTTCCCACAAGGCATCCATATTCCCATTTCAATCTCGGGACATTCACGGTAAAGTGAATTTCATTTCTAAAACAAAAAGTCAGAAACCGCGTTTAAAAGTGCTATGTTTTAATTCCACTAAATGGATTGTTGTGAAGTGTGGATCAAAGAGAACAAAACAAAATATTCTATTATGTTCAGTATATGTATATGACAAGCCCTAACTAAAAAAGTAAAAATCCGCAGCTGTACTACACAAAACAAATCCGAGGGTTAGGTCTAGGTATATGAACATCAACCAAGTGTTGTTTAGAAAACAAAATCATTTGACAGTGTCATTGTGTTAACAGCTAAACTTTTAATCTATCAGCAATCCAATGTCATTCATGTCATTAGAAGACTAACTTGATCTTGCTAATCTTTTAAGAACTAAATTGAGGGTTTCCAGTTGAATGAATGAACCACTATTTTCTCTATCACAATAACAAAATACTGCCTAATAAGCTAATATATAATAGAACATACAAGAAAAGCTTATCTGAGATAATCAATCAATAATCCTAAAAAAATTCCTAGTAAATGAAATGATAATATACAATATTCTGAAAATGTAATCAGCAATCCATCCCAAGAGATGTATTAAGAAATAACCCTATGGAATATACCGACACAATGGAGAGATCTGTATTTTGACATGAATAAAGACTAAAAAATTATTGAATAATAATTGGGGAAATATCAACATCTTTGCTAACTAGATCCTCCTTTACCATTAGACTCTGTCTAGGGCCAATGACCACTATGTAATGACATATTTTCTTTTCATTTTCACCAAAATAATCCATCTCTTCCTCCAACACTCTTTTATTCTCATTGTGACGCACTTTCAGCAATAGAGTTGTTCTTATATTCATCATATCATACAAGACGCAAACTTTCATTTATCATAAATCACTTTCCAAATCCTATCCCCGAACAAAATAACTTCCACCGCATTTATAGGAGTTCTCATCGGTTAACTCTATTTCCTCCCGACAGCACTCAACACATTTCCCACAAGGCATCCATATCTCCATTTCCATCTCGGGACATTCACGGTAAAGTGAATATCATTTCTTAAACAAAAGGTCATCGGTTAACTTTTTATTGTACCCATAGTACTCAACACATTTCCCACAAGGCATCCATATCTCCATTTCAATCTCGGGACATTCACGGTAAAGTGAATTTCATTTCTTAAACAAAAAGTCATCGGTTAACTTTATTTCGTCCCCACAACACTCAACACATATCCCACAAGGCATCCATATCTTCATTTCTATCTCGGGACATTCATGGTAAAGTGAATTTCATGTTTCCCACAAGGCCTCCATATCTCCATTTCCATCTCGGGACATTCACGGTAAAGTGAATTTCACGTTTCCAACAAGGCATCCATATCTCCATTTCCATCTCGGGACAATCATGGTAAAGTGAATTTCACGTTTCCCACAAGGCTTCCGTATCTCCATTTCCATCTCGGGACAATCACGGTAAAGTGAATTTTATTTCTTAAACAAAAAGTCAGAAACCGCGTTTAAAAGTGCTATGTTTTAATTCCACTAAATGGATTGTTGTGAAGTGTGGATCAAAGAGAACAAAACAAAATATTCTATTATGTTCAGTATATGTATATGACAAGCCCTATCTAAAAAAGTAAAAATCCGCAGCTGTACTACACAGAACAGATCCAAGGGTTAGGTCTAGGTATATGAACATCAACCGAGTGTTGTTTAGAAAACAAAATCATTTGACAGTGTCATTGTGTTAACAGCTGGACTTTTAATCTATCAGCAATCCAATGTCATTCATGTCATTAGAAGACTAACTTGATCTTGCTAATCTTTTAAGAACTAAATTGAGGGTTTCCAGTTGAATGAATGAACCACTATTTTCTCTATCACAATAACAAAATACTGCCTAATAGGCTAATATATAATAGAACAGACAGGAAAAGCTTATCTGAGATAATCAATCCATAATTCTAAAAAAATTCCTAGTAAATGAAATGATAATATACAATATTCTGAAAATGTAATCAGCAATCCATCCCAAGAGATGTATTAAGAAATAACCCTATGGAATATACCGACACAATGGAGAGATCTGTATTTTGACATGAATAAAGACTAAAAAATTATTGAATAATAATTTGGGAAATATCACCTAGATCCTCCTTTACCATTAGACTCTGTCTAGGGCCAATGACCACTATGTAATGACATATTTTCTTTTCATCTTCACCAAAATAATCCATCTCTTCCTCCAACACTCTTTTATTCTCATTGTGACGTACTTTTTATTAGAATTCTTATTCCAATATCTGAATCATGCCACTTTCGATTGCCATAAATTATTTTCCAAATCATATCCTCGAACAAAAAAAACTACCACCGCTTTTATAGGAATTCTCATCAGTCGCCTTTATTTCGTCCCCCCGGCACTCAACGCCTTTCCCACAAAAGGCATTCATATCTTCATTACCATCTCGGGACATTCACAGTAAAGTGAATTTCATTTCTTAAACAAAAAGTCATCGGTTAACTTTATTTCGTCCCCACAACATAAACCACAATTCCCACAAGGCTTCCATATCTCCATTTCCATCTCGGGACATTCACGGTAAAGTGAATTTCACGTTTCCCACAAGGCATCCATATCTCCATTTCCATCTCGGGACAATCACGGTAAAGTGAACTTCACGTTTCCCACAAGGCATCCATATCTCCATTTCCATCTCGGGACATTCACGGTAAAGTGAATTTCATTTCTTAAACAAAAAGTCATCCATTAACTTTATTTCGTCCTCACAGTATTCGACATGTTTCCCACAAGGCATCCATATCTCCATTTCCTTCTCGGGACAATCACGGTAAGGTGAATTTCACGTTTCCCACAAGGCATCCATATCTCCATTTCCATCTCGGGACAATCACGGTAAAGTGAACTTCACGTTTCCCACAAGGCATCCATATCTCCATTTCCATCTCGGGACATTCACGGTAAAGTGAATTTCATTTCTTAAACATAAAGTCATCCGTTAAATTTATTTCGTCCTCACAGTATTCGACACGTTTCCCACAAGGCATCCATATCTCCATTTCCTTCTCGGGACAATCACATAAAAGTGAATTTCACATTTCCCACAAGGCACCCATATCTCCATTTCCATCTCGGGACAATCACGGTAAAGTGAACTTCACGTTTCCCACAAGGCATCCATATCTCCATTTCCATCTCGGGACATTCACGGTAAAGTGAATTTCATTTCTTAAACAAAAAGTTATCCGTTAACTTTATTTCGTCCTCACAGTATTCGACACGTTTCCCACAAGGCCTCCATATCTCCATTTCCTTCTCGGGACAATCACGGTAAGGTGAATTTCACGTTTCCTACAAGGCATCCATATCTCCATTTCCATCTCGGTACAATCACACGGTAAAGTGAATTTCGCGTTTCCCACAAGGCATCTATATCTCCATTTCCATCTCGGGACATTCACGGTAAAGTGAATTTCACGTTTCCCACAAGGCATCCATATCTCCATTTCCATCTGGAGACAATCACACTGTAAAGTGAATTTCACATTTCCCACAAGGCATCCATATCTCCATTTCTATATCGGGACATTCACACTGTAAAGTGAATTTCATATTTCCGACACGGCATCCATATCTCCATTTCCATATCGGGACATTCACGGTAAAGTGAATTTCATTTATTAAACAAAAAGTCATAAATCGCGTTCCTGATTCAAGTTTCACTAAACTGTAAACCAACTTATAAGTTATAGCCCAAGCAATACTGAAAAGTTAGGCAGATAATTAATTGGTTCCTATACTTGTGCAATTCAGAAAGCCGCAAAAAGGGATTTTGCTATCTTACCAACACTCAAATATAAAAATTATCAAAACAAAATTAAGATTGTTAGCTCGGACACCAGACATGATATCATTGAACTTAATCACAAGTGTAGTGTTGCTTCCGTATCCGACAAAGACAAGTTTTTTTCCAGAAGTGCAACAATGAACAGAAACGCAAAAAACAATCAGCATCAATTCATCTTCATCCAATAAAACCTTAAACCAATCAAGAAAACAAAAGAATTGCATCGTAAAGAAATTACCGGAACATATTTAAATTTCCTCCAGGGAGGCTCTTTCACCGGTTCAGTCTGCGCGTCCTTAACTTTCCCATTAGTTCCATTATTGTCGGTGTTCTGGCTTTTGAGTAATATGGGTCCACTTATAAAGAAGAAGATGAGAACCGTTATTATTACCATTGTTAGAAGAACCGTGATTGTGATTGGTGTTGTTGTTGGAATTAGAAGAAGCGGAAGAAGGTGAAACGTGAACCCATTTCTTCTTCCAGTTTCTCGACGGTCCGGTGAAAACCGTTGCCGGTCCGTAACGGGTCAAAGACCGCCCCAATCGGGTCCGAACTCCTTAATGCCAATAATCTATTAAAATTGATATTGTAAAGTCTATATGTGCAAATGATCAGATAGAATTATTATAGATATAAATATTATTAAGTGATCACTATGACTGAACTATTTGTACTCGAAACAATAAGGACCAACTAAATTATCAGTATAGGTACCCATTGATATATGATAAATCTTATCAACAAAGATATTAAGGTTAATATAACTATAATTACTACTGAAAGGAAAAACAATACCTCAATCATCATAACATATTGTTTCTACGACCTAGATTTTTCCATCCGTAGTAGCATTTTCTGCATAATACAAATGCTTTAAATAAAGATTACTAAATTTAACACATTGCAAGCCCTTGGTACCAACAGGAACGACAAATTTTTATTAGCATTGTAACAAGAAGTCTCTTATAATAAATACCTCTTCTCTTCTCAACTTCCACATTGGTTTTGTACCACATGAGACTTCAGTCATAATCTCAATGTCGCGGTCATCTTACAATAGAATAGAATAGAAGAAAAAAAAACTTTAATGATTGACAAGGATATTGTCAACATAGATTCAACTTTAAGAATGTGTAAGCTCTGAAGTGTTGCATAGTTTTAGTAAATTAGATGAAAGCTGATTTGCAATATTTGTTGACATCTCAATGATCTCATCATAGTAGGCCATAGCAATTGTGGTTCATGTCATAAGCTTTGGATGCCAAATTTTGATATGGAAAACACTGAAGCTTACTCAGAGCAAAGTCTATAATGGAAGCAAAAGAGAAATGGTACTTTGACATCATATTTGAAATTAAATACCATGTATGCCGACAAAATAGTGCAGAATTTTTGTCCTTTTGTAAAATGGACTACTAGAGAGTGGTCTAATTGAGTGGCTTCTTTTTGTTACTTTTGTAATCATGAAATTTTTTATCAGTCCCTAAAGTTATGGCACGAGGCAAATATGCTAGTTTTTGTTGTTATTATTATTATTATAAAAGAATGGTGTCATGATGCAAATAATGGAATAGGTAAGTGTCATTTTGCACCTTACTATAAAACAAAACAGAAAGTAACATACCATACGTATTTTGTATTTTCACCTAATCATATATTCACACTTTCCTCTTTTACAAATCCATTTCAGTTATATCAGTCATACTCATTCTTTGAGTGTGTATTGTGTGTGTGATGGGTTCTGAGGGAAATCAACACAGCAGCATACCAAGGCTTCCTTTGTTCTCTGCTCCACCAGCAAAGCAGATGAAGTCGTCGTCTCCGGAGAGATCGGGGACGGTGACTCCACCGCTGCAAACCTCGGGTTCAGTACCGTTTCGATGGGAGCAAGAACCTGGAAAACCAAAGCTATGCAATGCACTTGTCACCTACATTAATCCAACTGACAAGAGTTTGGAGCTTCCTCCAAGGTTGTTAGTAGTTCCTTCACCGAACCTATTGCAGCAGGGTCCTTGTGTAACCAGCAACAGGTTGTTAGTATTTCTTAAACAAAAAGTCATCCGTTAACTTTATTTCGTCCTCACAGTATTCGACACGTTTCCCACAAGGCATCCATATATCATTTTCCAACTCGGGACAATCACACGGTAAAGTGAATTTCATGTTTCCCACAAGGCATCCATATCTCCATTTCCATCTCGAGACATTCACGGTAAAGTGAATTTCACGTTTCCGACAAGGCATCCATATCTCCATTTTCATCTCGGGACAATCACACGGTAAAGTGAATTTCACGTTTCCCACAAGGCATCCATATCTCCATTTCCATCTCGGGACATTCACGGCAAAGTGAATTTCATTGCTTAAACAAAAAGTCATAAATCGCGTTCCTAATTCAAGTTCCGCTAAACTGTAAACCAACTTATAAGTTATAGCCCAGGCAATACTGAAAAGTTAAGCAGATAATTAATTGGTTCCTATACTTACGTGATTCAGAAAGCCGCCAAAAAGGGATTTTGCTATCTTACCAACACTCAAATATAAAAATTATCAAAACAAAATTAATATTTCTAGCTCGGACACCAGACATGACGCCATTGAACTTAATCACAAGTGTAGTGTCGCTTCGGTATCCGACAAAGATACGCTTATTTTCAGAAGTGCAACAATTAATAGAAACGCAAAAAACAATCAGCATCCACAAAACCCTCTCAATTAATCCTCATCCAATAAAACTCAAACCAATAAAGAAAACACAAGAATTGCATCGTAAAGAAATTACCGGAACATATTTAAATTTCCTCCGGGGAGGCTCTTCCACCGGTTCAATCTGCGCGTCCTTAACGTTCCCATTACTTCCGTTATTGTTGGCGTTCTGGCTTTCAGTAATAGTGGTCCACTTATAAAGAAGAAGATGAGAATCGTTATTATTAGTATTGTTAGAAGAACCGCGATTGTGATTGGTGTTGTTCTTGGAATTAGAAGAAGCGGAAGAAGGTGAAACGTGAACCCATTTCTTCTTCCACTTTCTCACCGTTGCCGGTCCGTAACGGGTCGAGGACCGCCCCAGTCGGGCCCCAACTCCTTCCTTCCTCCGACTGCCTGGACCTCCGATCCACCTCTAACAATGACGAATTTTTGGTTTTTGAAGTCTTGATCTTGCTCTTTACAAAAACCTTTTGTTTCTCTCTCTAAAGAGTACTTTTCCAATGGCTCACGTTTGTGGTTCGTTGGTTGGAGCCAATCAGGACCGTCCACGTCTTTTTTTACTCGACAGAGAGATATATTTATGAATTTAATTTTTGTTTCCCGTTAAAAATCAAAACGAATCTAATTTTTATGTTAGATTAGTCTGAAAATATTTATAACAATCTAATTTTATAGATTTGATTAAATGAAATAAACTATTTATAAAAAACTGATGATTAGAATTAATTAATTATATATGATATTTTATACTTTAAATATTTAAATATAGATTAATAAAATTGTATATAATAATTGACATAGTTCAACTAGTATGTCTTAAATGAGTTAAATGATGTAAATCTAGGAAAATTTGTTGTTTTGGAAATCACAAAAATAATATTTTGTTATTTTAGTCTAAATTTATAAGTAAGGGGCAAAAAATGTATTTTGTAGTTTTTTTCAACTCACTTTTTCACTTTTTATTTTTTCACGTTTCATTTTTTTCACTTTCCATTTTTCACTTTTTAATCATAAATTTCAATATCGATTTCGGACACCAACATTGACATGCATTTTCTCAAAAGTGTTGGTACTACAGAACTTTTTTGAGCAGTTGATGTATAGTTTGGATATATAGACCCGATACATCAACATATGAATTGAACTAAAAAATTTAAATTTGCTTATAATAGTGATTTTAGGGTGTTTTTATCTTCAATAAGTCTAAATTATGCTACCTTCGCTCATCATACATGCAACAATTTCGTTCTATAATTCTAAATCTTCTATAGTATGAATAATAAGTTCATGTTTCATGAAACATGGATACAAAGAATTGAATATTAAGAATTGTGGTTAGGTCTAATTCATTCCTACAAAATCGGTGGTTTGTAGGATAAGAATTTCTTCCACTTATAAGCACATGTTCAAGTCATATATAAGCACATGTTCAAGTTATATATTGTCCAATAAAAAACTGACCATTAAGATATTGCAAGCCATCGAAATAAACATATTAAGCAAAATCCTAAATTAAAATGAAATAAGAACAAAAAACTAATAAGCAAATCCTCAATTTCTAATAATAACTTTTAGCATCCCTTCATCCTAAAAAAAACTCTTTTCTAACAAACAATCAAAAGGCAGATTAAGCATTGACCTTGTAATAAATCAATAATCATGAATCAAACATTTACCCTTAAATGAATCACAAATCACTAATTAGGATCCAAATCAAATAGTTGTTATATATATATATATATATATATATATATATATATATATATATATATATATATATATATATATATATATATATATATATATATATATATATATATATATATATATATATATATATATATATATATAATCAGAGATACCGTATAAAAAGGAAACCAATGAATTCACAAACAAAAACACAAAGTAATACGAAAAAAAACGAAAAAGTGAAGTAACTGACGGGTTTTGGATCCGACAGGATGATTCCATTGAAATTTGAGGTCGCCATGAAAAGAACCATTCTTATCTTCCATTGAAATTTGATTGGATTTGGTTTCAACTTCTTACCCACCTTAGAAACAATATTATTTATAATGTTATTAAAAAAATTTATGGGCCATAATAAACGCCTAAGAACATTCTTCAAAGATTCAAAATAAAATAAAAAATTTATAATGTATTGAATTTGTGTATTTTTTTTTAAAAATTATTATTTTTAAATGAACTAGTGCCCAAGATATCATGCTTTAAAAATAAATAATTGACATATCATATTCATAGGTTAATATTTTTGTACAATTATTTAATTATTTTTATTTTTCTATTAAAAAATATTTTCATACTCCTAAAACTTTCGTTAATATTTCTGTACAATTATTTAATTATTTTTATTTTTTCATACTAAAATCCAAATCCCCGTGAAACACACTCTCTTAGTTATATATTTAATATGTAAAGTTGATATTGTAAAATGTAGACTGGAATAGTTTTTTTTTCAACCAACGCACGGCTACATGCCCTTCTACCGTGGAAAACAATAACCTACAAAAGAGAGCTTATAGGCTACGTGATTTTTCACCCTGATTTTTTATTTATCACCGATAAATCAAACATGTACTTAATGATATTTTTTATTTTGTATGCAAAAATTAATTTAAATATCGTCTACTGCTTTTGAGAATTTCATGTGCTAGTCGATTCAGATTAATTTTATTCTCTTACTCTTGTTAAGTCATGATTCATGAAATAATGGTGTATTAACTACTACTTGATTTTTTATCATAAGTTATTTTGAACTTCTCACACACATGTTAAAAAAAATCATTATATAAAAATGAAAAATTACGAAGGTTTTTCTAAATTTATCTTCATGACATGTAGAAGCTAAATTTACATAAATGAAAGAAGATAAAATAATAAATATTTAAAGATATAATAGATAAAAATATCATTAATTATTTATTAGAATTGTAAATAATTTATATTTAAATATAGTTTTTTTCTAAAGCGACTTATAAAAAATCCGAAGGAAGTAATATTTAAAAATAGTAAAATTGTACTATTTTTGAATTAAATTAAAATTCTTAAAGATAAATATATAAAATTGATATCTTTAAATTAAAATTCTTAAAGATAAATATATAAAATATATCAATTGTTAGTTGGCTCAATGAAAATTAGCACAGTGATAATTGACGTTGTATTTGATAGGTAAGATTATGGTTTGATTCTTGCAACTGTGATCGAAAGAGGACATCACAACTTTGATGAAAATTTGATAAATATTAATTTCTTTTAATAAATATGAAAACAGATAATAAATTAAAAGATAAAAAAGTTATTAATAAAAAAGAAATAGAAATGAGTGCACTATAATATAATGGATAAAATTAATAATAAAATCAAAGTTTTTCAGTTGGGCGAATTGAAAAACACAATAAATAATGTTATTATTTAAATTTTATTACTCTTCTGAATACTTGCAGTGAGTTGTTAAAGTAATAATTGATCTTTAATCTAATATAATGATTGCATATCTTTCTTTGGTTATAAAACTTGATAGAAAATTTAGAGGATTTTTCTCCATTATGTCTTAAAGTAGACAATTTCTTTATAGATTCTCATGGAATTGAAAACTTGCTAAACACTCTAAAATAAAATTAAAAAAATTGGAATTGTGATTAATTTGGAGATGCATTTCCAAAAATACCCTAAAAAATTGTTAGAGATTTTTTAAGATATGCATATCCAAAAAAAATTCAAAAAATTGAAAAATTCGAAATATTGATTAATTCAAATATTTGAGAATTGATATAATTTATAAGTTATGAATAATAATATAATTTTACTGTTCATATTTCTATTCTAATTTCAAATATAAATTAACAAATAAAACTCATAGAAAGTTTAATTATTTTTTGATAAATTTCATATTAATAATTACTAAAATTAACTAATACACAACAATTAAGACTATATAAAAAATAAATATATTAATAATTATTCAACAAAAATTTAAAATAGAAGAGGTCAATTTATTAATATAAATTTTGAATTACATAGTTTTTCAAAATAATAAATAAAAATCACAAATATAAAAAATTATGATAAAAAAATCATTTATATATAAAATAATTTTTAACTTTAAATATTTTTTGGAAATTTTGTTTATACAATAAAATTTTTTTAACTATAAAATTGTTTTTGAAAATTAGTTTAAGAAATAATTTTTTTATGTATCATAAAAAATAATAAATAAATAGTAAATAAATATATTTATTATTATTATTAATTTTATATATAAAAACAAGGTATTGATTTAAATATTTATTAGGCTAATATTATTATTATATCTTGATTATAATGATATATATTTAATAATATATTTTAATTAATACAATTAATTATACTATTAATTGTATTAATTCACCTTGATTTTAATTTTTTAATAAGTATTGAGTTCTTTCGGATATGCATATCCGAAAAATCCCAAGACAAAAAATTAAAATATTTTGGATATGCATCTCCGAAGACACCATTTTCCCAAAAAAATTGTCTTCGAAAGTGTATCTCTGAAGTCACATTTTTTCTAAAAAAACGTGTCTTCAGATATGCACTTCCAAAAAAAAAATTTTTCAAAAAATAAAATGTCATCGGAAATGCACTTCCGAAATATAAGGGTATTTTGGGGTTTTCACCGCGGGTTGCTAAGAAGTTAGGGAGGTCTATAAAGAAATTGTTTAAAAGTAATGGATTTGGCTGGTATTGGAGGAGTCGATGATGAATCTTGAAACAATATGTAAGAAAATACAAAGAATCAAAAATAATATAATAGAAAACTATAACAAAACTCAGCAACAGAAGCCCTACTTTATTAAGAACACATCCAAATAATTATTCAAAACCTTAGTGGAGCCTTTATTATGATTTATCACCGAAAAAACTCGGTAAAAGAAAACCCTAACCCTTTATTATTCTTAATCAAACGTCAAACACGGGTCAGGTTGATGTGCATAAGGTATATCCTTATGCACGGTGCATAAATCTCGTACGGGTAATATTTAAATTGTTCCGAGTAACATTTTAGTTAGAAACGAGTAATAATATCATAATCCATGAATAATATATGCATTATTTGTACACATCTATTAATTATGAGTAATTATTAATTATGAGTAATGAGTACACTATTCTGAGTAATATTTACATCATTCTGAGTAATATCGAATTTTAACTATTTTGAGTAATATATTCATTGTTCTGAGTAATATTTATACTATTTTGAGTAATCTGTATATTATTTTGAGTAATAAATATAATACTTTGAGTAATATAAACAATATTTGAGTATTTATGCACCGTGCATAAGGATATACCTTATGCACATCAACTCATCCCCTTGATTGTAATTTCTTAATAAGTATTGAGTTCTTTCGGATATGCATATCGGAAAAATCCCAAGACAAAAAATTAAAATATTTTGGATATGCATCTCCGAAGACACCCTTTTCCAAAAAAAAAAGTCTTCGAAAGTATATCACCGAAGTCACATTTTTTCTAAAAAAATGTGTCTTCGGATATGCACTTCCAAAAAACTATTTTTTTTCAAAAAATAAAATGTCATCAGAAATGCACTTCCAAAATATAAGAGTATTTTGGGGTTTTCACCGCGGGTTGCTAAGAAGTTAGGGAGGTCTATAAAGAAATCGTTTAAAAGTAATGGATTTGGGTGGTATTGGAGGAGTCAATGATGAATCTTGAAACAACATATAATAAAATACAAAGAATCAAACAATAATATAATAGAAAACTATAACAAAACTCAGAAACAGAAGCCCTACTTTATTAAGAACACACCCGAATAATTATTCATAACCCTAGTGGAGCCTTTATTATGATTTATCACCGAAAAAGCTCAGTAAAAGAAAACCCTAACCCTTTATTATTCTTAATCAAACGTCAAACACAATACTCAGGTCAAAATTGTAACATGCATTTATAAAAAATTTAGGTAAGAAAACCTAACAAAACATTTTAGGTCAAAACAAATTAGGGCAAAACTGAAATATAGTATAGAACGATTCATGAAACATAACGTGCAAACATATGTATGTGAAATATAACAAAAAAAGTTTGAATACATTACAAGTTTAAGAGGAAGATACTCTCCAACTTTCTCTGAAACAGATAGCATTAAACACAACGCAGCAGCAATCAGGAAGAAGTAAAATCAGTAACTATTTGGGTGTGAGTGAATAGTGATCATCAGAGACAAAGATGGGAATAAGAGGTCGTCGGAGATAGAGGAAGGAGAGACGTGGGGAGAAGAGACGAGAGAGGGTGAGTCTAAGAGGGTGTGGGAAAAAGTGAGGAAAAGAAATAAAGATGGAATTTATATTATTTGTTTCAAATACTTGTTGGATAAATGGTCCATATCTTCCTTCAGGATACGCATAATTTATTTAACCATTCCCGGTCTATTCCTTGTTTCGGCCGATTCAATGGACTAGTACCACCGGTCCGGTTCTCGGATCCAGAGGTCCACAAAGAACCCTACTTGTACATATAAGAAACGAACGGAGATTTGAAATTACTAACCAGAAAAGAAAGGAGATTTGAAATCACTAATTATTTTGATATATTTTAAAAGGAGTTTTAATTTTTCTAAAATTGTTTTTATATTTTCTTTTTATGAAATGTTCTTTTGTTGTTTAATTTCCACCTTTAATAATAATGGTGGTAGTTTCCTCATGTTATTATAAAGTTTTTCTTTATGTGTATTTATCATTTTAAATAGTAAGATTTTATTAGATTAGGTTATGTGATTTTTGTGCTCCCCACTTTTAAAAAAAGATTTTCATATTAAAATTTTGATGTTTCTAATGTGATTTTATGATTATTATTATTGTGATTTGAAGTTGGGTATCGTGGTTGTGTTTAATTGTTTAGGTGTGAGAAAATATTTCACCTTAAATATTATATACTAGAGATTTGTTATGAAATTAATAAAAAGTAATATAATATAGGAGTAAAGATGAATGAGAGAAATAGAAGAGAAAAATAATATTGTATTGTTCTCATTATCAGTGTTGATTTCGAATACAATGAGTCCTATTTATAATACATGTGTAATAAATAGAAATTAATATGAAATCTCCTAATTGATGAACATCCATAATCATGTCATCTATAACACTCCCTCTTAGATATCCATAAAGAATATGCCTAGATACAAGGGAATTCTTCAGAAAAAATTATGTCTCCGAGACCACCAGCCGAATCCAAGACATATGTAGCTGGAATAACTTCTTCTTCCCCCGTTCGTGCCAAGGAAAACATCCTATCTCTTCAAACTTCTAATAAGATACATCTGTTTGGCGCGCATCATTCCCTCTCCTCCTTTCTATCATTAGAAGCAAAGAAAGGCAGGAAAAAATGGATCTCTTCAGAAGAGATAAAACCTCATATAATAATAACATAATTAGTTGGTTTAGATCAATCCTAACCCGATAATTTAGAATTTAGTAGACGATTAAATCCGGTTTTTAAGACAATTAAAAAGATAAAATACAACAGCAAATCATGTTTACATATATATATATATATATATATATATATATATATATATATATATATATATATATATATATATATATATATATATATATATATATATATATATAAGATGTTTCTTTTGTTCTTTTGAGGTAATCAGAAAAGAAAAAATAGTCAATATAATCATGATAATCATGTATTTACAAGCTTTTTTATCTGATTTTTGCGTAGGATTCCATTCAACTCATGGTTGGTTCTTTTTTATTTTATATTGTATTGCTTTTGGCATGCTGATTCATTTTCTAGTGCCATGATCATTCATTTTCTAGCTCGTCTTTTGAATGAATTAACAAACCTTTTTCCTCCGTGGAGTGAGATCATCACGAGAAGCTTTTAGAAAACCACAGTTCTTATGTCTTAATTTGGAATTTAATATTCCTCCTTGTATTCTAAAAAAATAATGCTCCGGGCCGAAAAGAATATAGCTTACCTCCAGCACCTGGCTTTCTCGGGATCTTTCTCTTTCTTTCGGGAAAGGGAACAACACCCTACTATGAACTTTTTCAAAGGTCAGCTAGGAAAGGGGTGGCCACTATTCTTAGTAGAAGATGGCAGTTTAGAGGATCCAGAGAGCTAAGATTCGATAACAAAAATGACTCACCTTCCTAAGGATAAAGAGAGAAATTAGAATACTTTTTTATTCATTCTTTTTTTGGTACTGATTCGGTGCGGGAATATCCTTTCCTTTATCTGCGAAAAAACCTACTTTATCAAATACGCCCTTATTTAGGTAGGAAAAGGTTGAGGATAAGGCGGTAGACACAAAACAACTCAAAGAATTACATAGAAAGAACGACTAGCTACTAGAATAGCTCTTAATGTCGCATCTATTTCTAGACCGGGACCATTTATCCTGATTTATGCTCGTTGCATGCCTTGATCGACTACTATTTAAATAACATTTCTCGCTGGGGTTTCAGCGGCAAATGATGTCCCCTTAGTGTACCGTTGAATCCACATGAACCGGCGGAGGACTAATAAAGGCTTCATAAGAACCGAAGGTTGCACTACGTTTAGGGATTCGTATTCCTGTTCTTTCTCAGTCGCCCTTACCTCGGACAACTGGGTCAGTCAGTTGAAGGAGCGGAATATTATCCATTTATAGATGGAGCCTCGACCACAGCTAGGTCTAGAGGGAAATGATTTTACTTATTTAATTCAATTAAACCATTTGTGCTTACTTCAATAAAGGAAGCAAGGGCATGCTTCCATCCACTCATTCAATAAATGACTATCAGGAACGAAAAAGTCCTTTCAACAATTTTAAGTCCCTTTTTCATAGCACAAAAAAGAAGAATAGGAACGAAAAAAACCTTCTGGAAAGGTCCGTTTGACATAAAAAACACCTTTCAGCAACAGTCGAACAAGTAGGGAATGTTGGGGTAAACCAGAAAAGTTTGGGCAGAGACGGGAATCCAATTTTGCTCATTCTTTTTGTATACGTAAGAGTGTGAAAAGAAGGCCGAAGGTCACTATTCTTACTTACTTTCTCCTCTCCCTAAGGTCACTTCACTCTTTATAGCAAGTAGAGAATCCGATTCACAAGAACCAACTAACTAGATTTACAATAGAAAAGTAAAGTTTAGCATTTAGATCATTAGTTTTTAGCCCGTTCCATTTTGATTTGACAGTTTGACCGCGGTTTAATTACAGTTGATATAGTTAATGCATAATCAAAATATGGTTTTTGGGGTTGGAATTTATAGCGTCAACTTATAGGTTTCATCATTTTTCTAATTTCTTCGCTAGCAGAATGTGAAAGATTACCTTTTGATTTACCAAAAGCAGAAGAAGAATTAGTAGCTGGTTATCAAACTTTTTTAGGACATTATTCAAATTCAAGATCTTAGACATTTGACTAAAATAAGGGTATCTTTTATAGATCAAATAAAATCAATCAACAGATAGAAGGATTATTTTCCCAAAATATATCGATTTATATGCCTCTAATGAACCAACATTAAATTTTGAAACATTAATTAATCAATCGTATCCTGTGGCACTAGAAATAATATTCCCCAATTTCAGAAAGGTAAATGCGTAAACAAGGGACAAATTTTAGCAGATGGTGCTGCTACAGTTGGCTTCATACAAAGAGATGAAATTTTTGGAGATAAAATAAAAAATCAAATTAACCAAATTTACCTAATGTAGAGGCAATCAAGAAAGCTGCATAAGCTCCACTATAAATTTCTCTATTTCGAAATGTATCAAAACCCCCAACTAATGAATTTTGGAACATGACAATGGACGCTTTTATTTTTTTCTTTCAATTTTCACGACGAGTAAGGGCGGGTGAAGATAAAGAAAGAGATATGAAGAAATTCTTTTTTTATTGTTTACTAATTTTTCTTGTATTATGATTTTTTCACTAAAAAATTGATAATATCTTATAATAATAGTGGAATCGTTGATACAAAGTCAAAAAAGGAATCCATTACCGCTGTCCGCTTAATACTACTACTAGTGAGACTCCTATTCTGCCACCCTATCTAGTAAGACCCTCTACCGCAATGTTTGGCCTCAGAGGGGACACTCACAACAGACTCAACCTCTTTTCTAGGGCTGGAAAGATTGGCTCTTTTTTAGGTATGCAGTCGAAGACCCCACCATGGTAATAAGACCACCAAAAGAGAGAATAGTTTAATGCCGACGAATAGCGTAGGAAGTAACCAAGTTTGAATGGTGGAAAGCCTCTAATTATATTTTCTAAACAAATGAGAGCCAATCCAAGTTGATCTTGTAAGAGATCTGCTACAGAACGAATACGTTTATTTTTTAAATGATTCATATTTTTATATCTTCCTTCAAATAGGAATACTACTATTATCATTTTTTGTATAAAAAATCCCCTTATTGGATTTGAACCAATGACTTATGCCTTAATGTCATACCCCAAAATTTTCCTACCATATTTCAAAATAATTTGGCTCAAGCGCTGAGATCTCCAATTGATCAAAGAGGCGCAAGAAGCGAGCCTGTCTACTCTCTCTCCTAAATAACAAGGCTACAATTAGGGTTTTGGTTTTTTTAAAAAGGAAATGGGTGTATCAAGGCCTCAAGTGTACTCCATGGCTTACCTTATGCTTCAAAGAATACTCATATCAAGTCTCAAGCTTTGATTCACAAGATTTGCCCAGACAACTGCTCAATAAATCAATAGTCGACTATGTTGACCTAAAACTCAATTGTGGTCAACTTACTGTCAAAAATCCTGATTTTGGTCAACATAAACATATTAAGTTTATATTCATCATTTGATCAAGGGTTGATCATGATTCATCCAGAAAAGCTCCAAGATCATCAAAAGTCCAAGTTTCCAAATTAGGGTTTTTTAGGAAAAAGTCAACTGAACTTTGACCAGCCATAACTCTCACATGGTTCATCAGAAATTTCTCAACCAAAACTTATTCTCAAGGAAATTCAATTATTTACAACTTTAATGTTGGGCCCAAGCTCAATAAATGCTCCATTTGAGAGATATAAGCCCAAACATTACAGGTCCTTTTAAAAGTCAACAAAAAGCTATTTTTTGTCAGAAGCCATATCATCAAGATAAAATCTTCAAATGCAAAAAATGTTCCAAAGTAGGTTGTAGAGGACATCTTGGGATTTCTTAAAAGTATTAGATCACCTTCATATGATCAAAATTGAGAAAGATATGGATTGCACAAGTTAGGCTGTTTGTGAGAAATGCTTAAACCCCTAATTGGCAATTTTAATACTTTTAAGCTAATGGGCCCAAGTTTTAGAATCTAAATATGATTATGACCTAAATAAGGGCCCATAGAATTGTTCTCATATTTTTGTTCCATTTATTTGATTTATTTGAATTTTTATTCATTTAAATACAAAATAAATTGAATAAAATCACAAAATAATAGAATAAATTAAAGGAACTTATTTTCTAATCATCCAAAGGCCCAAATGACACAATAAGTGAGTCCAAATTTCGTGAAAGTTCGGTGAAGAAATATTTTTCAAATTTAGAAAAATTTCAAACAAATATTTTTCAATTTCTTCTCTCACCAGTCAACTTGATTCTCAAGCAAGATTATAACCCTAATTCCTTCCACTATAAATATATAACACTCAAAGACAATGAGGGGACGAAAAAGAGAAGGCAAGAACCCTAACCAAATTTCCAAAGATTCACAAAAACTATGGCATGAGAGATTTCTTTGTACGGCAGGTTGCAGCCAATTTCAAATGTTGCATTGTCTTCTTAAGGTGCAAGGAACATTCTCAATCATTCTTGAAGCCACTCACGGGCCAGAACTTGCGCAACCATCTCCACCAATTTGTATATATTTTAAAAAAATTCGAAACCTTTGATTCATGTAATTTAAACGAGTTTCATGCGTGCATACTGATTCATAATCATGTTTTTAGTTGTTTGGAACATTCATTTTTTAGTTTTCATGCAGGGATGAGGTTTTGCCATTGTTAGGGCTCAAGGCTTTCAAATCTTCGAAACCCTAGTTGCAGACCGTTTCAGAGAGAAATAACCATGTCATTGGATTCACAGGGTCCATCATATGTGATCTAGGTCATTTTGGTTTCGTTTTCTGATCAATTCATGCAGGTTTACATCTCGTGGCAGCTGGAGATGGTGATCAGAATTACTGTTCCGGCGGCTACAAAAACTTTGAAATATTTGAATTCAATGTGTGGCACTTGTATGAGTTGCTATTGGCCAATTAAACCAAGTCGTCCCTCTCTTTACACATGATTTGCCACGCTTGAAACACAGGGGCACATGTTTAATCGGTTTGACAACTTCAAATTAAAGTTTGATTTTAATATATTATTAATCGATGGTGGTTGAATTATAAGCGCAGTAGCATAGCCCACATGGTTGGAGAGTGTGTTGATGACTTCCAAGACCTGAGTTTGAACCCAGGTTTTTGCAATCTTTTTATTTATTTGTGTTTACTTGGTTACTGATCCAGTACTTGTAGCTGATGTATAACCAGGACGCGCCCTCACATGTTAGCCCTTGGATCAACCTCGAGGCCAGATTTGAAGTATCCAAACGCTACTCCATCGTGGACTCTCAGGAACCAGCCACACTAGATCACGCGCCCCTGGATTCTTCATGAGCATTGGGCCTAATTTCTTACTTTTCACACCCTCTGTTACAGAACATTTTAATTAAAATCAACCAATTATAAAATCATAAAACCACATAAACATTAGTCGTTTAATTTAATTTTATTTTATTTCTTAACAATAAACTAACTAAACTTAATTAGGCCCCTTTATATAGTTTTCCACCAAAAAACATAAAAATATATAAAAACAATTAGATTTAGATTTTAATTAATTTGTTTTTGACATAATTCTCTAATTAACTTAGTCATTAGGTTTTTTTAGGTTTATTAATTAAAATCAATTAGACATTTAGGTTAATTTGGTTAGGTTTAATTTTGCATATAATTAACTAATTAATTAGGATAAATTTTATAATTATTTTTTTACTTAAACATTAACCTTAATTTCCCCTTAAACCTAATTTCCCAATTCTAATTTCTCCCGATTCTGCTTCTCCCTCTCAAACTCTCAATGATTGTCGCATGCATGTTTGTTTATTGTTTCCATTTAAATTCTAGAAGGTGTATAGGTTGCAAGTTCCTTTTGATGTAATAGTAATTAGAACTTTTTATTTTCCCGCACGTTTACTTTCCTGCACACCCCTTTTGGTTATGTATTCTCCCTCCCTGAAGTCTTGTAATAGCGTAGGACTTTATCTTTCTGCTTTTATTTTTCGCGCTATATAAACTGTTCAGATGCCTGTTAATAGAATAAATAAATCAAGATTAAATAAATCAAACTAGAACAACCCTAATTTTCAAGATTAAATAAATCAATCACTTTTGCTCACACACTCACCTTTAGGGTAATCCTCTCTTATATTGTCTTTCGATGAATAATAGTCAAGTCCCTCGAGCGTAGGGATACCTTAGCAAATGTTGCCTCCAATTTAAATCATCATAGTCCCTCCGGTTTGAAGATCATGGTCCCTTCGATGTTACATACGATATAAATGATATCGTCCCTCAATTAAATGACGATGGTCTCTTCGAGCGCTAAGGTATCCTTACTTGTTGCTTTTATGTCTATTCACATCCATGCATATGACTTCCTACCCTCTTTATGGTATGGATAGCCCTATGACTACGCGATGACCCTTCGATGACTCGATTACATCCAATGAAAGGACTTCCCACTAACTGATGGTGTGAATAGTGTCTTTCCCTTAACAAAAGGAAAAGAACAAGATAGACCTTACAAACTTAGGGTAGGTAGTTCCTAATTGCTTGCTCACGACAAATTCAAACAAATTACATTTCACACCTCGCTTTTCAAAAACACCTGTCAAGACAAGTACTTTGTATATATTCGAATGATTAATCGTTACAAAGTAAAGTTCTTTACAAATTGTTTTTTTCTAAACACACATCGCACTTTTCTAACAATTCAAACAAAAAGTGAGCTAAGCAATTAAGAGTTCATGGATAACCATGGATACAAATGGTGCTTACACTTTCCCTTTGTATAACCTACCCCCGAACTCAATCTCTTTCAAAGGTCTTTCCTGTTCTTTTTGCCTTTCCTAAAAATTGGATAAAATAAAAATCGGTGGCGACTCTAGCTATCCACACATTTTAAAAAAGGTCAGTTCTCCCACCATGTTACACTTACCACGACGTTACTCTCCCACTGGGTTAAAAGGGCGTATGGGCAACTGCTTTACCCGTTTTCAGGAATCTAATAAGGACTACTTAGATCAGAATAGCATTCACTGTAATGTTCTAACATAAATTAGAAACGAACATTGAAGAGATTAGTTGACATAAATTACAAAAGATGGGCAATGATGCCCTTCCATGGGTTCACCTATATACGCCGCAACTAAAGTAGCGAAAATAAGAGCTTGAATACCGCTTGTAAATAGCATTATGGCATTAAGATTTCCAAGGTTTAGCCAAGGCTTAGCTCAAAACCCCACTACGCGTCGTATTTGGTTTGGTATTGCTACCGCGCATGACTTCGAGAGTCGTGATGACATTACTGAGGTTGACTAGTACTTATCATATCTTGCTCAATAATATGATTTGGTCACTCAACCACTCACCATCAAGAATATTATCCCCAACGATAAAGGCACGACATGTTATTTATCTATTTTTGTGTCTTTATATTGATTTATCCAAAAGATTCCACTTCAATTGAAATTTGGTTATTCATGAAGTCAGAGCCATCTTATCCCAATTTTTTTGAATTGGTTTCAAAAGAATTTCCTAATTAATTTAGATAGTTTGATTGAGACGAATCAGCTCCACGAATAGTAGACAGGGGAAGGAGCAATAATTAGCTTGGCCAGGGCATTGGAAGAGCAGCTTCCACTCCTCCCTTCGACAAGCTTCCTTTTTTGGGCACTAGACCTAGTTACCGCTCCATGGGAACATTTATAGATTCCGCTATCGGGACAAGTTTAGTAATGAGCATAACGATGTTGTTGTTCCTATGGAGAGAAAAACCCATGATTAGTTTTTCGGGAAATTTCCAAACAAACAATTTTAACAAAATCTTTCAATTTCTTATTTTACGGTTCACCAGGCTCTACCATCGCAGGGCCCAATCACACTCTAAAGAAGAGTTTGATCCTGGCCCAGAAGGAACGGTAGCTATATGCTTAACACATGCAAGTCGAACATTGTTTTCGGGACAAATGTCACAAAAGTCAGAGAAAAAGCTTTTGAAACACTAACTAGAAAAAGAAAAAGAGAAGAAAACCCAATACAAAATGAGCGCTATTAGAAGACTTATTTTTTTAATTTGCCAATCAATAGTGCAGGCATGTGTGGGACGCAGAGGAAGAGTAGTTCTAACTCGGGCGTAGCAGGTCTGGACGCCTAGCATGAAACAACCTTCTCTAGTAGCGGCACTATACCTTAGTATAGTTTCTCTCTAGCTTCCAGTTTATATAAAAAAACTTAGTTAGCAAAGGTCAGTCTGTCTGGCGTTCCCTCGCGTAAAGGGCGTTGGCTCCGCGTCCACCAAAAGTCGGTAACCTTTGTCAGCATTCGATACTCTCTCGATAGCTTAAATAGTTCACTTAAATCCTTTGGTGAAATGATTTTTTTTAAAGATTCTATATTTTAAAATATAAGAGAAAAAAATTCACTTTTTTAGAAATTATAAGAGGAATAATTAACTATGACACGTTCACAAAAAAAAATCCTTACTTTCTACTGGTGTGGCGCTACGGGATGCTTCTTATCAATAGAACAAGAAGAGGAGGAAAAAAAGCTAACTCAATAGGAATTCTCTCCCGCCGATGCTATTAAATCCGCAACTATTGGTCTTGGGGGTAGGGGATCGTTATCATTCAGCAGAAGTACTTCGAGGGATTGCTAAGAATGGAAGACAATCTTGTCCTTATTTAGCTTGAAAGTGGGCCATTGCAATCGCAACCTCATGATAGTAAATATGGGGCCTAAACACCCACCGTTGCAAGGTGTTCTTCGACTTATTGTTACTCTGGATGGTGAAGATGTTATTGATTGTGAACCGATATTGGGTTATTTACACAGAAGATCAGAAAGAAAGATCTCCAGAATTTTCGGCGTAAGACAAAGTTTTCAGCGCAGGGAGCGAAGTTTCCAGGTAGCGAGGGAAGCTCCAATAGAAAAATATTGGCAGGGAAAAATACTTCGAACATGAACCTGTTCCCATGCAATAGTCATAAATTCTTGACGGTATCGAGCTGCTACAGCCTACAGCCTAAAGGCATATTGGTTTAAGTAAATTCTTCTTTTTGATCAATCAAAACCCCTTCCCAAACTATACAAGCTTCTTCCAAATCATAAAACGTCATTTTGCCATTAGTGAAAAACCATGTGTGATAAGGATACTCCTCTATGCGAATGTTCTAGCTTTCAAAGGACGGGGAGGAGGAAGGGAGTTTTGGGAACAACGCCCCCAGATTAAAAGAAAGAACAAGAGTAAAGTAAAAAAAAGGAATGATTGAAATCAAGATTTATCTAGTTTCTTATATCAAATTCAAATAACAACAAAAAAGTCGAATAAAAAATGAAAGGAATAGATCTATTTCTATCAGACTCCATGTTTTTTGTAGTTGGATCGCCATGCTTTTTTTACTTCATATTGGCGTAGGCATAGTCTTTTTTTCTACAAATAAGAATCATTGGCGCTAGGCGTGAGGGCATGCTAGACGTTTAGTAATTTCTCCTCCTACCAAAAGAAGAGATCCCGTTGAAGCGGCTAATCCCCTGATCATTCCTTTTAGCTTCTATTGAATCAAATGCTTTCAACAATTATCCGCTCCACACTTGGCTACCGTGAACCAACTCCCAACGGTAAAATAGGCGCAAGGAAAAGGCAATAGACCGGACCAACCCACAAAAACAAAACGGTCCACAAACATTTTATGGCCTGTAGCTTACAACATTGTATGAGAAGGGCCTATAGCTCGATACAATTGTTAGGTTTTTAGGTTGTGACAAGGTCCAAAAGAGATAAGTATAACGAGAAAAAGGGTGAAAAAAGAGAGAGCGTGACTCTCTTCTTGCATACTACTACTCTCTAATTCATCTTGCAATGAAGGGCACAGATTCTTCAAAGCGTAATACGCATTTCTACACAGAGTCGCTTATCATCGAGAGATTGGACATCCCAGCCATAACACAAAGAACCCTTCCGTCGAACGGGACTCATTCATCTTCTTAGATGAAGACTATCGAAAAGGATAAGTAAGTTTGCAATCCAGTGATAAAGTGAAAAAAGGGTGGGAGTCCCTCTTTATAACCAAATAACATACCCCCCCCAAGGGTTAGGCCTATTCGAATATTTTGAAACATAAACTATTGCGAAGACGAACCTGTAAGGTAGTCATTTCTTAAGATTTGAATAAGGCGATCCAGGACACGTGGAAGACATATTGCTTGAAATAATAATTTTTCTTAGCGACATCAACGAAGTGAGTGAGTTGGTGAGGAGGCAAAGAGGAAGTCATAGCTCTAAGTCTGAGTCGCTAAGAAGTTAGGGAGGTCTATAAAGAAATTGTTTAAAAATAATTGATTTGGCTGGTATTAGAGGAGTCAATGATGAATCTTGAAACAACATGTAAGAAAATACAAAGAATCAAAAATAATATAATAGAAAACTATAACAAAACTCGGCAACAGAAGCCCTACTTTATTAAGAACACACCCAAATAATTATTCAAAATCTTAGTGGAGCCTTTATTATGATTTATCACCGAAAAAACTCGGTAAAAGAAAACCCTAACCCTTTATTATTCTTAATCAAACGTCAAACACGGGTCAGGTTGATGTGCATAAGGTATATCCTGATGCACGGTGCATAAATCTCGTACGGGTAATATTTAAATTGTTCCGAGTAACATTTTTGTTAGAAACGAGTAATAATATCACAATCCATGAATAATATATGCATTATTTGTACACATCTATTAATTATGAGTAATTATTAATTGTGAGTAATGAGTACACTATTCTGAGTAATATTTACATCATTCTGAGTAATATCGAATTTTAACTATTTTGAGTAATATATTCATTGTTCTGAGTAATATTTATACTATTTTGAGTAATCTGTATATTATTTTGAGTAATAAATATAATACTTTGAGTAATATAAACAATATTTGAGTATTTATGCACCTTGCATAAGGATATACCTTATGCACATCAACTCATCCCCTTGATTTTAATTTCTTAATAAGTATTGAGTTCTTTCGAATATGCATATCGGAAAAATCCCAAGACAAAAAATTAAAATATTTTGGATATGCATCTCCGAAGACACCCTTTTCCCAAAAAAATGTCTTCGAAAGTATATCACCGAAGTCACATTTTTTCTAAAAAAACGTGTCTTCGGATATGCACTTCCAAAAAACTTTTTTTTTTCAAAAAATAAAATGTCATCGGAAATGCACTTCCAAAATATAAGGGTATTTTGGGGTTTTCACCGCGGGATGCTAAGAAGTTAGGGAGGTCTATAAAGAAATTGTTTAAAAGTAATGGATTTGGGTGGTATTGGAGGAGTCAATGATGAATCTTGAAACAACATGTAAGAAAATACAAAGAATCAAACAATAATATAATAGAAAACTATAACAAAACTCAGAAACAGAAGCCCTACTTTATTAAGAACACACCCAAATAATTATTCATAACAGTAGTGAAGCCTTTATTATGATTTATCACCGAAAAAGCTCAGTAAAAGAAAACCCTGACCCTTTATTATTCTTAATCAAACGTCAAACACAATACTCAGGTCAAAATTGTAACATGCATTTATAAAAAATTTAGGTCAAAAAACCTAACAAAACATTTTAGGTCAAAACAAATTAGGGCAAAACTGAAATATAGTATAGAACGATTCATCAAACATAACGTGCAAACATATGTATGTGAAATATAACAAAAAAAGGTTGAATACATTACAAGTTTAAGAGGAAGATACTCTCCAACTTTCTCTGAAACAGATAGCATTAAACACAATGCAGCAGCAATCAGGAAGAAGTAAAATCAGTAACTATTTGGGTGTGAGTGAATAGTGATCATCAGAGACAAAGATGGGAATAAGAGGTCGTCGGAGATAGAGGAAGGAGAGACGTGGGGAGAAGAGACGAGAGAGGGTGAGTCTAAGAGGGTGTGGGAAAAAGTGAGGAAAAGAAATAAAGATGGAATTTATATTATTTGTTTCGAATACTTGTTGGATAAATGGTCCATATCTTCCTTCAGGATACAGATAATTTATTTAACCATTCCCGGTCTATTCCTTGTTTTGGCCGATTCAATGGACTAGTACCACCGGTCCGGTTCTCGGATCCAGAGGTCCACAAAGAACCCTACTTGTACATATAAGAAACGAACGGAGATTTGAAATTACTAACCAGAAAAGAAAGGAGATTTGAAATCACTAATTATTTTGATATATTTTAAAAGGAGTTTTAAGTTTTCTAAAATTGTTTTTATATTTTCTTTTTATGAAATGTTCTTTTGTTGTTTAATTTCCACCTTTAATAATAATGGTGGTAGTTTCCTCATGTTATTATAAAGTTTTTCTTTATGTGTATTTATCATTTTAAATAGTAAGATTTTATTAGATTAGGTTATGTGATTTTTGTGTTCCCACTTTTAAAAAAAGATTTTCATATTAAAATTTTGATGTTTCTAATGTGATTTTGTGATTATTATTGTGATTTGAAGTTGAGTATCGTGGTTGTGTTTAATTGTTTAGGTGTGAGAAAATATTTCACCTTAAATATTATATACTAGAGATTTGTTATGAAATTAATAAAAAGTAATATAATATAGGAGTAAAGATGAATGAGAGAAATAGAAGAGAAAAATAATATTGTATTGTTCTCATTATCAGTGTTGATTTCAAATACAATGAGTCCTATTTATAATACATGTGTAATAAATAGAAATTAATATGAAATCTCCTAATTGATGAACATCCATAATCATGTCATCTATAACACTCCCTCTTAGATATCCATAAAGAATATGCCTAGATACAAGGGAATTCTTCAGAAAAAATTATGTCTCCGAGACCACCAGCCGAATCCAAGACATATGTAGCTGGAATAACTTCTTCTTCCCCCGTTCGTGCCAAGGAAAACATCCTATCTCTTCAAACTTCTAATAAGATACATCTGTTTGGCGCGCATCATTCCCTCCCCTCCTTTCTATCATTAGAAGCAAAGAAAGGCAGGAAAAAATGGATCCCTTCGGAAGAGATAAAACCTCATATAATAATAACATAATTAGCTGGTTTAGATCAATCCTAACCCGATAATTTAGAATTTAGTAGACGATTAAATCCGGTTTTTAGGACAATTAAAAAGATAAAATACAACATCAAATCATGTTTAGATATTTATAAGATGTTTCTTTTGAGGTAATCAGAAAAGAAAAAAATAGCCAATATAATCATGATAATCATGTATTTACAAGCTTTTTTTATTATTTTATTATCTGATTTTTGCGTAGGATTCCATTCAACTCATGGTTGGTTCTTTTTTATTTTATATTGTATTGCTCTTGGCATGCTGATTCATTTTCTAGTGCCATGATCATTCATTTTCTAGCCCGTCTTTTGAATGAATTAACAAACCTTTTTCCTCCGTGGAGTGAGATCATCACGAGAAGGTTTTAGAAAACCACAGTTCTTATGTCTTAATTTGGAATTTAATATTCCTCCTTGTATTCTAAAAAAATAATGCTCCGGGCCGAAAAGAATAGAGCTTACCTCCGGCACCTGGCTTTCTCGGGATCTTTCTCTTTCTTTCGGGAAAGGGAACAACACCCTACTATGAACTTTTTCAAAGGTCAGCTAGGAAAGGGGGTGGCCACTATTCTTAGTAGAAGATGGCAGTTTATAGGATCTAGAGAGCTAAGATTCGATAACAAAAATGACTCACCTTCCTAAGGATAAAGAGAGAAATTAGAATACTTTTTTATTCATTCTTTTTTTGGTACTGATTCGGTGCGGGAATATCCTTTCCTTTATCTGCGAAAAAACCTACTTTATCAAATACGCCCTTATTTAGGTAGGAAAAGGTTGAGGATAAGGCGGTAGACACAAAACGACTCAAAGAATTACATAGAAAGAACGACTAGCTACTAGAATAGCTCTTAATGTCGCATCTCTTTCTAAACCGGGACCATTTATCCTGATTTATGCTCGTTGCATGCCTTGATCGACTACTATTTAAATAGCATTTCTCGCTGGGGTTTCAGCGGCAAATGGTGTCCCCTTCGTGTACCCTTGAATCCACATGAACCGAAGGTTGCACTACGTTCAGGGATTCGTATTCCTGTTCTTTCTCAGTCGCCCTTACCTCGGACAACTGGGTTAGTCAGTTGAAGGAGCGGAATATTATTCATTTATAGATGGAGCCTCGACCACAGCTAGGTCTAGAGGGAAATTATTTTACTAATTTAATTCAATTAAACCATTTGTGCTTACTTCAATAAAGGAAGCAAGGGCATGCTTCCATCCACTCATTCAATAAATGACTATCAGGAACGAAAAAGTCCTTTCAACAATTTTAAGTCCCTTTTTCATAGCACAAAAAAGAAGAATAGGAAAGAAAAAAACCTTCTGGAGAGGTACGTTTGATATAAAAAACACTTGTCAGCAACAGTCGGACAAGTAGAGAATGTTGGGGTAAACCAGAAAAGTTTGGGCAGAGACGGGAATCCAATTTTGCCCATTCTTTTTGTATACGTAAGAGTGTGAAAAGAAGGCCGAAGGTCACTATTCTTACTTACTTTCTCCTCTCCCTAAGGTCACTTCACTCTTTATAGCAAGTAGAGAATCCGATTCACAAGAACCAACTAACTAGATTTACAATAGAAAAGTAAAGTTTATCATTTAGATCATTAGTTTTTAGCCCGTTCCATTTTGATTTGGCAGTTTGATCGCGGTTTAATTACAGTTGATATAGTTAATGCATAATCAAAATATGGTTTTTGGGGTTGGAATTTGTAGCGTCAACTTATAGGTTTCATCATTTTTCTAATTTCTTCGCTAGCAGAATGTGAAAGATTACCTTTTGATTTACCAAAAGCAGAAGAAGAATTAGTAGCTGGTTATCAAACTTTTTTAGGACATTATTCAAATTCAAGATCTTAGACATTTGATTAAAATAAGGGTATCTTTTATAGATCAAATAAAATCAATCAACAGACAGAAGGATTATTTTCCCAAAATATATCGATTTATATGCCTCTAATGAACCAACATTAAATTTTGAAACATTAATTAATCAATCGTATCCTATGGCACTAGAAATAATATTCCCCAATTTCAGGAAGGTAAATGCGTAAACAAGGGACAAATTTTAGCAGATGGTGCTGCTACAGTTCGCTTCATACAAAGAGATGAAATTTTTGGATATAAAATAAAGAATAAAATTAACCAAATTTACCTAATGTAGAGGCAATCAAGAAAGCTGCATAAGCTCCACTATGAATTTCTCTATTTCGAAATGTATCAAAACCCCCAACTAATGAATTTTGGAACATGACAATGGACACTTTTATTTTTTTCTTTCAATTTTCACGACGAGTAAGGGCGGGTGAAGATAAAGAAAGAGATATGAAGAAATTCTTTTTTTATTGTTTACTAATTTTTCTTGTATTATGATTTTTTCACTAAAAAATTGATAATATCTTATAATAATAGTGGAATCGTTGATACAAAGTCAAAAAAGGAATCCATTACCGCTGTCCGCTTAATACTACTACTAGTGAGACTCCTATTCTGCCACCCTATCTAGTAAGACCCTCTACCGCAATGTTTGGCCTCAGAGGGGACACTCGCAACAGACTCAACCTCTTTTCTAGGGCTGGAAAGATTGGCTCTTTTTTAGGTATGCAGTCGAAGACCCCACCATGGTAATAAGACCACCAAAAGAGAGAATAGTTTAATGCCGACGAATAGCGTAGGAAGTAACCAAGTTTGAATGGTGGAAAGCCTCTAATTATATTTTCTAAACAAATGAGAGCCAATCCAAGTTGATCTTGTAAGAGATCTGCTACAGAACGAATACGTTTATTTTTTAAATGATTCATATTTTTATATCTTCCTTCAAATAGGAATACTACTATTATCATTTTTTGTATAAAAAATCCCCTTATTGGATTTGAACCAATGACTTATGCCTTAATGTCATACCCCAAAATTTTCCTACCATATTTCAAAATAATTTGGCTCAAGCGCTGAGATCTCCAATTGTTCAAAGAGGCGCAAGAAGCGAGCCTGTCTACTCTCTCTCCTAAATAACAAGGCTCCAATTAGGGTTTTGGTTTTTTTTAAAAAGGAAATGGATGTATCAAGGCCTCAAGTGTACTCCATGGCTTACCTTATGCTTCAAAGAATACTCATATCAAGTCTCAAGCTCTGATTCACAAGATTTGCCCAGACAACTGCTCAATAAATCAATAGTCGACTATGTTGACATAAAACTCATTTGTGGTCAACTTACTGTCAAAAATCCTGATTTTGGTCAACATAAACATTTTAAGTTTATATTCATCATTTGATCAAGGGTTGATCATGATTCATCAAGAAAAGCTCCAAGATCATCAAAAGTCCAAGTTTCCAAATTAGGGTTTTTTAGGAAAAAGTCAACTGAACTTTGACCAGCCATAACTCTCACATGGTTCATCAGAAATTTCTCAACCAAAACTTATTCTCAAGGAAATTCAATTATCTACAACTTTAATGTTGAGCCCAAGCTCAATAAATGCTCCATTTGAGAGATATAAGCCCAAACATTACAGGTCCTTTTAAAAGTCAACAAAAAGCTGTTTTGTGTCAGAAGCCATATCATCAAGATTAAATCTTCAAAAGCAAAAAATGTTCCAAAGTAGGTTGTAGAGGACATCTTGGGATTTCTTAAAAGTATTAGATCACCTTCATATGATCAAAATTGAGAAAGATATGGATTGCACAAGTTAGGCTATTTGTGAGAAATGCTTAAACCCCTAATTGGCAATTTTAATACTTTTAAGCTAATGGGCCCAAGTTTTAGAATCTAAATATGATTATGACCTAAATAAGGGCCCATAGAATTTTTCTCATATTTTTGTTCCATTTATTTGATTTATTTGAATTTTTATTCATTTAAATACAAAATAAATTGAATAAAATCACAAAATAATAGAATAAATTAAAGGAACTTATTTTCTAATCATCCAAAGGCCCAAATGACACAATAAGTGAGTCCAAATTTCGTGAAAGTTCGGTGAAGAAATATTTTTCAAATTTAGAAAATTTCATACAAATATTTTTCAATTTCTTCTCTCACCAGTCAACTTAATTCTCAAGCAAGATTATAACCCTAATTCCTTCCACTATAAATATATAACACTCAGAGACAATGAGGGGACGAAAAAGAGAAGGCAAGAACCCTAACCAAATTTCCAAAGATTCACAAAAACTATGGCACGAGAGATTTCTTTGTACGGTAGGTTGAAGCCAATTTCAAATGTTGCATTGTCTTCTTAAGGTGCAAGGAACATTCTCAATCATTCTTGAAGCCACTCATGGGCCAGAACTTGCGCAACCATCTCCACCAATTTGTATATATTTTAAAAAAATTCGAAACCTTTGATTCATGTAATTTAAACGAGTTTCATGCGTGCATACTGATTCATAATCATGTTTTTAGTTGTTTGGAACATTCATTTTTTAGTTTTCATGCAGGGATGAGGTTTTGCCATTGTTAGGGCTCAAGGCTTTCAAATCTTCGAAACCCTAGTTGCAGACCATTTCAGAGAGAAATAACCATGTCATTGGATTCATAGGGTCCATCATATGTGATCTAGGTCATTTTGGTTTCGTTTTCTGATCAATTCATGCAGGTTTAGATCTCGTGGCAGCTGGAGATGGTGATCAGAATTACTGTTCCGGCGGCAACAAAAAATTTGAAATATTTGAATTCAATGTGTGGCACTTGTATGAGTTACTATTGGCCAATTAAACCAAGTCGTCCCTCTCTTTACACATGATTGGCCACGCTTGAAACACAAGGGCCCATGTTTAATCGGTTTGACAACTTCAAATTAAAGTTTGATTTTAATATATTATTAATCGATGGTGGTTGAATTATAAGCGCAGTAGCATAGCCCACATGGTTGAGGAGTGTGTTGATGACTTCCAAGACCTGAGTTCGAACCCAGGTTTTTGCAATCTTTTTATTTATTTGTGTTTACTTGGTTACTGATCCAGTACTTGTAGCTGATGTATAACTAGGACGCGCCCTTACATGTTAGCCCTTGGATCAACCTCGAGGCCAGATTTGAAGTATCCAAACGCTACTCCATCGTGGACTCTCAGGAACCAGCCACACTAGATCACGCGCCCCTGGATTTTTCATGAGCATTGGGCCTAATTTCTTACTTTTCACACCCTCTGTTACAAAACATTTTAATTAAAATCAACCAATTATAAAATCATAAAACCACAAAAACATTAGTTGTTTACTTTTATTTTATTTTATTTCTTAACAATAAACTAACTAAACTTAATTAGGCCCCTTTATATAGTTTTCCACCAAAAAACATAAAAATATATAAAAACAATTAGATTTAGATTTTAATTAATTTGTTTTTGACATAATTCTCTAATTAACTTAGTCATTAGGTTTTTTTAGGTTTATTAATTAAAATCAATTAGACATTTAGGTTAATTTGGCTAGGTTTAATTTTGCATATAATTAACTAATTAATTAGGATAAATTTTATAATTATTTTTTTACTTAAACATTAACCTTAATTTCCCCTTAAACCTAATTTCCCAATTCTAATTTCTCCCGATTCTGCTTCTCCCTCTCAAACTCTCAATGATTGTCGCATGCATGTTTGTTTATTGTTTCCATTTAAATTCTAGAAGGTGTATAGGTTGCAAGTTCCTTTTGATGTAATAGTAATTAGGACTTTTTATTTTCCCGCACGTTTACTTTCCTGCACACCCCGTTTTGGTTATGTATTCTCCCTCCCTGAAGTCTTGTAATAGCGTAGGACTTTATCTTTCTGCTTTTATTTTTCACGCTATATAAACTATTTAGATGCCTGTTAATAGAATAAATAAATCAAGATTAAATAAATCAAACTAGAATAACCATAATTTTCAAGATTAAATAAATCAATCACTTTTGCTCACACACTCACCTTTAGGGTAATCCTCTCTTATATTGTCTTTCGATGAATAATAGTCAAGTCCCTCGAGTGTAGGGATACCTTAGCAAATGTTTCCTCCAATTTAAATCATCATAGTCCCTCCGGTTTAAAGATCATGGTCCCTTCGATGTTACCTACGATATAAATGATATCGTCCCTCAATTAAATGACGATGGTCTCTTCGAGCGCTAAGGTATCCTTACTTGTTGCTTTTATGTCTATTCACATCCATGCATAGGACTTCCTACCCTCTTTATGGTATGGATAGCCCTATGACTACGCGATGACCCTTCAATGACTCGATTACATCCAATGAAAGGACTTCCCACTAACTGATGGTGTGAATAGTCTCTTTCCCTTAACAAAAGGAAAAGAACAAGATAGACCTTACAAACTTAGGGTAGGTAGTTCCTAATTGCTTGCTCACAACAAATTCAAACAAATTACATTTCACACCTCGCTTTTCAAAAACACCTGTCAAGACAAATACTTTGTATATATTCGAATGATGAATCATTACAAAGTAAAGTTCTTTACAAATTGTTTTTTTCTAAACACACATCGCACCTTTCAAACAATTCAAACAAAAAGTGAGCTAAGCAATTAAGAGTCCATGGATAACCATGGATACAAATGGTGCTTACACTTTCCCTTTGTATAACCTACCCCCGAACTCAATCTCTTTCAAAGGTCTTTCCTGTTCTTTTTGCCTTTCCTAAAAATTGGATAAAATAAAAATCGGTGGCGACTCTAGCTATCCGCACATTTTAAAAAAGGTCAGTTCTCCCACCATGATACACTTACCACGACGTTACTCTACCACTGGGTTAAAAGGGCGTATGGGCAACTGCTTTACCCGTTTTCAGGAATCTAATAAGGACTACTTAGATCAGAATAACATTCACTGAAATGTTCTAACATAAATTAGAAACGAACATTGAAGAAATTAATTGACACCAGTCAAAAGATGGGCAATGATGCCCTTCCATGGGTTTACCTATATACGCCGCAACTAAAGTAGCGAAAATAAGAGCTTGAATACCGCTTGTAAATAGCATTATGGCATTAAGATTTCCAAGGTTTAGCCAAGGCTTAGCTCAAAACCCCACTATGCGTCGTATTTGGTTTGGTATTGCTACCGCACATGACTTCGAGAGTCATGATGACATTACTGAGGTTGACTAGTACTTATCATACCTTGCTCAATAATATGATTTGGTCACTCAACCACTCACCATCAAGAATATTATCCCCAACGATAAAGGCACGACATGTTATTTATCTATTTTTGTATGTCTTTATATTGATTTATCCAAAAGATTCCACTTCAATTGAAATTTGGTTATTCATGAAGTCAGAGCCATCTTATCCCAATTTTTTTGAATTGGTTTTGTAATACGGTGAACTGACTTTTTAATCGATCGAAATGTCGCGGTTAAGCAAGAGTCGCCACCGACTTTTATTTTATCCAAACAAATTCAGAAAGGCTAAAAGAAACAGAAAAAAACCTTTTTTAAAGAAATCTAAGTTCGGGGGGTAATTTATGCAAAGGGAAGGTGTAAGGCACCCTTTGCATCCATGGTTTTCCATGGGCTCTTAATTGCTTTGCTTGCTCGTTTGTTTAGAAAATGTAGATGAAAGGGATAGGGACTTCAGCTCGTAAATGAGCGTTGCCCTTTTGAAAAATTATGAGAAAGAATATAATAAAAAGGTTTGAGCATTGCAAGGCAATTAGGGGCAATTACCTTAAACTCAGATAATAGGTCTCTTTTTAGCCTTTCAGAATGAAAGGGTCTATCCTTGCCATAAAGAGGGCAGGAAGCCTTTCGTTTGGAGGTTGAAGGGTCATCGAAGCATCCTTTGCCATAAGACTATCCCATGCCATAGAAGGGCAGGTAGTCTAAGGCAAGGATCGGAATAAGCCATTTTCGTAGGCAGCCAGAAGATACCTCAGCCCTTTTTCCGTAGGCAACTTCCGAGGGTCGAGGTCATTTGTGTATCGAAGGCAGCATCATTTAGGGTCGTGACATTTTTATCGAGGCAACATGACTGAGGTATCCTCGAATTCGAGGGACATGGCTTATTCTGCAAAACACAAAGGCAACAGGCAACAGGCAGCAAGGCAACAGAGAGGTTACCCCAAAAGGGTGCGTGTGTGCAACAATCATGTGATTATGTTCAGTTATGTTATCTTATAAAATTACGTGATGCTAATTCAATTAATAAGTTGCACTCCCTATAATTACTAACCACACAATAATATAACAATAATAATGGGGAAGGGAAATTGTAACCAGCGGAGGAGAGGGGAATCGAAACCAGCGGGATATAAAAATAAAAGGCAAAAGGTTTAACACAAGTAATAATTTGTAAATAGGGTTTAGGGTTACCAATACTCGTAGCTTTGGCAGTTGACAAACCCTGAAAATTGGAAAAGACAGAATAAACAGAGGGGTGAGTGCATTATCGGTTCGGAGGCAAACGTCACTAATCCTAAAAATAACGAATAAAGAAATTTAAAATAAACAAAGTAAATAGATACTTAGCTTCGAATTTGATCTGATATGGTTGGTTGGGCGCCTTTAGGGTTGACCCTGAAAAGGCAAGGCAGAAAGAGATGAATGCAAAGCAAACCCTAATTTAAAATATAAATCAAATATAATTTAAATTAAATTAAACTGAGTACTTAACTTTGGCTTTTGAATCAGGCGCGTTATCGGAGTGAACCATGTTGATAACCCTGAAAAGGCAAGGCACAAAAGAAAAGAGAAATATTTTCAGTGTAGGGTTAATTCTCGTAAACCCTGATTAGGGCACAAGTTAACCATGGTTAATAAAATAAATAAAGGAAACAAATTAATTAATTATTTGTTTCCAACCCAATTAATTAAATCGGCAAAAATAGGTTTTCGATTAAATAGCCTACCCTAATTATGTAATTTAATCAATTGATAAAATATTAACTTAATTAAAACAATTAAACAAACTAAATTAAATTAATCATTTAATTATTTAAATCAAAATTATTATTAACAATTAGGTTAAGTCAATTATTTAATTATAAAAGAATGAATTATTAAAAATAAGTAATTATGATTTTTATGAAAAGAAAAAGAAAAAGAGAAACCAAAAGAAATTTTATGAAGAAAATAAAATTGAATAGAATTATAGTTGAAAATAAAAAAAAATAATAAAAATAAATAGAAAACTTAGCTAGCGATTCAGTGTGGTAAGGTTGTGAGGGTTCATGGTCATCATGTAGCCTCACGAACGTTGGATTAGCATGGATGATCAACCAAGGGCGTGGATCTGGGGTTGCATCATGAAGTCCCATAGTTGTTGCGCACCGGATAAGGAAGATTAATGCTTCATAAAAATAATTGAGGGGACGCAGGATCGAACCCACGCCCTCATAGCTCACTTCCAGCCTTTGCCAACTCAACCACGTGCGCTTTGTGTTAGACAGATAATCCGAGTAATTCATATAAAAACATTGCGCAATCACCTGGGAAACGCGCGCGGGAGTTTTGAACTGGCCAATCCCGTGAAGACACGTCTTCACCCCTAACCTCTGACCGTCGTGTTAGGGGTTTTTTACCTACGGTTCAGAACCTCCATTGCCATAGGTCCTGCATATCATAAAAACCCATACGCGCAGCAAAACAAAATATGAAACCATGGACAGATTCGTCTTGCCTTTACGAACACGAGGGTACCTGCAATCAAGACCAATTCGTCCCCGATCCAAAAACCCCAATCTGATACCTCTAACCCTAACTATGGCATGTATCAATATGGACACGCATCAATCAAATTAAACATTCAGAAACATTCAGCATATCACCAGGAACGCATACATACAATCGAAACATGCTTATGCACTATGAATCATGGAATTCGAACCAAAAAAAAATTGTAAGACAAACCGTGAGTTGAGTGCTCCGGTTATGAACGCTTCAGACTCCAATAGCAATTGAGAAACGATCAAGAGTAATCCTGGAATGTGTATGAACCGTCAAAGGTCTCTGAATTGACACTAAACTCTCAGAACGACATTGATTTTTTTCTTGAGATTTTGTGAGCTTTTTGCGAATTCTCCCAGCTGCCAATCCTTGTCAAATTCGGCCCCTATTCTTCTGTGCTTTCTCAGTATATATAGCATAAACAATTAGGTTAATAATCTTCACATAAATCTCTTGAAATTATGGTGAAATATTTGATTGAATATTTGTATGCTAATCTTTCCAAAATTGAGTTCAATCTTCCATATCTCTCTCCAATATCTCTTGCAACGATTCATAATCAGAAATAAGATAATTGGATGCTTAGATTTGATTGGAAAATAAAAGTCATGCATATCTTCTATATTTCTTATTATTTATTTGATTAAATTTTGAATTTAATTGAACAAATTTCAAAATAAAATAAATAAAAAATAAAAGAAAATAGAGAATGGCATTATGGGCCTTATTAGATGATTTAAAAAAATGCTCCTTTAATTTATTCTACTATTTTGTGATTTCTTTCAATTTATTTTTATTTTTATTATTTTTTAATGAGTAAAAATTCAAATAAATCAAATGAATGGCACAAAAATATGAGAACAAGTTTATGGACCCTTATTGAACTCATCATCATGTGTAGAAACTTCAACTTAGGCCTGTTAGTCGAAATAAACAATTTTGTTCAAGTTGACTTTTAGGTCAACCCAGTTGACTGTTGACTTTCTTGAGCAATTGAGTGATCAATCTTTTGAATTGAGGCCTGAAATTTGTCATGGAGATAATGTGGGATATATTGAGCCATATGAGATGTCTTGAAGCCATTGAATAAATCAAATCCTAGTTTAGAGCCTTTGTATAGGAGAATGTGTCTATGAGCTTTGTATTTTGATTTGAATTTGAATAGGAGAAATAGTATGGGCAAATTTTGGGGTATGACAGCTGCCCCTGTTCAATTATCTTAAACCTGAAGATTTAGAGTGGTTTGTAGGCCAGTCGGTATCTGAAGGTGGAAGGTGATTGAACACTAGAATACCACGAAATTTGCCCTAGCTGAAGTAGGGACTTTTGTCGGGGACGGGCTTAAAGACGCCATCCAGGTATTTAGAAAAGATATATGATGGAGATGGGCTTAAAGATGCCATCTGACTTGATGAACTCGAGAGTTAGAATGCGTCATACGTTAGACTGTTTCTAGTTTGCATCCGTAGATGTCTGGAAAACCGTGCGTTAGGCTGATGGATAAGTCGTGCGTTAGACTAATCTTGATTGCATCCTCAGATGTCTGGAAAACCGTGCGTTAGGTTGATGGATAAGTCGTGCGTTAGACTAATCTTGATTGCATCCTCAGATGTCTGGAAAACCGTGCGTTAGGTTGATGGATAAGCCGTACGTTAGACTACCCAATTTGCATCCGTAGATGTCTGGAAGACCGTGCGTTAGGTCGAAGAATAGATCGTGCGTTAGACTATTCTCAATTGCATCCTCAGATGTCTGGAAAACCGTGCGTCAGGTTGAAGGAATGAGTCGTGCGTTAGACTAATCCCGATTGCATCCTCAGATGTCTGGAAGACCGTGCGTTAGGTCGGTGGATGAGTCGTGCGTTAGACTTATCCAAATTGCATCCGTAGATGTCTGGAATGCCATGCGTCAGGCGTTTGCTTTGAATAAGATTTGAATCTTTGTAATGCACCTGTCAAACATTGTTAGTTTTTTCATGCAATGCCATGATGCATGAGTTATATACTTCTCAAAATAAATGAGGAATATGTATATGATGTATGAATGTGTTTATGACTTATGATATTTGTTTATGTATGTTTATGACTTGTGATATATGTTTTATGACTTGTGTGGCTAGAATCGTCTGATTGAGAAGATACATTTCTATGTCATTGAGAGCTTGATGTTTTGATCTTTTCTTAGAGAGGCTTAGCTGGGGATTTATGATTTCTGCTTGGGGATGATCAGTGACTTGATGTACCCTGGTTGAGGAGATAAACCATGTTGGAGAAGAGCAACATGTTGGGGAACCGGCAATGTTGAAGAGGTGGACTCTGTTGAGGAGCTATATCTTTTGTTGGACGAGTATGTTTGAAGATGTCTTTTTTGAGGATTACTTTGTGGGGATATGATCTTGTGAACCCGGCTCTGTGGGGAGACATGGGTGTCTTGGAAGTTGCCCCCAGTATTATAGTAACTACCATTCTTGGATTTGATTAGGACACATCATTGAGTGTTGATCAAGATGTCGAACTGGACTTGCATAGATTTGCCCCAGTTAGCAGGAACTTTAGAAAGATTCGCCTCGCGAGGACTTTATGAGATGTATATTGTAGGCGACATGCCCCTAGTAATCGTAAACTTAGGGTGATGCCCCTGATTGTTTTTTGCATCCTTGAGAGATTCTCAAAATCTTGACTTGATTGCCCCAGATTGATCGGGAAATAGTTTGAAGTCCACTTGGGATGTATGCCTTTGACTTTTTGGCATTTGAGAGATTCTTCGAATCTTGACTTGATTGCCCCAGATTGATCGGGAAATAGTTTGAAGTCCACTTGGGATGTATGCCTTTGACTTTTTGGCATTTGAGAGATTCTTCGAATCTTGACTTGATTGCCCCAGATGAATTGTGAGAAGCGTGTCATGCCCCTTGTATACGTAGGAGACATTGCTTTTCGGAGTAATCTTGTCTGTCGGGATAACTTTCAGTCATTAGTTGTACCATGTGCAAGTTCTTTCTGATGCTAACATTTGAAATTATGTAGCATAATATGTTTAATAATGAATTCATGAGATGCAATGCATACGTCTGTCTTGAGTTTTTTTTTTTTTTTTTTTTTTTAAAAAACATTAAAGCAAGGGATGTAAAATCATGATATATGCTATTTTTGTAGAAGCGAAATATCGACTCAGCATTTTAGTAAACCTTAAGGAGTCAGGATACCTTTTTGGTGACAGTATGCTTTCGAACTAACCATGCTTCAGTTAGGACTTTCAAGGGTTGTAACGTGGCTTGGTTCACGGTTTAAGAAACAAAGGATAATGGCTCAAAATTTATTTATACCCATCCCTTTCTTCGTGATGTTCTTCAGTCCTAAGCTCAGTTAATCCGGCTTATGCATTCAAGTTCCAAGAGACTTTTGGATTTGCACCTTTGATAATGTTGATGGTTCACAAGCAGATAGAACTTTTGAGATGCCAGTCACTTCTTCCTTTTGGTAGTCACAACTTTGTGTTGTTCAAGAATTTATTGACTTCTTTTTTCATCTTTTTTATATCCCTAACTTTTGCCTGAACTGTCTATTTTGAGCTTACAGTCAGCGGGATGCCTTGATTTTTGCCTAAGTCATTTTTTGAATTTGACTTAGCAGGCTTTTCTTTGTATATATGTTTTTTCATCTTTTTTCCTTTTGAAAGATTTTGACTGCCTTGCTTAATGATTGATGAACCATCATTGGCTTTTGATTGACATCTCTAGCACCTCTTTGATGTGTGCGGTTGAACGTTTGTGATTGAGACCTTTGTTGAAAGGTGTACTGAATGATTCTCTTAAAATAGAATGCACAGCCAAATTAACTGAGAACTACCCTGTCCCAGGTTATGATCAAGGGTTTTAATTAGTACAAGAAAGAAACTTCTACTCCTTAGGCTCAAAGGGGTTGACGAGGGATTATCATCCTTATATCTCCGCTGTTTAGGAATTGAAACAATGCCTGTACATCGTCAGCATAGTCTGTTCAAAAGCATATTGTATGAGATTGTGGTATCATTTTCGTCATCCTCCCTTAAAAGGCTTACAACTTAGCAGGAGTTGAATATCACAAAACACATGCAAAGTAAAGACATAATTTAAAATGAGTGATAGCGAAATAATTAATTCAAGACAAGCATATGCAATGCACTGATGATGATTATTAAAACAGATAATGTCTATCATAAGTCGAATGTTTAAACAAACATAATAGAAATTGCGAATGAAAGTAAAGCTAATGATTAAAAGTTCATCTATTTAGACATTAATCAGTCTTGTCGTGATTATGCCTAGGAGTAGTGATCACCACAGGAGTTTCGGGAGGGTTGAATTTGATTTCCCCGTTATCGATTAGATCTTGAATCTTATTCCTCAATGTCCAGCAATGGTTTTTGTAATGTCCAGGAATGTTGGAATGGTACGCGCACCTCGCATTGAGTTTATAGCCAGAGGTGTTAGAATTCTTAGGAGCATCCCTCAGAGTAATCAATCTGATCTTCAACAGATGTTGTAATGTTTGAGCCGACGACATATTGATTTTGGTGAATTGACGCTTAGGTGCATCTGGATTGCGTCGTTGTTGTGGAACTGGTGTAGAGATTCAGAGTATCCGGGGTTCGAGCTTCCGGAATGTGTATCTGATAAGAAAGTTTCAGAATGTCTGGGGTTCGAGCTTCCGGAATGTATATCTGATTGGAATGTTTCAGAAGTCTGGGGGTCAAGCTTCCAGAATGTTCCTTTGATTGGAATGTTTCAGAAGTCTGGGGGTCAAGCTTCCATAATGTTCATCTGATTAGGATTGACTTGTTGATGGTATTTTTCTGACCAGTTGATCGACCTGAAAGGAAAAGTTAGTTTTATGTGATGTTATGAATGCAAATGCAATCTTTTCAAGGATCTTTAGGAATTTAGTTAGCAACATTAGAAAATGGTTTTGTCGCTTCTTTGTCTGAAGAATTCTGACTTTTGTCTTTGAATGTCTTTTTTTGAGAATCAAGCTCACCATATCCAGTGAGTCATAGCCTCTGATTCGGGATACTTCCAATTTTGAAAGTATAAGGCTAGAGGAAAATAAATCCCCTTGCCTCTTGATAGGTACGGTGTCTCTGAATTAGAAGGTACGTGGCCTGAGGAAAATAAATCCTCTTGCCCCTTGATAGGTATGATGTCTCTGAACTGGAAGGCATACGGCAAGAGGAAAATAAATCCTCTTTCCCCTTGATGGGAATTCAGTCTTTGATAAAGGCACCTGAAATTGTGCACCCTAAATTCCTAAGATCCTTGATAGGGTTAGTTAAATCATGTTATGCTTATGATGTCATGATGTCATGATGTTATGTGAATGAAGTTCATTGGGCATAGTGTGAGATAGTAAGGACAAACAAGTCCTTTTAACAAAACCTGCAAGGAAATGAAGGTTAGTAGTAAACACAATAAGTCACACAAGTCACGCAAGTCACACAAGTCACACAATTTTTGGCTTAAGGCTTGCATGGAGTCTGATCAGGTGTCCTTCCCAAGGGTGTTTCTATGGATAAGGAGATTTCAGCAACGGGTTCTACAAGTTATCCAGAATTGTCAGCCCTTCTAAAGCACCCTCGGACATGATGCATTCGCACCATGCAATGATACTTTGAGAAAGAACCTATCTGAATTGTAGCATCGGGTAGCGACTAGTTCTTAACATTTGTCAAGAGTAGTCCCCCCCACTACGTTCCTAAAGGCCAGGATGGGTTAAGGGTAACTAAAGGTCCTTGAGCTCCGGCGCACCCACAGACACATACATAGACCTCCCTCATTTGAGAAAGGTGTGCATATGCTATGGAGTCCTAACTCAAGCGTGAACTTCATATTGACTCATCTCCCACATATGTGAAAGAGGTCGCCATGACTATGCCACTCCTAATCTTAGGTGTTCTTGAATCCGGGAATAGGATTCGTCCTTCAATTTTCCCAAAACAGCCCTGAAAAAATAAAACAAGCAAAGCAAACAATAGAAAACAATTAAGTGATTCCTAAACTTTTAAGGTAACCCCTCTTTTATCGAAATTAGATCCCCAGCAGAGTCGCCAGTTCTGTAATACGGTGAACTGACTTTTTAATCGATCGAAATGTCGCGGTTAAGCAAGAGTCGCCACCGACTTTTATTTTATCCAAACAAATTCAGAAAGGCTAAAAGAAACAGAAAAAAACCTTTTTTAAAGAAATCTAAGTTCGGGGGGTAATTTATGCAAAGGGAAGGTGTAAGGCACCCTTTGCATCCATGGTTTTCCATGGGCTCTTAATTGCTTTGCTTGCTCGTTTGTTTAGAAAATGTAGATGAAAGGGATAGGGACTTCAGCTCGTAAATGAGCGTTGCCCTTTTGAAAAATTATGAGAAAGAATATAATAAAAAGGTTTGAGCATTGCAAGGCAATTAGGGGCAATTACCTTAAACTCAGATAATAGGTCTCTTTTTAGCCTTTCAGAATGAAAGGGTCTATCCTTGCCATAAAGAGGGCAGGAAGCCTTTCGTTTGGAGGTTGAAGGGTCATCGAAGCATCCTTTGCCATAAGACTATCCCATGCCATAGAAGGGCAGGTAGTCTAAGGCAAGGATCGGAATAAGCCATTTTCGTAGGCAGCCAGAAGATACCTCAGCCCTTTTTCCGTAGGCAACTTCCGAGGGTCGAGGTCATTTGTGTATCGAAGGCAGCATCATTTAGGGTCGTGACATTTTTATCGAGGCAACATGACTGAGGTATCCTCGAATTCGAGGGACATGGCTTATTCTGCAAAACACAAAGGCAACAGGCAACAGGCAGCAAGGCAACAGAGAGGTTACCCCAAAAGGGTGCGTGTGTGCAACAATCATGTGATTATGTTCAGTTATGTTATCTTATAAAATTACGTGATGCTAATTCAATTAATAAGTTGCACTCCCTATAATTACTAACCACACAATAATATAACAATAATAATGGGGAAGGGAAATTGTAACCAGCGGAGGAGAGGGGAATCGAAACCAGCGGGATATAAAAATAAAAGGCAAAAGGTTTAACACAAGTAATAATTTGTAAATAGGGTTTAGGGTTACCAATACTCGTAGCTTTGGCAGTTGACAAACCCTGAAAATTGGAAAAGACAGAATAAACAGAGGGGTGAGTGCATTATCGGTTCGGAGGCAAACGTCACTAATCCTAAAAATAACGAATAAAGAAATTTAAAATAAACAAAGTAAATAGATACTTAGCTTCGAATTTGATCTGATATGGTTGGTTGGGCGCCTTTAGGGTTGACCCTGAAAAGGCAAGGCAGAAAGAGATGAATGCAAAGCAAACCCTAATTTAAAATATAAATCAAATATAATTTAAATTAAATTAAACTGAGTACTTAACTTTGGCTTTTGAATCAGGCGCGTTATCGGAGTGAACCATGTTGATAACCCTGAAAAGGCAAGGCACAAAAGAAAAGAGAAATATTTTCAGTGTAGGGTTAATTCTCGTAAACCCTGATTAGGGCACAAGTTAACCATGGTTAATAAAATAAATAAAGGAAACAAATTAATTAATTATTTGTTTCCAACCCAATTAATTAAATCGGCAAAAATAGGTTTTCGATTAAATAGCCTACCCTAATTATGTAATTTAATCAATTGATAAAATATTAACTTAATTAAAACAATTAAACAAACTAAATTAAATTAATCATTTAATTATTTAAATCAAAATTATTATTAACAATTAGGTTAAGTCAATTATTTAATTATAAAAGAATGAATTATTAAAAATAAGTAATTATGATTTTTATGAAAAGAAAAAGAAAAAGAGAAACCAAAAGAAATTTTATGAAGAAAATAAAATTGAATAGAATTATAGTTGAAAATAAAAAAAAATAATAAAAATAAATAGAAAACTTAGCTAGCGATTCAGTGTGGTAAGGTTGTGAGGGTTCATGGTCATCATGTAGCCTCACGAACGTTGGATTAGCATGGATGATCAACCAAGGGCGTGGATCTGGGGTTGCATCATGAAGTCCCATAGTTGTTGCGCACCGGATAAGGAAGATTAATGCTTCATAAAAATAATTGAGGGGACGCAGGATCGAACCCACGCCCTCATAGCTCACTTCCAGCCTTTGCCAACTCAACCACGTGCGCTTTGTGTTAGACAGATAATCCGAGTAATTCATATAAAAACATTGCGCAATCACCTGGGAAACGCGCGCGGGAGTTTTGAACTGGCCAATCCCGTGAAGACACGTCTTCACCCCTAACCTCTGACCGTCGTGTTAGGGGTTTTTTACCTACGGTTCAGAACCTCCATTGCCATAGGTCCTGCATATCATAAAAACCCATACGCGCAGCGAAACAAAATATGAAACCATGGACAGATTCGTCTTGCCTTTACGAACACGAGGGTACCTGCAATCAAGACCAATTCGTCCCCGATCCAAAAACCCCAATCTGATACCTCTAACCCTAACTATGGCATGTATCAATATGGACACGCATCAATCAAATTAAACATTCAGAAACATTCAGCATATCACCAGGAACGCATACATACAATCGAAACATGCTTATGCACTATGAATCATGGAATTCGAACCAAAAAAAAATTGTAAGACAAACCGTGAGTTGAGTGCTCCGGTTATGAACGCTTCAGACTCCAATAGCAATTGAGAAACGATCAAGAGTAATCCTGGAATGTGTATGAACCGTCAAAGGTCTCTGAATTGACACTAAACTCTCAGAACGACATTGATTTTTTTCTTGAGATTTTGTGAGCTTTTTGCGAATTCTCCCAGCTGCCAATCCTTGTCAAATTCGGCCCCTATTCTTCTGTGCTTTCTCAGTATATATAGCATAAACAATTAGGTTAATAATCTTCACATAAATCTCTTGAAATTATGGTGAAATATTTGATTGAATATTTGTATGCTAATCTTTCCAAAATTGAGTTCAATCTTCCATATCTCTCTCCAATATCTCTTGCAACGATTCATAATCAGAAATAAGATAATTGGATGCTTAGATTTGATTGGAAAATAAAAGTCATGCATATCTTCTATATTTCTTATTATTTATTTGATTAAATTTTGAATTTAATTGAACAAATTTCAAAATAAAATAAATAAAAAATAAAAGAAAATAGAGAATGGCATTATGGGCCTTATTAGATGATTTAAAAAAATGCTCCTTTAATTTATTCTACTATTTTGTGATTTCTTTCAATTTATTTTTATTTTTATTATTTTTTAATGAGTAAAAATTCAAATAAATCAAATGAATGGCACAAAAATATGAGAACAAGTTTATGGACCCTTATTGAACTCATCATCATGTGTAGAAACTTCAACTTAGGCCTGTTAGTCGAAATAAACAATTTTGTTCAAGTTGACTTTTAGGTCAACCCAGTTGACTGTTGACTTTCTTGAGCAATTGAGTGATCAATCTTTTGAATTGAGGCCTGAAATTTGTCATGGAGATAATGTGGGATATATTGAGCCATATGAGATGTCTTGAAGCCATTGAATAAATCAAATCCTAGTTTAGAGCCTTTGTATAGGAGAATGTGTCTATGAGCTTTGTATTTTGATTTGAATTTGAATAGGAGAAATAGTATGGGCAAATTTTGGGGTATGACAGGTTTCAAAAGAATTTCCTAATTAATTTAGATAGTTTGATTGAGACGAATCAACTCCACGAATAGTAGACAGGGGAAGGAGCAATAATTAGCTTGGCCAGGGCATTGGAAGAGCAGCTTCCACTCCTCCCTTCGACAAGCTTCCTTTTTTGGGCACTAGACCTAGTTACCGCTCCATGGGAACATTTATATATTCCGCTATCGGGACAAGTTTAGTAATGAGCATAACGATGTTGTTGTTCCTATGGAGAGAAAAACCCATGATTAGTTTTTCGGGAAATTTCCAAACAAACAATTTTAACAAAATCTTTCAATTTCTTATTTTACGGTTCACCAGGTTCTACCATCGCAGGGCCCAATCACACTCTAAAAAAGAGTTTGATCCTGGCCCAGAAGGAATGGTAGCTATATGCTTAACACATGCAAGTCGAACATTGTTTTCGGGACAAATGTCTCAAAAGTCAGAGAAAAAGCTTTTGAAACACTAACTAGAAAAAGAAAAAGAGAAGAAAACCCAATACAAAATGAGCGCTAATAGAAGACTTGTTTTTTTAATTTGCCAATCAATAGTGCAGGCATGTGTGGGACGCAGAGGAAGAGTAGTTCTAACTCGGGCGTAGCAGGTCTGGACGCCTAGCATGAAACAACCTTCTCTAGTAGCAGCACTATACCTTAGTATAGTTTCTCTCTACCTTCCAGTCTATATAAAAAAACTTAGTTAGCAAAGTTCAGTCTGTCTGGCGTTCCCTCGCGTAAAGGGCGTTGGCTCCACGTCCACCAAAAGTCGGTAACCTTTGTCAGCATTTGATACTCTCTCGATAGCTTCAATAGTTCACTTAAAGCCTTTGGTGAAATGATTTTTTTTAAAGATTCTATATTTTAAAATATAAGAGAAAAAATTTACTTTTTTAGAAATTATAAGAGGAATAATTAACTATGACACGTTTACAAAAAAAATCCTTACTTTCTACTGGTGTGGCGCTACGGGATGCTTCTTATCAATAGAACAAGAAGAGGAGGAAAAAAAGCTAACTCAATAGGAATTCTCTCTCGCCGATGCTATTAAATCCGCAACTATTGGTCTTGGTGGTAGGGGATCGTTATCATTCAGCAGAAGTACTTCGAGGGATTGCTAATAATGGAAGACAATCCTGTCCTTATTTAGCTTAAAAGTGGGCCATTGCGATCGCAACCTCATGATAGTAAATATGGGGCCTAAACACCCACCGTTGCATGGTGTTCTTCGACTTATTGTTACTCTGGATGGTGAAGATGTTATTGATTGTGAACCGATATTGGGTTATTTACACAGAAGATCTGAAAGAAAGATCTCCAGAACTTTCGGCGTAAGACAAAGTTTTCAACGCAGGGAGCGAAGTTTCCAGGTAGCGAGGGAAGCTCCAATAGAAAAATATTGGCAGGGAAAAATACTTCGAACATGAACCTGTTCCCATGCAATAGTCATAAATTCTTGACGGTATCAAGCTGCTATAGCCTAAGGGCATATTGGTTGAAGTAAATTCTTCTTTTTGATCAATCAAAACCCCTTCCCAAACTGTACAAGCTTCTTCCAAATCATAAAACGTCATTTTGCCATTAGTGAAAAACCACGTGTGATAAGGATACTCCTCTATGCGAATGTTCTAGCTTTCAAAGGACGGGGAGGAGGAAGGGAGTTTCGGGAACAACGCCCCCAGATTAAAAGAAAGAACAAGAGTAAACTAAAAAAAAAGGAATGACTGAAATCAAGATTTATCTAGTTTCTTATATCAAATTCAAATAACAACAAAAAAGTCGAATAAAAAATGAAAGGAACAGATCTATTTCTATCAGACTCCATTTTTTTTGTAGTTGGATCGCCATGCTTTTTTTACTTCATATTGGCGTAGGCATAGTCTTTTTCTCTACAAATAAGAATCATTGGCACTAGGCGTGAGGGCATGCTAGACGTTTAGTAATTTCTCCTCCTACCAAAAGAAGAGATCCCGTTGAAGCGGCTAATCCCCTGATCATTCCTTTTAGCTTCTATTGAATCAAATGCTTTCAACAATTATCCGCTTCACACTTGGCTACCGTGAACCAACTCCCAACGGTAAAATAGGCGCAAGGAAAAGGCAATAGACCGGACCAACCCACAAAAACAAAACGGTCCACAAACATTTTATGGCCTGTAGCTTACAACATTGTATGAGAAGGGCCTATAGCTCGATACAATTGTTAGGTTTTTAGGTTGTGACAAGGTCTAAAAGAGATAAGTATAACGAGAAGAAGGGTGAAAAAAGAGAGAGCGTGACTCTCTTCTTGCATACTACTACTCTCTAATTCATCTTGCAATGAAGGGCACAGATTCTTCAAAGCGTAATACACATTCCTACACAGAGTCGCTTGTCATCGAGAGATTGGACATCCCAACCATAACACAGAGAACCCTTCCGTCGAATGGGACTCATTCATCTTCTTAGATGAAGACTATCGAAAAGGATAAGTAAGTTTGCAATCCAGTGATAAAGTGAAAAAAGGGTGGGAGTCCCTCTTTATAACCTAATAACATAACCCTCCCCCCAAGGGTTAGGCCTATTCGAATATTTTGAAACATAAACTATTGCGAAGACGAACCTGTAAGGTAGTCATTTCTTAAGATTTGAATAAGGCGATCCAGGACACGTGGAAGACATATTGCTTGAAATAATAATTTTTCTTAGCGACATCAACGAAGTGAGTGAGTTGGTGAGGAGGCAAAGAGGAAGTCATAGCTCTAAGTCTGAGTCTGAAAGATGACGGAGAGGCCAATTTGTTTGACTGGAGTTGGAGACTAGGGGTAGTATTAGGAATTTGAGAGTGAAAAAGATGAAACAGCAACATTTTAGTTCAGTTATGGCGGTGGTTACATAGACGACTTAATCAATTTCCTTATTTTTTTAATGTATTATGATACTATTGTTTATCTCTTTCTCTTAATAATAATAATGTTACTTCAATTTTGATGTGTATGTTGCCACTTCTCTTACTTGGAGCAGCACGCAAAAGACTATAATGTCTCTTCTATGACCGTCACTTGTATTTTGTCATTTATTCTTACTTATAGTGTAGTATAATGCTCAGTGAGTTGCATGAAAGAAAAAGAACTTTCATTAAAACTTTTGTGATTGAATGCAAAGCATTTCAACCCTTTGTTAAAGCATACACTACAAAAAAAATGCCATATTGTGACACTCATTTCTAGTGATGGCTAACTATTTGTCACTAAATATCCCTTTTACTTACAGTTTTACTCTATCACTAATATTTGTCACAAAAGACCACTTTTACCTACAGTTTTACTCTATCACTAATATTTGTCACTAAATATTACTTTTACCTACAGCTTTACTCTATCGCTATTGTCCTATTAGACAAAAAAACATATAATTGATTTTTACTCTTAAAGCAATCAAAATTAACTTTATATTTTAAAAAAATATTACTATTTTCATTAAAAATACTTTAATTATTTATGATAACAAAAATTAAAATAATTTTTTTGATTTAAACAAAAATTAATTTTGCTCACAAAATAACTTTTAACAAAAATAAATTGTAGATTGTAAAAATAAAAATTATTTTAATTTATTCTCACCATAAATTTTTTTATTTACTACTAAAATATCTTTATATTTAATACATTTTTCCTTTTATTTTATGTATACTCTTTTTCCTTTTATTTGTATAACCTTATTTAAAAAAATTAATTAATTTTTGTAGATTGTAAAACAATTATTATAGATAAAAAATTATTTTAATTTATTCTCCCCATAACAATTTTTACTTACTACTAAATTATCTTTCTATTTAATACTCTTTTGTTTATGTAACTTTATTTAAAAATACTGTTCCTCACCCTAAATCAAAAGTTGTTCCTCACCCTAAATCGAAAACGTTCTTCACTCCAAAATCAAAAATTTTCTTCACGCTGAAATCGAAAATCGTTCTTCACCCCGAAATCGAGAATCGTTCTTCACACTGAAATCGAGAATCGTTCTTCACCCTCAAATTGAAAATGTTCAATCGTTCACACAAATCGTTGACAAAAATGGTTCAATCACTGTGAGATTCCTTTTTCATCTTTCATTCACTGTGAGTTTCAGATTCCTTTTTCAATCACAAAAATGGTTTTTCAATTCTGAAACTCATCTATTTTATCTTTCATTTTCATATTCAGATATAGAGTACGTTGGGGATTTAGAACCAAAAACTGACCCGAGTTTCATATCTTCAAGTTCAGGTGATTTTATATTTTGTACAAGATTCGGTACATGAATGAGAAAATTGATTTGAAGTTTCATATTTTTATCTAGCATTTTCAAATTATGACCTAGAAATTTAAATCAAAATAGTGGCAAAATAGTAGTAAATTATATTGCTTGTTGGTACTATGTGAATTTGTGTTTGCACATTGCTTCTTTAGTCATTTGAAGTATCTATTTGAATTAACTTCTAGCTAATAAGAATTTGCTGCCAACATGTAAAAAAAAACTAGTGTGCATTTGAATTATTACAGTGTGATAGTTAACTGACTTTGGAAGATAATTTATTAGGTTGTTGACTTTAGATGATCAATGATTGAGTTTGTCATGAAATGAGGGCAATGGTAAGACACTCAATATCTGCATTTGGAATCCAACTCATTTCAACTAATAAATTCCATTAAAAAAGGATCTAGGTTTTTTTTGGATAGACAAATGTTGGTAAGTTATAGTTTTCAGGGTTTGAACTTTGGAGCTCTTTATTTATGGAGGTCATTATAATTGATACCATTATTTTAAATAGGATAGAGGAACTGTGCAGAATGTTTGAAATATGAAGATTGCATTGATGGTTAACTGTATATTGTTGTATATTTGGTTTTTTTAGGAGGGTCCTGGAAGAAGAGTTTCCAGCTTGTCATTTAATGGAACTCTGTTATCTAATTGCTTGATAATTATATTAGGGTGTGTGTGGTCTGCTTTTATATTAAGCTAATGATAAAAATAAAAGCCTTAGATGTAAAGTTAAAAGTTGTTTCGCTGTTTTATTTCTTGCTTTAAAGCTGTTTGATAGCATGATTTATGTTAAAAGCCTTAGATGTAAAGTTAAAAGTTATGACATTCTTACATTTATAATTAATTAATACTAAAACAATTATTAAGTAGGGGTGGTCTCTGAAGCTTCAAGGAATTGACACCCTAAGTAATACCTACATGACGAAAGTCACGAAAATTTAGATGCAGATACATGGAGTGAAGATAGCAGGACTTTCAAAGTTATGGATACATCAACATACAAATATAAAAAAAAAGATTTTTATTTTATTTTATGTGAAAATTCAAATATAGAAAATAATAATATGGAGTTGGATATATACTAAGATGTTAAGGATATGATTTATTTTGTAATTAGTTTTTATCAATATAATATGAAACCAATCTCTCTATATTGAACTATTTGAATTTATTTAATAGAAAATGGTATAATAGTTTAATTTTAGTTATTTAGCTTTGTCATGGTTCAAAATGTAATGGAAAATATTTTAAATGAGTAACTTTTATTTAAATAGTAATATTTTTTAATTATATTAAAAATTGAATTTATAAATTTATTATATTTTTATATAATAAAAATTATATTATTTGAAGTTCTAGTGACAGCAAAAAGAAAACAATCCATAGCTAGAGTACTAGTTTCTCTTATTTGTAATATTAGCATAGTATATAGTGACACTGTAGGAAAAAACTTAACCGTAGCTAAAAGTTATTGTGACATTTAATTTGGTGTCACAGTACACCCCCTTAAAGTTGACGCCAAGTGTGGGTGTCACTCAAAGTCCAATAGACATTTACCTATAGATTATTGACTTTTAGTGACACTTTTTGAGTGTCACCGAAAGTCAATTTTCTTGTAGTGATATAGAAAAGTTGGAGGAAGTTCTTTACAATATTTAGTTTGAACAACATTGGTTAGAAGCTTAGACCAATCAACATGTATGTAGTAAAATAAAGTAGATTAATAAATTGTAAAGGATAATTAAAATAATTTCTAATTTAATATCTCGAAATGATTAGTATTATGAATTTGATCGTTTAATAAATTAGTAAAAGTGGTTAATAAATTATAAATAAAATAAATAGTTAAGGGATAATCAACATTTACCCCCGGCCATATAGGCGAGATTCGGGTTACCCTTTATAATTATTTTTTTTGAATTGTTTTCTGAAAATATGAAAAGTTCTATGTTTTTGCCTCCTATGACCCCCTGTAAAATCGTTTTTTTGATTTACCCCCTGGTTTTTCACTGTTTTTTACACGCTTAAGGGTACCCTAAAATTACAGGAGGGCAATCCAAAAAAAATAAACTAGAGGGGTAACCCGAATCTCGCTTGTATGGCAGAGGGTAAATGTTGATTATCCATTAGTTAATAACTTGTATATTTGTGGTTAATGTAATGAAAAAATTGGTTAATAACACAACCTTCTATTTATGTTATAAAATAATTTTTTATAAAAAATATTTTTCAATTAAAAAATTGCAAAAAATGAAAAATATTACTCCATTTGTCTTACAATAAGTGTTCTCATTGAGATTTTCACACATTTTAAGAAAATGATTAATTATGTTGATTTCAATGATAAAATGAATGATATTTACTGAAATAGACCTTATTAATAATAGATAGTGAAGTAGTTAAATGAATCAAAATACAATAAATAAGGGTAAGTTAATGGAAAAAAATAATAAATATAGCATTAGTATTCTAATTGGACAAATAATTTGAGAGAAATAAAAATAGAAAAAATGACATATATTATGAGACGGAGGGAGTATTAACTTTAATACGCTAAACAGTGCCTAAGTATTGGTGTCATTGTGTATAAAAAATCAAGTAAACTGAAATAGATGAAATATTATTATAATTTATTGGAGAAAATTACATAGGGAGCCAAATTAAACACACTGAATATATAGTATAATGTTTCACAACACACCATATAGAAAACAAACAAACATTTCATTTGATGATTATATAATTTAGTTGTAATCAGGATTAGCCAAAACGTAACCCTCAAGAGCCTTGAAAAGACCATCACCCTTAGCCTTGTCCTTCTTGAGTTCCTCTTCACTAGGAGCAGCATCACCTTTTGTGAAGTATGTCACACTCAGCTTTCCAACAGATCCTCCATTTGGTCCTTCAGATAATTTGGCCTCAAAAGAGATCTTCTCAACTGTGTCTGGAAGTCCAACACCACCAACTATGCTGTAGTTGTAAGCCCAGTTAGTAATATCTACTAACTCCACTTTGTGCAACACATGCTTGGTTTCACCATCTGCACATAATAATTACTGAATTTTTTAACCAAAATAAAATATAAAAATTGCAAGTAAATTTTCATATATTAAAAGCATATTCAATCAAGTTACGTATACTGACCTTCAACGAAAGTGACCTTTTTGATGGTTCCAGCACCGCCATCTCCTTCAACAATTTCAATACTTTTGATATCATCAATAACCTTTGGAGTAAGAGTGTCAACATCAATAACAAGTGCCTTGTAAAGTATAGCAGGTGCTACAACAGAAGTTTTTTCATCCTCAAATTTAAAAACACCCGTGATGATGAATTATAATGCTAGCTGAGAGATAACAGACTAATAACTAACTTAGAAGATGCTTGAGTAGCTGTGTGATTTATGAGTGGAGATGTGTTTGGTATTTATAGGAACTGAAGATGTATTACTAGAAATATACATAGCCAATAGAAGAAGATGATGACTCATACCAGGTCATTGGCACATTATTTTATTCGCATTATTTTCAACATGAATTTGAATGATAATTTTTAATATTGTTCTTAACTATTATAGACAAAAAATTGGACTCTAAATTTTGAATTTGAATCTGCTATTCATTTTGTCTTTTTCTCTAATTTTTCTATTGTTCAAGTCCGGTCAAATTTAGATGTAAAACGACGTATATAAATATAATAAAATCTAACAAAGTTCATAATTAGTTTGGTAATGATAATGTTGATGACATTTAGTGCTGGTTTTTAAATTACTAACTTTAACAAGTTGGTTAGAGTTATTAATTCCTCTACTTTAATATGCACATTAAGTTTATTAGAAATGCTCATTTCTTATAATTGTAGCAGGTAGTACCTTTGATCATTAATAAACTCGATTTCTCTTTATTTATAATATGACATTAAGGCTCTCTTTTTAACTATCCAACCAGCACAATAGCAAACTGCAAAATCAAAATAACTAAATCAAAACTGCGTAAAAAAATTGTATTTGTTTTAGATATGTTCGGGTCATTTTCTAACAAAACCGTGTGATTTAGTTCTGTTTGAGTTTATATTTTATAAACCGAATCAAACCAAACCGTATTATGTTACAAAATTTTAGGAATCAATACATATATTTTTTTAATTTTTTATGAAAGCAACTAGTATTATTATGTGTATATTTTATCATATTCTTAGTATGATATTTATTTTAATTTATATATCATCAAAAAACTTAATATTATTCATTTATAAATAGTATTTTGATAAAATATATTTTATCATATTTTTCTATAATATTTATTTACGAATGCAATTTCATGTATATTATTCTTTAGACCTAAGATAAAATTGTAAGAGCATTTTTATGTATAAAATTATAAATTTTTTATGATAATGTATGAATGGTTAAACACTATGTCAATTTATGGCTCAATAATTTTTTTTTTAAAAAAACGAACCAACTCAAACCGTATTAATTTCATTTGATTTGGTTCAGTTTTATTTTTGAAAGCCAACTAAATCAAATTGAAACGGGTATTAATTTCTCTTGCAGTTCGGATGATTTTTAATGTCAAAATCTACCGAACCGCATCACAAACACACCTATTACTCTTTCTATCCTTGAAAAAGTTTTTTTTTATTTTTAAAAGTTGCGCAATTTGTTATTTTGTTGCCGTCATCTAATTTGTTGTTCCAACTTCTTCTCCTAAACCTTTCTGCCACTCCAAGCATTCATCGATAGCCTCAATTGGACTATATTTTTATGTGAATGCGAGCAATGGTCTTAATTTGTTCATTGTTACACCAAAATTGCTGCATAAAACATCATTAATTTATTTTTACACATTTAATCAAAGACAATAAAATATTAACAAAATAGTCAATAATTGACATACTTTTTGTTGACATGTAGCATCGGTCCCTTATGTTGACAAATCCAAAAGAATAAGAAGAAATTAGGTAGGCCAGCTCTTATAATAGGAAACATATTCTCTGCTGTCTGTCTCTTTAGCCATCTCTCCTGCTCTTTATCTAATGGTTCAAAAGTATTCAAAAATAATTAAATAAAATTCTTTTGTCTTGAAAAGAGAGCCAAATGTAGATGTGTGGCTACAATAAAAACAGAATAGGCAGTAGTAGCAAATAAACTGGAGAGATCCAAATCCCTTATAATATTACTAGTATTCAGCGAGCTTTGATCAAATATAGGCGGTTGAAAGAAAATAAAGAAAATAAAATGAAACATAGATAAGAAAAAGGGATAATGAACTTTTTTGTCCCTTTAAATATTTCAAATTTTGTTTTTAGTCCCTCCAAAATTTTCCTTCAAGAAATCGTCCCTTCAAAAATTTTCTTCCGAACTATTGGTCCCTAACATCAAATTTCGTAGCTAATCGGTGACTAAAGTCGTAGCTAATCTCTAGCAAATTTGACGTTAGGGACCAATAGTTTAGACGAAAATTTTTAAAGGGATGATTTCTTAAAGGAAAATTTTTGAAGGACTAAAAACGAAATCAGCAATATTTAGAGGGACTAAAAAGTTCATTAACCCTAAAAAAAATAGAAAACAAAATAATAATGGAGTAATTTGATATATGAAATAAAGGCAAAATACACTTCAGTTTAGTTTGGTCCTTTAATTTTTAAAAAGTTTAAATAATTCTCTTATCTATCAAAATGGTATCAGGTAAGTCCTTTCCGTCTACTTTATAGAAACATACGTTTAGAACTGCTTGTGTGACATATGATGTGGATACTGAGCTTCATCTCCTTCGTTAAAAGGATCCTGAGCTTCAGCTTTTTCGAATGAAAATGAAATTTTGATTTAGGGGGCTATGGTTATCGTGTGCAATTTTCGTTCGTATCCAGAAATTGAAATTCATGAAATTCTGAAGTTGTTCCTCCTCTATGTTACAAGGAAGCCATGAAGGTTTGAACTCCCAGCGTTGTACGATGTCGAATCTGCCAAGGAAATCGGTTTCCCATTGTGGAGATAAAGTCATTCTACATAGGGCAAAGACGACTAAGAGTTTTGGAAAACAATTTGGGGGATGTCCTCATTTTAAGGTATGTCTTTTTTTCCACAGGTTCTCGGTTTTTAGGTTTAAGAAATGGAACATCAATCTATGTGACATGTAGGGATCTGTGCATCCTAGGTGTGGATTTTTCGAATGGTTTTTGGAGTAAGCTGAAGATAACAACGGGAAAATTATGATGGCTAGGTTGGAAAAACTTGCAAAGAATGTTGAAGACTTACAAATGGATGTTGTCAAAGTTAGATTGTCAATTGAAGAGATAGGGAAAGATACTTATCAAATTCAGAGGCAATTGAACAAGATGGTGAAATTGGAAAAATGTTGTAGCTTGATGATTGTGATAATTTTCTTCGTTATGTGTTTTTTTTAAGTTTTAGGTGCTTATTTATTAGTTATGGTTTTGTACCAGTTGTACCTAATAATATACCAGTTATGTCTTGTAATTTTGAACAACACGAATGCATCATTCTCTACTTCATAAATTTTTGAAAGCAACTCTTCATTCTCATCTACAATATCATCATTCTCTACTTCTGCTTCTACAGGCAAATCACAATATTTTTGAAATCACTAAGAAGGTGTTAGGTTCTGTTAATGCCTTGATTTATGTAATTGGCATTTATGTTTAGATAAAACATAGTAGTAGCAATATGTAATAGGATCTATAGAACTTGCAAATATAAACAAATACAAAACAGGTACAACACCAAGATGTTCTATGAAATGTTAAGACATGTTCTGTGACATCATGTCTTATGTGATATTGCGCCTGCTGAAGCTGGAATGTGAAGATTCAATATGTAATTAACAGATGCAGAATATTTTATGGAATATTATGTAATCCTATTTGGTGCAGATTTAAAGGTCAAAAGAATCAAGCCAAAATATTGAAGATTGTGTAGTTTCTAATTGTGGAGACAATTTAGGAAATTTATGATTAAAGACCTTTCTTTTAGACCACCCGAGTTGTGGGATGGCTGCCATGTTCTTCTCGAAACCTGTAGGTAAGAGAAGTATTGTTCTCACTCGAATCCTGTAGGTAAGAGTTGAGTGTTTTGGTTCTTGGTTGATGATGTTAAGCAAGATCAAGTATATTTTTTTGTAGTTGTTTAAATAGTTGTTACAGGGTTGTAACACTTAGGTATCACTAGGGAGTGAGCAGAGGTTCTCTTGTCTTAGATGGAGTTCTAAGATAAAGGTTACATTGGGTAGTGACTAGGTAAACCAGAGGTTGTTTATCTGTAAACCAGAGGTTGTTTACATAAAATAGTACTACTGATAGTGAAATCTTCTTCCTGGCTTGGTAGCCCCTAGAGTAGGTAGTTAGCCCGAACTGGGTTAAAAATTCATTGTGTTTTTTTTATCTTTCTGCACTGTTATTTGTACTCCTACCTTGTCTGTTTTTATAATGTCAGATCAGATGTCACGACATCCTTATATGACATCTGAGTCCTCTGTCACCAGAATTTCAGGTTCAACATATGTAACATCTTCTACGTATTTCATGGAACATTGTCAAATACCGGGGGCATTAAAGACTTGGAAGAAATTTCACCAAGATGACACCATACTTATAAGTATGGCTGACATTATGCATGAAAAATATAGTAAGTACTGGGGGGATGTCACCAAGATGAACAAGTTGGTATTTATTGTTGTAATTTTTTATCCTCGACGTAAGTTTCAGTTTATTAGGTGGAGATTGGAGAAGTTTTATGAGAAGAAAGTTGTTAATTCTTTAGGTGATAAGGTGAGGCAAACATTAAATAAAATGTTTGAATGTTATAAACTTTTCTTAAGTAAAGGCCAAGCCGAAAGTGTTGCACAAGAAATAGAACCATCCGAATTTGTTACATCTTCTGATCATATGGATGATGAATTTGAGAAGGACATGGATCAAGATCCGAACTTGAACAAAAACGAAGTGAATTTGTATCTCATGGAGACAAGGGATAAGAAAAGTATGGATTTTGACATCTTGAATTGGTGGAAGGTAAATTCCACCAAATACCCTACTCTTGGTATAATAGCTAGATATATCTTGGCTATGCCAATATCTACGGTTGCTTCTGAGTCAGCTTTTAGCATCGAGGGTCATGTTCTTAGTTGTTATAGGAGCTCTCTTACACCATATACTATTGAAGATATATATATATATATATATATATATATATATATATATATATATATATATATATATATATATATATATTTGTTTATATGTTTGTTTTGTTTGTCTAACGTTTGTTAATATGTTTATTTTGTTTGTAGAAATGGTTCCGATCCCACAATTAAATGAGGGACTTTCTGACATTGAATCAGACTAATAAACGTGCTTGAAAAAAATGATATGTTTTTAAGTGATGAACCAATATTATAAATAGCATAAAAAACATGAACTTTCTGTTGTGGAAAAATGAATTTGTTGTGGAAAAATAAAACAATAAATATCTTTAAATTTGTTCTTAAGGCTACTTGATATGGAAAAATGAAAAAACTATCTTCATGTTTTTACTTAAGGCTATTGTTGTGGATTTTCTGTTTTTACACGGAAATAATAGTTGTTGTCAATGTTTTGAAAACCGGACCGGTCATTAAACCAGTGAGAGTACTGAGTCATTGGTTCATCGATCGAACTACTGGGTCACTGGTCGAACCGCATGACCAAACCGGATTAAACCTGTCATTATAATTAAACTATATAAATATAAAGCCGGTCGAACCGGATCATTTAATCTCTAAAAAAATATAACTAACACTTAAATTTTTGGAAAATATCAAATTCATTTAAAATTTAAACATAAGTAATTAAGTATCACACTTATTTGTATATTAATTCTCAACTATTCCAACTCCTATTAGGTTATCAAGATTGAGCTTGAACCATACCTTATAAAGTGCAACTAGTATGAATTATGCACACAAGAAGGAATTTAGGCAAACTAATATTGTTCCGCTATAGTGGCATAACATAAATACAAAATATTAACAAACTTCTATTTTCTGCAAAATTGGAGTTGGTATATTAAGGATTTCATTATCCTTATTAATTAAATCTTGACAAATCTATTCCAATGTAATTTTGATTTAGCCCTAAAATGTTAAATGTTTGTTTAACTCTAATTTTTCAATGTTAAAATGTAAAACCAAAAAACAAAGCTAAAAGAAATAGAAAATAACAGTGACTTATAATAACAAATAGCAGTGATTAAATACTATACGAAACTAAAAGAAATACCAGAAGGAAGCTGCTTCAAAGATCCTCTTTCCCTTGAACCTTCCAGCAAGCCCTGAAGATGGAGGGGCGACGACAAAGAAGGAAACTGCCGCCGATAGAGGTTTTATGCAAACGGAGGAGGTTCAAGGTTGTTGTTGTTCTTCGTATTTTAAAACCCTCTTTTTGCAGATTGAACTTGAAGATGGTGTGGGGCGTGCGTGTGAGGATGAAATGAGAGCCTGGATTTTTTTTTTAATTAAAAAACCTCAAAACGACGTCGTTTTGAGTAAAAGAAAATTAAAAAAAAACAAATACAATTGAACCACCGGTTTGCACCGGTTCACAACAATTTCCTCTAGTTCAAAGGCATACGCGATCGAACACTCGAACTCGGCCAGTTACCTGGCCAGTTCCTGGTCCGATCGGCCGGTCCGGTCTGGTTTTTATAACACTGGTGGCTTGATAAATTAAATTTTAAATAATAGTTGCTTGTATATTTGAAAGAATTTTGACTGAATGTTGTATTTGTGAACAACCAGGATGGATGCTAGAAGAAAACATGAAGCAATATGGAATGGTTGAAACAAACAAGATGGTTAAACTGAATTTTGAATGGTTTATGATTTGTGTATTGATTTTGAATGGTTGAACTTTAATTTATGTATTAATTTGTAGTTAATGCTACTTTGTATTGACTGTGTATTGACTGAATGTTTAAGATTTTCACTGTGTATTGACTGAATATTGTAAGATTTATTGTGTAATTTTTGGTTTGGTTACTGCTACTTTGAATTGAATGCCGCCTACTTCAGTTTTTATTGAATGATGGCTACTTTAAGATTATATTGAATGCTGCCTACTGTTGTGGCTTTGTAAGATTTTACTGTGTAAGCTTTGATTATGAAGAGGTACAAAAATTACTACTTATTAGATTATATAAAATAAAAGTCTTGTAAATATAAAAAAACCAACCGAATCAACCAAATCAATCCAAACCGCATTAGTTTGGTTTGGTCTAGTTTGATTTTTTTTTTAAAAGTCAACTGAACCAAACCAAACTGAATCGCATGTTTTTTCCTCTTGCGGTTCAGATGATTTTTTAAGCTAAAATCGCCCAAACCGCACCGCGAACACCCCTACCTTATGTAATAGGACTAGTCAGTCTACCATCTTAAGAGCATTCGAGAAGTCTATCATTAGCATACCAAAAGAACCATCTTGAAGTTGCTTGCTAAATATCCTATTAGTATTGTGAATAATTTTTTTTTCAATAAGCAATGGAATTAAACAAAGGAGTATAAGGGATACTCCACCCAAAACCAAGCGAAAAGCTCCTACAACTCGAAACAAACGAGCGGCAAAATATTCAAATTATGAAAATTACAAAGCTCCCCTAACTTGTAGAAAGATAAAAGCCAATTCCAAAAAAAAAAAAAATGATTATATCCGACATACACTCAGAAAAACTAAATAACTCATTCTTGAAGATAATGGCCTCGGCACCCCCAATACCCCGAGCCTAAAAATTATAAGTCATTGAGATATTATGTCACATATCTTTATTGATTTCTTTCATAGCAACCTTAGATACCATCGATCTCCAAATAAAACCTACACTAATTGAGTGTATCCCACCATCAATTTCAATAACAACATTAAGGGTGTGGAAGCTATAATCTCTATCAAACTCAGAGTATCTTTCTCCTATCCATAAGTTAATAACTAGAATGATTGCGTATAAATATCTTTTGTCAAGGTATGACCTCTACACTGAGCGTCCAATATGTGTTGGATTCGCATACCAACTCTACCTCATGATGTCTCTTTGAGGAATGATTTATCATAGTTTGTTGCCCACTTTTAATAGTTCATGTTTCTTACAATTCATTTAATAGGTTCTAAAATGTTAGTTATTAAATAAAGAATTTACGTAATTAACTTTAGTGACTTGTGAATTTTTCTTTTGAATTGTGAATTTAAATTTATTTTAAAGTTTAATTTAAGATAGGATATTCAAATATAATATGTTTCTTTTTTGATAATCAACATTGTATTTAACAATGAGTATTAAGGATACTCAAACTCAAATACACCATTCGTGAAAATTCAACGGGTATTTACACTATTCGTGAAAATTACAGTTTAATCTATTCGCTCTAATTTAGAGCCACCACCAACTAAACATCTTGATTTAATATTTTTAAATATAATATGTTGCAATTTGAAAGTAGTAAGTTTTTATATTTTGAAAATATCTGTCTAAGTGATATTTTTGATTAATTTTTCATAAACACTTTTTTATTCTTGAGTTTAATTAGGCGTTTATATTTTCATCCAATAAAATAGTGATATTCAATATCATATCATATTTTAAAATCATTATATTCTAAAATAAATGTAAATTTTTTAAATTTATTACACTAAATATATCAGCACTCAATCAAATATTTTGGATATCAAAGAATTTATCTTAATTATTTACAATTTTTTTTATTATATTGGTATTCGAAATCAATGTAGTTGGCTTTTAAATATCTTGAAAATACTCATTTTATTTTATGATATAAAAATACTCCTTGTTGACTATAGTAGCACACCAAATTGGAAATTTGGAATGATTTATGGGTGTATGAGTCTGTCCATAATTTCTTTTAGAAGAATTTTGAAAAACTATTTACAATACATGTTCAAATACATGTGTGAGATAAGATTTTCTCTTCTGGCAAGAAATACAATAATTATGGCCCTACTTACGAGGATGATTGCGAAAATGTTTGTGTATGTTGATTATCAAGAAATAGTTTAAACTTTTTGTTCTTATTAGTATTTTAATTTTTATTTTTAACCCTATTACAAAAATAATATATTTTAATCTTTATATAAATTTGATGTATGTAATTTTAGTCCTTATTATTTTTTAAAATTTTGAAAACTGTTTAATTATCTTTAAATTTTTAAATAATTTTTTTCATACAGGTTTAAAACAATAAAACATTTCTAAATCAAATTTTATAATTTTTTAAAATAAAAAGAATTAAATATGAATTTTTTAAATTTCTAAATATAATGATAAAAGTAATAAAAATATCGACTTATAAATCAAATTTTGAGTTTTAAAATAATCATTAAAAAATACACCTTGGTTCAACAGAAAGGACTAAAATTATATGCATACAAGTTTTATAGGGACTAAAATATATTATTTAGGGACTAAAATATATTATTTAGGGACTAAAAATGAAAGTTGAGATATTTATAGGGACCAAAAATATATTTAACCCTATAAAAAAATTAAAAAATGATCCCACTAATCTAGAAAGTTAGGATATTGCAGGCTAGATCGTGGGAAGGAAACAACCCTTAACTACTTGACGAGTACGTAGAAGTAAGGGGAGAAACTCTTTCATCAAAATTAAATAGGAAAATTGTTGACTAAAATCTCCCCTGTAAAGGACATTTTATCCGCCATGTATTAGAGAGAGAGGCTATAGTAATTGGCATTTATTCGGGTTTGGCAACTAAGCCATAATCGAACGACTCAAAGTTACGCCCGCCCAATTTCTTTACTGGCCTTTTATACCTCATTTAGGCTGCTTAAACCACGAGTTGCTTCCATCTAGGGCCCGATAAAAGTTACTCTAGTCTATAAATCCTCCAGAACGGGACCTAGGAAGGGCAAAGTTATTAAATTAGATGCATAATATCCTCTTTGAAACCTAGGGAGGTTAGTCCCTCACCCAAGGATTAGAGGGAGAGTCCCTCAAGCTTCAGACATGGAAGGTACGTGAAACATTAAATAATTTCTCATGATGAGTTTGTCTTAGGAAGTTATAGTCGTTGTTAACCTTTGATCTTACATGCGTCAAAACTGAGTTGTAGATGTTTTTCCCAATAAATGTTGGAATGTATATATGGTTGGGAAATGAGGGCCTAGACGACCTAGGTACTTTGGATATACAATAATGGAATTTCAATAACTTTTTCTCCACAATTTCCCCATTTTCTCAATGCAAATTTTTCTTTGGTTCTTCCCTTCCCTTCAAAGTTCAACACCATCATCAATCGATCATCATCCCAGGTGCATGTATTGAATCTTTCCATTTATGTTCATACTCTCTTTTTTCTGGAACGATAATTATTAGGGACTTATATGAGAATAAAATATGATAGAGTCTACTATTCATGTGGAGCATATATATATATATATATATATATATATATATATATATATATATATATATATATATATATATATATATATATATATATATATATATGGAGGCACTATGTTTTTTTAAATAAGTAATGATTCATATAACCTCAAAATGGATACAAGGAGTACACCAATTAGAGTAAAAACAAGGCTCACCATTACCTCGAAATACAATTGAGAGGCATAGTGTTCCAAAAGTGAAAATTATACGTAACAAATGAGCTATTAACAGTACTAAACCACCTCCAAGAATTTAACAAAATTGCGGAATAACAATCATAAAAAATGAACGTTTTACCGTTAAAGATAATATCGTTCCTAATCACCCAAAGATTCCACGTCACCGCCAACCAAATCAAACCTATTGTTAATCTATCATCTAGATTCTTGATCTTGTAGCTAAAGAGAAGAAAACTTCTCAGCTCCTCCCCCACAATGTCTTCCCTACCACCAATCCAAGATTCTATCTTATTCCATATTCCTCTTGTTATAACACAATTGTCGAATAAATGTGTTATAGATTCCTCCTCCGACGCACAAAAAACACAGGAAGAATCCTCTCCTTAAATTATAATTCCTCTTCTCTGTAATTGATCCCTAGTGGGCAATCTATTCAAAAGAAGCCTCCATCCAAACGTTCGGATGTTAGAAGGTGCTTTTAGCTTCCACAAAACAGAAAGAGCAAATTTTGTCGCTTCGTCAATGCCAACGGTACTGTCTCGCATCCTGAAACTGTTCACGCAAGACTTAACCGAGAACACATTGCCTTCCGTTCCAGCCCATTCGATCACGTCCTCAACCCCCTGCTGCGGGACAGCCGCTGCTAGCAGAGACAACAGATCCGATAGCAGCTCTGTCATGCTGTCCTCCACAAAACCTGTGATAGTAGCAAAGTTCCATGTCCACGTCTCCCCCCTCCAAGTTCCATGTCCTCCACTATGTTAGAAACGTGAGGTGGTCAAACAGGAGTGTTAATAACAAGCTTATTGAATTATGGATGTTTGAAAGTTATGATAGCAATTGAGACTATAATAGTGATATTGACTCCTTTTTCCAATCTTCTTTCCTTGGAAAAAAAGGGAACATTTATGGCATCTAGCTCTTTAAAACATTCAAGAGTTAATTATTATGAGACTATTTAAACAACACAGGTTAAAGTGGATTCATTTTGTAAGAGCGTAATTTTTTTTGGCTCAAGGGGCAAAGAAGAGGTCCTTATAGAATATTGTTCTAAAGATGAAAAGGTCCACATGGTGTCCCATGTTGACTCCAATGTTGAGTTATTCTACATGCATCTCTATGCCGTCTATGACTTAGGGGTGTTGATCCTCTTTATAATGTTTGAGTCCCAGGTTCTTAGGGTCATTAACATTGCCCTTTTGTAGATATCGCCCAATTGATAGGCTTTATTAGGGAATTTTTGATCTTGTGTAGGAGCTTATAAGCCTCTTCTATTATGTGTATCTTCTTCTCCTACTATGTGCCACTCTAGGCGACTGACCTAGAAGGGTTCTTTTCATCCCCTCACTCAAACAATTACAAGAACTGGAAAGATAGATTTGTTAGAGTGAAGGGATAGAGAATCGTTTTATGGTAATATTCGAGGAGATCAGTGAAGGCTAATTTCTATTTTATTGAATTTCTCTCTCCCTAGCAACCCTTATTTAGAAAGTTTAGCTAAACCTCTTTTAGTGATATGTCGTAATCTCAAATGTCATAACTATGTTTTGTCACGAAGGTCTTGACTAGAAAATGATACATGACCAATTACAACTGAACCATCCAAAATATACAATTCAAATATTTGTTTTTTTAACATTTATCCATTATCAATACACAATGAAAATTTTTAAACACCACGTGTTCAATTAAATTGGAATAGCCTAGATCATTAAACATTCTTATCGATAAAATATTCCTCTTAATTTTGGGAACAAACCTCACATTATGTAGAAGGAACTTACAATTGTGGATCTATGTGCTTTTAGATATGAAGTTTGCAACAACTTGTTGGTTTAGTTTTGATGTTGATAATGCTCTTAGGAGAAGTCTTCAACAGTCTTGTTGATCAAGGCTATATTTATTCAAGTGACGTTTCTTGAAGATTAACCAAGTGATGGTGTTTGATATTTTGATCAAGTAATAGTGCATGATATGTTTCGCGGCTGGAAAAATTAATGAAGTCACCACCATCTTTTATTCGTTCCTAAGGAACATGGGAAACAACACGAAAACCCTAAGGGAACTAATAAGACAATAATCATGAGCGAGTAAGGGTTAGGGAGTCAATTAAGTGAGAGAAAGTAGTTAGGCACCCCGTACCTACCATATACTCAAGGGGAACCTTCGCTAGATTTTGGGTCAAGGTGTGCTTGATACTTATTTTCTTACCTAATTTCTTCAATTATCTATTTCCTGAGGGCTAAAATGGGATTTGTACAATGTGAAAGGATAAGTTAAAGTTTAGTGTACTCGCTAACGCTTTGAAGATTTATGCCTACGTATCTTAATCAAGAGATAAAATCAGAGCCTAAGTCGTTCATAGAGTTTTGGTTAGTTGTTTTCTTATGGAATGATGTAAGGTCACCATCGACCGATAAAATTATGCTTGCTCGCACAATGGAGACTTAAAAGCTAGTTTCTATTCAGAGTTTAAGGGAATTGATCAATTCCTTTTTGAAAAGAAGATCTTGATTTTTTTGATAAAGTTGGTGAAAAAAAGTTTAAATTGGTTAGCTATCACTACTAGAAATACTCTATTTTCCTGCGGATTTTAGCTTAATTTCCGCAGGAAACACATTTTCTGCGGATATACCTGCGGTTTTATGTCCCCAGCTAAAACCTTCGTGGGTAATTTTTTCGGCAGGAAGTTCCGCAGGTAAATCCACAGCTAACATATGTCAAAATTAAAAAAAAATAAAATTTATAATTGATAAATTGAGACTACAATGCAATAATTTAGAATACTCTTGAATTTAAAAGAATATTGTCCTTCTACTAAAAAATTTATACATACACAATAGTGACATTCCCCAACTTAGCAATCATGTGCAAATAAATAAATAAATTCATAATTTGTTATATAAAAATTCGAGAAGTTACTTTGACATCACCACATAAATCCAACAAGACTGTACATCAATGACTATCTGCACTGCAGTATGATCACGCTCCAACATATCGCCCGGGGTTAAGATTCCCTCTTTGGTTCATTTGTATCCATTTGTAATCAAGCAAGGCAACAAAAGAAACACCAAGGGATATGTTGGACCTGTCTGTCTTGTACATGTGAGCTATTTCAGGCACCAAGGGATCCCGTCAATAGCGAACAAATGGATAGAAACACCTGGAAAAAGGAACCTGAATGCTGCACTTTTCTGCCAATTTGACCATGTTGTCAAGCTCTGCAACAAGACCATTGCTAGAAGAAAAAAATAGTCAGAATATCATGTCGATGCAAAACCCAAGCCAATAAGATTCCACTGGAACTATAACAGAGATCTCCTGAAACCCAAGCCCAAGTAGTCCATCAAACTTAGCTAGCACAAACAAAATACTTCCTCCACGGGTAGTCTCAATAAAATCCTACAATTTCATGGATAACATCATAGTTAAGTCAGTAAGAAATGATGTATAACTAAGTGTGTACAATATTTCTTGATACACAAGCTCTTAGATGAAGAAGCACTTACCACATCCTTGACAACGTCATCACCAAGTTTAACATTATCTTGACTGAAAAAGCCAGAAAATGCTTCAGATACATATAGTTAATAAGATATACAAATATAAATACATATTTGAGATGAGTGACGACGTGGAAGTTAAGGTGAACTTACAGAAAAGTAGCACTTCAACGATGGAACCCAAAGGTTTGAACTACCGGTATCAAATAAGACAAAGGTCTGAGGGGGTGAGCCAATTCCAATCTCACCGTAATACTTTGCATCCAAATACTTGTGAATGAATATGGTACATAATAACGGATCCCCTTATTCAGCTTATTTTGATAAAATTCAAAACGTAAATGAATGAATATGTCGCATAAATTGACTTCCTAGACAGGGGATATATGGCCGAATGAAGAATCAAAACATCTACATCAAAATACTGGAGCACCTGCCATGGAGCTACAGCTACAAGTCCATTAAAATTTTGTTCTTGACATTACAGGTTTCAAGCTGTCAATAAGTAAGTCATCTGTTTGTTCAATTGGTTCTACTTTTAATTGATTATCCAATGTTATTTTTAAATATAGAGGACTCAGGATTGACTCATACGCGCACACACACACAACACTAAGTCGGGCATTGAGATAAAAAATTATGCTAACATCATAAGACAGTATAGTATGATCTACAATGTTATTTTATAACTAAAATAAGTATACCCTTTAGTACCGAAAGAAATCATCAATAGTAAAATAGAATAATAGGTATCACATTGAAACCTGTTGTATTTGGCAGTGGCACACCAAGTAGTTAAGAACCTAAATAGAACCACCAAACAAGTCAATTGACAAAAATAAAATTATTGTTAGCCTTGAGACACAACAAATACAAGCACTGATGCTGAATATAAAGCGTACCACCCCAGGTATCTCAAGAACTTCTAGTTTAGGAACATACCTAGTCGGCTTGTCAAGTTCCAAATCAAACTCTCCAGTTTCCTACAGCATCAAAAATCCACAAAACCCCAAATGAATTAAACTCCAAAAGCCAAAACCTCGGCCCTGTTGGGACAGAGAATTTAAAAGTCAGTGCTTACAACATAGTAACAAACACTTATCATATAAGTGCTTATATATAATCAACTTTTATACCAAAAAGTCAAATAGTCTTCACATAAATTATAAGTTGTTTTCATGCGCTATCATAGAAATCTTATGACATATCATTAGTTTTTTCTCTATCAATCAGTTGTCACAAGTGCTTACAAGTCTATTTTGTGAGGTAGAGTTACGTGTAATCCTAAATTCTAGGAGAAATATTTCACAAGAGAGCAGAGGGTCCACCAGGTTTGCACATTTAAGAGTGGTGCATTGAAGGGATTTGAAACCCATGCAACACGTACATGTCGCACAGTTCAAACAAGTTAGAAACCACATCTGTTTTAGTGTCAAGAAAAGAGAATATAGAACAACTTTCCTGCCCAAGCTCTTCATTCAGATTTGAAGTTCTGGGCAGAATAATCATTTATTACAGTCCATCATGAAATATCAAAACAATGGAATGACATTTTTATTTCATTCTACTTCATTCCATTTGGCTTTGTTCGTTCTAAGGACTTTCTACATTACAGACTCAAGTTCAGGGATATAACAGAAAATTAACAACCTAATTAACTATAAGTACCACAAAAAGAAACCTAATTTAGTTTGGAGATGCATCTCCGAATTTTTCTGAGGTTATTTTAGAGATGTATCTCCGGAAATACACCTGATTCTTTTCGGAAAACATGTTGTGAAACCCATCATTTCTTTTATTTCTCCAAACTCATTTTCTCTCCACTCTAGTTTCTTTCCTTCCTTCATTTTCTCTCAAAACAAAGGTTGGCTTAGAGAGGCAGTCTCGAAACAATGAATGATTTATATACGAATTAATTTTTACAAGGATTTAGATTCTTGTATTCTCTTTCTTCTCATGGCATATCTAATACGTTGCAGACTGCGGTTCTTATTTACCTTCTGAAGTTGATCCTGTCAAAGTTCTTGACAACATTAATAGGCACATGATTTTGGTTGAAGTTACTGAACTTTAGTGGTTTGCCTTCTTTCATTAGTTTTATTTCTATCAATCAGTTGTCACACGTGCTTATTTAAGTACATAACTTCAAATAAGCCAACCCAAACTGTCGACCTCGGTTTTTTACCGTATCTCTCGCGGAGAGATACGTGAACTGACTCTTTTTCTTTCTGCTTTTATGTTTTTGAAAATCAGAGAGTCGCCACCGACTTTTATTTTATCCAATTAAGGAAATGTTTATAAAAGAAACAGAAAAAAGACCTTTAAGAAATTCTGGATAACGGAATAGGTTATACAAAGGGAAGGTGTTAGCACCCTTTGTATCCATGGTTATCCATGGGCTCTTTAATTTGCTTATCTCACTTGTTTTCAATCACTTTTCTATTGCCTTGAAATGCTCGTATGTGGTTCCAAATACATTTGTAAATTGACTTTGTAATGATCCTTGTATGGATGTATACAAAGTGTTTTTATCTTTCAAAAGATGTTTTTTGAAAAAAGAACGTTAACTTCGTAATGATCCTCGTTTGGATATATACAAAGTATTGTCTTTTTTGAAAGTTTTTTATTTTGAAAAAAATAATGATATATGAGAGATTTGTTTGTTTTGATTTGAGCAAGCAAATTAGGAGGTCTACCCTAAGTTATAAGGTCTTTATCCTATTTCCTTTAGAAAACTATCCTTTCACCGGATGCAAACGAAAGTTCGATTTTGCATTTGAAACAATAGAATTTGACTTTGATTTTGAAAAGAGTAAAAAGAGGGATTACCCTAAGAGGTGCAAGGGTGATTGTGTTTTGATTCAGATATTTTATCTTTGAAGTTAGTGATCTAACGATTCAATTTTTATCTTTGGCATACACGCAGTTTTATATGTGCTGGAATTTAAAATGCGGAAAGTAAATCTACGCTATTACATCGATTGTGCAGGAAATGTAAACTACGCCATTTACATGAATTTGACAACCTATACATTTATCTAGGAATTTAAATTGCAAGAAAATAAAGAAATATTTTTGGATTTTTTGATGATTTATTTTAATTAGAATTAATGCATGATTAATTTAATTAAAATGAGAAAAAGATGAAAATAAATTTAAACCTAAAAAATTAAGCTTAAAATATGTTCAAAATGCTTGTTAATTAATTTTAAAACAAAACTAATTTTTTTGGAATTTTGGAAATTTGTTTTGAAATTATTAAGTTAAATAATCATATAATTATACAAATAATTACACAAATAATTAAAACTTAAAGAGAAAATTATTCTAAATATGTACAAAATTAGTCTATAATATATAAACTATATTTAATATAAAGAACAATTTTTTTTATGATTTTTTGATTGGTTGAAATAATTAAAAAGCAAATATGTAAATATATACTAATTAATTATGCAAAATATTTAAATTATGAAGAAAAATAAAATATTTTTATATCAGAAAATAAAGTATTATTTTAGAAGCCTAAAAATATTTTTTGTGTATTTTTTGGATTTTTAAAACTATTTAAATTAATTTTGCGAAGAAATTAAAATAAAAATAGAAAATATGAAATAAATGATCATATGTGGTTATTAAATAAAGTCCATGATATGGGGGCTCATTCTAATGCGTTGGATTGATGAGTGGATGGATCTGATGGCTTAGATTGTGAGGGACCACCACACGTGACACACCTGCAGACACTGAATCCGAGGGTAATTTAAAAAAGCACGCGCGCGTTCTATCCAATGAGGTGAGGACACCTCATCGTCTTCAACCTCTCGCCAACACATTTAACAGCGCTTTTATGAGAAAAGCGCTATAATAGATGAGTTCCAAACCTGCAAAATAGCGAATAGGGGTAAACATGAAAAGAAATTTGGCGCGACATGTCCATTCAACTTGGCTTGATTCACTGAGTTCGAATATGCCATTAATTTTACTTAATTTTGCTTCTAATGAAGAACCCTAAAATTGAGTTCATAAACCCTAGAATGGTATCTTCGTGTATATGCAACCAAACTGTAATTAACTATCCAGAAACGATCAGAACCTCAAGCTTAACTTAAATATGAGTCTACATCTTGTTAAATATGCATGTGTGATGAGATTTTTGTAAGTTTTAGTTCGAGCAAACCGTGAGGTCTAGTGGTCGATTCTGAGTGTTCCAAGGCTTGAAATTGATTGGGATATGTTCAATGATACTTGAGGATTGTATTTGAGTGTTTAGTTTGAACTGAAACAAGCTAGAAATAAAAATTCGAATTTTGAATTTCTTTGAAAAGTTTAAGTTGGTACAAGTATGTTTCAAGCAAAGCATAGGTTATGAACTTGTCTCTCTGATTACTGAAGTATGCTAGCTCTTATATAAGCAAAGAAGTGCTTAGAAACTAAGCTAAGAAGCATTTATGTCTTTGTTGAATTCTTGAATTTTTTAATATATGTAGCTTTGAATTCAAGCCACCATAGCTTGAATTTTCCACACTTTTCTTGCTGTACTTCCTTGGCTGCAGGATATTGAATGATCTTTGATGAGTCATGCTTAGAAACTAAGCTATGCATTATCCTTCCATTTTCCTTTTTAATTTAATCTTATATGTGATAAAATTAAATCAAAAAAAGAACAAAAATGATGTGGGCTTTGTCGGTGTCGTGGGAGGCCCTTTACATCATGGTAGACATGTTTGGATTATGGAAATTAGGCCCCATTTGGAAAAAATACATTTTCGATCAATGTTGATTTCATGCATTTTCCCAAAATTTAGCCAACTTCAACAAGGTGTAAATCCCTCAATTTTTGTCATATGAAGGATTTCTTGCACTTTTTGGAAACCTCAGAGAGTCCTATAACCAATGTCTTTGGTCTCATGTCAAAATGATTTTCCATGCTCCTTGTGTGTCCTTTTGAAAAAAGTGTCTTTTTGTTGACTTTGAAAATGACCTGTAATGTCTTGGTTCATATTTTTTAAATGGTGAACCTAATGACCATGGGACCAATTGCATTTGAAAGATAATTGAATTTCTTTCAAAATGAGCTTTGGTTTGAATTTTTTGGATGAAGGATGAGAGAGTTATGACCAATCAAAGTTCAGTTGACTTTTTAGGAGAAAACCCTAATTTTGAATCTTAGGGTTTTGTTGATTTTTGATCTTTCCTTGATGAATTATGATCATACAATTATCAAATGATGAATACTTTGACAAAATATGTATGTTGGCAAAAAATTTCATTTTTGACTGTCTGTTGACTTTTTGGTCAAACGGGTCGCATGTTGACTGTTTGAGCTGCTGACGGTGCGTCTGAGCGAATTGAAGTTTGAAACTTTGTATGGTGGTACTTTGAGATATATGTAGGTCCATGAAATCCATTTGAGGTCTCTAAAACTTGTTCTCCTGAAAAAAAACAATAAACCCTAGTTAAGGACTGTTTGTATAGGAGACAGTTAAGCGTACCTGATTTTTGTGCAGTGCTGAGTCTCTGCTAATCATGTGATATTCAGAAGACTTCTAGAACAAAAATCTTGGAATTTTGAATTGCAAAAGATTGATTTGATTGATGGTACAAAACACGGAGAATTGCACTGTCAGCGGTTTGACTGTCAACTGACTGTTCAGGTATTAATGTAGCAGTTAGAGTGAAAATTCAACAGTCACAGTTGATTTTCTTTTTTGTTGTTTTTGTTCTTTTGATTGTTTTTTATTATGTTAATGTTGAAAATTTATTTACATGACTTGTTAGAAAAACACAGACATAATAAATAAATAATATATACTGTATGCGAGCAAAATTACCGATAATAACCCTGAAAAACATTTAATGCACAGAAAAATAAATATTTAACTGGCAGAAAACACACAAAATATTATCTGAAAAATTAAGCAACAGTACGACAAATAGTACAACATTTAATACTCACAATACAAATATTACATACTGTAATGAACGGTACGACGAGTAAACGGTACATTAAAAAAATAAGAGATACGACAAACTTTAAGAATGACGATTGATAACCCAAGCTACAAATAATAACATGTAGATGATTGGGAGTGTAAGCATCCCAGGTCCTCATTTTTCAGGGCTATGTAGACAGAAGAAGGACATGATTACCACCACGACTGTGATGATCATAAGAAAACACGTTTCTATCCGCTTCGCCATTTTTGCCGGGGGAAGAAGAGAGAATGAATATGAAGTAGAAATTTGAGAGATGAGTTAGAATTTGATGTGAGATTTTATGGAAAAAATGAGAGGTATTTATAGAATGAAAAGAAGGATAGAGATGTTGGGGAATGAAGTGATTCTGTACAAAAGGAAAATTTGAGTGGAAGTAAGATTCGAAAGAAAGTGTATGATAGTGTTGGAAAAAAGAGAGATGTATAGAATAAAGTTAGGATTTGATTTTTGAAAAAGAGATTTGAAAAGAAAGGAAAAGATTTTGAAAATAATGGAATATAATACAAAAATTAGTGGGAAACAAAAAATTAATAATAATTTACTTGTTACCAGTACAGTCTGAACCCCGGACTCTGCGCCTGCAAAAGATTTAGTTCTGTACCAATTGTGTCAGTACTATTTATCTGTAAATAAATATCAAATAAATAGCGTGTGCGAAGTAATAAACAGTAATTGGCGTTTGCGTAAGAATAAATCCAACAGCGAGCCAAAATACCGTATAAGAAAAATTCTAAAAACCAAGTATTCATAAATCAGGATATGAAAATCCAAGATTATATGAAACTCTTAATTTTTAGATTGAAGTTTTCTTGAAAAAAGATGCGGGCAAATTTTGGGGTATAACAGTTGCCCCTATTCAATCTTCTTAAACCTGAAGAGATTGTTTGAAATCTAAAGGTAGAAGGTGATTGAATATTTTAGATGCCCTGAAAATTTGCACTTACCTTGACCGGAAGTGATGCTAGAATTTGTCTTTGACTGTTGTCTGAGAAATGTTGTTGGCAGATTGAAACATTACCTGAGATGGGCATTCAGATGCCATCTGGCAATTGTGTTGATGGTTTGTTCACCAGAATGAATCCATTGATTATATCTTGATGAAGGATTTGAAAACCTCTGCGTTGATTGTTTTGGAACCTTCAAAGGTTACCGCTTTAAGTCTAGGAGGATGATCATTACAAAACTGTCCAAAGTTTTTCCGCTTTAGAATTTGAAAGTTGATCATTGTGGAACCGTATGAGGTATCAGCTTTAGATCTTCGATGGTAGATCGTTCTAGAACCTTCTGAGGTATCAGCTTTAGATCTTCGATGGTAGATCGTTTTGGAACCGTCTGAGGTATCAGATTTAGATCTTCGATGGTAGATCGTTCTGGAACCGTCTGAGGTATCAGCTTTATATCTTCGATGGTAGATCGTTCTGGAACCGTCTGAGGTATCAGCTTTAGATCTGTGTTGGATGTTTTTTGAGTTGATAAGTGATTTGGAAAGAGAGATCTCTTCAGAATGAATCTTCGGCTTGATTATATTTGAGAGGACTGCTTATCTGAATAGAGTTCAAGGGGAACACTGCATGTGATTGAGAACATCTTTGCTGAAGACATCCGTCTGCCTGAAAAAATTAAGTTAGTGACATGCAATGTCATGATGTATGTAATGTATGTGTCGAGATTCTCGAACTAAAGGAGAAATATGTATGTTATGTTGTGTATGAATATGTGTATGAATATGCGTATGAGGTATGATGTATGATGTATGATGTATGATGTATGATGTATGAATTGAGCGTGTCAAGTTTCTGGTTGGGAAAATAAATTCCCGCTAGCCATTTGGACATGAAGGCATTGTGATTGTTGATGATTTTTGCCGTCTTGTTTGAGTATACCCGGCTGGGGAACTTCCTTGAGAACCATTGTACTCTGTTGAAGGATCTTTGACAACCGCTCGGGGATGAAAGGTAATTGGAAAGTTCTGATTTTGATGCCCTTTTAAGGTGAGAATGAGGAAGATGCATAATCCTCCGGTGCACTATTTGACCAATTCTGGTGTGGAGATCACACCTTCTGGAGATAGTAATCTGGAACAGCCCTGCTGGGGGAATAAGATTTCTCGAATCACTTTGTTTGGAGAGAAAAATCTTATTAAGGAATTTGCTGAGAAATGCATCTCTGTTGGGGATTTTTCTTCTGATGATGGTTTCAGGACGATGTCCAAATAATTGGGACATTACCTGAATGCTATTCCTGTTTTTCCTGCTAAACATCAATCATATTCAAATGCACATGTTCATTCAAAATTATCATTGGGACGTTTACGTATTTAAAACAGAAAAAGTGAAAATGTTGATTTTGAGCATAAGCTGTATTGATTTTTGAAAAAAGAGCCATGATAGGCTGATTAGTACAAGGAGACAAAAATCCTAGTAGTAGGAAATTGTCATAAAGCTTTGAAAAGTGTTTATAAAGATAAATAGCTATGTGAAAACAATCCAGTCAAGTTTCAATTCTACTATTGCCAATCTGTCTTCGAGCATCTCATCCCTCACTTGTTGGAAGAAAGTTGAAATTCTGGTATGACAGAACCCAGATGTCATATACGATGTTGTGACATCTGGTCTGTTATAAACGCAACAATGGTAGGATAGGATGATCTTTAATTCTGGTTCAACACCTGTATGCTAAACTATCATAGTAATACTAGAACCATTATGCATAGTGATAACTCAGTTATCACAACCAATTTTTGATCTGAGGTGGTTCTGTAAAAGAACAAGCTTTGGAAGTATTCCCTGATGTCATATTGGATGTTACGACATCTTATACCAGATTAATAAACTAGTGCAAAGAACAGCATAAAAACAGTAACTAACACACATAATTGTTCACCCAGTTCGGTCTAACCAACCTACTCTGGGGGCATACCAAGCCAGGGATGAAGTCCACTATTAGGAGTATCAATTCAGAGTTAAACTCCCAGTTTACAACCCTTCACTTAATCACTACCCAATGAACCCTCTACCTAGGTTCTCCTTAGATATGGAATATCTCCATTCCACTCCCAATCATAACAATGATGTCTAGCAGTCAACAACTCAGCCACTGCATCGACGGCTTAATCACCAACAATTTAAATATACATAATGGAGTAGTTCCAAGAACACAATCTTCACTCATTGCTTCACAGCTTCTGAGTGAATATAATAAACCTCTTACGTACAGGCTTCAAGGCACAAATCAGTGACCATCCCACAACCTGGGTGGTTCACTTACACGGCTAACCCTAAAAACTACATCTTGTCAATACTCGGCTAGCTTAATAAACTAGGTTACAAAGTTTCCTATTTATAACCTATTCCCAACTGGACTTGGGCTTACAATCACACCATTATTTGCTGTTACAAATCACAGAAAACTTTCTGCTAAAAACAAGGTCTTCAATCATAAGTTTCCTAATTTATCTTCATAATTAGAAACTGCATAAATCTCGAATATTCTAATCTTGATTCTCTTGACCTTTAAACCTGCGCCACATAGGATTGCATAATATTCCATAGAATATTCTGCATCTTTTGAGTACTTACTGAATCTTTATATTCCAGCTAAATATAACAGTAACTGCTGTCAAATACTGATGTCACAGAGCATGTCGTGACATTCCATAGAACATCTTGATGTTGTACCTGTTCTGCATAAATCACAGCAAACAGTATTCTTCACTTCAATTCTCTGCTTCTCACATATCAGGGTGCCAAAAAGACAGCCCATGATTTGTTCTATTACTGATGTACAATCAACATAATCTTTAGTTTCCCAAAATAAAGACTGAGATAAATAAGGAAACATAATAGAAACAGAACAGAAAACGTAAGAGCTACTGCTGTCAAATATTGATGTCATGACGTCGGGCATGACATCCAACTAACACAGCATGTATTAGCTTACACAACCAGAACCTGCATAACCTTTAACACTATACACCACATGTCATGACCTTAGTCAAGACAACAGAATACACATGAATGTTTTACCACAAAATGCAGCCAATCAAAACATCTACAATCTCCCCCTTTGGCAAATTTTTGGCTAAAACATCTTGTCATCACAGCAGCACAAAAAACAACTAGCAAACTACCAGTTATGCAAAATTGCTAAAGCACATCAAAACATCAGACCTGCTGAATAAGTTCCACAAGCTACACTATCACATAACATGAATAGAAATAACTTGTTCAATATGATATGGGGTGACAATCTCTTCTCCGCCTGTTTGGCCATAAATGTTGCCAAAGAAACGTACATCTCCCCCTTAAAAGTTACTCTGCATGACATGACCACTTCTCATAATGTCTTAACATTTGTTAGGACATCCTACACGACACACACAAAAAAACACCATCTGATAATCTTCAGATACCACTTCGCCACCAGCTTGATTAGAATACAATCAGTCACACACATTGGAAGATCTACATTACAAGATACACTCTTTCATAGATAACTCAGAACTTATACCACAAGCTCCAAGAGGTGAATAGAAAACACCTCATTTTTGTATTCAACTTATTACTCTTCTGCCCAAAAGTAATTTGTCTAAGACTATCCTCAAGAATAATCAGCTGCCATATATTGATTATCTTGATTCTTAGAATCCACTTTTGAGATGAACCAAATGCCACTGTTTGATTACCTCCTTCATGAATCCTCATATGAAAATGTCAAATGCCACTTTTTGATTTCTCCATGTTTATCAGACTTCTCTCAAGGATATCCTGACCCTTCAAGTGAAACTTGAACTTCAAGCTACATGTTAAAAAAAACTTAGATTTTCTAAGACAGGAACATGTAACATCTTCTCTACCCAGCGATTCCAAAGAATTGCAATGAGAGCAATCTTTTTGAAGTATCCAATCCTTAACTCTGTAGATCTTCTTATCATAAGTTGATGTGCCACTTCATCAACTAAGATTTTGATGTTGAACCAAATGTCAAAACATTGTGTTTTAACATCTAGCTGTTGAATTCAGTTCCTTCTTCTGCCACTTGAAAGAACTTACTCCCTTTACAGAACCAGAGTTCAATGCTCTCATAGACCTGATTGTGAAACCAAGTTTGAGTAAGCAACCTCCATCCTGCAGTTATGCAGTTATGTCATCCAAGCTCACACTTTTATGAATCCCTGCTTCTTTTCCAACAACATTAGACACTCTGATGCATGAGTCATCAGAAGGAGTAGTTAGAGACTAATCCTCTAGCTGTACCAAGGATGCCACTTCCTTGAGCAAGGCTATTTCCATGATGTCAAGAATACTGTCACTTGTTCTTGACTTCACAGTGTGCATTAGCCAATGCACTTCCTTACCTAGATCAGAAATAAACTGATCCAAGTAACCACCATCAAGATTATGATGTCTTCTCCTTCTTGTGCACTCCAAAGCTGAACATTTTTCTTGCCAGGAAACCTTTTTCAGAGATCATATGCTTCTGCTGCCACCAAAGAGATAGATCTTAAAACAAATGCACTATCCTTCGTGTACAGGATCTTGAAGAAGAGATGTTCCAACATCTTTAAGAACATTAGTTATCTTGAACTCCAAGGATAATCAATTAAATACTTATACTTGACACAAATAGCAATTGATCTTATATCCTTTCCCAATTAGATTCACCCTTAGGAGAGAGAGAGAGATGAATTTTTCCTTACAAATGTGTCACACAACAACCAGAACCCATGTGACACCGTTCAACAGCCAACTAAACGCAAGGCTGAGCCAGACGTGGGGAGGTTAACCAAATCTCCCCCTCAAACTAACAATCATGGAAATTCCACACCGCTTATCCATGAATTGTACATAAAAGTCTCATCATACAACATCCTTACTAGAGGCAACTAACTTCATAAGTTATACCTGTACATACTTCATACACCAGTTGAGGAGACTATACGTATATAAACCATGGTTAACAGAGATATCGTGCAGCGGAAAATAACTAAAATTTATCTCCAACAAACCTCAGGCCTAACACAGTAACCTTTGCACAAACATATCAATCCAGGTGCACTAGGTTGGGTTTGAAAGTAAATCAATATCCAAACAACAATAACCTACTAACATTGCTGCTCCCTTGGCATACAACAGCAGGTAGGTTTCATTCTTACCCTGTCATGAATGGTCCATCCTCCAACTTCTAGGGACCATTCAACTAATCATATGAACCCTCCTTGTTCAGCAGATTTTTCATCTACATCGGCTTCTTTCATTACACATGGATCTCCTTTTAATCCTTCTTGAAGAACTCAGAGATCATGAGAAATAGGCTCAATCATTTTATAGACCAGAATAAGATCAAGTGATTTAGCATATACTGTCTTAGTCGGCGAGCCGCCCATGCTAAGGCACAACAAGTTTTTTCGAGTAGTGAGTATCTTGTTTCACAATCGGTAAACTTTTTGCTAAGGTAGTAGATTGCATGCTCCTTTCGGCCGGACTCGTCATGTTGCCCCAGTACACACCCCATTGAATCTTCTAACACAGTTAGGTACATTATCAGAGGTCTTCCTTCCAAAGGTGGTAACAAGATTGGCGGTTTTTGGAGATACTCTTTGATTTTATCAAAGGCTAGTTGGCATTTGTCATTCCACCTTTCCACTTGATCTTTCTTCAACAGTTTGAAGATCGGCACACAAGTAGTAGTCATATGGGCAATAAATCGGGCGATGTAATTCAAACGTCCCAAGAATCCTCTGACTTGCTTCTCGGTACGGGGTATAGGCATTTCTTGAATAGCTTTGACCTTGGCGGGATCAACCTCAATACCTTTGCTGCTGACAATGAAACCTAAGAGTTTGCCGGATCTTACTCCAAAAGTACACTTATTTGGATTCAGTTGCAGCCTGTATTTCTTGAGTCTGTCAAACAGCTTGTGTAGATGACCCAGATGTTCTTCTTCGGTGTTGGACTTTGCAATCATATCATCGACATAAACCTCTATCTCCTGATGAATTATATCATGAAATAGAGCTACCATTGCACGCTGATATGTTGCTCCTGCATTCTTTAAACCAAAGGGCATTACTTTGTAACAAAAGGTTCCCCAGGGTGTTGTGAAAGTTGTTTTTTCCATATCTTCGGTGATAGAACAAGATTTGTTCTGATCAATATTCTTAGTTTTGATGATAACAAGGATATGAATTTTGTGTGAGATAATGTGGTACTCTAATACATTGCAATTTCCCTTTCAGGAAATATATAAAGAGTATGCACAAATCAGCGCTCAGAAGCTTTGACTCAGAAGGTTCAGCATGCAACATCAGAACATGGTCTGGCAAGACATCAGAAGATGGTCAAGGCAGAATCAGAACATGGGTCTATGGAAGCATCAGAAGAACTTGAGTTCAGAAGCAGAAGCACTGAAGTCCTCATGTTATCACGCTCAAAAGCACTTCAAGGTCAGAAGACAAGAAGATGCTCTGCACCAAGCTGTTTGACTCTGATGATTTTCAAACGTTGTAAACACAAACATCAGACCAGAAGCAAGTACAAGATGGCAGGCTACGCTGACTGACAAAAGGAACATTAGAAGCTATTAAAGGCAACGTCAGTAGACACAACGTGAACAAGGCTCGAGGTAGTTGACAAAAGCGTGAAACATTAAATGCAATGCTAAACGGAATACGCAAAGCATTAAATGCTCCCAACGGTCATCTTCTCTAGTGCCTATAAGTATGAAGTTCTTATGAGAAGCAAGGTTACCAATACTTAACGAACTTATTCTGAAAAACTTGCTGAAACGCTGTTCAACTCAAAGCTCAGAAACTTCATCTTCATCAAATCTCACTACATTGCTGTTGTAATATATTAGTGAGATTAAGCTTAAACTTTAAGAGAAATATCACTGTTGTGATTATAGCTTTTCAGAAGCATTGTAAAACTCTTATTTGATTACATTAATTTGTAAGTAACTAGAGTGATCAAGTGTTGATCAGGATACTCTAGGAAGTCTTAGCTTGTGCCTAAGCAGTTGTAATTAGAGTGATCACGTAGTGGTCAGGATACTCTAAGAAAGTCTTAGCTTGTGTCTAAGCATTTGTTCCTAGAGTGATCAGGTTGTGATCAGGATACTCTAGAAGACTTAGTCGTGGGCTAAGTGGAAAACCATTGTAATCTGTTGAGATTAGTGGATTAAATCCTCAGGTGAGGTAAATCACTCCGTGGGGGTGGACTGGAGTAGTTTAGTTAACAACGAACCAGGATAAAAATAACTGTGCAAATTGTTTTTATCGTTCAAGTTTTTAGACTACATTTATTCAAACCCCCTTTCTAAGTGTTTTTCTATCCATCATTCGGGTGCCATCTTGATTTGATTGTACCCTGAGAATCCGTCCATAAAGGAGAATACCTTGTATTGTGCGGTACTGTCAACCAGTACATCGATGTGAGGTAAAGGGGAAACATCTTTGGGGCTTGCCCGGTTCAGATCTCTGTAGTCTACGCACATTCTGACTTTCCCGTCTTTTTTGGGCACCGGTACTATGTTAGCTATCCAAGGAGGATAACTCACAACTTTCAGAAAACCGGCATTGAATTGCTTTTCAACCTCGTCTTTGATCTTTTTTGACATATCAGGCCTACTCCTCCGTAGTTTCTGCTTGACTGGAGTGCTACCTTCTTTGATTGGCAGGCGATGAACCACAATGTCCGTGTCAAGGCCAGGCATATCTTCATAGGACCAGGCGAATATCTCGACGTAGCCTTGCAACATTTGAATCAGTCTTTGCTTGACACTGTTTTCTAGATCAGCCCCTATTTTGACTTCTTTCTTTTCTTCGTCACTGCCCAAGTTGATAATCTCAATTGGTTCTTCATGCGGCTGTATAGTCTTTTCTTCTTGTTCTAGCAGCCTTGCCAGCTCTCTTGGTACTTCACAATCTTCCTCACTTTCGTCCTCAGTTTGGTAGATCGGATTTTCAAAGTCATGACGGGCAATAGCAGAATCGTTATCGACTGGATCCAAAGTGAATGTGAATATGCATTTATTTATGTGGGTGTGTGTAAGAAACATAGCTATTTGAAAAATGAAAAAAAAACAAAGAAAGAAAAAGGATCACAAAATTTGAATATGCAAATGTCCCATAATTTTATTGAATGAACATGATCATGATATGACAAACCCTTATAAAAAGGACCAGTGCGCTTCGGGCAAGGCACACGGCTTTCAAGCTCATGGTTCGATAGTACAGGAACCATTTTTATCTTTGAACAATATAAACAACGAAAACAGGAAATTGCAATTACTCCTGATCAAAGGAGATCACATCCTCAGCTTCCCATTTGTTCAATCCATTGTTGTGAGCAGGGAGTATCCAACTGTTCAAGTTGCAGTTGTCTTCTTCATCTTCCACAGCATTGATTTCATTAGTGGGGAAATGAGCCGGCGATCTTTCGGGATAAGTGATATACTCTGCTGGATGCGAGAGCCCAGGCAGAGATATCTCTGTTGGCTGAGCGAGATGCTCGATAAGGCTGTCCCATCCATTCGGGATATTGTTTTGGATAGAGACTTGTGCATTCTTGTGAGGGGTGTGTTCTGACAGAAAATAACCCTTGTTATTTGGTGTTTCCCTGGCTTCTTCAAGAATAAAATTGTCGTCGTAATGTTCATCCTATCCAGTTGGGACCATGTCTTCCATGGCGACTTGTGAGTTCGGTGGAGCAGAATATTTCACCATAAAGTCATATTTGCCACTTGGCTCTCCTAGCGTATCCCATACTTCTTTAGGTGGATTTTGATATTGCTCAGTGATGGGACTTGTGAGACTTTTGCCATTTTCAAATTGATCACCCCATCCAGTTGGGGTAATGTCTTCCATAGCAATAAAAGAACTCTGAGGTGCGGTATATTGAAGATTATACCCGCCGCTTGGTTCTGCCAAAGTATCCCACACTCCCGTGGGAAGGGGTGGAATTTCATCTGGATATGGCTGAATGATATGGTTCAAGAACACCCCATCGTCTTCAATAGCGTTTACTCCCTGGCTGATAAAAAGTGACATTAATCCTCCAGAACAAGGACTTTGATCGTTCTTTTGATTTCCATTAGCATAGCCCAGGCCTAGCTTGTCGGACTTGTAAGGTACATCGAGGAGCTGTCCCCATACTGTGCAATCACCTTTTTCGATCACAGCTTTGGCATCTTTGAGAGAAGCCATAGTTGTAGTAGGAGTAGCAGAAATATGCTTGGTAGTAGAGACATCTGGAGAGACCACCTCAAAAGATTGGCAGGGAGTTTCGATGAACTCGTCATCCAACTCAACATACTTGGAATTGCTCAGGTGACTAACCACATATTCCTCTTCGCCATAAACTGTGACAATCTTTCCTTTTACTGGATACTTCAACTTCTGATGCAGGGTAGAAGTTACAGCATTTTCCCCATGTATCCAAGGGCGTCCAAGTAAACAGGAATATGCTGGGTGAATTTCCATTACGTAAAAGATAAAATCAAAGATCTGAGAGCCTACTCTGATTGGGAGATTCACCTTTCTTTACACTGTTCTTGTTGACCCATCAAAGGATCTTACCACAACATCGCTTGGTTGTAACACAATTCCTTCGAAGTCAAGCTTTTCCAGTACTGTTTTTGGCAACACGTTCAAAGAAGAACCGTTATCTACCAGCACATGAGATAGAGTGGTGCCATTACATTCAATGGAGATATGTAGGGCTTTATTGTGATTCTTTCCAGCAGGGGTTAGATCAACATCAGAGAAACCGAGGCCATTATTCACTGTTAGATTGGAAACACAATTTTCAAATTTATCGACTGAAATCTCTTGCGGCACATGGGCAGCTTTCAGGAACTTCATCAGTGCTTTGGCATGAGCTTCTGAATACTTTGGCAGAGACAGCATTGAGATTTTTGAAGCAGTGTGCCCTAGTTGTTCGACAATATTGTAACCACTCTTGCAGATGATTTTCAATATTTCCTCCATTTCTTGCTTCGGTGGATCTTCAATAGTGACCTCCACCGGTATTTGAACTGGTTCAACTTGTGGCTCTTTGCCTTGAGCGTTGATATCTTGATTAGGAAATGGGACCTGAACTGGATTAGTAGCAACATTTGGAGAAATTTCCGGTGAAAAGATCCTTCCACTTCTCGTAATCTTACTGGTACCCACGATATTATCAACAGTTGGAGTAGTAAAATTCAGGGCCTCTTCGGCCAAGGTATCCTGCTTAACTCCATTGACATAAATATTAGTGTCATAACTCCACGGGACAACTTTGTCTGAGGAGTATGGAAATGGAGTTGGACTGGTAATGATTACCGATGCTACTTTGGGTGTAGCAGAAATTTTGAAAGGAGCTTTGGTAGGGATTTTCAATGGTATGTTGGAAACCACTGAGACGTCCTCTATCCTTATCCCGTTTGCAAAGACTTCACATAAAACGTCCATAGAAGGGAGCCTCTCAAACATAATGATACGGCGATCCATCCACTTTTGAATTCCCATTCTCAGATTTTCACAACCGTTGGGTAGGTATGTGCAATAAAAGCAATCAGGGTCACAACCTGGAAAGTAACCAGCTTGGATTAGCTTTCCTTTGACTTCAAGGAGCGGAGTTGACAATTCGCTCACATCATAGATGTAAACAGTGTCTATGATAGCATTGATGGTCTTGTCGTGCTTTGGCATAGGTGCCGTGATGACATTTGGAGTTTCTGGAGGATCAAACTCAATTTCCCCAACGTCTATCATGTCTTGTATTTTATTTTTTAGGGCCCAACAATGATCTGCGTCATGTACTGGACAGTTTGAGTGATACGCACATGTTGCATCAGGGCGATAACTCGGAGAGGAAGTGTTGACGTTCTTTGGAGGGTCTTTCAATGTGATCAGATCTACTTTTAACAAATGCTGCAATGCTTGAGAGATTGGCATATTGATTCTGGTGAAATTTCTTCTTGGCGCATCTGGTCGACGCGTATATTTTGGTTGTTGATCTTTTTGAGGTGCAGATGCGGAGATCAGAACTGCCCCTACAGATTGGTGCTGCTCACTTTTCCGACCTTTCTGACTATGCATTGTGTTGATTTCATTTCTCCCACTGATGGGCCTTTTTGTAGTACCGGAGGAAGAGCCTATTTGAATTTTTCCATTTTGAATGCCGCTTTCAACATGTTCTCCAGTCAATATCAGGTCAGTGAAACCTGATGATGAGCTTCCCAGCAAATGACTATAGAAAGGGCCAGTTAAAGTGCCCATGAACATGTCGACCAACTCGCGATCAGATAAGGGTGGTTGAACCCTTCCAGCCATATCTCTCCACTTTTGTGCATATCCTTTGAAACTTTCTTTTGGTCCCATGGACATGCCCCTTAGTTGAGTACGGGTTGGTGCAAGGTCAGCATTGTATTGGTACTGTTTGTAAAAAGCAGCAGCTAAATCTTCCCAGGTATGAACTTTTGTACTTTCCAGCTGGTAGTACCACTCGACTTGTGTACATGACAGACTTTATTGGAAGAAGTGAATCCACAATTTGTTATCTGCTGTATGAGGTTGTATCTCCCTTACATAGGACCTCAGATGTAGTTTTGGGCACGAAACTCCATCATACTTTGCAAAGACAGGAACTTTGAACTTTGGAGGGATAACAACATCTGAGACGAGCCCCAGATCATTGAAATCTAAACCAGGTATTTTTTGTATCTCCATAGCTTTCATACGTTCTTCCAACTGCTGGTATTTGTCATCATCCTGTTCGTCTCCAGAATGATAATCTTCTTCATTAGAAGAGAGAGAGGGTTTGGCAGAACCCTGGTTGCTGTGATTGTCTCCTTGTTCACCATCACCGACTATTTCAGGTATCGGTGGCTTTTTGAACTTTTTGATTGGGATTTTGATCTTCCTTTTCAGGTGACTCAAGCCTACAGATCCTTTGGGCTTCTTTTTCTTCTTGATCATCAGGGCTTTCAATTCTTGTTGCCCACTTGCCAGTTCCAGAATTGCCACTTGAACTTGGGCGTTATGTGCTTCGAGATTCTTGATGCTTGTTTCGGATTCCATCTCTTCTAACTGAAATAAACAGCGAGGAGATGAGAAATTCATCATGTGAACCTGTTATGCAATGTGTATGAATGAAATGCATATGCAATGTTTTCAAGGATCTTAGAATTTAGATTTGTTAAAACAAAGGAGAAACAAACATTAGCTAAACAATTTATTTCTTTCTTTTTTTTTCTTTTGCCTCATTCGGGCTTACAAAACAGAAATAAATAAAGAAAATGAAGGATCCCTCAGGTCTCCCATGGACGCTTTCTCTTTGCACCCAGGAATGTGTTAATCTGCTGCTCTTCTTGGAGTTGTCCGGTGAGCTCCAAAAATCTTCTCTCATAGTCTTGACAGTGTGCTTTGAAGGTGTCTCTTTCCTCCTTTAGTTGAACCCAAGATTTCTGCAACTCTTCCAGGTCAGTTGGCATATCCGGATGTAGAATAACTTGAGGTTCGTCTCCTTCGACTTCTGGCTCAATAGTCACAGGTAGAATAGCAAGATATGGCATGATGAGTTTCTGAGCATGAGCCCGCACCCATCTGAGGTAAGGTTCCATAGGTATAGAATTCCATTGCCCTAGAGTTTTGCTTTCGACTCTATAGACACTGCCCCATGCATGTATGAACCTTCGTCGATGTCTGTGGGAATCATCCTCGTAATTAAACACAATGCCACGGATAATCATGTCATGAGGACCGCTTCTTCGTGCATATCCGAATTGGCGTAAAGCTAAAGAGGGATTGTAAGTGATGCCTCCATGGATGCCAAGTAGTGCACATTAGGGTACTCCCTACAATGGTCAATGATAGTAATGTCTCTTTGAAAGAAGTTGTTCCATCGGATATCTGAATGAGACAAAGACATAATCCTGCGAGACCATTGCATTCTTTGTTCATTTCTCAACACTGATCGGGGAAGATAAAATGTAAACCATCTAGCCAGTAGTGGTATACAACACATAAGAGTTCTTCGTTTCTTCATGGTACGAGTGTGTAGAGAATGTAGAATGTCTCCTAGCAATGTTGGTACCGGGTTACGGGTTAGGAAAAGGTTGATAATGTGTACACTTATGAACTGGTCGGGATTAGGGAATAAAACCAACCCATAGATCAAAAGAGCCACAACCTCCTCAAAAGCTGGATAACTTTTGTTTTCTAGTAGTAATCGAGCCTTTTCCATTAAGAACTTAGCAAGCAAACCCTTAACTCCACTAATTGGACTCGATTTCTAACTTTCGCAAATGTAAAGCAGCAGCAATGATTTCAGGTTTTGGAATTCTTTCTAAACCAGTGAAAGGTAGTTGATCTCGAACAGGTAATCCAATTAGTTCAGAAAACTCTTCCAAGGTGGGTACTAACTGGTAATCTGGAAATGTAAAGCAATGATGTTCGGGATCAAAGAAATGGAACAGGACCCGTATCATGTCTTCTTCAAATTTTGAGGTAACCAAATGGAGTAGGTGACCGTGCTTTTCAGTGAATTGAGCATTCCTTGGAAATTCTGATACTAAGTCTTTTAGTTCAGATGGCACCGTTGAGATGTTGATTCGGATGTAATCTCTGGTGGCGGGAGCCATTACCTGTAATAACAAAACAAAGGTAAACTCTTTGATCCTTGAAATGATTAGTGAGAAAATGATATGTGTGGTGTCGTTTTTTTTACCTCCCCGTTTCACTTGGGAGGACGGCACGCTAGACCCTTCACGCGAAATTTGGAAGGAGAATGCGCCCGTGGTGGGATGAATTTTATTTCAGTTCTTCCTACGATATCACACGAACTTTCTTATTGTCCTACGAGTAGGAAAGGGAAAAAAAGATCTCAACTAAACCCTAAGAGTTTGCTAAGTGTGGGGATTTCACCTAGACTAGAAATTCTGGAGTCCGGGGGGTCGGTTATACATAGGGAAGTGTTTAAACACCCTACATATCTGTAGTACTCTACAGGAACCTTCTCTGTGTCATTGTGATCGTGTTTGCTGCTAATGATTGGGAAAGTTTCTCCTTTGTGTTAGGAGAAGGAATTGAATTGATTTGAAAAGACAGACAGACAGACAAACTAACTATTTTTGGTATTTTATTAGCTCGCTGAGATTCCTTGTGAACCTCATGCCTACATATCCCTAGTGGAAGTCATAGCTTAATGTAGTTCGGGGAACTAACTAGGGAAATTAACTTGTTTTTGGTGCCTTGCTTGAAGCTCAAGGTTAAAGCTTTGAACTAAATCTCTGTTTACAGTAAAGAGACATGAAATCATCTTTACAGAGAGGTATTTGTAACAATCTTCTCCCGTTGCTGTGTACAAGACGCCAGGCTTGGACAATTTCCTTCTTCAGCATGTTGCCATGATCGTCGATTTTCTTGAAGAACAGACCTTCCAATTGAATGTTACTTGGAATGTTTTTCATGGGATAACCGTATTGACGACGGGCTAAAGTTGGATTGTAACTGATTCCTCCCTTAGTTCCAATAAGGGGTACGTTGGGAAAACTTCCACAACTGAAGATGATCTTGGTTTCGTCGTTGTCAGGACTACACCACTCAATGTCCGTATGAGTGAGAGACATGATTTTCTGTGACCAGTAAAGGCCATCCCTCATATTCCAGAAAGTGCTAGACTTTGGCAGGTGCGAAACGAACCATTCGTATAACAACGGTACGCAGCATGTGATTAATCCTCCTCGCTGCAGGTTTCTTGAGTGCACAGAGTGATAAGCATCCGCAAGCAAGGTTGGAACTGGATTTCCAATTAAGAAGATCTTAATTGCGTTGATGTCGACGAAATCGTTAATGTTAGGGAACAAAAACAATCCGTAGATAAGCAAAGCCAAGATTTCCTCAAAAGCGCTCATATCTTGGATGTTGACGAAGTACCGAGCTTGATCAAACAGGAATTTGGAGGGAAATCCTTGAATTCCTCCTCTACTCACCATATGAGTTCTGATGTCGACTACGTTCAAAGGAGTAGTTGCAGCAATGATAATGTTGTCAGAATTCTTTTCCAAACCGGAGTACGGATCTTGCGCGTACACGGGTATTCCAATCAGACGAGAGTACTCCTCTAACGTAGGCATGAGCTGATAATCTGGAAAGGTGAAGCAGTGATACGTTGGATCGTAAAACTGTACCAAGGTGGGAAGGATCCCATCCACCATGTTGGTATTGAGCAAAGGCAGAAGTTTTCCATACTTCTCCTTGAAAGCCTGGGGGTTGACCACCAGTTTTCCGAGCTTTCCCAGTTCCTCGACCTGGGGAATCTTGAAGGTGTATTTCCTAGCTCTCTTTCTTCCATAATCCATGATGTAGATCCTTAAGTCCTTTCTCCGTTTCTCTCTTTCTATGAAGTTCAAAACGTTCGTTATTTAGTTTCCTTGAAAAACGACTCGAAAAAGACTCTTTTTTTTTGTTTAATTATTATGAATGAATGAATGCATGAATGCATGAATGCACACACAAGAGTTTTAACCAAACATGGCGTTGAAGGGTATAGTGGTCATGAAGTCACAACGCAAACCTCGCCCCAATGGTAAACTAAGGATAAGGATTTTTGTACCTGTAGAACGGGTTCTAGGGGTCTCAGAGTTTTTGCTCAACCTTAAAGATACGTTGATTGGTATCTATAAGAGAGTTTTCTTTGAGTGTAGTATCTGCGTGACAATTACTTTCGTAATCACCGCTCTACGTCCTAAAAAAGGCTTTAAGTGGGGTTAATGTGTTTCTAGGTCCTCCTGGTACAAATCAGTCTCGGAATGCAGTGGCGCAGTTAATCACAACCAGCCAGGCAAATCCCAAGAGTAGATTTGGAAACCAAGATTAGAGGGTCTTCACCGGGAAGACATCCTCCATCCTATCTTATGTTGCACTCAAATCCGGGTATAGGATTTCTCACCACAAGGGGGAATCAAGCCCTTTCCCGATACAGAATAAACAAAATAAACAAATATAAATGCAGCAAACACATGATATGACACAGAGGTTAGGCAGGACCTCTCTTGTTTGAGGGGGAATTTGGCATCCCTAATTCCTCATTGGGGCTGGACCAGCAACAGGTCAACCATTGGTTTGGATGAAAAACCAAGGTTTTTAACACTTATATCCCCAGCAGAGTCGCCATTTTTACTGTGGTGTCGTTTTTTTTACCTCCCCGTTTCACTTGGGAGGACGGCACGCTAGACCCTTCACGCGAAATTTGGAAGGAGAATGCGCCCATGGTGGGATGAATTTTATTTCAGTTCTTCCTACGATATCACACGAACTTTCTTATTGTCCTACGAGTAGGAAAGGGAAAAAAGATCTCAACTAAACCCTAAGAGTTTGCTCAGTGTGGGGATTTCACCTAGACTAGAAATTCTGGAGTCCGGGGGGTCGGTTATACATAGGGAAGTGTTTAAACACCCTACATATCTGTAGTACTCTACAGGAACCTTCTCTGTGTCATTGTGATTGTGTTTGCTGCTAATGATTGGGAAAGTTTCTCCTTTGTGTTAGGAGAAGGAATTGAATTGATTTGAAAAGACAAACAGACAGACAAACTGACTATTTTTGGTATTTTATTAGCTCGCTGAGATTCCTTGTGAACCTCATGCCTACATATCCCTAGTGGAAGTCAGAGCTTAATGTAGTTCGGGGAACTAACTAGGGAAATTAACTTGTTTTTGGTGCCTTGCTTGAAGCTCAAGGTTGAAGCTTTGAACTAAATCTCTGTTTACAGTAAAGAGACATGAAATCATCTTTACAGAGAGGTATTTGTACTATTCTACCACAAACATTTTGAAAGAGTGACAGAATAACTGGATTCATTTCATTCAAGAGGGGGACCTTACTTGTGTGTTTGCAAGTATGCCAGTCAGATGCCTCTTAAATGAAAGAAAGATGCTCATCCAAATTAGGGAAAGTTACCACATGTCTGGGTTTTACTGCCAGCTCTTGCCTTTCAAAATCCTAAATGGGAGACTTGATTGAAATTGAAATTGAAATGTTGAAATGTTTGTTTGAATGTGGTAGAGTAGTAAAAATATCTCTCTATAGAGATAAGCTATGTCTATCTACTGTATAAAAGATTTGACTTTAGCTGGCTTGTATGAGGCCCAAGCTTGAGGCTTTTTGATTGATTTATTAATTATTATTGACTCTGGGAGATGACTCCACTGGGGATTAATTACAGGGTATTTTTGTGTTCTGTACAAAGCCCATAATTGAGGCTGACTCTATTTGGAGAGTATTTATTTGATGGATTTTTATTTGGTGTTCTGTACAAAGCCCAGAATTGAGGCTGACTCTAGCTAGGAAAAACATTATTTTCTGCCTTGTACAAAGCCCAAGGTTGTGGCTGACTCTAAAATAAACTTTAGTATGGATGACTATATGGGGAAAAGATCCTAGGTGTTAGGAATCTTTGACTCATGAAATATGGTTTAATCTGCCTTGTACAAAGCCCAAGGTTGTGGCTACTGAATGATGAAGAACTCACTGGGGAGACTCTATTATCTGCCTTGTACAATGCCCAAGGTTGAGGCTGACTCTTGACAGGGAAGTTTTATTGTTTGGTGCCTTGTATGAAGCCCAAGGTTGAGGCTAACTGTTTTTGTTGATTTTTGACTCTACTGAAGAGTTTATTTATTAAAAGATTGTTTTTCTTTGGAAGCTAACCCTTTCCAGGGATTTTGACTCAGCTGGTGAATTTGTCTGTTAAAAGATTGATTTTATCATGTTTTTGGAGGCTAACCCTTTCCAGGGGTTTTGACTCTTTTTGGGGAAATTATCTCCTAAGAGAATGAATCTTTGGTTTTGAAAGACTGATGTTGGAGGCTAACCCTTTCCAGGGATTTTTATTGAAATGAAAGAATGTGTGGAGGCTAACCCTTTCCAGGGATTTTTATTGAAATGAAAGAATGTGTGGAGGCTAACCCTTTCCAGGGATTTTTATTGAAATGATAGATTGATTTTGGAGGCTAACCCTTTCCAGGGGTTTTTATTGAAATGATAGATTGATTTGGAGGCTAACCCTTTCCAGGGATTTTTATTGAAATGAAGGAATGTGTGGAGGCTAACCCTTTCCAGGGGTTTTTATTGAAATGACTGGCAGAAAGATTATCTAGTGGAGACTTCTTGTTTAAAGCCCAAGATGAAGGCTGGCACTTACTGAGGATAAGCAAATAAGGATCCTAGACTCTGCTAAGGAAGATTGATGAAGATAAGGGTGACAGAGACTGTCCATGTCTCTCATTTCAAAAATGTACTCAATGTGAAATTGAGACAAACTTAGCTTGTTTAAAGTCTGGTTTAAATTGGAAGAAACTCACCAGGGTAGGCTAAAAGGTGACTAAAGACCTGTTCCTATGTTTATAAGAAACCTGATTGGTCCTTGTATACAAGCTCAAGAGGAAGCTGGAAATGCTTTTAGGAAGCCTGTGGGTCCTTGTACAAAGCCCAAGAGGAGGCTAATCGAGGGTCCTTGTTATAGCACAAGAGAAAGCTATGTAGTTTTGAACTTATTTTGGCTCTAAGCAAATGGGTAAGAGGTTTCACCGGGAATAATTCCTCTTTGGGTGGATGTGCCCTATTTTTTTGGATTCTAAGGTTTTTGCCAAGATGTTTCACCGGGAATAATTCATCTTGGGGGTTTGAACTACAGATCTTTAATTAGGAAAGAGCCTTCACCGGGAAGACATTCTCAATCCTAGGTCATATTCCTATAATATATATATATAGTTTAACTGTCCTAGGGTTTATACTCAAACGTAGTTCTAAACTAATATATGTACAGTTTATATTTGACAGTAATTTAAATAAAGACTGTAAATTGAAAGCTTGTAAAGCCTAACCTGGATGGAGTGGAGGCCTTTGAAGAAGTATGTACAGAGCCTCAACAGTAATTGGTGGATAACAGTTGAATATATATATGATAAACAGTTAATGGTTTTTGAAAACAGAAGAAGTGAAGATGGACAAAGGTCACATAGGTATCTGAAGAGTTTCACCGGGAATAATGCCCTTCAAATACCAGAAGAATGTTTTGAAAACAGAAAGAAGATTTTGAAAATACAGTTTTGAAAACAAGCTAAGAAGAGAAGGTGTTTGGGACTTACACTCTATTAAAGGCCCAGTACTTTACAGTACTGGCTATAAAAGCAATTTGAAAATGATTTGAAATGATATAAGGTTTTGTTGTTTGAAAACCTTAATCATCCGTTTAATCGGAGACTGATAACAACTTTGAAAATTGACAAAAGTCAACTTAATTAAGGTAAAGATAAAGATCTATGCCTAATTAATACCTAAACAATTAGGGTTTTATCATAAACTTATTCACAAAGTAATTATGTTAAAATAAAATGAAAATATATATTTTAAAGTATTTAAGAAAACATTTAAAACATACTATTTTAAACCTAATTAAAATACATGAAATAAATAATATTTTTATGATTTTTTTGATTATTCATAAAATAAGTATATTAAATAACAAGTGTGTGAAAAAGGGAGTGAAAATGATTTAATTTGATGGGTGAATTAATTGTGTGAAGTTTGTGAGAAAATGAAAGAAATTGGGTGTTAAAAAAATAGTTTTGGCCCTTGGAGGATTTGAACCCACGCCCTCTAGGTCACACACTCAAAATAATACCACTGGGCCAAGGCGCACTTGGTGTTTAAGACACACACCCAATTCATTATATTTTTAAACAAGTGGTAAATCATGGAAAAATAAAAGAAACAAAAAGTCTGGGGCGAGGGGGATTCGAACCCCAGACTTGAGGCATGAGGAGACTAAGAGCGCATGTGAGGCCACTAGGGAAAGTTATTCATTCGTTTAGAAAACGCCTACCATTAAAAATAAAATAAACTTTGCCCAGAGATTTGAAATTTGCGCGCCACAGCCATGGTCGTCTTCTTCCTCAAGCTCTCAAATTTTGAATTTTGTGAACTTGCTCATTTCTCAACCATTTGCAAAGATGTAAAGACCAAACTTGCTCTAAATTCACTCACGATTCTAAATATGTAACTAATATTTATTTATATTAACTACATCTAACTAATTTACTAAAAAACGTGAAGAACCCTAAAATTTGAAAATCAAATTAAATGACTATACTGAAAGATAACTGAATGATGATAGAGGGTTTTCAATCCTCTGATGATGCTGAACAAGATAGAATCGAGCTATATCATAAAGAGTGCTTAAATTAAAGAGGTGGAGTTCAGAAACTTACCTCTGAAAATGGAGGTCGTGAGGATGATAGAGAGCACCTGGGCTTGTATGAATGATCCCAAAAGCTTCCTTGGGACTCAGTGATGCTAACTGAATGCTTGTTGTGACCTCAATCCTCCTGAATTGTTCTATGGACCTTCCTCGATTTGAGCTTCAAGTGAACATGGAGAGTGATGATTCTTGAGTTACAGATGAGCTGCAGCCATCTGAACAACTTCACTACCTCCTATGGAATGTGCCTGGATGCTTGGCTTTGTTGGAAACCTTCTGAATTGCTCTATGGACCTCCAACTGCAACAGCTCCAAAGTGAGAGCAACAATGGCGTTCCTCCACTTACAGAAGTGATCCAGGTGCTTGGATCACCTCAAATGATCTCCCTTGAGATGTTAGAATGCTTACTTTCCAAAGATAAGCTCTGGTTTGAAGAAAACGATTCTTCTTGCCAAAGAACTTTGAAAAACAATAAGCATGAGAAGAGAAAGAGAAAGCAAGGAATATGGTTGCTTTGGTGTGTTTTTCTACTGAGGTATGCTCTCCTATTTATAGGCAAATGATTCAGTACTGATTGAGAGAGTGAGCTTGCTTAGTGAAGTGAATTTGGTTTCTTAGCCATGAAGAAATTTCAAAGAATATCCAAGTGTGATCATTGCATTTTCAAGCCAGCTCCCTATCCATTGATTCTATCTGATCTTAGGGAACATTTCAGATACAAAGTGAGCTCTAATTGGTTGGTGAGAAGATTCCTTGGGTGATTCATCAATTTGCCATAAATTCTCAAATGTAATCATTACATAATCACATGTTCTTGTTTTAGGAATCTTCTTCAATTATCATGGCATGGTGAAAATGAATGCATGGCATGTTTTCAGATGTGTTATGGGTCGTGTAGCATCCATAATTGAGGTCATGTGCACAAAATTTCAAAGTTAAAAAATGATGCATGACCTATAATTTCACTTCATGAGGCCAACTTTGAACAAGCATAACTCCTAGCTCAAAATGAATTTGGAGAAGGTTGAACACAATTTGGAAAGCCCTAAACATCTACTTCAAATCATTAGTTTGGAGTTTCTTCAGAATCCTTTGGCAAATTTGTGAAAAATGAGGCCAAAGTTGGAAGAAAACTAGGTTAAAACACTTAGAAACTTTTCTAAGTGTTTATGACCTAAAACTCCAAAATTTCCAAAACTCTTAAATGATTGATCTTTTGAAAAAAGTTCCGTTGTGAGATGTTGTTTTATTTTGCAAGATCTACAACTTTCATGTTGGAAGTTTTTTGAGTTGTGTAGGTGAAATTTTGAGTTCCCACAATGCCCTCAAAAACCCTAATTCCCGACTTTTTGCTCCTTGGTGAATCTCTTTGAATTTCTTTGGTCAAATGACTTTAATATCCATATATTGATGATATTGATCCTTGAAAGTCATGGTTTGACCAAAAATCTTAAAAGTCAAGGGTGAACCCATACAGTTGACTTTTTCCTGATAAAGTGAAAATTTGGACTTTTGTGTAGAATCAAGATCTTCTCCTCAAATGAGTGATGTAAATGGATTATATTGAGGTAGTAGAGGTTCTTGAATCATGTCTTGAGTTTGAATCCATGCCCTGATTAAAAGTCAACTATCCTGGTGAATTAGGTCAAAAACCCTAATTGTCGACCAGATGAAAATGATGACTGTAGACTTTGAATTGAGGTGTGATGTCCAGTGGATCTTGTCATATGAACTATTTGAAGATGATTGATGTCTTTGAATGATCCCCTAGGGCTTTTTAGGGTTTCCCAAAGGTGATCCCTGATTTTAGTCCTTGATAGGCTAAAAAAACCTAGTCTGGTGACCTGAGTAAACCTGTACTCAGATGACTGGGTGTCTAATCAATCATAGGTGAAATAATGAAGCTTTTGAGTCTTATGATTATATTAGAGACTAATCCTTCTATTGATTGATCCTTTGCCTGAGTTTTCTTGTTTTTGAACATCCTCGATTGAATGCCAGATGAAGGGATGAATGCTCTGGGTACTTGCTTTGACCTGATGAAAATCCTAAAGATATGTCATCTCAGGGGGGTCAAAAATTAGGGTATGACAGATGCCCCTATTTAAGTTTCTTTTATCTGGAGGGAGAGAGATTGATATCTCGATCTCTCCTGCGTAAAAGAGACTTAAATATCAAGGAATGCCCGAATTTTGGGCGCTCCTGAGATGTTGTAATTGATAAAATCTTTGCATGACTTTGATCCCGTTGTCGCACTCGGCGGGGGATGAGGAGACAAACTCCTGCAGAAATACTTGATGTGGATTCTGGCGAATGGATGGTAGTGTAGGATGCGCAATCCATCTTCTTTAACTAAGTGTTGACACTTAGAAAAGGCAAACAACCTCCCCCCTGTTTCGGATGTCCATATCTCGAAACTGGCCTTAGTTGCGTTTGGACAATATCTCAGATAAAGAGAAAATTTCCAAAGGTTTGTTTCCTCATCAAACTTCTCATCAGCACTTGGAGATGAGACGCCATTTGACGGTAGTAGAGAAACTTCAAGGGTTTGTTTCCTCATCAAACTTCTCATCAACACTTGGAGATGAGACGCCATTTGATGGTAGTAGAGAAACTTCAAGGGTTTGTTTCCTCATCAAACTTCTCATCAGCACTTGGAGATGAGACGCCATTTGATGGTAGTAGAGAAACTTCAAGGGTTTGTTTCCTCATCAAACTTCTCATCAGCACTTGGAGATGAGACGCCATTTGATGGTAGTAAAGAAACTTCAAGGGTTTGTTTCCTCATCAAACTTCTCATCAGCACTTGGAGATGAGACGCCATTTGATGGTAGTAAAGAAACTTCACCATCTTCCCTTTTGACTTGACGTCTTTGAAAGAATGTCATATGGCCTCATGATCTTTTGAGGGGCTAATGACTTTGTTTGAAGGCGGACGAACTGTTTTCGGGGTGAAAACCGCCATTCGTCGACTGATGCCGGGGAACCAACAAACTGTTTTCCTAAGAGGAAAACTGCCATTCGTCGACTCTGAGAAGAACTAACAAATTGTTTTCCTAGGAGGAAAACTGCCATTTGTCAACTCTGAAGAGGATGAAACATCCCAGAAACAGACAAACTGTTTGAAGAAACTTCCATTTGTCGATTTCTTGAGTATTTAACAGACAAACTGTCTTTCCTTGGGGAAAGACTGCCATTTGCCAATTGCTAGGGGAACAAACTGTCTTCTACTAGGAGAGACTGCCATTCGTTGATCCTGTCGTGAAAGAAAGTGAACAAACTGTCTTCTGCTGAAAGAGACTGCCATTTGCTGACTTTGTTGAGGAATCTTTAAGCGAAATGAACTGTCTTCATGAAGAAGGCTGCCATTCGTTATATTTTTTTTTCTTCGAAAAAGTAAGTGAACTGTCTTTTGCTGAAAGAGACTGCCATTCACTGACTTCGCTGGGGAATCTGAACTATCTTCTGGACGAAGACTACCATTCACTGACTCCGCTGGGGAATCATTTGTCGATCTGCTGGGAGATTCTGAATTATTTTCTTTGACGAAAAAGTGGCATCTCTTGACCTTGCTGGGGAAATACCAAATTGTTTTCCAGGAGGAAAAACTACCACTTGTCAATTATGTCGAGGAATCCATATTTCTTAGAGAAGAGAACCGCTCATCGACCCTGTAGGGAATTCCAAAATGCGAAACAGACTATCTTATCTGAAGAAAACTGTCGAATGTCGCTTTGCGAGAGAAACTCGGCTGAGGAATTCCAAAAGTGAACAAACTATCTCTTTGAGGGAGACTACCATCTGTTGACTTGCTTGGGGAGATCCTGGTGTATGAACTGTTGTCTCGAAGGAAAAAGTTTCTCCGGAACTTGCAGGGGAAACTTGAGTTCATGCCTCAATGACTCGGGCATTCACATGATCAAAGCCTGACTCGACTATGCAGTTATGATGTAATGTATGCATGAATATTATGACAATTATAAAATGTAAAGTGAATGTGAATAGAATTGTCGCGGATGTAAAATCCTATGATACGACTTGAATTCTGTTGATCAGAAGATGTCCTCTTCTTGTAGTTCGAACTCTGTTGGGAATACCTCGTTATCAGTTGTCCGCCGTCCGAAGTGAGTAACATGAATTGAAGTGAAGATCCGTCATCGGGAGATGTTCGCAAAGCGACCTCATGGGGAAAACTTGGTTCCCGGAGTCTCAACCGTTCTCGGAGCAACTGTTTGCATTCTTCCTATTGTTTGTAAACCTTAGAAAGAAATTTCACCTTTATTTTTGCAAGTAAATTCATTTTATTTTATGAAAACATTTGTTTCAAGAAAATGACTGTTTAAATTTAAAATGCATTTCAAGAAACTGAAAAAGACTAGATTGCAAAGGAAAAGCACAAGGCTCAAATTATTATTTATGGAATGGTAATCAGCCAAATGCTTGATTCCATGGAGTATTTACAAAGTTGGAAATTGGTAATTTTCGGGAAAAGGGCTACAATGAAACGTGACGACAGTTATCTTTCCCTTCCACTCCGAGTTGCGCTGTATTCGTGCTTCGTAGAAGATGACCTACTGCTGATGAATACTCCACTATGGATTTTGAATGATCAAGTTTGTCCTGAACACAGTTACTTGCCGTATATCCCTAAATTTTGCGTAAACTACCCCTTTCGGGTTTTAAGTCTACCGGGATTGATTATTTTTTTTATGTCTCTAACTTTTGCCTGAATCGCCCTTTCGGGTTTTCGATTCACCGAGACGCTCTTTTTTGCCTAAGCCGCTCTTTGTGAGTTTTCAACTTAGCGAGCTGTTCTTTTATTTTATTTAGGCGAAGTATTTCTTGACTGCGTCGACGTTCACAGGACGGGTGAATTCTTCTCCATCCATAGTCGTGAGTATTAAGGCTCCTCTTGAGAAAGCTCTCTTGACCACGTAGGGGCCGTCACAATTGGGAGTCCATTTCCCTCTCGAATCTGTGAGAAAAGATTGAATCTTTTTGAGTACAAGGTCGCCTTCTTTGATTGTGCGAGGCCGAACCTTTTTGTCGAAAGCTTTCTTCATTCTTTGTTGATATAGCTGTCCGTGGCATAAAGCTGTCATGCGCTTTTCTTCGATTAAGTTCAATTCATCGAATCTGCTTTGACACCACTCGGCTTCTGTTAATTTTTGCCTCCATCAAGACTCTCATTGATGGGATTTCAACCTCTATAGGTAGGACTGCCTCCATGCCATATACAAGGGAGAAAGGAGTTGCTCCAGTCGAAGCACGTACTGATGTACGGTAACCATGAAGAGAATACGGGAGCATTTCATGCCAATCTTTGTAAGTGATGACCATCTTCTGAATGATTTTCTTGATGTTTTTGTTAGCTGCTTCTACAGCTCCATTCATCTTTGGTCTGTAAGGAGATGAGTTGTGATGCTCAATTTTGAATTCTTCACAAAGCTCCTTCATCATTTTGTTATTCAAATTTGACCCATTGTCAGTGATTATCTTGCTAGGAATGCCGTAGCGACAGATGATGTGATTCTTGATAAACCTGACGACAACTTGTCTTGTAACGTTTGCATATGAAGCTGCTTCAACCCATTTGGTGAAATAGTCTATAGCTACCAAGATGAAGCGATGTCCGTTGGACGCTTTTGGCTCGATCATTCCAATCATGTCGATTCCCCACATGGAGAAAGGCCAAGGGGAAGAGAGTATGTTGAGAAGAGATGGTGGCACATGAATTCTATCGACGTAGATCTGACATTTGTGACACCTCTTTGCATACTAGTAGCAATCTGACTCCATCGTCAGCCAATAATATCCTGCTCTCAGTATTTTCCTTGTCATGGTATGTCCATTGGTGTGAGTACCAAAGGAACCTTCATGTATTTCTCTCAGGAGTACTTCTACTTCTTTATGCATCATGTCGTGGAAAAGCGTAGTCACGGCCCTTTGATAAGTCGCCCCTGCGTTCTTTAGTCCAAAAGGCATAACACGATAGCAGAACGTGCCCCACGGGGTGATGAAAGTTGTTTTCTCCATGTCTTCAGGTGCCATTTTGATTTGGTTGTATCCTGAAAATCCGTCCATGAACGAGAAAACTTTGGATTTTGCTGTACTGTCAACCAACATATCAATATGTGGTAAAGGAAAATCATCCTTAGGGCTAGCTTTGTTCAAATCTCTGTAGTCGACGCACATGCGGACTTTTCGTCTTTCTTAGGAACGGGAACAATGTTAGCTAACCATTGAGGGTATTCTGAAGTGACGAGGAAACCAGCGTTGATTTGCTTTTGAACTTCCTCTTTGATTTTCATGGCCATCTCCGGATGAGTTCTTCTTAATTTTTGCTTGACCGGAGGGCATTCTGCTTTTAATGGCAAGTGATGCTCCACTATACTGGTATCCAACCCTGGCATATCTTGATAAGACTAAGCGAAGACATCTGAGAATTCTTTGAGCAGTTGTATCAAACTCTCTCTGATCTCTGAACTGAGCAAAGCTCCAATCTTAACCTCTTTTCTGTTTCCATCGGAACCAAGGTTTATGATCTCTAGAGGCTCATTGTATGGCCGAATGGCCTCTTCCTTTTGTAGAAGTAATCGTGAAATTTCCTTTGATATTTCTTCGTCTTCTTCTTCCTCTGCCTCAAATACAGGAAACTCAAAGCTTGGAGAAGTCATACGGTCGCACGTTTCAACGGGGTATTTTATGATTAATCTGCATATGTGTGATAAATTTTATTTAGACAACGAGGGAAGACTCGGTGTATGCAGTTAATGGATTTTTTGATGTTTTTTAAGGGTGTTTTTTAGGATTACCAATTTCCGAAAAAAGAAAAGGAAAAACTAACGAAGGAACAGAATGACATTTTTATTTATTGACAGTCATTTCTTGAAATAAAGACTCTATAAAACAAAACTCTATTGCTTTGGGCGAAGCAAAGAGGGACATTTTCCTAAGAAATAGTAAAATGCAAAGCCCTATGAAACATCTCTTCACCCTGGGCTATGGTGAGAGGACAAAATAACGGTGAAACTTCCTACTTAGGAGTGCGAACAACAGTTGAAACTTCAACAGCTGTCCAGTAGTGGCGAACCCCATTGTGCACTAAGTAATCTGGAACCTTAGGCTTAAGCAGGCCTGTGGTAGGTCTTGATTTACCAACCACTGTCTTTGCAACACTCAGACGATCTTCTTCTACTTCAGCAGACTGAGCGGTGTGAGCATACCCATTTCCAAGTGGAGTATGTCGGTTTTTCTTTTGAGGAAACTTCCAATCTTCTGAATGGAGAGACTCGTTGTCGGAGACACTTTCGAGATCATCCTCTTTTGTATTTTGGTCTTGCTCTTCTCCCAAGATGGCATTGACTAGATACGTGAACTCTAGATCCGTAGCCTCAGAAGGTGACTTGGGGATATAATCCTTAATGATGATTTCACCAGTCGATGATGATGAATAGCAAGGGTTATACATCTCTTTTGGCTGAGAGAGGTACTCAAAATCACTGTTCCATCCAGTTGGAACAATGTCTTCAAGAGAGATTCTTGAACTTTCAGGAGAGGAGTATTTTACCATGTATTCGAATTTTCCGCTTGGTTCTCCTAATGTATCCCAGGTCTCTTCGGGAATAGGAGGAACTTCTTCTGATGAACCATGACTTCTGGTGGTGAAACTGTCAGTAACTTCATCACTGCTTGGTTGAGTCTTACTTTCAGATCCTTTAGTCGGATAACAACAAGGTGAATCAGACTCTGATAGGGAGATGTATCCTGCTTTGTTAAGATAGGATAACCATTCCTCTTCATCGGTGTTTTCCGTACCGATGGTATTGACTGTTTGTTGAATAGGTTGAAGAAAACCTCCACTGCAGAAAGTTTCTTGAATAGGGAGAACTACCTCAATCCCTGGAATAGCCTTTGATGATGTCGGAAAGAATCCGATTCCTGTTCTGTTCTTGTTGTTGGTAGGAATATTAATGTGCCCCCAACCACTGGTAGTGCCATCCTTTATAACTTGGATTGCATCTTTGTATGAAGAGATAGACGCTGCTTTCTCCTTTCCTTTGTCCAAGGAAAGTGCTTGGAATTTAGTTCCAACAACTTCTTTTGGTTCTATGTCGGAGAATGATGACAGGTTGCTGACGATCAGAGCTCGTTCTCCACATACGGTTACCAATTTGTCATTTCTTATGAACTTCAGTTTCTGATGAAGTGTCGAAGTAATTGCCCCAGCCTCATGAATCCATGGGCGACCTAGCAAACAACTGTATTGTGCTGGAATATCCATAACTTGGAAAGTGATTTTGAACGTCTGAGGTCCAATAGTTATGGGAAGATCCACTTCTCCGAAAACTGACTTTCTTGATCCATCAAATGCTTTGACGATGACATGACTTTTTCTTAGAGGATAATCTTCGAAAGATAATCTTGATAATGTTGATTTAGGCATGACGTTGAGAGAGGATCCATTGTCTATTAGGACTCCTGTGAGTGTATCACCCATGCAGCCAACTGAGATGTGAAGTGGAAGATTATGGTCCACTCCTTCTTCAGGAAGATCTTCGTCACAGAAACTTAGGTTAGTTCCGGCGGAGATGTTAGCAACGATGTTGCTGAATTGGCTTATTGTAACACTTGGTTCTACAAAAGCTTGTTCCAAAACTTTCTGTAGAGCTTCCCTATGAGCTTCAGAACTCAATAGCAGGGAAAGAACAGAAATCCTAGACGGAGTATGTAGTAATTGATCTACAATGTTGTATTCACTCCTCTGGATTAACTTCAAGATCTCATCATTTTCTTTCGCTTGAACAGCATTGGTCGGATGATTGTCTTGCCTATGTGGTACTTCCTCTGAAGGTTTCTCCACATTTTCTGTTGTTCTGTTGCAGACTCGTCCACTTCTGGTGACTCGACTAATGTCAGCAATGTTGACAACAAACGGTAATGGTATTTCCTTACCATTTTCAATGAATGTAGCGTTGTACTTGTATGGTATAGCCTTGCTGGACTCATACGGTACATGACCTGGTAAGTAGATGACTAGTGGTGCAACTGTTGTCTTCCTGCTATCATACTTGACTTGCATAGGTTCAACTTGATTAATTTGAGGAGATATGGTAAAGACTTCATCATCTTCTCTGTTGGCAAGAACAGTAATGGTATTGTCATCCATCAACTTTTGAATTTCGTTGCGAACACGCAAGCATCCTCGTGAATTTCTTCGACAGATTTCGCATCTACTGTAAGGATGGAAATCCGTTCCAAAGTAGGCAAGTCCATTTAAAGTTTTATGGAACCTGACTACCGATCATTCAAGATCTTCAACTTTGTAGATTTTGTATTCTCCTGGACATCCTTGAACCATGTTGATGTCATGTTCAGTTCTGACTCGGATATGTTGAATCCATCCTAAGTCCATTTGTTCTTGTAATGCAGCTTGAACTACGACACATCCTTGATTATTATTTGGACAAATATCGCATGTGAAGTAGTTGTGAGGTGGTACATGACCGTACCCAGCTTGTCTAGCGTGCATCTTGACAAGATTTTCCCCTATCTGACGAATGTCGTAGATTTGAATGACGTTAGGGTGCTGATCTATCAGATTTACTGAAGCTTCTTTATGCCGCAGCAAAGGATTTGCTTGGACGTTTGGATTAGTATCTTTGAAGGATAGCATTCCGCTCTTCACTAATCGTTGGACGTCAACCTTGAAAGGGAAACAGTTCTCAATATTGTGACCTGGTGCCCCCTGATGATAGGGACAGGATTGGTCAGCCTTATACCATGGTGAGGAACTGTTTGTAGGATTTGGAGGACTTCTCGTCTGAATGAGTCCTTTTGTCAGTAATGTTGGAAACAATTCCGCATACGGCATTGGTACGGGGTCAAAGGCAGGATACCTTGGAGCCCGATTGTTGTAATTTGGAGGTCGAACCTGCTGCTGAGGTTGCTGCGACCTTTGTTGAATTTGTTGTTGCGGGACCTGAGGTTGATAAGTTGGCGCTGAGTTAACAACCGGAGTTATTGCTGCAACTTGAGGTTGGAATTTCTTCTTGATTTTGTGCAAGACATTGCTGACATCTTGATCCTTTTTCTTCTGGAAAGAACTTCCATACTTCCTTGGACCAATAGAAGATTCTGGTTCTTTGTTCAAGCGTCCTTCCCGAACTGCTTCTTCTAAACGTACACCCATGTTTACCATCTCGGTAAAGTCACTTGGTGCACTTGCAACCATTCGTCCGTAGTAAAATGGACTCAAAGTTTTGAGATAGATTTTTGTCATTTCTTTCTCTTCAAGTGGTGGACAAATTTGAGCAGCAACTTCACGCCATCTCTGAGCGTATTCCTTGAAGCTTTCTCTATCCTTTTGAGTCATGGCCCGGAGTTGATCTCTGCCGGGAGCCATATCCAGATTGTACTTATACTGTTTGACGAAGGCCTCTCCGAGGTCTCGAAAAGTACGAATCTCTGAACTGTCCAAGTTCATGTACCATTTGAGTGCAGCACCAGTCAGGCTGTCTTGAAAATAATGAATGAGCAATTGTTGATTATCAGTCTGAGTTGACATTCTTCGAGCGTACATTATGAGATGACTTTGTGGGCATGAATTCCCTTTGTACTTCTCGAAATCTGGTACTTTGAACTTGTGAGGAATCTTAACATTTGGAACCAGACAGAGGTCTGCAGCATTCTTTCCAAATAGATCTTGTCCTCGAAGAGTCTTGAGTTCTTTCTGCATTTGCAAAAATTGTTCCTGGAACTCTTCCAATCTTTCATACACGCCAGCATCCTCACTTGGAGCGTGATGATATACTTGTCCGCCCTGTGGAGGAAAAGTATGCATAATCGGTCATGGAGAAGCCATGACAACAGATCTTGGAATCTCAGCATTCTGTTGTGTGAAACCCATTGTGTTAGACGCTGGCCTAAGGATCTAGAGGGGGGGTGAATAGATCCTACACAGTTTTTCCGGGATTATTACAGACTATAGCGAAAGCGGTTCTGAATCGACTTGCGTCTATTCCGGACCGCTATTGCAAAGGGTTATATATGTTACAAAACCACAAAATAGTTGAAATTACAGATAAAGAGATATGCTATCGAATCAATACGTGTCACAACTGAATATCAATTAACTTCTAGATTGACAAACTTGGATTTGCAATGCAGTAATAGTGGATTAAGCAAATAGACAAACACTTGGTGACAATATTCAAATTGATGCTAATTCAAGATGTGGTGAATTGTGATGTTTATGCAGAACTTTTAATTCACAATTTTAACACTTGAATCATTAATCAATTTTGCAATTATACCAATTATGAACAGAATGTAAAGGAAAAGATAAAAGAGATAAGAACACGATATTTGTTTAGGCAGTTCGTCGACCGTCCTCGCTACGACTACGTCTGCCCCCAATTCCAAATTGAAATTGGGAAAACTTTCATTAATGTTGAAAGCAGTTTATACAAAGAAGATAACAAAGCGATAAACGATAAACCACTTATGTCGATCCTTTGAATCTTCTTCCCCCTTAATCTTGAGCAAGATCAAGGTTATCCAAGAGTCTCATTTTGATTCCTTTCTGCAGTGTCTTGATTCCTTGAACCCTTGTTCCTCAATCGTTACACTCAGCCGAATCCTCAATGACGACCTCTTGATAAAAACCCCCAAGAACCACCTGTCGTGGAGGACAAAACCCGCAGATTTTATTCACCAAAAACCCCACAAATCTTCACCCACTAGGAATCTTCAATTCCGTTCCATGGACGTTATCGAACTCATCACTAACCCTCAACGCAAGAATGATTATGTGTAATTGTGTTGGAGATGACGAAGAACGAAGATGAGAAGCCTTTGTGTATCTTTCAGTCGTTGGTGTTGAATATAATGAATGAACACTTGATAATATATATGAGTGCTTGACAGTTCGAGATGATAGAAACAGAATTTTTGCATTCTTGATCAGTTAGGTCGACCTCTTGTAGAGGTTAGGTCGACCTAGCAGTGCTTGCAGAAATTTACTCCCAGTTAGGTCGACCTGTTTAAGAAGTAGGTCGACCAGAATCCCCTTCAGATACATTCTGGGAACAATTTCTTAGATTAGGTCGACCTAGTTGTTGTGTAGGTCGACCTAGCAGACTGATATGTTGATTTCTTCATTTTAGGTCGACCTAGATGATCTGTGAGTCGACCTAGCAGAAGTATATGGATTTTTCTCCATTTTAGGTCGACCTGGGTTGACAGTAGGTCGACCTAACTGCTGATTTTCTGCATTCTTCTTGTTCTGCTTGTGTTGAGTCGACCTATATGCATAGTAGATCAACCTGTACTATCATGAGTGATCAATGCTTGCTTTTCTTTGAGTTTTCTGCTTCCGCCTTGTTGTTTGAATGCTTATTTGAGTTTGCCATAAATCAAAAACATCTTAGAGTGTAATCTTGTATTCACATACTCCCCCTTTTTGATGATGGCAAACCATTTGTCGAAGCTTTGGTGATAAGTGATAAGGACTCAACAAAGCTCCCCCGTACATCTAGCATCTATCTCTCAACCAAGCAATCTCTTCACAGAGCTCCCCCGTACACTCAGCATCTATCTCCCCCTTTGTCAACATCAAAAAGAGAAACAGAGAAACAAAAGAGGAGAGTAGCAAGAGAAACATAAAGAAGATACCGGCATTCATAGAAATAGATAACATGTAGATAGTGAAACTATAAGAACCAAACATGTTTTAAAGAAACACCATAACATACATAGGAATCCAAGAGATTAACAAAACAAAAAAATACGACAACATTTATGGAAATAATAATGAGATGAGATGCAATGAAATGATGATGTGATGGAGAATGCATCCTAACGCCGGCCCCTTCTTCCTCTTCCTCTTTGAAATGTATGAGGTCGGTCTTCTTCAACTTGTTCCAACAGATCCAGCACAGACATGTTGAGAGTGTTGAAGCTTTGGCTTATGTTAGCATGACGATGCAATGCCGTTTCCTCAAACTGATTCTGTCTTAGAGTGGAGTTGGAAGCAAACGTCTCAAAATCACTTTTGTGGTCTTGAACTAAGTTGAACAACGATTGATATTGTTGTTGTTCGTCATAGAGATCTTGTTGGAGCTGTTGCATTTGTTTGAATTGGAGCTGTTGAGTGTCGAAATGTTGTTGTTGTAGGAGTTGCATGTTCTCTAACATGGAAATGATGTTGGTTTGATCCGGCTGAAGCGGAGCTGTGTATCCCCAAGGAATATCCTCTTGTTGTGGTGGAACATATCTCCAATTTGCATTCGTATCTTGTGCTACATCTTCCATGTGGTGATCATCATCATTTGCATTGTCTTGATCAAGTCCTTCTTCTTCATTTCCTGCATTGTTTCCAAACTCCGTGGGATCGTCATAATTGTAAATGATCTTTCCGGTTCCTTTTTGAATGAGATAGTAGGTTTTCCTAACCGGATTCCATTGGTATCCCATGAGAGTCAAGGTAGTTTGTGAGAATTCTTGAGATTGGTGTATGCTGATGTAGTGTAAGTGATCAAGCCGCATACCGAAGTGATTGACAATTGTTTGAATGATTGATCCATAACACAGGGCTGTAGTTTTCTGTTGAACCTCATGAAACTTAGCAGCTAGGAAGTAAGGCCAATGTATACGCGTTCTGTTTTGCAGCAGATACATGAGTATGACTTCATTCCTTTCAATTCTTGAGTAGCCTCCTGCTCTTGGTCGAATGATTCTTGAAATGACCCAATTTAGGAGCCTAGGATCTCTCTTCAGGTGACCGGCTGTTATTGTTTCATTAGGTTTGTCAAAGACGGAAGGGTCTTTGAGGATAGACTTCATGTAGGCCACATGGTCATAGATTCCCGGTATATCCCCGTCTTCTATACATAATTCATCACCTACAATTTTGAGGCCAAAGATACTAATCCAAGCCCGTTTGTCAACAACATGCGATCTAGAGCCCATTTTGAAACGGAAATTACAACCACCCCCTTTCGTAAATCCTGCATAGAAGGCCCTGACGGTATTTTCACAGTACGCAGTATCACATTGTACTAAGGGATGAATATTTTGATGTTCAATCAAAGCAGCGACATCAGGGATATGCATGTTTTTGACAAGATTTGGATCATAGGTATATTGCTTAACGATTTTTCTTTTCATCTGCCATTTCTCAAAATTTTCCTTATAATCAGGATGAACAAGAGCACTTACCGGTTGAGATGATGAACTCAAAGCAATTTCCTTTCCCTTTCTTGATTTTGGAGGCATGGTTGTTGAGTGGTAGAGAAAAGGAGATGATCTTTGACACTCTTTGAACTTGGAGAGTTAGGGTTGGCCGTACCAAATGTGATGAGAATGAGATGGAATGAAAAGATGGAATGTTTTGAATGAATGAGAGTGGGTCGGGTCGACCTAAAAGACCCAAATCTGGAAAGTAACAGCAGTAGGTCGACCTAAAAAGAGCCTGGGTCGACCTAACAGAAGCAATGTGAAAAATGATCAATTTAGGTCGACCTAAGGTGTATGTAGGTCGACGTAACTGGGCATTTTTGATTTCTGCTGAAAGATATCTTCTGTAGGTCGACTCAGATATAGGGTAGGTCGACCTAAGTTGCCTTAAATGTTTGACATGCCTTAGAAATGTTACTATATGATGAATTCATGCTTAGTTGCTTGCTTGTATGCCCAATTTATGATATGTTATGAATGAGGATGATGAACACATATATGAAATCGAGATATATGAATAAACATACATGAAGTCACTATAAGCATGTTAATTGATAGCATATTATAGTATCAATGAAATTTTTGGAAGTGAACAATGAGCATGTTACCGTTTTCTCAATGTGTATGTGTTTTATCATATTTTTGTGGAGTCCTCTTGTCAGTGTGCCACACTCCTAGACTTGATGATGAATTCGTCTTGTTAGAGAGTTTCATGTCTTGGTTTCTTGATTTTGCGAAAAACCCATCTGGTGTCGATTACTTGATGTTCTCCCGGATGTGGGACAGGGTCCCAACCATTTTTCTGATAAGAGTAGGTTTAACTTTCCTTGCAATGCAATTTGCCAATTGCTCATCAAGTAATGCGTCCTTTGTGTTTTTCGAGTTAGCTTGTATGCGTGATGTATCTTATACATTTGTAGTGGTCAAGTCACCTACATTTCTTTGCCAAGTATAGTTCTTTGATTTTCTGTCTTTATAGATGACATACCAAGAGTGATATGTCGTCCTTTATGTGTCTTGAGCATCAGCTATCAAGGGACCATCACCTTTAGGCGATGTCAAGACACTTTTCCTGCAAAAATTAATTTAGAGAGGAAGGTCCCCAATCTTCATTGGGTCCTAGATGGTGAGTACAGACATTGTTACACTTAGGCAACCATTGAAATACGCCTTTAGGAACTAAGATTCTCCTAAACTTGCATTTTTCAATAGTATGTCCCTTTTTGCAACAATAATGACAGGTAATATGAGGAGAATATACCGTTTTACCGGTTGATGCTTTAGGTACGAAGGAGTATTTGCTATATGGCGGAGTATAAGTTCTCTTGAATTTGTTTGGATCAACCGCAAAAGTCACTTTTGGTTGTAGAGCCTTGTCTAATTTGGTCTTTAGATTTCTCACTTCTTTTTGCCAAATGTGACATGTCTCACAACCAAACCATGACGTAGGATCAATATCAACTTTATCCTTTTGAATGTCCAACATAGATTGTTTTAAAGCTTCCATATCCTTTTCGGTCTTCTCAACTTTTGATTCAAGGTATGAAAAGATTTTCTTATTTGAAGCCAAAATTTTGAAAGCTTCAATTGCATCTCTATGTAGTTTTTCAAAAGCTAATTTCAATTGATCATGAGATACCTTATCTACAAGTTCAGGTTTAAGATGACTTACAGCTTTCTTTCTCTTGTATTGATGAGCCATAAAGCATAAGTTTGCTAATTCTTCTTCATCGCTTGATGAGCTTTCACTAGATGAATCACTTTCCCATGCTATGTAGGCTCTTTTAGATTTGCTATGACCTTTTCTTTGGTTCTTCTCTTTTTCTTTCTCAAGGTATGGACAGTCCGGTTTGTAGTGACCGGCTTTCCCTCAATTAAAGCATAGCCCTTTGATTTTTCCTTTGTTGTTGTCATCTTGTTTGAACTTGGTTGATTGCTTTCTATAGTTGATCAAGCCTTTGTTAGAATGCTTTGCTCCATTTTTCTTTAGATATTTGTTGTATCTTCGCACAAACAGTCCCATATCCTCATCATCAGAGTCTTCGTCATTACTTGTATCACTATCCTTTAGCTCTTGTCTTGAGGTCTTGGAGCTCGAAGCTTTTAGAGCTATTGACTTCTTCTCTACCTCCTTTTCCATGTTCTTTTCTTTCTTTGCCCTTTTCTCATGCATGTCAAGGCATTTAAGGTGTTGTTCATGTTCCTCTAGTTTACCAAAAAGAGTGGTAATATCCAAAGAGTTTAGATCATTTGCTTCCTTTATTGCTGTAACTTTGGGTTACCATTCCCTGTTCAAACACCTTAAGATTTTGTTAGTAGCAACTGCATTGGAAACAGGTCTATCAAGAGAATTTAACCGATTTTTCAGGTGAACGAATCTTTTCTGCATGCTTTCGATGGTTTCACCATCTTCCATGTGGAATAGTTCGAACTCTTGAGTTAGCATATTGATCCTAGCTAGTTTGACATCATCAGTTCCCTCGTGGGCAACTTGCAATGTGTCCCACATAGCTTTAGCGGATCTACAATGGGAAACGCGATAGTATTCATCAACTCCTAGAGTTGAGATTAGAATGTTTCTCGCTTTCCAATCGTATGCATATTTCTTTTCATCTTCAGCATTCCAAGTATTTTCTGGTTTTGGAACAACTGCACCAGCTTCATTTGTCATAGTGATCTGAAATGGACCATTGACAATAACTGTCCAGATGTTCCTATCAATTGCATTGATATGGACACACATACAATCCTTCCAATAGCCGTAGTTTTCACCGTTGAAAACTGGAGCTCTATTATGAGCCCCTTTAGGTCCGGAAGCCATCTTTCCAATAAGTGTTTCACGTAGCACGGAATTAACCAAGCTCTTGATGCCACTTGTTAGACGCTGGCCTAAGGTGGGGTGAATAGATCCTACACAGTTTTTCCGGGATTATTACAGACTATAGCGAAAGCGGTTCTGAATCGACTTGCGTCTATTCCGGACCGCTATTGCAAAGGGTTATATATGTTACAAAACCACAAAATAGTTGAAATTACAGATAAAGAGATATGCTATCGAATCAATACGTGTCACAACTGAATATCAATTAACTTCTAGATTGACAAACTTGGATTTGCAATGCAGTAATAGTGGATTAAGCAAATAGACAAACACTTGGTGACAATATTCAAATTGATGCTAATTCAAGATGTGGTGAATTGTGATGTTTATGCAGAACTTTTAATTCACAATTTTAACACTTGAATCATTAATCAATTTTGCAATTATACCAATTATGAACAGAATGTAAAGGAAAAGATAAAAGCGATAAGAACACGATATTTGTTTAGGCAGTTCGTCGACCGTCCTCGCTACGACTACGTCTGCCCCCAATTCCAAATTGAAATTGGGAAAACTTTCATTAATGTTGAAAGCAGTTTATACAAAGAAGATAAGAAAGCGATAAACGATAAACCACTTATGTCGATCCTTTGAATCTTCTTCCCCCTTAATCTTGAGCAAGATCAAGGTTATCCAAGAGTCTCACTTTGATTCCTTTCTGCAGTGTCTTGATTCCTTGAACCCTTGTTCCTCAATCTTTACACTCAGCCGAATCCTCAATGACGACCTCTTGATAAAAACCCCCAAGAACCACCTGTCGTGGAGGACAAAACCCGCAGATTTTATTCACCAAAAACCCCACAAATCTTCACCCACTAGGAATCTTCAATTCCGTTCCATGGACGTTATCGAACTCATCACTAACCCTCAACGCAAGAATGATTATGTGTAATTGTGTTGGAGATGACGAAGAACGAAGATGAGAAGCCTTTGGGTATCTTTCAGTCGTTGGTGTTGAATCTAATGAATGAACACTTGATAATATATATGAGTGCTTGATAGTTGGAGATGATAGAAACAGAATTTTTGCATTCTTGATCAGTTAGGTCGACCTCTTGTAGAGGTTAGGTCGACCTAGCAGTGCTTGCAGAAATTTACTCCCAGTTAGGTCGACCTGTTTAAGAAGTAGGTCGACCAGAATCCCCTTCAGATACATTCTGGGAACAATTTCTTAGATTAGGTCGACCTAGTTGTTGTGTAGGTCGACCTAGCAGACTGATATGTTGATTTCTTCATTTTAGGTCGACCTAGATGATCTGTGAGTCGACCTAGCAGAAGTATATGGATTTTTCTCCATTTTAGGTCGACCTGGGTTGACAGTAGGTCGACCTAACTGCTGATTTTCTGCATTCTTCTTGTTCTGCTTGTGTTGAGTCGACCTATATGCATAGTAGATCAACCTGTACTATCATGAGTGATCAATGCTTGCTTTTCTTTGAGTTTTCTGCTTCCGCCTTGTTGTTTGAATGCTTATTTGAGTTTGCCATAAATCAAAAACATCTTTGAGTGTAATCTTGTATTCACACATTGCCGTTGCTCTTGGAACTTCAATTTCCAGAGGTTTGTAACCCTCCGATGGACGCATATCCATGGTGACTTTTGGAGCTTCAGAAGCTGGAGGTATGTACCCTTCTGGAGTAAAGTTATACGGCATGCCCCAAGGTCGATCAGGCGGCATGGTATACTGAGGAATAGGAGTAGAAACAATCTCGGAAACCACAGTCCTTTGCGGTTCTTCTGGCGTTGGTCGATTCTGCGCAACTACCAGGGCTTCTACCATACTATTGAGTCTTTCAACAGTACCTTTGAGAGTATTAATCTCTTCTCTGAGTTCTTCATTCTCTTGCTCAAAGTCTTCCATTCTTTTCTTGCGACTTGAACGAGTGTTGTATGGATGAGTGTCGCTACCGCGAAAATTAACAGAGTCGCCACTAACATATTTATCCTGAAAAGGAAGGGAATGCCAGCAAACCACAAAACAAAACAACGGTCTCACGACCAGAGAAAAAGGGTAAGGGAGTCGGTTACGCGAGGGGAAGGTATTAGCACCCCTCATGCCCATCCTACTCGATGGTATCCACGCTTGTGTCTATATCTATGGGTGTGTAACAAATCTACGCTAATCTGGACTAAAATGAATGCAAAATGTAGGGAAAAGAAAGTATTATGCTCGCACGGGCCCTACCCCGCTGCCTACGTATCTGTTTTGCATAATCAGAGCTACCGTAGCTCGGCTAACTAATTTTTGTTTGTTTTGTGTTTTTTAGGTGAACGAGTTACGTTCACACTCCGCTGCTCGACCTTTGGAGACTTATGCTTGGGAATGGAGCGGAAATAACAAGCTCATAAGAAAAGAAAAATCAAAGAGTGTGGTTTGTGTTTTAAAGAATGCATGAGGAAGACCTAAGCTAAGGGGGAAAGCTTGCTACCTAATGTTATCATACAAAGGGTACATGTCTAAGCTAAGCTATCAACCTACGAGAAAAAGGGGAAGCACACAATGATATCACACAAACGAGCATCCGCTCGTAAAGCAAACAAAACCAACGGTACTGACCGAATGGTAGAAAAGCGGTCCCGCCATAGCCAAGGGGAGCAGCTCAACCCAAGTCAACCAAGCATTAGACCTCGCGAAAATGATCGGGCCATAGACAAGAGGGCGGACCCCTCTCAGCAACCAAGCCGTCACGGATCGTAAAGGAAAACGGTGCGTGCGTACACCGAGCATCAACGTCGAGCAACGCGAGCTATAGGAAAGGCGAGGGTCCGGCTGCATGAACCCTTTTCCTGACATACTCGATAACAAGATCTTGTACAGGTTCAAAAGCAAGCGACGTGAGGCGTGCGCATAATGAACAGACTCGATGAGACTAGGCGGGGGTTGATTGCTAACCCTTTCTGCGTGCCTTCCATGAGGACTTAACGGAGTGCCATATAGGACTTATTACACCGTGACTCTCTGCCGCAAAGCACAAATATAAACACACCAACAAAAACAGAGCCTCTTTCGAGGGCTTGGCCAGATGCATGTCTAGGTCCTACTTCTCATGTTATAGGATGATGCGGAAAAGCGATAAAGTACAGAAAGAAGTAAAAGGGAATAGGGAACAATACCAAACGGATAGCAAATCTGCAATGAGCTAGCACGCGTAAGCAGAGAAGTCCGAAGTACTTCGCGTAAGCCATCATCAAGCAAAGCTAGTCAGAAAGCGTCGTCGTGAAAATAAATCACGAGCGACATGTGGTACACGTCGAGCATAACCACACGAGCAACCTGCAAGAGAAACAATCCAGACAATACAGGAGTATACATCTCAATGAATGAGAGATCGGGTGAATCGCATCGGAAATAGGTCCGTGTCCCACAAATAAAGTGGAACACGAAGCAAGTCGAATCTCAATCGAAGGCTCTCTCGAAGTACCTCGCACATCTCAGCAAACACATTAGTAATAACAAGGAGGCATGCACCCGCCATAGAAAATAATAGAAATTAAATTCTAAGTCAATTCTAAAAGAAAATCTAGCAAAATTAAATTGGTTTTTATGGCATTTTCTCAAAGAAATAAAAGAATAAAACTATGTAATAAAACAATTAAATTCTAACAAGAAAATATTACATGTTTTTATTATATTTTTTATCATGTTAAAAATCTAACAAATGATTGATTTTATAACATCTATTCACTAAGGAAAAACATAAAAAAAGAAAACTATTTCTAACATGCAAAGAAATGTAAATCAGGGGGGTGTATTGCTGAGTGAAGGAGTAAGGGCGCAGGCCCAAGCACACTAGCCCATCAGCATGTTTTTGTCATAGTTTTCAGATTTTTATGTCAAAAGAAAATGATGGAATTGGGCTCATGGAGGTGAGATCAGCAGTAATTTCGCATGAAGCCCAGGGAAATTGAATTGATCTAGTTTAAAATTGATCCAGTTTTAAAGCTAAACAAATCAGATTATGGTACAATTAATTAACAGTAAATCAGATTAAAGCCAAAGTGAAAATTAAAAAGGGATTAGGTTTACATTTTGTGGCTATTGAGCTTTTCCTCTTTTCTTCTTCACGATGAAACGGCGGTGGCGGATGGCTCCAACTCCTCCGATTCTCCGAGCGATTGACGCTCACTCACTCCGTCCACTCTCTCTGATTCAACCTCCGTCTCCATCGATTTCAACTTCTCTCGTCTCCGATCTCATCTCTCACATTCCGGAGATATTGATAAGAAAACCAGAGAGGATGTTCTTCATGAACCAGTGAGTTCCTTTGCTTCCTCCTCTCAATCTTCTCTTCTGAGTAGCGATGTCAGCGTTGTTGCGTTGATGATGGCGATGATGATTCGTTGATGTTGTTATTGTTGAGTTGATGCAGGTTCCATGTTGATTGATGATTAGAGGGTGTTGATTGGATGGAGATCGAAGAGAAAGATGAAATTCTTGAGGCGCTGAATCTGTTGCAGATCAACGATGAAGATGATATGTACTGATGATGCGCTTGATCGGTGAAGTTGCTGCGGAGGTCAATTGAGGGTGGCGCAGAGTTCTTATGGAGATTGCTTTTGGTTATGAGGTCGAAGACGATGATTGATGAAGGTCGAGGTTGTTACGCATCTGGGATGTGTAGATCGAGGGAGGTTCGGATACGACTGATGAGCGAAAGATGAAGATTCATCGCGATTGAAGAGTTTGTTACCGATTTCTCTATTCTTCTTCCTTCGGTTTTCTGTTATGGATTTTCTGTTTTCCTTCGAAAGATTTGCGCGAGTTTTCTGCAGAGAGGTTGAAGATTGGAGAGAGATGAAGAATCTGTGAATGGAGATTGGTTATGGCGATGAATGAAGCAGATGAAGAGAGGAAGATGAAGATTAATTATGGATGAAAATGGAAGATCCGAGAAAAGTTTGTTACGGTTCTGTTATATGGTGAATCCAAATTCTGTTACGTTCTTTTTCCTCTCTTTTCTGTTACTGATTTTCTCTTTTTGTCTTTGAAGAATTCTGTCATGAAGAAGATGAAGAAGGTTTTGGGAAATTTGATGAAGGTTGAAGGTTTTTGTGGTGATTGAATCGATGATGAAGAAAATCTCGCGAGTGCAAAAGTTTGTTACAGGTTGTTATTCTCCCTTTACTTTCAATCTGTTAGCTTCTTTTTGTGATTTTGTGATGAAGATGAATAGAGAGATCGAAGAAAATTTCTTACGTTTTTGGTTCTTCACCCCTTTTCCGAATTGCTGCTGGTTTTTGTATTGTGTTGCAGGGTTGAACCGGTTAGAGAGGGTTTTTGCGGTGCCATTCGGTTCGAGACTACTGCTTGTGTACCTTGGCCCTGTTTTTAAAAATCAGTAGACGTGTTTCTTTTTGTATGCCCTTTTTGTAATGAATCATCTTGTGAATGTATGGACTTTGGTATATAATTGGACATTTGAGTATTCTTTTTGTAATGAATGAATTGATGAATATGGTTTTGGATTGTAACTTGAACATTTGAATCTCTTTTTGAACTTCCAAATTTTCTTGGCAAACATGAACATTTGTATGGTCTCGAATGATTTGCACTCGTGGCATCAAGTAATCACCAATAAATTCGAATCTTTTATTTAATGAAAACTTGTCTTCAATTCTCGAATCATAAGTGACTTGAACTTCATAAACATAACGCTTTGAGGACCTCTTTAATGGAGATAAGGATTGAGACATAGAAACACCTCCTAACATGAAATCCAGTCATTCTATGTAGACAAACTTGTAACTTGAAGAAGAAGCCCATGAACCAACCCTATTTCACATTTCAACGCACACAGAAGAATTGGTTGAAACAAACTTGAACGGAGATGAGAAACTCTTTTATTATTTTCTTCAATTTTTTGAATGGCAAAATAAATGCCATTAATAACTTATAGCACATAAAAGAGGGAAAATTTTGGGGTGCAACAGCTGCCCCTATTCAAACTTCTTGAACCCGACGAGAGAGAAACAAAGGTTTCGAACCGTTGAGGTTGAAGGAGATTGAATACCAGAATGAACTCGAAAATTTGCGCTCTTGATCAATAGAAGATTCCATCTTGCAATAAGAAGGAATGTACCACCCCGCAAGCAAGGAGAAAAAACCTCAATTGATCTGGATAATTAAGTAGCTCCAACCTGCGATAAGAAGGAACAGGCAACCCCACAGGCAGGGGGAAAAACTTCAATTGATCTGGGCATCAAGAGAAGGAACATCTCGACTGATCTGGGCATCAGGCGTAGCAGATGTCTTCCGAACAGGAATCGGGGATAGATGTCTAAGTCGATCTGGGAATCGAAAGGAGATATTCCGGTTGATCTAGGCATCAACGGGTAGTAAGTATCTCTGGTCTGGGTACCAAGGCGACATCTCCATCTGATGCAATTAAATCATCAGGCAGATATTCCAACTGATCTGGGTATCAGCGGCTTGCTCCTTCGTAAGATCGACGAGATCCGGAGGCGGTTCCCTCAACTGAAAGTCTGGTTTATCAGGAATAGGAACAATATCTCTTCCGAACTGTGTACGCCGGGAAAGGAAGTCTTTAACTGATCTAGGCTCGATGCTAGAAAATAAGTAGAACAATCCTCTTCTGAATGACAAAGTCAATCAGGTAGATATCTCCATCTGATCTGAGTATCAGTGGCTTGCTCCTTCGTAAGATCGACGAGATCCGGAGGCGGTTCCCTCAACTGAAAGTCTGATTTATCAGGAATAGGAACGGATATCTCTTCCGAACTGTGTACGCCGGGAAAAGAAAACATCTTCAACTGATAGTAAGCATCAGGACTGGGCAGACGAGTTCTTCTTCTGAACGAAAATAAATCGTCAGGATGTAGATATTTCCAACTGATCTGAGGCATCAGCAGGCTTGCTCCTTCGGAAGATCTTGGGAGATCCGGAGGCGGTTCCTTCAACTGAACTGGAATCAGGATAGGAACAAATATCTTCAACCGATCTGGGGACATCGGGAATAAGCATGACTTTCATCTAATCTGACAATGTCAGGGAGAGGGAAACAAACTTCTTCTGATTAAGACATCAGGATAAGCGCCTGTAATGATTAGGCGAGTTGCTCTCTGGGAGGCATTTGAATGTGGATAACTTTCCTGCAGAAAGAAACAAATATGATATGCTTTATGCATGATGCATGTATGAATGTGTATGGAACAACGTTCCCGAGGAGGAAGGCGCTGTACGCTTAGAGAATGCAATGCAAATGATGCATGATTCGAACGTTGCTTGGGGAGACAACGGAAGAGCACTGAATTGCTGAAGTAGTCCTGGAGAGAATTTAGAACTCAGCGGGGAGGACAAGATGAGTGACCACAAGTCACAACTACGAGCTGGCAAAGATGGATCAAAAATCTGCTGGAGATGATCAAATCTAGACGCGAGCTCTAGTTGGGGAATAAATCTTGCTTGGGGATATGGACGTCCCAATTAACTGCTTAGGGAATACCTTGGCAACTTCATTGGAGAAGCAAATTCTCGACATTCTAGGGATGTGGAGATAAGAGCAAGTCATGGAGATAACTCTGATGGGGAGTAACCGACTTGCTTGTGTAGAACGCATTCCGCTGGGGAAATCCTTGAAGGACACAGATTCTGCTGAGGATGCATGTGAATCTCTGCTGAGGAAAGACTCAGTGGGGAAGATGAATACTTCTGCATAACGGTCCACTGAGGAGATAAGAAATCCGCTGGGGATAAGGAATCTAGCATCAGAACCTTTTGTTAAGATCACTCCACTGGGGAATAAGATGACTCTCTTGGGGAAAACACGTCAATATGTTGGGGAGAAAAACGCTCTACTGGGGAAAATGAGGCATACAGGCAATGGTACCTCTTTAAGAGCTTGCTGGGGAATCAGATACCATTCAATCATGATTCAACTGGGGAGAAAGCATTCCATTGGGTAATAAGGCTTTTGAAGCACGGAGATCTCGTTGATATGTGCTTTGTTGAGGGGATGAAAATCTTGGAACTAGAGAAAGCCTCGTCTGAATGTACTCAACTGGGGAATGAGAATCTCTCACTTGGCTAGATCTGCCAACGCACTGACATGATGCACTCAAAAGGATGTATCTGCGAGATAAATAGATGAAAATGCCCCATGATATAGCATGACATATTCAAGGGGTTTCCTCACATGGCAGAGGATAGTGATGCTCACCCACAATGGGCAAATGCAAGAGCAAACAGATTATCAGACATCTTGGCTTTGAAACTTTCCAAACAGGAAATGGATTCAATGAGTTGATAGGCAAGCAATGATTAGAACACCAAACAAGTATCGGCCGGAGTATCAAACAGGCATTAGTTCTTCAAGGGAACGCCGCCAAGAAGTGGGATTAATGGGTCAAGCAAGTGTTGACTTCAAAAGGACCAAACAGGCATTGGCTTTCATAGTGTTCTGCATATTCATATTGATTGTAAAGATGCCAACAAGTAATGGGCTTACGAACACATTGGGGTGTATATGACAACCATCCGCAATTGCTGGAAACTCACGACACGAGGGTCGGAAAGGAAACAAACTCACGACTCGAGGGTCGGAAAGAAGGTAAACTCACGACACGAGGGTCGAAAAGGAATCAACTCACGACTCGAGGGTCGGAAAAGGATCAGGCTCACGACGCGAGGGTCAGAAAAGGATCAAGCTCACGACGCGAGGGTCGGAAAGGAATCAAACTCAAGACTCGAGGGTCGGAAAGGAGACAAACTCACGACTCGAGGGTCGGAAAGGAAAGGAATCACAACACGAGGGTTGGAAACTCACGACTCGAGGGTCGGAAAGGAGATAAACTCACGACTCGAGGGTCGGAAAGGAAGTAAACTCACGACGCGAGGGTCGGAAAGCAAAGGAATCACAACACGAGGGTTGGAAACTCACGACTCGAGGGTCGGAAAGCAAAGGAATCACAACACGAGGGTTGGAAACTCACGACTTGAGGGTCGGAAAGGGATCAAACTCACGACGCGAGGGTCGGAAAGGGATCAAACTCACGACGCGAGGGTCGGAAAGGATCAAGCTCACGACGCGAGGGTCGGAGAGGAATCAAGCTCACGACACGAGGGTCGGAAAAGAGGTAAACTCACGACTCGAGGGTCGGAAAGGAGATAAACTCACGACTCGAGGGTCGGAAAGGAGATAAACTCACGACTCGAGGGTCGGAAAGGAGGTAAACTCACGACGCGAGGGTCGGAAAGCAAAGGAATCACAACACGAGGGTTGGAAACTCACGACTCGAGGGTCGGAAAGCAAAGGAATCACAACACGAGGGTTGGAAACTCACGACTCGAGGGTCGGAAAGCAAAGGGCTTTGATGTCCACATGACATGACTCTAGTTGAGGGATACCGATAACCAACGGTTGCAACCTCTGGAAGAGATTTGAAAATTGCACTGAAATGCGAAGATGCCACTGAAGATTGGACTTTCAGCTTCAGACCATTGAGGATGACGACCCTGATGGTTCTCAAGTTCATAAGTTGTTTAGCTCACACCCGAACTTTAAACTGGACACCTCATGATGAGGATAAAATGCCACTGCATAGTGCTTTGCCCCAGCCTGTAAGGACTTTGAAGAAATTCGTCTTGTAAAGACCTTCTGATATCTTTTCATATCAAACTGACGTGCCCCAATATCATGAAATTTGGAACCACGCCCTTGCCTGGCTTGTATTGGAGGTAGCTTCGATTGTGCTTGGGTGAATGCCCCAGATTGTTTAGCATTTTGAGAGATTCTTCGAATCTTGACCTGATTGCCTCAGATTGATTGAAAACTTACTCGATAGAGTAATCAAACGCTTTTGTGCCCCTGAGGGTGATTAGACTTTGAAATATTGCTGCCTCTACTCAACGGAGTTCGGAAGACAACTTGTCCTTCAGGAGGATAAAACTGTTCATCTGAAGTTCATGATGGAAGCTTCCTTGATGTCAAGCACTTGTTCATATGCAAAGAATGTTTATTATGAGAAATATAATCCTAATGCAAAGAGTATGTTTGTCTCGAAGTTTAAAGAACTTTTTGAAAGGATGTCGTAACATCGAGTTTTTTTGTTAAAGAAAGATGGTGTGATACCAACTCAAGCGCTTAGCGGATCTCCTAAGAGTCAGCTTACCGTATTCTCGTGTATAGTATGCTTTCGAATTAACCCTGCTTTAGTTAGGACTTTTCAGGGTTGTAACATGGCCGGGTTCACGGTTTAAGAAAAAAAGATTTTTAGGCTCAAATTATTTGGTGCCCACCCCCTTCGTGATGTTCTCCAGTCCTAAGTTCAGTTAACTCTATGCGAGCATTCATCTTTCAAGAGGAATTGGAAATGATTGAGGAATCAAATGAGGCGTTCGGACATGGCAGTCACTTTACCTTTCGTTTTTGGTGTCTGATCACACGACTTTGTTCTTTGCTAAGGATTCTTATCTTGTAATCCTTGTTCCGCTTTTGCTTTGCTTTTTCTCTCTTTTTTTTTTGTTTGTTTCCCTAACTTTTGCCTGGACAAATTCTTTTGAATTTTGATTTGGATGTCCAGCGGGATGCCCTAACTTTTGCCTAAGTCACATGCTTTCAACTTGTTGACTTAGCGGGCTTTTTTCTTTTTTTTTCATTCTTTTTTTCTTTTCTTTTGAACAAGTCGTGTGATCCTGAATCTCTGAATTGTTGGAAACGCATAGTGACTGCCTGAGTCTTTGATAGATGAAGAATTACCATTGTGGTATCGTCATATTTTGACCTCTTGATGTGAGGGATAAACCACAACTGCTTTGATGTTGGTCTCGACCTCCTGATGTGAGGGATAAATTTGATGTCTCGACCTCCTGAGGTGAGGGATAATCGTTGTGGATTTGACTTTCCTCAATCTGTTGAAAGATAGCCATTCTTGTATCTTTAGATTTATGCTCCTGATGAATTTTGAATGCTCGATCAGGTCAACTGACTACTACTTGCCCCTGGGTTAAATGTGAGGGTTTTTTTTATAGAAAAGAAACTCCTACTTCGAAGGCTCAGAGGGGTTAACGAGGGTTTCACTCCCTTATATCTCCAGTGTTTGGGAATTTGAAACAATGCCTGTACATCATCAACAGGGTTCTACTTAAAAGCATACCATTTGAGTTTTTTTTTGGGTATCATGTTCATCATTCTCCCTACGGAGTTATCATGCTTTATTAACAAGAGTTGGGTATCACAAAAAGCATAGAAAAACATATAAGAGCAAAAGCGAATGGATTTTTTTCAAGACAAACATATCCAATGCATTATGATGAGAGTTCAAAAATAAACAAGTTTTGCATGCAACAGTATTGAACAAAGCAAGAAAGCTTAAACATGAACATGCATGATGATTCAGGAATTGCCAATGTTGAGGAGATCCTCTCCGTATGGACTTATTGCTTCAAAAGATCCATTGAGTCGGAGGAGAACTTCAATTCTGGACCTCAAGTGCGAATGCGATAGCTTTTGAGTCAATCAGGTCTTGAACCTTGTCTCTAAATGTCTGTCAACTTTCAATCGGATAACCAAGTGCCTCCAGAGTGGAAAGCACACCAAGCTCTACGTTAGAACACTTTAGATCACTTCCTGGAAGAAGATTTTGGCGAGGCCATACACTGGTTGTAAATGCTCAGCTTTAGGGATTTGAGTTGTGCCAGTGGTGCACAAACTCAAGATACAAGGCATCTTGCTTATCCCTCGGTCGGGAGCCCTAAACAACAACGACTAGAGTTTATGAATGCTTTAAGGATTTGAGCTGCCAATGATGCGAACTCAAGAACACGGAGTCTTGCTTATCCCTCGGTCGGGAGCCCTAAACAACAGCGAATGGAGTTTGTGAATGCTTTAGGGATTTGAGTCTCCAGGTGCAAACTCAAGAACACGGAGTCTTGCTTATCCCTCGATCGGGAGCCCTAAATATAGCTGCTGAAACAGAAACCACCATCATGAATGGATGAACCTTGTATTACTATCGGCAAACAACAATAACCTCTGATGTTTGGCTATCAAAGTCATTACTTGGAACACATAATAGATGTTGTGAAGGAAACCTCTCGAAGTACAGGTTGCAAGTGGTTCTTGTGCGTTACTCCTCGAGGAAGAATAAACATTCTACTTGCGGAAGATGAAATGAGATTTACCAGTAGAAACCATTATGAGTAAACTCAAACATCTATGTATCGAGCAAGTCCTGGACTCTTTGTACCTCAACACCTTGTAAGGCTTGACATTATGATCAGGTGCCCCAGAATGGAAAACACCGAGTATAGTCATCGAAATCAGGAGAGCTATCTGTGGTAAGAAAGACCCAAAGCGACGAATCTTAACCAACTGAAATTCCATTAAGCGAGGAAGTAACTCGAATTCAAGGCATTGGAATTACATCAGCTTGTTTCTGATATTCTTTCCGTCTCGGTTGACAAGTGAAGGCTGCTGAAAAGGAAACTCCAGGAAGAGATGACTCAGGATATGGAGCAGAACCTTGAGAATAAGAGGTGTCTATATGAGCCACTTTTGATTACTGCTGGGCAGAAGATTCTAGCGAAGTCACACGGAATTTGTAAGTGCTTTAGGGATTCGAGCAATGCAAATGGTGAAATGCTCAAGATAGACAATGTCTTGCTTATCCCTCGTGCGGGAGCCCCAAGCAATTTCAAAGACTTGTAGATCATAACACCACGACCAGGTGCCCCAGATTAGAACTCACACCTAGTGTCACCGTCATAAGCAGAGAATATGTAGATATCCCCACAGTACGGAGCTTAACCAGTTGCAAATAAAGCAAGCATGGAAGCCAATGAGCATAAGACAAGTCTTCAAAAAGAAACCCCAACTGAGCTTTCCTCTCGGTAAAATCCCCACAAAGTTGTTTCATGACTGATCTTTGAGCACACAATAAGAACAAATCAAGTTTGCGAGTCTGAAGAGAGTACCAAGTCTGAATAAGAGATCCTCGAGCTTGAACACCTGTTATGCATGAGATGTATGAAATGCATGATATGAATGCAATGCCATGTTCATTCAATTTCCAAGGAATCCTCATGTTTTGATATTATTAGCAAATAAGAGATGGAAAAGCTCGGCACGGGGCTTAAAGATATGATTCCTTGGAAATGAAAGGAACATGTATGCTAGTTATTTTTTGTACATCATTTTTTGGAAAGTAAATATGCAATGATGCAAAGTGATGAGAACCACAATACTGGATGTATCTGAGATACCGAGAAATCACACGGCACAGGTTCAAAGGTTCGGCACCAATTCGGAACTCCCCATAGATCACGGGACATAACCAATAGAATCAGAACCATAGTCACCAACACACTGGAATAGAACATAGATTACCACTCGAACAAGAACCATAGTACCCCACGAACAGGAACCATAATACACTCGAACGAGAACAGCGGTAACCCACGAACAAGAACAGCGGTAACCCACGAACAAGAACAGCAGTCACCAACAATGTACCTGTTAAATGATCATTGATTCCCGCCCCACTCACGGGTAAAATCTAGGCCAAGGTAAGGTCATGAAACGCAGTATACGGTCCGCCCGAAGGTAAGCATCATCACAGCGCGGATGCGGGTGACGATAATACCTCCGTTTGAAACCACTACTCTGCTCGTGGTCACATAATCCATCCCGAGACGTACACCTCGAGACAAACCATGCTCCCACTCTATCCTAGGGTTCCTATGGTTCACTGGGTATTGGGCCTTTTACCTCTTGAAACACCCACCCACAGACAGAAATCCAGACAGTCCAGAATATGATGCATAAAAGTAAAAGCGCACATAGAAGGCAATGCAAACAGATAAATATGCAAAGCAGTAAAGCATCCAATGATAAACACACAAGCGCTAGGATCGACTAGCTGAGTCCGGACCAGCAACAGGTCGAGACATCCCCAGCAGAGTCGCCAGCTGTCGCTACCGCGAAAATTAACAGAGTCGCCACTAACATATTTATCCTGAAAAGGAAGGGAATGCCAGCAAACCACAAAACAAAACAACGGTCTCACGACCAGAGAAAAAGGGTAAGGGAGTCGGTTACGCGAGGGGAAGGTATTAGCACCCCTGGTGCCCATCGTACTCGATGGTATCCACGCTTGTGTCTATATCTATGGGTGTGTAACAAATCTACGCTAATCTAGACTAAAATGAATGCAAAATGTAGGGAAAAGAAAGTATTATGCTCGCACGGGCCCTACCCCGCTGCCTACGTATCTGTTTTGCAGAATCAGAGCTACCGTAGCTCGGCTAACTAATTTTTGTTTGTTTTGTGTTTTTTAGGTGAACGAGTTACATTCACACTCTGCTGCTCGACCTTTGGAGACTTATGCTTGGGAATGGAGCGGAAATAACAAGCTCTTAAGAAAAGAAAAATCAAAGAGTGTGGTTTGTGTTTTAAAGAATGCATGAGGAAGACCTAAGCTAAGGGGGAAAGCTTGCTACCTAATGTTATCATACAAAGGGTACATGTCTAAGCTAAGCTATCAACCTACGAGAAAAAGGGGAAGCACACAATGATATCACACAAACGAGCATCCGCTCGTAAAGCAAACAAAACCAACGGTACTGACCGAATGGTAGAAAAGCGGTCCCGCCATAGCCAAGGGGAGCAGCTCAACCCAAGTCAACCAAGCATTAGACCTCGCGAAAATGATCGGGCCATAGACAAGAGGGCGGACCCCTCTCAGCAACCAAGCCGTCACGGATCGTAAAGGAAAACGGTGCGTGCGTACACCGAGCATCAACGTCGAGCAACGCGAGCTATAGGAAAGGCGGGGGTCCGGCTGCATGAACCCTTTTCCTGACATACTCGATAACAAGATCTTGTACAGGTTCAAAAGCAAGCGACGCGAGGCGTGCGCATAATGAACAGACTCGATGAGACTAGGCGGGGGTTGATTGCTAACCCTTTCTGCGTGCCTTCCATGAGGACTTAACGGAGTGCCATATAGGACTTATTACACCGTGACTCCCTGCCGCAAAGCACAAATATAAACACACCAACAAAAACAGAGCCTCTTTCGAGGGCTTGGCCAGATGCATGTCTAGGTCCTACTTCTCATGTTATAGGATGATGCGGAAAAGCGATAAAGTACAGAAAGAAGTAAAAGGGAATAGGGAACAATACCAAACGGATAGCAAATCCGCAATGAGCTAGCACGCGTAAGCAGAGAAGTCCGAAGTACTTCGCGTAAGCCATCATCAAGCAAAGCTAGTCAGAAAGCGTCGTCGTGAAAATAAATCACGAGCGACATGTGGTACACATCGAGCATAACCACACGAGCAACCTGCAAGAGAAACAATCCAGACAATACAGGAGTATACATCTCAATGAATGAGAGATCGGGTGAATCGCATCGGAAATAGGTCCGTGTCCCACAAATAAAGTGGAACACGAAGCAAGTCGAATCTCAATCGAAGGCTCTCTCGAAGTACCTCGCACATCTCAGCAAACACATTAGTAATAACAAGGAGGCATGCACCCGCCATAGAAAATAATAGAAATTAAATTCTAAGTCAATTCTAAAAGAAAATCTAGCAAAATTAAATTGGTTTTTATGGCATTTTCTCAAAGAAATAAAAGAACAAAACTATGTAATAAAACAATTAAATTCTAACAAGAAAATATTACATGTTTTTACTATATTTTTTATCATGTTAAAAATCTAACAAATGATTGATTTTATAGCATCTATTCACTAAGGAAAAACATAAAAAAAGAAAACTATTTCTAACATGCAAAGAAATGTAAATCAGGGGGGTGTATTGCTGAGTGAAGGAGTAAGGGCGCAGGCCCAAGCACACTAGCCCATCAGCATGTTTTTGTCATAGTTTTCAGATTTTTATGTCAAAAGAAAATGATGGAATTGGGCTCATGGAGGTGAGATCAGCAGTAATTTCGCATGAAGCCCAAGGAAATTGAATTGATCCAGTTTAAAATTGATCCAGTTTTAAAGCTAAACAAATCAGATTATGGTACAATTAATTAACAGTAAATCAGATTAAAGCCAAAGTGAAAATTAAAAAGGGATTAGGTTTACATTTTGTGGCTATTGAGCTTTTCCTCTTTTCTTCTTCACGATGAAACGGCGGTGGTGGATGGCTCCAACTCCTCCGATTCTCCGAGCGATTGACGCTCACTCACTCCGTCCACTCTCTCTGATTCAACCTCCGTCTCCATCGATTTCAACTTCTCTCGTCTCCGATCTCATCTCTCACATTCCGGCGATATTGATAAGAAAACCAGAGAGGACGTTCTTCATGAACCGGTGAGTTCCTTTGCTTCCTCCTCTCAATCTTCTCTTCTGAGTAGCGATGTCAGCGTTGTTGCGTTGATGATGGCGATGATGATTCGTTGATGTTGTTATTGTTGAATTGATGCAGGTTCCATGTTGATCGATGATTAGAGGGTGTTGATTGGATGGAGATCGAAGAGAAAGATGAAATTCTTGAGGCGCTGAATCTGTTGCAGATCAACGATGAAGATAATATGTACTGATGATGCGCTTGATCGGTGAAGTTGCTGCGGAGGTCAATTGAGGGTGGCGCAGAGTTCTTATGGAGATTGCTTTTGGTTATGAGGTCGAAGACGATGATTGATGAAGGTCGAGGTTGTTACGCATCTGTGATGTGTAGATCGAGGGAGGTTCGGATACGACTGATGAGCGAAAGATGAGATTCATCGCGATTGAAGAGTTTGTTACCGATTTCTCTATTCTTCTTCCTTCGATTTTCTGTTATGGATTTTCTGTTTTCCTTCGAAAGATTTGCGTGAGTTTTCTGCAGAGAGGTTGAAGATTGGAGAGAGATGAAGAATCTGTGAATGGAGATTGGTTATGGCGATGAATGAAGCAGATGAAGAGAGGAAGATGAAGATTAATTATGGATGAAAATGGAAGATCCGAGAAAAGTTTGTTACGGTTCTGTTATATGGTGAATCCAAATTCTGTTACGTTCTTTTTCCTCTCTTTTCTGTTACTGATTTTCTCTTTTTGTCTTTGAAGAATTCTGTCATGAAGAAGATGAAGAAGGTTTTGGGAAATTTGATGAAGGTTGAAGGTTTTTGTGGTGATTGAATCGATGATGAAGAAAATCTCGCGAGTGCAAAAGTTTGTTACAGGTTGTTATTCTCCCTTTACTTTCAATCTGTTAGCTTCTTTTTGTGATTTTGTGATGAAGATGAATAGAGAGATCGAAGAAAATTTCTTACGTTTTTGGTTCTTCACCCCTTTTCCGAATTGCTGCTGGTTTTTGTATTGTGTTGCAGGGTTGAACCGGTTAGAGAGGGTTTTTGCGGTGCCATTCGGTTCGAGACTACTGCTTGTGTACCTTGGCCCTGTTTTTAAAAATCAGTAGACGTGTTTCTTTTTGTATGCCCTTTTTGGAATGAATCATCTTGTGAATGTATGGACTTTGGTATATAATTGGACATTTGAGTATTCTTTTTGTAATGAATGAATTGATGAATATGGTTTTGGATTGTAACTTGAACATTTGAATCTCTTTTTGAACTTCCAAATTTTCTTGGCAAACATGAACATTTGTATGGTCTCGAATGATTTGCACTCGTGGCATCAAGTAATCACCAATAAATTCGAATCTTTTATTTAATGAAAACTTGTCTTCAATTCTCGAATCATAAGTGACTTGAACTTCATAACCATAACGCTTTGAGGACCTCTTTAATGGAGATAAGGATTGAGACATAGAAACACCTCCTAACATGAAATCCAGTCATTCTATGTAGACAAACTTGTAACTTGAAGAAGAAGCCCATGAACCAACCCTATTTCACATTTCAACGCACACAGAAGAATTGGTTGAAACAAACTTGAACGGAGATGAGAAACTCTTTTATTATTTTCTTCAATTTTTTGAATGGCAAAATAAATGCCATTCATAACTTATAGCACATAAAAGAGGGCAAATTTTGGGGTGCAACAATGAGACAGCTTGAAAGTCTTGGTTCACCTCCTTCTCCTCCTCTCTTTCTGGAGAAAGGAAAGTGACTATTAGATCCGCGACAATTCTCGTGTCAGTGCGTACGACTAAAGCAATGTATGATATGCAATTAAGTTAATATTTTTCAAGGAAACACCATAATTACGTTATGAAACATCAAACTTTTATTAATTAAGCGAAAACGCCGTTTTTACACACTTTGAAAAAGGAAATATAGAGAAACTGAGAGAAAGGACTCTAAAACTTTGATGATGAGCCGACTTCACGTTCTAACATCTTCTTCTGTTTCTTGAGCTGAGCGTTTTCTGACGTGAGCTGATCGATGATCTAGGAAGCAGGAGGAATATGATGAGAAAGTGATGATTGTGTCACTTGTCGATCGAGTACTTCAAGTAACTCATCCTTCCTTCTTAGGATGTTTTGAATCTCAACATTTTCCGTGTTGACGATTCGATACTTGTTCTTCCAAGCATTCCTTTCTTGGCATACCTTGTTTAATGCCGCTTGTAATTTTTCAACATCGGTGGAGAAAAGGTAAATTGGTTCCCTTAGGGGAATAGGTTCTTGATGTTGATATGGCATCCTGAGCTTGAATGCTCTGATGCGTACCCATTGAAGGTAAGGATCTAGGGAGATGCAAAGATGTTTTCCTAACAATCTTCTCCCTTTGCTGTGTACAAGACGCCAGGCTTGGACAATTTCCTTCTTCAGCATGTTGCCATGATCGTCGATGTTCTTGAAGAACAGACCTTCCAATTGAATGTTACTTGGAATGTTTTTCATGGGATAACCGTATTGACGACGGGCTAAAGCTGGATTGTAACTGATTCCTCCCTTAGTTCCAATAAGGGGTACGTTGGGAAGACTTCCACAACTGAAGATGATATTGGTTTCGTCGTTGTCAGGACTACACCACTCAATGTCCGTATGAGTGAGAGACATGATTTTCTGTGACCAGTAAAGGCCATCCCTCATATTCCAGAAAGTGCTAGACTTTGGCAGGTGCAAAACGAACCATTCGTATAACAACGGTACGCAGCATGTGATTAATCCTCCTCGCTACAGGTTTCTTGAGTGCACAGAGTGATAAGCATCCGCAAGCAAGGTTGGAACTGGATTTCCAATTAAGAAGATCTTAATTGCGTTGATGTCAACGAAATCGTTAATGTTAGGGAACAAAAACAATCCGTAGATAAGCAAAGCCAAGATTTCCTCAAAAGCGCTCATATCTTGGATGTTGACGAAGTACCGAGCTTGATTAAACAGGAATTTGGAGGGCAATCCTTGAATTCCTCCTCTACTCACCATATGAGTTCTGATGTCGACTACGTTCAAAGGAGTAGTTGCAGCAATGATAATGTCGTCAGAATTCTTTTCCAAACCGGAGTACGGATCTTGCGCGTACACGGGTATTCCAATCAGACGAGAGTACTCCTCTAACATAGGCATGAGCTGATAATCTGGAAAGGTGAAGCAGTGATACGTTGGATCGTAAAACTGTACCAAGGTGGGAAGGATCCCATCCACCATGTTGGTATTGAGCAAAGGCAGAAGTTTTCCATACTTCTCCTTGAAAGCCTGGGGGTTGACCACCAGTTTTCCGAGCTTTCCCAGTTCCTCGACCTGGGGAATCTTGAAGGTGTATTTCCTAGCTCTCTTTCTTCCATAATCCATGATGTAGATCCTTAAGTCCTTTCTCCGTTTCTCTCTTTCTATGAAGTTCATAACGTTCGTTATTTAGTTTCCTTGAAAAACGACTCGAAAAAGACTCTTTTGTTTGTTTTTAGTTGTTATTAATGAATGATGCATGAATGCATGAATGCACACACAAGAGTTTTAAACAAACATGGCGTTGAAGGGTATAGTGGTCATGAAGTCAAACGCAAACCTCGCCCCAATGGTAAACTAAGGATAAGGATTTTTGTACCTGTAGAACGGGTTCTAGGGGTCTCAGAGTTTTTGCTCAACCTTAAAGATACGTTGATTGGTATCTATATGAGAGTTTCCTCTGAGTGTAGTATCTGCGTGACAATTACTTTCGTAATCACCGCTCTACGTCCTAAAAAAGGCTTTAAGTGGGGTTAATGTGTTTCTAGGTCCTCCTGGTACAAATCAGTCTCGGAATGCAGTGGCGCAGTTAATCACAACCAGCCAGGCAAATCCCAAGAGTAGATTTGGAAACCAAGATTAGAGGGTCTTCACCGGGAAGACATCCTCCATCCTATCTTATGTTGCACTCAAATCCGGGTATATGATTTCTCACCACAAGGGGGAATCAAGCCCTTTCCCGATACAGAATAAACAAAATAAACAAATATAAATGCAGCAAACACATGATATGACACAGAGGTTAGGCAGGACCTCTCTTGTTTGAGGGGGAATTTGGCATCTCTAATTCCTCATTGGGGCTGGACCAGCAACAGGTCAACCATTGGTTTGGATGAAAAACCAAGGTTTTTAACACTTATATCCCCAGCAGAGTCGCCATTTTTACTGTGGTGTCGTTTTTTTACCTCCCCGTTTCACTTGGGAGGACGGCACGCTAGACCCTTCACGCGAAATTTGGAAGGAGAATGCGCCCGTGGTGGGATGAATTTTATTTCAGTTCTTCCTACGATATCACACGAACTTTCTTATTGTCCTACGAGTAGGAAAGGGAAAAAAAGATCTCAACTAAACCCTAAGAGTTTGCTAAGTGTGGGGATTTCACCTAGACTAGAAATTCTGGAGTCCGGGGGGTCGGTTATACATAGGGAAGTGTTTAAACACCCTGCATATCTGTAGTACTCTACAGGAACCTTCTCTGTGTCATTGTGATTGTGTTTGCTGCTAATGATTGGGAAAGTTTCTCCTTTGTGTTAGGAGAAGGAATTGAATTGATTTGAAAAGACAAACAGACAGACAAACTGACTATTTTTGGTATTTTATTAGCTCGCTGAGATTCCTTGTGAACCTCATGCCTACATATCCCTAGTGGAAGTCAGAGCTTAATGTAGTTCGGGGAACTAACTAGGGAAATTAACTTGTTTTTGGTGCCTTGCTTGAAGCTCAAGGTTGAAGCTTTGAACTAAATCTCTGTTTACAATAAAGAGACATGAAATCATCTTTATAGAGAGGTATTTGTACTATTCTACCACAAACATTTTGAAAGAATGACAGAATAACTGGATTCATTTCATTCAAGAGGGGGACCTTACTTGTGTGTTTGCAAGTATGCCAGTCAGATGCCTCTTAAATGAAAGAAAGATGCTCATCCAAATTAGGGAAAGTTACCACATGTCTGGGTTTTACTGCCAGCTCATGCCTTTCAAAATCCTAAATGGGAGACTTGATTGAAATTGAAATTGAAATGTTGAAATGTTTGTTTGAATGTGGTAGAGTAGTAAAAATATCTCTCTATAGAGATAAGCTATGTCTATCTACTGTATAAAAGATTTGACTTTAGCTGGCTTGTATGAGGCCCAAGCTTGAGGCTTTTTGATTGATTTATTAATTATTATTGACTCTTGGAGATGACTCCACTGGGGATTAATTACAGGGTATTTTTGTGTTCTGTACAAAGCCCAGAATTGAGGCTGACTCTATTTGGAGAGTATTTATTTGATGGATTTTTATTTGGTGTTCTGTACAAAGCCCAGAATTGAGGCTGACTCTAGCTAGGAAAAACATTATTTTCTGCCTTGTACAAAGCCCAAGGTTGTGGCTGACTCTAAAATAAACTTGAGTATGGATGACTCTATGGGGAAAAGATCCTAGGTGTTAGGAATCTTTGACTCATGAAATATGGTTTAATCTGCCTTGTACAAAGCCCAAGGTTGTGGCTACTGAATGATGAAGAACTCACTGGGGAGACTCTATTATCTGCCTTGTACAATGCCCAAGGTTGAGGCTGACTCTTGACAGGGAAGTTTTATTGTTTGGTGCCTTGTATGAAGCCCAAGGTGCTAACTGTTTTTGTTAATTTTTGACTCTACTGAAGAGTTTATTTATTAAAAGACTGTTTTTCTTTGGAAGCTAACCCTTTCTAGGGATTTTGACTCAACTGGTGAATTTGTCTGTTAAAAGATTGATTTTATCATGTTTTTGGAGGCTAACCCTTTCCAGGGGTTTTGACTCTTTTTGGGGAAATTATCTCCTAAGAGAATGAATCTTTGGTTTTGAAAGACTGATGTTGGAGGCTAGCCCTTTCCAGGGATTTTTATTGAAATGAAAGAATGTGTGGAGGCTAACCCTTTCCAGGGATTTTTATTGAAATGATAGATTGATTTTGGAGGCTAACCCTTTCCAGGGGTTTTTATTGAAATCATAGATTGATTTGGAGGCTAACCCTTTCCAGGGATTTTTATTGAAATGAAGGAATGTGTGGAGGCTAACCCTTTCCAGGGGTTTTTTATTGAAATGACTGGCAGAAAGATTATCTAGTGGAGACTTCTTGTTTAAAGCCCAAGATGAAGGCTGACACTTACTGAGGATAAGCAAATAAGGATCCTAGACTCTGCTAAGGGAGATTGATGAAGATAAGGGTGACAGAGACTGTCCATGTCTCTCATTCCAAAAATGTACTCAATGTGAAATTGAGACAAACTTAGATTGTTTAAAGTCTGGTTTAAATTGGAAGAAACTCACCAGGGTAGGCTAAAAGGTGACTAAAGACCTGTTCCTATGTTTATAAGAAACCTGATGGGTCCTTGTATACAAGCTCAAGAGGAAGTTGGAAATGCTTTTAGGAAGCCTGTGGGTCCTTGTACAAATCCCAAGAGGAGGCTAATCGAGGGTCCTTGTTATAGCACAAGAGAAAGCTATGTAGTTTTGAACTTATTTTGGCTCTAAGCAAATGGGTAAGAGGTTTCACCGGGAATAATTCCTCTTTGGGTGGATGTGCCCTATTTTTTTGGATTCTAAGGTTTTTGCTAAGATGTTTCACCGGGAATAATTCATCTTGGGGGTTTGAACTACAGATCTCTAATTAGGAAAGAGCCTTCACCGGGAAGACATTCTCAATCCTAGGTCATATTCCTATAATATATATATAGTTTAATTGTCCTAGGGTTTATACTCAAACGTAGTTCTAAACTAATATATGTACAGTTTATATTTGACAGTAATTTAAATAAAGACTGTAAATTGAAAGCTTGTAAAGCCTAACCTGGATGGAGTGGAGGCCTTTGAAGAAGTATGTACAGAGCCTCAACAGTAATTGGTGGATAACAGTTGAATATATATATGATAAACATTTAATGGTTTTTGAAAACAGAAGAAGTGAAGATGGACAAAGGTCACATAGGTATCTGAAGAGTTTCACCGGGAATAATGCCCTTCAAATACCAGAAGAATGTTTTGAAAACAGAAAGAAGATTTTGAAAATACAGTTTTGAAAACAAGCTAAGAAGAGAAGGTGTTTGGGACTTACACTCTATTATAGGCCCAGTACTTTACAGTACTGGCTATAAAAGCAATTTGAAAATGATTTGAAATGATATAAGGTTTTGTTGTTTGAAAACCTTAATCATCCGTTTAATCGGAGACTGATAACAGCTTTGAAAATTGACAAAAGTCAACTTAATTAAGGTAAAGATAAAGATCTATGCCTAATTAAGACCTAAACAATTAGGGTTTTATCATAAACTTATTCACAAAGTAATTAGGTTAAAATAAAATGAAAATATATATTTTAAAGTATTTAAGAAAACATTTAAAACATACTATTTTAAACCTAATTAAAATACAGGAAATAAATAATATTTTTTTGATTTTTTTGATTATTCATAAAATAAGTATATTAAATAACAAGTGTGTGAAAAAGGGAGTGAAAATGATTTAATTTGATGGGTGAATTAATTGTGTGAAGTTTGTGAGAAAATGAAAGAAATTGGGTGTTAAAAAAATAGTTTTGGCCCTTGGAGGATTTGAACCCACGCCCTCTAGGTCACACACTCAAAATAATACCACTGGGCCAAGGCGCACTTGGTGTTTAAGACACACACCCAATTCATTATATTTTTAAACAAGTGGTAAATCATGGAAAAATAAAAGAAACAAAAAGTCTGGGGCGAGGGGGATTCGAACCCCAGACTTGAGGCATGAGGAGACTAAGAGCGCATGTGAGGCCACTAGGGCAAGTTATTCATTCGTTTAGAAAACGCCTACCATTAAAAATAAAATAAACTTTGCCCAGAGATTTGAAATTTGCGCGCCACAGCCATGATCGTCTTCTTCCTCAAGCTCTCAAATTTTGAATTTTGTGAACTTGCTCATTTTTCAACCATTTGCAAAGATGTAAAGACCAAACTTGCTCTAAATTCACTCACGATTATAAATATGTAACTAATATTTATTTATATTAACTACATCTAACTAATTTACTAAAAAACGTGAAGAACCCTAAAATTTGAAAATCAAATTAAATGACTATACTGAAAGATAACTGAATGATGATAGAGGGTTTTCAATCCTCTGATGATGCTGAACAAGATAGAATCGAGCTATATCATAAAGAGTGCTTAAATTAAAGAGGTGGAGTTCAGAAACTTACCTCTGAAAATGGAGGTCGTGAGGATGATAGAGAGCACCTGGGCTTGTATGAATGATCCCAAAAGCTTCCTTGGGACTCAGTGATGCTAACTGAATGCTTGTTGTGACCTCAATCCTCCTGAATTGTTCTATGGACCTTCCTCGATTTGAGCTTCAAGTGAACATGGAGAGTGATGATTCTTGAGTTACATATGAGCTGCAGCCATCTGAACAACTTCACTACCTCCTATGGAACGTGCCTGGATGCTTGGCTTTGTTGGAAACCTTCTGAATTGCTCTATGGACCTCCAACTGCAACAGCTCCAAAGTGAGAGCAACAATGGCGTTCCTCCACTTACAGAAGTGATCCAGGTGCTTGGATCACCTCAAATGATCTCCCTTGAGATGTTAGAATGCTTACTTTCGAAAGATAAGCTCTGGTTTGAAGAAAACGATTCTTCTTTCCAAAGAACTTTGAAAAACAATAAGCATGAGAAGAGAAAGAGAAAGCAAGGAATATGGTTGCTTTGGTGTGTTTTTCTACTGAGGTATGCTCTCCTATTTATAGGCAAATGATTCAGTACTGATTGAGAGAGTGAGCTTGCTTAGTGAAGTGAATTTGGTTTCTTAGCCATGAAGAAATTTCAAAGAATATCCAAGTGTGATCATTGCATTTTCGAGCCAGCTCCCTATCCATTGATTCTATCTGATCTTAGGGAACATTTCAGATACAAAGTGAGCTCTAATTGGTTGGTGAGAAGATTCCTGGGGTGATTCATCAATTTGCCATAAATTCTCAAATGTAATCATTACATAATCACATGTTCTTGTTTTAGGAATCTTCTTCAATTATCATGGCATGGTGAAAATGAATGCATGGCATGTTTTCAGATATATTATGGGTCGTGTAACATCCATAATTGAGGTCATGTGCACAAAATTTCAAAGTTCAAAAATGATGCATGACCTATAATTTCACTTCATGAGGCCAACTTTGAGCAAGCATAACTCCTAGCTCAAAATGAATTTGGAGAAGGTTGAACACAATTTGGAAAGCCCTAAACATCTACTTCAAATCATTAGTTTGGAGTTTCTTCAGAATCCTTTGGCAAATTTGTGAAAAATGAGGCCAAAGTTGGAAGAAAACTAGGTTAAAACACTTAGAAAATTTTCTAAGTGTTTATGACCTAAAACTCCAAAATTTCCAAAACTCTTAAATGATTGATCTTTTGAAAAAAGTTCCATTGTGAGATGTTGTTTTATTTTGCAAGATCTACAACTTTCATGTTGGAAGTTTTTTGAGTTGTGTAGGTGAAATTTTGAGTTCCCACAATGCCCTCAAAAACCCTAATTCCCGACTTTTTGCTCCTTGGTGAATCTCTTTGAATTTCTTTGGTCAAATGACTTTAATATCCATATATTGATGATATTGATCCTTGAAAGTCATGGTTTGACCAAAAATCTTAAAAGTCAAGGGTGAACCCATACAGTTGACTTTTTCCTAATAAAGTGAAAATTTGGACTTTTGTGTAGAATCAAGATCTTCTCCTCAAATGAGTGATGTAAATGGATTATATTGAGGTAGTAGAGGTTCTTGAATCATGTCTTGAGTTTTGAATCCATGCCCTGATTAAAAGTCAACTATCCTGGTGAATTAGGTCAAAAACCCTAATTGTCGACCAGATGAAAATGATGACTGTAGACTTTGAATTGAGGTGTGATGTCCAGTGGATCTTGTCATATGAACTATTTGAATATGATTGATGTCTTTGAATGATCCCCTAGGGCTTTTTAGGGTTTCCCAAAGGTGATCCCTGATTTTAGTCCTTGATAGGCTAAAAAAACCCTAGTCTGGTGACCTGAGTAAACCTGTACTCAGATGACTGGGTGTCTAATCAATCATAGGTGAAATAATGAAGCTTTTGAGTCTTATGATTATATTAGAGACTAATCCTTCTATTGATTGATCCTTTGCCTGAGTTTTCTTGTTTTTGAACATCCTCGATTGAATGCCAGATGAAGGGATGACTGCTCTGGGTACTTGCTTTGACCTGATGAAAATCCTAAAGATATGTCATCTCAGGGGGGTCAAAAATTAGGGTATGACAATATGCTTATGATGCTTATGATGTTATGATGTCAAACATGTGGCACACACAAACAAATCAAACAATAGCCTTAGGTTTAAAGGCTTGCATGAAGCTGATAGGTGATACCCTCCCCACTGAAGTTGAGTTGGTTAAAACCTGTCCTAGAATAGTATTCGGGTTCTATGATCCTTGGAGGTAACATCTCAATACGGCGCTCGGACGGCCGATCAAAATATTCCTCGAGGATAACTAACTTCGATCAATTTCAAAGCTAGCCACTTAATAGGCCACAAGTCAAGTTCAACTAAAAGGTTCTAAGACAAATTAGTGTTTAATGACATTTCGGAAGCCTAATATACTCCTTGATCGTTTTCAAGGGACATCAGTATAAACCAAAGTATTGCACTAACGGTGACTACCAGATCAACCGTATCGGTATATGCCGTACAGTTTCCTTGGTCTATTGTCACATACTTAAGGTATCTCGAGATTCGGGTTAGAATCTTTCACACAAGCAAAATACCCAAACAAACCTTTGGAAAATAGAGCAATCAAGTCAAGCAATTGAACACATCAAAGTGATCTATTCTTTAAAGGTAACCCCTTTTGAAAACATTTTGTTTTTAGAAAGTATTCCCCAGCAGAGTCGCCAGTTCTGTCGACCTCGGTTTTTTACCGTACCTCTCGCGGAGAGATACGCGAACTGACTCTTTTTCTTTCTGCTTTTGTGTTTTTGAAAATCAGAGAGTCGCCACCGACTTTTATTTTATCCAATTAAGGAAAGGTTTATAAAAGAAACAGAAAAAAAGACCTTTAAGAAATTCTGGGTAAGGGGGTAGGTTATACAAAGGGAAGGTGTTAGCACCCTTTGTATCCATGGTTATCCATGGGCTCTTTAATTTGCTTAGCTCACTTGTTTTCAATCACTTTTCTATTGCCTTGAAATGCTCGTATGTGGTTTCAAATACCTTTGTAAATTGACTTTGTAATGATCCTTGTATGGATGTATACAAAGTGTTTTTATCTTTCAAAAGATGTTTTTTGAAAAAAGAACGTTAACTTCGTAATGATCCTCGTTTGGATATATACAAAGTATTGTCTTTTTTGAAAGTTTTTTATTTTGAAAAAAACAATGATATATGAGAGATTTGTTTGTTTTGATTTGAGCAAGCAAATTAGGAGGTCTACCCTAAGTTATAAGGTCTTTATCCTATTTCCTTTAGAAAACTATCCTTTCACCGGATGCAAACGAAAGTTCGATTTTGCATTTGAAACAATAGAATTTGACTTTGATTTTGAAAAGAGTAAAAAGAGGGATTACCCTAAGAGGTGCAAGGGTGATTGTGTTTTGATTCAGATATTTTATCTTTGAAGTTAGTGATCTAAGGATTCAATTTTTATCTTTGGCATACACGCAGTTTTATATGTGCTGGAATTTAAAATGCGGAAAGTAAATCTACGCTATTACATCGATTGTGCAGGAAATGTAAACTACGCTATTTACATGAATTTGACAACCTATACATTTATCTAGGAATTTAAATTGCAAGAAAATAAAGAAATATTTTTGGATTTTTTTATGATTTATTTGAATTAGAATTAATGCATGATTAATTTAATTAAAATGAGAAAAAGATGAAAATAAATTTAAACCTAAAAATTAAGCTTAAAATATGTTCAAAATGCTTGTTAATTAATTTTAAAACAAAACTAATTTTTTTGGAATTTTGGAAATTTGTTTTGAAATTATTAAGTTAAATAATCATATAATTATACAAATAATTACACAAATAATTAAAACTTAAAGAGAAAATTATTTTAAATATGTACAAAATTAGTCTATAATATGTAAACTATATTTAATATAAAGAACAAATTTTTTTATGATTTTTTTATTGGTTGAAATAATTAAAAAGCAAATATATAAATATATACTAATTAATTATGCAAAATATTTAAATTATGAAGAAAAATAAAATATTTTTATATCAGAAAATAAAGTATTATTTTAGAAGCCTAAAAATATTTTTTGTGTATTTTTTGGATTTTTAAAACTATTTAAATTAATTTTGCAAAGAAATTAAAATAAAAACAGAAAATATGAAATAAATGATCAGGTGTGGTTATTAAATAAAGTCCATGATATGGGGGCTCATTCTAATGCGTTGGATTGATGAGTGGATGGATCTGATGGCTTAGATTGTGAGGGACCAACACACGTGACACACCTGCAGACACTGAATCCGAGGGTAATTTAAAAAAGCACGCGCGCGTTCTATCCAATGAGGTAAGGACACCTCATCGTCTTCAACCTCTCGCCAACACATTTAACAGCGCTTTTATGAGAAAAGCGCTATAATAGATGAGTTCCAAACCTACAAAATAACGAATAGGGGTAAACATGAAAAGAAATTTGGCGCGACATGTCCATTCAACTTGGCTTGATTCACTGAGTTCGAATATGCCATTAATTTTACTTATTTTTGCTTCTAATGAAGAACCCTAAAATTGAGTTCATAAACCCTAGAATGGTATCTTCGTGTATATGCAACCAAACTGTAATTAACTATCCAGAAACAATCATAACCTCAAGCTAAACTTAAATATGAGTCTACATCTTGTTAAATATGCATGTGTGATGAGATTTTTGTAAGTTTTAGTTCGAGCAAACCGTGAGGTCTAGTGGTCGATATGATACTTGAGGATTGTATTTGAGTGTTTAGTTTGAACTGAAACAAGCTAGAAATAAAAATTCGAATTTTGAATTTCTTTGAAAAGTTTAAGTTGGTACAAGTATGTTACAAGCAAAGCATAGGTTATGAACTTGTCTCTCTCTGATTACTGAAGTATGCTAGCTCTTATATAAGCAAAGAAGTGCTTAGAAACTAAGCTAAGAAGCATTTATGTCTTTGTTGAATTCTTGAATTTTTTAATATATGTAGCTTTGAATTCAAGCCACCATAGCTTGAATTTTCCACACTTCTCCTGTTGTACTTCCTTGGCTGCAGTATATTGAATGATCTTTGATGAGTCATGCTTAGAAACTAAGCTATGCATTATCCTTCCATTTTCCTTTTTAATTTAATCTTATATGTGATAAAATTAAATCAAAAAAAGAACAAAAATGATGTGGGCTTTGTCTTGGTCGTGGGAGGCCCTTTACATCATGGTAGACATGTTTGGATTATGGAAATTAGGCCCCATTTGGAAAAAATACATTTTTGATCAATGTTGATTTCATGCATTTTCCCAAAATTTAGCCAACTTCAACAAGGTGTAAATCCCTCAATTTTTGTCATATGAAGGAGTTCTTGCACTTTTTGGAAACCTCAGAGAGCCCTCTAACCAATGTCTTTGGTCTCATGTCAAAATGATTTTCCATGCTCCTTGTGTGTCCTTTTGAAAAAAGTGTCTTTTTGTTGACTTTGAAAATGACCTGTAATGTCTTGGTTCATATTTTTCAAATGGTGAACCTAATGACCATGGAACCAATTGCATTTGAAAGATAATTGAATTTCCTTCAAAATGAGCTTTGGTTTGAATTTTTTGGATGAAGGATGAGAGAGTTATGATCAGTCAAAGTTCAGTTGACTTTTTATGGTGGTACTTTGAGATGTATGGAGGTCCATGAAATCCATTTGAGGTCTCAAAAACTTGTTCTCCTGAAAAAAACAATAAACCCTAGTTAAGGACTGTTTGTATAGGAGACAGTTAAGCGTACCTGATTTTTGTGCAGTGCTGAGTCTCTGCTAATCATGTGATATTCAGAAGACTTCTAGAACAAAAATCTTGGAATTTTGAATTGCAACAGATTGATTTGATTGATGGTACAAAACACGGAGAATTGCACTGTCAGCGGTTTGACTGTCAACTGACTGTTCAGGTATTAATGTAGCAGTTAGAGTGAAAATTCAACAGTCACAGTTGATTTTCTTTTTTGTTGTTTTTGTTTTTTTGATTGTTTTTGATTATGTTAATGTTGAAAATTTATTTACATGACTTGTTAGAAAAACACAGACATAATAAATAAATAATATATACTGTATGCGAGCAAAATTACCGACAATAACCCTGAAAAACATTTAATGCACAGAAAAATAAATATTTAACTGGCAGAAAACACATAAAATATTATCTGAAAAATTAAGCAACAGTACGACAAATAGTACAACATTTAATACTGACAGTACAAATATTACATACTATAATGAACGGTACGACGAGTAAACGGTACATTAAAAAAATAAGAGATACGGCAAACTTTAAGAATGACGATTGATAACCCATGCTACAAATAATAACATGTAGATGATTGGGAGTGTAAGCATCCCAGGTCTACATTTTTCAGGGCTATGTAGACAGAATAAGGACATGATTACCACCACGACGGTGATGATCATAAGAAAACACGTTTCTTTCCGCTTCGCCATTTTTGCCGGGGGAAGAAGAGAGAATGAATATGAAGTAGAAATTTGAGAGATGAGTTAGAATTTGATGTGAGATTTTATGGAAAAAATGAGAGGTATTTATAGAATGAAAAGAAGGATAGAGACGTTGGGGAATGAAGTGATTCCGTACAAAAGGAAAATTTGAGTGGAAGTAAGATTTGAAAGAAAGTGTATGATAGTGTTGGAAAAAAGAGAGATGTATAGAATAAAGTTAGGATTTGATTTTTTAAAAAGAGATTTGAAAAGAAAGGAAAAGATTTTGAAAATAATGGAATATAGTACAAAAATTAGTGGGAAACAAAAAATTAATAATAGTTTACTTGTTACCAGTACAGTCTGAACCCCGGACTCTGCGCCTGCAAAAGATTTAGTTCTGTACCAATTGTGTCAGTACTATTTATCTGTAAATAAATATCAAATAAATAGCGTGTGCGAAGTAATAAACAGTAATTGGCGTTTGCGTAAGAATAAATCCAACAGCGAGCCAAAATACCGTATAAGAAAAATTCTAAAAACCAAGTATTCATAAATCAGGATATGAAAATCCAAGATTATATGAAACTCTTAATTTTTAGATTAAAGTTTTCTTGAAAAAAGATGCGGGCAAATTTTGGGGTATAACAGTGTGGAACACATCAGAGGATCATTGGTAGAGATGCATGCCACTCTGTGTGAGTATAGTCATTATGAGCATAATCATGCTACTTGTAGGATTTGTTCAGTCAATCCTCGAGGATGTTATATTGTGAGAAGAGACTTACAAGAGATGATAGATCAAAGGCTCATTGAAATTCTGAGGGATAGAGATGAAGATGATGTCAATGTGATTGAACCATGCTTTGAAATCCCAAAATGTGTAGAGATTGGTTATTATGGCAAAGCTGCTGTGGAACCTCTTGTGATATGTTTTCCTGGATCTGTACCTTATAGTTCTGATAAAGCTGTACCCTTTAGATACAATGCCACCATGTTGGAAGCTGGAAAAGAAGTTGAGATTAAGCTCTATCTTCTGTTGAGAATATAGCAGATATTAGTAGAGTGACTAGAAGTGGACGAGTTTTTACTCAACCCCAAACAGTTGTGGATGTCCAGAGGAATTCTACTCAAGTGCCTGTGAACAATAATGATGCTATAAAAGTGAATGATGGGTCATCTTCAGGAAAGGAGATGGATGAGATTTTGAAGCTTATCAAGATGAGTGATTATAAGATTGTGGATCAGCTACATCATACTCCGTATAAGATCTCTATAATGGAGCTGCTGACGAGTTCTCCTGCTTATAGAGATTCTTTGATGAAGATACTTGATCAAGCCTTTGTGGATCATGATGTGACGCTGGATCAGTTTAATGGGGTTGTGAGTAATATCACTGCATGTAACAACTTGAGCTTCAGTGATGAAGATTTGCCTGAGGAAGGAAGAAATCATAATTTGGCTTTGCACATCTCTGTCAGTTGCAAAGAGGACTCGATGTCTAATGTATTGATCGATACTGGATCATCTCTGAATGTCATGCCAAAATCTACTCTTGCTAAACTATCTTATGGTGGCACACCAATGAGATTTAGCAATGTGATTGTCAAGGCTTTTGATGGATCAAAGAAATCAGTGGTTGGAGAGGTTGATTTGCCTATTAGTATTGGACCGTTCGTCTTCAAGATTACCTTTCAAGTGATGGACATTTTCCCTGCATACAGTTGCATATTGGGACGCCCATGGATCCATGAGGTTAGGGCAGTCACTTTGGCTCTTCACCAGAAGTTGAAATTTGTGAAAGATGGAAAGATGGTTGTTGTGAATGGAGAACAAGCTTTGCTGATTAGTCATCTCTCTTTGTTCCGAACCATAAAGGCTAATGAAGTAGTCATTGGAACTACATTCCAAGCCCTGTCTGTTAATGATGAATTCAAAAAGGATGAAGCTTCCATTGCCTCCTTCAAAGATGCTCAGCTGGTGGTTCATAATGGACATACAGGAGTCTGGGGACAAGTGGTGAGTCTACAAGAGAACAAGAATAGAGCTGGTCTGGGATTTTCTGCCTCAGAAAAGTCTGTGATGAAGCCTGAATCTGCTTTTCGTCCTTATCAGGAGATGTTTCATAATGCTGGGTTTCTACACCCGACTCCTCCAGAAGTGAACGCTATTGTTGAGGACGAATCAGAGCCAGAAGTGCCAAACTCTGTGACCTATGGAAAGATGATTAAGAACTGGATCATCATTGACATTCCTGAGTGTACTCATGCTTCAAAGTAATTTGCTTTTATGTTTTTCAAAATCCTTTCATTCTGCCCAAGATGAAAGTGAAGTTGTTGGGGCTGTTTTCTGTTTTATGTTTGCTTTAAACATTAAAATCATCAATAAAAGTCATTTTGTTTCTGCATATAAATGCTTTTTATCTTTTTGCTTTTTTCTGGAAAGTGGTAACACAAAAAACCTTAAAAAATGTTTTCATTCTTTTCCATAATTTGCACGATTACATGTTTCACTACAACACGCTGGGGCTTTAAAAGCGCTTTTTATGGGCTTTTAAAGCGCTTAAAAGCGCTGTGAAAGCCAGCGCTGGCGTAGGTAACAAAAGCGCTTCAGAAAGCGCTCTGGTAGGCCCCCCTATAAGAGCGCTTCTCTGGAAAAAGCGCTCTGGTAGACCCCCCTATAAGAGCGCTTTCCTGGAAAAAGCGCTCTGGTAGACCCCCCCCTTTAAGAGCGCTTTTCCAAAAGCGCTTTCGTATGTTGTTTTTTTTTTTTTTTTTTTTATGCTTTTTTATTAATCTTTGGCAGCGCTTTTACTAAGAAGCGCTTTTGTAGGTGGACCTTTAAGAGCGCTTTTTAAAAGCGCTGTCGTTGCTAAATGAGGTATTTTAATGTGCAGCCTGTAATTTAATCCTCCCAGTCGACCTTTAATATTTTCGACCTGTAATATGTTTTTAACCTGTAATATTTTCGACCTGTAATATATTTTCGACGATATAATTTCAGCCATCAGTAAGACAATATATATACTAATATAATACCATTATAATATCCAAAATTATATATATATACATCATTACAACATCAATAATATTATAGTTCAAATCGACACAAATCCTACATGAAAAATTGCTTAATATAATATTGACACAAATCCTCTTTGATTTCTTCCAACTTAAGTCTCGGGTACCCAGCAGCACGGAATTCGTCAAGGTACTACAAAACAAAAACATAATATGAATGATATATTTAGTTAAATGTAATAAATTATATGAAATTATCTTAAGTTATAAATTTATACCGTGAGCGGAATCTCTAATTGATTCACCTGAAGGATTTCTTTCATAAACCTCAAAACAAAGTATCCGCAATCTGGACTGTTCCGCTGTTGCGGACACTACATAGAAAAACAAATAAGATTTTATAGTTGTCTTGTTTTATCAAGTAGCATAAATATTATAAGCAAAATTGTGAAAAATAATGTACCTGCACTTTGATCCAAGTAATGTTGTTTGATTTAGTCCGGGATACCTGTGCGTCCCGTTGACTTCGGAACACTTGTATTGATCTAATTAACAAATACATAAAAGCATATGTTTAGATCAATCCCACAAATAAGTAAATATATAAATATACATGAATATTTAGAACGATCCCACTTACAAATCAACGATTTCCTTCATAGCCGGATAATTGGTCCAGTCACCATTTACCGAAATCAGATAATACACGACTTCTCTTATAGGGTTGATAGCAAGCAACAACCAGTGTGCTCTGTAAATTAAAACAATAGGTTATATGAAAATTTTGCTATACACAAAAGAAACAGAGATTAGATGAACCAAGAATGAGAAACTAACCCTACTGGTCGGGTATTATACGCCCAAAGATGCAGACTTTCTGAATTGCCGGTGGACATGAATCTATCGACTAAGAGCTGTCTAACTGATTCCGGTTCCGAAGCAATTGCCATTCCGCTGCAATGGGCGGAAGACACGAAACGAAATCTGTTAGACAATGCAGTCCCGCGCAACACTATGTCATACAACAACCTTAAATAAAAACATAATAAACATTAGATTATTTTCATTGAAATGTGTAAATAAATTATATTGTGGGACTAATTAAATAATATATCAGATGAGTGAATATTACCGGATGTATGAGTGCATATTACCGACGCCTAGTTGTTCATGCGTAAAAATCTCTTCCAAGTTGATCAGTGCATATTTATGCATATTCTCCAATATTTTTACTTAGGCATTTCTTTACTTTACCTTGGTTATTTTTCTATTTTAATGTGTTTTTATAATTTAGTTTATTTTTGCCTTTATTTGATTTTCGCACTTAATTTTCAGCATTAGCAGTCTGCACTAAAATGATCATAAGTGGAGCTCCGGGAATCCGATTGAGGCGTTCTAATAATCTCATGATTAGAATGAAGAACTAATTCCCGAAGGCAAATCCTACTGCTTATGGATTCCATTGCTTTGAGGTTATTCTAATACTAATTTAAATTCGATTTCTGTTCAATTCTTTTCTATGAAATCATTTGCTTAATTTGATTACAATTGTTTGCTTAATTCGATTGTTGTTCATAGGATAGAATTGATTAAATTCGATTGTATGCATGTTCCTTAATTTAATTGCGTGTTATCGTTTGCTTAATTCGTTAACTCGTCATATTCTTAACCGTTTGCTTAATTCGGTAAACAGGAACATAACTCGTATGATTTTGATAAGCGCTTGTCTGATTAATCTCATAATCGAATAGGATCGAAGCCGTTTAGGGATTGGTGTTATTATAACCGATGATAAGTCGGAACCCGAATCAGTAGGATTAGCCGTTTAGCTTATTTTGATAATCACTTATTTTACTCAGTTTTATAAATTGATTCTAAAACCATAAACCCCTAATTTTATTTATATTATTTAGTAACGAAACAAGAATCCTTGTGAGAACGATATCCGAGTTGTCGTTACCGTTACACTATATTTTCAAAATACTCGTTTTTGATTTGTGCGCGACAGCAGATCAAATTGGCGCCGTTGCCGGGGATTCTTGTTGTTATTAACTAATATTAGGTATAGTGTTGTTGCTAGGACTTTTTGTGTGTTGTGTTTGTTGATTTTCAGGGTTGCAATTTCGGTTGGTGTACAGTGATAAGTTTTCCAGCCTATAAGGTAAGTTTGAAAGCTACTGTTTCGAATCGTTCAGAATTTTTTCCACAAAGTTAGAAATAAATCGACGAACAGTACTCCTTTAGAATGGAATTCTAAAAGAATTTGACCCTCAAAATCGCAAATTCATCGTTTTTCTATTTTTAATGAATTTTTTACTGTTTTCATAGAGTCAAAAAAATCCAAACAAATTTCCAAAATTCTTGTTTGTCTTAATTAGATTAAATTTCGTGCTTTTGTATTTTTTTGAATTTATTTTAATCATATTTGTTCTTTCGTGTCAAAAAAAATGGGAGACTCATTGGATCAGTTGGCTTATCTTATTAATTTGATGGAAGCAAGAGAACATCAATCGTGCTATCAAAATCATATTCCACTTGCGATTTGCAATATTTGTTCTTCAAATTTTCATGGTAATGATGCATGTCCTATGTTGTTAGATACTAATTTTTATGGTGAGACCCAAATGGTAGGTGATCTTCAAGGACAATACTCATACATTGAAGAGCAGCCTATTTGGCCATATCAACAATTTCAACAAAATGCATCATTGAAAGCTGACACACAATCATATTTGGAAGAAATTATCAAGCAAATGGCTGAAAATAATAAGCGAATGACTGACAATAATTTGCAATTTCAACAACATATGCAATCTATGTTTCCAGTTATAAAAGTCCAAGGTGAACAAATAATCTCAAGTGTCCATCAAATTCAAGAGAGCGCGATGTTTCATGATGATGTACAACCTGTTGCATCATTAGAGTTAACACGATGTGATACCAGCCTTGATGAATTTCCAGGTGAGCCCATTAAAACAGTGTTTGTTTCATATGATGAACTCATGGTAAGAAACAAACATTCAAGTGAATGCATGAAAGAGATTATGCCACAAAATTTCTTGAAATCTGATTTGGATGAATTATATACTTCTCTTGAAGTAGATAGCTCTCTTGAAATTTTTGCTTGTGAATGTGGTGTTTGTAATGTTTGTCTTGAGATCAGTGAAACCATTTTAGGTGAAGATAGTTTGATGCCGACAACCACTTGTGCGGAAATTCTAGCAAATTCAACAATTCTTGAATTTGCAACAAAAAATGTGGATTTTCGCCATAAGCAACCATTGTCCATAGCAGAATTTTTTTTGGTGGAAACTCTAATTAAGCCAAACAACATGGAGTTATATTTCACCATTTGTGCATCTCTTTCACCTATTTTATCTGACTCACAAGTTAAATGTGGATTTTCTGTTTTTCACACTTTTGTTATTGCAGGTTTACCATATGTGCAGACTATTCCTCCTAAGCCACCAGATTTTTATTTACTAACATCCAAGTTCACTTGCTATTTACTTTTTCCTATTTCATGTGTTCGTAGTGCAGAAAGGCCTCCACCAAAACCACCAGACATGAAAGCTACATTCCACCTTTACCCCTCGGGTGTGTTCTTTCCTTTCTCTCACTCTTATTTTATATTTATGTCCTTTCATTGAGGGCAATGCTTAGTTTAAGTGTGGGGGAGGGAATCATGCGTTTTCTTTGTTTTTGTTAGTATTTTGTTTAATTTCAGTCAATAAAAAAATAAAAAAAAATGCATCTTTTTGAAAGTTTTAGGCTATAGACTGATTTGAGTCGAGTTTGCAGAGACTTGGGAAAAATTCACAAGATCGGTATTGTTCTAACACCGTAAATCTCCTGCATATGGAAATTGATTTGAATTTGTTATTATGTTTTAGCCTTAAATTCTCATTCTTTGACAACTCTTGAGTAGTTTATTTCAGCAGTCGGCACCATCTCTCACACACTTTACGCAGGGAAGCCGATGAATATAAGTGAATGTTCCGAAAAAAAAAGAGAAGGTAATGCACCTTCTAAATTTGGTGACCCTCACCCGGTCACTTAACCTAACGGTTGTGGAACCTACAAAAAAAAAGATTTCAATTTTTGTTGTTAGTTGGTTCAGAGGTTTCTGGTGCTGAACTTGGTAGGGAGGATTACGGTCCGATCCCCCGCAACTACAATTGAGGAATAAAAGGGGTAATACCACTTAGGTACCAGAACCCCATGCAAAAAAGGATCAGAGTCACTAACCGGTCGTCTTGCTATAAGTGTGTGGAGATAACGGGCTTAATGTGATTGCGCCTGAATGAAAAAAGAGCAAAAAGGATGAGTAAGTTAGGCTATGGCATAATAATATGATTTGAATTGGTTTGTGTATTTAGGAGACTTATGTCTGCATAATTGTGGTTAGTATTCTTACGATATCCTTAATATGCAAGATTAGTATTTGTCGATGCAAACTTACCCGAAGAAGATTTGTAGCCTAGGACGAGTAACTGTTGATGTATTTGTGCTTTCTTTGTTTTGTTTTTCATTTTGCTCGGAGTGCAAAAGTTCAAGTGTGGGGGAATTTGATCAGTGCATATTTATGCATATTCTCCTATATTTTTATTTAGGCATTTCTTCACTTTACCTTGGTTATTTTTCTATTTTAATGTGTTTTTATAATTTAGTTTATTTTTGCCTTTATTTGATTTTCGCACTTAATTTTCAGCATTAGCAGTCTGCACTAAAATGATCATAAGTGGAGCTCCGGGAATCCGATTGAGGCGTTCTAATAATCGCCGGAAAGCTAAGAGAAAGAGCTACAACTTTTGTGTTGAAGTCAAAGTTAGATTCGGAGCGCATATTTTCCAGAATTTCGTTTGAGGCTGCAGCATTAGTTTTATTTAGTTTTGGATCATTAGTTTATGGGTTTGGGTTATGTTTTTGACCTAGTTTGAGTTAGTAGAGAAGAAAACCTTATTTTGTTTTATAAGGGTTGGCAGCCACTAGAATACGGGAGACCTTTTTTTGCCACAAATTTTACTTTTGGTCTCATGATTAGAATGAAGAACTAATTCCCGAAGGCAAATCCTACTGCTTATGGATTCCATTGCTTTGAGGTTATTCTAATACTAATTTAAATTCGATTTCTGTTCAATTCTTTTCTATGAAATCATTTGCTTAATTTGATTACAATTGTTTTCTTAATTCGATTGTTGTTCATAGGATAGAATTGATTAAATTCGATTGTATGCATGTTCCTAAATTTAATTGCGTGTTATCGTTTCCTTAATTAGTTAACTCGTCATATTCTTAACCGTTTGCTTAATTCGGTAAACACGAACATAACTCGTATGATTTTGATAAGCGCTTGTCTGATTAATCTCATAATTGAATAGGATCGAAGCCGTTTAGGGATTGGTGTTATTATAACCGATGATAAGTCGGAACCCGAATCAATAGGATTAGCCGTTTAGCTTATTTTGATAATCACTTATTTTACTCAGTTTTATAAATTGATTCTAAAACCATAAACCCCCAATTTTATTTATATTAGTTAGTAACGAAACAAGAATCCTTGTGAGAACGATATCCGAGTTGTCGTTACCGTTACACTATATTTTCAAAATACTCGTTTTTGATCCGTGCGCGACAGCGGATCACAAGTCATCAATTGCAATATGTGACTTGAATTCAATACCGAAGACACTTTCATCCATATTGATTTCACGTAAAGCACCATCCTTCAAATCGGACATATCAACCATTGTTGCGAGCATCGTCCGGTATCGAGGCACAAAAGCACCGCCTTTTTTTGCCGCTTGCTTCGGAGGACCAGTGGGTGGTACGCTACGAACTTGCTGCGTCACTTGTTGTGACTCCCGAGCGGATGCCTAAAAATCATATAAGTTAGGTAAAATAAAAAATCATGCAGATTTAGATTCAGATTATATATTAACACTTTAAATGTACCTCTTTTAGTGATGCAACAGACTCCTCCTCCTGTAAAATCCCTTTACCCTTAATTGCGGGTTTTATAGGAGCAGTCTAAAATTAAAATGTAAAAAATAATTAATAAACGGTTTAGAATTGACATTCGAAAACTAAATGATTCATAATCGTTTTCAATATACCTCATCACTAATGGTAATGAGCTCCGAGGGCCATGCAACAAATGATCCTATTGCATCTCGCAGCAATGTCGTCTCTGAGACCATGTCAGGTACCGGTAGCATCGCATCATGATCTAATACAACATCCACCGATACTTTCAGGTGTCCATCTGGGAGCGGTCTATGGTGAAGTAAATCTCCCAAAGTGTTGTGCACTTTTCCCTTGCCAACTAGTCGATAATTCGGTGACGATAAGTATAGTTGGCAAGATGAAATGCCCTAAACCAATAGTAAATATAAAGTCATTATCATTAATAAAATAGAACAATTTGTAAGGAAAAAAAATTATAATTACCTCGGGAAATTTCCTTTGACAGTTGATACTAGCCTTATCACTAGTTTCTTTCACCGATGAAGTGTTGCACTTTTCTCTCATATACATATCTTTATCTCTTTGCAATTCAGAGACTTGAGCTTGTAATTCCTGCAACTTTTGCAACACTTCTTCATTGGTAAGATTTGATCTTCTCCTAGGACTCTTGTAAAAAGAGGTTGGAGTCACACCATGACCCTTACCCCTCACCCAACCGGGATACTCAGGAGCATCTAGTTCTCTACTAAGTACGCTCCCCTCACCGGTGGATACCGATTGCGACAAGGTCTCCTGTAATTCATTTACATTTCAATAATTATTAGTGGAGATAAAAAATCATTTATATATTAAAAAACATTTGATTTAATTAAAGACACAGTATTATACTTACACATTCAGTATAAACTCTCTGAACATCGGGATCGACAGCTTGATTCTTGCCCACATGAGCTTCCTTCCACAAAACATGTACAGGAAGTGAAGTTTCCTCACTTTTAGTCTCCTCTAACTATGCATTGACACAAATGATAAAATCATCAAATAAAACATGCACATTTAGACAATTAATTAAAACGCATTTCTATTTACTTACAATTTTATCCTCTAAGCGTGCATATCCCAAACGCCCTTTTTTGTATGGATACGCGGGTTTGGATGCTCTCGCACTATTCGTGGCACTCCTTTTCCGAAAATCTTCATCTCTTTGCTTTACAAACTCAGCCCAATCTTTTTCACCAATGAAGATCTCATACTTTTTTGGCCGTCCCGGTGCCTCTTCAAGAAAGTTTCCATCTTTATCCTTAAGATAGGTGTTTGTCAAAAAAAGCTTTCCACCCTCTATATCTTTTGCCGGCCAAACTAAGTATGTAGCGTCTACGATCATCTGGTATCTCAAAAGTCCTCTGCAAAAAAACATACGCATAGTGTGTTAGTATAAGTAATTTAAACAATTTATCGTCAAGATAATAACAACAATTACCCATATATGATATATACCTGAAGCTCGTCCCAAATCGCTTTTTTTTCGCATCCAACTCTAAACTTTTCAGATTCCATTTAGCTACGGAGACCGGAATATGCATACGAACAAGTGTACCAATATAACTTGTCAACTTTGCAGAATTAGGACCAATTGCTTGATTTTCAGAATTCCAATCGGTATACTAATCCTTGGTCTCTATGTCGAATGATTCCCTTCATAATGGTGATGCCTCGTGCAACTTCTTTTGCTTCAGTATCAGGTGGAGCATTTGTATCCGGAGCATCTCTTTCTTGTGAGTTTCCTTGTGAGTTTTCAGGTGGAGCATCTCTATCCGGAGCCATTGAACCTGTATCAAACAAACTAAAGCACATTAGTACACTATTAATAAGCTAACAATCTATACAAGTAAATCGGAAACGAAATCGGTACAAATCAAAATAAGCGTCAAAAAAGAAAGTTGTCGGAATTGAACGAAATTTACATGGCTATGGTAAAACGTCCCCACGGACTCAAAAATAAAGTCGGTTTTCCGAAATTCAGACCCTAAGCCCGAATTTTGATTACGGGCAGAAGCAAAACCGATAAAAAAACAGTCCCGAAATGTAAAGATAAGTGCATGAGCAGCTCCGGAATCGTCAAAATAGTATAGTTACATGTAAAGAAGTCAACAAACGGATACATGGTTCAAAAGTTATGTACAAAACGAGAATATGCACCAAAATTGAATAAGTAATATACTATTGAATAAAACAATCGGTACAATTTGAATAAAGCAAATTAGTCGGAATATGTATACTATTACCTTTATCACTAACGTCTCTTTCTTTTCTTGGTAGGATTGTGTTCTACGCGTCTCTTAACAACGCGGACGGTTGGATTGATCCAAATACCCTCATTATGATCATTTCTAGTACAAGATTCATTCTCATTTTGATCGTTTCTTGTACAAGATTCAATGCCAACACCAATATCACCTTGATCTTCAATGTTTTCATCAACTATTTTGTTAGATAAAAGCACTATAGACCATTTCGTACTTGTCGGATCATTGACATAGAACACTTGTTTAGCTTGAGAGGCTAGAATGAAAGGCTCATCTTTGTACCCTACCCTATTGAGATCCACTTGCAAAAATCCTGACTTATCCATTCGTATGCCACTATTATTTTCAACCCACTTGCAACCAAATACAGGAATCTGAAACTTCGCGTAATCAAACACCAAAATGCGCTCGATAACCCCAAAATATGACAAATTTGCAAATTTCGGATTTAAGTCATTCGCACTTGATATGTGCATTGCTTCAGCTACCAAGGTAACACCACTATTTTGCATAGTACTTTTATCATCCTTTTCTTTGGTATAAAATGTGTATCCATTAATTGCGTATGCGCTATAAGAAAGCACAATTACACTTGGACCATAGGCTAAACATCTCAACCTTTCTATCACTGAAGCAGGATCTGAACGATAATTTGAATAAATATGATCCCTAAACCACGGTATGAAACTTCGATTGTGCTCTCGTACTATCCAGTTCTCATTTCTATTTGGATTTAAATCTCGGAGAACAACCTTGTGCATTTCAACGTACGGCTCAACCTCAATCTCATTGTGCAGAACATACAAGTGCGCTTGATCCCGTTCGACCATTGATATTGTCATAACTTTATTTCCAATTAGCCTTTTTCCTTCTTTTTTTTCGACAATATGAGATTTGGGGAGTCCAATTGATTGAACATTTGACAGATATTCAGTACAAAACTCAACCACTTCTTCAACAACGTATCGTTCGGCAATACAACCCTCTGGTCGACTTCTGTTTTTCACGTACCCTTTTAATATTTTCATATAACGTTCAACAGGGTACATCCATCTCATATAAGCTGGTCCGCACAATTGTGTCTCTTTCACAAGATGAACGACTAGATGAATCATTATGTCAAAAAACGAGGGAGGAAAATACATTTCAAGATCACATAAAGTAACAACTATCTCTTTTTGCAATGTTGGTAAGATCGCGGGATCGACCACCTTACTGCAAATAGACCTGAAGAAGAAACACAGCTTAGTTATTGCGCTTCTTACTTTTTCTGGCAGAATAGAACGTATACCTATTGGTAAAAAAATGTTCCATTATAACATGGCAATCATGCGTCTTCAAACTCTTTAACTTGAGGTCTTTCATGGACACAAGTCTTCTAATATCTGAAGAGTAGCCTTCTGGAACTTTAACTTCACTGAGGAACTTACACAATGTTTTCTTCTCCTTTCTAGATAGAGTGTAACAGCAGGTGGCAGATATGTTCGTCTTCCTTTCGTCACGGGTCCCAATTCAGTTCTCATTCCCATGTTTACCATGTCCTTCCTTATGTTAAGGCCATCCTTAGACTTTCCTTGTATATTGAGTAACGTACCTATGACGCTGTCAAATACATTTTTTTCAATATGCATAACATCCAGGAAATGTCTTACGTACAACGACTTCCAATATGGAAGTTCAAAAACAATTGACTTCTTCTTCCACCCACCCTTGACAAGTGAATGTGCAAAAGGCTTGCCAAACTGAGTGCTCATATCTTTCACCTTTTCAAAAATTTGATCACCTGACAAAAAAGGCGGGGCTGTACCATGTTCGGCCTTTCAATTGAATGCTTTTCTCCACCCACGGTAGTGATGATTAGAATTTAAGAATCTACGATGGCCGAGAAAGACATTCTTTTGACAAAGCTCCAATCGTGTCGTATCGGTTTCGTCTTCACAAACAAGACACGCCTTTTGACCTTTATTGCTGTACCTGGATAGATTTCCGTATGCTGGAAAATCATTAATTGTTCCAAACAACATCGCCCTCAAGTTGAAACTTTCCTTCCTATACCCATCGTAAACCTCCACACCGTTCTCCCACAAAAACTTTAAATCTTCGATTAAGGGTGCCAAGTATACGTCTATGTCATTCCCTGGTTGTTTAGGCCCAGAAATTAGCATAGATAACATCATGTACTTACGCTTCATACATAGCCACGGAGGTAGGTTATAAATCATAAGAATCACAGGCCATGTGTTATGCGAGATACTTTGAATACCATGCGGGTTCATCCCATAAGTAGACAATGACAACCGAAGGTTTCTTGCTTCTTTTCCAAATTCAGGATAATCAGTATCAACTTTCATCCATTATGGTAAGTCTGCCGGATGTCGCAACTTTCCATCAATAATTCTTTCATCTGCATGCCAAGTCAAGTATCTTGAATCGGTCTCACTACGATACATGCGTCTAAATCTTGGAATTATAGGAAAATACCATAAGACTTTAGCAGGAGACAACTGTTTCTTATATCGAGGGGCACCACATTTAGGACACTCATTCAACACTGCATACTCGTTTTGAAACAAAACGCAATCGTTTGGACATGCATGTATCTTATCATAGCTCATGCCAATAGAGGACAACATCTTTTTGGCTTCATACGTTCGATTGGGAAGAACATTATCCTTTGGTAGCATATCTTTCATAAGGGCTAATAACTCTGTGAAACTTTTATCCGACCATCCATTGTCCGCCTTTAAGTTGTTCAACTTTAACACCGCAGACAATCTTATGAATTTTGAACAACCATCATACAACGGTTTCTCTGCATCGCTTACCAATCTCTCAAACATTTTGGGACAATCCGCAAGATCTTCTTCAAGCGCTTCTGCAATCTCTTCAACTCGATCGCAATCGTATGTGTCTGTGCAATCGTCGTTTGAAGCATACTTCCTATTACAACTCGACTCAGCATTCCCATTACTTTTCTCACCATGCATTGTCCAACATGTATAACTTCTATCAATTCCAAACCGTAGTAAATGGGATTCCAACTTATTCCCGTCAACCTTACCCCCATAACAGCAACCCAAGCAAGGACACGACATTCGAAGCGGGTCTTCGGAGTGCGCAACCGCAAACTCAACGAATTCCCATACCCCTTTCTCGTACTCTTTTGACAATCGGTTTGAATTCATCCATGTCTTATCCATGTCTTAATTAAGCTAAACAAATGCTTCTTGGTTTTTCTATCAGGTACTAAGGAATTCTGTCAAGATAATAAATAGCTATCATCATAAAGAATACCTAATCAGAATACCCGATTTCTTAAAGAAGACATTACCTTATTTCAAGGTAATATAAGTCCACAAACCAAAAAATTGGTTGAGAGACACTAAATTGATATTAAATAGAACCATAAACAATAAACTATAAGCAGAAAATAACAAACTATAAGCAAGAAGAAAGGGATAGTAACCTGAGTTAGACTTGATGTGGGAGATGGGTAGGTTTGAATCGGCGTTGTACAAGTAGAAACCAGAGACTTCAAAGTAACTGTAAAATTAAACACACACACACACACACGATGCAGTTAAATACAAATATCCACTGTACCAAACAAAAATGAGTATTACTTAATATAATCTAAAAATAAACTATTAGTATTCAGTCCCCTTTAGAGAAATTCAGAAACTATTAAGAATAACTAATTACCTTTAGAGAAATTCAGAAACTTCTGGAACCACACACCGTAAGCTAATTTGATGTCTCTAGTGATATTCTTTTAAAAAATCTTTAATATCCCCTGAAAAATAATCATCACCCAGATGTTATAGCAATTCTAGATACATAGTACCGCAAATCAAAGTTTAACAACTACTTAGAAACCGGGGCAGCAACTACGCATGCCAAAACAACGGCGTGAAAACGACCACAAATCATAGTCGAGTCATACAAATGGAGAAATCAAGGTGGAGCAATTATATCTCATGAGAAAACAACAATTTAGCATGTATTTTCATAACGGGGCAGCATTAATGTCTAACGAGAAAGCATACAAAAAGTTGTCGCAAAAGCGAGCAACTATGATACCCTTCTTTGGACCCACCAACATCACACCACTATTAGTAGAAACTGCACCAATTTAGGGTGATTTAAAAGCCACTTCTTCTATTTATAAAATGAAATTGCAAAACAAATCAGTTCCAAAAACATGTCTAAAGTTTAGAGAGCATCACAAATTTAAAGGCAATACCTCATATCAACAAACACATGAAACACAACAACCAATAAATTTGAGGAAAACTTGTGTTAAATTCTTTAATACAATATTATTTTATAACCAAATCTAAGCCATTAAAATTGAAAATACTAAAAGCCAACTACAATCACAGAATAGACAATTTTGATAAAGAATCACAAATTTCACAGTAATAAAAATCCTGAGACACTAATTGTAACACAATAAAACATAATCTCAAATCATTAACTAAGTCGTACAGTAACAAAACAAATCCAGGCAAGAAATTAAAAACAAAATCTGTAAATGATTGCAGAAAATTGAGATGTCATATAGAATTTTCATCGAATCGCATATATGATCTACACAAGCAATGATTGAAGAAAATGATCTACGCAGAATAAACACCCAAATATCAATAGTTAATGTTTTTTCAAATGGAGAATCTATGGAATAAATCCAAATATAAAAAGGTTCAGCCAACAGGAACTCTTTCTGTTTCTTGCTATTCCCTTACACAACCAACTTCAACAATTTGCTTATCTATTTTGTATCAAAATGCTCCATATGGCTACTAAAACAAAATGTGGCAGAAACATATAAGCACACACTCTATTTCTAGGCAGAGTTGATGAACCTTGCACAGATAATGAAAGATACATGCAACAAATCACAGACAAACTAACAAAAAAAATCATTTTTTTTACATTTGGGTATTTCTTCAAACAGATAAAGAGCAACAAAAAGCACATCCTAACACAAGCAGCATAATGGTGGTCAGCAAGAGATGCATAGAGAGGGTTTTAGAGACTTACAATGGTGGTCAGCAATTCTCGAAACGGGTTGAGAGCGTCTCCTTTGACTGAGACGAAGATTCAGCCGGAGGCGGGGGTTTATCCCTATTACTCAGCCACGAAGTGAATGAGGAGACGAAGAGTTTGCGAAGGCGGAAGGAGAAGACGAAATTCAGAGATTCAGTATCGAAATTCAGCCCCAAACGAAACTCAAGGATGGAATGGTGATTATATATCGTGGAAGGCAGAGATTTTCATGGAGATATGCAACAATCGTGGTAGGTTTACGTTTGGGGAAGAAGCTAGAATGGTATCCTGATTTCTGAAAAACGTAATAACCTGGGAATGTTTTGTTTTAAAAAATATAATTGTAAATACCCTACGAGAGGGCTTTTAAAAAGCGCTTTGGTACCCAGCCCTATACCAGCGCTTTTTAGATAGAAAGCGCTTTGGTAACCTACCCCTTTACCAGCACTTCTAAAAGCGCTTTGGTAACCTACCCCTTTACCAGCGCTTCTTTAAAGCGCTTTAGTAACAAGCCCTATACCAGCGCTTCTTTAAAGCGCTTTAGTAACCATCCCTATAGCGGCGCTTTTCAAAAGCACTTTCGTAGGTACCCCCTACAGGAGCGCTTTTTTTCCTTGATTTTTAGTTTTGTTTTTAGCGAAGGCCTATAGCAGCGCTTTTGCCAAAAGCGCTTTTGTAGCTGCGTTGCTAAAACTTAAATTTGGTGTAGTGTTTGCATATATCTTTCCTTTTCCTGAAATAATAATCATTTGTGCAGATTAATCAATAAAACTGTTGAAAGTAATGACCCTGCACCCTCTCCTAACTTCGAGTGTCTTATGTATAAGGCAGAAGAAGAGAGTGATGAATGTATTCCTGATGAGATTTCCCGACTGCTTGAGCACGAGGAAGACACCATTCAGCCATATAAAGAGCCATTAGAAGTCATCAACTTGGGTTCTGAAGAGGATAAGAAGGAAGTCAAGATTGGGGCACTGCTAGGTCAAGATGTTAAGAAGAGGATGGTTGAGCTTCTTAAAGAGTATGTTGACATTTTTGCGTGGTCCTACCAAGACATGCCTGGGTTGGACACAGATATTGTGGAGCATCGTTTGCCGTTGAAACCAGAATGTCCTCCTGTCAAGCAAAAGCTAAGAAGGAGTCATCCTGATCTGGTGGAAAAGATTAAGAATGAGGTCTTGAAGCAGATTGACGCAGGTTTCCTTGTCACTTCTGTATATCCTCAATGGATTGCCAATATTGTGCTTGTTCCGAAGAAAGACGAAAAGGTTCGCATGTGTGTTGATTATAGAGATTTGAATAAAGCAAGTCCGAAAGATGATTTTCCTCTACCTCACATTGATATGTTGGTAGATAGCACGGCAAAGTTTGAGGTTTTCTCCTTCATGGATGGTTTTTCAGGATATAATCAGATTAAGATGGCACCTGAAGACATGGAAAAGACAACCTTTATCAAACCATGGGGGACATTCTACTACAAAGTGATGCCTTTTGGATTAAAGAATGTTGGTGCGACGTATCAAAGAGCCATGACTACTCTTTTCCATGATATGATGGACAAAGAAATTGAGGTTTATATGGATGACACGATTGCCAAGTCCCAGTCATAAGAGGGGCACATGGAGGATCTTTTAAAGTTGTTTCACCGTCTGAGAAAGTATCATCTCCGCTTAAATCCAAACAAATGCACTTTTGGCGTCCGTTCCAGAAAATTATTGGGTTTCGTTGTCAGTCAGAGAGGAATTGAAGTAGATCCTGATAAAGTTAAAGCAATTCAGGAAATGCCAGCACCAAAGACTAAGAAACAAGTGAGAGGTTTCCTCGGACGTTTGAATTATATCTCCAGGTTCATTTCCAATATGACTGCTACCTGTGAGCCAATCTTCAAGCTGTTAAAGAAAAATCAGGGATGTGTGTGGAATGAAGATTGTCAAAAAGCTTTTGACAACATCAAAGAATATCTGCTTGAACCTCCCATTTTGCTCCCTCCAACTGAAGGAAGACCTTTGATTATGTATCTCACAGTGCTTGAAAATTCAATGGGATGTGTGTTGGGTCAGCATGACGAGTCTGGTCGAAAAGAGTATGCAATATACTACCTTAGCAAAAAGTTTACCGAGTGCGAAACAAGATACTCGCTGCTTGAGAAAACTTGTTGTGCTTTGGTGTGGGCTGCTCGCCGACTGAGACAGTATATGTTGAACCACACCACTCTATTGATTTCCAAAATGGATCCTGTGGTGTCGTTTTCTTTACCTCCCCGTTTCACTTGGGAGGACGGCACGCTAGACCCTTCACGCGAAATTTGGAAGGAGAATGCGCCTGTGGTGGGATGAATTTTATTTCAGTTCTTCCTACGATATCACACGAACTTTCTTATTTGTCCTACGAGTAGGAAAGGGGAAAAAAGATCTCAACTAAACCCTAGGAGTTTGCTAAGTGTGGGGATTTCACCTAGACTAGAAATTCTGGAGTCCGGGGGGTCGGTTATACATAGGGAAGTGTTTAAACACCCTACATATCTGTAGTACTCTATAGGAACCTTCTCTGTGTCATTGTGTTTGTGTTTATTGCTAATGATTGGGAAAGTTTCTCCTTTGTGTTAGGAGAAGGAATTGAATTGATTAAAGAAAGACAGACAGACAGACAAACTGACTATTTTTGGTATTTTATTAGCTCGCTGAGATTCCTTGTGAACCTCATGCCTACATATCCCTAGTGGAAGTCAGAGCTTAATGTAGTTCGGGGAACTAACTAGGGAAATTAATTGTTTTTGGTGCCTTGCTTGAAGCTCAAGGTTGAAGCTTGGAATTAAATCTCTGTTTACAGTAAAGAGACATGAAATCATCTTTACAGACAGGTATTTGTACTATTCTACCACAAACATTTTGAAAGAGTGACAGAATAATTGAATTCATTTCATTCAAGAGGGGGACCTTACTTGTGTGTGCAAGTATGCCAGTCAGATGCCTCTTAAATGAAAGAAAGATGCTCGTCCAAATTAGGGAAAGTGTACAAGTCTGGGGATGTGCCAGAGCATGTCTTTCAGAGTCCTAAATGGGAGACTTTGATTGAAATTGAAATTGAAATGTTTGTTTGTTTGAATGTGGTAGAGTAGTAAAAATATCTCTCTATAGAGATAAGCTATGTCTATCTACTGTATGAAAGATTTGACTTTAGCTGGCTTGAATGAGGCCCAAGCTTGAGGCTTTTTGATTGATTTATTAATAATTTGACTCTGGGAGATGACTCCACTGAGGATTAATTACAGGGTATTTTTGTGTTCTGTACAAAGCCCAGAATTGAGGCTGACTCTATTTGGAGAGTGTTTATTTGATGGATTTTATTTGGTGTTCTGTACAAAGCCCAGAATTGAGGCTGACTCTACTTAGGGAGACTCTATTTGTGTGCCTTGTACAAAGCCCAAGGTTGTGGCTAACTGCTGAGGATAATTGAATGAATGACTCTATTTTATGTGCCTTGTACAAAACCCAAGGTTGTGGCTGACTCTAGCTAAGGAAAACATTATTTTCTGCCTTGTACAAAGCCCAAGGTTGTGGCGGACTCTTTTTTAAACTGAGTATGGATGACTCTATGGGGAAAAAATCCTAGGTGTTAGGAATCTTTGACACATGAAAGTATGGTTTAAACTGCCTTGTACAAAGCCCAAGGTTGTGGCTACTGAATGATGAAGAACTCACTGGGGAGACTCTATTATCTGCCTTGTACAATGCCCAAGGTTGAGGCAGACTCTTGACGGGGGAGTTTTATTGTTTGGGTGCCTTGTATGAAGCCCAAGGTTGAGGCTAATTGTTTTTTGTTGGTTTTGACTCTACTGAGGAGATTTTATTTATTGAAAGACTGTTTTTCTTTGGAAGCTAACCCTTTCCAGGGATTTTGACTCAGCTGGAGAAATTATTTGGTAAAAGACTGACTTTATCATGTTTTTTGGAGGCTGACCCTTTCCAGGGGTTTTGACTCTTTTTGGGGAATTATCTCCTAAGAGAGATGAATCTTTATTATTTTGACATTTTTATTAATTGACTTTGGAGGCTAACCCTTTCCAGGGATTTTTGTTGAAATGACAGATTGATTTTAATTGACTTTGGAGGCTAACCCTTTCCAGGGGTTTTTATTAACATGAAAGAATGTGTGGAAGCTAACCCTTTCCAGGGATTTTGTTAAAATGAAGGAATGATTTGGAGGCTAACCCTTTCCAGGGGTTTTTGATTGAAAATGAATGATTTGGGTAGCACTCCATTAATTATTAAGGGATGAAAAGATTGGCAGAAAGATTATCTAGTGGAGACTTCTTGTTTAAAGCCCAAGATGAAGGCTGACTCAATGCTGAGGATGACCAAAACATGGATCCTAGACTCTACTAAGGAGGATTGATGAAGATAAGGGTGACAGAGACTGTCCATGTCTCTCATTCCAAAAAGTGTACTCAATATGAGATTGAGACAAACTTAGCTTGTTTAAAGTCTGGTTTAAATTGGAAGAAACTCACCAGGGTAGGCTAAAAGGTAACTAAAGACTTGTTCCTATGTTTATAAGAAACCTGATGGGTCCTTGTATACAAGCTCAAGAGGAAGCTGGAAATGCTTTTAAGAAGCCTGTGGGTCCTTGTACAAAGCCCAAGAGGAGGCTAATCGAGGGTCCTTGTTATAGCACAAGAGAAAGCTATGTGGTTTTGAACTTATTTTGGCTCTAAGCAAATGGGTAAGAGGTTTCACCGGGAATAATTCCTCTTTGGGTGGATGTGTCCTATTATTTGGATTCTAAGGTTTTTACCAAGATGTTTCACCGGAAATAATTCATCTTGGGGGTTTGAACTACAGATCTCTAATTAGGAAAGAGCCTTCACCGGGAAGACATTCTCAATCCTAGGTCATATTCCTATAATATATATATATATATAGTTTAACTGTCCTAAGGTTTATACTCAAACGTAGTTCTAAACTAATATATATGCACAGTTTATATTTGACAGTAATTTAAATAAAGACTGTAAATTGAAAGCTTGTAAAGCCTAACCTGGATGGAGTGGAGGCCTTTGAAGAAGTATGTACAGAGCCTCAACAGTAATTTTGTTGTTTTGTTGATAACAGTTGAATATATATGATAAACAGTTAATGGTTTTTGAAAACAGAAGAAGTGAAGATGGACAAAGGTCACATAGGTATCTGAAGAGTTTCACCGGGAATAATGCCCTTCAAATACCAGAAGAATGTTTTGAAAACAGAAAGAAGATTTTGAAAATACAGTTTTGAAAACAAGCTAAGAAGAGAATATTTTTGGGACTTACACTCTATTAGAGGCCCAGTACTTTACAGTACTGGTGTAAAAGCAATTTGAAAAATGATTTGGAATGATACAAGGTTTTGTTGTTTGAGAACCTTAATCATTTGATTTAATCAGAGATTGAAAACAGTTTTGAGAATTGACAAAAGTCAACTTAATTAAAGTAAAAATAAAGATTTTTTACTTAATTAAGACCTAAACAATTAGGGTTTTATCATAAACTTTATTTACAAAATGATTAGGTTAAAACAAAGTGAAAATATGTATTTAAAGTATTTAAGAAAACACTTAAAACATACTATTTTAAACCTAATAAAAATACATGAAATAAATAATATTTTTATGATTTTTTTGATTATTCACAAAATAGATATGTTAAATAAAAAGTGTGTGAAAAATGAAGTGAAAATGATTTAATTTGATGAGTGAATTAATTGTGTGAAGTTTGTGAGAAAAATGAAAGAAATTAGTGTTAAAAAAATAAGTTTTGGCCCTTGGAGGGTTTGAACCCACGCCCTTGAAGTTACTGACTCAAAACTATACCACTGGGCCAAGGCGCGCTCGGTGTTAGTAACTTGCATTCATTTGGTTATGTTTCAAAACAAGTATTAAATCTTTGAAAAATAAAAGAATCAAAAAGTCTGGGGCGAGGGGGATTCGAACCCCAGACTTTGGGCATGAGGAGACTAAGAGCGCATGTGTGGCCACTAGGGCAAGTTATTCATTCGTTAAGGAAACGCCTATCATTAAAAATAAAACAAACTTCGCTCAGAGATTTGAAAAATGGCGCCACCCTCCATCTTCGTCTTCAACCTCAAGCTCCATCAATTTAAATTTCTGAACTCTCTCAACTCTCAACCATTTGCAACGATGTAAACATGAAACTTGCTCTAAATTCACTCACGATTCTAAATATGTAACTAACATGAATTAATATTAACTACATCTAACTAATTTACCAGAAATCGTGAAGAACCCTAAAATTTCAAAATCAAATTGAATGACTATACTGAAAGATAAATGGATGATGATAGAGGGTTTTCAATCCTCTGATGATGCTGAACAAGATAGAATCGAGCTATTTCACAAAGAGTACTTAAATTAGAGAGGTGAGGTTCAGAAACTTACCTCTGAAAATGGAGGTCGTGAGGATGATTGAGAGCACCTGGGCTTGAATGAATGATCTCAATAGCTTCCCTGAGACTCAATGATGCTAACTGGATGCTTATTGGAGCTTGAATCCTCCTGAATTGCTCTATGGACCTCCCTCGATTTGAGCTTCAAGTGGACATGGAGGTTGTTGAATCCTGAGTTACAGATGAGCTGCAGCCATCTGGTTAGCTTCACTATGACCTGAGGAGTGTGTCTGGATGATTGGCTTGGCTTGGAACCTCCTGAATCACTCCATGGACCTCCAACTGCAAATGCTCCAAAGTGAGAGCAACAATGGTGTTCCTCCACTTACAGAAGTGATCCAGGTGCTTGGATCACCTCAAATGACCTCCCTTGAGATGTTAGAATGTTCACTTCTCAAAGACGAGCTCTGGTTTGAAGAAATCGATTCTTCTTGCCAAAGAACTTTGAAAAACAATGAACATGAGAAGAGAAAGAGAAAGCAAGGAATATGGTTGCTTTGGTGTGTTTTTGAATGAGGAATGCATCTGTATTTATAGGCAAATGGATCAGTATAGCTGCAGAGGAGTGAGCTTCCTTAGTGAAGTTGATTTGGTTTCTTAGCCATGAAGGAAGTTTGCAAATATCTCTTATGCAATGATGAGAATTTTGATTCCATTTGATCAATCCCCTAGCCCTCGATTTTGTTTGATCTTAGGAGACAATTCTGAGCCAGAAATGAGCTCTAATTGGTTGGTGAGAAGATTCCTTGGGTGATTCATCAATTTGCCATAAATTCACAAATGTAATCATTACATAATCACATGTTCTTGTTTTTTAGAATCTTCTTCAATTCTTATGGCATGGTGAAAATGAATGCATGGCATGGTTTCAGATGTGTTATGGGTCGTGTAGCATCCATAAGAGAGGTTATTTGCACAAAATTTGCAAAGTCCAAAAGTGTCCATGACCTATAATTTTACTTCATGAGGCCAACTTTGAACAAGCATAACTCTTAGCTCAAATTGAATTTGGAGAAGGTTGAACACAATTTGGAAAGCCCTAAACATCTACTTCAAATCATTAGTTTATGTCTTCTTCAGAATCATTTGGGAAATTTGTGAAAAATGAGCCCAAAGTTGGATGAAAACTAGGTTAAAACACTTAGAAAAATTTCTAAGTGTTTGACCTAAACTTCAAAATTTCCAAAACTTCATAAATGGTTGATCTTTTGGAAAAAGTTCCCTTGTAAGATGTTGTTTTATTTTGCAAGATCTACAACTTTCATGTTGGAAGTTTTTTGAGTTGTGTAGGTGAAATTTTGAGTTCTCACCATGCCTTCAAAAACCCTAATTCTCGACTTTTCGCTCCTTGATGATTTTCTTTGAATTTCTTTGGCCAAATGACTTTGACATCCATATATTGATGATATTGATCTTTGAAAGTCATTTTTTGACCAAAAACCTTAAAAGTCAATGATGATCCTTCACAGTTGACTTTTTCCTGACAAAGTGAATTTTTGGGCCTTTGTGTAGAAACAAGATCTTCTCCTCAAATGAATGATGCAAATGGATTATATTGAGGTAGTAGAGATTCTTGAATCCTGTCTTGAGTTTTGGATTCATGCCTTGATTAAAAGTCAACTATCTTGGTGAATTAGGTCAAAACCCTAATTTGTCGACCATGTGAAAATAATGACTGTAGACTTTGAATTGAAGTGTGATGTCCAATAGATCTTGTAATATGAGATATTTGAAGATGATTGATGTCTTTGAATGATCCCCTGAGGTTTTTTAGGGTTTCCCAAATGTGATCCCTGATTTCAGTCCTTGATAGGCTCAAAACCCTAGTCTGGTGACCTGAGTAAACCTGTACTCAGATGACTGGATGTCTAATCAATCATAGATGAGAAAAAATGAAATTCTTGAGCCCCATGATTGTATTAGGGACTAATCCTTGTATTGATTGATCCTTTGCTTGAGCTTTCTTGTCTTTGAGCATCCTCGATTAGATACCAGATGGAGAAGTGACTGCTCTGGGAACTTGTCTTGACCTGATGAAAAATCCTGAAGATATGCCATCTCAGGGGGGTCAAAAATTAGGGTATGACAGATCCAATTAAGTATGTATTTGAGAAACCTGCATTAACAGGAAGGATTGCTCGCTGGCAAATGTTGTTATTAGAATACGATATTGAATATCGAGCTCAGAAAGTTGTGAAAGGAAGTGTGTTGGCGGAGTACCTCGCTCACCAACCAATTGATGATCATCAATCTATCAGAATGGACTTCCCAGATGAAGATATAATGTATTTTAGATCTCAAGATTGGGATGAACCGTTGCCAAACGAAGGGCCAGATCCTGAATCCAAATGGGGTTTAATTTTTGATGGAGCTTCTAATGTTCATGGCCATGGAATTGGCGCCATTATTGTCACTCCGCAAGGTTCACATGTTCCTTTCACTGCAAGGATATGTTTTGATTGTACAAATAATATTGCTGAGTATGAAGCTTGCATCATGGGACTTGAAGAGGCCATTAATCTGAGAATTAAGATTCTTGATGTTTATGGAGATTCCGCGCTTGTGATTAATCAGATCAAAGGAGAATGGGAAACTCGTCATCCTGGCTTGATCCCTTACAAAGATTACGCCAGAAGATTATTGACATTCTTCAACAAGGTTGAATTCCACCACATCCCTCGAGATGAGAATCAGATAGCTGATGCATTAGCCACATTGTCTTCCATGTACAAAGTGAATTTCCATAATGAGGAACCTCAGATTACAATCAGGCGTCTTGATAGACCTGCTCATGTATTTGCAGTTGAGGAAGCAACAGATGAAAAGCCTTGGTATATCGATATTAAGCACTTCCTTCAGACTCAAGAGTACCCACTTGGGGCATCAAATAAAGATAAGAAAACTTTGAGGAGATTGGCTGGCAGTTTCTTCATCAATGCTGATGTTTTGCACAAAAGAAATTAAGACATGGTTTTGCTCAGATGCGTGGATAGACACGAAGCAGACATGTTAATGCATGAAATTCATGAAGGTTCTTTTGGTACTCATGCCAATGGACATTCGATGGCTAAAAAGATGCTCAGAGTAGGTTACTATTGGCTGACAATGGAATCTGATTACTACAAGTTTGTAAAGAAGTGTCACAAATGTCAAGTGTATGCTGACAAGATTCATGTACCTCCAACACTTCTCAATGTTATTTCTTCCCCATGGCCTTTCTCTATGTGGGGTATTGATATGATTGTCATGATTGAACCCAAGGCTTCGAATGGACATCGATTCATCCTGGTAGCAATCAATTATTTCACCAAGTGGGTAGAAGCTGCTTCATATGCTAATGTAACAAAGCAAGTTGTGGTTAGATTTATCAAGAACAACATCATCTGCAGATATGGTGTACCGAGCAAGATCATTACTGATAATGGCTCGAATCTGAATAATAGCATGATGAAAGAACTGTGTGAAAGCTTCAAGATTGAGATGTTCGCCTTATAGGCCAAAGATGAATGGAGTTGTTGAAGCAGCAAATAAGAATATTAAGAATATTGTGCAAAAGATGGTTGTTACGTACAAGGACTGGCATGAGATGCTCCCATTTGCTTTGCATGGATACCGTACATCTGTTCGTACTTCAACAGGGGCAACTGCCTTTTCTTTGGTTTATGGTATGGAACCAGTGCTCCCCGTCGAGGTTGAGATTCCATCATTGAGGGTTTTAATGGAAACCAAGTTATCTGAGGCTGAGTGGTGTCAGAGCAGGTTTGATCAATTGAATTTGATAGAAGAAAAAAGAATGACGGCTTTATGCCATGGTCAGTTGTACCAGAAAAGAATGAAGAAAGCTTTTGATAAAAAGGTTCGACCTCGGGTATTCAGAGAAGGCGACCTCGTGCTCAAAAGGATCTTGTCTTTCACCTCCGATTCAAGGGGCAAGTGGACTCCTAATTTTGAAGGACCATATGTTGTTAATAAAGCCTTCTCTGGCGGTGCATTAATTCTTACAACTATGGATGGAGAAGAGCTCCCACGTCCCGTGAATGCTGATGTAGTCAAGAAATACTTCGCCTAAAAATAATAAAAGAACAGCTCGCTAAGTTGAAAACCCGAAAGGGCGGCTTAGGAAAAAAAGAGCGTCTCGGTGGATTGAAAACCCGAAAGGGCGGTCCAGGCAAAAATTAGAGACATAAACAGAATAAAATACCCGGTGGACTGAAAACCCGAAAGGGCGGTCCAGGAAAAAGTTAGGGATTCATGGCAAGTAACTACATCAGACAAGACTCGATCATCAGCAGTCATTTGTTCATCATGAGAAATTCAACACATTTCAACGGAAGCCTTTGCTCAGGAATTCCAAGTTGAGAGAGAGGATGGGGTCATTACATTTCAATATACCTTTTCCACAAAATTACCACTTTCTAAACTTTGTAATAATCCATGGGGTCTTGCCTTTTGCAGGCTACCATTCTATTAAGAAAGTTTGAGCCTTTACCCTTTATTGGTAATCTTATTTCTTTCATATCTCTCAAAATGTCATTTATTGTTGATAGTAATTTTTGAAACAAAGAGAAAATTGATTTCAACAAAATTCTTTTTTGAAATAAATAAAAGGAAGTTTTACTTTGATTCATGAGTGCATTACAAGGAATGGATATGTTGATATATTCATATGCAAAAGAAGAAGAATGTGTTCCACTCAATGCACCTTTGGCCTGGTTCGAATATGGTGTAGAAATCAACTACTGTGTTCTCTCAGCTTTGATGTTCCTCTAGTGTTGGGCAGCATTTATTCTGAAGCCATCAAAAGATTGTTATAGCAGTATCTGCTCTGGTGTTCAGTTTGAGACATGCTTGATTATGTTATTTTCGTACTCCATCTCTTGAGTTAATTCTTGTGCTAAGTTTTGGCAGCATATGCATCATTAACATACATCAAAAGCAGTCATACATTCACATTTGCTATCATGAAGTTTATTGTCAAACAGATTGCTCTTTCATTTAGAGTGTCTTAAGCAGAAAAAGCACTTTCCTTGAAATCCTCACTGAATTTGTTTCTATGTGGATAATATGTTTCAGTTATTCTGTTCAGATGTTTACGAACAGAAAACCAGTGAGTTTCTCCCTCACTTGGTCCAGTTTTTGACAGTTTCTTTCCATTTGGCCATGGATTGAATTTTGGTCGCGGGATGATGAATGTTGAGTTGTGCATTTGTGTTTGCACTCTTACTCTTTGAAAAAAAGCAAAGTATTATTACATCCCTTTCATCGTCAGTGGTACGGCGGTGGATCTCTCTTTTTATACCTTCAGTGGTACGTTGGTATATGTTATCGTCAGTGGTACGACGGTACATCTCTTTCATCGTCAGTGGTACGGCGGTGGATCTCTCTTTTTATACCTTCAGTGGTACGTTGGTATATGTTATCGTCAGTGGTACGGCGGTACATCTCTTTCATCGTCAGTGGTACGGCGGTGGATCTCTCTTTTTATACCTTCAGTGGTACGGTGGTATATCTCTTCATACCTTCAGTGGAATGCTGGTATGTGTTATCATCAGTGGTACGGCGGTACATCTCTTTCATCGTCAGTGGTACGTCGATGAATTATCCCTTTTATATCATCAGTGGTACGGTGGTATATCTCTTCATGCCTTCAGTGGAACGTTGGTATGTGTTATCGTCAGTGGTACGGCGGTACATCTCTTTCATCGTCAGTGGTACGTCGATGAATTATCCCTTTTATATCATCAGTTGTACGGTGATATCTCTTCATACCTTCAGTGGAACGTTGGTATATGTTATCGTCAGTGGTACGGCGGTACATCTCTTTCATCGTCAGTGGTACGTCGATGAATTATCCCTTTTATATCATCAGTGGTACGGTGGTATATCTCTTCATGCCTTCAGTGGAACGTTGGTATGTGTTATCGTCAGTGGTACGGCGATACATCTCTTTCATCGTCAGTGGTACGTCGATGAATTACATCTCTTTTTATATCATCAGTAGTACGGTGGTATACCTCTTCATGCCTTTAGTGGAACGTTGGTATGTGTTATCGTCAGTGGTACGGCGGTACATCTCTTCATATCATCAGTGGTACGATGGTGTGATTTCTGTTAACGGGAGATTGGCATTCTGATTCAGGATGCATACTTTCTCATCCCCAGTGAAAGAGGATGTTCCCCTTTTCTCATCCCCAGTGAAAGAGGATGCTATGACCTCTCTGGCGCGAAGTGTTTTCCCTTGAGAAGTTTCTTTCTCCACCAAAGTTTCGTCTTGCCAACAAAGTCTTGCCTTCCCCAGCGGAGTTATGCCATCAAGACATTTGTTTTCCCCAGTGGAATTCCTTTCCCTCCCCGGTGTTGCTGTGTTTTATCCCCATCATATGCATTCATTAAATATTGCATAGCATCTTAGGTTCAAAAATTGTGTTTTATATATTTAAGTCTCTTCGATTTCGTCAAAACGAAGATTTCCAATCATCGTATCTCCGAATCGAAGAAACTTAAATAGGGGCATCTGTCATACCCCAATTTTTGACCCTAAGATTACACATCATTTGCATACCAATCATCAATCAAGAAGTTTTAATTTAGAGCTCTACTGGTGATGTTGTGCTCAATTCATCTGCAAGAGAATCATCGAGCACCCATGTTTTAGTCTTCTATATATTGTTTTACTAACCAAAATACCAAAAATATTGCCTTGTGCTCTTGTATGTTTGTGTTTTGTAGGTACCAAGTCAAAATATCCATCAAAGGAGCATTTTTCAACATTTTCACTGTGCAAATCGATTTGCATAAGGTGTAAATCGATTTACACAGCTGTTTCTGCACCAGATTTACTTCTGCCATCAGTGCAAATCGATTTGCATAAGACAGCAATCGATTTGCACAACTGTTTTTGCCCCAGATTTTGCCTTTTTCAGCAATGTAAATAGATTTGCATAAGGTGCAAATCGATTGCACCAGTGCGAATTTGGAAAAATGAAGGCAAATTTCAGCTTTTTGAAGTGTTGACATCATTTGCAAGCATGGGAAGCATGACTTAGTTATTACATTTGATTCTCTACATCATTTAATCATAAACCCTTATGTGATTGCATCAAGACCATTGGATTTCATTTTTGGCTCCAAATCCTTTTCCCAAGCCTAATTCTATTTTCCATTCCTAACTCCAAGCCACAAAATTTCCCAAGCCTAAGTGCTATAAATTGAGGCACTCCCCTCTTCATTTTTCAAGCTTTGATAGCCAAGAAAACTCTTGCTCTTTCTCTCCTCACCTCTTCCAAACCCCTCACTCAAAGCTCTCATTTCTTCCACAAAATTAGTGAGTTACATCTTGAACCTCACTAATTTAGAGCTAAACCTCAACATAAACACTACTTTCTTCATCAATTGTGAGAGATCAAGGCTTGTGGTTGTGTGTTCTTGAAGAAGATTCAAAGTTTGTGAAGATTTGGTAAAATTCTAGATCCTTTCCATGATCCAAGATGTGATCCATTGTTGTTTATGCTTGATGCACCTTTGGTGCTACATTGATGAGATTTGCTTGCTTACTTGATACATTTTCGTGCACAAATTGATCCAAGATCACAAGGTGTTTGGTTTTATGTTTAAACAAGTTTTCTTCTCTTTATTTGCTGTTTTTTTGAAAACTGTGTTGTGCAAATCGATTTACATCTGGTGCAAATCGATTTACACAACTGAAAAACTGCACATATTTGAAAAAAGAGTTATGCAAATCGATTTACACTCTGTGCAAATCGATTTACATCTGGACAGAATGCTTGTTTTTGTGGTTTTTGACTTGTTTTTGGTTCTAACTCATCTTCTACTCCATTCTTTTGATATTTTCTTTGAATCACAAGTTAGAGGCCTAATTTCTCTCTAATTTCAATGGACTTAGGGCGTCGATAGGATGAGAATCCAAATCCGCAATATTAAGTGATTGAAATTATGGATGAAAGGAGCTTTTAATGTGGTTCCATCTTTTACTTCTTTTTATTTTGATCGATGAAAGTCTTAATGCCTTGAGAATTCTTATGGATTCTTGGTAAAGACTAGATCACTCACCTTTTTCTTTTCGTGCGGTATTGCTTTCGGAGAGTGATCTACATATCGCTTATCTCGCATGCATTAGCACATAAAGTTTTGACCGTCCTCGTTGTAGGGTGATTTCTACATAAATCACTTGGCGATCTGCTTAACATAGCGCAATATTTCGTGTCCCGAATAAAAAAGATCAAATATGGAAGAGAATTGTATGCGGTTGATTTAAGACTTATGGAGGTTTATCGTGTAGTCGCTATGATTTTATCAAGCTTCTGATAAATGTCCATTGAATTTAAATCCGAGTACATCCTTCACTCGCCATCGATCTTAATTACTAACTTTGATAACATACTTGACAAGTTTCAAGATGGTATCTTTAACATCTAACAATTGACTTTAATTTCCACAATTTATTATATTGCTCTTTATATCTCTCGCTTTATCGCTTTATTTTATCATTTCATCATATTTACATTCCGCCATTTTCTCTTTGTCCATTTGGACGTTTATATTCCGCTATTTTCTCTTTGTCCATTTGGACACTATGTTTATGTTTCCGCCATTTTCTTTTTGTCCACTTGGACCATACTTTACTTTTATGCTAAAACACTAATAAACAACAAAAATCTAAAAAACGTTTAAGGCTCTCTTTCGGACTATTGGTTACTATCCTGAGCATTTTGGAGATTCAGACTTATAGACTTAGGACCTCTGGACCCTTATTCTGTTGTTACTCTGCTGTTATTCTGTCTGTCTGGCATTGGATTGTTGTCTGTTTGTATATGCAGGTATTTCCTTGAAAGCCCTTGATGGTTAATTCCAAGGCATTGATATAAGGATTTTACCCGAAAACAGTCGTTACTCTGCCTGATTTTTGTCAGAATTTTAATGTGCTCAATGCAAAGTGGTGTGTAACTCAGTGAACTGACTTTTATTTTTAATATGCAACAATGTTGCGGTGAGCATGAGTCGCCATCGACTTTTATTTTGTCCAATGTTAGGAAAGCTAAAAAGTACAGAAAAAAGACCTTTTTTTAAAGAAAACGGGCTCGGGGGTAAGTTATGAAAAGGGAAGGTGCAAGCACCCTTTTCATCCGTAGTTATCTACGGGCTCTTAATTTTCTTAGCTCATGTTTGTTTTGTTTGATTTGAGTTGAAAAGGGACATAAGGACTTTAGCGTAAATGCGTAGCCTTAGTCTTTGAAAAAGTATTGAAAAGATGTTTTTTAATCGAGCTAGGCATATTAAGAGCACTACCCTAAACAGTCCGTCTTTTTCTATACTTTTTAAAGTTCCTAGGACTATCCATACTATAAGGAAGTAGGTAGTCCTTGTTTATATTGGACGTGTGGGTCATCGAAGGGTCATCGAGGTCGTTTGAAGGCAACAAATAGAGGTACCCTTAGCAATTTCGAAGGGACGGTTGTCACATTTTCGTAGGCAACAATCGAGGGTCATCGAGGGACTTAGTGACGATTTTATATCGAGGGACTTTTGCTAGCGGGTACCTCTACATTCGAGGGACACGACCTTATAATCAAAGGCAACCAAGAGGGGCGTACCTTAGAGGTGAGTGAGTGCAAGTGTGTTGGATTTGATTATTTTTTTATCTTTGATTTGAAAGTGATCTATCGGTTGATTTTAAATCTTACCATACAATCCTAAGGCATACATCTAAGCTATAAGGAAGTAGGTAGTCCTTGTTTATATTGGACGTGTGGGTCATCGAAGGGTCATCGAGGTCGTTTGAAAGCAACAAGTAGAGGTACCCTTAGCAATTTCGAAGGGACGGTCGTCACATTTTCGTAGGCAACAATCGAGGGTCATCGAGGGACTTAGTGACGATTTTATATCGAGGGACTTTTGCTAGTGGGTACCTCTACATTCGAGGGACACGACCTTATAATCAAAGGCAACCAAGAGGGGCGTACCTTAGAGGTGAGTGAGTGCAAGTGTGTTGGATTCGATTATTTTTTTATCTTTGATTTGAAAGTGATCTATCGGTTGATTTTAAATCTTACCATACAATCCTAAGGCATACATCTAAGCAATAAATATATACAGAAAATAAAGTGCGGAAAGTAAAGTTCCTACGCTATTACATGACTTCGGGGATGGGGATTACAATTTTCCGAATGAGGGTAAAAATTATTACAAATCCAAAATATAAATTAAGGCGGAAATATATACGCATTAAACAAGCTTGTAAATATCCATAGAAATAATCCAGAGGACTCAAGATTAGTACCTCACAATCAAAAATAAAATGTTAGTAACACAAAATAATATATGAGAAAAATAATAGAATTGTGAACAAAAATTAATTGAAAATTAAATAAAAGAAACTAAAGTCAATACATGAAACAAATATTTTTGGTTTTTGTTTATTTAGAATTTTTAGGAAAAAAAAAACTGATGTGTTTATGCTAAAAAAAACAAAACAATGACATGTGGTGTTTAAAGAATAGTAAAAAAAAGGGTTAATACTACTTTTCACCCCTGTAATATAGGCGAAATTCGCTTTACGCCCCGGTAATTTTTTTTTTCCGTTTCCCCCCTGTAATATTTTTTTGTTTGGATTACCCCCCTAAGCGTGTAATTTAAACACCAAATCTGGTGGGACAAATCAAACAAAAAAATATTACAGGGGGTAAACTTTACACTTAGGGGGCAAAAGACATAGTATTTTTATATTTCAAGGGGCTGTTCGAAAAAATAAATTTTACAGGGAGAAAAGCGAATTTCGCCTATATTACAGGGGGGTTTTGTATATTTAACCCTAAAAAAAAACTCTAAGAGTGTGTTTGGATGAGGTAATTAGAAATTTTAAGGGAATTTAAAATTCAAAGCAATTCAAATGATTCAATTGAAATACATTCATTTTAAATTATTTTGTTTGGATGAAGTATTAAGGTAATTCATTGTTAGATTTTTTGGGTATTTTTTTATAAAATATAAATTTTTTGGACCAAATTAAAAAATTGAAAAGTAAGGACCAAATTGCAAATTTTAAATATTTGAAGGACCAGATTGTAAATTTTAAAAATTATTAAGGACCAAATTGTAAATTTTAAAAATTATTAAGGACCAATTTGCAATTTTTTAAAAATTTTTGGGGTCAATTTTATAATTTTGGAAAATATGAGGACCAATTTGTAAAATTTGAAGAAATAATAATAACAAATACATTATATGAAACATGAGAGGAATTTCAAATTCTTTGATTTTTTGTGTCATTTCAAAATGATTAAATTTAACTTAGATGAAATACTCCATAAATTTTCATCATTTTAACAATTCTTCATTTTTATATCCAAACAATGGATTTTGGTCAAATCATTTTAAATTCCCTCAAAACATTACTTTCCCTCATTAAAATTCTCCATCCAAACACACTCTAAAACAACAACATAGCAAAGTCATGTATCAGAACAAACAGGTACCAAACTCTCTCTTCTCTTTTCTTCTTAAATCAACTTCTCACATCACAGACAAAAAAAAATAGTGAAATCAAACAAATACAAAATCTAATCAATGTCAAAGGGAAAAAAAAAGGGGACAAAGAGTACCAGATCGGAAACATGGGTTGTCGGAGTTATCACGATCGGACGCGATAGGTCATGGTGCGGAGGTAATCCCGAATCTGGTTGGTGGTGTTCGGCGCGGTGAAGGGTGGTCCGATCGGGATGGGTGCTCTCCGGCGACAGGGACGGAGAAGGCCGACGTCAGAAGCGGCAGCTCCGCCACAGGGGCATCTCTACGCAGTGGTTCAATAGATGCGATCCCGACTTCCTTGGCTGCAAAAATAATAAAATAAAATAAACAGTGACACACATTGTATTGTATCAAGGTTTGGTTTTTTGTTTATGAATGGCTTGAGATTTGATTGTAATGGTGGATCTATGATGAGTTAATGAATATGTTATGTGTGACCAATGTTAGTGCTAGTATTGATGGAAGAAGAACATATAGTATTCTTGTTTTTTTTGGACTGGTATGAGAATTGGTGTATGTACATGAAGATATTTTTAGAGATTTTGGTAGATGACTCTTTTGACTCAAAGTTGAAAGAAAATAAGTTAGTTTTTTTTTTTTTTGGCTATGTGAATGTGAAAAAGTTAGTGTGTGTGAGAATGGGTTTTCTTAGAAAGAAAAAGGTTTTACTGTACGTGAGAATTGTTAGATGGGTGAGAAAATATTATCTATTTATATTAGAACAAAAGTAGGTTAACATATTTGGAAAAAAATTAATCCAATTAATTAAGAATTAATCAAGAATAATCACAAATTTTATTTGATTTTAATCCATGATTCTTTCGAAGTTAATTGTATCAATTACTATCCTAAAATAAAGAAACATAATCTTTCACAATCCTTTTTTGTTTTTTTCTCTTAAATTTGACTATTTCATGCACAAAATAATAAATTAAGATAAAAAATAATATTTTAAAAATTCTCCTAAAATAGAAAACGAAAATAATACTTTAAATTATAAAAAAAACTTATTTTTGTGATTTTTTTAAATAAAAAGTGAAATAAAGTTAGAACTAAGGTTAAAAACAAATGAAAAGGGAAAAATGTTAGGAGTAGGATTTGATCCCGTGACTTTGTACTTGCAAACCTTACCTCCTTATCAATTGTGCTATATTATTTGTTCAAAATAAAAGCCAATTGAAAGTGTATGAAGCATCGGCCAACATTTTGCTATTTATTAAAATATAAATAATTTAAAAGTAAACTATTATATTTTAAAATAGACTTTAAATCGAATATTTATAAAATTTAGGATGTCAATGTAAATGAATCCAAGATTTTATAGAAATCCAATTTTGAAAATAATTTCGAATTTTTCTTTTAAAAGTGTGGGCAAATTTTGGGGTATGACATGGTGCTAAAGATATTAAGTTCATCTAGATCCCCAAGTGGTAATGTGTTGGTTTGGTATTGATAAGTCCAAAGGATGGGAAATCTACCTTGACTCTTAATGTCAAGTGTTGGCTTCTTATTTCGGTTAGACCGTTTATTTCCTTAACTTTTATTTTACGCAATAGGTTAGCCTCTTCATCTCCTCCCACTTCTTAGATTTTCAAAATCTTCTCCCTTTTTCAAAAATCTTCTTATGTTTGCAATCTTTTTAAAACTTCTTCTTAAAAATATCTTTTGCCTTTGTTGGCATTTTCCTTCAAAAGTTTAGACATTGTTAATTGTCGAAACGAGTGGTTATACCCCACGATCTTGAAATTGATTGATAAAATGAGATCTTTTCCGCGTGAGAGAGCTAGTGGCATACTCGTTGATTTTTATCCGAGTCAGAGCCCTTCTTTCATTTGCGATGCAAAGAACTCGTTTGTTCTCATGCTCAAGATCAATGGCTGACTATTTCTCTCCGACGACGATAAAGTGTTTATTCGTTTTTTTAAAAAATGTTTTCCCTTTAAAGCGGAACTACATTAGCTCTGACTTCTCCATTGCACCGAGGAGGTATGTAGGCACAAAGCTTAACGCTTTGCCGAGCTTATTTTAAAAATAAAACAAACTCTTTTTTAGCACACACGACACAGATTTTCAAAAAGGTTCATGTGGAGTACCACAGATATGAGGGGTGCTTAAAACCTTCCCCTCATATAATCAACACCCGTACCTAAGATCTCTTCTTTTTGTTTTAAAAAACAAACTTTGGGTTTTATTCGTTCTTTTCCCTTTTCCTTTGGAAATAATAAAGCGCGGTGGCGACTTTCACTGAAATATTGATTCGAGTCAATCCTATGGCTTCGATATCAGATTTTCCCTGCTACAGTTCGTGTGTGGGAATGTTTTTAAAATTCTTCAGGAAAGCACTAAAAAACGCGCTGAACGAGTGGTCCCGACTAAGCATACCCTGGATACTTTCAAAGGACATCTCCATATAGATCTTGAACATGTTCGTGTCTTGACTCCAATACCTGAAGGTTTGGGTTTAGACAAATTTTTTGACTAACGTTTCTTTTCCACTGAAATACTAATTCCAGTTTCAACTACAGCGGTTGCTCGAAAGAAAAAGATCAAACAAATCCCTGCGCAGAAAGCTTCTGAAGTTTCGCAGAGCAACAAGCCCAGTGAGAGTGACTTTATCACTGCTGACAAGAAACCCACGGTATACACATACCTTATATTTCATTTGTATGTTGCATGAATCATACTTACTTCACCCAATTTATATTTTCAGAGCTCGAAGCCTCCACCGCATTCGAAGCGAAAAACCTCTCCAGTAGTCGTTTCCAATGATGATGACAAATCTCCACCTCGAACCAGACAAGCCCAAAAGAAAAGGCAGAAGGCCGTCACTCCTTCAGGAAAAGAGAAGGGATCTGGGTCTTCGAAGCTTACTTCACCGGGTGAAAAGGTATCTTCTGAAGAATCACCTTTAAAAGATGGTAGTAACGCTTTCGTTGTCGAGAGCCATAATTCGAGCCCAGATAACATCCCAACTAAGGTATTCGGATTTCCCAACCTAATCATCTTTATAAATTTTTAACTTAAAATAATTAAGTTAACGTTTTACCTTATGATTGTAGGATGATGTTGGCACAGCCACTTCTGACCTCAAATCTTTCACTCTTAATATTGATCTTGATAACCTCCAAGGTAAATGCATGTTCTTTTTACAGCAAAGAGATTTCTTGCAACTTTCCCACCATAACTTGTTCTAATTACTTCATGTAGGTAAATCTCATGTGCTTTCACCAGTGATCGAAGACGCTCAGCCTCTTGCGACTATCATTCTTAGTACCGCAGTTGAAGAAAACCATTCAGCTGACGATTCTCCTCCTACCCACAAGGGCGAAAAAGTAGATCAACAATGCTCAGGTAGCAACAATGCAGCTGGTCATCCAACTAGTAGTGAGGACACTTTGTCTGAACAAGATGTTATGGAAGAAACCTCCAAGTTAGCCACAATAGTTCCCCATGAATCTACATCTTTTGGGACCATAGTTTCTCCTGAAACTACTTCAATTCCTGCCCCAGCAAAGCCTACTCCTTCAGAATTGGAGCAGCTCAAACAAACTGATCCTCTCAGCTTCCTCAAGGCTATGATGGATGCTGATAATATTTCGCCTTCTGAGCTTGAAACTTCTCCAGCTGTCCAACCAGAATCTGGTGATAAAGAGGATACTTCTGTCCTTCTTCATCAGATAAAGGAAAAGTTCTTCGAAACCAACCTCGTCGAAATTCTAAGCAAGGATCCTACCAAAAGTCATAGCCTGAATCAACTTCTGAAAAAGGTGGATCTTCTTCTGGTTTCGAAAGAAGTCTCAGAGGTGATTGTTTTGCTGGGTTCTCTGATCGACCAACTTCAATCGAACATTCTTCGACGTCGCAATATTGAAGAGCAACTTACTATGAAGGTAGCTTCTCATAGTTCATCTTGGAAAGCTGTTACTGATGCATCGAAGAAAGGTGATGCTCTCAAGCTTAAACGCTCAGAAAAACAGAAAGAGTATGATGAGTGTGAGCGAAGTATCCAATCTTGGAAGCAGGAAATTGTCCAGCTTGAAGAAAAGATAAAAGAGGCTGAATCTCGCAAGGCAACAATTCAACAGTCCAGTGAGCAGGAATTGACTGAAGTTGCGCGTTTAGGAATCCAGCATTTCGAAGCTGCACGAAAACTAGTTCCCAAAATTGAAGAACTGAAGAAACAACGGGCCTTGATTGAACTTCGCATGTCTTCCTGGGAGATTCAATACTCGAAGATAAAAGATACTCTTCCTAGAGATTTTAATTAGTCCTTTCGAACTTTGTAATCCCTTTTTTGTAATGCACATCGGTTTGTCTTGTAATCGAATTCCACCAGGAACATATATATGTGCATCTTTTGTTTGCCAATTTCCACAATCTATTGTATTTGAAACGATCATGAGCAATACTCTGGCAATTCTTCAAATCTTGTCAAAATATATTTAATTGTCACAGTAATCTCAATAAATGTAAGCACGTGACCTGACTATCCTTCGCACTCCTTTCAATCTAGATTTGACGTTTCCACTCCCTTAACCGTAACCATCATTAAGAGATGACGTCACTTTCTTCAAAACGTCTTTTTTAAGACGTGCGTGCACCAGTTTCTCATGATTACATCTCAACTTCCAAGGGTGGGAAACGGCGGAAGCCATAACTTCTCTTTGGAATATCAAACGCAGTCTAATCAATCATTAAAAATTAAACTGTTCTTCTATTGCCCCAGGTCTATATAAAGGCTCAACATCACACTTCTTTCTTCACACTTGCTTGAAACCTTTTGCTCAAAACTTTGCTTCTCTTCCTCCGTTTCTAAAAAACACAGAGTCTAAAAAACAAACCTTTTCAACCTTTTTCTTCTCCTCATGGTGCAATCTCTTACCTATAACAACATCAGAGCTTGCATAAAGAAGGAGTTCAAACTCTCTGAAGAAGAGTTTGATGAAAACTTCATCAGCATTAGTGCTCTCTTTGCCAACCAAGAACTTGATTTCTATTATGAAATCCTGGAGGGACCAGTTTATCCCAACATGCTGGCTGATTTCTGGATGTTTGTGTCTCTACGCATAGATCCAGAGGGCAGAACTACCATAGTCTCTGAAGTTCGACGTGCCCAAATCAAAATCACTCCTTCCACCATCTCTAACTTGATGAGATGTAACAATTCTGGTGAAACTTTTGATGACAATAGCTTCAACATGACGACTCACCTTCTGTTGAGGACTCTCATGGACAACGACCCTTATAGTGCCAAAGTCATCAAGGTTTGGCATCAACTGCTCGTGGGTAACTTTCAACCACGAAACCATGACCAAAACACCATCATTGTGGAAGACTTAGAGTTTATCCTCTGTGCCCTTTGTGGGAAGAAAATCAACTTCCCCCTAATGATTTTCAAAGGGCTTGTCGAAGCCGTTTCCATGGTTGATGCCCGTCAAGGGGTTGTAACCTGTCTTCCATATGGAAGGCTTTTGTCTTACATATTCCTTAAAAAGGGAATAGTGAGAAGGATGCGCAACTCTGGATCCATGAACATGTTCGAGGCAGAGAGCTTGCCCTTGTTGCCCCTGGAAGGCTTGGACCAAAGGATCAACTAGGAGGTGGTTTAGTTTAGGTTTTTATTTGCTTTAACTTTTTGTAACCTTCCATGTTTTGGAAACCAAAACCTCCTGTAACGAATGTATTCTCTTGATATTAATGGAAGATGTTTTGAAATTTCTTTGTCTTCTTCTTTTTATTTTGCCATACATGTTTTTTTGGACAACAAAGCCATTTTGGTGTTAGAGTCAACCATTTTGGCTTACGTAGTATACTTCGATATCTATGTTTTTGCAATCTTTACTTCATGCATGCTTGATTTGTATCTCTTCAGATACTTCCCGTTTACTCTCAAAATCCTGCGATCTTCTGCTAACTCTTCTATCTCGTAAGCATTATTCGAGAACACTTTCAAAATTCGAAAGGGTCCCTCCCAGTGTGGGGACCATTTACCAAGTGCTTGATTCTTTCGATCTATAGGTAATATAACTTTCCAAACTAAGTCATTACTGCTAAAAGTTTTACCTTTCACCTTTTTGTTGTATGCCCTGGAGACTCTTTCTTTTTGTCTTTTTATCATCTCCAATGCTCGAAGTCTATCTTCATCCAAGTCTACTAATTCGTTCATCATCAAATCCCAATACATGTTAGGAGGGATCTCTACCTGTAACGAATGTATCCGTACTGACTGCAAATATATCTCAACTGGGAGTACTGCGTCATGCCCAAATGTCAATTGGAAAGGCGTAGTGTTTGTAGCTTCTTTTGGAGATGTTCGACAAGCCCAAAGCGCTTGGTCTAAGGTTTTGTGCCAACTCTTAGGCTTTTTTCCCACATGTTTCTTTATGAGACCGATTATTATTTTGTTTGCCGCTTCGACTTGTCCATTCGCCTGAGCATAGTAAGGTGTAGAAGTGAACAACTTGAAACCCATTTCTTTGGCGAAGTCTTGCATTTTCTGCCCAGTAAATACTGATCCTTGATATGTGGTTATACTTTCTGGGATTCCAAATCTATATATGATGTATTTTTGAATAAACTCAATCACAGCCTCTTGGTCCACATTCGTTAGTGGTATCGCTTCGACCCATTTTGTGAAGTAGTCTATTCCTACTAGTATGTATCTTTGACCCCTAGAGGATTTAGGGTGAATTTCTCCAATTAAGTCTAGTGCCCAACCTCTGAAAGGCCATGGTTTTATTATTAGACTTAAATCATTTGCTGGAGCGTGTTGTATACCTGCATGTTCTTGACATTCTTGACACCCTTTTGCAAATTCTATGCAGTCTTTTAACATAGAAGGCCAATACATTCCATATCGAAACAGAAGCCATTACATTTTGTGCCTTGCTTGATGTGCCCCACATGCTCCACTGTGTACATTTGAGAGAGCCAAATATGCTTCTGCTTCACCCAAACATTTCAACAAGACCCCTTCAGGAGTTTTCTTGAACAATTCTTTCCCCATCAGGAAATATGATAATGCTCTATACTTCACCTTTCTATCCGTGTCTGTCGAAGGATCTTTTAGGTAGTTCACAATTGGACTCCTCCAATCTGTGTCTGTTAAGGAGTCTATATTTAACACTTCGAATTCTTCTTTGCTGGCAAAGCCTGATTGTGAATTCTCCAGGTCACTTGGGGAAAGTTTGGTAGCCATTGCTTTTCCTCTTACTTCGATCAGTTCTTCTAATTTTTCTTTTGATACCTTGTATCCTGAGGCTAACTGTGCCAAATCATTTGCTTCTTGATTCTTGGTCCTCGAAACGTGATTTAAATCTACATATTTAAATTTTTTGAGTAGCCTATTTGCTATGACAAAGTACATGATCAAGTTTTCTTTGATACATTTGTACTCCTTTGTTAGTTGCTTAATCACTAGTTCTGAGTCTCCTTTAATTTCGACTCTAGTTGCCCCTAATTCTAACAAAGCTTCAAGTCCAGCGATCAACGCTTCATATTCAGCTTCGTTGTTGGAGCATAAAGGACCTTCAATCTTGTACTTGAGTTTTGTTGGAATTCCATCAGGAGAAATTATCAACATTCCAACACCAGTTCCCTCTTTATGAGTCGAACCATCGAAGTATAGCTTCCAAGGCTTCAAATCTACATATTGTTGAGGGTTCTCAACCACTGCATTGTTAGAACAAGATTTGTTCTGATCAATATTCTTAGTTTTGATGATAACAAGGATATGAATTTTGTGTGAGATAATGTGGTACTCTAATACATTGCAATTTCCCTTTCAGGAAATATATAAAGAGTATGCACAAATCAGCGCTCAGAAGCTTTGTCTCAGAAGGTTCAACATGCAACATCAGAACATGGTCTGGCAAGACATCAGAAGATGGTCAAGGCAGAATCAGAACATGGGTCTATGGAAGCATCAGAAGAACTTAAGATCAGAAGCAGAAGCACTGAAGTTCTCATGGTATCACGCTCAGAAGCACTTCAAGGTCAGAAGACAAGAAGATGCTATGCACCAAGCTGTTTGACTCTGATGATATTCAAATATTATATTCAAACATCAGATCAGAATAAAGTACAAGTGACAGGCTACGCTGACTGACAAAAGGAACGTTAGAAGCTATTAAAGGCAACGTCAATAGACACAGCGTGAACAAGGCTCGAGGTAGTTGACAAAAGCGTGAAACATTAAATGCAATGCTGTACGGAACACGCAAAGCATTAAATGCATCTAACGGTCATCTTCTCAAATTTTGTGAATATTAACTTGCTGAAACGCTGTTCAAATCAAAGCTCAGAATCTTCATCTTCATCAAAGCTCACTACATTGCTGTTGTAATATATTAGTGAGATTAAGCTTAAACGTTAAGAGAAATATCACAGTTGTGATTATAGCTTTTCAGAAGCATTTGTAATACTCTTAGAATTGATTACATTAAGTTGTAAGGAACTAGAGTGATCGTGTTGATCAGAATACTCTAGGAAGTCTTAGCTTGTGTCTAAGCAGTTGTAACTAGAGTGATCGTGTTGATCAGGAAACTCTAGAAAGTCTTAGAGGGTATCTAAGCAGTTGTTCCTGGAGTGATCAGGTTGTGATCAGAATACTCTGGAAGACTTAGTCGTGGGCTAAGTGGAAAACCATTGTAATCCGTGCGATTAGTGGATTAAATCCTCAGGTGAGGTAAATCACTCCGTGGGGGTGGACTGGAGTAGTTTAGTTAACAACGAACCAGGATAAAAATAACTGTGCAATTTATTTTTATCGTCCAAGTTTTTAAGACTACACTTATTCAAACCCCCCCCCCCTTTCTAAGTGTTTTTCTATCCTTTAATTGGCATCAGAGCGCCGGTTCTAAGGTGCAAGCACTTAACCGTGTCTAGAAAAGATTCAGGAAGAGAAAAACGCTTCAGTAAACGATGGCTGGTGAAATTCCAACAAATACATCTGCATCTACATCTGGCTCTGCTGAGCAATACAACGGTAACAATGGTTATACTAGACCACCAGTATTTGATGGTGAAAACTTTGAATATTGGAAAGATAAACTAGAAAGTTACTTTCTTGGTCTAGATGGTGAACTATGGGATCTTCTGATGGATGGTTACAAACATCCTATTAATACTACTGGTGTAAAGCTCACGAGAAGCGAAATGACTGATGATCAAAAGAAAGATTTCAAGAATCATCATAAATGTAGGACTGTTTTGCTGAATGCTATCTCTCATGCCGAGTATGAGAAGATATCTAACAGGGAAACTGCCTATGACATATATGAGTCTGTTGCACCCCAAAATTTGCCCTCCTAATTTACTTTTAATTGGCTTATTGTTTTTATAATCATTCACATATTAGGCCATCAGTAAAAATCATGCATTCATCAATAATTTGAAAACGAGATTAAGGATCTTGGATGTAAAGGATTTTATTTAGAGACAAGGATCTTATTTAGAGACTAAGGGTTTAAGCTCACAAAAGAGTAATTCGATTGGTTGGATTTCCTCGCATACAAGAAATCGTGGTTTAGGCATTATTCAAGGTTATCATTATATAAGGATTCAAAGTATGTTTTTATTTCAAAGATGTCAAGCAGTTCTTATATCTTTAGTCCGTGTGGTGATTATCTCAAGTTCAAGGGTGAAGCTCAAAGCTCATTTATCCAAAATTTATTCATGTTACAAGAAGAGAAAACCAAAATCCTATTACAACCAAATACGTTTCACCAAAATTCATCCAAAAGTCCTTCTTTCATTGTTCATTACAAAAATCCAAACACCACTATAGTATTTCCTATATCCATTCTGTACAAAATTTACCATAAAAAGACCAAACTTCTAGATCTAATTAAGTGACAATTCCTAAATATCCAAGTTTGCTTTGCCTCTCATGATACCACCCTGCAGGTTCATCTTCCAAGTTTCATGCTGTGTGTTTTTCAGGACTATACAAACATGCCCCTTACTCCACCATTCACGTCCCTTATGGCTGCCATGTACCTGCACACATCAACATACATACACATAAAAAAGGAAACCAGTTCAGAATGTACCAAAACACATTCATTCAACAAAAAATTGCAGCCATTCAGAAATAAAGAACCAGCCCTGCAAACCTCCACAAAACCGGTCCCGCACATATAACCGAGCCTGCAGCCATATCCAAATCATTGTCAAATGTGCATCAAACCAAAAAACTGCATAATTTAGGAACCAGTCATAATCCCACATAACCGTCCCAATTAACTTTTAACCACCCATTAACACCTAACATAATCTTTAACCAAGCCAGCTCAGCAAATAACCAACTCTTAAACTGTAACAGAATTTCAAACTACCCTAACCGATTCAGTTACATAACTACCTAACAGATTCAAAGAGAAGCATAACAGAACAACAGAGTTAACTAACCTCTATATAACAAAGCCTTCATCACTAATTCAGGCTCTCTCTTCTCCCCTTGAGACTTCATCATTCTCAACCTTCTCTTTGATTCACCACCACCTATAAATTCTCTTCTCCACCTTCATTCACAAAAACTCTTCATTCATTCCTCATCTCACCATAATCTTGATCACAATTCAACAATCATCATCTTCTTCCTGTAATTCACAAAAACTCAGCAGAAGATTCAACAGAAAATCACTATAATCTTCATCTTTCTGATACAAAAGAAAATCGCAGAGAAATCATCACCTTCATCTTCTTCCCCGATCATCTTCAATCTGCAAGACAACAAAAATCTCTAACCGATTCGAATCTGAAATTCGTCTTCAACACTCCAAAAACTCTCTTCAATCGCAACCAAATCATCTTCATCTCATCACAATCAGCATCAATGATCTTTCAACAGGAAAACGAAAAGAGACGAAGAAGTGAGAAGAAGGTCCAACGCACGTACCTGATATTTTGCTCTGAATTTCTCGTTGCTCTTCTTCAAAGCATCGGCGGTGATGACGAATCGGAAAGGCTTGAAATCAAATCGTGGTAATCGATCGGAGCAAGTTTGAGAGTGAGAGGAAGCGACATCCCTGTATGCTGAGACGTTCATGATGCGACTGAGAGAAGATATGAGAGGTGATGGTTCTTGTGTTCACGGTGGCCGGCGATTGGATCGAAGAGAGAGAGGAGTTACGCTCGCGTTTTGCGAGGATAGGTCTTGGAGCCGCCGTCGCGATGATAAGAGATTGAGACGGAGGGAGAGACGAGAGCGAGAGAGTGGCGCGATTGTGGTTCACGGCGCATTCGACCGGAGAACAAAATATCGCCGCCGCCGCTATTTTCAGAGAGAGGCGAGAGTCTGTGAACGTGAATTGGGAACGTCACAATCAGGTGAACCCTAAATCCCTTTCTTTTAACTTATGCTTTTATTTGATTAACCCTTAGTTAATAGAAATAATGGGATTAATTAGGTTTTAATTTGAATATTAATTAACCTATGGTTTGAATTGAATAATTTAATAGAAATATCTGCATAATTAGTATTAGTATAAAGTTTGAATTAATTGATTTTTATTATGGATTGATACAATAAAATGCTAAATTTGTTGATTTGGATTGAACATTGGGCCACGAAATTACTAGGTTCACCCCCATCTGGCCCGTTTCTCCTTTTTCCGAAAGTCTGATAACAATAACAAAAAACCTCTCCTGGGCCAGTCCTTTGGGCCCTGCGCCCCAATCGCTCTTTACACCTGTTCTTAGGTCTGCACCCCCTATTCCCATTATTATTTTAGGTTTTGATTAGATTCTTTTAGATAACAAAATGCTAATTTTTCTACAATAATTTTCTAGACCTTTAAATGCCATTTTTGACATATAAAAATGTTCACAAAAATATTAGATTTAGGCTAACTCTTTTAATTCCTTTTTGGTTAATTAGAATTCAATTTTTCTCCACATAAAAACCATATAAAAATGGTAGTATTTTTAATTCATTTTGTACTATATTTTGACTTATACCTATATGCTTTATGTCAATTTTTGTACCATTGTGTTGCTTAATTCTTGCTTCTAATTGTGACTTTAATTTTCATGTTTCTCTTATCCCTAACCTTAGGTAGAAACCATGATAACATTAGGTAGAAATTCCCTTCATACTTAGGCTAGTTTTCCTTCTTTTCCTTTTCAACTTTTAAAACATTAATAAAGGACGACGCGAATCATGCTAATGCCTTTTTTTTTAGTGTGAAAGAAATGATTGGGGCGTAGGCCCCGATGTATGTTCTTTCCCACTTAGCGGAAGAGAAATGATTGAGGCGTAGGCCTCGGTGTATTTCTTAACCGTTATTTAGAGAAACGGTTGTGGCGTAGGCCTCGATGTGCATTCTCTAATTATTCAAAAAACTATATTTCATTTAGAGAAACGATTGTGGCGTAGGCCTCGATGTGCATTCTCTAAATATTCAAAAAACTCTTTTTAAAGCATGATTCAAGTCACAAATTAATTTCCCTTAAAAGACACCTAACCAAAAACATTTCAAAATATCTAATAAAGGCTCAGAGCTAATCAAAGTGAGGAAGGGATGCGATGCCTTGTAGTAGGTTTTCGTCCATCATGGAATCACACGTAAAAAACACAAAACAATCTCTTTTTCTCTCTCGCCTCCGAGGCATCCTTTCTCTTGCCTTCAGGGCATTCTTCCTCCTAATCGGACACGTTATTTCCGCTCCATTCCCAGCTTAAGACTCCAGAGGTCGAGCAGCGGAGTGCGAATGTAACTGTTCAACTAAAAAACACAAAAACAAACAAAAACTAAAGGGCCGAACTACGGCGCTCTGATTCCTGAAAAGGATACGTAGGCATTGGGTCGCGGGGCCTAAGCGAGCACAATTATTTATAAACCTTATTTTCCCCGTGTTTCTTTTCTTTCATTTGCATGCATTCCCTTAGTAATTAAGCTTTAGATTTATACACCCTTAGAATAGAACAAACATAAGTGGATCCTGTGGAGTACCACAGACGTGAGGGGTGCTAATACCTTCCCCTTGCGTAACCGACTTCCGTACCCTATCTCTGGTCGAAAGACCTTTTCTTATCCATTTCTTATTCCAGGTTTTCTGATATTCCTTTCCCTCTTTGGGATAAATATATTGGTGGCGACTCTGTTGTGCATTTTCGCGAGCGTGCGACAGAGTCCTTGAAAATGACTCATGAAGGAAATGCTCAAGTTAAGGAGACCAAAGCTCTTGCATTAATCCAGAAGTATGAAGCCTTCAAGATGGAGGATGATGAAGACATTGAAAGGATGTTTTCAAGATTTCAAACTCTTACTGCTGGATTGAGAGTTCTGGATAAAGGCTACACCAAGGCTGATCATGTAAAGAAAATTATCAGAAGCTTACCCAGAAGATGGGGCCCAATGGTAACAGCATTCAAGATTGCAAAGAATCTGAATGAAGTTTCTTTGGAAGAGCTGATCAGTGCCCTGAGGAGTCATGAGATTGAACTTGACGCTAATGAACCTCAGAAGAAAGGTAAGTCTATTGCTTTGAAATCAAATGTTAAAAAATGCACTAACGCTTTTCAGGCTAGAGAAGAAGATCCTGAAGAATCAGAATCTGAAGAAGAAGATGAACTGTCCATGATCTCCAAAAGGGTAAATCAACTCTGGAAGAGCAAGCAAAGGAAGTTCAGAGGCTTCAGAAGTTCAAAGAGATTTGAACGTGGAGAATCTTCTGATGACAGAAGATTTGACAAGAAGAAGGTCATGTGCTATGAATGCAATGAGCCTGGACACTATAAGAATGAATGTCCAAAACTTCAGAAGGAAAATCTCAAGAAGAAGTTTCACAAGAAGAAAGGTCTTATGGCAACCTGGGATGAGTCAGAAGATGAATCAGACTCGGAAGATGAGCAGGCTAACTGTGCACTGATGGCTACAGAAGATGATGGATCAGAATCTACATCAGAATCAGATTCTGAAGAGGTATTTTCTGAACTATCTAGAAAAGAGTTAGTTTCCAGTTTAACAGAACTTCTGGAACTCAAAGCTCATCTTAGTATCAAATACAAAAAGCTGAAGAAGCAATTTGAATTTGAAACTAAGAAGCTGGAATTGGAAAATTCTGAACTGAAGGAAAAAGTTTTAAATCTATCCAAAAATAGTGGATCTCCTTCTGAAACAGAAAAAGTCATTCCTAGCATGAATCATATTCTGAAAGAATATGACTTGAGCTTCAGAAAATTTCTATCTAGAAGTATAGGCAGAAGTCAACTTGCTTCTATGATATATGCTGTGTCTGGAAACAATAGAGTAGGCATTGGTTATGAGGGTGAAATCTCATACAAGCTTGAATCTGTGGATGATATGAAAATATCATACAAGCCTCTGTATAACCAATTTAAATTTGGCCACTCCCATGATATTAAGCACACATCACATGCACAAAGTTTTCACATAACACACATCAAGAAGCATGTGACACAACCTAAGAAATATCATGGAACTCAGAATAAGAAGTATCATACTGTTCCTCCTGTTAAATATTTTGCTAAAACCAAGTTCAATCAGAACTTGAGGAGAGCTAACAAGAAAGAACCCAAGAAATTATGGGTACCTAAGGAGAAGATAATTTCTGTTGCAGATATCCTTGGCGGAAAAGAGGACAAACAGCAAAATGTCATGGTACTTGGACTCTGGGTGCTCGCGACACATGACGGGAAGAAGGTCTACATTCCAAGACCTGGTGCTTAAACCAGGTGGAGAAGTCAAGTTTGGAGGAGATCAGAAGGGCAAAATCATTGGCTCTGGAACTATAAAATTTGGTAACTCTCCTTCCATAACTAATGTACTTCTTGTAGAAGGATTAACGCATAACTTATTATCCATAAGTCAATTAAGTGACAATGGTTATGATATAATCTTCAATCAAAAGTCTTGCAAGGCTGTAAGTCAGAAGGATGGCTCAATCCTATTTACAGGCAAGAGAAAGAACAATGTTTATAAGACAGATCTTCAGGATCTTAAGAATCAGAAGGTGACTTGTCTTATGTCTGTTTCTGAAGAGCAATGGGTCTGGCACAGAAGATTAGGTCATGCTAGTTTGAGAAAGATTTCTCAGATTAACAAACTAAATCTGGTCAGAGGACTCCCAAATCTGAAATTCAAATCAGATGCTCTTTGTGAAGCATGTCAGAAGGGCAAGTTCTCCAGACCTGCATTCAAGTCTAAGAATGTTGTTGCTTCCTCAAGGTCGTTAGAACTATTGCACATTGATCTGTTTGGCCCAGTCAAAACAGCATCTGTCAGAGGGAAGAAATATGGATTAGTCATCATTGATAATTATAGCCGCTGGACATGGGTAAAGTTCTTAAAACACAAGGATGAGTCTCATTCAGTGTTCTTTGAATTCTGCACTCAGATTCAATCTGAGAAAGAGTGTAAAATCATAAAGGTCAGAAGTGATCATGGTGGCGAATTTGAGAACAGATTCTTTGAGGAGTTCTTCAAAGAAAATGGTATTGCCCATGATTTCTCTTGTCCTAGAACTCCACAGCAAAATGGAGTTGTAGAGCGAAAGAATAGGACTCTACAAGAAATGGCCAGAACCATGATCAATGAAACCAATATGGCTAAGCATTTCTGGGCAGAAGCAATAAACATTGCATGTTATATTCAGAATAGAATCTCTATCAGACCTATTCTAAATAAGACTCCTTATGAATTGTGGAAGAATAGAAAGCCCAACATTTCATATTTCCATCCTTTTGGATGTGTATGTTTTATTCTGAACACTAAAGATCATCTTGGTAAGTTTGATTCTAAAGCACAAAAGTGTTTCCTTCTTGGATATTCTGAACGCTCTAAAGGCTACAGAGTATACAATACTGAAACATTGATTGTAGAAGAATCAATCAATATCAGGTTTGATGATAAGCTTGGTCTTGAAAAACCAAAGCAGTTTGAGAATTTTGCAGATTTTGATATTGATATATCAGAAGCAGTAGAACCAAGAAGCAATGCTGCAGAAGCTGGCAGTCTCAGAAGCAATGGATCAGAAGATCAAGTTGCTGCATCTTTAGAGAATCTCAGGATTTCTGAAGAACCAACTATCAAAAGATCACCTAGACTTGCTTCAGCTCATTCAGAAGATGTGATCCTTGGAAAGAAATATGATCCCATCAGAACAAGGGCATTCCTTAAGAACAATGCAGAATGTCAATTAGGTCTTGTTTCTTTGATCGAGCCAACTTCTGTTGATCAAGCTCTAGAAGATCCTGACTGGATAATTGCCATGCAAGAAGAACTAAATCAGTTTACAAGGAATGACGTATGGGACTTGGTTCCTAGACCAAAAGGATTTAACATCATCGGTACTAAGTGGGTTTTCATAAACAAGCTAAGCGAGAAAGGAGAAGTGGTAAGAAACAAAGCCAGACTGGTTGCTCAAGGTTATAGTCAGCAAGAAGGGATTGACTACACAGAAACCTTTGCACCAGTGGCCAGGTTAGAATCTATTCGTCTATTAATTTCTTTTTCCACTCAACACAACATCACTCTTTATCAAATGGATGTTAAGAGCGCCTTCTTAAATGGTTATATAGATGAAGAAGTTTATGTCCATCAACCTCCTGGTTTTGAAGACTCTAAGTCTCCAAATCATGTTTTTAAATTAAAGAAATCATTATACGGATTGAAGCAAGCTCCGAGAGCTTGGTATGAACGTTTGAGTTCCTTCCTTCTGGAAAATGGTTTCACTAGAGGAAAAGTGGACACTACTCTCTTTTGTAAAACCTTTAAAAAGGATATTTTAATTTTTCAAATATATATTGATGATATTATCTTTGGAACATCTAATGCTACACTTGGAAAGGAGTTTGCTGAGTCTATGCAGGCTGAATTTGAAATGAGCATGATGGGAGAACTCAAGTATTTCCTTGGAATTCAAATCAACCAAACTTCTGATGGAACTTATGTTCATCAAACGAAGTATGTGAAAGAACTTCTGAAGAAGTTTAATCTTTCTGAAAGTAAAGAAGCCAAAACTCCTATGCATCCAACTTGTGCCCTAGGTAAGGATGAGGTGAGTAAGAAGGTAGATCAGAAGTTGTACAGAGGTATGATTGGATCTCTTCTATATCTAACTGCTTCTAGGCCTGACATTCTATTCAGTGTTTGCTTGTGTGCTAGATTCCAATCAGATCCGAGAGAATCTCATTTAACTGCGGTTAAGAGAATTCTGAGGTATCTGAAAGGTACTACTAATGTTGGTTTAGTTTACAGAAGATCTAAAGATTACAACTTAGTAGGATTCTGTGATGCTGACTATGCTGGAGATAGAATTGAAAGGAAAAGTACTTCTGGAAGTTGTCAATTTCTTGGAAGTCATCTGATCTCATGGTACAGCAAGAAGCAAGCTACTATTGCCCTCTCAACAACAGAAGCAGAATATGTTGCTGCTGCTGGTTGTAGCACACAAATGCTCTGGATGAGAAGTCAGCTGGAAGATTATCAGATATATGAGAGTAACATTCCTATCTTCTGTGATAATACTTCTGCTATATGTTTATCTAAGAATCCTATTTTACATTCAAAAGCTAAACATATTGAGATTAAACATCATTTCATAAGGGACTATGTTCAGAAGGGTGTTATATCTTTAAACTTTGTGGATACAGACCATCAATGGGCTGATATCTTTACAAAACCCCTTGCTGAAGATAGGTTTAAGTTCATTATGAAGAATATCAGTATGGATTTATGCCCATAATGAGAAGATGAGAAGATCTTATGTATGAGTATCTTCTGAAATGAAATTGGATTATCTTTTTATAAGAAGTTCTGATTGAAATCAATTAGAAATTGTGATTCAGTTATTACTAACGTTTCATTGTCTAAGTTGATTCCGAATCTCTTTAAAAGCAAAACAGCTGTAACTGGCTATCCAGATGGTAAACACGTGTTCACTATCTCTGGACAAGCGTGCGTACAGTTGAGGGGACGTCTACTTAGGTAACTGTGCAAATCTCGTCTTTTGTCATTATTATCTCTCCTCACGTCACGTAACAATGAATGCCATTCATCATTTCTTTTATTGTCCGTCTTTTCTTTTTTATATCCGTCAAACGTTTCCCTTCCTTAGAACGTTTTCCTTCCCCACACTCCCGTTATTTATTTCTTCATTTCTTTGCATTCTTCAATCAATCCTTGCGCTCCCTCTCTTTATTTCTCTCCCTTTTCTATGAATATCTTTGCGAAAACCCTAGTTCACTCTTCATCGATCTAGCATTCATCATGAATCATTCGCCCAGTTTCATTCATCAAAACTTTAAACCTGTTGAAGATACTAAGCCTCAAAAGTGGATGATCTATTTGAATAGAAAGGATGGAAGGGTTAATCGGTTACAGGATGAGAAACATCTCTCGGGATGGCATTCCAAGTTTTTCGCAAGTCAGATCTCTTCTTTGATGCTGTTACCCACATTTATCCAAAGGAAGAAGACTTTCTTGAGATATTGGATGAAGTTAGGTTCTAATAAGGACTTAACTTCTATGTTAAGGGAAGGCCCATCTGAGAATACGCTCTCTCCTGGTGAACTGTTCTCAGTTCCTCTTTTGTATTCATTTACTTCTTTCTCTGGGAGCTGCTCAGGCATGCAGAGTGTCAAGATTTGATGGCCAAGCAAGAGCAAGAACAACGCTGGGACTCATGATGTGCTAGCTTAGATTAGGACTAAGGCTAGAGTTGTAGTTCGTTAAGTCTTTGTAGTTTTTCTTTCCTTGTTGCATCTGTCTTTCTGCATACACCTTTTGTAATCCTTCTTGTTGAAATCAATGAAAAGTTATTTATGTTTCTTTCCGTTTGTCTCTTGCTTTACATCTGAATCTTTTATGCTTTTTGATGTTATGACAAAAAGGGGGAGAAAATATATGATAAATGATCTGATTAATATTATCAGTTACCAAGTAAAAAGACTCCACATTTACTAACAGAACTTGCAAAGTTCTATGTTTTCAAGTTGTGTTGTTGCAGGAATCAAAGATTCAAGATCAACATAAGAAGCAACAAGATGAATCAAGCTCTTGGATTCTTGAAGCAAGCTGAGTGCTAGAAAGCTTCAGAATCAGAAGCAAGAAAGAAGAATGATCAGAAATAGCTCTTGGATTCTTGAAGCAAGCTGAGTGCTAGGAAGCTTCAGAATCAGAATCAGAAGGAAGAAAGATCAGAAATTCTGATAATAGAATATGATCCAAATCATTGGCTATTTGCTCTGATACATTGTCTATTGGATCTGATATATTCTATATGGCTTATATGGTTTTGATACATAATTTTGTGTTCTGATACACATTTTATGTTCTAACTCATTCATGCTGACTTTTGTCGTTTAGTATTGTTCTGTAACATTTCAGGATGTCGAGATGCTCTGATGATGCTCTGGTACATTCAACAATGTTCTGATACAATCTGGCATGAAGTGATGTAAGAAGAAATTCAAAGCTCTGAAGCTATCCGAGGGAAGCAGAAATCAGAAGTTGTGAATGTTCTAAAAGATCCAGAAAACTCAAGTTCTGAAGCTTTCCTAAATGGAAGCAGAAATCAGAAGCTGTGAATGTTCTGAAGATCAAAGAAATTCAAGTTCTGAAGTTGTCCTAAATGGAAGCAGGAATCAGAAGCTGTGAATGTTCTGAAGATCAAAAAAATTCAAGTTCTGAAGCTGTCCTAAATGGAAGCAGGAATCAGAAGCTGTGAGTGTTCTAGGGATCTAAAGAAATTCAAGTTCTGAAGCTGTCCAATGGAAGCAGAAGTCAGAAGCTATGAATTATCTAAAGACAGAAGCTTATGTGATCGTCTCTACCGAAATAATCAGGGAAGTCTTTTATTATTAAAGTTCTTCGAGTATTTATTTCAGGGGGAGATTATTCATCTCAGGGGGAGATTGTTAATCTCAGGGGGAGACATATTCACATGCTTATGCTATAGCTGTGTAATTTGTCTTTAGCCGTCTGCTCTTTCTGATCACAAATTCATATCATTTATATATGTTTTTGTCATCATCAAAAAGGGGGAGATTGTTAGAACAAGATTTGTTCGGATCAATATTCTTAGTTTTGATGATAACAAGGATATGAATTTTGTGTGAGATAATGTGGTACTCTAATACATTGCAATTTCCCTTTCAGGAAATATATAAAGAGTATGCACAAATCAGCGCTCAGAAGCTTTGTCTCAGAAGGTTCAGCATGCAACATCAGAACATGGTCTGGCAAGACATCAGAAGATGGTCAAGGCAGAATCAGAACATGGGTCTATGGAAGCATCAGAAGAACTTGAGATCAGAAGCAGAAGCACTGAAGTTCTCATGGTATCACGCTCAGAAGCACTTCAAGGTCAGAAGACAAGAAGATGTTATGCACCAAGCTGTTTGACTCTGATGATATTCAAATATTATATTCAAACATCAGATCAGAAGAAAGTACAAGTGGCAGGCTACGCTGACTGACAAAAGGAACGTTGGAAGCTATTAAAGGCAACGTCAGTAGACACAGCGTGAACAAGGCTCGAGGTAGTTGACAAAAGCGTGAAACATTAAATGAAATGCTGTACGGAACACGCAAAGCATTAAATGCATCCAACGGTCATCTTCTCAAATGCCTATAAGTATGAAGTTCTGATGAGAAGCAAGGTTAACAACTCTGAACAAATTCTGTGAATATTAACTTGCTGAAACGCTGTTCAAATCAAAGCTCAGAATCTTCATCTTCATCAAAGCTCACTACATTGCTGTTGTAATATATTAGTGAGATTAAGCTTAAACGTTAAGAGAAATATCACAGTTGTGATTATAGCTTTTCAGAAGCATTTGTAATACTCTTAGAATTGATTACATTAAGTTGTAAGGAACTAGAGTGATCGTGTTGATCAGAATACTCTAGGAAGTCTTAGCTTGTGTCTAAGCAGTTGTAACTAGAGTGATCGTGTTGATCAGGAAACTCTAGAAATTCTTAGAGGGTATCTAAGCAGTTGTTCCTGGAGTGATCAGGTTGTGATCAGAATACTCTGGAAGACTTAGTCGTGGGCTAAGTGGAAAACCATTGTAATCCGTGCGATTAGTGGATTAAATCCTCAGGTGAGGTAAATCACTCCGTGGGGGTGGACTGGAGTAGTTTAGTTAACAACGAACCAGGATAAAAATAACTGTGCAATTTATTTTTATCGTCCAAGTTTTTAAGACTACGCTTATTCAAACCCCCCCTTTCTAAGTGTTTTTCTATCCTTCATGCATGGTCAACAATAAAATCTGATACGATCTGACCTTTCATTGCCTTAAGAGGTTGAAATATCAGTGAGTACTCAGTAAGGGCTAAAGCCCATTTGCCAATTCGACTATGCAATATTGGCTTTGATAGCATATGTTTGATAACATCACAATGAGACGAAACATAAACATCAACTGGCTTTATATAATACTTAAGTTTAATACAAGAGAAATATAAACAAAGGCAGAGTTTTTCTATTGCGCTATACCTAGTCTCTGCATCATTGAGCACCCTACTTAAATAATAAATGGCTCTTTCGATGCCATTTTCATCTTCTTGTGCTAACATACTGCCTATTGTATTATCTGAAGCTGAAATATACAGGCGCATGTGCTTCTTCCCGTTTGGGGGAGACAAGATTGGTGGATGGATCAAGTATTGCTTAATTTTATCAAAAGCATCTTGATGTTCAGCACGCCACTCAAACTTTCTGTCTCTCAGACGAAGTAGAGGGGAGAACGCTTGCGTGCGTCCACTCAAATTAGAGATGAACCTTCTTAAGAAGTTTATCTTCCCCAGCAAGGACTGCAATTCTTTCTTCATGGATGGAGGCTTAGTTTCCATGATAGCCTTCGTTTTATTCTGGTTAATTTCTATCCCCTTTTCATGAACCACAAAGCCCAGGAAATCTCCAGCCTGCACAAAGAAAGCACATTTGAGGGGATTCATCTTTAAGCCATGTTTTCTCATTCTCTCGAATGATTGGCTTAGATGATCGAGATGATCGTAATCTGAAAAAGATTTCACAACGATGTCATCTATGTATACTTGCATGAATGTTTCTATAAAATCATGAAATATAGAATTCATTGCTCTCTGATAGGTTGCCCCAGCATTCTTTAAACCGAAAGGCATTACAACCCACTCATAGGTGCCTATTGCCCCTGGGCAACGAAAAGCTGTTTTAGACACATCTTCTTCTGCAATGAAAATCTGATTATATCCAGAATACCCATCCAACATACTTAGATATTCGAAGTCTGCGGCTGAATCTACTAACATTTCTGCCACAGGCATGGGATATTCATCCTTAGGAGTTGCTGCATTCAGATCACGAAGATCTATGCATACTCTTAATGAACCATTCTTTTTAATAACTGGTACAATATTAGCAATCCATTCGACATACCTTGTGGTTCTGATGAACTTACATCGTAGTAATCTTTCGACCTCTGCTTTGATCTTCGAATGAATTTTTGGTGCGAACCTTCTAGGAGTTTGCTTGATGGGCTTTTTCCCTTCCTTTATGGGCAGCTTTAATTCAACCAAATCGCGCCCTAAACTGGGCATTTCATCGTAATCCCATGCGAAGCAATCTTTGTTCTCCTTTAACAACGCGACAACTTTTGACTTTAGCGTTGGTGCTAGTTTCGCACTGATGTATGTTACCCTCTTTCGATCTCCATCTCCGAGATTCACTTCGTCGAGTGGATCTTGGGCTAACATTTTGATATTTGTTCCCATTGGGTCTTTCTCGAAACCCAAAGGCTCTTCGTCGTAGATTGCATCCAATCTTTGACATATCTCTTCACCTGAAATCTCTTCGACTCGAACTGGATCTTCAGGTAGTTGAGGGGTCATATGTATTCCCCAATCTGGATTTTCCTCCTTTTTTAGACCTGCAGTAACCAACATGTTTGATAATTCGGCTTCGAGGGCCGTCTTTCTTTTGTTCTCGGCTACGTAAGCCGAAATCTTTTCGAAAAATGATGACTCAGACATCATCAACTTCGTCATGCCATCCTGTTGGCCGTATTGTCGGATAATGCTCCGTTGGTGGGGTATCTTTTGGGCCATCCATTATTTCCCTATTCCATTGGAAACCATTTGTGTGCAAAGACAAATAATACAATGCATTCTTGTTTGGGGTGTATATATCTTCTGCAACATGGCAAGGTCCTATGTTTGCCAAATTTCTATCGAAGTTAGTCTTATTAACCTGGTTAACTTCAGCCATGTAGTAACTTTGATCTCCCTCAATATTCTCTACTATGCCATCTTCTCTCCAAATGGTTAACCTTTTATGCATTGTTGAAGGCACAACAGCGACCCCGTGGATCCATTCCCTTCTGAGCAAGAGATTATAATTTGCTTTTGCTGGTATGACCATAAACATAGTTGGCCTTGTGACTGAACCCAATGTGAGATTTACTTGGACAACTCCCAAGGTTTGCCCTATTTTTCCTTCGTAGTTAGACAAAACCATGTTATGTGGCCTTATATCAGTATCGAACATACCTATTCTTTTCAGCATGTATTGGGGCATTAGGTTCACTGCCGCCCCTCCATCTACTAGGACTTTATTAATCCCAACATTTTCAATCTTAGCTCTTATGTAGAGTGGTTTCAAATGGTTTCGCATACCTTCATCAGGCCTTTCGAAGAAGGCATTCTGCTCTTCAACTGCACCATTGTTCAGCACATAGTAACACACAGGTCTGTGTTTTGCCATCTCTTCGACGTCGGCCTCTTCACAATCTTCTACTTCAGTTTCTTGATTAAACTCATGAGGGAGTACAGATACAACATTGCAGTTCATGTTTATAGATGATACTCCATCAGAGTCAAAATCATTCGTCATTCTGTCATCTTCTTTCCAAAGGCTGGAATGCCCCCTCTCCTCTTCTTTCTCATTTTCATAATCGAACAACTTGCGCTCCAGCGGAGGTTTGCTTGTCCTTGCCCCCTGCATTGGGATTTGATTGCTACTTGTCTCTCCAACCTCCCTTGGTTTGAATTCCCTTTGGGCCTTCTTCATTCTCTGATGCCTTCTCCATTGGGATCTAGACATAGGATTCTTACCTTTGTAGCTTTCCAACCTAAACATCTCTCGATTGGAAGTCTGGAATTGCTTTCTATATGCCATTGCAGTTCTTCCTCCTTGGTCCCAACTTTTCCATTTGTTAGTTCTGGTACCATCTTGCATCCATCTATCCCTGGGTATGTATGCAGGAACCTTGAATGTAACCCTTCGAGCTCTAGGGTGTGGGCTGTCGGGCCTTCTCGATGGGGTTCGATCATCGAAACCAAACAAGTTGGGACGAAGTCCCTGAGTCTCCCAGCCCATGTAAAGATACACCCTTTCGAATGATTGATCGGTCACCATTTCTAGTAAGTTTCCGCATCTTCTTCCGACCTAAATTCGCAATCTTGGCAATACTAAGTGGCATTGTCATATGTTTTTCAAGTAAGTTTCTTGTTTTTCGATTGTGTGATGATTGTTGCATGTAGTGTGTTTTGAGTATCATTCAAGTGCCGTTTTATGCGTTGGTTGTTAGTTTGTGTGTAGCCAGGTTGATGCACGGAAGAGGTAGAAACTTATGGTGAGCACGAGCGGAGAAAGAAGCCAAAAGAGCCAAAGTTGAGGTCAACACGGGCACCCGTGTGCATGCACACGGCCCGTGTCAAAAAATGGATGGAAAAGCCATCTTGAAGGCTAGGCAGAGGTTTCACACGGGCACCCGTGTTCCTGCACACGGTCCGTGTGAAAAGCTGAGCAGAAAATGAATTTTTGGCAAAGGAGCAGTTGACCAACACGGGCACCCGTGTTCTTGCACACGGTCCGTGTTGGCAGGCGCGGGCAGATTTCCAACTTTTGATATTTTGAAAGCTTTGAACTCATTAAGGGTATTTTGGACCTTTCGGATACGAGGGATGACTGCCAACACTACTAAAACCTAACAGGAAGAAGGAAGGAGGCATCTGGGATCATTGAGCATAGAGAATTACAGAGAAAGAGCAATCAAGGGTTTTGGAAGAGATCTTCAAGAGCACTCGCGATTGGAGATCATATCGACCGATAATTTCTTGTAATGACTTCATTTTCTCTTGTTATTTCCTTAAACACTATGAGTAGCTAAACTATTTTATGCTAGGGTGATGTCCCTAAATCTTTTCATGTAATGATTTGTTAAAACCGTTGTGATGAATTTGATGTTTTTATAATTTGAGTTTATGATTCAAAGATTTTCATGCTTCATCATATTGGAAAATATTTTGTTGATCTATGATTAGGGTTAGGCGTGACACACCACTCTAATGCGTTTTGAATCAAAACATTACCGGTAAATCGCTTAGGAATGAGGATTTCACCATAGTGATCATCCATTCTAGATTACGATGCATAATGCCTTAATACTAAATTCAATTATTGAGGAATTGAAATTGACTTTTAAGTATTAATAAGTTCTCCACTAAGGAATTAGGGAAAACCATTTTATGGAATTGATACTCAATTGTAGTCACATCTTTTCATGAACAACGGTGTTCTCAAGGAGTTACGTAAGATTTATACATCAACCTTAGCATGCCTTCTCATTTGTGTACCAAATCATCATTTACTTATCGTTTTTAATTATAAACAGTTAGTTAGTTTTATCAAGCAAATCAAAAACAAACCATAGCTTTTTGTTCAATTGAAATTTAGTCCTGGCTTATATTTTACCCGCAGTCCTTGTGATCGATACTTGGATTCATCTCCATTTTAATAACTACATCGGTAAAAAGTAGTACACTTGTTATTTTCCGATCAAGTTTTTGGCGCCGTTGCCGGGGACTACCAAACTATAAGCCGAACTTTAAGTCAATTGAAATTTTGTTGCTCTGCGACCAAAATTTTATTTTTATCCGTTATTTTAATTTCATTGCAGTTTTGTATCTGTTCTAACTGTGGTCTAACTGTTTATGCGAGGTCAGATTCAGCTAAATTTTCCTTTGACACAGAACCAGAAAGAGCTCTGCACGAGAGACGCCGCAAGGCAAGAATTGAAAGACTGGCAGCACCAAGTGCAAGTCTCAGTGTTCCACATCAGGAAAGCGGCGACGAAGTGTCTGTGCATTCGGAGCACAGCGACTCTGACTTTGACAGGGAGGTAGTTCAGGAACCAGTTAACATGGCTGGAAATCAACCTCCTGCGGAGAGATTGTTAGGGGACTATGGAGGGGCAAATGCTCACCCCAACCGGATGACTATTGTTAATCAACCTGTGAATGTGGCACATTTTCAATTGCATCCATCCACCATTCGCCAGCTAGAGAGCAAGCCGTTCTCCGGAAGAATAAACGAGGATGCAAATAAGCATCTTCAGAGATTTCTCACTACGACAACTTCGTTGAAGATCGAAGGTCATTCAGAGGAGGCCAAGAGACTTGTTATGTTCCCGTTTACACTTACTGATGACGCAGAGGAGTGGTTTTACTCACTTCCAGCTGCAAGTATCACGACATGGCAAGAGATGGAAACGGCATTCCTCAATGAATATTTTCCTGCGTCGGTGTTCATCCGAAAAAGATACGACATTGTAAATTTCAAACAAAAAGAGGGGGAATCATTGGGGGATGCATACAAGAGGTTCAAAAGGTGTTTGACTGCATGTTCTACTCATAACATGGATGCTACCGAGCAAATGCATAATTTCGTGAATGGGTTGCGACTTAAGACAAAGCAGCTTATTGATACCGGTGCTGGTGGTTCAACCAATTTTGCTACAGCCACAGTTATGAAAAGGATCATAGAGGCAATTGCTGCTAATGAGCATCTTGAGTTGTATGATCGAACCATGAGCCAACCGGAGGGCAAAATTGATTTGAAGTTGCCAGAGCAGGTTGTTAAGATGGAGGATCAGATTGCTACAGAAGTAGAGAGAAGGTTAAAAAAGATGAATATTGGAACTCAGACAGTGGCACAAGTGGAACCAGTTAAAGCGGTTCTTTGTGAAATATGTGGTGGACCGCACTTTGCTATGCATTGTGTGGCAACTCAAGAACAGGTTGAGCAGATTCATATGTTGAGGCAGAATAATCCTTATGCCAACACATATAATCCGGGGTGGAAAAATCATCCGAACTTCTCATGGAAAGACCAGCAAGGAAACGTCCAGAAACCGGTTCAAGGACAACAACCATATCAACCTCAGACTCAACAATACCAACCACAGGGACAACAATATCGTCCGCAACAACAACCATACCAGCAACCTCAACAACAATACCAACCACAGGGTCCAAGAAAGGCGGGTTGGGAAATTGCCATTGAAAAGATGGCCGCTCAAATCTCCCAATTCCAAGAAGAGACACGAAGCAATTTAAGGAATACCGGAGCCTCAATCAAGAACCTTGAAGTGCAAATGAGTCAAATTGCTCAACACCTTGCACTTCCGCAAGCACCAGGAGCCCTCCCAAGCGCAACTGTGACTAATCCTAAAGACAATCAAAAAATCAATGCCGTCACTACACGGAGAGGGAAACCACTTGAAGTAGTGGAAAAGGATTCGGAGAGTGAGGACCAATTGCTTGAAGTGGAGCTGGACATAAGAGAGAATGAGGAAGTCGAAAAAGAAGTGGTAACACCAACACCGGTTACGAAAGAAAAAGTGTTAACACCAACACCAGAAATTAAGTTGCCTTACCCTCAAAGAAACAAGAAAAAGGGGCAGCAAGAAAAGAATTTTGAGAAGTTCCTGGAATTATTCAAAAAGCTGGAGCTGAATATTTCGTTGTTGGAGGCACTTGAGCAAATGCCCACCTATGCCAAATTCATGAAGGATATCATCGCTAAAAAGCAAACCATTGCAGATCATCCCATTATTCTAACAGAAACTTGTAGTGCTATTTTGCAGGGCCTGAAGATTCCAGTGAAAAAGAAAGATAGAGGAGCAGTTACTATCCCTTGCACTATTGGAGATAGATCTTTCAAGAGAGCTCTAATTGACCTGGGGGCAAGTATCAGTCTCATGCCTCTATCCATCTACAAAAAGTTGGGAATTGGTGCAATCCAAGACACTCGAATGACTCTCCAATTTGCAGATCATTCGGTCAAGCGACCTTACGGAGTAGTCCAAGACGTCCTTGTGAAAGTGGATAAGTTTGTGTTTCCGGTAGATTTTGTAATTCTTGAAATGCCAGAAGATGAAGAGATGCCTATAATTCTGGGACGGCCATTCTTGGAAACGGGGAGAGTCATGATAGATATGGATGGGGGCACTTTGACTTTGAAGGTCTATGATGAAGAGTTAAAAATCAATGTTCATAATACCATGAAGCATAAAGAGGATATTGGCACTAGTAGCAATATACAAGTGCTCCAACAAGTGGTAGAAAGTGATCATGTGAAGAGTGTATCACAATTACCTCTCGAAAGAGTTTTGAGCATGTCAATTTTTGGAGAAAATGAAGAAGCCAATGATAATGACTTGGAGGTGGTATCAATGTTGGAATCTCAACCTATCTCTAAAGGTTCTCGAACACATGGGTGGGAAGATCTAAGGCAACCAATCGCATTGGGTTGCAATGAAGAAAAGCCAAAAAGTTCAGAATTGAAACAGCTTCCGGAGAATCTTAAATATGTTTTCCTTGATTCTGAAGAAAAATGTCCCGCCATCATTAGCTCTAGTTTGAAAAATATACAAGAGGACAAGTTAATTGAAGTTCTGAAAAAGTTCAAGGGAGCTATGGGTTGGAAAATTGAAGACCTCAAAGGAATAAGTCCTACGATGTGCATGCACAAAATTCTCATGGAAGAAGATCACAAACCGGTTGTGCAGCCTCAAAGGAGATTGAACCCAGTTATGAAGGAGGTAGTGAGAAAGGAAGTCGTGAAGCTGTTAGATGCAGGACTTATTTACCCGATATTAGACAGTTCATGGGTGAGCCCTGTTCATGTGGTACCTAAAAAAGGAGGTACAACGGTGATAGCTAATGAAAAGAATGAGTTGATTCCTACCAGAACGGTCACTGGGTGGCGGGTGTGCATAGACTACAGAAGACTAAATCTGGCCACAAGAAAAGACCACTTTCCATTGCCATTCATTAACCAAATGCTAGAAAGATTGGCTGGGCATGACTATTATTATTTTCTGGATGGGTACTCTGGATACAACCAAATTGCGGTTGCACCGGAGGATCAAGAGAAGACAGCCTTTACTTGCCCATACGGTATCTTCGCTTATAGAAGGATGCCGTTCGGGTTGTGTAATGCCCCAGCGACATTCCAAAGATGCATGACTTCTATTTTTGCTGATATGCTTGAAAAGCATATGGAAGTCTTCATGGATGACTTCTCGGTTTTTGGTTCCTCCTTTGATAATTGTCTGGCTAACCTTTCACTTGTTTTGCAGCGATGTCAAGAAAGTAATCTGATCCTAAACTGGGAGAAGTGCCATTTCATGGTACGAGAAGGCATTGTTCTTGGTCACAAGATCTCCCACAGGGGAATCGAAGTTGATCAAGCTAAGGTGGAGGTTATCTCAAAATTACCACCACCTGTGAATGAGAAAGGTATTCGGAGTTTCCTAGGCCATGCGGGATTCTACCGTAGGTTCATAAGGGATTTTTCAAAGATAGCCAAACCGCTGACCACTTTGTTGGTTAAAGACAGGACTTTTGTATTCGATAAAGAGTGTGCCGATGCATTTGAGACACTGAAAAATAAACTAGTGTCGGCACCCATTGTGATTGCCCCTGATTGGTCTCTACCCTTTGAGATCATGTGCGATGCTAGCGACATTGCAGTGGGGGCTGTACTTGGACAGCGGAGAGAAAAATTGCTTCATGTTATTTATTATGCCAGTCATGTTTTGAACCCTGCACAGATCAATTATGCAACTACCGAGAAGGAGTTGCTAGCTGTTGTGTATGCCTTTGATAAATTCAGGCAATATCTGTTGGGTTCGAAAGTGATTGTTTACACTGACCATGCTGCTTTAAAATATCTCTTTGCCAAGCAGGATTCGAAACCCAGACTCCTGAGGTGGATTTTACTTCTCCAAGAGTTCGATGTAGAGATTCGCGACAAGAAAGGGTGTGAAAACACTGTTGCAGATCACCTTTCGCGAATGTCACCCATTGAGGAGACAGAAGAGCGGCGTCCAATAAAGGATGAGTTTGCTGATGAACACATCCTAGCTGTTATTGGAGTGCCTTGGTTTGCTGATTACGCAAACTACCTTGTTGGAGGTATAATACCTGACGATTTTGATTCTAACCGCAAGAAAAAGTTTGTTCATGATTGCAGGTTCTATCTATGGGACGACCCATACCTATACAAGAGAGGAGTGGATGGGCTGATAAGACGATGTGTGCCTGAGGAGGAGCAAAAGGATGTGTTGAGAGCATGTCATGACTCTGAATATGGAGGGCATTTCAGTGGGGATCGTACTGCCTCCAAAGTCTTGCAGTCAGGATTGTACTGGCCATCATTGTTCAAAGATTCCCAAGAGATGGTAAAAGAATGTGATAAGTGTCAGCGTACTTGGAACATATAAAAAAGAAATCAAATGCCCCAGAATTTCATGTTAGAGGTGGAGCTATTCGATGTTTGGGGAATTGACTTCATGGGTCCGTTTCCACCATCATTCGGGAAGAATTACATCTTAGTTGCAGTGGACTATGTCTCAAAATGGGTGGAGGCGGTAGCTTTACAAACTAATGATGCGAAGGTAGTAGTCAAGTTCTTGAGGGAGAACATATTTGCTAGGTTTGGAGTACCGAGAGCGCTAATTAGTGATGAAGGAACTCACTTCCTCAATCACCTCATGGAGAAACTCCTTCAGAAATACAATGTGAAGCATCGGATAGCCACCCCTTATCACCCTCAAACTAGTGGTCAGGTAGAGGTGTCTAATAGACAGCTCAAACAAATTCTCGAGAAGACAGTGAGTTCGTCGTGAAAGGATTGGGCAACAAAGCTAGATGATGCGTTATGGGCTTACCGAACGGCGTTCAAAACACCCATCGGGATGTCACCATACCAACTTGTCTACGGAAAAGCATGTCACTTGCCTTTAGAGCTTGAACACAAGGCATTTTGGGCAACTAAATTTTTGAACATGGACTTGTCTCTAGCAGGAAATTCTAGAATCTTACAGTTGCATGAATTAGAAGAGTTCCGGAATCGTGCGTACGAAAATGCCAAGGTTTACAAGGAACAGACCAAGAAGTGGCACGATAGGAGGATTTAGAAAAAAGAGTTTTGGGAAGGACAGCTGGTCCTTCTGTACAATTCCGTTTGAAGCTTTTTCCGGGAAAATTGAGATCCAAATGGTCGGGACCATTTATGGTTCATAAGGTATTCCCTTACGGTGCAGTTGAAATCAAGAATCAAGCTAATGGAGACATCTTTAAAGTTAATGGGCAGAGATTAAAGCCATATTTCCAAGGTCAACCAGTTGGACAGGTTGATGTCATTCGTCTTGCTTAGTAGGACGATGGACCGTCGAGCCATGCGACGTTAAACGAAGCGCTCCGTGGGAGGCAACCCACGTTTGTTTCATTTAACTTTCGTTCTCTTTGTTTTATTTCGTTTCTTTTGTAGGTGGTAGAGTTTGGACCGGTAGACGCAACTCGAGTAAAAAAGGCACGGAGAGTGTCCATTTTTGATGCATAGAAGACCATCAACACGGGCACCCGTGTGCAGAAACACGGCCCGTGTTGAAGACAGAATGAAAGAAAACAAGAAAAATTAAAAAGTGGCTTCAGCACCAGCAACACGGGCGCCCGTGTGCAGCAACACGGCCCGTGTTGCCCCTCAGCACGCCCCATGGAAGCAGCCAGCTTTTTCACACGGCCGCCCGTGTGCAGCCACACGGACCGTGTGAGCGCTGCGGGCCAGTTTTTTCAAAATTTTTTAAAAACCCTCATGTGGGCCCCTTCTACATTATAACATTCTTCTTCTTCTTTCCACTCATTCTCCCACTTTTCTTCCTCATCTTCCATTAAACCCTAGCCTCCACCTTCACTAAACTAACTCTACCACCATCAACCACCCATCAAAACACTATAGTGCCTTCACAAAAGTTGTTCTACTCTCCATCCTCTTCACTTCTATCGGTTTAGTTTTTGATTTTGTGCAATTTTATTTTTTCCGAATTTTTGCTTGTGTTTTTTTGTATTTTCTTGTTAATTTTTCTTGCAGAGCTATTACAATGCCTCCCCGAAGGACAACTCAACGCCGCAATGTTCGGGATGATTTTGCCGAACCCTCCCAACCGAGGCAGCGGGTTCGTCGCGCTCCAAGTCGCGCAACCATTCATAGCGGGGCACAAGAGGAAAATGCCCATGGTATTACGTTTGCCCTTCCTGAGCACAAAGCAAGGTATGATATTTTAGTGCAACGTAAATTGCTTCCGACTAGATATATCTGTGATGACACTCTTACCAAGTTAGGCCTCAAAGATGAAGTCTACCGGATGTTTCACAACATCGGAATGTTGCCTTTTATGCTGTTTGAGGCACCGACTTATGAGGGCCTAACTCTGGAATTCCTGAGCACTGTAGAATTCAAATTGAGACACAAATGGAATGGCTCCGAAATGGAGTATTTTGGTGATCTTGAGTTTTATATGTTTGGACATAAGCACTTGTTGTCTGTGGAAGAGGTAGGGGAGGCACTGAAATTACCGTCCTCTGGACCGGGCGCCCCCCCTGAAACTTTTCCTGCTTGTGAATTCTGGGAAGCCATCACAGGTGCAGCTGGGTACAATCCAAGCAAGGCTAAGGCCTCGGGGATTCATAACCCTTGTTTCCGATATGCTCAGAAAGGTTTGGCTTTCACCTTGTTTGGGAGGGGAGATAGTACAGGGGTCTGTGCGAAAAGAGAGCTATTTTTGTTGCATAACATGATTGAGGTGAGTCGGGTGAATGTCGCTGCCTTTGCTGCTAACCACCTGAAGCAAGTTGGTTATGCTTCTTGTGGAGAGATTTCAGTTGGGGGAATGATCTCTCAATTGGCTGAGCACTTGGATTATGGCCACTTGTTGAATGATGAGCCTTCATTACCGGGTAAGAAAATTGATTTGCAAACTCTTGTAAATCAGAGGATGATTATAGTAAAGTCTGGGTATTTCTCACTAACTGTCCATGGACAGCATGTTATGGCACTACCTGCACCTGATACCTGCACCCGTTTTCTCATTGTTCATGTCATCGCTCGGCATTCATGATTTATCACTTGAAAGACACTAAAAGGATCTAAGTGTGGGGTTGTGAACCATGGAAAAAGGGGGGCAAGAAGAAAAAAAAAAGAGAATATCTCATAAAAAAAAAGAGATGAATATGGATCTTGTGAAAACCAACAAAAAGAGGTTTAAATTTCAAAGCAGAATAAGATATTTGCCCTGATCCACTTTTAGTCTGAAAAAGGTTCAAACTCCATTCTTACGATTCAAATAAAAATGAGTAGAGAAGTGAATCCTATGTAATGCCGAGCACCTAAACCATTTGTTACCCCGTTCTTTGTTTACCCACCAAACCAAAGCCTCGTTATAACCCTAAGACCTCATAAAGTGTGTGTAATCTCTGTGTGTAGTGATTTGAGAATTTATTCAAAGTTGGAAGTAATATGCATACCTTGACACTATGAGTGTAGACACTTTAACCCAGAGAGATTTTGTTAGAGTGTGAAAAGCTTGCAGGTGAAAGAGTGCTCGAAAGTGAGAATGCAGTTGATAGTTTTAAGAAGAAAACCAGAAACTCGATTGCTAGGTGAAGGAATCTTGCGAAACACCTGGTTGTGTTGTGGAGAAAAGAATCTCGTTGGTGACCTCTGTTTTGCCTCGATACATCACTTGAGGACAAGCAATGAGATAAGTGTGGGGTTGTGATCGGTCACCATTTCTAGTAAGTTTCCGCATCTTCTTCCGACCTAAATTCGCAATCTTGGTAATACTAAGTGGCATTGTCATATGTTTTTCAAGTAAGTTTCTTGTTTTTCGATTGTGTGATGATTGTTGCATGTAGTGTGTTTTGAGTATCATTCAAGTGCCGTTTTATGCGTTGGTTGTTAGTTTGTGTGTAGCCAGGTTGATGCACGGAAGAGGTAGAAACTTATGGTGAGCACGAGCGGAGAAAGAAGCCAAAAGAGCCAAAGTTGAGGTCAACACGGGCACCCGTGTGCATGCACACGGCCCGTGTCAAAAAATGGATGGAAAAGCCATCTTGAAGGCTAGGCAGAGGTTTCACACGGGCACCCGTGTTCCTGCACACGGTCCGTGTGAAAAGCTGAGCAGAAAATGAATTTTTGGCAAAGGAGCAGTTGACCAACACGGGCACCCGTGTTCCTGCACACGGTCCGTGTTGGCAGGCGCGGGCAGATTTCCAACTTTTGATATTTTGAAAGCTTTGAACTCATTAAGGGTATTTTGGACCTTTCGGATACGAGGGATGACTGCCAACACTACTAAAACCTAACAGGAAGAAGGAAGGAGGCATCTGGGATCATTGAGCATAGAGAATTACAGAGAAAGAGCAATCAAGGGTTTTGGAAGAGATCTTCAAGAGCACTCGCGATTGGAGATCATATCGATCAATAATTTCTTGTAATGACTTCATTTTCTCTTGTTATTTCCTTAAACACTATGAGTAGCTAAACTATTTTATGCTAGGGTGATGTCCCTAAATCTTTTCATGTAATGACTTGTTAAAACCGTTGTGATGAATTTGATGTTTTTATAATTTGAGTTTATGATTCAAAGATTTTCATGCTTCATCATATTGGAAAATATTTTGTTGATCTATGATTAGGGTTAGGCGTGACACACCACTCTAATGCGTTTTGAATCAAAACATTACCGGTAAATCGCTTAGGAATAAGGATTTCACCATAGTGATCATCCATTCTAGATTACGATGCATAATGCCTTAATACTAAATTCAATTATTGAGGAATTGAAATTGACTTTTAAGTATTAATAAGTTCTCCACTAAGGAATTAGGGAAAACCATTTTATGGAATTGATACTCAATTGTAGTCACATCTTTTCATGAACAACGGTGTTCTCAAGGAGTTACGTAAGATTTATACATCAACCTTAGCATGCCTTCTCATTTGTGTACCAAATCATCATTTACTTATCGTTTTTAATTATAAACAGTTAGTTAGTTTTATCAAGCAAATCAAAAACAAACCATAGCTTTTTGTTCAATTGAAATTTAGTCCTGGCTTATATTTTACCCGCAGTCCTTGTGATCGATACTTGGATTCATCTCCATTTTAATAACTACATCGGTAAAAAGTAGTACACTTGCTATTTTCCGATCAATGATCCTGCTAGCAATTCGTCATAGACTGCACCACATCTAGGGCACAGTGCAACTTCAGAATTGTCACTGTGACACCTGACCAAGAAACCAACCAAGCTTTCTTCAGACCTTGGGTATACTTTCAGCAACAGGTTTCCTCCTCTCCAAGGTTGCTCTAATCTTTCTCGCAAAGCCCTCTCGAAATTGGCCTGGACCCTCTGAATTGTCATAATTGAACATCTTGGGCACATCACCCTTTTTCCACCATTCTTTATATGAAAATTCCAAAGATAATCTTTCAAACTGTTTCCTCTTGGCGGAATCTCAATTTTTGCTTTTTCCCACATCAACCATTTTTCTAGTTCTTTGATTTCAGATAAGGGACGTCTAGCGTTGACCATGTTAACAACTGCCGGAGGAACTTCAGAAATTTGTATCTGCTGAAGCTTCATTGTGAGGTCTTCAGTGGCCTCACTTGTTTTTCCTTTCGGATCTTCAGTCATTTCAGCATCGAAGGATCCTTCAACATCAGTATTGAGGGTCAGGTTGTCATTTAGGCTTTCAGTAGCCTGCTTTCCATCTGAAGATATCTTTATTTCAACAGCATGAATTTCAGATACTTCCACCATGTTAACATCAAATGGTTCACACAAGTTAGTGTCAGCCACGTTCAGAGGATCGGCGTCAACCTTCATAGGGTTCTTGCTTTTGTCAGCGAATTTCAAACGTCCATCCTTGATAGCATTCTGGATTAGATCCCTGAAAAGAAAACACTGTGAGGTTTTGTGGCCTAGGAAACCATGATATTTACAAAAACCTCTCTTCTTCCATTGTTCTAACGGAGGAATTTTAGAATTAGGAGGCACTATCATTTGGCCATCTTTTACTAGTAAATCAAATATTTCGTCACACTTAGTGACATCAAACGTATAAGTTTTCTTGGGAAATCTATCACTTTTATCATTATCTACAGGATTTTTTCCATTAGAAGGGGTGAGTAATTTGCAAGCATAAGGTGGCGCTTCCTTTAACTCACCGAGATCTATTTCGACCTCTTCCATGTCTTATGAGTCTTCGAAAGTTTCGCCATCAACTTCGTCTGCTTCGACGTATGCTACTCTTTCCTTCTTATAACTTTTACTTGCTCTGGCCTTCTCTGCTTTTAATCGTTCGACTTGTCGAACCCTATCTGCCAATTGGACCATATCTCTCAGGTATTGAGTATCTAGTTTCTTTCGAATTGAATAATCTAGACCACCTGCAGCCATTTCAACTAATTCATGCTCTGGGACAGTCGTGAAGCATCTTGATTTCAGCAAGCGAAACCTGTTTAAGTAATCATCAATAGACTCAGTGAATTTCCTCTTGATGCTAGCCAATTCTTTCAAACTTATCTTGGTTTGACCCATGTAAAACTGTTCATGGAATAATCTCTCCAAGTGGGCCCATGCATCTATGGAATTTGGAGGTAAGGTAGTGAACCAAACGAACGCATTTTTTGTCAGCGAACTAGGGAAGTACTTAATTCTTAAATCCTCGTTTCCCGCTAAATCTCCCGCTTCTGTCAGATATCTAGCGATATGTTCCACCGTTGATTCATTAGTGTCCCCTAAAAACTTAGTAAATTTTGGTACTTTGGTGCCTCTTGGTAATTCTGTCTGCATGATATAATCCGCTATGGGAGATGTATAATTTGGGCGTTGAAGTCCATTACTGAGGCCATTATTAGCCATAACTCTCTCTATCATGGCAGTTAGGTTATTCTCAATGGCTAGGTTTTCTCTCCTGACTCTCTAAACTACTTCGTCTGGATGTTCGTCCCTACCTACTATCCTTAATCTGGGTCTTTCCTCCTCAAACTCTTGCTGAACAGGGACAGTTCTTCGGTTCGAAGCCTCTAAATCTATTATTCGATTCCTTTCGACCGTTGTTGTTCTTTGTGGAGGAATTATGCCAGCAGTAGTTGTACCAGACGAGGGAGTCACGCCAGCAGTTGTTGCACCAGGCGGCGGCACCGTACTTTGGATACGTTCTAGAACGGGTTCTCCTTCTCGATAGGAGGATTGATTATTTCTCCGTTTGGGTTGTGGAACACCCATGAATTCTGTCATTCGATTCATTTGGGAGGATATTTTTTGAAAAGTTTCCACATTCTCCCGATTTGTACTAGCAATATTTGTTGCTAAAGGATGCAAGATTGACGACAATTCTCTGGCCAGGGTTCCTAACATTAATATTAAGTGAGAAAACAATCAAGTGGTTCTAGCCCACTCCCAATAGCAGTTGTGGGGATCGAACTGTGGTCCTCCCTATCAAATTCAGGGTCAATCACTACTAAACCAACTAACGATTGGTTGACATTTATTTTAAAACAGAAGGAGTAATGTTTTTTAAAAATGGAAAGGAATTTTATCCTTATGAGATATCATCGTCATATTATCAATGTCAAAATCCTCTTACAAAAGTTTAATGAAGTACAATATTTTATTTTTATAAAAATGTTAAATGTGCTTTTAACACACTTGCTAATGCATCAAAATTAATAATTTTTCAAAAAAAAAAAACAAATTGTACATTTAATTTTTCAAATAATAAAAAATAATTTTTTAATACATAATTGCTATGTAAGAATTCTTTAAACAATAAAGTATAAGTTATTGGACACAAGTTAACTATCTATTTATTATTAAAAGAACATGCTTGTAAACTACTAATAATACTTTTCACTTTAAATTTCTTAACACTTGCAAAAGGTTAACATAGTAAAAACATAATTTATCAATTAGTTTATTTTATTTCCACCAAATGCTACAAAGTATTAAATTCTTATTTGATATTTTTTCAACTTTTACTTTTTCTCCACTTTTCACTCTTTCACTCTCCATTTCTCTTTTCTACATTTTTTTTCACTTTCATTTTAATTTTCTCTCTCTATTTTCTTTTTCTTTTTTAATTTTTGTAACATAAATAAATAAATAAATAAATTTTTTTAATTAAATGAAGAGGAACACATAACCGAAAATATAATTATATTATGATTATTAAAAAATTATTCATAATTATTAAAAAATTATTTTTAAATGTGAAATTTTCTATTTTTCTCACAAGCTACTATCAGCAAATCAGTAAAATACCTATTTTATTTTAATTAACAAATATCTTTCTTTGAGACACAAAATTTTTATTTTTAAATATTAAAATTTCTCTTTTTTTTTCACAGACCACTATCAGCGAAATACCAATTTTATTTTAATTAACAATTGTCTTTATTTGATAAACAAAATTATTATTTTTAAATGTCAAAAATTAAATTCATATTATTATTATTATTATTATTTACTTTATAATTAAATAACTCATTTCAAATTTACATGTATATTTAAATAAAATTTATATCGTAACACATAAATTTACTTGTCGGGATGCACGGGTATCTTGCTAGTTGAAATAAATAGATATTTGATATTCATGTTAAAAATAGCTTATTGTCAATGCATATCTTTCAAGCATAACTACTCGGTATTTTTACTTCTCAAGTAAAAATAGTTGATTATAAATTGGAATCTATGATAGAGAGTGTGACAGGTCAAGCTTAAAAGTTACTGTATTCTTTAAGAAATCGTGAATGACATTTTGTACAAAGTCTTGGAAGAAATGCATGTTGTCAACTCTCCTCACACTATGCTGGTAAAAAGTAATCACTTATATAAACAATGAAACAGAAAAATCTCAGTGTTCTCCATAAATTAAACAAGCATTTTCTACACACAAAAAAACACATCTAATTTTTAGATGTGTTGCTGTGCACAATGTTAGCCTAATTAATAACCAAAACAAATTAATCACAGAAGCATACATGCCTGTAAGTGCACGTTAGAATAGCACAAGATGGCTAACAAAAAAAAGCCAATCCAAATGAAGTCCAAATTGTTAAGGGTGCTACGTTTTTACCCCTTCCCTTCTAGAAGAACTCACATATTTCTGAAATTGTAGTTTTGGATAGCACAAAATTAGAGTTTTATCAGATATGTACATCTGAATTCATGTGTGGAGTGAAGAAAGTTTTTTCCTTGGTTAAAGCTTCTTGCTCTTTCGTGACTTTGTGGACTTTGATACTGGGCTTGAACCTGAGGCCTCCTTGAACGCCGATGGACACAAGTGACTGATACCACATTCTCCACATCGAGGTCTTAGAGGTGTACAAATTGTTTGTCCAAATCCTACCTGTTCATATTCAATAGATAGATAGATAAATAGATATAATACGACTTTGTATGAAATAAGATGACATACTGAAAATTTCTTGTGTTGATCTTTTGCTTGTAAAGTAATGAAGTTGTCATTCATAGGCTCGTAGCAAAATATAAGTGAAACAGTAGAGGTAAAATTTGGACAATGGGTTTGCTAATTACCAATAGAGGATTTATTGGATCCCATTCTTCCCTTGGAAGCCACAGCTGCAGTGACACTCTAGTCTCTTCAGGTGTCGAAGTTTTCTAGCACAAGTGAAAAATAGCTAGTAAACTTCAATTCTCGACTTTATAACCAAGTGACAAACTAAATCCATGTCACTTACAAAGAGTTTTTTGTTATAACTTATAAGTGTTCAAATGTCTCGAAACATGTTACAATCAGTTATTGAAGCTGTTGGGAATTCTGTTATATTTTTGTTAAATAGAATAGGGTATCTTTATGTTGCTGCCAATCCTAGAAATCTAACAAAAATAGATGTGAGTTGATTTCATGTATATATATTTTCATAATTATGAAAAATAATTTGCACTTCTTTAACTGGATGCGGCAAATATATTGAAACACATTACATATCTGTACCAGCACCAAGAGTCCAAGATGCTGTGAGAACAAATAGATTAGGTATTAATGATTCAACAAGTAATGTGATGCCACCAAACATAAAGGAACCTGTTTCGTGCCCAATTTTGACACCCAGCCTAGCCGATTGCAAATGCGATGGACATGAGTATCTACACATATACCTTGGACATTGTTCCATGCAACATTCATAACCTAATATGCCACTAACAAAATCAGTTTCAGAAAAAAATTCATGAAACATATTGCTTGTGTTAGAAAATCTATTACGCATACCAAATGAGCCATCTTAGGACCTATGCCCGGAAGTACGAGTAGTTGCTCAATTGTGTTAGGTATGTCTCCCCCATACTTCATGAGACAAATATTTGCGATTTTTTTCAAATTAGTGGCTTTTCTTGTATAAAATCCAACCTGGAAAAAAAAAACAAAGAAAAGAACACCCAAAATTACAAGCACATGTTCAATTAATACAGCCAAAAAACAAACATAACCTTTAAAAATTGACACTGTAACATGCAAGCTAGGAAAAAACTTGAATCTTCAAATCATTTGAACCACGCAAGATACAATATGTTGAAAAGAAACAAGAAACGTACTGGGTAAATCAACTTTTTGATTGTTTCTTCGTCAGCATTGTTGATTGCATCAGGAGTAAGCAGATCATTTTGAAGAAGACGTTGGATTGCTCCTATATTCTTAAAGACACACTTGTAACTAAAACCGTTTCATACGTTGAAATAAGACATACATTTTTTAGCAACTACACAGTATGAATCACATGCATCAAAAGTAAAATGACATAATGATGTTAGTCAAATTAGCAATCAACTTGCAATAAACTTAATTTTTCAATTCAATCATCCATATCAAGAAATATATAAACTATTAGTTTTATTATGGTACTTCCTCACTTAGTTACTTTCTTCTACTATTTCTTCTTGTTATGTCATGTTTTATAAAGACATGTTTAGACATTCTGATTTCATGCATTATTTTTCTTCTTTCATCAAAGTAATCAAACCCATTTAACTATCTGGTGTAAATCAGTATTTGATCTTAAAAACAAATAGCATTATTATCTCGGAGTGCATTGCTATGTACAGAAGCCAGGAAACTTAACAGCTTTTATTTACTATATACTTTAGAAGGCATATGTACTCACCGTGATTAATATGATCCTTGGTTTGACTTGATAAAAGGGAAGATACCAGGACAGCAAATCTTCTTTCCTGATTATACACACAGGAATTTTAATATGCGTAAATTCGTTCACAAAACCCTATGTCTAGCAAACCAATAAATTCAAAACAAGATTGTATGGACAGTTGACAAGGTCAGACAACATTGCCGTTAACTCATCAAATGAGTAGTGGCAATATCGGTTGAGGATTGATGATGGAAATTGATTTATCAATTCAATAGCAGTTACAGCATTGTTTTATTCTGCCAGAAAAAAAAATGTTGTGGAGAGCCATACTCATCAAATGAGCCATACTCTAAAAGCATCAGGACCAAAATCAACAAATTAATGCTTATCTGATCTCCACTTATTATACAGAGTAAGACCTTAGGGGGTAGTGTAGAACCAGCTTTCTCACATCCCATAGTGTCTACTGGTGCATCTGCAGAACACCTCATTTTGCGAATACCTTCAAGCGTCTCTTCCCAGTGAGCAGGTAATCCACCTATATCATATATAAACTAAACAATTAAAGCATCTTAGAGTAATGGTGTAACAATGCTATTGGACAAACAGTAGGGAGTATATTAGTCTCAAACTAATATGGTCACAAAATGAAAACATGATTACATGACTATCTTAATTGTTATAGGTGACAGTAAAAGAATATTCTTCATTACATACATTCCTGAGAAAATGTCATGGAATTTCACCAACACATAAACAGGTAGTACTAGAATATATATACACAAAGGAGAGATCAAAACGAAGTTGGGCAAAATAAAAATCGCAAAGTTCAAATAAACCCCTTTTAAGATAGTCAGCATATTTTAAAATTTAACAAAGATTTAAATAGCCAGCATATTTAAAACAGTGAGCGAAAACCCGTTTTGCTACCTTAATTGTTGCCTAATTTTCCTGATTTAACAATAATTCTTAAAGCATTTTCTCATACCAAAAGAGAAGACAGACATCTCCAAAAATAAAAAATTTTAAAACACCTAAAGCAATGGTGGTTTTTAGGGTAAGGAAGTGTCTCACATGATATACTACGGTAGACCAATACTAAAAACCATCCAAACTCCAACAACAATCACTGTCACCTTCCGCAAATAGAAGCACGAGGTATTACTCAGTCATCACGATTGAGACCGTAACCTAATGTCAGGTTGGCAAATAACAAGGAAAACAAATATTAATGCCTCCAGACTCAACTCAAGTCACCTTCTCAGTCGTAATAACATCGAGAACACTGAAGTTCTACTTAAGGTAACAATGTAGGTCATCATCAGTGTCTCGAGCAATTTTCAAGCATCGGATCACCGTTGACAACCGTTCCACACTCGAGCAATTGCCTAAAACAAACTCATTTCACAAATATTTACCGAATCGTTTCTTACTACTTACTCCTTTGTGTTGTAGAAGAAGCAACTTCACTTTCAGTTGGAGTCACATCTGAGCTCATTTCTGATTTTCCTGCAAAGGAAATATTCTTCTATAAGATTGTCATATACAAAAATCTGTAACACCTTAACAAACATTACTTACTGCGATGAGTCAACTCATTTGCTCCTCTGTAAGCAAAATCTTCAATTTCAGGAAGACCTAACTTCTGTATTTAAACAATACATAGAATTAGAATCAGAAGATAATCATCCTGCATTGTATTCCTAAAGACAGATAGTGAGAAACAAAAGGAGCAAGCAATGGGGAAAAAGATGGTTACTTTGTGAGTCTGAGTTGGGGGTAAAAGATGATGATGATTGTCTTGAAGCTTTGACGTAGTGGTGATTCCTTTGGCTCTCTTGTTTCTTCTGACATAGACGTGAAGTTGTTGGGACAGTGAAGCGCTGGGCTTGACGGAAGCGGGTGCGTTATTGGTGTTGGAGAGAGGAGATTTGTGACGGAAACGTCTTGTCTCGGACATGATCGCGACGTTGATTCTCCAACTTCCCAAAACAAACGGAGGAGAAGAGGGAAGAACTAGCATGGTGTTATGAATTAATTTATGATTTAAATATTTTGGTTTAATTTTAATTTTAATCTCTATTTTGGTTTATTTATTTTTGGTACAAGTAGGAAAAGAAAGAAAAAAAACATGATTCTAAACATGAGGCTTCACAAAATACTAGTACCGTATTATTATTAGTTTTATGTTTTGCTAGAGTCAGCACATGCATTTAATTTTTTTTTAAAATATAAAATATTTGAATTCGTCATTACTTAAAGAGAAGCTCTTTACGGTTGTAAAGAATCAAATCATTGTGATGTCAAATATTAATAGACTTTGTGATAAGTTTGATGATAGAGTTGAAGTCAGAATAACATATCAGGTCTTTGATGTCAAGTTCACGTGTCATATGCAAATTATGATATAGCGACATCAGCTCAACATGAAGAATGTTGAAATAATCAATATTACGTACAAAACCGTGAACTCAAGCACCATCAGCATTTTGAATCAATTTACCAAAACTCGAGACATCGGAATTACCGAGACTACTACCATCAATATTCAAAATCATATCACTACCTTTGTGTGAATTCCACGTGATGGTTCTCGTTAGGTGGGACAAATTATGCTTGAGAAAACCCTTTCACTTTCTCTCAAACACTAACCCAAGTGTTTTAACTCCAATCACTAAACCCTAATGATCAACTTCAATCACAACTATGAGTGATGTTGAATCTTACAATTCAACTAGACAAACCTTCAACTATGTCAAGTTACTGAAACATAGTATGATGTAAATAAAATAACAAGGACTCTCTTGTAAACCTAGCACTCTAAGATCTTCAATGTGAATGTTTGAGTTTCAATGTAGGTTTGAGCTCCTTATATATCATAATTAAAGGTGCGTGAAATACAAGAAAGGGGGGGTTGAATTGGGTTTAAAGGTTTAAAATAAAGTTCTTCCCAAATCAAAACGCAAGAACACAAAATAAATAACACAATTATTTTTATATTGGTTCAGTATTAACGAAGTTACTTCAGTCCACCCGCCAAGGTGATTTCGCCTTATCAACAAGGACTTAATCCACTATAACCGAACTAATTACAGAAACCACAATAAAGACTAATTGTCACTTGTTGCAAACTATAAAAACTAATTGTCAATGTCTTCTTGAGATTTATGACTAAAGCCATAGTGTCTCAACGAACTATCGACTTCACTCGTTGTACACAAAGATTTTGTGTTTACATAGTTACTTCAGAACCCGATGACGTCACACGCCTTTTCTTCAGAGTTAGAACCTGTTAACAAAAACTATACACTAGACATTAAATTGTTAGAATACTAAATTATTCTCTAAGATATCATTTTATGCTATCATCAAAACATAAGGTCATATGCATAACCAAATCTTGTGCTTACACTCTATCTCTTTTTTATGATGAAAAAACCATGTATTTTGATGAACAATTTATACTATGTTTAAATCACATAAAAAGTTATTCGGAGTTAGCTAAGCAACTCCCCCTTAGAATAATATTCTCAAAATTCATGTAAGCTCATATAGAGGGGGCCCCTGAGCACAAGCCTTACAAAATTATTTTGAAGTATAAGAAAGTAGTATGAAAAGAATACTTCCCTGTTTATAGTTCCATCAGAGTCTAACTAGAAATGTCTGGTTCTTCATCTCAGATCCTGGATTGCTATCAGAACGCGATGAATTGACAGATACTGGTTGAACCTTGTTGACATAACTTGTTTGTGAATATGCACTAAACTTTAGAGCGAGGTTCATCATAATTTTTACCATGTTCAGAACATCTGAACTTTCTGCCTTCTTAATCTTTTGACTTTCTTCTAGAGTTTTGGCTGTCTATAAATTTCAGTGAACTTTTGCAAAGTTCTTGAGTCAACCATGTTACATGCAAAATTGTCTTATATCATTTATGGGAAATATTTTTATGAGAATTAGATATATCAAAATCATCTTTTAATTCCCCCCCTTTGTCAGAAATTAAAAAGACTTTAACAAGATAACCAAAAAAAATAACACTTCATTGATTAAGTTAATAAAGTATAAAATTTTACATAAAGACAAAAGAAACAAAAGAAGATAGGGTCCCAAAAGGAAAAGGGAAAAAAAACAAGGCTAAGGTTTTTCAGATAACTTCGAGGATATCTCCTGTAGCATCTTAGAAAACCCAGTGTTCAATGCCTATTGTTCTTCATGCTGCTTCTCTTCTTCTGCAAACTTTTTCCTAGAAGAGGCCTTTTCTGTCCTAAACTCTTCCAGAGTTTGTTGAAGCATAACAAACACATCCCCAGAACCAGATGCATGTGTCTTCTCCATACCAGAAGTATCTCCAACTAGCCGCTCAGAAGGAATCTCAGTAAGAATGAGATCCTATTGAACAAAAGTAGGCTATTCAAGAATGGGAACTTCTAGAGCCGACATAAATAATACTGGAAGAGTAAGAGTAGACTGGCATGCATCAATCTTAGCATTCCTCTTCCTCATAGCTTCCTTGAAGCAGAAGAACTGAACTCTAGAAGTGATGGGGTGCATCCATTACTTAAAGTCATTATAGAGGAAGTCAGTCTCTTCCAGACCCAATCCTTCTGAAGTAGCAGCTGCCAAGATCCGCAGACGGTCTACAGCCTTATATTCAAAATTAAGTAATAATTCATTAAAGGGAGTGGAAGTATGTTAGTTCAAAGAAAGAGTTGATTAGAAGAATTAAGTAGAGATGTGGGTCTCTTTCTTGAAAAAAATGATTCCGATAATTTCTTCTTCAGAATATTGAACTGGTTCTAGATGTTTAGAGTCGGTTAGAAAGTCTTCTGATTCAGTCACAGGTTTATCCATGTAAGATGGTAAAGGGGGGTTTTGAGGTTTAACAGATAAGGTGTTTGTGGTGGTTAAAGGTTTTTTAGGAGAAATATTGGATTGAGGGTTCAAATTAGTTATAGTGGTTGGAGTGGAAGTGGTTTGGATATAAGAACATGAATTACTACTTTCATTAAGAATAGGAAGAGTAGATGAGGAGTCCTTACTGGAGTGAAACTTATGTTTCCTTTTCTTCTTGGCACACCCAGATGAACTATCTTTAGGTTGCGTTCTAAACAACTTTCTTTTCTTCTTCATAACAAAAGACAAATAAGGAATGGGGAAGATCTTCCTTGGAAACAAAGTTGTGTATATTTGAGGAGGAGGTTCATGAAATCTTGCAAGATTGTATGCTGGATAATCTGACGTAACTATTCTTCTTTTAGAGATAAAGTCTTCGTCCAGATTACTAAAGGGACGATGGCTTTAGATATTATTCCCATATTCACTAAGTTTATTCCATCTAGAGGATTTCAAATCAAGACTTCCAGGTTACCAGCTAAGTTTAACGCTACCACTAGCCGGCTTTCTACGAGAATGTATGTGATCAGCCTTCCCATAAGAATCTAGTGTTTTATATTTTTATTACCATATCTGGTATTCTTGATGGTATCTACCAGATATCTGAACAAGATTGCTGGCAGCCAGACCTTTTATCCAATAGTAATGAAATACAATGTATACTTTAGATCCACCTCAATAGAGTCAGAGGATCTTCTGTGTTGTACACATCCTGGGAGAATTCTGAACCAAATTCTTAGATTCATGGGAAGATCAAAGGTGCAAACAGAATCCTCTCCATTTGAGAAGATGAGAGGATTGGTCTCAAGTTTTTTTTTGCATAAGCAATCCCACTTTCTTTCTCAATAGAAGATTCATAGTCGAAGCACATATCTACATATCCATCATGTTGAAGAAGTTTTGCAATGTCTCTTTCAAAAATGCATATGTATTTTCCAAAGAATTTTGAGCAAATGTAATCACCTGGGGAGATGAACGATTGAATCCATAAATATTTGACCCGTTTAGGATAAGCTGGACCTTTCAAGCGATCGAAGAAGGTATCCCATCCTTGGGTTTTCAAGACATTAGTGAAATCGTACCCATTTGCTTCCAGATAATCGAAATCCACTCGTAACTCACAGAGAATATTTAGCTGTTCAACTGGAATGGAAAGATGAATGTTCAGGTTTTGTTCAGATTATTGTTGTTGAGTCGTTCCCATTTGTTGTTGTTAAGACTAAGAAATTTGAATAGTCGGTTGAGCATCTTGTTGTTGTTGTTGAGACATTGCTGAAGATGGACAGGAACACAATAAGGTTTTTAGGGTTTGAGAGATTTTAGAGCTCAAAACACGAAAGTGTAGTGTAATGGTAGCGAAAGTATGTGAAGTGGAGTGAGTGGATTTTAAATACAGTTTTGAAATGATGACAAAACCTTGAATAGTTTAAAACTTTATGCCAAGGGGTAAAACAAAAAGATTTTAATGTAATCCCAAAAGAAAAATCTCGTCTCCCAAAATGTCACATCAAGGAAAAGCGTGCTTTACAACAAGACAAATGTCTTTTGCTAATTTACTAACCTTTCACTATCATGACACCTCATTGATGAAGTAAACTCTTCAGATTCCTAAGAACATAATTTTTTCAAAAAGAAAAATATTTTGACCTAGGACGATTCTGATACATGAGAAGTTCACTTTTCAAAAGCCTCGCATTTTAAAAGCGAAACAACTTAAGAAAATACATACCTCAGATTCTTTCAGAAAGTTGATTTAGTTTTTCTCATAATCCTTGAATCCACTCTATGGGCAAAAGTACTTCATATATAGATGTTGGTTTTGTAAAGGATACCAAACCTATAAGAGTCTTTTTTCAGATGGTTTTAATGAGGATTTGGATCTGACATGCTCAGTTTTATCGCCCAGAATCAATTCTTCAGAATGTGATGATCTAGGTTTGTGATTTCTTAAAGGGGGTCTAGATAGCAACAACTTATGGTTGAACATCTCCAAAGTCCTTTACCTCTTATTCTTCTGCAGCAACTTCATTACCTTCAGAACCTGAATAGGTAATTTCCAAATCTACAAATTTCTCAATTAGCTTTGACTTTTCAGGGTCAAGCTTATCATCTATCTAACATGAATATATTCTTCAATAATGCGTGTCTTGTTGTTGTATACTTTATACCCTTTTGAGCGTTTAGAGTATTCCAACATGATACATTTTTGTGTTTTAGAATCAAACTTGTTAAGATTGTTCTTAGTGTTCAAAATAAACCAATTACATCCAAACGGATGGAAATATGAAATATTGGGTTTCTTATTCTTCCATAATTCATAAGGAGTATTGCCATAATAGGTCTGATAGAGATTATATTCTGAATGTAACAAGTTGTGTTAACAGCCTATACCCAGAAGTGCTTTGCCATGTTAGTCTCGTTGATCATGGTTTTGGCCATCTCTTGCAGAGTCTTATTTTTCCTCTTTACAACCTCATTTTGTTGTGGAGTTCTAGGGCAGGAGAAATCATGGGAAATGTCATCCTCATCAAACAGCTTCTCAAAATATTTGTTTTTGAATTTGCCACCATGATCACTTCTAACTCTGACAATTTTAGAGTCTTTCTCATTTTACACTTGAGTACTGAAGGTGATGAATACAGAATGTGACTCATCCTTGTGTCTAAGAAATTTAACCCAATTCCATCGATTATGGTCATCAATGTTGACTAATCCATACTTCTGAATCAAGGCAAGAACATTGGTCTCCTTTACTTGAGCATTTCCTTTACGAGTCATTCTCAAAGAATCAAATATAGACTTACCAGAGTCTCTATTTGCTATATTTTCATACTCCATATAAGAAATCACATTCAACGCAATGGTTCTAGCTTTTTGATGAGTCTTATATTCTTTCTTTTATTGGTCGTTCATACTTCTTCTTTGGACCTTGTTTCCACTTGTATCAATAGGATGTTCGTAGCAATCAACTACTATATACCATAGATCAACATCATAACTAAGAAATAAACTTTCTATTATGTCCTTCTAGTAATCAATTCTTTCTCCATCAAATATTGGAGGTTTAGCGTTATAGTTTTCTCTTTCATTGATAATTGGTGGTGATGCTGGTGGTGGAATGGCCATTGTGTTTCACAAAAAAATTCCAGATATTTATCTAACACGGTTAAGTGTTTGAGAGAAGTCAATACCATAAATAGAGCTCTGGATGCCAATTGAAGGTGCGTGAAACACAAGAAAGGGGTATTTGAATTGGGTTTCAAGGTTTAACATCAATTTATTCCCAAATCATAATGCAAGAACACAAGAACAAAAATAAATAACACAATTATTTTTATCCTGGTTCACTGTTAACGAAGTTACTCCATTCCACCTACCAAGGTGATTTCGTCTAATCAGCAAGGACTTAGTCCACTTTAATCAAACTGATTACAGAAACCAAAACAAAAACTAATTATCACTTGTTATAAACCACAAAGACTAATTGTCAATATCTTCTTAAGAATTCTGATTAAAACCCTAGTCTCTCAAGGAACTATCAACTTCAGTCATTGAATACAAATGTTTTGTGTTTATAGAGTTGCTTCTTGAAAACAGATTACACAAATTTGAAATACAACCAAATAATACAAAAGTATTAAGCAAGTATCGAACAAAAGCTCACTTTTTGCAAGTTGATGAACAAACATTTATTTGCTTACATAATTATACAAAGTAACAATCAGAGTGATTTTCGTAGTGTTTAAGCATTAGTTTTGTAGAGTTTATCGATGTTCTATCCACAACAACTACTACATTTGAATTCTCCTTCTAAGTCATTTTTTTATAGCGAAAGAAGAGAAGTTCGTTGAAGGATAGAATTGGAATACTTAATTCCAGCTGTATTGTTCCAATGGTTAGTTAGGGAGTGGTAGGCAGTATGACACGTTAGTACTGACCTAGCACCACCCTATCCGAGTAGTGGAAAAGTATATACCACTTATTATTTCCTCATGGGAATCCAAATTTGATCTTTTATCTTCTAATCTTCAGAGGCTTCTGATAGTAGATGTTGAAGCATGTTTTGATGGACCAAAATAATGAGTTACCAAAACCTAAGTCTTCAGAGTCTTCGAAACTTGTTCAATTGGAACTCTGTCTTCATAGTATTCAGCACTTGGTCTTTTGAAACTTTAGAACCTAAGTCTTAAGAGTCTTCAGAACTTATTCACTTAGAACCTTGTCTACAGAACTTCAGTACTTGGTATTTTGAAACTTTAGAGCCTAAGTCTTTAGAGTATTCAAAACTTATTCATCCAGAACCTTGTCTTCAGAATTGTTCATCCAGAACCTTGTCTTCAGAACTTCAACACTTGGTCTTCAGAAGCTTTGTCTTCAGAATATTTAAAACTTGTTCTTCCAGAACATTGCTTCAGAATCTTTAGAACTTAGAGAACAAAATCTTTGAGCTAGAGGAATCCCCAAAAGTTCTTTTACGAGAGTCTCAATCATAAACTCTATCACTATCGTTCATCAAAACCGTTGTTATAGAAGCATTCTAGAAATTGAATGATTTGTAAACACACTAGTTTCTTCCAGAGTCGAAGTGTGTAAAGTTTAGAACCTGATGACGTCACACGACTTTTCTCTAGAGTTAGGACATGTTAGCAAAAGCTACACACTAGACAGAAACCGTTAGAGTACTGAATTGTTCTCTAAGATATCATGTAATGTTATCATCAAAACATAAGGCCAGATGCAGAACCAGATCTTGTTCTTACAAATGACCATGGGTTTTTCTTCATAAATATTTGATTTGATTTCGTCAAGAAATAATACAAAATTTGTTGGATATTATTTGTTTCTTAAATCTCTACAACAATATATGATTTATTTCAATTTAAATTCAAATTTAAATCTCTATTTAAATCTAAATTGATCTTTATACAACCGTTAAACAAACCACTTCATCATATTGTTAAATCAATAACAATAAAATCTCATTGAATCTTTGACTAGAGAATCTTCAACACGCATCAGTAATTCCTTGTTGCGCAATGCCTGGATGTCGTACCAACATGCTGGGACATCGTGTCCATCACATGTCCCTTCTTCACTTCCATATACATCTTAATCAAGCTAGATCAATATTGAACACTTCTTCATGTTTTTGTTTTGAAAAATGCAACCAATCCAAAAAGCTATTCCGCTAGGAACTTCAATCACCCCCTTTAGAAAATTTCGGCAAAATAACTCTTCAAGATATAGCACTTAATCAGAACTGAACAAGTGACAACCTGTATGAGTACTAGACTTATAAGAGCATCTAATCAGCAGCAACAACATTCTTCCAAATATCAGAGTTAAGCACAAAAACATCATCATAAATCAGTAGCATCAACAACATTCAAATGCTTACACACAATCTATTTAGTTTCTTCAAACCAAACTGACAATACAATCTATCTTGCAATCATTCACAAACTTAGTCATGCATGAACCCTAGTAGCATTTAGTCAGTAGCATACAATACTACCTACAAACAATTATTAAAATACAAACATTCACATACTCAATCATGCACAACAAAAACAATTAGCAGTTCGTATAGGATATGTAAGAAACTACTAACACAAAAGCTCACTTAAAGGGCCAAATGTCTTACCCGATGCTCCAGTGTATGAGCTCATATCGTTTATACTTACCAAGATGGTCAGAACTAAGCAATTACATGTTACCTATTATTATTTATTATTGGTAACATAGATCATACTACACCCTACGCCGATACTCCCCCTTTTTGCCATAATTTGGCAAACGGCGAGCTCACATCATTAGTGCTTACGAGGCATTGAAATTTATTCAACAGAAGAAGGAACCTCAACTAGAGACCGTGAGGTCCATGGTGACCGGGTGGATGCGCTAAAGAAGAATGTTGATGATTCTGTCCAACAAACTCGTAAAAATGTGTATATGGAATTAGATCAGGCGGTCGACCAAGTGGAAATCCTTTACCCGACCTTCTATATTTCCCACTCACTACTTTACCCTTTCAAGGTCGTCCGAGATGGAGCCTTGGTGGAAAACCTCGGTGTCGCGTATTAGGGTGAAGTATTAGGGTGAAGAAGCTTAACTTCCTACCTTTTTTATTCTAATGTTAATAGGATAATGTGCCTTTATTCTTTCTTATTATATGTATAAATGATTATATTTATGTATTCACCTTTCCTTTTGATGCTTTCTTTGTGTACAATATGATTTATTAAATTTTCTCTAAGATCTTTCTTCTTTAATACTCTGGTTGTTGTCAGTTTAGTTTTTGAGCTTCGAACCAACTGGTAGTTCCTGCTTTTACCGTGCACGAACCATATTGTTTCTATAAGTGGGGGTTTTCCCATTGATGTTATCCTCTATAGGTCTTTGAAGCCAATTGTCACTTGTCGTACTGATGAGATTCAATGTTTTGATGCATTTTAAAGTCCTGACATGTGCGACCCAAAATGGTAACTAATTTGATTGAGAGGAGATGATGTTATTCTTTAGTGTCACTAGGAACCTCCCAGACTAAAGGTGGGGTTCTGGTCCCTACCCCTAGACAATGTTCTGGTTCAGGGTAGACGACTCCAGGCTCCACCACCAACACTATTGGAATGGCCAATTTTTAAGAATGGGCATGTCAGTTGTGCTTTAAGCTTGTTTTGCTAAGTGTGTAGCCTATTTTATGAACCAGCTATACTATATTGGCGAAGGTTATAATTGTATTCATATACGCAATATTCTTTAGTTAAAAAGATTTATTTATTTGAATTTCGAAGAGCTTTAAGGGGTACATATCTTGTTGGGGGAATTACATGTACGACACATGCAACTTATTTCCATTTTCTTCCCTGATTAACTCCATAGCCTGGGGATATTGACACGCGTTCCCTAGACCATCGACTATAGTGGTTCTTAGTCCTGCCACCTAGCGAACCGTTTATACTTGAAATGTCGCGAGTTTTGGTATGTCATTGGCATTATCGTATTTCCTATCGGAAGACCTTATCTACCTTCCTTTAGTGTGTAGCCACTGTGTACCCTCGTATGAGGGACACACCCGTGCGACCAATGTATTTATGATCGACTCACTTGATCTTGGATAAAGATGGCGTCCGGTCGACTGAGTGTTTATCGTTCCTTCGTGTTAGGCATTAATTTAGAGCCTTTCACGCGTGTTCGGTTAAGATCAACATATTTTACACACGCCTTCTCCACTTACCGGAGGATTTCTTCAACCAATACCACATTGGAGAGTCATCGTGTATAACAGTTCTTCGAGTTCCCCGACGATAGTTTTGGATTTCTCTAGAGTTTTCCTTCCTTTTTATTATGGTACATACCAGGCATTGGGATCTACATTCAACTGATGGCAAGTTACAGTGGGGTCAGTGTCAGGAATTTTATGTGGCTAAACAACAAAGATATCAACGTTAGCGTGGAGACATTTAATCAATGTATTATTTCCCTTGGAAGGGAACCTGAATCCTATCTTCTCGAATTTGGTCGGATTATCATCAAGCTGAATATATTTGAAATCACTGTTCAAATTTAGTCCAACTTTCCTTTGCACGCGTCAAAGTTAAACCTATCGTCTCTCTCTCTAAACCTTCGTCTTTCCTTCACTTTCTCCTTCTTCAAATAATAATGGTACATCTAGAATTCCACTTGGGACTTTTACCTTCTAGCGTAGATTGATGCTAAGAGAATTATGGAATCATTGAAAGCCAAAATATCTCCGCCATTGCACGGGCCCTGATCTAGCTTACGGAGTCCCAACTGCTCGAGTGTGTCAGTGTAGAGGACATTACCCAAATTTTTGTTGTCTACGAGGAATTTTGCTACTGTGTGATATGCGCAGTGAGTGTTATCAGTGACGAAAATCCGCAATTGGGACTCCACGAACCTTCCTGTGATCTCAAAATCCTAGCATCGACATGTTCTTACTTTGTAATTTAGTTTCAGTCGTTGCTTGGATGATGTTCTCTGGTGATGGATCTGCGTCAAACATTCCTTTTGCGTAGATCTCATTGATGAGAGAGAATTGAAGTGGTGCAAGATAGGAGAGTTCACCAGAGTTCTTGAGTGTGACACTTGTGGTTATTCTCTCCATCTTACGGTGGTATTGATGAAGATATGGATTGTGATTGAGAATAATTTATTTGTGGAATTTGATCATAGAATTTTGCGGGAACTCAATGTTGATTCCCATAGATGGTGCATCTGTTCTATTATGGAACCAATATTGGTGTTGATTGATTATGTAAGACTCTATAATTGGGGATGCTTATTTCCAATATGATGGCATGTGGTGGATCTGTAAGGTTAGCGCTCTGACGCCTAAATCAGTTAGAGGGTCCAAGATAATGAAAAGATTATTTTGAATCTTACATATGCTGACTATATACCTTAGATAATCTCTAATGGGCTTGTGCAAGATTCGTCTTTAATATTGGCCTTTCCCACCCTAGAACAGATTCCATCCACCTTTTTATAGTTTGAAATCCCAAAATCATATTATCCTTCATTTGCTTCTCGATTTACACGTTGATTTAAGATAGTTCTTTTCACCGATTGAATCAACAACGAAGATCAGAGACGATTCGTAGTTGAAAGGATCTGGGGAGCTCACGAAAACAAGATCGAGAGCTGATTTCTTCATCTCAATGTGACTACTACAACGATCGTGACTCAAAGCAAACAACTCTGATCGTGAAAATTCGCATGAATCACATGTCGGTTCCCATAGACAATGTCGTTGTTAAATTCAGAACTAGAATTAATCAATAGAACGATAATATGGTGTTTTGTTGCGGTAACTTGACATCACAGACTAAAAGTAAATATTAAACAATTTTTTTTACACATAATCCAAATTAAAAAAAAAAAACAGTATAATATTAATGAATGGTAAAAGTTAAAAAAACCTACCCATGATCACGAATGGCTATAATACTTGTACGAATTTAAAAAGTACTCCTCCAATATTTCCCTTCTTTGCTCAATATAATTGAGGAGTTCTTTGACTACTTCACTCTACAGTTACACTCGAATCTCTCAAATCTACGTACTCGTCTAGTATTTCTCTTATTATTATCGATTTAAATTTCCACATTGAAATCTGAACAAATTATTTATTTTTAATTTTTACTTTTTTCTTCTTCAGTGTTTTCAGATTATTATAAACTTCAAACATGCTCTCAGCCTCAGGTTCAATATTTAACTAAGCTGAAAAGGTGCAAACTTTACACATTGCTTCAACTCTCTAATTCTCAGGTAAATCTTTTTTTCTCTCACTTTTTGGGATCACACATGCATGTTCAATCAAAAACTGTTATTTTTTTTATCATAATTTTTAATATAAATTTATTTATTTTTTAATTGATAACTTTATGTGTTTGATTTTCATAATGATAATGTGGATTATATTTGTATACGATTTTTGCAATTGTTCTTTGATTTATTATATTTATTTTTGATTAATTTCTTTTGAGAAATGCTATTAGGTCAAATAGTAATGTGTGTTTTTGTTGGGTGATTGGTTTTGAAAATCAGTGGATATAAATGAATATGGTGGAATCATCAGATGTGTGTTCAACTGAGGATGCAATTGAGGTATTTTTGCAACATTTGGTTGATCCATTGTTGCCAGAAAAATCTTCTGTCAAAGATAATCCCACACCTCCTCAACAGGAAACAATGGCTAAACAGGTGTGTTTTTCTTCTTTTACGATGATTTTAATTCGAAGATTTAGCGGTGATGCTGTTTCTCTTTTTGGTTGGTTTTACTTCTTGTTTAGAGGATTGTTGGAAATGTTTATTTTTATTTTTTTGCATGTTATGGTTTCCTTGCGACACAGGTCGTAATAAAAAGTGGTTATGTAGTCATTTAATGTTGCTTATGACACCAAACATGATTTGTTACACTTTTTTTTTTTTTCTTTCTAAATTTAAACCTGATTTGACAGATGAAAATATCATCACCAACATCATAAATCAACTAATCGATCTGTATCGTTTCAAATCAAGATTGGGTAATACACATATGAATTTGGACATGCCACCTCAAATTTAAACGACTACGTAAACACATTTTGACGGAGTTGGATGAAAATGGGGTAATGGTGCATACATTTTATGACTTAAAGGACCAATATTTACAAGAAAAACTTAAAGGACTAACTTGTTAAAAACATCAAATTTAAAGGATCAAAAGCTGTATTTGACTTATTATTTATGTATTATAGTTTCTTTATTATTGTAACTTAACACAAATTTTGACTTTTAAAACTTTTCTTGTGATGTTTTGCTGTGAACTAAACAATTTAGTCTTCTCATGTTACATTATGTAAAAAAAAAAAAACTCTCCTTTTTTCAAAATGCCGTATCTCGTACTGCTACCCGGTCCAAAATGCTTCAGCTCTTCTTTGAATTTTATCATGGTGGGAACTTTCTAGCACCCAAAGAGCTCCTCGATGACTATGTAGCCTTCTGGTGCATATGTACTTGTCTTGTGTAACTGCCTAAAAATGAAAGAAAAATATCCAAGTTCTCATTTCATTATAAGTTACAACTTACAAGTCATACATACATATGTTGTAGATATATAAGAATACGCTTGACCATCTTCTCTAGTTACTGATTTTTCTGTGTTTTGAGGTTGTTTTTAGGTGCGTTCTGCTGTTTTACTGTACAACTACTACCACAGGAAACAACATCCAGAACTAGAATACCTGCCATTTAACGAATTTTGCAAGTTGATTGTTGTTCTAAGGCCACCTTTACTGGCATATATGCAATTCATGCAAACTTTTAATGAAGTAGAGCTTATTGATGTGGAAAAGCAGCTATCATTAACAGAAAAAATGATCATGGATGCATGTGATGTTTGTAAATGTTTAGATGCATCAAAGAATGCTCCTAATGTGGAGGGATGGCCCATTTCGAAAGTTTCTATCCTTTTAATCGACGGAAAGAAGGAGAACTGCTTTTTGCTGTTTGGTTCCATCACCGAGGGGGTATGGTCTGTAGTTGAAAAAAGTGTAGATGCCTCTAGTCAAAGTTCTGAAGTTACACCAGAAATGAAAAATGCATACAAAAGGAAAAGAGTCATTAAAAAGTCTAAAAAAGATGAATTAAAAGTTGATGAAGACGGACTTCTACAAATTGGGTATTCTGCTGTAAAGGAAGCCACAGGTAATCATTCTTGTCATTGGGAAAAGATCGCCATTGCTTTGCAACTGCTGTATTTCAATTTTAAGTTTGTGTTTATGCATAAATTGGCATCACAAATCAAAGGACATTCATGTTTTTCAAGATTTCCCACTTTCCAATTTATTTAACAAGAGATGATGTCAATACAACAAAGGGGCATTAGTACACTCATCATGATGCATACACATAGGGTTTATGTTCCAATCTATTTAAGGTTATTATTGTTTAATCACTTTGTTCTGTCCTTCCCACTTTGGTCTCTCCCAACCAATATAGTCCCAATTAATTGCCTACTGGCTTTTCTTTTAATTTCCCTATTTAATATTTATTCAATAACTGCCTAAAATGTCTAACACATGATTCGTGTAATGTGGTACAGGTATCAATAACACTGATATTATGCTTTTGGAAAGCTACACTGTCTATTCCCAAAGCAAAGAGAAGGCGGCTTCTCGCTTTTTTATAATGCAGTGCTCCCAGTCAGTCAATCAGGATATTATTAAAGTTCCCCTCAAAGATGTAATTGAAAGGTTCGTTTTAGTTGTTATCTATTTGCTACTGGATGGTTACTCAATAATGGCATTAATGACGTCATTTTTCTGATTGATAAAATAATGGCATTAATGCCTATTTCTGTTGGCCATTTAAGTGGAGTATTTTTTTATGCCAAATCAAATATACTTGTGTAGCTGTGTTCAAACTACACATTAATGTCACTTTCTAGTTACTACTACATCAAGTTACTATGAACTAGTTTAATTTTTATTATCTTTGAGAATTAATGACATATTAACCTTTCATTTTGATTTTTTAAAAATAATTTTGCACAAAGGTTTTTGATTGACAGGATTATGAACCAGAATGTTACAATCTTATTGTGAAGGTGTATTTTAGAGATCATTATAGAATGATGTTTACTGTAATTAGGGATACATGTTCTGTGTACCCTGAAGTATTACTTGGTTGTATGGATTTAATTCTTAGATGTTTGTCCCCATACTTTGAAATTATATGATCATCTTAAAGAAGTAAAATCGATATTTAATAAACTTAGCATTTGCTTCTGAATAACATGTATGTCTTCTTTTGCATAGCTTGCAGGGTCCTTTGGTCAAAAAGGGTTCTAGCAGTTGGACGATCACTCCAGCTGTGGCTTACTTCCACGTGCTTCCTTATTCTGAAATAATCTCACAGTGCATTTCTAGGTTGGTGTGGTTCTCCGTTCTAAAAAACTTTGTTTATACCTGTTTAGCATGCCTGAACCATTTATTGTCATTCTCAAAACCATAACAAACTGTTATATTTTCTTTGGCAACTATTTGTAATATATTGCGGCTAACTATTTGTATAATATATTTTACCTTGGCAGAAAAGAACCGCTGGAGCAGAGAGAGAACAATGGAAGCTGTGCTCCCAGTCCATGCGATTTTGTCAAGAAGACCCATGAAATGGATGTCAACGGATCTTCAATTTATCCATCTCAAAATAGAGAAAAACGACAGAATATCACAAAAACTATACAAGTCGGTGAAAATCAAGAAAAAAACAATGCATCTGAGCATTGTGACTCCAATGGCTCTGCCAGTGCTATTCAGGTATGGGATTATTTGTAGAAAGTAATATGAAAAATATAGCCTATTACCATGTTTAATATTGTAATCTAGGTCTGTTTATATGGGAGAAATATATTTATAGCACCATGGCTGTCCTTTATATGTACCAAAAAAATTTTCTTTATTATGCATGTCTATCCCCTTAAGATTGAACTTCATCTTGGTTTTCTATACTTTAATCGACATGTTTAGCGATAAATTTCATATACTATTAAACAACTTCAGGTAAATTGACCTTTGTAAAAGATCCACACAATTGTGTTTCTGATCAAGAAATAGTTTTCTGCCCATCCATGTTTGATTCACTTGTTTATTACATCTTCCCACCTTGCGTAATGTCATTGGTTTGGCAGGCTATGAAGGTTGATTCGAAAAATATGATCATCAATGAAGGTGAAACCAGTGATATTGTGTCTTGCGGCAAGCTTTGTGCCAATAGTCCAAATACCTCGTATGAAAAAGAAACAACAGATGCCTGTACTCAACGATTAAATAATTCTAACTCAGATATAGAGAAGCTCCAAAGTCTTCAAGATTCTAAAAAGACACTGTCGCGAATTGCCATATCTTCTCAAATAGGAAAGAGGAATGATCTGGTAAAACTTTTTGCATCGCTTTTTTCTTTCTAATGACAATAATGCTATATACTCTATACTCATTTCTGGTTTGGCAGGCTATGAAGGATGAAAAAGAAACAACTGATGCCTGTACTCAAAACTCAAATAATTCTAACTCAGATACAGAGAAGCTCCAAAGTCTTCAAGATTCTAAAAAGACACTGTCGCAAACTGCCATTTCTTCTCTAAAACAAAAGAGGAATGATCTGGTAAAACTTTTTGCATCACTTTTTTTCTTTCTAATGACAATAATGCTATATACTCTATACTCATTTCTGATTTGGCAAGCTATGAAGGTTGATTCGACAAATATGATCGTCAATGGAGGTGAAACCAACAATATTGTTTCTCGCGGCAAGCTTTGTGCCAATAGTCCAAATACCTCGTATGAAAAAGAAACAACAGATGCCTGTACTCAACGTTTAAATAATTCTAACTCCGATACAGAGAAGCTCCAAAGTCTTAAAGATTCTAAAAAGACACTGTCGCGAATTGCCATATCTTCTCAAATAGGAAAGAGGAATTATCCGGTAAAAGTTTTTGCATTGCTTTTTTCTTTCTAATGACAATAATGCTATATACTATATGCCCATTTTTGGTTTGGCAGGCTATGAAGGTTGTTTCGACAAATATGATCGTCGATGGAGGTGAAACCAACAATATTGTTTCTCGCGGCAAGCTTTATGTCAATAGTCCAAATACCTCGTATGAAAAAGAAACAACAGATGCCTGTCCTCAAAATTCAAATAACTCTAACTCAGATACAGAGAAGCTCCAAAGTCTTAAAGATTCTAAAAAGACACTGTCGCGAATTGCCATATCTTCTCAAATAGGAAAGAGGAATGAGCTGGTAAAAAATTTTGCATTGTTTTTTTCTTTCCAATGACAATAATACTTTATACTCTATACTCATTTCTGGTTTGGCAGGCTATGAAGGTTGATTCGACAAATATGATCGTCGATGGTGGTGAAAGCAACAATATTGTTTCTTGCGGCAAGCTTTGTGTCAATAGTCCAAACACCTCGTATGAAAAAGAAACAACAGATGCCTGTCCTCAAAATTCAAATCATTCTAACTCAAATACAGCGAAGCTCCAAAGTCTTCAAGATTCTAAAAAGACACTGTCGCGAACTGCCATATCCTCTCTAATACGAAAGAGGAATGAGCTGGTAATAAATTTTGCATTGTTTTTTTCATTCTAATGACAATAATACTTTATACTCTACTCATTTCCGTAGCTATGCATTTGCACCTAAATACAAATATACTTTGTTGTGGAAAGCCAGTGAGATAAAAAAAAAAGAGTGGCACATAGTTCACAGCTTACACTCCCATACAATGTGTGTCAAATGTTGAAATGTTTTCTTTGAACGATTACAGTATTATTTTGCTTCTTTCACCCATTGACTACCCCCCTGGTCATAAATTATTGGTTTCAACTTAATTTTGAAATTAACTTCTTATCGCTACTTTTGAAAGCCAAGAAAACTATATTTGCACTCATCTTAGACTTATTTACACCATTCAGGCCCTTCAGCAGCACAAAATTGATGATGAGATCGCTAGTTGTGATGAAAAAATTCAGAGAATGCTAACTGGTATGTTTTCTTTTCACTGTATTGTTCTTTGTTTTGATTCTCAGGTTCATTATTCTGTCAATATGACTTTTCTCCCTGTAGTGTTTTTTGAGGTTTATCCTCTCTGCTGATTCTATGAATGGATCTGATGCTAGATTAGGCCTACATTTACTCTTTACTCTGAATAGCTATTTATTTTATTGGGTCTTGTTGACATGTGTAGATGGGAAAGATGACTATGAATCGATGATAGAATGCATTATGGAAGGATGTAATGATGTATCTGTAACAAATCAAGAAGGCATGGGTGGACAACAAAGCTTCCCTCGTAAGAAGAGAGATTTCTCAGAGCTGCAAAGTTCATGCCAGGCAAGACATTCATTTACTTGCTAGTTTTTGTATTTGAATTTTTTATGACTAAGCTAGACTTGGATTTTTTATATATTTTGAGAGTAATCTATTGTCTTAAGAGAAATATGCTAGAATCCATCTAAAGAAATATGCAAGAACATGACTTATTGGACATTACATGTCATCATCTCCTTCATCTTCATTGAAAACAACTACTAACTCACTTAATCTTGCAGGATCGAGATGGTGCTATGTCATGAAAACAGTTGGGTCCTACCAACTTATCATCTATCTCAATCAGATGGTAAGCCTATCTAGTGAGTAGATTGTTTATTGAGAAATCCGAAGATTCTGGTTTTGTCCAGGTTAAAAAAGTTAATATGATTGCTAAAATAGTTGTGTTATTTGAACAACAAAAAAATTGAACATTGTACGCAACAACAATCTAGGTGTGGTAACGTAGTTCAAATAAGTGGGTAATTATGTTTGGTCAAGGGATATACTAGATATTAAATCTCATTAACCGTTACCGTAACTTCATTAACCACAATTTTCATGTGTTCAAATCTACATGTAATTGAACCCCTGAAAATTATGGTCAACCGCATTTAAATTGTGGTTAATGAAGTTATACTAGTAGTTAATGTGTTTCAACACCGGATATATCCATTAACCATCTATGTAACGTAATTAACCACCTATTTGAATTGCGTTAAACACTTGTAAACTTGTCTAAATTTGGTTTTACAAAATGATTTTTCTTGATAAAATCATCAAACGTGTAGCTGTTGGATCAACCTTTTATTTGTCGTCTTTAATCTAGATGTAGAATCCTTGAACAGCTTAAATTCTCCTCATAAATCAAGTAATGCATTATTAACCACATTCAGTTTAATTATATTCAATGAGATACAGTGATTTTCATTCCATACACTTTCTTTTTACCTCGGTGTCTATAATTAAAAGACATTTTTTTGGGATCTAGATGGTGTTAGAAACTGTTTTCATGACATAATACCACCTAGATCCTGCAAATTATTTAATAACATTTGTTTTCTTATAATTAAAATGAATGTTGTCAATGATACTAAAGATGACTAGTTTACTTATATGTCTATGATGAGAGAATATTATATTTGGTGTCCTGATCTGCATCATAATTTCATTTGATTGATGTTTCTTTGAAGGTGGATTCCCAGCTAACATACTACTATTAAGGGAGCCGAGATTCAGATTTCAGATGAGGGTAACATGTAGGGGAAAATTAACCAAGCAATGTTGGAAGCTTAGAAATGCATGCTTCTGTAGTAGTAGTTTTTACCAGTAGTTTAGAATATTAACAATATGAAGAAAACTGCATTTTCATATGGCTGTATTATGTGGACTCAACAATAACCATGATAGGGCATGTTGTCAACCAACATGTGTTTGAATACACGATGACTGCACGAAGCAAATGACTCGTTGTAATGCTGCATAATGTGTTTGTTCAGTGATTTCCTGGAAAAATTAACATGGTATTAACTTCTTACAGCTATTATCTTGCATGGTCTGGCTTGTTTTTTGCTAAATATTACAATAACATTACAACTTAGTAACCTTATTTGTGGCAATTAAGTAACTACAGTGCAAACTGTCTTTATGATCTATGTGCAATAACAAAACTATTTAGATCTTCAGAATACAAGGAAAAGGTGGAGAGAATAAAGAGTTAAAAGATAAGATAGAAGGGAAGTATCACCAATCTCCCTTTCAATTTAAATTTTAAAAATCCAACAGTGAATGAATAAATGTGAACGGGGTAAACTACGAGAAAGAAGGAAAAAAACAGTAAATTTCATAAAGTTAGAAACTAAGAAAAAAACAGTAAATTTCATCAATAGCAAGGTATATTCAAAGTTTTATAAAAATACAACTTGGAATATGGAGCAAGACTACTTTTCGCGTGTACAATTTTTTTGACAAAAGATATTGTAATTAACATCCAGAGTAAAATGTAACATCAGAATAAGTTTTGCAAGTTCTTTACGGTAAGGTAAGCTAGGGACTGAAAACATGAGCAATAAAAAAAAAGGGTCCATCCACTCTAGCTGAAATTTCTAAGCTCTAGCTAACTTTAGCTTAAGTAGGTTAGCATAAACTAAAACATTTAATCATGATAATCTAAAATTACAATCTCACGGAATATATAGAAAGAATAAATTCTTACTCCTCTGTACATCGGTTTGGACTGTCTCAGGGAAAAAGAGAGGAACTCCAATGCTCAATCAAATAACATTGAATTGAAATTAAAAAAAAAATCCCGAATTTACAGTAAAAACCTATCCTTTTTCTAAATCATGCAAGGAAGGGAAAACTTAGTCGTCAGAAATTCGCATCATCCTCTACAAATTTCAACAAAAACCCCAAAACCGAATTCTTGAGGTCATCATCATTCATTCCTTTATCTTTGGTTTCAAAGACACCCTTCATGATTCTTGTGTACAGCCTTTCAAGTTGTGGGATGCTGTATTTTTCACTGCGCTTAACGAAATGCTGTTTAACAGACTCAACCTGTCTTGAAAATTCACTATCTTGCATTGTAATATCATGAAGGCTGCTGCCATCAGCAAGGTTATTTGTACAAGATCCAGGCAAATCTCCATCAATTGCTTCAGGTTCCATTCTTTCAGAATCCTCGTCATGTGCCTGATGCTGCTCCTGGGAGGACTTTACTGGTATTGAATCTTGGGATTTGCTTTCTGCTGTAAAACCCATTTTTTTAATAAACATTAAAATCAGCATTTGATACGGAATATATTGATAATTGGAAATCAAATAACAAACATCATAAGGCTTATAAACATGACCAGTCATAAAAAGCAGAACCAATATCATTGTGTTTGCAAGTATAACCAAGCATATAGAGCAACAACACCAATATGAAAGGATTTGATCAAGTATAGAGATTCCACAATGAAAGGATTTGATCAAGTATAGAGATTCCACAATTTTCAGAGACAGAACATTACCATTTGTGATTATCATGCCTCATTCCAAGCTTATGACAAAATAACAGTTATGGTTAAAAGTTAAAACATCCAGTCATTCTTTGTTATTGCTTTTGTTAGTTGGGTATGTAGGATAACTTACAAATGTTTCAGAATCACGATATCAGAATAGCAATATCAGTTGTGCATATGAATCACAAACATTTGAATTACAACCATTTGACATTGAGAACAAATTCGAACGGCAAGTGTAAAGGCGGTTTGGCTATACCTGCATGTACAGTATCACCGATCTTTTTAGTCCGCTTCAATACTTCGTAACCCTGATCCATGTTAACCTCTGGTTGGACATGACGAAGTCGAGCACTCGTTCTAGTAGTGGTACTCAGCTGCACAACAGGAGTAGCGGGGAACGTAGAATCCCCTAATTCCTCAGGCAACTGAACTGGGCCACCTTGGCTAGCAATCTTGTCACAAAATGCAACCAGTGCTGGATCCATTTGAGAGAGCATCCCATGCACCTGAAAAGTAACGAAAGAAAAGAGCAAGATAAAATACATTTTCCAGCCAATAATCAACATCTAAACAAAACGGCAATGTAAATCTTCGAGAAAGTTGAAGTACCGTATCACGGAGCTCACAAGCTCTACTGACAATCCTAGTGCCATTGTAGTCATCTCCATTGTAAGCCTGAATTACATTCATAAAAAAAAAAAAGGATCAAACCAGGATGTAATTTGAAAGTACTGTTTGAAGCATTTCCAACAAATTTATTTCAACACTGATTGAACTTGGTTAAAACAATATAAAATATCACACCTTCTCCATTACCCACAGACATATACATGACCCAATTAAATCAGAAATAGAACTAGAGGTACAGGATGCTTGCCTTTGCATTGGAAACAATAAGATCAATGTCCTGCAGAAATGCTGCACATGCAATATAGTTGCCGTTATCAACATGCTGCAAGATGGTAGCAATGTCCATTGGGTTTTGTATAATTGAGCGATAATTAGGCGCATCTTCATCTGAGACGGGAAAATGGAAGGCATTAAACCGTTTGTCATACAATATCCTGCAGTAGAATCACAACATGGATTTAATAAAGGTGTCAATAAGCTGAGTGAAGACAGCAATTGTACATCAAGCACAGGCAAACCTACCGGTTGCAGACATCTCTAAGGCACATTCGCAATCTTCTAAGTGCATGCTGCTCAGCTTCAACCTTTGCTTTTAGCTCAGATGCCTTTGGGCCACTCGCCAATTTTGGTGCCCTGGGAAGTTCAGAACGGCGTCCTGTATCCTGGGATTTGTTGCTGATTCTCTCCAATAATATCGACATAGCAGCTTCTATTAAACGAGTAAAAAACAAGGTCCTGTCTTCGGTAGATGGCATGTTCACTTGATAACTGTTCAAAAGGGAGAGATGAACACATGTAATCAGAAACAAAATCCTCGGCAATATGCTTTTCAAGTTAAAAGAAAAATAATAACCTAAAACTCCCTACATCCCTAATTATAAGACCCTTTACAAAAATTCTTTGACCTTTTACACAACTCAACACGCATTAATGACTTTACAAAAATGTCCTTGCTAATTTATCATTGAAAAATGTAAATTCATTCTCTCTCGTGAAATAATAAATATTGGGGCAAATATATAAAACTAACATACAATTCAAACAAATTTATTACTCTTATGACTTTTTCTAATACTCACGATTTTTGTTGGAGGTACCTACAATTAGAGACGGAGGGAGTATTCATTTAGCCTACTGCATTAGTTTTTTGAACCAACTTTTATTGAAATACTAGTAGGAATAAACACCAACTATAGAAACTTCAGTATAGAAAGATTGCACCAAATATAAGAAGCATTAGTATTTGCAATGATGTGATTTACACCCCTTGCTAAAGCATCTGAAATACATTTAATCGTGATGTATGAAGATTTCTGGTCTACTCTTCAATAAATTAAGATTTTGAGAAAATTACTAAGAAACAGATAAAAGGTTTCTCAAAATAACTACTATCAGCAAAACTTAAATGTTTTCTTTTCTATATAAAAAACATGTTTTCTCGAGGAACCGCGTTACTAGTTTTCCCTATACACAACCAAAAAATAATTATGTACATCCATAGTGCTTTTATAAAAAGGAAACCTTGACAAACTCAAATCAAAGAATTCCTATAATTTAGATTAATCATACACGGAGCGATGAGGGAAAACTGATGTAGGCACTTCCTCAACATCAGCAAGTGCAGCTGAAGATGTACCAAGAAGTAAGATAGGTAAGTCAGATGGCAATTCTTCTAGCATAGTCAGGAGAACGGCTCTGAGCTGTTCATGAGCCTGCATGATTAGTAAAAGCCAATCAAACTCAGTGGCCATAATAAAGAAGCAATACAATAATTAGGGAACTCATCAGAATGAAATATAAAACTTGAGCCTGCAGATCAGTTCATTTAGAGAAATTTACAGATAACTAAGATATGTGTACTCACAGTTTCCCACCAAACATCAAACTGTGGTAAATAGAGAATTGATGGTGTTGTTCTTCTAGCTTCACCAAATATATGTACCAACGCCTCCTCCGGCGTCTTTGCACTGGGATCTGACAGAAGAGATGGAAGTCCTAATGAATGCACAGGAAATTTTTCCAGTTCATGTAAAACCGCAGGCCCAAGATGATCCTGTTACACTAGAGCAGTAAGTATATTCAGTCTTAAGTTGCTCTAAAGCATAGCTTCAGTAATATAAAAAGGTTCCAAAATAATTACCAGCCCTGTGCCTTCACCACCACAAAGTAGAAGCCTAGGTCGATATACAAGTGGAATTGCAGACCCGTACGAAAGCATGGAAAGTTTGGTTAACTCAGATGCAACAGATACTGGAGGGAAAATATCAGATATTGTACTCATGGCTTTCTCCAGGTATCTCTGAAGACATGGTTGAACTACTAGTGACAATGGCCTAGAGTGCACAGTAGCTCCTCTATGAGCGGCAGGAGTAATCGTAGACATTGCTTCAATAAAATGACACTTTTCTACTTTAATAGAATCAACATCAATGAGAAATTTGTCATCGCTTGTATAAACCTGTGGATATTTTACACGGAAAGCACGAATGGCAGCTTCAGTACAGAGAGCCTTTAGGTCAGCACCACAGTAACCTACACAACTAGCTGCAAGTTCCTTTTTCAGTTCCTCTGGAGGAGGATGTTTCCACTTACGAGTATGAATATTTAATATTTCAGCACGTGCCTCACAACCAGGTAAGGGAAAGTTAAATTCTCGATCAAATCTGCCAGGACGTCGCAAGGCTCCGTCAATAGCATCAATCCTGTTGGTAGCACCAATTAAAACAACTTGTCCACGAGAATCAAGGCCATCCATCAAAGCAAGCAAAGTGGACACAATGGAATTGTGAATTTGTTCTTGCTTGCTAGATCTCACGGGTGCAAGTCCATCAATTTCATCAAAGAAGATAATAGAAGGTTGATTCCTCTGTGCCTCCTCAAAAAGAAGTTTCAGTTGTCTTTCAGCCTCACCTACCCACTTGCTTAGCACGTCTGCTCCTTTGCGCATGTAAAAGCTAACCTTCTGACCAGCTTTTGAAGCAGAGCAAGCCAAAGCTCTAGCGATCAATGTTTTTCCCGTGCCAGGGGGGCCACATAACAACACCCCCCTAGGTGGAGTTATATGGTAACTTGCAAAAAAATCTGGATACAACAATGGAAAGAAAACCATTTCCTTCAGAGCATCAATGTATTCAGAGAGCCCGCCTATATCATCAAAACTCACACTATCATCAACCTGCAAGGGCTGGATATCAGCCCCTCCCTTAGAGCTTGGACCAGCAGTTTGAACCCCTGAAGTTAGAGTAGCAAAAGCATCGCCCTGATGACCCCAGCCCGATGCAGCAAGGTTTAATCCCCAAGCTGCTGTTCCATGTGTGTCTAGGCCCCCAAAAAGAAAAGGTGGGCCAGATCTGCCGCCACCTCGACCCCATGGAATAGCAGGGCCTTGGTCCAACTCATCCACAAGAAGGGAGTCATCCGAATCTTCAGGCCTTGTTGAACGGTGGCGCTTGTGAACACGTGATCCACCCTTCCTTACATCCCTGCTGACCTTAGTTCCCATACCTTGATGTAACACTCTTCGAGGTGACCTTGGCCGCGTCTTCCCTTCCTCCATAGAGAACCTGCGGACATCTGCACGATTTCGAAGATCATAGCGCCTTCTTCCATCCTGCTCTTCTTCACCGTCTTCATCATCACCATCCTCATCACCTTCATCCTCACCTTCATCCTCACCTTCATCTTCACCCTCAGCATCCCCCTCCCTCTCATGACCATCTTCTGCATCATTTTCCTCAACATCATCTCCATTTTCTGTTTCATCTTGTTCAACTTTCTCCTCTGAAAGGTCTTGACCATCATCTGATTCTGAAATTAATCTTTCTCTACCAGCAGCCTTCGATCGACGAGGCCTTAGACCTTCCCGTCGAGGTGCTTGTTTAGTATCCGATGCACGTTTGCGCTTAGAAGATGCTACATCATCTCGGCTGACGCTGTTGCCAATCCGGTTTCTTAATGGTCGAAATGTAGGTCTCTGAAACATGGCTACATACATTAAGCCATAATTACAGATATTTCATGCTTTATAACCCAATATTTAGATTTAATAGAGTACAACAACTCACCATTAAGTCTGCATCCTCAGATCCAGAGCTGTCTGCAAACTCAATAAGATTTACATTAACTCTTCTTTCCCTGGTTGAGCGCCGAAGGTTGGCAGAGCCAGACTGTCAATAGAAACACAGATAACACATCTCAGGATTTAAAACGTCTAACATAACAAAACTGAGAATTAATGTTAACATCATATCAACCTCAGCACAAGACATGTTTATAAGCAATACGAAAGAGAAATACACACAGAAGTGCAATATTAGAATAATAATTGAATCTGACATTACACATTCAGCTTGCTTTTTGAAGTCATTTCAATTAAAAAAATAATATCAAAAACTAGTCGCAGCCATCAAAGATACCGACAGAGGACAAAACAGAGAAATGAGGAGAGATCTACTGTTATCAAAGAAAGCAGAGGTTGATGATCTTCATGCAAGTCGATGGTTGGCAAACATACATAACTTCACAACTTGGCCACATGCATCATATGCAGACAATCATAATATACCAAACACATTTTTAAGCACACTAAAGAGACAAAATTTGCATGTTTAGTTATAGTTCATTTCAGTACAAACACACAAACAATGAAACCCCAACTTACACTACTAGGTGCAGACAATCATTTTGAGTGTGATGGGATTCACACCCACTCCACCAATGCTCTTTCAGAATAAAAGAAGAACATAGAAGAAAATTAGTGAAGTGCAATTGTGCAAACTGCAAAGTAGAAAAGCAACTTCATGAAGCAAAGATTGTCATTTCCCCCCAAAACTTTGAAATAACCTAAACTATGATGCATAGGTACAGGTAGGGTACCCTATGCGGGTACCGATACCGGTATAGGATACGAAATTTTAAAAACAATCAAAGTACGGGTACGTTAATAAGAAAATAAGAGTTTTCTATAAAATATCTGAGTAGAGAACTAAACTGTTAAGTTCAGAACAAAACATCACCATAAAAGTTTTAAAAAATAAAAAATAATGTTGAGATACAATAATGAAGAAATAAAAGTACATAAATATACTATGATATTGAAGAAAATCACAAATTTCACTCGAAACTGAATAATGAGAAAAAATGAAGTACCGCCCGATACTGGTACTTCACGATTTTAGAAGTACCCATGCTTAAACATAAAGAAAAACATCAGTTTACGACCTATAAATATACAGGCAGATCATTTGTGCTGATTCTGTTCGACTAATCACCATTGCCCAAATAAATGTCATTATATTAGCCTTGATGGGAACTTTAACATTTGAAATAATAAGACATAGAGAAACATTCTGATCTGGAGGGCTGGAGGGCTATGAGTCAGAAAATGGAACATGGATTTACATGTATAATAAGGAGATGCATAAAAAAATCACAGCTAATAGTTAAACGAATGAGAACTGCGGAAAGCAGCAAAGCTATCTAACAAATAATAGGTAATAGTTAAACGAATGAGAACTGCGGAAAGCAGCAAAGCTATCTAATAAATACTAGGTCCATCGGCTCCTCTGTCAATAATTAGGGTTTACAGAAAACAGGAGAAATTTTAAGAGATATAGAAACCCAGTTATTGATCCCTGAAATAAAAGATTCTGACAAGTTTTATATTGGCTAAAAATGTGATCTGAAACTTAGGAACCCACAGGTATACTAGTTCTTTAAGATATAGTTCTTTCACAATAGACTCGACCCACTGGACAAATTGTAATACGACAAGGTTAAATTGACACAAGGAATATAAACAAATTTTGACTCATTATAAATGTTCTTAATAATTCCATAGGTTTTCATATATCTCCAAACTTAGAGGGGGGAAATGCATGACATGATGTCATGCCTGATAGTCCTAGCTATTTAAGAATAAACATTGTACTTAAAATAAATAAAATAATGATATTTTGAGCAATTATGCTCCTTGAACATATTTTGAGATGCAGGCACTTACATTAGCATTTGAGTCGTGTGCTTTCCGATTCCCTGGACGCAGCATCTTAGCAATCTGTGAAGCTGCTGTTCTCGTTTTATTCTTGCTTTTCCTAGGACGCCTAAGATTTGAGTTGTAATACAAGAATGGTGCACGGTTATAGCCTGGTGGCCTTGTTTTAATCCTATCACTTGTGCGTACTGGCCCGGAAACAGGATCATCCTGACTAGAACGTTTGGGATACATGAAAGAATGCTAAGTTTTGTGATTTAAAAAATCACATAATCAGCATATCTCAGTCAGTTACACCTGCATAGAGAGCAGAGCCTACCACAGTTACATTTTCACAAGACTCACATTCAGTAAGGACCAGAAAATATCAAAAACTTTACTAAAAACAACAAACCAGAGGTAATTATACATTTATATGCAAGCTCATGCTTAAATGCATAAAGAATACCAATAGGAAATTATTTCTTGAACATTTTCTTCTTGACTAAGGCGTATTATTGACATGGGCATGGAACAATTAGAGACTTCACCAAAGATTCATGCAAAAACATTTAGAAACATGTACAACTACACTTGAAGAAACAAAAACCAGAAAGACAACAATGACAATGACATTGACATTGACAAAAGCCTTTCCCACTTGCAGAGCAGTGTTATCAATATCTGCCATGGAGGTGCTATGACAGATATACATGGCGGTTTTGGGGCTCAGCGCAATGGTAAATGCTGGCCGATATTGTGGGTTTTTCTGACATAATCAGAACTGCACCGCGAAGCGCCGGTATAGCAGGATTTTGGTTCTCCTCCGTCGACAACACTGTTGCAGAGTAACATTTCAAACATTTGTCCTATAATCATGACTTATTCACGCTCTACAAACAAACCTATTATAAGTCCAATGAAAGTAAGCACAAATCACACGCTAAACGTGCATAATAATGAAAATTTCAAAACTATAATCTGATAATTTCTATCCTACAACACAAAACATGTGCAAGTGCAAATCTTAAGAAGACAATGAAGCCAAAACTAAAACCATAAACTCCATTCTCAAATTAGGGCACAACATTTAACATAACTGCAAGTTAGAAATTCCAACATGCATACATCAAACCAACCTATAAACACAAACCACATTTACCATTCACAAAAATAAATAAAAAATAAATTAAAAAACAAAATAAACAAATAAATAAACAAGGATTTGCAATATGAAGACTTCAACAAAACAATGAAGTAAAAAACAAAATCCATTAAATCCATTACATGACAAAGTTCATAAAACCAAGTCCATTCCATTAAGTGAAGTTCAGTTCAGTTTATTGGAAACAGAAAACGATGAACGAACGATTAGAGAAAGTAAAAGTGAAAACCTGATCGCGAGGAATGAACGAATGCATTAGGTTAGGGTTTCGCAGAAGGTTTAGCGGAGAGAGGAGAGTGAGTTTTGAGTTTTTCAGAGGCCAAAACCAAAAACCCTTTCTCTGTGTGTTCTGGTTTTTTCTCTGCTTTTGTTTATTTTTCTCTTCTCCGTTCACATATAGCCAATATTTTTTTGTATACTGTAGTATAACCCGGATCCGTAACTCGATCCGTTGTGCATGACCCGCTCGGTTAATAGGAGTTTATTGGGCCGTTGGGAAACTCAAATATTCTAGGAGCTTACTAATACACCATCTGAATTTATTTCATGCACTTCTCTCATTATAAATTATTTTACCAAAATACCTTTGCTTTCACTATACATGATTAAGATCCCTCTCTTCTTTTTTTTTTCAATATAGTTTGATATAAATAAATAACATATATTTGTAAAATATGTGACATATATTTAATGTGTGTTCAGAGTCGACTATGAATCCAAAAAGAGGAATTTCAATCATTAGTCTTGACAATTTCACTTAAATATTGACGATATATTGCAATGCTACTCTAGAACTAAACATTGAATTCACGTAAAGGGCTGCTGCTTACCATTAAATGTTATTAGGAATTATCTTGCATTACACGCCAAAATGGTAAAGAACATCCATAAATGTTATTTATATTTAAAGTATCATGTGAGATTTGAAGCATTCTCTCTCTAATTCTCTCTCTAACCAGCAACTAGGAGTGGAAATATGTCAGACCAACTAATAAGGATCTACGACCTAATCTGCGTAGGCCTAAGCTTTTTTAAAATAGAAAAAGCTTAACCTTTTTTATAATCATATTTAACTAAAAAGGCTAGGTCATATACCATAAAAAAAGTCTTTTAAACCTATCAGACTAACCTATTTCAATAAGCACATATAACTTTATTATTACTACATTGTATTTTTTTTACTTAGAATTAAAAGATGTAAATAAAGCTTAGTTATCTTGAAGAACTTATGAAAAACCGTATGAACATTGTCATAAGTTGTTGTCGTAAGTTATTTTCATAAGTTCTCTCAAATAAATATCATCACAAAATTTACGCTAATATGTGAACTTGAATAAGTCAATAAAAACAAACATTTTAATCTTATTGATCTTTTAATTTGTTAATCTATTTTACAATAGTTAGATTTCGTATTTACAAATGTTTAAATGAAGCAGGCTTTTAAGTAGACTAGTATGTCAATCAGGCCTTCGAAAAGGCTAGGATCAGACCTAAAAAATAAGCCTATGATAGGCTACAAGTCAATCTTAGACTTTGATGTTTTTGGTAGGTCAGGCTCTGGCTTGACAGAGTCTACGTCTTATCTGACACCTACCCGCAACTTATTATATTTTTCATTCTCTTACTAAATTATGCGTTGGAGAGCTAACCTTGCATGTCCATCCCCGCACTATCATACAGAAGATCCTCTCCACAACATCAAGGCTCTATTCCATCATTTCACCAAGAAATTCTAGTTCCCTGACGAATCAATATGTATATGACTTTACACACACAAAATTATAGTATTAGAGTTTTCCATTTTGTTGAGTGTTTCTAAACATATTGAAAAAGAGTTTTAATCATTAATTTATTGAACAATATATTTTGAAATGTAGTCTTTAAAAAGAATACGCACTACTATAGAAATGAACTTTTACCTCAGATAAAATAGGGCTTTTATCTCGGTCGAGTGGAGATGATAACGAATGGTATAATAAAAAGTGCGTTATTTTTTCCTCAGACAATTGGTCGAGGTAAATCAATTAAAAGCACGTTATTTTTTCTCTCAATTGGATATGTTAACCGATGGAAAAAAACTCCACTTTTACTCTTGGTTGATTTTAATACGTGAGGTGATATGTGAACATTTTGTTTAAATAAAATGGTTTCTACCTCGGTTAAGAGTTTCAAGTGAGGAAATCCCTTGTTTTTTTAAATATAATTTTTTTAATTTTACATAATTATCTTTTTAATTTGTATTTTTCTGAAACATAACCTAACATAAATTACACATTTTGTAAAACATAACCAAATGAAACATTTGTGAAACAAAACTATATATACATAATGTACCAAATACATTGTTTATATTGAAACCAAAAAGGTACATGTGTTCTATTTTTACAAAAAAACTAAAATATACAACTAAGAGAAATCAACATGTTTGTGCATCAAGGTTAATTTAACTTCCCAAGATTAAGTCATCATTAATCGCATTTAATGTTACACATACACTCACCTCAACTTATGATTGAGAATTCTCCTTACTGACACCTGAAGCCTTATCCTATGCCATATTTAAGGGACTCGTCCCAAGTACGCATAAGGGACTCGCCCCGAGAACTTCTGAGGGACTCGCCAAAGCATACTTGAGGGACTTATCTAAATTCGAATAGGAGATAAAACTAAATCACTTCATCATTTACAAGTTTTCTTAAGGGATTGTGTATCAATATATTATAGAGGGCTCAAATGAGGTGATATATGATTCTCTAAGGATAATTGATATTAATGTCCCCCCTATAATAGGGCTACTAGTAGCTTATTTCTTGATTTGTGTAGCCTTTTACCATAACGTGCACCCATTACCCGGTACACTCGCCCACTCATGAGAACGTGGGGAATGGCGTGCCTTTCTCATAGGGGTGTGGAAAACAATCAAACAAAATAGTCATGTCCTCCAGAATTCACGAGTATACAAAGTTTTTCACCATTCATGCATGAACTTGCTCTTACCCCACAACAACTCTAAAACCCTCTAACAACCTTACATAGCTAGAGATTGTCACTCGTTGTACTTTTAGCGAGTACAAGAAACAAATCATAAAAAGACAAAGGCGGAACCACCAGTAGATTTAGGTGGTGAAATATTTTTGATGCATTTTAATTTTTATCATACAATGCTTCATGGATGTAATGTTAGTTTTTGTATTTCCTAGGATGTAATCACGATACATTTGAATGTATTTTACTGTATATCTGACATTACTTGTATAAACATTGGAATTAAGGTTTTGATGTGTTTGTATATCATAAAATACCTATTGTCATTTGGTATGTGGGAATCAGGGTGAATCTGGATTTCAATATCCGGATACACTCATGGGACAAGCCTACTTATGTCCATTTCCTATATGATAAGGGTGAATATGAATTTCAATCTCCAGATAGTCCCATAGGTCAGGCCCACTTGTGTCTTCTTATATGGGGTGAATTCAAATTTCATTCTCCTGATACACCCATGGGACAAGCCTAGTAGTATCTACTTCGTATATGATAACGGTGAATCTGGATTTCAATATTCGGATTAACCCATAAGACATGATTGCATTTGTATGGTCCATAATGATCTAAAAATTATATGAATATGTCTCATATTTGTTAGCATAAACACTTCAAAATGATTCAATATTGGTATATTGCATTTGTTTAGTTTATCAACACGAATCCTCTTTTTGAATTTAAGATCACAGAGAACATCTCTTTTATAGATCTTAGTGTGGTTCTGCTATTGGATTTGTATTATTGTAGTATATCCAAATTTCAAAATTTGGACAATGCGAAAGAGATATTTTTGAATTTTTCATCGGGTGAATGAGTAATTGCATGGGATGTAGTGAATAATTCCCATATAAAAAATAAGACAACAACAACATGGAGTAGGAAATCAAATAATTTCCGCAAAAGTAAAAAAGAAAAAGGAACATGTAGTGAGAGAAGAATGTAAAGAAGATAATTTGGTTTAAAGTGATAGATGAGCGTGTAACAAATTTCACTTAATTTTTAGCTACAAACTTAGAATGTTATTTTTATTACTTAATCAATTATCTTTATGTATTTTCTAAATAGTTCTACCTTTTCTTACGATGAGTTTGTTTCAAGGATTACAACTATAATTATGTGAAAATTATTCTCGAGAACATTATTACAAAAAATTTATTCTTAATTTAATTTCAAATGTATGCGTTTGGTAAGTAATTTTGTAATAACCCTAAGCTCCTAACCCTATTTTTAACCATTTAATGAGGTAAATTACCAAATTAGTGGGACTAATGACCTTTGTAATCCAAGAAGGGCATGATTAGTAAATATTAGTTACAAAGGGCAAAGATGTCATTTTTGCTAAATTGTTTAAAAGTGTCATAAAGAGGAATTATCTCATAATTTTCTCATAACACTCTTTCTACATATCATAATCTTGGTAAGCTTTGGTGGGAGAGAGAGAGAGAGAGAGAGAGAGAGAGAGAGAGAGCTACAAAATTGAAAGAGAAGAAGAGGGTTTTGGAGTTCCACTCTCATCATCAAGGCTGCATGTGAGAATAAAGTGAGAATTCTTTAAGAGCATTCATTCCCCAAGTGAAGCATCATCATCATTTGTTAATTTATCTCCATCATCCTCCAAGAAGAGTTGGGGTTATAAGGATCAAGAGGTATGAATAGGTGTTCAAGAGTTGAAGAGTTATGTTGAATTTGGAATTCTGGAACTTTCTCCATTCATAAGGTAATAACTTTCTCCCTGTAACTCAGAACAAGATGATTCTTGATTTTTCAGAAACTTGACACTCCCTTTTATGTGAAGTTGATATTGGAGGTTCTAAAAGAAAGTTAACTTTATGAAGTTTGGAATCATTTTAAAAGGCAAAAAATAGATGGAAATATGAAGGTCATTTGCAACTATTGTGGTACAAAACTATTTAGTGTTTCATCTCAAGGAACGTCACACTTTAAGTCACATGTTAAGTCTTGCCTACGTTGAAAATATCGAGATATAAAGCAAGCATTGATCAAAGTTTGACAAATATTAGAAGGCGGTCAATGGACTGATGGCAATAGACATTGTGTTAGATCCAAGGTACAAAGTTAATTTGTTAGATAATCTTTTTCCTTTAATTTACGGAGATTGAGTTGAAAATGAAATTGAGAAGGTAAAATCTTTTTTTCAAAATATGGTAATTGAGTATGATTTGAAATTCAAGGAGAAGGAGAATGTTTCTTCATCCATAAATCAAACTCAAAATGAATTTGATGTAATTGTTGTGGGCAAAAAAGAAGCTTGGAGGTCTAATTTTGCAAAACATATTAGTGCGAAAAAAAAGTGTCACATCTAGTAGGTCCAAATTTGACGTATATATAGAGAGGAGAAAATATTGCCGAATGATGAAAATGTTGATATCTTAGGTTGATGGAAGGCTAATGGATTAAAGTATATAATATTGCAAATGATTGCAAGAGATTTCTTAGCAATTCCTATTTCAACGGTTGCTTCAAAGTCTTCTTTTAGCATAAATGGTCGTATTCTTACTCCTCACCATAGTAAATTGCGTTCAGATACTTTAGAGGCATTGATGTGTGTTTAGGATTGGCTATGGACAAGTGTGAATGGTAATCAAATTAATAACAATTTTTTTACACAGATTAATTATAAAAAGTTAGTATTTGACTTATACTTTTTATTTTTTTCAAGTTATACAAAATCAAAAGTTGATATCATTAAAGTTAATTCAGTATTGGAAGATATGGATGCCGACATTATTAGTGAATGACATTGTTAGTGGATGTTAAATGTTTAATTTCAAATATCATTATTATGTTGATTATTTAAATTTTTATTTGAACATTTTCATGCTTTTATTACAAGAGCTAGAAAATCAAAATGGGATTATTGAAGCAAGGAATGTATAATATGGAATTTTGTAATAATTGATGAAAACTATTTGCATCATCACTTTTTGTTTTGTTTGGAAGAATTATTAAATTGTATGATGAATTTTGTTTTGGTTAAAAATGAAATGTATGAATATTATGTTTTGGTGGAAAAGAATAATATTAATATGATAAAATGTTGTTGTTAAATTTAGAGTGAATTGTATGAATGTCACATGATAATATTTTTTTGTCTTTAAAAGAAGTTGAAAATATTTTCTTCAAAAAAAAAAATTTAGAAAAAATGTTATCCATGAAGATTTGTAAATATATGCGGGTATCTTAAAACCCATGGATTACACGCTTATTGGATATCCGAATGAATATGAAGTGGACACGGATATCAAATTTATTCAACGGGACATACATGAATATCATATTATCCGTCCCCACGAATATTCATTTACATCCCTACATAAGAATCATAACTTGATCTCATGAAACATGAAAATTATGATGAGAATGCATGTATTAATGTGATTCTTTGATTTCAAGAGGTTTAGGAATCACATTCATGTCTGGACATGCTTGGGACTAGTTGTATGCAGGTAAAATAAAGAGAAAATGCAAAATGGCAAAAACTTCCCAACTCGACCAAATTTCATACCTTAATCCCTATAATACATTGTATGGATCATTTTAGGTTGTATGAGTCTCAAAGAGACACATTTTGGGAGTTTGAGTAAGAGGATAACTACGAGTAAAGGAAAGGAATCCTTAAGAGAATATTACCGCTTAGTGTGATGAAGATTGAACACCTTGACACTCCCTTGTTATTATGTTTAAAGAATCTTAGGTTACTAGGAGTCCATTAACGATGTGATAGTGTAACCACTTGTATACTCACTGAGTGTGACCACAATGTGCTTGTGGAAATATTAGAACATTCATCGTATGCGACGTGAATCCTAGAACCAACTTGACTAAGTAAGTGATTATGAAGTAAATACACTTAGGCTATGTTGACCCTATCATGTGTGTATTTGTTTAATAATGTAAAAGATGATATTTGCATTTGGATGAAACCAATTGGGTTTGAAATATAATTAGATGTACTTTTATACTGAAAAGTTTCATAATTTTATCATGTATTTCTCGTACTATTATGAAGTTAGATATTTAGTTTTAGAATACATACATAAAATGCTTGCCCAATAGAAATTACCTGATGAGTGGAACCCTAAGATCAATGTTATCCAAAATAGGGAATTGTTTAGAACTAAAAAGAAGAAACTTTGGTATTATCCGTAAAGCCTAATTCTGAGATAATGGAATTAAGGGAGTGAGAGTTGGGATTGCCCGACTAATGTTAATGCGTAGTTCAAAACGTAAGAGAGTAAGTCGCATTAGATGGAAGGTAGGAGAACTCTGGATACCTCATTGCTAGGCTAGTTCTGAAATAAGGCGACATATCATTTCCAGAAACCACCTTATAGGACTTAGTTATATTAGAAGGGGGCAGGAACTTCCGTAAAACCTTGCCATGATGGGCAACGGGTTGTCGACCGTCAATAACGTTGGAAACACTAGCTGGGCTAGAGGTTCGTTAAAGGCTTCGACATGATAGATTTGTAGCTCCTATTGTTCTACGTGGCTCGTACGTTTAATCTATTAGCTTATACGTTATTGTGAAGCGTATTACGCCTTGTTCCTTAAGACCCATGAAATAGTATATACGTGATTACTAACAAAATGAGATATGATAGTTTACCTTGTAGAGCTTAGTGTACCTATAAGATAGGTGGACACAATGAGATTTAGCAATCTCACCCCAATCGTATTATTATTTTTCAGGTACTATGCAGAAGCTCGAGGTTTCGCTAGAAAGCTTGGGTCAGGAGCTTTGCGATCAGATTGCGTGAAGACCACACCTGTCGTTGTGCTTATTCTTTAGAGTTTTATTTTAGACATTCATGTTGTATACATACTAGATGTGGTATTTGTAATGTATGTAAAAATGAAATGTCATTTACTTACTTTTGTATGTATTCAATACCCGTTTGATAATATTTTACTAATATGATTCTAAATATATATTGGAAGGGTACTACAAATTTAATTTTCTAAAAATATTTATAAAATATATTTAAATTAAAATTTAAAAATAAAAAATAAAAGAGTTAAAATATTTATGAATGAGAAGTTATAGGTATTTGTTTCTTATTCCACGTGAATGTAAGGTTCTCGACCTATAGTATGGGAATAGAAAGTAATAGAGCTATTTATATATTAAATTCTTGAGAATAAAAAAATCTAAACAAATAACAACAAAAATCAAGTCTTATTCCATTAAATAAGATTGACAAAGATCAACTTCCGTCACAATGTTCTATCTATAACCATACTTATATTTAAATTAAATTGTAAATCTCAAAATATTTTTTAATAGTTTTTTTTTTTTATAATTTTTTTTAAGTCTTCATCCACCTTTAGTTATTTGATTTTTCTTCATCTAATATACTATGGCACATATTTTACATTGCATCTATACATGCACAAATCATTCAAGTATCTGAGCATAACTAATAAAAAATGAAAGATTTTCCATACCACATTTTTTTTTTTGAGAATAAATTTTCAATCCACGGAACAAACCTCTCCTGTATATCCATTTTAGTAGAGGTATTGTTTAGTTGTGTATTTATCATTGGTGAAAATTGTTAGTACTATTAAGAAGACTTTTTATTCATTATTTTATTTAGTAAAAAATAAATGAGACTACTTTTCATGATTTTTTTTTTAATTTATGTAAAAAATTTATAGCCTCTGCTATTTGGTTTTTATCTAATTATTATAGTACTCTATAATTGATTTTGCGATTTCTCTCTTTAAATTCTATTTAAGTTGCAGAAATGGTAATTTATTTATAATATAATGTATAACTTCGTGGCCTATGCTAATGGAAATTTAAGAGTTAAGATTCTCTCAATTTTTCAAAAGAAATAGAGAGCTCCATTACTAAAGTTTTTATGATATAAAAATTAACTTATACAAATACATGTCACACTTTTCAAGAACATTGATGCATTATGCATCAAAAATTTAATAATGAAGTTCTCCATTTCTCAAAATTTAAGAGGTCGGGCACATACTCCGAGAGCAATGGAACGAGTAAAATGATTAGGAATTAAGTTGTACTTTCACTCTCTTATTTCAAATATAGTCATAAGTTTTTTTTAAATTTGTGTAGAGTTTAACTTTCACTCTCTTCAATAGTATAAACAAATTATGCAATAAACATTTATAGAATAACAGCCTAACTAAATTGTACATCCAAATTCCAAACACCCCAAAAACAGAATCTGCACCTCACATTTAACTCAGTGTTGGGGTTTGGGCATGAAGGGAACAAAGCTGCTAAAGAAACAACCATTTTACCACAATGCAAAGAACAAGAGAGAAAAAAAGACCTACTGCATGGGGATGACAACCAAACAATACACATCAATTGTGGAAATCTAGTATCATTAGCATCCAGCAGCTTTCAAGAATTTATCGTAAGGGCTCGCAGGTGGTAGTATCAAAGAATGTTGTTGTCTATAGTCGTACGAACACGGGTGTGCTGGATACAGCGCCTGTAACTGCTCCTGACTCACTAACTTCAGATCAACTTCTGAGTACTGCAGTGTCTACACAATGACAGGCAAAAAAATGTGATAAAGTGAGGCGGTGCACAAATAACCGAACTCTATGTCCAAGGTATATTGCCAAGAGCTCTCGAGATACAATATTTTCTTAGTCTTTTGCAGAAAAATCGAACTTCCATGATAAAAAATTTACTAACCTTAATTGGTAGAGAGGTGACTTCTGTTTCATTTGCGCTAGAAAGAACTAATGCTCTAGTCTCCTGTTGGTGCTTAAAACTGTGAAGAACTGACATTTTCTGTTGTTTCCCTGATACAAGGGCCTGACACTGGTTCTTCATTTGGTCATATGGTACAGGGTTTGCAGAAATGGGGAAACTAGCGACTTGCCGTGCGGTTTCCAAAACCTGTCAATACAACAATCCTTATGGGGCCTTTAACTGAAGAAGAAACCGACATCACTCGAGCAAAATATGAAAAGTTTGATTTTAAAATGCAATCACAATCAACCATCAACAACTAAGAATAATAAAATGAAAAGGATGACAAATTTTACCGATTCTAAGAGTTGATTAACACTTAAAATGGCCAGGTTATTGAGAGATAGCGAGGATTTGCAGTCTAACTGACTTTCACTTGGTTCACGACCAATCTCTTCATCCATCAAAGCTACCGAAGCCATCTAGAAACAATTCATCACAGATATAGTGAAACAAAAATTTCAAGGTCGCATAAATGCAGATACAATTATGAAGAATTTAACCTCATCAAAATCTGGAAAGTCAATCTGAGCAAGTGGAGATGTAGTTGGTGTCTCAATAAATAATGGAGGTCCCGATGGGTATGCATCATCCGGAGAAAACCCCTCTGCAAGTTGATTCTTTATGCTTGACAACTCATCCTGGATAATTCATAATATGGAAAAAGACCAGGTTATTTACAAATACTACTCACATTGCTCCGCAAACAACTCTGCCTCCATTTTATAGAACATTCCACATTCTGCTGACACCTAATATAATACTTGCAAATATTGTTCTCCACAAGAAAATGAATGGTTCAATCCATAGTTTCCAGGATAATCGTGTGCATGTGCAGTACAGATACATGGTACAAATTCTGAGGTAGAAACTTAAACGAAAAGAAACCCAAATAGCTGTTTAGCTTACTAAATAAATTCAATTATTAATGAACAGCATATCACTGTATTATTTGTCAGCCCAAGTAAAACTGGTGAATAAGTTTTCAATTTGAGATAAAATAATATATTCCACAGTTAAATTACTGATGGCTAGTCCTTTGCCAAGGCAGTGGCATGGCACCCTCGTAATTTATAGTAAGAAGCTTAAAGCTAGATGTTGTTTTATACATTAACCAAGAGTAGGGTCATAATATTGACATTTGCACTTTCAAAGATGCAACTCAACCATCATTTGAGCATAAGCATAGATTGCATCTGCCAAACCAACTTCAATGTGATTTTTACTGTTTGATATGCAAAAATAAATGAAAAGTTGACATACAGTAGTCTCTTACTTTCAGGTACTCCGAACTAACCCCGGCTATATCCTAATCTTGAATATAAGAAAAATGGAAAATGAACTCATATATTACCTCCGGTAGTTTTGAATATTTAGTCAGGAAGTACGAGATTACAGTTTCTTTCAACTGCTTATCATCCAACTCTACTGCCGAAAGTGACTCAATAGCAGCAACATCATCTTCTTGAGATCCATAGATTATCTTCTCGGATTCTATATGAACAGCCTGCAGCCTGACATCATCGACCAACTCAAGAAAAGGATCTACCTGTGTATTTTTAACATTGATTAATTTACCTAATTAAATTTAAAAAAAAAAAAAAAGGAAAACAGACAGTAGGTAATGCAAATCAATCTTGAAAAGGAAGCTGAATAGCAAGGACATGAAATGGGGATTGAAAGAGGTTAGGGGAAGAAACTAACAGTTGAGTGTATCAAGGATGCTTTAACTATTGGAATTAGCTTAGGGAAATTGCCTGTCCTGGCAGAGAATATAAGCATGTATGATGCCAAGGTGAAAAGAGACCTCCTGCGAGATGGCTGTAAACCTCCTTTAACAAGCATGCAGAGAATGAACATGTCAGAAACTTAGCATCAGAAAAATGTTAATCCAACAACTTTGCAACATAATGAAAAAAAATTATAGCATGCATAGATAGACTTATATACACCGTTTTACAATAACAAACCACGGAATTTGTAAATCAATAATGTAGATTTGTACTTGTTTTCTAAAGTAAAACACAGTCAACAAATTTCCCAAAAGGCTTTAAACTATGCCATTTGGAGTAGTAGAAAGTTGGTTGTATTTTGTGAGAACTTAGAACCACACATTCTACAATAATTTGTTAAGCAAGAAAAAGCTTTACATTATTGCTCGGAAAATAGTAGGATAAAATTGAAATAAATTATAAAATGCAGCATGTATAAAAATTTGCAATTGCTCAAAAATGTCAAGAGGTGCTTATGAGGCTCCTAGGATGCAGAAGATTAGATGCAGGAAGTGGTTTGGGGCTTACTCAAGAAATTACACCTTAAAATAGGTGATTGATAACTTTTCCAATTCAAGTAGATGTAGAAAACAAGTGGACAAGAAAGGAAACACATCAACATGATTAGATAAAAGATCATTTATATGTTCAACTTACCTTCTTGATCCAATGCGATGATCATGAGGGAGAATGCCAGTTGGAAACATCTTACTAAAGCCATGTAACTGGATGTCTGTTTAAAGCAATTTAAACAATCATGAACTTGGACAGGTTACCAGGAGATATAAAAAAATATGAAAATAAGGTAATTTTTTTAAAGAAAACTGTTAGGAGAATTGAGAGAAAACCATAATATTTGAATCTCATAAGCTAAAGTAACAGAACTGCAGGTGGTTTACACTATGCATCCTGTGCACTAACTAACATTATTCATTCTTGAAAGGTTAAAGCAGTTAGAATACTATCCACCCCACTAAATACGAGTGACAATTTCATACCAAATTGAAATACTCAGTTATAGTGGTTCTGATACAAGAATAATCTAGTTGCCTGATTAAATTTAAGTTCAACGATGTTGACTTAAATTGTCTGAATTACAACCATAAAATGTCGAAATTTCACTCATAAGAATAGGAACTATGCTGCTTTATACTAACATGCATATGAGTAAGAAATGATAGTACATTTATAAATGTAAATTGACATGGAGTGAAAACCTGTGTGTTTGTGTTATACCAATCTCACCTTTGAACGAGTGAACAATAAAGCAATGCTAAAAGTGTGAGCCATAGCCTCAAAATTTTCCGGGCCATTGTCCATAGATGTTGCCTGAACCCAGATTGAAGAAAGCAAGAGACTCACTTGGTGGCTGCTTAACCGAAAGGAACTTAGCTCCTGAAAGAGTGTTCATTCAATATTTGAGCTAATATTACAGCAAAAAGAAAAGTCCCCATTGTCTGTAAAAAAACTAAACGGACTGAGCCACTTAATAATATTAGTAATACAACTGAAATCAATAAATGTTATATGAAAAGATAAGTTAAATTAATATGATATAGACTAAAAAGTGTGAAGTAAAAGAAAAACTATACATCATTCCCATGATTTAGAGCATCAGAAAAGCTGTAAACACGGTATGGAATCCTACTGCTGATATCAACTACTGCCCTTCCTTCCATATGTTTCCTATTCATCTGATCTGCCCCTAAAAAGCTTTTATGCTGAATGGAGAAGCTCTCACTTGGTATATTCTGAGCCGTCACTGTTTTATGGTCTAACTGGGGAGAAAGCACTGTAGAAAAGACAGAGTGCGCCCCAATTCGCGTTTCTTGGTCAGGATGAGCCATCACCAGGAGCAATTGATGAAACAAGGCATCAGGAAAAGCCTGGAATGGACAAAAATGCAACACAAGAGTTAATATTATCTTACTAGAGCTGAGCATATGGAAAGGACCATTTCATGTCAAAGTAAAAATACTTGCCTTTTTGTGATATGACACATTAGGGATGGATGTAACTAACTTTACAATTTGATAAATGGCATAGATAGTTGTTCTTGCTACAATGGTCGTAGTTGAGATATTCTCTAATACCACAGCCATCAAATCAAGGACAGGCCCTACATCTCCAACCTGTTATTCTCAAAATGTTACAGTCGAAGCAGTATATAAAGTTTGAAAAACAAATAATATAGCATGCATACCTTGTTTGAAAGTTGTAATATACATGTTTCTAAGGCAGATTGAAGTTCAGTATTCAACTTATACTCGTCATTCCCAATACTGGAAGATGCAGCTAAATTTTGTAGGCACTTCCTTAAGTGTTTAACAAGGTCAGATATTGCACCAATTATTGCAACTGAAGCATGTTGCTTCATGTTTTGTGCAAGTTGTGTTGTGGTTTTAGTAATATTAATCTGAAGGATAGGATGCTTGGAAACATTCTTATGATCCAAGTGCTTGACCAAAATAGACAACAGAAGATAGGAGTTATGTCCTGGTTTGCAAAAAAGACAATCAGTATACTGAAATTGAAGAATAACCTTTTTCAGAAAATTATGCCTCTAAATGTTGCAGGGTACCTGAATCTTCTAAAAGAGATTGTAAATACGTTAAAACACGGGCAGCCTCTCCTTTTTCAGATGACCATTGATTTTGAGTATCAAAATAATGAAAAAGAGGTTCAAGGACACGCCGCAGAGTTGTAGCTTCCTTTGCCAGTTTGACCATATTATACAAGCAAGCCTTTGACCAATATGCTGGATCTTTAGCAGTATCCCTGTAAAAGTGATAAAGATACATGACCTGTTTAAAATGATGATGACCTCAGGCTTCATAATAAAGGAGGGGGAAAAAGTGAAGTAAGACATACAACATAGAGTCCATCCCACTCCCCGCCACGAGTTTCAGCCACAAATGATCCTTCTTGGAGGTATCTGTCGAGGAGCAGTCCTCTATGGGAAATTCACGTACAAACTGGTCCATGGACATTGAATTCAGTTTGTGTTCTTTGGGGGTATTGGAGTTAGATTGAAGACCCACGTAATTCTCCAAAGTCACTAGCATGATCTGTGTTAGATCCCACAAACCAAAAGTCCCAACAAGAAAGAAAAGGAAATAATTAGAATTGGAAAGATAAATTGTCTGTTGCTACAAGTAGAAACCTGCTTCAAAAATTGATGCACAAGTTTTGGTTCAAAGTTTGGAAAAACAAGAATATAAATAACAAACTAAATATAAATATAATAGAATAGTTTTTGTATGAAAACAGTGCTCACTTCATCCAAATCCAGTGAAAGATGTGATTGCTCACCCATGAAACGCACCTAACCACGGAAAACACATGAGCAAAGAGGTATCAATAACAGATGGCATAAACAACCTAAAACTCAACTGAGAAAATGATACTGTGGTAGGAATAAGGTAAATACTAATCAGTTCAAAAATTTCAAACTATTTAGATGTCTCGCTCTTACTATCATATGCAAAATTAAAACTTCTATCCTTCTACAGCTAAAATTATTATTACTATTGCTACTATTATTGATTACACGATCAGTAATCACTAGAGTATCTGAGGAGTGAGGACCATAAGTTTATCCTTAACCTCTCATTTGCATTCTACTTCTCTTCATTGAATTCATATTCATTAAAAGAATAGTCAAGGCGTGCAAATTCTGGTGTGTATTTGATGAATAAAAAAAATAGTGAAGTCCTTAATCCTCGTGTCATCAAGTTACACGAATGCATAACCAATAATTTTCCAGAAAATGTAACAAGTGACACACAGAACAAAGCAGTACCATATAGGATAGAGCTTGTAGTCCAGCTGAACGGAGACGTAGAATGCGTTCATCTTCCCCCATTTCTTGAGCCAATTGACATAGCTTAGGAATAAAACCCTCTAAGTTGAACATGTATGTACCATCTGTCTATTTTCAATTTTAAAAAATAATCAGGATCACAAAAAGTTATTCAATTCATAATAATAAAAAAAGATATGGACAAAATATACATAATGGTCACGGATCAGTTAGAATGTAATTATCACCAAGCCAGCCCGGTTTTTGAGCTAGGGCGTATCTATTTTTACTATCACCATCAACTTCCACCCAGAGCTCAAAAAGTTAAAAATTAAGTAAACGAATTTTTCGTCAATGGGTGGCATATATCTTACTACACAACACCCATAGAAAGCAACCACACTGTGATATCAACTTCAACAATTTAGAAAGGTTTATCAACCAAATACCTGACAATCTATAAAATCAGAAAGAGTGTTGCAGCCTAAAATCCTGATTTCATCCATTCGAGTTTGTTCTAGAAGAGTCCGAATAATCTCTAATAAACTACCCGCAAAAAGTGACCTACAAGATTAAGAAGCATTACTTGAATATCATGACCTACAAGATTAAGAAGCATTACTTGAATATCATCACACATTCAAAAGAAGAAGAAAAAATTGGCAATCCAGCAATAGAAAATAGAAGAACAGCAACTTAATAGTACTGTTTATATTGCATCAAAATATAAAAGTGCCAATATCATTATAGAAATAAAGGTTTCTACTGACATCATATTTTATATCTTTTCACACTCCTCAAAATGTATAATGAAACTTATATATGATATGATCATAAATAAATAATAACATCTAGGGAAATCAACACATACAAGCATTCGATGGATGCCGAAGTTAAAAAAGGAAATTTTCTCATTGGATTAGAATCAAGAGGGTACATATAGTGTTTACAGAAACAATGACAAGATGTTTTCAGATTGAAATATTTCCTGTAAATGCGAAGTGTAATTTAGTTCAAAGTGTTCAACTTTCTTATGGCAGACTAAATCTACTTGATAGAAGTGGTTATGTAAGAATTGATGAATATCAATGTATATGTCAATAAACTTACATCTGCTCCTTACATGACGATAAGAGTTTCCTGTATATGCACAAGACAACTTTCACTGAACCAAAGACTTCATTACGCAAATCCTTGTAACACATTTGCTCCAAGTTATCAGTAATCTGCAAAGATAAAACACCAGAAAAACTTAGGTGGAAGCCAATATGATTTTATCCCCAAACAAATGTAACTTTGGACTTAGATAACAATCCAATAAATAGTTCTACCACCAAATCATAGTTTATCTTGATTAAATGATACATGCGAACGAGAACAGAGGCACTGAAGAAATCTAAAGACTTACAAGATTAAAAGCATTTTACCTTAGGAATTCTCAATGGATTTTTAGATGCATAGTCACATAGCTTTCCAATTTTCCTATCATTGGGTTCAGCCTCCTGCCAAAAACAGCACCCATCATACACATAGATAGTAGTAAACTTGTTTGGTGTTGTGAGCTGGCAACTCAAACAAGAAACAACAACCAGCAAAGGAAGCTGATATCGAAAACAAAAATGCTGTAAATAATCTGAAAATCTCACCTGATTGCGAGGGAAAATATCAGCCAACAATTTCTTGTAACGCTTCACCGGTTGCCTCGAGCTAGCACGAAGAGCCGGACAAACACAACAGAGGTTGCCACAGGCAGGCACAACCCGCCTCGACATAACCCCCATTTTCCTACTTAATCACAAACCTCCTTCACTCAAGAATCTCCTCACAAACAAACCTACCACAATTCACACATTCCATTCCCTCAATCAAAACTTAAATTCACAACAATTCATCAAAATTAAAACCTATATATAATTCACTGAGCTGAAAATTAAAAATTAATTACAACATTGACTTACTTCAAATCAAAACGAAGAAACTCTACTTGATAGCAAATTCAAGTGCCTCAAACCGCGATCTGATAAAAAGTAAACACACATTTCAGAAATGAAAGGCTAAAGATCAAATTCAAAGGAATTAATTAACGGAACTTGTGGTTCTACCGGACTCCAGATTAGTCTCTGCAATTGCACGCAGACAATAAAGATATTCGAGATATACCAAAATAATCAATTAATCGCCGACAGTTTGTGGTGTTTTCGGTTACATATCAACGTCGTTAGAAAACAGTAACGTTTTGTTATATCATTTTCAGCGATATTTTCTGGGTAGTTATTAGTTTACAGCTACTAACAAACTATTGAAGTGGGAAATTAATGAAGTTAAAACAATGTAACTTTTTTGTAATGAAGAGATAAAGAAAAGAAGAAAATGTGAAAAGGAAAAGAAAAGAAAAAGAAAAAGTTAAAGTAACCGTTGGTGGTGTGATCGGGGAACTTGACAGCACGATGAGTTGATTAAGCAATGTGATTATTGTTGTTTATACGCGCAAACGGCTAAGCGTCGTGCCAAATGGCAACAACTTTGGTTGCTTTAATCATTTCTTAGTTTTTTGTTTTTACATTAAAAAAGTCATGTTAACTTTTTTTTTTTTTTTTTTTTTTTAACAGATATACTAATAATATTACTCTGGTCTTATTTATAAGAAAAAAATTATTTTTTAAATATATTAAGTAATTAATGTATTTAAACAATATAAATGTCAGATTAAATAAGAAAGTAAATTTTCTTTTATAAATAAGATAAGAGGAAGTATTATTTAAGTTTTAAACAATTGAATGTTTTAAGAGAGTATTTCAATTTTTAATTTATATAGCAAAAAAGTTAACAATATTTTTTTTTAAAAATCATGAAATTTTATTTTGTTTTTATAAGTTTCATCTACTCGAAATAACCATATTCTAGGTATTAACAATGTTTCGCACCACCTCGTCCTTAGTTTTCCCATGGTTGTATTGTGTTGGTTTTCTGCCATAACTCGAGTGGTTTTTTATTTCGACAGTGACTCGACGTTCTTCCTTCCTCTACGATGGTGGTTTTAGCTTTGTTTTACTGAGGTTTGGGAGTTTCGATTTGTCGTGGTTTTGAGACTCTTTCTACGTCAATTTTTATTACATCTCAACCTCATCTTCTCTAGTTATGTGTGTTGACTTTTCTGACCCTTGACTCTTTGTTTGATTGTGTCGAATGATTTTAGGTTGTTCGGACTAGTGGCGGTTTGTGGATTCTATCTCCGATTCGAGTTTGCTACTTCTGCGGTCTTAAAATTCACTTCAGTCAAGTTGATTGATTTTGAATTGTTTGTTCTGAAATGATAGTGACTGTTTAGTGCAGTTTGCGAGTAAGTTGTTGGCTAATAAATTTTAGTCGAATTCATTCGTCGTATTCAAAATCTGAGCTTGATGATTATTAATTTACAATAAAACATACTCCCTTTGTTTCTTTTTAAGTGTCGTTTTAGAAGAATTTTTTTTTGTTCCTATTTAAGTGTCGTTTTATAATTTAATGTTATAATTTGTCAATTATACCCTTATTTTTCTAATAACTTCACCTCACATTTTTTAATTAGTTATTAGAAAAAGAGAATGTGTGATTGAATTTATTTAGAAAGAGAAAAATAAATAACAGTATAATAGGAAAAATAACTCTAACAATCCACTGTCTTGGTTGGAGAAATTTATGCTAAAATAACACTTAAAAAGAAACATAGAGAATAATATATAACAATATAAGATAAGATAAGTACTATAAAAAAAGAAGCTTGTAATCAAATTTGAGTTTAAAAATGTTTTAAAAAACACAATTTTCTTTTTGAATTTATCAAAACTATAATTAAATTTAATTTTTATAACTATTCTAAAAAATTTAAAATTTAAATGCAATACTTTAAAATTATAAAATAAAACTTTTAATATTCATTTTTTTAATAAGACTCATATATTGTAAAAAGAAACATTACAAACAGTAGTAGATGGAATTAAAAACTCCATCAAAAGAAAGAAGTGAACCAAAAGAAAGGTATACAGTATACCTATCATATTTTTTACAAAATCTTTTTCAATCACAAATGGGATGGAATCAAAAAATATAATTGGAATAAAAAAATATAATTGGATTGAGAAATGATAATTCTACACTAGATGATACAACTGCACCGTATTTTTATACGGTTAGATTTCTTTTACTATATTTAATAATAATTGTTCAATTTTTTTAATAAAAAAACACACACATGCCATATGGTATTTTATATGGTGTATATATATATATATGGTGTAAAAAATCCACGGTAAGGATAGCAATCCTCAATTGGATTAGCAATGAGACCCATATTTACAAAAAAAAATTAAAAATTTGCACAACTGTCTGTAAATGTGAACGATGAAAAGATTAGTATTGTTAGACAAATCAATGCAATTGCCCCACCCATTTCTTAAGCAGCAAAGCTTGTGCCAACCATTGCGATTTGCAACTTCAATATATATCTCATTACCAGACCATATATTAATTTGATCAACAAATGCCAATAAAAATCCACCTTTGTGATTTATAAACATTCTCCCACACCCCAAACTAGCAGAGGGAGAGTTGAAGGCTAGGCAATTGCAATTTATCCAACCAGTGTTAGGTTGCCTCAAAATGACTTCTTTAATGGATGGAGCTCTAGAGGGGCAGATGTTAAACTCAAATGCATTTAAAATAATGAACTCATACATGGAACCCGTCCTGGATGAAATCAGAAACAATTGATGAAACTTTGACATTATGGGGCCTCATAAGCTCCCTGCATGTAGCTTGAATGAGTGGTTGGCCACACAACGACTACAACCAGAAATTGGTAGTAGTACATGTACCAAGGGACCAAGTAGAGAAAACTCATACCAGATTCCAATTCACAAAGTAGAGTAAGTGTGATAGTTGATTATCCCATGAGGTCAAAGAACCCTTTTCATAAACAAAATTGCTTATGACTTTGAGTTATTCATTATCTCCCAACCAATATTTAGGTTGGTAGCTTCATTAGTCTTGATTAAAGACCTAAGCCCATATCAAATTATTGATACATCTTTTTTTCCAATAATTCTCTTAAGCCTTGTATTATAAATAACTCTAAAATATATGAAAGATTCGAAGAGATTAAAAACTTGACCAGAGGCTTTGGATGTAACACCCCACACATATATATCTAGAATAATATGCATAAAGTATTAAATATGGTTTATAAGACAACAATTACATAATGTTTGCAGCGGAAATAGAAGTACACGAATACATAAGCCGAATGTATCATGGCCAAAATATAAGTACATCATACAGTACATATCCAAAATACAAGAACTAGCAAGCACGATAAGAAACTAAAAGAAACGTCCAAGCATCGCCAAAAGGTCTAATCCATCTTTCCCTTACCGCGATCTTGCCTCGAGCCACCTGAAAAGAAATAATTGGAATGGGATGAGATTACTAAATCTCAGTGAGTCCGTCTATCCTATTAGTCCGCTCGGATCTATAGGGATCATACAAAAATGAACGAATCCACCACGGATTCAGGGTTATTCTCACTTCCGGTACAAATACGGAGTAAACAAGGGGACCCGTCCACCATTGGACTTGCCTCAAACAAATACACACTGTATAGCAAACAAGTATGCAAACCCGCATCCACACACGGGGAATCCAGAAGCGTAAACAACCTCGGCTAGATTATGGAATAAATGCATCCTCGATGAGTAACCTCCTGCCTATTGTCAAGGGACTTGTACAAGCACACTGCAAGATGGTTAAACAGGCTCGCACAAGCCTAAATGGCCGCGAGATGACCTTAGCCTAATTGGCGTCATTGTCTCGTTAACCTTCTTCACGCTAGTGAGTTACGCCGAGTACAAACCGCCACCTTGACGCCTGAGCCCATCGGGCGAAAGCCTAGTATTAGTCTACGTGACTTCACTAGAGGTGAGTTACCTCATTATGCATTAGCCTACTTGGCCGCATAACCCCACCATACCGAGCACGCAAGTGTGTTAACGCCAAGTGAGTAGAACCCCGTACGGAAACTCACGAGCACACTGCAACGGTAGCTTAGATGCACACCATATCGAACAATACACATGAACGGGTTATTCCATTGGACTACACGGCCCGGGAGGGCTCATAGACTAAATAGTCAGAGCAGCGTCCCAATCTAGCCTTCCGGCCACTTCGATTCAAGCATACAGAAATATGACGTAATGTCAAGGTCACAAACAAGGCAAACAATTCAATCGTTTAACCAAAACGACGGAGTTTTCATATTTCCAGCATAGTACGCAATGACATAACACAACTATCAAGAATAATGAAGAAAATTCGGTCTAAATACACATACTTCACATGTTATCAGTGTCGCACTTAACTGAAGGTGCGTCAGATATATCGAAAAATATTATTTAGACACTAAGGCTAATTTTCCTAGATAGTACACTTAATTAGCTTTCTAACGATGTATGGTACGCGTCAAACGGATACACGAAACGGGAGATATGAATTTCCCAAGATTGCTGAATTTTCACCCTGCGCCCAGGGTAATCGGTTACTCTGGGACCAGTAACCGATTACTGACATCAAAAATGCCCAGCCACGCCATTTTACACAAGGTAACCGATTACCCAGGATCCAGTAACCGATTACTCTGATGCAGAATCAATTTTCTGCGTTTTAGGAGTTCTAAACCAGTCCCAAACAACCTATAGTTGATCCCCTACACTTGCATAACAGTCCAAACGGAATTTCATCATACAAATACCATTAAGAACATCAGCATGCAATGATTAGAGCAAAGCAAACAGATTTAGCATCATTGATTCATAGATTCATTCACAATCCCTAAACCCCAATTGAATCCCGACATGCAAAACCCCATGGCTACTAACTAGGGACTCACCTTAAGAGGAGATGAAGATGATGATAGAGCTGAAAGCAAGATGGAGATGATGATAGGAGCAAGGGTTGGACAGAATTTGCTGCATGCAAGAAGTGAGCTTGGACCAAGTTTTGAAACTTTCTTCCTCTTCCTCTCTTTCCACGCTTCCTTTCCTCTTTCTCTCCCTCACAAAATTCTGTTTTTGATCAAGAAAAGAATGAGGGATCCCAACAAGTCCCAATTCCATTTAAGAGTGAAAGTACCATTATACCCCTTCTATTGCCACTAATAGGTTTAGTTAGCACAAAAGACCAATTAGTAGAAATATATATCATATTTATCCATCTTATTTTATACCAATCACATTAGTAATAATAAAGATTGAATAAATATAATATCGGGTATTACATTCTCCCCCCTTAAATAGAATTCGTCCTCGAATTCGAAAACTTACCAAAACAAGTGAGGATAGGATTCCCGCATCTCTGACTCAAGCTCCCAAGTAGCTTCCTCAGGACGCGTCTCATCGCACATCACCTTCACGATAGGTATCTCCTTACTCCGTAGGGACTTGCTAGCACGCTCTAAGATACGGTAAGGTTGAGGATCATAGGAAAGATCTGGTTCTACTTCAATAGAATCCGGAAGGATAGGATGGAAAGTATCGGGCACGAACTTCCGGAGCTGAGATACGTGGAATACGTCATGCAGCCCGGATAGTGAAGGCGGTAATGCCAACTGATAAGCCACTTCACTTACCCGGCTCATAATCTGATATGGTCCCACATATCTCGGACTGAGTTTTCGCGTTTTGCACGGTCCTCCCAACCTCAATCTTGGAGTGACCTTCAAATACACATGATCACCAACTTCAAATTCTGAAGGCCTCCTCCGTTTGTCCGCATAATTCTTTTGTCGGTCTTGGGCTTTCTTGAGATTATTCTGAATCATCTTGACTTTCTCGGTAGTTTCTTGTATAATCTCCGGTCCAAGAATACTCTTCTCCCCTACTTCGGCCCAACATAAAGGCGATCGACACTGCCTCCCGTATAGAGCCTCATAGGGAGCCATACCTAAACTAGTATGGTAACTGTTATTATATGCAAACTCCACTAAAGGCAAATGATCCTTCCAACTCCCACCTTCTTCTAGAAAGCAAGCTCTCAACATGTCTTCTGGATTGTCCTCTCCGTCTGCCCATCGGATTGAGGATGGTTAGACGTACTCATATCTAGTCTAGTCCCCAATTCCTTATGAAACATATTCCAAAATCTTGAAGTGAATTTTGGATCACGATCAGACACTATACTAGATGGCACACCATGCAACCGTACAATCTCCGCTATGAAAAGCCTTGCGAGATGAATCACCTTGTGAGTTGTCTTTACAGGTAAAAAGTGAGCAGACTTAGTCAACTTATCCACTATTACCCATATAGAATCATACCCGCCTCGAGTACGAGGTAATCCCACAATGAAATCCATGGAGATAGAATCCCATTTCCACGTTGGTATCTCTAGTGGTTGTAACATTCTTCCTGGCCTCTGATGTTCAATCTTAACTTGTTGACAAATGGAACATTGTGATAATACTCTGCAATCTCCTTCTTCATTCCTGGCCACCAAAAGTCTTTCCTCAAGTCTTGATACATTTTGGTCGATCCAGGATGAATAGAAAATCTACTCTTGTGTGCTTCATCCAGAATCGAACGCTTCAACTCAGAATCATTCGGTATACACATTCGTTGCTTAAACAAGATTACTCCATCAGGTGCTCTCACAAAATCAGACATGCCTCCACTTGCTTGCAATTGCTCATCAAACCCCTGTGATATCCGAATTCTTTCTCGCAGTTCATTTTGGATGCTCAAGCTACTGATCAACACACCATTGGGCGTCCATTCAAACTGAAGGTTAAGATTTCGAAACCTTTCCAATAATCCATGTTCTAACATCATCAACTCCGCAACTCGAAATTCCTTCCTACTTAAGGCATCTGCCACTTTGTTAGCCTTTCCTGGATGATACTTCAATTCAAAGTCATAATCTTTAAGGTACTCCATCCATCTCCTTTGTCGCATATTCAATTCCTTCTGGTAAAAAAGATATCTCAAGCTTTTATGGTCACTGAACATCTCGAAGTGAACGCCATACAAGTAATGTCGCCACACTTTGAGTGCAAAAACTATTGCAGCAAGCTCAAGATCATGGGTCGGGTAATTCTCTTCATGAGATCTCAATTGCCGAGACGCATAAGCTACCACCTGGCCATCTTGCATCAATACTCCGCCTAAACCTTTCTTAGAAGCGTCGCAGAGCACCTCATAGGATCGGTTTGGGTCTGGAATCACTAACACGGGTGCATTAGTCAACTTCTTCTTAAGTTTCTGGAAACTTTGCTCACACTCGGAATTCCATTCAAAAGCAACCTCCTTTCGCATAAGCTTTGTCAATGGTAAGGCTAACTTAGTAAACCCCATAATAAATCTCCGGTAATAGCCTGCCAAACCTAAGAAGCTTCTGACTTCAGTCACATTCTTTGGCCGATCCCAGTTCACCACCGCTTCTACTTTAGAAGGATCCACCGCCACGCCTCCTCCCGAGATGACGTGACCGAGGAAACTTACTTCGGATAGCCAAAATTCACACTTACTGAATTTGGCATACAACTGTTTCTCTCGAAGAGTAGATAACACAATCCGCAAATGCTCTTCATGATCTTCGGGAGTACGAGAATACACCAGAATGTCGTCAATGAAGATTACTACAAATTGGTCCAGATATGGCTGAAAGATTTGATTCATGTAATCCATGAAAACCGCCGGAGCATTAGTCACACCAAATGGCATAACTAAAAACTCGTAGTGACCATATCGGGTCCTGAATGCAGTCTTAGGTACATCTGAGCTCTTCACTCGGATTTGATGGTACCCTGACCTAAGATCAATCTTCGAGAACACACTAGCTCCTTTCAACTGATCTAGGAGGTCATCAATCCGTGGTAAAGGATATTTGTTCTTTATGGTAACTTTGTTCAGTTGACGGTAATCGATGCAAAGACGCATACTTCCGTCTTTCTTCTTTACCAAAAGAACAGGAGCTCCCTGTAACACCCCATATTTTCTAAATTTAATTTAATTGAAAATTAAATTACTATTTGGAATTATTCGGTATTTTGGTGGGATTATTTGGAAAGAATTATGAGATGGGCTATTGGGCCAAGTGTGGTGTTAGTAAAGAGGGGGGTGCTATGTTGGTAAAGCCCTTTACTAATTAAAATGTTATTTTCATAAAACATTTTGGAATTTGGGGAAAAGAAAGAAGAAAGAACGTGAAAGAACAGAGGTTCTGGGGAACACGAAGAACCGAAGGAGAGCTGAAGATGGAGAGACCAAAGATTGAGCACTCTTGGCTAAGGTAAGGGGGGGACTCTCCGGTTATCATCTATTATTGTGTTCTTGGATAATGATGTTGATTAGGGATGTTGTTGAGTCAATTGGGTCGTATGATAGATTTAGGGATTGGGATAGGATTGTATGATGTTTGATCCCTATGTTTGAATCCATGATATCTATGGTGTTGTGATCTCAATTGATGTGTAATTGATGTATTACGAAGTGGTTTTTGTGTTGTTTGTGCATTCTAATTCTCCATGTTCGCACCGGTATGTGTTGGGGTGTTTGGGATATATGGAATGCTGTTTTTCTGCAGATTGGGGTTTTTAGAATCGCGGTTCGCGCCGCGTACATAGAGGAGGCGCCGCGAACCTGAAGGTAGAGTTCAGTACGCGCCGCGAACAGGTGACCGCGCCGCGAAGGCGTTGTTCCGATTCGTTCCGCGCCGCGAATGTGTGATGGCGCCGCGTGCTGTGATGTTTTGTGATATTTTATGAAAGTTTAAAGAGGCATAACTTTCTAACCGTTGGTTCATTTGATGCGCCGTTTTGGGCTAACTGAACCTTATTTAACGATCTAAGTGATGATGATTTGATTGGTTTTAGAATGATAATAAATATATGTTGCTATTCTTGATGATGATGATGATTGTAGCAAATATGTGCTTATTTATATATGATTATTGATACATGTTTTGTATTGGTGATGAGATTATGATATTCATTGGGTGATGTTGGTTTATAACATGTCGTAAATGAATACATGTTTTGTGATTATGTTGTTGAGTTGATTTATCAAATTATTACATGGTGTGTAATGATGATAGATGTAACGATGTATGATGATGGTGATGATTGATGATTGTGAATATTAATATGCTGTTAATATTAATATGTTGGTTATGGTGGCAATTAACATTACTATGATGTGTATGTTATTGTGATGATGTGGTGTATGTATGTGAATGATTGAATGATGCTTAAACATGTACATACTTGTTGTGACCTTATTGGTAAGAGGTGTTAAGCGATGTTAAGCATCGGAATGATGATGATGTATGAAGATGTAAGTATGTGTCATGTGTGCATTATTCATAAATCATTTGCATTGGAAGGCTAATTCCCATTGTGCGGAGATTAGCGGGAAGTCATCGTGTGCCCATGTGGGGTGTGAGCGATGAAGCAGTAGTCGTGTGCCCATGTGGGGTGTGAGCGACTAGAGGGCAGTATCAAAGAGAGAAGTCCTGTGAATATGATTCACGAATTTTGGTACCACATGCATAGTGTCAGTTCATACATATGCATACGTTTATAACATGATTGGAAGTATTCCAGTGTTATAAATATTGATGACGTGTTGGTTGTGTGTTTTTGTTGAAATAATGTTGAGTATGCTTATCTGTTCGAAAGATGTGTTTTGTTGACGTTTGTGTAAATGATGGATGTTCCTGATAATCTGAATATGATGAATTGGGTGAATAATATAACTATGATGTGTTGTTATTTAAGATGCTATAACATTTGTTAACTGTGATGAGACTCACCCTTACTTTGATGATTTCAGATTGACGAGTAGCGGCTTTTGGCTCGGTGAGGATTAGCCCATGAGTCAGTTTGTTTAGTGTAGCGTCAGGTGTCATGCTCTGATATTGTAACACTGGGGGAACGTTAGATTAGAGTTTATGATGATACTCTATCGTGTTGTTGTTATTGTATTAGATTATGTGGGATATTGCATAGATGATGTTATGCTTATCCGTATGATGAATTTTCCGCTGTGTAAACATGAGATTTTATGTATTATGGTGAATTGTTCCTTAGTGAAAGCATGACAATGAACATATGATGAATTTGTTTTAAATTGAATTGTGGCACCCTTGTTTTCATGTTTTACTCTGAATTATTTTATTAATTTCTGCGGGGTTTTAGAAGGGTGTTACAATAGTGGTATCAGAGCAGGTCGGTCCGTCCGGCCAATTGTTGAGTCAGTTGAGTTGCACGACGGTTGAATACTGTCGGCATTTTTTAATCCTTGGTATGCGACATGTGAGTGAATCACTGTCGGTACTTGGTTGTTTGCTGCAGGTGTTGGATTGAAACAAGTGGGGGAGAAGCTTCGCTTATCGGTTATGTTTCAGTTGAAGAAGATTGATTCAGTAAGCTGTTGTTGGAAACAGTGCGAGCGTTGTCGGAGTTTGTTGTTTCCCGAGTTGAAGGTGACTTGGAATTAAGACTTCACTGGGAATTGAGTTGGAACATCTTGAAGGAAGGTGATTAGAGGTAATTGACAGTTATTGTAAGAGAAGGAGATTGGAGAGTTGCAATGTGTCAGCTCTACTGGTGCGCTGCGAAATTGTCAGTTGAGTAGCCTTACGACTCAGAAGAGGTTCAGCTGCAAGTTGCAAAGAGGATTGATGTTGTAATGTTTCAGAAATCGCACTTCAGCAATGGGATGTGTTGCTCAAGTCATAAGAATGTTTGGAAGTGAAGAGATATGATAAGGGGCTGTTTGGAATGTGATAGAGTTGAAGAGAATGAGTTTTGGGAAAGAGATTTTTGTAAGCAAAACGCAGGAAAATTGCTGAATAGCTGCGGAACTTCGAAAATTCATAACTGGAGTTCTGGACATCCGATTTGAGTTCCGTTTGAAGCGTCGGAAAGCTAACGAGATGAACTTTGTTATAAAAATGGTCGCAACAGCTGTAAGATAATTAATTGTGACAGGATGGCGTTGGTAAGAGGCGGAGTTACGGTTACTCTTGTTCCTATAACTAGACTTATTTATTGGTACTGCACGGGATGCCAGTGTCAGTGTTGAAGGGATCGAAGGAACAATTAACAGGTTGTTGAGGAGTAATTTTAAGAATTGAATTTACCAATTGAGGAGTTTTGGATATATCGTATAGAGCGTCGCTGCATGATATCAGTGTTGCATTTTTCGGGCAATGATTGGAAAATTCACATCTTGGGTTCCGAGTGTCGGATTAATGTGCCGTTTGAACCTACGAGGAGGAGGGATTGTGTTCTAAGTTACGGAAGAGTTATAAATACAGTAGAGTGACCCTATGAGGAGGGGTTCTGAAGTCGGTTATGGAAGTGTGAAACTTATTGAATAAGAATGCCTACTACCGTGATTATTCGGAACGAAGTTGAGTAAGACATGTTGTTGATGAATAAGTCGATGAGATATTCGGTAATAAAGATGATTTGAGTACCGATGGATTTTAGTGAAGAGTGAATTAGTAGTAAAGATGGAATAAACTTTAGAACCCTTGGAATCGTATTTGTGATGGCAAAATAACGATAAGTATAAAAGAAGGATTGTAGGGAATTTCTAACATTGTTGACGTGAGAGAGACTTTGTTGAGATTCCGAGTGGGATGATAATTGGACGTGAAGGATGTAATAGAATTTGGATTAAAACCACGAGTTATGAATGTTGTGCTATTGTGTTGCGTAAGAAGTCCTTAAAATGTCGGTGCTAATGACGAATGAGTTGGATTTAATTGGACAATTTAGAGACTTGAGTTAGTATGTGAAGGCACTCCTAGTAGTGTTTGATTGGGTATGCTAGAAGATTACTAGTGGTATTCGTGACGAGATTAGAGAAGGTCAGAAAGCTGATGTTGAGTTGATCGATAGGTTGACTTTGAATTACCAAAGTAAAGGCGGTGAATTCAGAATCGACGAAAACGATGTGATGAGGTTGAGTGATTGGATTTGTGTAACTGATGTTTTGAGCTTCAGAAGGATATTCTAGCAGGACACCGTAGTGAATTATTGGACTATGACGATGTTAATGAGTTTGGGTGCAAACTCGGAAAGGGACACTATTATGTAGTAACGACGGTTTATGCTTAAATATGATTTTCAACTAATATTGACAAATTTAGGACTTGATCACCCTAAATCTCTTGTTGGTAATAGATGAAATCATATAGAAGAGATAAGCTTGTTTTGTTACCTTAATGGTTTAAGATGTGATGGATACTGAGCCGTGAGAATAATCACTCACTATGTTGTGTGAACTTATGAAGAAGTGAATATGAAAGAGTGCGACATGGTGGATGATGACTTAAGATGGGTAATCGGAGTCGCGCAGCAAAATTGTGATGAGGAGTAGTGTTATGAGTACTACTCGCGGAAAGTAAGGAATTAATATGTCGGAAGCCTACATAGAGAATATGTATTGAGCTATATGTTGGATTCAGAATTCAGTGGATGTAAGGATGTCGTGTCGGAGAATTATAACTCCTTTGAATAATTGCCGAGATGATGAATATGTTATTATGGTTGTGCGTAATTAACGAGTACGTATTCGGCGGGATTAAAACGAAGAGTTGATGCTATGTGACGTTGTGATATTTTTGTGTTGTTGTCAAGGGGTTATTGTAGATTCCAGATATAATGAGGAATTATACTCTATGAAGGGAGAAATTGATTTAATTCTTAGAAAAGAGCGAAACTCAAATCGAGTTGTTTTGTAAGAAATGGTGTATCGAGGATGACGAGCGTGATTATAATTACTTGTGTGTGCACTCATTCCGATGGTTGGAATGTTTAATAGATGAAGTAAATCAGGAATTTGGTTTTAAGTGCGAGTAAGTATTGATGAGTGGTGGATTAGTACCATGGATGGTAAAGAATGATCCTTGAAACGAAGGAGTAAAGAGAGTCGGAATCAGGTAAAACTCAGAAATCTATTTGGTATAGGTGATTGTGATGAGTAGTCAGAGTAGTGCGGAAAAAGCGGAATGTAACGTGTTGGATAATTACTGGTGTGACTTAAGAGGAGTCAGATAATTGGAATTCAATGGTATAAGAATACGAGTATTGAGTTCTTGAAGGAAGTGGTTGATGAAAAATGTAAGTATTACATTATCACTTAGATGGAAAGGTGTGTCTAAGGTTGGTATGTTTGGTAGATGGAATGCATTACTGCAGTGTTGATCAGTGTGATCATACTATAAATTGTGTAATTGTATTACTCGTTTGTTGAGCGTATTGTATAGGTTGTACCTATGTTCTGTTGTGCTAATCTTTTTGGAGATATAGCGGGTGGTATACTTTGGATAGTCAAAGGTGACATAAGAACTGGGATTTGAATGTGTGAAACATGCTTCCTGTTGGTTATGTCAGATGGATTTTGAGGATGGACTGATGGTACTGTTAATTGGGAGCTGGAGAGTCAGGTGAAGGACTCTTATACGAGCTGGTTACTTGAGGTATGTTTTCGAGGACGAAAACTCTTTTAGTGGGGGAGAGTTGTAACACCCCATATTTTCTAAATTTAATTTAATTGAAAATTAAATTACTATTTGGAATTATTCGGTATTTTGGTGGGATTATTTGGAAAGAATTATGAGATGGGCTATTGGGCCAAGTGTGGTGTTAGTAAAGAGGGGGGTGCTATGTTGGTAAAGCCCTTTACTAATTAAAATGTTATTTTCATAAAACATTTTGGAATTTGGGGAAAAGAAAGAAGAAAGAACGTGAAAGAACAGAGGTTCTGGGGAACACGAAGAACCGAAGGAGAGCTGAAGATGGAGAGACCAAAGATTGAGCACTCTTGGCTAAGGTAAGGGGGGACTCTCCGATTATCATCTATTATTGTGTTCTTGGATAATGATGTTGATTAGGGATGTTGTTGAGTCAATTGGGTCGTATGATAGATTTAGGGATTGGGATAGGATTGTATGATGTTTGATCCCTATGTTTGAATCCATGATATCTATGGTGTTGTGATCTCAATTGATGTGTAATTGATGTATTACGAAGTGGTTTTTGTGTTGTTTGTGCATTCTAATTCTCCATGTTCGCACCGGTATGTGTTGGGGTGTTTGGGATATATGGAATGCTGTTTTTCTGCAGATTGGGGTTTTTAGAATCGCGGTTCGCGCCGCGTACATAGAGGAGGCGCCGCGAACCTGAAGGTAGAGTTCAGTACGCGCCGCGAACAGGTGACCGCGCCGCGAAGGCGTTGTTCCGATTCGTTCCGCGCCGCGAATGTGTGATGGCGCCGCGTGCTGTGATGTTTTGTGATATTTTATGAAAGTTTAAAGAGGCATAACTTTCTAACCGTTGGTTCATTTGATGCGCCGTTTTGGGCTAACTGAACCTTATTTAACGATCTAAGTGATGATGATTTGATTGGTTTTAGAATGATAATAAATATATGTTGCTATTCTTGATGATGATGATGATTGTAGCAAATATGTGCTTATTTATATATGATTATTGATACATGTTTTGTATTGGTGATGAGATTATGATATTCATTGGGTGATGTTGGTTTATAACATGTCGTAAATGAATACATGTTTTGTGATTATGTTGTTGAGTTGATTTATCAAATTATTACATGGTGTGTAATGATGATAGATGTAACGATGTATGATGATGGTGATGATTGATGATTGTGAATATTAATATGCTGTTAATATTAATATGTTGGTTATGGTGGCAATTAACATTACTATGATGTGTATGTTATTGTGATGATGTGGTGTATGTATGTGAATGATTGAATGATGCTTAAACATGTACATACTTGTTGTGACCTTATTGGTAAGAGGTGTTAAGCGATGTTAAGCATCGGAATGATGATGATGTATGAAGATGTAAGTATGTGTCATGTGTGCATTATTCATAAATCATTTGCATTGGAAGGCTAATTCCCATTGTGCGGAGATTAGCGGGAAGTCATCGTGTGCCCATGTGGGGTGTGAGCGATGAAGCAGTAGTCGTGTGCCCATGTGGGGTGTGAGCGACTAGAGGGCAGTATCAAAGAGAGAAGTCCTGTGAATATGATTCACGAATTTTGGTACCACATGCATAGTGTCAGTTCATACATATGCATACGTTTATAACATGATTGGAAGTATTCCAGTGTTATAAATATTGATGACGTGTTGGTTGTGTGTTTTTGTTGAAATAATGTTGAGTATGCTTATCTGTTCGAAAGATGTGTTTTGTTGACGTTTGTGTAAATGATGGATGTTCCTGATAATCTGAATATGATGAATTGGGTGAATAATATAACTATGATGTGTTGTTATTTAAGATGCTATAACATTTGTTAACTGTGATGAGACTCACCCTTACTTTGATGATTTCAGATTGACGAGTAGCGGCTTTTGGCTCGGTGAGGATTAGCCCATGAGTCAGTTTGTTTAGTGTAGCGTCAGGTGTCATGCTCTGATATTGTAACACTGGGGGAACGTTAGATTAGAGTTTATGATGATACTCTATCGTGTTGTTGTTATTGTATTAGATTATGTGGGATATTGCATAGATGATGTTATGCTTATCCGTATGATGAATTTTCCGCTGTGTAAACATGAGATTTTATGTATTATGGTGAATTGTTCCTTAGTGAAAGCATGACAATGAACATATGATGAATTTGTTTTAAATTGAATTGTGGCACCCTTGTTTTCATGTTTTACTCTGAATTATTTTATTAATTTCTGCGGGGTTTTAGAAGGGTGTTACACTCCCCATGGAGAAACACTGGGTTGGATAAAATGCTTAGCAAGAAGCTCTTCCAATTGGCTCTTCAGTTCTCTGAGTTCAATAGGAGACATCCTATAAGGAGTGATGGAAATTGGGGCTGTTCCAGGAACAAGATCAATTGAGAATTCCGCCTCCCTTTCTGGAGGAAGAGAAGTGATATCCTCTGGAAACACATCAGGAAATTCACACACCACTGGAATCTCTGACAATTCAACTCTCACGGAAGGTTCCTTGGGAAGAACTAAAAGAAAGGATCTTTCTTGAGAAAAGAGATAATTAACCGCGCTGATCGTACCTTCTATCAACTTGGTAATTGCATCATCGGAAGAAGTCTCTTCAGCAGGAATGAATATGGCCTTCTCTTTGCAACCAATGTACACCGAGTTAAGAGACAACCAATCCATCCCTAGAATAACATCAAGCCTCTTGAGGGGTAAGCAAATTAGATCAATCGGGAAGTCACGACCATTAAAAGACACCGAACAACCCTTACAAACTAGTCTCGCTTCCACGGTATCATCCGTTGCCGAAGAAATAATCATAGGATTGGGTAATGGAGTAACTTCCAAACCAAGTCAGTAAACACACTCGGTAGAGGCAAAAGAATGAGTGGCTCCACAATCAACTAAAACACATAAGGGCTGATTGTTAACATAACACGTACCCGCAATGAGATTGTGGTTTCCCTTGGCCTTTCTTGAATCCAAGGTGTAAACATGACCTGCAGTCTTCTCAGGAATCCTCTTTTGTGGACATTGTGGAGCTATGCGGCCCTGCTCGCCACATCTAAAACAAGTCACAGAAACGTACTTGCACTCCCCGGTATGCTTCCTTCCACACTTGCGACAATGGGGCGGTTGAGCCGATTGGTCACCATAAACCTGCTTCTTCTTTGGTGGAGGATTACGGGGCCTCAAGTGTTGAGTAGATCTTCCTTGTTCCCTAAAGTTAGCCCTGTTCTGATTCCTCTCTTCTTGAACCCTCTTCAAGCTGTTTTCAGCAACATAGCATTGTCTTAGACATTCAGCATAAGTAGTGAACTCTCTTTGGGAAACACTATGAGCAATGCCGGCCCTCAAACCCATCATAAACTGGTCAATCTTCCATAGTTCATCTGGAGCATAAACAGCTTGTCGGGAGTAATCAGCCAAGTCTTCGAACTTCTCTGCATATTCAGAAACAGACATGTCACCTTGCTTGAAGTTCTGGAATTCTCGCTCCTTCTGAGTCCTCACACTATTAGGGAAATACTTCTCCAAGAATGCCACTTTGAAGTGCTGTCAATCTTTAGGAATCTCTTGTGTGGTGAAATAACTGGATGCAATGTTCCACCACCTAAGAGCCGGTCCCTTCATCTTCTGAGCAGCAAAAATCACCTTCTCTTCTTCAGTACACTGAATAGCTTGGAACACCCTTTCCATACCAGCTAACCAATCATGAGCCAAAAGTGAATCAAGTCCGCCAACAAACTCTGGGGGATCCATCCTGAAGAAGGCACGAAAATCCGGTCCAGCTGCAGCTTGAGGAACGGGAACTTGAGTAGGAGGTTGTTGTCCCTGCATGCCTTGCATCATTTGAGCCATCATCTGGTTCTGTTGCATCATCTGTTGCCAAGGCACGCCTGCACCTCCGGCTTCATGCTCGGGCTCCACATTCCTAGTTCTGGGCCTTCCGGGACCTCTGTGTTGCTCAACCATCTCTTTGTCTGTCCTATGCATGGAATCAAGTTAATCAGGCTCAATTCCATAAATAAGACATAAGGAATCATACTGATTAAACACATATGAGGCAGAATTGTACTGCATTATGATGCGTCTTAGCAAAGTCTTGGATCGACCTGTTCTGATACCAACTGTAACACCCCACACATATATATCTAGAATAATATGCATAAAGTATTAAATATGGTTCATAAGACAACAATTACATAATGTTTGCAGCGGAAATAGAAGTACACGAATACATAAGCCGAATGTATCATGGCCAAAATATAAGTACATCATACAGTACATATCCAAAATACAAGAACTAGCAAGCACGATAAGAAACTAAAAGAAACGTCCAAGCATCGCCAAAAGGTCTAATCCATCTTTCCCTTACCGCGATCTTGCCTCGAGCCACCTGAAAAGAAATAATTGGAATGGGATGAGATTACTAAATCTCAGTGAGTCCGCCTATCCTATTAGTCCGCTCGGATCTATAGGGATCATACAAAAATGAACGAATCCACCACGGATTCGGGGTTATTCTCACTTCCGATACAAATACGGAGTAAACAAGGGGACTCGTCCACCGTTGGACTTGCCTCAAACAAATACACACTGTATAGCAAACAAGTATGCAAACCCGCATCCACACACGGGGAATCCAGAAGCGTAAACAACCTCGGCTAGATTATGGAATAAATGCATCCTCGATGAGTAACCTCCGGCCTATTGTCAAGGGACTTGTACAAGCACACTGCAAGACGGTTAAACGGGCTTGCACAAGCCTAAATGGCCGCGAGATGACCTTAGCCTAATTGGCGTCATTGTCCCGTTAACCTTCTTCACGCTAGTGAGTTACGCCGAGTACAAATCGCCACCTTGACGCCTGAGCCCATCGGGCGAAAGCCTAGTATTAGTCTACGTGACTTCACTAAAGGTGAGTTACCTCATTATGCATTAGCCTACTTGGCCGCATAACCCCACCATACCGAGCACGCAAGTGTGTTAACGCCAAGTGAGTAGAACCCCGTACGGAAACTCACGAGCACACTGCAACGGTAGCTCAGATGCACACCATATCGAACAATACACATGAACGGGTTATTCCATTGGACTACACGGCCCGGGAGGGCTCATAGACTACATAGTCGGAGCAGCGTCCCAGTCTAGCCTTCCGGCCCCTTCGATTCAAGCATACAGAAATATGACGTAATGTCAAGGTCACAAACAAGGCAAACAATTCAATCGTTTAACCAAAACGAAGGAGTTTTCATATTTCCAGCATAGTACGCATTGACATAACACAACTATCAAGAATAATGAAGAAAATTTGGTCTAAATACACATACTTCACATGTTATCAGTGTCGCACTTAACTGAAGGTGCGTCAGATATATCGAAAAATATTATTTAGACACTAAGGCTAATTTTCCTAGATAGTACACTTAATTAGCTTTCTAACGATGTATGGTACGCGTCAAACGGATACACGAAACGGGAGATATGAATTTCCCAAGATTGCTGAATTTTCACCCTGCGCCCAGGGTAATCGGTTACTCTGGGACCAGTAACCGATTACTGACATCAAAAATGCCCAGCCACGCCATTTTACACAGGGTAACCGGTTACCCAGGATCCAGTAACCGATTACTCTGATGCAGAATCAATTTTCTGCGTTTTAGGAGCTCTAAACCAGTCCCAAACAACCTATAGTTGATCCCCTACACTTGCATAACAGTCCAAACGAAATTTCATCATACAAAAACCATTAAGAACATCAACATGCAAAGATTAGAGCAAAGCAAATAGATTTAGCATCATTGATTCATAGGTTCATTCACAATTCCTAAACCCCGATTGAATCCCCACATGCAAAACCCCATGGCTACTAACTAGGGACTCACCTTAGGAGGAGATGAAGATGATGATAGAGCTGAAAGCAAGATGGAGATGATGATAAGAGCAAGGGTTGGACATAATTTGCTGCATGCAAGAAGTGAGCTTGGACCAAGTTTTGAAACTTTCTTCCTCTGCCTCTCTTTCCACGCTTCCTTTCCTCTTTCTCTCCCTCGCAAAATTATGTTTTTGATCAAGAAAAGAATGAGGGATCCAAACAAGTCCCAATTCCATTTAAGAGTGAAAGTACCATTATACCCCTTCTATAACCACTAATAGGTTTAGTTAGCACAAAAGACCAATTAGTAGAAATATATATCATATTTATCCATCTTATTTTATACTAATCACATTAGTAATGATAAAGATTGAATAAATATAATATCGGGTATTACATTGGAGTACTCAACGATTTTTTTCACTGCATGAATATTTGACATTTTACATGTGCAAAAAACTAAAATGCCATTAGCATATAAAATATGGGATGAAACATAATTATGCTTGGAGGATTTGATGAGATCTAAACCGCCCTCTAAAAACAACTTTGCAATGCTTCTATTGAAAACATCCTTAACTTGACAAAAAAAGAAGAGGAGACAAGGGATATCATTGTTTGACTCCTCTAGTACACTTAAAATAACCATGATTTGCACCATTGATTGTGATGGATAGAATAATAAAAGGATATAATAGTTTGGATCATTGACAAAAAGTTATGGAAAAACCAAACTTGCTAAGCACTTGCATAAGAAAATCCTAACTTATTGTATCAAAAGCTTTAAAAATATTTACTTTAAGGGCTAAATTCCCACCATAGTCTTGTTCCCCAACACATTCACCATTTCAGATGCTAGGCAAGTACAATCTCTTATACTCCTACCATGAATGAAACTCGTTGCTCCTTTGAAATAAGAGAAGGCATGATGGAATCAAGTATGTCAACTAAAATTTTCAAAATGATTTTAAACTTGATATTTTCTAAGGCAATTGGTCAGACATTATCCATTGAATCAACATCTTTGACTTTTGGAATAATGATAATAGTATTAGCATTGTAATTGGGCAACATCCAACCTGTACTGAAAAATTGAATCACTACAGTGCAAACATCCTCCTCAATAATGCTCCAATAAGTATGGAAGAAAATGCCTCAAAACTATCTGGCTCTAGAGCACTATATTTGTTGAGATTGTGGATAGGATTGTGTGAGAAAAATAGAAGATAAGGTAAAGTGGTGTAGAAGAGATGAATAGAAATCACAAAATAGTAAAGTTTTGGGGAGGGAAATGTTATGTTATTGAATTGCATAAAGCTGGAAAATACTTTAAACTATATAGAGCCAAGCAATAAGCTTGCTTGTTGGGGTGAAGATAAAATCAAATGCAAATATACTCTAAGTAGTAGGCATCATTAGATTTGGTCTACTTTTACTATCTTGACAAACAAGAATCTAATTATTATAGTAAGAACAACAAGTAAAGTAAAGTAACAATAACAAGCAAAGTAACAACAACAAGCAAGTAATTGATAAGTTAGAAAAATATCAATTTCTAACACTATTCCTTGATATTTTTCTTGAATACTCCAAGCATTGATTTCAATTCTTCAAACTTTCCATTGGAAAAATATTTGGTCATTATATCTGCTATCTGATTTTCTGAATTGCACTGCTCCAAACTGTTTTCTTTTTTACTTTTCAGCTTCTCTAATAGCATGATATTTAAACTTGATGTGTTTGGTTCTTCCATGCTAGACTAGATTCTTAGCTATGGCTATAGAAGATTTGTAATCCACCCATATGATTGTAGCTTTGTTTTGAAATTGTCCCACATCTGTTAAAATCTTCCTTAGCCAAATAGTTTGATTTGTTGCTGTAGCAGCAGGAATATATTCCGCTTTTGCTGATGATTGGGCGATAATTTCTTGTTTCTTTGAATTCCATGAGAACACAACACTGCCAAATGAGAAAACATAACCAAAGGTACTTTTTACATCATTTACACTTCCATCTCAGTCACTATCTGTATATCCTTAGAGGTCTCCACTCTCATTTTTCAAAAAACACAAATCATAATCAGTTGTACCTTTTATGTACCTCAAAACTCTCTTAGCTGCACCAAGATGAACTTGGAAAGTAGGCTAGTAGCAAACATTATATGAGGCCTGGTCGCTGAATGATACAACAAACTTCCAATCATACTGCTATAAATAGAAGCATCTGCACTATTATCACCATCATCCTTTGATAATTTTTCATTCATAACCAGAGGTGTGGAAACAAGCTTGCATTTATCCATATGAAACTTCTTTAATACCTCCAAAGCATATTTCTTTAGAGAAATGAAGATTCCAGCACTTGACTGAAAGATCTCCATTCCAAGAAAATATTTCATTTCACCCAAATCTGTCATCTTAAATTCATTCTCCATATCTTGCTTGAATTGACTTAGAGAGTTGGATTCAGTAGACTATTAGTTGCAATTCATTCTTTGACCTATTCACATACAAAGTAGCCTCATATTCACTTCTTTTTGAAACCTTTTTGCAAAAGATAGCCATAAATTTTGCTATACCATGCTCTTGGTGCTTGTTTTAAGCCATAGAGGGCTTTGTAAAGCTTGTAAACTTTATTTTCATTTCCTGCAACCATAAAACCTTCTGGATGGTCGACATCAATGTCTTCATCAAGCACTCCATTAAAAAAAGCTGATTTAACATCAAAATGATAAATTTTCCATCCCAGTTTTGTTGCTAAGGCAGCCAATAACCTAATTGTAACATGTCTTGCAACAGGTGCAAAAGTGTATGAAAAATCAACACCATGTTGTTGAAAATAACCTTTTCCCACCAATCCGGCCTTAAGCTTGTTTAACCATCAGGATTGAGTTTGGTTCTATAAACCCACTTAACACCAATAATCTTTTAATTTTTTGGTTTGTCTACAAGCTTCCATGTTTGATTTTTCTCTATCATTTTCATCTCCTCCTACATGGAAGTTTTCTATCCCTCAACATTAGCAGCTTCAGCATACCGTGTGGGCTCTAATGTAGCTATATTACACCTAGCATAAATATCATCCAAGGTTCTAGTACCTCGGGTTGGAAAATCAGCATCACTATCATAAATTTCTCCTTCATCTTCTGAATTTTGATCCTTCAAACTATCTTCCATAGACAATACCTTACTTGAACCTTCAACTTGACTTTTCTCCCAATTCCATTTAGGGAACTAATCAAATTTCACATCTCTGCTAACCAACATTTTTTTGGTCTCCAAATTATAAATTCAATACGCTTTGGAGCTACTGATGTACCCCAAAAATATACCAATCAAAGACTTTGTTTCTAATTTATCTCTTTCATATTTGGAACATGGACGTAGCATACACATCCAGATATCTTCAAATGTTGAATAGTTGTATTTCTTTTATACCATGCTTCAAAGGGTGTTTTTCCCTCCAAGGCTTTGGTGGGCAACAAATTCAACAAGTACACTGAGGTGTTAACAGCCTCAACCAAAAGGTTTTAGGAATATCTTTCTCAAAAAGCAAACATCAAGCCATCTCCATGACTGTCCTGTTCTCCATTTCACTCACTCCATTTTGTTGAGTGTAAGGAATAGTAAATTGATGTTGGATTCCAGCTTTCTCTCAAAATTTTTAAATTCTCTTGCTGTATACTCAGTTTTATTATCAGATCTGAGCTTTTTAATTTGACAATCAACATCTTTTTCAACCATAAGTTTGAAACTCTGAAATGCAGCAAACACATATGACTTCCGCCTTAGAAAAAATTACCCAACTCATCCTTGTAAAATCATCAATAAATAACAGAAAATACGTGTTGCCATTTAAAGATGTCGTTGATATCGGACCATACACATCAGTGTGTATGAGCTGTAACTTTTCAGAAGCCCTCCAGGTTGACGCCGCAGGGAATGATAATCTACTTTGTTTTCTAAATTGACATACATCACACTTGTCAACAACATCATCAATGACTAGTAAATTTTCAACCAAATCATGAGAACTCATTTGTTTTAAGATTGAGTAACTAAAGTGACCAAACCTTTTATGCCACAAAGAGGAATCATGACCAATACTTGGAAATGCATGCATGGTTTTTTGCTTCCATTCTACTGGAAAACTTTTACCCCTCATTTCAACCATCATTAACTTAGATCCAAAATGATCTATAATAGTGCATCTCATGTCTTTGAAATGAAATGAATTGTTCTTTTCCATGATTTATCCCACACTTAAAAGACTTTGATTTATTTTAGGTACAATAAAACATCTGAAATATATTTGATACCCGAAGGAGTCTCAAATAAGCTTTCATTTTTTCTGCCCACAAATGATAGTTTTCTCATACAAACACGGGAGGTGGAGGTAAAGAACTACTGTTGGAAACCATTTATGGTGTTTAAAGGTTTTTTGTGTATTTTTTCTTATTGGGTTTCTTTCCTCACAGACCCGTTAAGATCAATGAAGCTCTAGATACCATGTACGAAAAATAGAAGATAAGGTAAAGTGGTGCAGAGGAGATGAATAGAAACCCAAAAATAATAAAGTTTTTGGGAGGAAAAGGTTATGTTATTGAATTGCATAGAGGTGAAAAATACTACAAAATATATAGAGCCAAGCAATAAGCTTGCTTGTTGGAGTGAAGATAAAATCCAAAGCAAACATACTCTAAATAGTAGATATCATTAGGTTTGGTCTACTTTTACTATCTTGACAAACAATAATCTAATCATTATAGTAAGAACAACAAGTAAAGTAAAGTAACAACAACAAGCAAAGTAATTGATATGTTAGAAAAATATTAATTTCTAACACAGTGGATATTTCTTCTTTGGAAGGAAGGATAGTAAGAATATTATTCATACTCATGTATACCAATGTAGGAATGACTTCATCAACCCATTTTCTTAGGGTCATTGATGACTTTGTCCCATTCTCTTAGATGTGAAATGATGTTTTGGATCATTTAATCTTTACCATCTTATGGAAAAAGGTTGTGTTTCTGTCCCCATTAAGATGCCAATTAAGTTTGGCCTTTTCAAACCAGAAGAGATTTTCCTTTGCTTGATAATCTTCTAGCACTCTTTGGGCTTGTTTCTCTTGAGCTCTAAGACCATCTGTCATACCATATTTGCTGATTAGATATGGAATCTAATTAGACCATCTGTATAATCTTTAACCAAATTGTGAATATTGCTAAAAACCTCCTTCTCTAGAGTCCTTAGACTTATCTTTAGGAGTTGTAATTTATTATTGGGAATGAACATAGGGCAACCTATAATTGGAGTGGAAGTGGGTAGTGGTCAGGCATTAATCTAAAGATGGTTGCAAAAAGCTCTATCAAGATTTATTTCAACTAAACCTATACCAATCATACCATTAGACCTAGTGTAAGTGACACCCTTGGTAGGATTCTCCGCTAAATTATTTTGGCATGACCAATATTTAAAATCTTTCATATGAGATCTATTATGGCTAAGACCATCCATGTGCTTATAAGCCCCAAAAATGAAATTATAGTCACCTACGAAGCACCAGGGAATATTATTAGTAGACAATATAAGGGAAATGTATATCCATAATGTCCTTCTAACAATGTTACAGTTAGAAGCATAAATGGTAAAAAAATCCAAGATTAATTGCATCAATAAATAGATTAAATAAAGCTTGTCGCTTTCAGGCAGAAATGATGACATGGTCAAAAGACTTCCTACAAATGCACCATAAGTTGAGATCCAACTCCACTCTAGAGTTAACAACAAAAACTTTCAAATTCAGTTAGTTCGAAAATCTTTGAGGAAATTTTTCTAGGGCCATCCATAGCTCTGCAAAAAAAATAGAGGACATGGTAATGGATTTTTAATTAAATTCTTTAGAGCCAATCTTATAGGGGATTTGGCTAGAACTATTGCATTCCAAAACAAACACTTCATGAGGAAATGTTGACATGACCAACTTTTGATCTAGTTGAGTATCCCTCCATTGACTTAAACTTTTTCCTCATTTTCTTTTTATGTGACTTAGTTAAAGCTAACTAGAATTGTTCCAGGTCTGCTTTAGGAAATGTTTCTTCTTTTGATCCATCATTTCTATCTTTGCAATTTGGTGAGTCGGTCCCTTCACTCGAAACCAAAAGACTCTGATACCATTGTTGGAGTCAATTCGAGGGTCAACACGAGATAACATTTTACACTTGAGACACACCTTTATGAGAGACATGCCATATATTCTCTCAAATCTTAAGGTGGTAGATGTGTGGATTCTGTCACTTATGAAGTGCTCAATCTTCCTTTTTCTAATCAATTTGAGACTTCTTCCTCACACTTGATTCTTAACAAAGATTCCTTTAGGAATGTTGCATTTTTATCTTGAGTTTATTCTATAATTTCCTCTGATCCATCAATAAGTGTATCATCTACAAACTCTAATTCATCATAGAAACTCCCTTATAGTGTAATTCCTTCATCGACGTCTTTTGACAAGTTACCATCTGGATTTATAATATCTTTAAGGCTTAAATAGTGTTTTTGTCCCTGTAAGTTAGCATGTTTTTTGATTTTAGTCCCTGAATCTTTTTGTTGGCCCAAGTCCCCATATGTCCAATTCGCTTTAGCGTTAGTCCCTGCTGTTAGTCAGACATTAAAAAAAACGCTTGGGTGGCAGACGTTGATAACTTGGCATATGTTTTAGCTTTTGTTTTATTGTTTTCTTTAACACACGTGGATATATTCTCCCCCCCCCCCCCAAAATATGTCATCAAAATTCATGTCCCTCTTTGGTATTTAGTCCCCTTAAATTAGGGTTTATATTTAAAAAGCATTTTAGTCACAACTCAGGGAAGGTGGAGGCGATTGGTACAAGAACTTGTCTGGGTGAGGCATTTGAGGTTGACGAAGTGACAATCGTGTTTGAGCGACCTCAACGAATCTTCCAGGTATGAAATTTACGGTGAACATTCATCATGAGGGTAAGTTTCTTAGGGACGGTGTGGTATACTACTTAGGCGGGGGCAAACATTTAGTAGATATTGACTCTGATAGGTGGAGCTTCTTTGAAGCAACTGGTATTGTGAAAGATATTTGCAATCTTAAGTCCACTAATTATTGGTATGGTGATATAACATTGTATCATGTAAGCATGCAAGGATGGTTAGTGATGTGGATGTTGCTGAGGTCTACGAAAATGCTGCTTAAACTAGTTGTAGCTGTAGTTGTAGCTGAAAATGTAGTTAATGATGATGATAATGTTAATGTTGATAATGATGTTACTGATAATGTATATGATATTGAAGTTGATAATGTTGATGAAACTGCAAATGTTGATGATATTGTAGCTGAAAATGTTGTTAATGATAGTGAAGCTGATAATGGTATTGCTGACAATGGAAGGACACAAACCTCATATTGTTGTATCAACTGTGGTGTACATGGCCACAATGCAAGGAGTTGTTAAGTACTGGTTCCTGACCCTGAAGCTCAAAAAAGAAAGGTAAAATCTTAGCTCAATAATGCATTCTTACTAGCTGTTGGCAATTGATATTGATTGCATCACTCTGTATGCAGAAAAACCAAAGAAAAAAATGTTGCACAACATGTACCAACTGTAGCAAAACAACCAACTGAATGTGAAACATCTATTGAGTAGCAACAACCTCAAGATGATCCTCCACCTGAACAACATCCAATAACACAATGTGATGTGGACCAAGAGATTGAAATGCTTGCAGCAGATCTTTGTGCAACTTTTGAAACAACACAACCTCAACCCAATGTCAATGATCTCACTTCCCATGTTCCACCTCAAGTTGTTAGTGACCATGTTCCAACTGTTGGGTCTGCACCTGTAATTACTTCTCAATTAGTTGGTGACTCACAACCAAACTACATTTTGTCTGCACCTACTCAAGATGTTGAGGCTACACCTAATGTACCTGTTCCCGCGCCCCCTAAACTAGTTAACATTGTTACTGACAAATTTAGTTCAGGGTCAATCTCAAATTTATTGATATTTGCATAACTCTATCTATTTTAATTGTGTCTTTGCAGGAAAAAAAACCAAACAAAAGGTGGCAAGGAAGTTGGAGTTGAGGAGGAGTGATAGAACAAGAGTACTCAAATGCAAAAAGCTAAAGGGAAAAGGAAGCAGTGCAGCACAACCATAGAAATTATAGACATGCAGTTTAAGACTTGTTATTTTCATTTATGTATTTTGATTACAACCATTATGTATTATGTATTTTGTATTATGGCTTTAGCCATGGAGATTTAACCTTTATGTTTTGGACACAACCATATAATGCGGCTTAAGCCTTTAGCTTTATGACACAATGTGTGTTATGGATGCATTATCAAGTTTGTTTTATGTTTGTTTTATGCACAATTGAAGTGGCCTTTTACCAAATTGGCTTTCATGAAAATTTTCAAGTTTGGTCTATGCACAACTCAAAACAGGATGAACAACTTAATGTGATACATATACTAGCCAAAATTAAAACATCTTTTGCATTGATCATATGATACAAGGACCATTTCCAAAACACATTAATGTTACAAGGAATAAACTAAAAAAAACAACAAATAGACACAAACAAATGGGTTCAACACCATTTGTGATAAGCAAAGAAGAACCCCCATGACCCAACCAACAAAAGCTTCAATAGAGTCACCTTTCTCTTCTCCTTCTCTGACTTAATCTTCATCTTTGCCTTTTTGCCTATCTCAATGTCCTTAACAATGGACCCTAAATCCTTCAACATATCCGAGCAGTTGCACCCAATTGAAATTCTAACATCATTAGTTAGATTTCATTCAAGCTCATCGTCCCAAAGGAATAACTTGCAACTAGACACTAACCCTGCATTTTGACACTTCCAAAATCTCCTTTTAGGGTTTTCAATGGAGTTTGACATAAACATTTTCATGCTTAAGTTGCAACCACAAACCGGTGTTTGGACGTGATGAGAGTTGGCAGACGAATAAGAAGCCATGGATGAATGGAAGATGACTGTGCGGCGAATGAGGACGATGCTTGAAGGTGATGAGAGTGAAGGAGAAGAACACCAAATGTATTTTTTTTTCATTTAGTCCTTATTTAATAAACTGCAAAGAGAACAATTCCACATGTGTTAATGAAAAATAAAAAAATGAAACAAAATTATCCAGGTCATCACCGTTTGACAACTCACCTTTTTTTAATGTTCCATTGATAGTAGGACTGATTGCAAAGCAAATTGGACATATGAGGACTTAGACCAAAAAAAAGATTAAAGGACTAAAACAAAAAACACGCTAACTTACAGGAACAAAAATACTATTTAAGTCTATCTTTAACTATAATGTTGTTTCTTATCTAGATCAGATCATCTACCACAAATGATAACACCCGATTCTATATGAATCCAGAGCCATGTATTCATACTCATACATGTGCTGCCTATAATACTAAATTAACTCCTTAAAAAAATCGTTCTTACATTATTTTAAAATAGGCATAAATACAATTGGTCAAATTCTAAAAACAATTATCTCATGAATAGTACTATTAGTTAAAAGAAGTCATTAAGTTTATTTTAAAAAAAGAACATTTTAATTTTTTTTGTCTAATATATAGAATTGTCGTAGGTCCGACTTTAGGCTTCTACAGTCACACAACTATCAATTGAGTTGGCTTAACAAAATCACATTTCTTAAATTTCTTTTAAAAAGTTAAATTTCCTATTAAAAATATTTTCCTAAATTTCTTAAATTGAGTTGGCTTTACTAATATTTTCCTATTAAAAATATTTTGTAGTTAATACTATCATATGTACATTTGATTAGGGGTGTAATCGAATAAAAAAAATCAATTAAATCGATAATCTAATTCAAACAAAAATAAACCAATTATTTCTGGTTTGATTCAAAAATCAAATCAAATCGATAAAAGTCGAGGTGGTTTGGTTTGATTCTCGATTTTATGTGTGTTTGAGGTGTAAAAAATGTTATTTTTTGTGTATGATAACCTTTTATTGCTACAGTTCTTTTATTTGTAAATGAACAAAATTTTATAAAATATATTATCTAAAAAATTTAAAAAAAGAAAATACTCTAAAAAAAATGATAGTTGTGAATACACAAATTTATATAATGTTTGAAAAAAAATAATGTTTGGTTCTTTCCATTTTTTAAAAACACTAAAAAAAATTAAATCAAACCAAATGGATAGATATAGTTCGGACAATTTTTTTATCAAAATTCGATCCAAACCGGATCAATTATACCTCTATGTTTAATATTTAATCTTCTGGATAGTGTCCATGTATGTAATGAGGATTATTACCACCGAAAAAGTCCAACAATCTGAAATTTGATTGGATTATGAAAAAAAATCTTCTTTCTATTATTTTATTTTTATTGCGGCTTAAAGCTTAAAGCCATGATGACCATTGATTTCTTTTTTTATAAAACATGTGGTGTGGATCACATATTATATTTATGCATATCTATTTACTTTAATTTTTGCTGATAAATAAATGAAAATTAAATATTTTTAATTTATTATTTCAACATCAAGATATATAGGTTCAATAATAAAAATATATAAGTTGATGGTAAAAACTTGAAAGTTAAAGCATACTTATATTTGATGTGTATATATATCTAGAATCATCTCGCATTGCAGTCTAGAGTATGTGAAAGTTGGTCATCTCCAAACCAATTAGATCTAACACTTTCTAATTTTTCATAATATAAAAAAAAGTCAAAAAAAGTGTTTAAAATATCTAGTATGCTAATTTTAATGCAATAGGCATTCAAAAATTTCCGTAGGTCAATAGAGAAATCTAGAAGACATTTTTACCATTTAAAAAAAAATATGATGGTGTTATCTTCTTCAAAAGCATTAGAGATTATTAGATGTTTTTTATAATTTTGAAAAATCTGAAAGTGTTAATTAATTAATTAGTTTATAAAAAAAAAAAGAGTTTGTCGTTTTTCTAAATCTCTATAGATTATCTAATATTTCAAATAACCTTAAAAATTTCTATATTATTTTTAACAGTTGTGATTTTGCAACACTTTTATACGATTGTAATTGCATCGATAATTTTATATGATCTATAATGATTCCAAACTTATATAAATATGCATCATATGCTCTTAAAGTAACATATGAGAATGTTTCAATATCAGTATCATGCGTTGGTGTAGTTCAATGACATGCAACCTCCAATTGATTTTAGGTTCACACATAACACTCCTCTTGATGCTCTGAAATTTAAATTGACTAATCTTGTGCACCATACATACAACAAAAAGGTGGTTAAGATCGAGTATATTCCACCAATATCGATAATGAAGGAAATATTAGTTTCACTAAGTTTGAGTTGAAGACGAATTAAGATTTAAAAGTCATGTGAAATATATATCAGCGATACGAAGCAAACAGTCTGATCGAGGTGGATGTGACAGTCATACCAGTTGGAGGCAGTGACTCATTATTTGAAGGTCCTCCATCATGGAAAGCTCCAGCATCATCAGCAGGCTCCACGTGTGAGATAATGCAAGGGTGTGATACTATAGCGTACCACTCTAAGTAATCATCCTCACACTACCTAAGAAATTGCACATTCATCTATGAATGCCCTTAGATGGCATAATCGGGACTGGTCGAATGATGCCTTGAACATATCAAAACTCCTATCGCAAATAACCCGAAAACAGACGCAAACACCTCTTAGGTAAATATCTAGCCACTAAAATCTTCCATCGCAAATAACCCAAAAATAAGGCAATATCATCAAAATCCCGATGCACTCTATGTTATATATAGAGTGTCTAAATGACATCATCTACAGTCAACGTATCAATCCTTTGCTTGTACTCTAGAATACCTTCTAGATGTGAATCTATGATCCTCCATCTGGTGACTCGTGGGAAGCTAATGATAGAAACACGAACACGCCTGTCACAAATGGACAAGAAATGTTCGTATATATACAACATTAAACAACAAAAAGAAATTATATATACAAAATGTATTTGATAACTAAAAACTAATTAAATAAAATATAATAAAGAGTTAATAGTAGTTTACCCCTTGTAATATGAACGTGTTTCGGTTTACCTCCCACCGTTGCCAAAGACAGGTTTTGGCAACGTTTTTTTTTAATAAACCGTTGTCAAAAGGTAGGGAGGGGGAAAAGCAAAATTCGCTAACATTACAGGGAAGAAATTACTATTAACCCTATAATAAATATTCATACGTAAAATGAATTCATATAACTAAAAAATTGTCTTATCTCAAAGACAACCAAACTCTCCAAGTACCAAGTACTGTGTGAAAATTGTTAATTCCATTTTTTAAGAGATGGAGAAATCAAAATTTCTTGTAGAGTGATATTTCATTCTTTTAAATTGAAATTTTTTAGAAAGGAAAAAGTGATGCTAAAATATAATTTATTATGCTAATGAAATTAACCTATGTTTTTTTTATAAAATTCTAATTTGTGTTTTGCATTCCATTTTTTCAAATAAACATCATTTTGACAATTAGTTTTTCATTACAACTTCATAATTTTTATAATTATGATTTTTTTATATATGTTTTATTTTGTTATTTTTATTATTATTGTTTTATTCCTTGAATTTCATACTGCAATTCTATATTTATCATGTTTTTTTATTTGTATTAATTTTTTTAAAATATTAAATATTGTATTTGATTATTTGTATTGTTTATAAATGAGAATTTCTCTTTTGTAAAATATAATTAAAAGTGATCTCACCCATGAGAACTTTATTTAACATGAAAGTTGTAAAATTTTAAAGATAAAAAAAGTAAATTAATTTTAAAATTAATTTCTCTTCTTAAAAATTAAATATATTTATAATTAATTTTTTTTAAAAGAAACTGCAACCACTTTATGCTAGAATCTGATCCCAAACCTGACTAAATAGGTGGTGAAAAAAAACTTCTTCCCCTAAGCTGTCTTTTGAACCACATATATTTAATTAAAATAACTCACATTCTTTCTCTCTCTTCCCCCTCCTTTGAACCAAAGAGACTTTAATGTATACTTTCCATTTTATAAATCAAATCCTTACTCAAAATATGTAATTATAAGATCTTCTTTTCCATCTCACCCTTTACTCTCTAGTAAATTTATGTCCAAACAAATGGAAAAGCCCATTTTTCCCGTTAATTCATGTAAACAAAGGTTAAAATGTAAATTATAAGATTAAAATATAAATACTCAAATTCTATATATATATATATATATATATATATATATATATATATATATATATATATATATATATATATATATATATATATATATATATATATATATATATATATATATATATAAAAAGTGTGTGGATTTTTTTTATTAGCAGCCACTTTTCCCTAAGCTAAATGAATTAAAACAATTCATAAGCTATATATACATATTTACATCATGACACTAATGTACATCAAAATCCTAAAAAACTAGGGAGGTGGGGAATTAAATAAAACTGCAAAATTTATGTACATAATAATCATGTTCAATATTTTTTGGAAGGATTGGAGACCATCCTGTTTATATAATTCTTTTTGCCAAATCCTGTCTAGCTTTTGAATTAAACAAAACAAGTGATATTCAATTTGATTTACGAACCAAGAAGACTTCATCTATTCATGTTTGAGGGCAACCCAACTTGCTTTAAAGAACAGTCGATCAAATCAATATGGAGGGGTTTCTAAATTGTGTTGCCGTAGCATCCGATAGAAACATGACTAGGTTCTCTCTCAACATGTTTCTCCTTCTTAAGTTCAAGATATCGAACCCGAGGGTAATTTAAACATGTTAATGTAATATTGTCTTTTGAATCAGATTGCACTGTGCTACCATGAAGGCCATACGTCCCACTTTTAATAAGATTATGTTTGTGAGATATAAGTTTAAGCATCCCAATTCTCATGTAGAAATAATTGTTAGATCATTTTCTACGAGCATCGATAAGTTTACTGTATTAGAAAGCCAATAATCTTAATGCTGAAGGTTACTAACTGATTGGGTACATAACAATTCTCAAATTGTCCAACATTGCTATCGGTAGGAAGAAATCACCCTGAATAATTGAAGCATATGCAAAAGAAACATGTTGATATCATCAGTTATGTTAATTGACACTAATATGTCAAGCGTAAAGGTAACAAAAAAGTATTGATAGCACGAGGGACAAATTACCACATTCAATTAGGACTTAATCATACTCAGGCCAATGAGTTTAAGCACGATTACTTGATAACACAGCTAGGGAACAAAGCAAGTAACAATCAAATTATATAATGGTTAAAAATACATAGAAATATAGATTTTGAGCATTTGCTAAAATAATAGAGAAAGCAGTGCAAAAACTGCCAAGGACATTTTCTTTCCTATCATATACAGTTCAGAATTCAGATATAAATACTTTTTCCCCCTCTACATTTTATATCTTGTTTTGTTAGGATGAAGATCTTATTGTGACTTGTGAGTTTTTAGTTCTTCGTTTTTGATTTTGAAAGTCAATATCAAAATATGTTTGGATAAAATAGGGATGAGTTGATTTTTCACAAAAGTTAACCATTGTTTTCCAGTAATAGTTATATATAGGGAGTAGCAAATGAAGAGTAATGCTTACTTAGACTAAGTAATGCCATCTAAAAATATACTTTTTGGTTGAGCATAATGCTTACTTAGACTAAGTAATGCGATTTAAATGTAATCTACTATGTTCTGTTAAACAGTCCTACATTAGATATGATTTATGACTTGATGAAAAAGTGTTTATAATGGGAAGCATCCCTCGCCAGATAAATTGGTTTTGTAAGTTGAATTAGACCAAAATCCAAATGTTAAGATGGATTCAAATTGTTATGTAGGAGTGAGTTAAATCCAAACTCATTATAAATTGTTCAAAAAAAAAATTATTGAGAATTTTTTAATTCACGTTTTGTTTGAAGAGCGTTATTTATATCCATAAACTCAATATTACAAAGCACACCTTTCTACTCTCTACTTATCAAGAAACTCATACAATAAACCATTCAAATAAAGACAACTCATAACCATGTATATTATTAAAATCTCTTATGATATGTGGAACTAACTCCACCCCTTGAAATCCAACACAATGAAGTGTTTGGAGGCTGCAAAGAAGGCAAGCCAAATACCGCAATTAAGACAACTAGAGGTGGACTATAATAAAGGCGGAAATTTTAACAATCTAAAATAATATTTTCAGGAGGCATGCTACTAAACACCTAGAAATATCTTATTGGATGATTGCCCTTCAGTTAATAGATAATCAATATCTTCATTTTAATTCTTTAAAAGTTTTCAATTTAGATCTTTATTGACTTAGATATCTTAGCTAAAAGATTGTTGGGCTTGATTTGATTTTCATTGAGTAGAAATGATATTAAACTTCTAACACGTGGAGAAGTCATGCTTGAACTTTCTTATGATCTGCATTTGGCTTTTATGAAATGGATTATATCTAACCAGGTAAGAGACATATTAGCTTGATTTGATTTCTTTCTATTTTTTCTTCAAAATAAGAAAAAACATAAAGAAATCAAATCAAGCTAATATGTCTCTAACCTGGTTAGATATAATCCATTTCACAAAAGACAAATACAAATCATAAGAAAGTTCAAGCATGACTTCTCCACGTGTCAGAAGTTTAACGTCATTTCTACTCCATGAAAATCAAATCAAGCCCAATAATCTTTTAGAGAAGATGTCTAAGTCAATAAAGATCTAAATTGCAAACTAATAAAGAACTAAAATGAAGATTTTGATTATCTATTAACCGAAGAACAATCATCCAATAAGATATTTCTAGGTGTTTAGCAGCATGCCTTCTGAAAATATTATTTTCATTGACTAGAAATGACATTAAACTTCTAACACGTGGAGAAGTCATGCTTGAACTTTCTTATGATCTGCATTTGGCTTTTGTGAAATGGATTATATCTAACCAGGTAAGAGACATATTAGTTTGATTTGATTTCTTTCTATTTTTTTATTCAAAATAAGAAAAAACAAAAAGAAATCAATTCAAGCTAATGTCTCTAACCTGGTTAGATATAATCCATTTCACAAAAGACAAATGCAGATCATAAGAAAGTTCAAGCATGACTTCTCCACGTGTCAGAAGTTTAACATCATTTCTACTCCATGAAAATCAAATCAAGCCCAATAATCTTTTAGCGAAGATGTCTAAGTCAATAAAGATCTAAATTGCAAACTAATAAAGAATTAAAATAAAGATATTGATTATCTATTAACCGAAGAACAATCATCCAATAAGATATTTCTAAGTGTTTAGCAGCATGCCTCCTGAAAATATTATTTTAGATTGTTAAATTCCCGCCTTATTACAACCCACCTCTAGTTGTCTTAATTCCGGTATTTCGCTTGCCTTCATTGCAGCCTCCAAACACCTTCATTGTGTTGGGTTTGAAGGGGTGGAGTTAGTTTCACATTGCTAAGAGATATGACATGTGTTATGTTTATAAGTGAGAGCAATCCCTACCTTACAAATCGGTTTTGTAATGATAAGTTAGGCCCAATCCAAAATTCTGAAATGGTATCAGAGTCTATCCTAAATTCGTTGTTGGTCTTCTTGCATCATCCTCGCTTCAGCCTCTTAAAGGTTCGAGCGTGAGGGGGTGTATTGTGTTAGATTTGAAAGGGTAAATTTAGTCTCATATTGCTAAGAGATATGGTCCGTGTGATGTTTATAAATGATGGCAATCCTCACCTTACAAGTCGGTTTTGTAGGGATGAGTTAGACCCAACCCAAAATTCAGAGAGGGGGTGTGTTGAGATTTCCGCCTTAATTGTGGCATTTGGCTTGCCTTCATCATTACAACCCCAACACTAGAAGTTTATGCTTCTCGCATCGTCCACGCTTCAGCCTCATTGAGGTCTGGGCGTGGGGGCATGCTGAATGTGATTTGACCTTAACATTTCTTCATTTCTTCATAAAAGATAGAATTTATAACTCTATTATAAAGGTTAGAATTTTAACACACCCCCAAACGTGAGGGAGTGTCTTAAAATTCCCGCCTTAATTGTGGCATTTGCCTTCATTACAACTCCAACACCTTCATTGTGTTGGGTTTGAGGAGGGTGGAAGCTTATCCTAGATCACTCTTTGGGCTTCCCGCATCGTCCACGCTTCAGCCTTATTGAGGTCTGGGCGTGGGGGTGTGTTGAATGTGATTTAACCTTGACATTTCTTCATCAAAGAGAGAATTTATAACTCTATTGTAAATGTCTGTATCTCTTGAAAAAACTATCAATATCATGAACCAACTAAAAAATTAATGCGGAAAAGTGAGTTCAGAGTTTGTAAGGTGAGAATTTCCCCCATTTATAAACACAATAGAAGTCATATCTCTAAGCAATGTGAGACTAAATATTTCCCTTCATAACACAATGAAGGGGTTTGAGACTGCGACAAAGACAAGCCAAATGCCGTAATTTAGGAAACTAGAGGCAGACCCCAAAGAAGGTGGAAACTCCAACACACCCCCTCAAGCTCGGACCTCAATGAGGTCGAAGCATAGACGATACAGGAAGCCCAAGAAATGATCCAGGAAATGCTCTAATACCATCTTAGAATGTGTAGATTGGGCTTAACTCATCCCTACAAAATCGGCTTGTAAGGTCATTATGATTCATTGTTATTGTGGTCAAAAGACTCTTCACCAGATATTTAAATCATATTAACATTTAGACAAAGTACTGTCGTGGCGTCTGTTTTCTCAAATAGTAGAAGGTGTGGGACGGGATTGGTGATTTTAGTCATGGTAAGATCCTGAATCATTAGTTGTTTTTTTCTTCGCATATGTTTCCAAAGCTCCAAACATTGTGAGCTTTTAAATGTGTTGTCATCAACCGTTTCCAGTAACTAAAATCTAAATGTGCGGTTAATTTTGGACTGGACCAGACAAAATTGTAATTTGCCATATCTTTAAAAAAATACTCACAACGGTTTTTGACATAATGAGAACTCTTTTGTTCCTCACACACTTAAAAATATTTTTGACACTTACACTAGCAGGACCTAACCTGCTCTAATACCAATTTAATATCAAATGGGACTAAAATATAAATATATAAACCAAAATAACTAAGAGGAGAAGATGTAGATTTTTCTTCACACTCTTTTCTTATAATTTGATAATTGAAACAAGTACATGAAACATGCCTTTTATAGGCTTTACATGCTAAACATCTTAGACATTAAGTAATACAATAGGCGGTTAATCACTTGGTGCAATAGCATGCTTTTTTTAATGATGAAGAGTTACACCTCATTCTACATTTTACTTAGTGGTTAAGAATAGTTTTAAAACATGTACATGGACCAAGTGAACTCTTCATCGTTTTTCTTAACCACTAAGTAAAATGTAGTATGAGGTGTAACTCTTCATCATCAAGAAAAGCATGCTATTGGATCAAGTGATTACCGCCTAGTGATGAACCTCCTATTGTATTACTTAACGTCTAAGATGTTTAGCATGTAAAGCCTATAAAAGGCATGTTCCATGTACTTGTTTCAAATATCAAATATATGAAGTAAGAGTGTTAAAAAAAATTGCTTCCTCTGTTCTATATTTAAGTTTTCTTTCAAGTCCCATTAGATAACAATTGTTGCTTTGAGAGACCAGGCAGAGGTATAAACCAGAGCAAAAGACATGTTCACAAATCAAGGGATACTCCTAAGTAACCCATACAAAACTAACAGCATGTAAAAGACAGGTCACATATGAAGTACCATGGTAGGGATGTGAAACCATCAAGACTCCTAGGGAAACTGGTACTCGTGAGGTTATGGAAAACCTTGTATACAAGTTGAGAATGATTAGGATGAAGGAGTTTGGTTGCTCTCAAACAGTTGACAAGTCTATAGACATGAAAGATCTGCTTTAGAGAAAGATGAAGAGTGAATTATATGACACTACTACCAATCTTGTTCTATCAAGAATGGTTTGCCTCACATATAAAATTGGCTATCTCAGAGTCATGGTCTTCATGTTCCTAGAATGCAAGTTTGGTGGTGTAGACCCACATATCATAGTTGTTTTTGCCCAACCCACATATCATAGTTCTTTTTGCCCAACTAGTCATTTGATAGTGGGGCACTAATATAGTTGGTGAAAATGGATGGATCAATCTTCATAGAATTAGAATTGTGTGAATCAGAAAAAAAAAAAAGATAAATAACACAAAATTGTGGAAACACATAATGCAAGGTACAAACTAAGCACTACAAATATTAACCAACGACTCGTCGGAATATGCAACAAACAGTGGCGACAATGGTAGGTTGCACGACGAAAACTGAGACTAAGGAGTTAGTTACTCTTCCTCCTAATTCCACAACTGACTAATTATTCCTCATATCCATTCTTACTAACTGTTTTACTAGTGCATTTTCTAACGCTCTTCTTATACACATGTGTAAAAGGCCTACCATTTTGATATCTAAACAATCTAATGTGTTGAAGATGGTTTGATGTAATGTAACGACCACAAGCCATACCTAGTGAAGGCAAGACGAAAACTGAGACTAACTGACATCTACAATTAGAGATGTACCTGTCAGTTCATAAATGGAACCCTCTTGGAAATGGCATCCAGAAATAAAAATACAGCCCATGAAGGTGGAGACTGGACTGTATGAGTGCCAGGTAAAAAATATTATTCCTACTTACAAACTTCCAATAACAAAGCAATTTTTCCTTCCATTGTAAATACTTTCACGTTCAAAACTAACAAATCATCACGTTCAAAACTAACAAACCAATGATGCTACATTAACAAATAAAGCGCAAGACCTATATATACATATATATTATTCTGAGTCTTCTAATCAACCCTACTAATTATGGAGAGAGTGAGCTAAAAAATGAGTAAATCAATACAATAGGATGGATACTAATTATAAATACAATATTTCAACTTTCTTAAATATATAATAGTTTAGTCCATGGTTGTATGCATAAACCCACACACAACTCCACAAATGAAAAACATAGCTCAATGAAAATCTTACCTGGGACAGTACTTTGTTTTTTTTAAAGATATTTGATTCAAACTGATTCTCGTCAAATAGCACCATTAGAGCTTGCAGCTTTGTAGCTGAAAGTAGAGCTTGTTGAAATTTTCGAATCTCCAACACAATCACCATAGAATCTATAACTCCAGTTTCAGACCATGCCTGGAAGTTTTACAGTCGACTATTAAAAAAATCCATCATATGAGCACATACTATGAGTTTATGTGTAATTGGTTATTTGCATGGTGAAGACCTACATCATCTTTTTCTAAACTATGAATTATCAAGAGGGTGTGGGAGATGATTTTGGCTTGGCTAGGGTTGGAACCATTGGTTGGGTCAGACTGTGGCAACTATTAAACGAATATTGTGGAAATTATGAGTAAACACTGCTCAACAAAGAGAGCTGCAGTGATATGGGTGTGAATGGAATACAAGATATCGAAGAAATAGTTCATTATGTGAAGATGTTTTCCTGATGGTGGTTAGCTCTAGGCAATAAGCAGAAACAAAAAGTGTTTTGTAATTTCTATGAATGGAACCATTGTCCATTAGATTTCATGAAGGGTAGAATTGTAGACATGTTGGTATGGTTGGGAAATTCTTATAATATATCTTTGTTGAGTACAATTTGTATTCGTGTATATATATTATTGCTTGCATTTCTAATCATAAAGTCTTCAAAAATTGTGTCATTCACTCCCTCATTAAATATAATTAAAGAAGTTTTCACAACGAGATGTAAATCCAAACGACCAAATGATAGATACTAGAACAAAGCCATTATTATTCACGTAAGTAAAAGAAGTCATTTTTGTGACTGAACGGTAGAATTTTTCAAGAAAAAGTGGGTAGAATTCATTAACTACACATAATAAGCAGAACAAAGCCATTATAATTATTTATAATAAAACACTAAATGATAACAAAAGTCAAAATTAAAAAAAAGTTAAGGGCAATGCTATCTTGTGCCCTTGGGGCACAAGTTAAGGAAGAATAAATGACTATTGGTCTCACTTATTTTATTTTGAAACATGTAATAGTTAGACACTAATTCAAATATTAAATGCATAGACACTGTAATTAAAATATTAAATGCATGTTTTTATATTTTTTGTTTTTAATTTTATAACAGGAAGAAAGATGATGATATATGTATGAAGACCAACCATTAATCTTTCGCTTTTTATTTTAGATAATTTTTATTAAAAAAAGTTGTATCTGAATGATATATTTAGAACTGTAATTTATTTTGCTACACTATTATACTTTAAAGCATTTTAATTTTGTACTAAAAATTTTCAGGTAACTCTAATTTGCAGCAATATATTATTGTAATTTAAAGCAAATTAATTTTAAGCTAATTTAAAATTGAAAAGAAAAAATAAAATAAAAGTAGGCCTAATGTAGCTATTTTATTTCAAAGGGTAATTTAGTCCTAGTCATCCTTAGCAAACAAAAATTTAATGTTTTAATTACTATAATTAATTATCATAAATAAATAGGTTAAATCAACTATCATTAATTATACCTTATCATGTGCCATTGGGGCACAAGATAGCAAGACTCAAAAGTTAAAATTAAAATAAATGCACATGAGAATTTTTCTAAAAAAAGAAACGGTTTCCTTCCTTTTGCATAGCAAACACGTGACCGTCACTAATTAAAACCATTTTTGAATAAGTCACATTGCAATCATTTACAAAGGAAATACACTTTCTCTCTCTGCCTGAAAACAAGTACCTTCATATTTTTTTTCTTGTAATAATAAAAATGATAAAAAAAATAAAATGATAAAAAAAAAAGAAAAGTTGAAGAAAAAAAAAAATAACAACATTCTCTCCTCTCTACTTATGTTCTCCCCCTCTTGATACCACTCTTTATTTCTTGAAAAAAAAAAACAAATAGTAACAACAACAAATCTCAAATAAATAAGAAAATAACACAAAATCCAACGATTTTTACACAAAACAAACAACATCAAGGAAAGCAAACCAATGAAGCAAATGAAAAACAGAAAGGACAGAGAGATTACGATTCCGACGGAGCAAAGTGAGGATTCGACAGCAGTGAGTTGTTGTTGTCACGGCTGAGTTATGTCGTCGGAGGAGAAGATGTTGTGGTTGAGATGATTTTTCGGTGAAGTTTAGTTGTTGAGTTGCGAACGACGGCGAGGAGCTGAAGGATACAACACGGTTGTGGTGAGTTACCGAAGGTGGTTGTGAGAAGCTTGAAACAATGGTGTTGGGTGTTAGTGTTATTTCATGGTTATTTGTTAGGTGAGTGCAGAAGGTGGACAGTGGTGATTGGTGATATCGTTAAAGCGATTATGTGATATTGTTGGTCTAGTGGTGGAAGCTTGGATTTTAACTGTTGGGATGTTGAAGCTGAGTTTATGGTGATAGAAGGAAACACGAGAATGGGGGTATGGTCGTAAATAAAGGTGGTAGTATGTTGTTTGATAGGAAAGAAGAAGATGAAGGAGGTGTTTTGGAGGTGAAGAAATGGTGGTTGTTTTAATGGTGGAGAAGTGGTTTGTTTGTTTTGGTTTTCTCAGATCACCAATGAATAAGAAAAAGGAGATTCATTCTTTCTTCTATGTTGAATCCAAGAGAAATGAGAGAGGGCAGTAATCTCGAAGACCAGAGTCCAAACCCCTCTCCTTTCCTTTATTGTTTTTTTACTAATTTTTTTAAAATTTTAGAATTGGGAGCAGGATGAATATGAGTGTGCCGCGACCATCTTGTTTCTCATTCGCCTCCCCTAAATATGCATGCAACTTAACTTTAAATATGCAATCAACTAGGCTATGTTTGGGAGTTTGGAGGGGAGGGGAGGGGAAGACTTCCAAAAATGAAATTTTAAAAAAATATAGGAAATTATTTGACATTTTTTAAAAAAATAATTTTGTTTAGAATGATAAAAGAGTCATTATAATTAATAAATTTTTAATTTTCATAATACTATAACAACCTAAAAGATATTTGGAAAATTTATGTAAGCCCTTCAAAACCCTCCAAAACCCTTCTACAATACAATTTTTGAGTTCCCCCATTTTATGGGGTTTTTGATGTTATGAATAAACTCAAACCCTCCAAAACCCTCATACCCAAAATCTTTTTAGCCTTTTCACCAAATTCTTCCTATTTTTCAAAGCCCTCCCCTCCCTTCCCCTCCAAACTCCCAAACATAGCCCTAGGGTTTTATCAATTTTCAAAAAGGTCAATCTTGCCCCTGGGCCTCATTGAGTGATGGATTGAGTTTCATAATTCCACGAAATTTTTAGCAACAGACAAATAAATTAACTTAATTATTCAATTTTGATTTTATTTTTCTAACATTAATTATTATTAAATAAAAACAAAAATGTGAATACTAATTAAAAAAAATTTATCATGAGAAAATATTTGAATAAAAGATTTAAATAAATAATAATAATAATAATAAATGTGAATGCAGGCAAAAAGTAAGGTCATGAATGAGAGTTAATTTTTTTTTAAAACACCTAGATAGAGGGATTTATCGTTATAAAAGTGCTGAGTAGGTGAAATGTGAATATTGTTTGATAAAAGTTGTTGAGTAAAATATGAAAGAAAAAATGCGACGATTGAACGATTAATGCATTAGATTAAAACAAGGCATGTCCAAATGAATGAAATGTATGGGACAACATTGAAATATGACACTTTCGCTCTCTTTTATAACAATAAATCCCTCAAAATCATAAAATATTCTCTGTGACTCAACCTAGATGTTGTAAGTGTGGGATGGTCAAAACGATAGAATGCATAATTAGTGTAGAAACATACAACAACAACCATGTCTTTTCCTACTAAGTAGGGTCAGCTACATGAATCAAACAATGCCATAATGTTTTAAGCTAATACACAAACATAAGGAAATAAAAATTTGATACAGGATACATAAGTTACAATAATACGACAATTTTGTCAAGAAATAATAGACCTTTGTACTTGATAGTATCGACCAACATGTGGATGATCTAAGAGAGAATGTGTAGCTACTGTTGGAAATCCACCAAAACCTATGATGAATTTCTACCAATCTTGATGAACAAGATTGATATCACCACACAATAATGATAAACAATATAAAAGAAAGAAAGACAATGATTTTATGCAGAGTTTCTCTCTGTCCACAAACTGTGGAAAACTTTATTTTTCACTTGTAACTGCAAATTCTGTGAATACAAGTTAATTGGCTTGATTACAAAAATAGGATTACTCCCTCTATTTATAGATTTAGGTTAGCTTTCTCTCTAAGTCAATGCCCAAAACTATAAAAGCCCAAAATACCTATTTAAGAACTAAATCAAATATAATCTATTTAGAACTAAATCAAATATAATTCCTTCAAAATATATGTTGCGGTCGACACAGCTTCACCCCAAAACTCTTTAGGTAAATGCTTGCCATTTAACATACTTCTCACCATATTCATGATGGTTCGATTCTTTATTTTAACAATTCCATTCAGCCGTGGAGTGTAGGATGACATGATCACCTCATGCACAATCCATTATTTTTCACATAATGCAACAAAGTCTTTCGACACATACTCTCCACCACCGTCAGTTTTCAAAACTTTGAGCTTTCGACCACTTTGTCTTTCAACCATATATTTAAACTTGACAAATACCTCGATCACTTCACTTTTCTTATTGATCAGTTTTCCCATCGAATCCACCTGGATAGGACCACATACATCAGAGTATATGATTTCGAAAATAGCCTTCGACTTGCTTCCCGCATCCTTGCTGAAGCTATTCTTGTGCTGCTTCGCCTGCACACATTCCTCACATACCTCGTTTGGAATGTCGATTTCTAGCAGTCCTGAAACCATATTCTTTCTTTTCAAGTCTCTGATGTCTTTGAAGTTGAGATGACCTAGTCGATAATGCCACATCCATTCATCTCTGCTAGCTGCAGTCGAAAGGCACTTGTATTCCATCACATCGAATTCAATCTTGAAGATTCTATTTTGAGACATAGGAACCTTCAAGATTAACCTTCCACTTGCATCGACGACTCTCATCATCTTGTCTTTGATCGTCACTTTGTAGTTCTTTTCGACCAATTGCCCAATGCTGTGCAAATTGCTCTTCATGCCTGGTATGTACAACACATTCGAGATCACTGACCTCTTGCCATATTTCCTCACAATCATAACGTCTCCATTTCCTTCAGCTGCTAGAGTATTGTCATTTGTGAATTTCACCATGTTTTTCATTGAGGGCTTTATGTTGACAAACCAATCTTTCCTTCTAGACATGTGTGATGAGCATCCTGAATCCAAGTACCATTGGTCCTTGATTTTATCTTCATCTCTTGTTGTGACCATCAGCAACATCTCTTCTTCTTCTTCTTCATGTTTTGCAAAATTTGCATCACTTTCTTGATTCTCACGCTTCTCTGGACAATCACTCATATAATGACCATACTTCTGACAATTGAAACATTGTATGTGACTTTTTTCAAGCTTTCAACCACCACCTCTTCCTCTACCTGCAACACCACCTAGTTGGTTGCCTTGGTGTGAGGGCTTTATCTGATTCGATCAGCTTCCTTCTTGCTGATTTCGACTAGTCGAATTGTTGTAGCCACCTATACCTATATTTATATTCCAGCTTCCTTTACCTTTCTTTTCTTTTGTTGATTGAGCCTGCAGATCCATATCACTCTTCGACTTGCATGCGGCTCTTTCAGCCATTCTTTGTTCATGAGATTCAAGCGTCCCTTGAAGCTCTTCTTTTGTCAATTTCGACAAATCTTTCGACTCTTCTATGGCTACCACCACGTGGTCGAAATTAGGGGCCAAAGACCTCAAGATCTTCGAAACAACGACTCTTGTTGTTAACGCTTCTCCACATATCTTGATTTGATTTACTAGTTTCTTAACCCTAGTGAAGAAATCAGTTATGCTTTCCCTATCTTCCATCTGAAGCAATTCATACGTTCTTTTGTGAGTTTGTAACCTCACCTCTTTCACCTTCTCAGCGCCTCCAAAAGACTTTTCAAGAATCTCCCAAACTTCTTTTGCATATTCGGAATCACTAACCTTTTTGAAGTTGTCTGGACCCAGACATTGATGAATTATGAAGAGTGCTTTATAACTCTTCTTCTCCAATTCTTCGTGTTCTTCCTTTTCTTCTTCTATAGCGTCTTCTTCAAGCTCTTCTACTTCATCCTTTACAAGATCCCAAAGACCTTGACACCTGAATAGAACATTCATCTGTTTGCACCAATTCTTATAGTTATCTACTTTCAGAATTGGTAGACTTGCTGGATAATTTCCATTCCCATAATTCACCGCCATTGTGATTTTCTTCTTCTTTTCTTAAACTGGTCAATCGGAGCTCTTGATACCAGATGTTGGAAATCCACCAAAGCCTATGATGAATTTCTACCAATCTTGATGAACAAGGTTGATATCACCACACAATAACGATGAACAATATAAAAGAAAGAAAGACAATGATTTTCTGCAGAGTTTCTCTCAGCCCACAAACTGTGGAAAACTTTATTATTCACTTGCAACTGCAAATTCTGTGAATAGAAGTTAATTGACTTGATTACAAAAATAGGGTTACTCCCTCTATTTATAGATTTAGGTTAGTTTGCTCTCTAAGCCAATGCCCAAAACTATAAAAGCCCAAAATACATATTTTGGAACTAAATCAAATCTAATTTATTTAGATATAAATCAAGTCACTCTTTCCACACTTCTAAATCAAATCAAATCTTTTCGACACAAGGAATTACATTTTAACAACTACTTCCCTGATTTCCTCACCATAGATAGATGGATAAAGAAGTAAGTTAGCAGTTAAAAGAAGAGTATATAATACATGTAAAAAATAAGAAAAGATATGAAACGGGAACAACCGACTTCAGCACAGGCTTCTCTGAACAAATATGTGTATGTAATAGAACTTCCAAGATTACAAGGTGTCAAAAAATCAACTGTTTCGATTGATGCCTTGACAAAATAAATAAATAAATAAATAAGTAAACAAATAAATAAAAAATTATGGTCACAAAGAGAATATATGTCGCATAGATTTGCCAACCAGTTCTTTCCTGAAGATATGAAAGGTTATGTTGAGAATAGAAGGCAGTTTTGATGCCATAACAAGTGTCGAGTAAGAAATGAACCGGTAAAACAACTCAAATGATTAGGATCTTGTAAAAGTGGATATTATTAATAGAAATCTTTTCTATACCTCTAAATTGTACAACTTTCTTGCTAATTGCGGCAAAGAGTCGTTTAATGTGCCTTTAGAGGCAATAGCAAGGCGAAGTTTGTGAATCTGCAAAACAAGAAAAACCAAATTAATGTCGATCATAATTGTAAAAAGATGATAGCAGTAAACTGAGTTTTTTTACCATCATTAAATCTTTTTCTAGTGTTCGATATGCCTCTTGGTGATGAGTCAAGGACTACACAGAAGACAGAGACTCGGTAGACTTGCTGGTAAACGTACCTTTGTTATCTCCTGCTTTTTATAAATTCACACAAATACAATGGTTACTAAATTCTAATAACATGATTTGCATTCATCTTTTTGTACTTAATTTAATTTCAACAAACTAATGTATTCAAACTTTCAAGAATATTACATCAAATATCATGCACAAGCACAACCAATATAGTATCTGATTTGGCTGGATCTTGCAATATGAACGGCTTTTCTTCATCGGATTTCTTTTCTCGGCTTCAATTTATGGTTTGGAAGCATCCAACTTAGAGGAAGGGAAAGATGAACTGTTTACAACAGCTTCTTCTGATAATCGATTATCATCACAAGTGTGGTCTTTGGAAGGAGCTTTTTCTTCTTTTTTGTGTCCTATTGAGGGTTCGTTTGGTTGGAGGGTTTTAGAGAGGGGAGGGAGAAATATTTTAAGTTAAGTATGTTTGGTTAAATTTTTTATGAGTGGAGGTGATTGGAGGTAATCTGATTCCCCCGTGAAGCAATTTTTTGTTCCCTCTGAATCAGATGGATTTGGAGGGGAGGGGAGGGGAAGGAGAAGAGTTATGATAAAATCTATTTTTCTTATATTGACAAAATTATCCTCACTTTTTAATTAAAATTCTAAAATATTTTTAAAATATATTATACGTTAATTTTTGTCGCCTTATTAGAATTCCTCGATTTTTTACGGCAACTATATTATTATTTTATTTATATGTTGACTCAACTTTTTTTCCATGTGTTTCTTTTTAATCAAAATTTGCATTAACTCAAAAAATAGATAAAACAAGGCGATCGCTAGGATCCAGCCCTCAATAATACAAAGACAAATCTAAGGCTTAAGGCATCATCAATGTAGCTATATGTGGTCTATGATGGAATAAGGTATGACACAACAAGGGGGGTTGGATTGTGTCCCTTTTAAAATTTATCTAAGTATTTAAAAAGTTGCCTTTAATCAGAAGAAAAAGATTAGTAATAACGTTAGAGGTTTTAAGTAATTGGTGTTAAAGTGTGTGATAAAGTATAGTTGTGAATAATATGAATAAAGGACAATAAATAAAGAACACAAGAAAACTTATCCTGGTTCACCAACTTGGTTAGTCCAGTCCCCACACCCTGTGAGATTATCCTTTATTGAATACTTCTTACAATAGCCTTTTTTTCTTCTATGTATTCTTAGCCTCACCAGGCTTACACTTCTGAATGGTATAGCTTACAGATAGCTTACAAAATGATTGGTTTGTATATCTATGATATACTTTGTGATCTTTGGAGGTTTACAATAAATTCCTAAATACTCTCCATATGGCAGTGAGTATTTAAATTAGAATGTGTATGATAACTCTTAATATATTTTGATCACTATATGGTAGTGAGAGCTAAAGATAATATATAGAGAGTATGATTGCTTTGTGAATAAAGACTTTGGTTTTCTTTGTATGCTTGTGGATATTTTCGGTACTGAGAATGAAGCATAAGCCTTGTATTTATAGAGCAAAGCAAAGTGAGAAGGAAGTGCCGAGAGTTTCTCATGAGAAGTGCTGGCAGCTTTGTCTTTGTAGGACTTGGTATTGGCTTGACTTGGTACTGCTGACAATATGCAAGTTCTGACATTTGACCATTTCAACAAAGACTTATTCTTGGCAAAGTAAATCTGGAGGAGTAACTCTGGGACGAGTAACTCTGGAACAAGTAACTCTGGGACGAGTAACTCTGGGACGAGTAACTCTGGGACCGTGATTCTTTGAGAGTAACTCTAGGGCCATAATTCTGAAGAGTAACTCTGGGACCATAATTCTGGAGAGTAACTCTGGGGCCATAATTCTGGAGAGTAACTCTGGGACTGTCATTCTGAAGAGTAACTCTGCGACCATAATTCTAAAGAGTAACTTATTGAACTTCTGAGAATCCATATGTTCTTAAAGCTTTGTTCTTTGTCAGCTCAATCTTGAATCATCATTTTAACTCTTTGTTTGATAGAGACCATAAATTATTTAGATGATTAATTGATGAAATCACTTTGGAGTTTCTTTAGATAAAATAGTTTGTAATATTCAAAACATTAACAGAATATGTTTCAACATTCTCCCCCTTTTTGAATGGTGACAAACTTTTTATTTTAATTTCTTTGAGTAAGGACTTTGAAACTCCCCCTGAAAAGATGTATACTTTGAAAGGGCAAATGCTCCCCCTCAATGTTAGTTCATATATAGTAAATAATTTTAACAGCATTTGAAACACATGTTGATTAGATAGCAGTTTTTGATTAATGTTTGAGGAACAATATATTAATTGATTTACATCAATATTTTGATACACAAACACAAAAAGATCCTAGAGGACTACTGCTAAATATAATGCAAAGTCCTAGTGAACTAAAGATAAATAAAGTACAAAGAACTCAAACAAGACAAAGCTTTGGTCAAAGCTTGTTCTCCCCCTTTTGTCAAACATACAAAAAGAAAGGGGGCACCAAAAGAAAGAGGACGAGAAGATTAAGAACCAGATGGTTCATCATCAGATGTTGCCTCAGAAGATAATGGCAGAAATGGAAACTGAATCTGAGAGGGATCCGGAGGAGGCATTCCTGGAAACCTCGGGCATACTTGTTTAGTGACATAATCAATCCAGAATTTTTGGTAAGCCATTAACTGCTTTTGGAGAGCTGTAAATGATCGAAGGTTGACGCCCTGATGGGGGTTAACCGTTTCAGATGAGGTTGCAGATCGAGGATAAACTGGAGGACGATTACCAATGCTGGGGAAATTATTAAAGAATGAGGATGTGATGGATGCAATGGGATTTTGAGGAAGGGTATTTGAATTATTAGTGGTGTTTCTTGGAGGTGACGAGTCATACCTTGGAGCAAGCAGTGTTTGAACGTTAAAAGAGTTAACATCATCTTCCTTTGGAGAAGAAAATATTGGGGAGTTTGATTGGAAAACATAAGGATCAAGTGGTGGAACAGAAGGCATAGCGTGTGATTCTGTAGGATCAGTTTGTTCAGGTGGCTGACTGGAGTTATTAAAGAATGCTTCGATCTGAGCAGTAAGATCATCAGAGTCAGTATGATTGATGGAGGAGAGTTGGATTCTTCTAGGAGAAGGTTCTTTGTAGGAATTTGGAGAATTCAGAGGTGAGGTCGTGGAGAGAGGATTTGTTGTCATAGTAGGAGAAGTGTATGTGGCAACATGGGGAATAATTGAAGTTTGTTGATTTGAAGTGGGTGGAGTTAATAATTCAGCCTCAAGCATGGATATGAGTGAGGACAGCTGAGCTGAAGCAGGAGTGTGAGGAGATATTGGTGAGGGTGGTTGATAAGCTGAAGCATTAGGAGGACTTGAGAGAAGGTTTTCAAGAGCGAAAATGTTGATCATGTCAGTGTTAGAAGTCTCCAGAGTTGGAGGACTTGAAACATTTGGGATAGTTTCAGTTTGAAGAGAAGCTGGAGCTTGAGTGATGACAACCGTTTGTGGTGGGGATTCTACTGGGATTGGTGATGTAGATGTGAGGTCAATGCATTGTGTGGTTACAGGAGATTGTTTATTTGTTTCCTTTGGGTTTGGAGATACAGATTTAGAGGCATGAGGAGAGATTGGTGAGGACTTTTGTGGGGATTCTAGGTCAGCAGTGTTTGGAAGAGCCACAGATAGTGGAATGGGAGAATTTGTGGTCAGGCTGTTTGGAGAGTTAGGAGATTCAGTACCTGTTGTTAAAGGTTCAGTTGGAGCATATTGCTTAACAAGACGCCTGCATTTTGATTTGGCCTCAGGTTTAGGTGATGGTGCACGCTTGAGTGAAGGAATTTTCATGCGCTTCAGCTTGGAGGCATCCAGTATTTTGTTGATCTCGAAGGAGTCCTCATCATCCAGAGGAACATTAAAATGCTTGAATATTTTGGTAAGAAGCATACCATAAGGGGCGCTTCTTGCTCTAAGACCAGTGTGTTTGATATAGTTGAGCACCAAATATCCTATATTGAGAGGAGTTTTCTTTGAGAAATGATAGATGACAAGTAGGTCTTTATCAGTGACTCGTTCCATACTTCCTTTTCTTGGAAGGATAGTGTGAATGCAGAAGTTATGAATGATATGGCTGAGGGGTTCAAGGTTGGCAGACACAAAACGGTCAGTTTGATGTTTGGTGATGGAGAGTCTGTAGGATTCAATGTCTAGGTCATAAGATGAGGGCCATTCATCATTAAAGAGATGAAGTCCATTGTTTGGGACATGCAAAATGTCGCAAAGGAGCTCTGGGGTTAGGGTTATTTGACGACCCTTTACAGATGAGATTAGCTGTGTATCACTTTCAGAGGCTTCTATAGCAGCAAAAAAAATTTCTAACTAGTCTAGGGTAGAAGACATCACAGAGTTGGAGAAAGTTAGTCCAACCTGTAGCTATTGCAAGCTCGTTTATGTCGTAACCCCAGATAGAGTAACTATCCAAGTTGACGGTTTTGCCGGCCACGATAGGGAGTGAACGCCATTTTTCGTTATAGAGAGAACGAACATCATCATCAGAGATGAATTCTTTTGTTGAGATTTCAGATGGATGGTCATAGGCTTGGAAAGACGAAGAGACAAGAGAGGTTCCTTCGCTTGATTGAGTGGAAACGTGTGAGGAGGATGGTTTGGTGGGTTGAGGAGCAGAAACGATCTGGGTTGAGGGAAGATGAAGATTAGGGTTTTGAGATTCTTCCGTAGTTTGCTCAGATGGAGTGGGATTATGAGAGGTGTTTGCATGTCGTGTTGAGCGACGAGTGGGAGTGGTGGGAGTTGGACGAGAATCAGTAGATTTCATGGTTGATTTTTGTCGAGTGGTGGTGGTGCGGCGCTTGGTGGGTGGTTTTTCCATGGAGATTTTTTTTTGTGTTTTGGAAGAGAGCGTGGAAATGGTATCAGCAAAGGGTACAATATATGTGGTAATTTTGAATACCATTTGAAGGGTTTAAGAGAGAAGAAGATGAATCATTTGAAAGCTTTGGGAAGAACACTGATTTGATGGGAAGTTGGTAGAGAGTGTGCTGATTTGATTGGTAAGGAAAAAGGCAGATTTTTGTGTAATGATGAAGGAGTATGGAGAACCGAGAAGGACAAAGTCAGACACGTGATTTTAGATTGGCAACTCTTAATATCAGCAATTGAAATCCTAATATATATATTATTAATAGAAGAAAATTTTTTTTTTTAATTTATTATAGGTAAAGGAAAAAATATATATACTAGTAATAGCAGAATTATTTATATTTAAAAAAGAAAATTGTTTAATATTTTATTATTTTTTTAATAGGTAAAGGAAAAATAAGGGAGTGCTATTTTTACTTAGGTATTTTGATAATGGATAATTTTGACTTTAGAAAATTAAATCTATCTTCTACTAGAGGTTTGGTGAAAATATCTGCTAATTGATTGTTTGTATCTACAAAAATGAGTTCTATGTTTTCTTTCTGAACGTGATCTCTTATAAAGTGATGTTTTATTTCAATGTGTTTAGATCTCGAGTGTTGAATAGGATTTTTTGACAAGTTTATAGCACTGGTATTATCACAAAAAATTGATACCTTGGAGTATTGAAGTGAGTAGTCTTCCAGTTGATTTTTTATCCATAAAATTTGTGAGCAGCAATTTGCAGCAGACACGTATTCTGCTTCAGTTGTTGATAAAGCAATTGTATTTTGCTTTCTGCAAGACCATGTAATAAGAGCTTGTCCTAGGAATTGACAGGCTCCACTTGTACTTTTTCTTTCTATTTTATCTCCAGCATAATCAGCATCACAGTAAGCTATTAAGTTGATGTGATTTCCTTTTTCATACCATAGGCCAATGTCAGTGGTACCAACGAGATATCGAAATATGCGTTTGACAGCAGTCAAATGTGATTCCTTAGGGTCAGTTTGAAAACGTGCACAAAGACCTACTGAAAAGACAATGTCAGGTCTACTGGCAGTTAAATATAATAATGAACCAATCATACCTCGATATTCTTTTTCTGATACAGATAGTCCTTGTTCATCTTTATCAAGATTTGAAGAGGGATGCATAGGTGTTACCATAATTTTTGCTTCATTCATTCCAAATTTTTTTAATAAATCTTTAATGTATTTTTCTTGACATATGAAAATGCCATTTTTGAGTTGTTTTATTTGTAAACCCAGAAAGAAGTTGAGTTCACCCATCATACTCATTTCAAATTCACTTTGCATCAGTTTTGAAAAATCATCACACATTTTTTCATTTGTTGACCCAAATATGATGTCATCAACATAAACTTGAACTATTAGTAAGTCATTTTTGTGTGATTTTTTGAAAAGAGTTGTATCAATTTTTCCTCTGAGAAAATCATTTTTAATGAGAAAAATACTAAGTCTTTCATACCAAGCTCTAGGAGCTTGTTTAAGACCATATAATGCTTTTGTTAGTTTAAAAACGTGATTAGGATGAGAATGTTTTTCAAAACCAGGTGGTTGATGAACATATACTTCCTCGTTTAGGAACCCATTTAAAAATGCACTTTTTACATCCATTTGAAAAAGTTTAATATTTTTATGAGCAGCATATGCTAAAAGAATTCGAATAGCTTCTAACCTTGCCACGGGTGCATATGTTTCATCATAATCTATACCTTCTTGTTGATTATAACCTTGAGCTACGAGTCTAGCTTTGTTTCTAATTACTTTTCCATTTTCATCAAGTTTATTTCTGAACACCCATCTTGTACCAATAATAGTTTTATCTTGAGGGTAAGGAACTAGTTTCCAAACTTGGCTTTTCTCAAACTGAGATAATTCTTCTGTCATGGCTTCCATCCAAGATTCATCTTTTAATGCTTCATTGATATTCTTTGGTTCTACCTGAGATATCATTGCCATGTTATTAGAGTTATCTTTAAAGAAATTTCTAGTTCTTACCTGATCAGAGGTGTCTCCTATTATTTGTTCATGAGGATGATCAGTTACACTTTTCCATCCTTTCGGAGGATTTGCTGTAGGTTGTTCAGAGTTGTTTTTAGCTTCTTGGATAATGTTCATAGTGTTGCTTGTATCTGTTGATTGAGTGTTAGGAATTGCTTCTAAATCGGTTACTTCATCCTCGTGAGAATTTTCTAAAGCTGCAACATTTAGTTCATCAAACATAACATGCATGCTTTCTTCTACACATTGATTTTTCAAATTGTAAATTCGGTAACCTTTTGATGTTGAGGAATAACCAAGAAAGATGCCTTTGTCAGATTTTGAATCAAATTTTCCTAGAGAATCTTTGTTGTTAAGAATATAGCAATAGCATCCAAAGATATGAAAATATGAAATATTTGGAGTTCTATTTTTCCATAGTTCATAGGGAGTTTTCTTCAAGATTTTCCTTATGGTTACTCTATTTAAAACATAGCAAGAAGCATTGATAGCTTCAGCCCAGAAATATTTTTCAACATTTGATTCATTTATCATAGTTCTAGCCATTTCTTGTAAAGTTCTATTTTTCCTTTCTACAACACCATTTTGTTGAGGTGTTCTTGGACAGGAGAAATTGTGAGATATACCATTTTCATCAAAGAAGGTTTTAAAGGAAATATTTTCAAATTCTCCTCCATGATCACTTCTTACAGCAACAATATTTGAGTTTCTTTCATTTTGAACTTTTTTGCAAAAGATTTTGAATGCTTCAAAAGAGTCATCTTTATTTTTTAAGAAAAGTACCCATGTGTACCTTGAGAAATCATCAACAATGACAAAGCCATATCTTTTCCCACTTAGACTTGAAGTTTTTACAGGACCAAACAAATCAATATGAAGGAGTTCCAAGGGTTTGTGTGTTGACACAATATTTTTTGAATGAAAACTACTTTTGACCTGTTTGCCTTTTATGCAAGCTTCACAAATTGAGTCTTTTTCAAAATTAAGTTTGGGAAGACCTCTAACAAGATCTAATTTTGAAAGTGTTGAAATATTTTTCATACTTGTATGACCACATCTTCTGTGCCATAGCCACTTATCCTTTTCCTTAGATAAAAAGCAAGATTCAGATGAAAGATCATCTAAATAAAATGTATAAAGATTTTTGTACCTTTTTCCTAGAAAAAGAATTTTGTCAGAAGATGGGATTTTTACAATGCATGAATTTTGATTAAAACTAACTTCATAGCCATCATCACATAGTTGACTAATGCTAAGAAGGTTGTGTTTTAATCCTTCCACATATTGCACATTGTTTATAAAGATATTACCTTTTTTACCTATGGAACCAATACCTTTGATTTTTGCTTTATCATTGTTTCCAAAGGTTACAGTTCCTCCTTCTTTATTTTTGAAAGATACAAAACTTTCCCTATCTCCAGTCATATGTCTTGAGCAGCCACTGTCCAAGTACCAAGGCTTTTTCTTGAGAATCAGAAGACATTCCTGCATTATGCGTTAGTAGCCTTTTAGGTACCCATATTTCTTTGGGTCCTTTGTTGTTAGAAATATGATCTTTTGATATAGTGGTTTTCTTTTTGAAATAACAATGTTTTTCAAGATGATTTGTTTTCTTGCAATAACAACATTTTGGTTTGGTAATATTTTTCTCTTTTAAAATATTTTTTTCTTTTATTTGGATTTTAGTTCTATTTTTATTTGGAAGGAAAAATTTTTCATATATCATTTGATTTTCAGATTGTTTAAATCCTAAGCCAGCTTTATCAAAGACCCCTGATTGAGATCCCATTATTTTTTGAAATGTTTCAGTAGATTTTACAAAGGAGGTTATATCTTTAGTAAGAGTTTCTACTTGATTTTCAAGATTTTCAATTTATCTTGATTGTTAAGAGGTTTGATTTTTTCATTAATAACTTTCTGATGTAATGACAAACAAGAATATGCCTTTTGTAACTCCTTAATGGTTTCTAAATGTTTTAGGTTGGATTTTATTAGATCTTCTTTTTCAGTTTTAAGAGTGTGAATCTGTTCTTTTTGAAAGAAACATTTCTGAGTTAAGATATTTGAATCTTCTAATAAATTATCGAATAGAATTCCTATTTCTTTGCAGGTATAACAATAGTTTAGTGTATTTACCTCTTCAGAGTCGGAGTTAGTCATCAGGCATAAGTTGGCTTCCTCATCTTCGGCTTCAGAGTTAGAGTTCTCTGAGTCATCCCATTGTGCAAGCATGGATTTTTTAGAGGAGAAGTTCCTATGAGTTTTGAGTGGACATTCTGTTTTAAAGTGTCCAAGTTTGTTGCATCCATAGCATGTAATCTTGCTTTTATCAATCTCAGGTTTTTGGTATTCTTTCCTGGGTTGAAATGATTTTCTGTTTTGATTCCTTTTTAAAATCATTTGTTGAATTCTTCTAGAGATTAAAGCCAGATCATTTTCATCCTCGGATAGAAATCCGATATCTTCTTCAGTTGTTCCTTGTGAAGTGGTGATTTTAGATGCAGAATTTTGAGAGGTTTTAAGAGCTATCATTTTACCTTTTATTTGTGGTTTATCTTCATTGAGGATACCTTCATGAGCACGAAGAGATCCTATAAGTTCTTCAACTTGTAGAATCTTTAGATCTTTTGCTTGTGATATAGCTGTTACCATAGGTCTCCAAATTTTTGGGAGACATCTTAGAATTTTTCTGATTCTTTCATGAGCAGTATAAGCTTTACCAAGTGATCTAAGTTCATTGACAATTACAGTGAATCTGGAGAACATTTCATCTATGGTTTCTTCTTCCTTCATTTCGAAGGTTTCAAATTTCCTGACTCCTAGATCAATTCTTTCTTCTTTAACATGATTTGTTCCTTCATGATGTATTTTGAGAGCATCCCAGATTTCTTTGGCAGTTGTGCATTCCTCTATCCGGTCATATTCTTCCCTGCTAAGAGCACATGATAATATAAATTGAGCTTTATAGTTTAGTAGTACCTTGTCGTTTTCTTCTTTTGTCCATTGTGACTGAGTTTTTGGAACTGACGCAACTGTGTCTGTTGCAGTAGTCATTGGAGTGTAGTTGCCATTTTCAACCACAGACCACATGTTGTTATCTTGAGATAGTAGAAACAATCTCATCTTACCTTTCCAGTAGTAGTAGTCAGAACCATTAAAGTAAGGAGGCCCGTGTGATGATCCTCCTTCAGCTATAAACTTTGTATCAGTCATTTCCTGTTTGATCGATTAACTCTAACACGGTTAAGTGTTCTGTATATTCAGAGCCCGTAGCTCTGATACCAATTGATGGAATAAGGTATGACACAACAAGGGGGGTTGGATTGTGTCCCTTTTAAAATTTATCTAAGTATTTAAAAAGTTGCCTTTAATCAGAAGAAAAAGATTAGTAATAACTTTAGAGGTTTTAAGTAATTGGTGTTAAAGTGTGTGATAAAGTATAGTTGTGAATAATATGAATAAAGGACAATAAATAAAGAACACAAGAAAACTTATCCTGGTTCACCAACTTGGTTAGTCCAGTCCCCACACCCTGTGAGATTATCCTTTATTGAATACTTCTTACAATAGCCTTTTTTCTTCTATGTATTATTAGCCTCACCAGGCTTACACTTCTGAATGGTATAGCTTACAGATAGCTTACAAAATGATTGGTTTGTATATCTATGATATACTTTGTGATCTTTGGAGGTTTACAATAAATTCCTAAATACTCTCCATATGGCAGTGAGTATTTAAATTAGAATGTGTATGATAACTCTTAATATATTTTGATCACTATATGGTAGTGAGAGCTAAAGATAATATATAGAGAGTATGATTGCTTTGTGAATAAAGACTTTGGTTTTCTTTGTATGCTTGTGGATATTTTCGGTACTGAGAATGAAGCATAAGCCTTGTATTTATAGAGCAAAGCAAAGTGAGAAGGAAGTGCCGAGAGTTTCTCATGAGAAGTGCTGGCAGCTTTGTCTTTGTAGGACTTGGTCTTGGCTTGACTTGGTACTGCTGACAATCTGCAAGTTCTGACATTTGACCATTTCAACAAAGACTTATTCTTGGCAAAGTAAATCTGGAGGAGTAACTCTGGGACGAGTAACTCTGGAACAAGTAACTCTGGGATGAGTAACTCTGGGACGAGTAACTCTGGGACCGTGATTCTTTGAGAGTAACTCTGGGGCCATAATTCTGAAGAGTAACTCTGGGACCATAATTCTGGAGAGTAACTCTGGGGCCATAATTCTGGAGAGTAACTCTGGGACTGTCATTCTGAAGAGTAACTCTGGGACCATAATTCTAAAGAGTAACTTATTGAACTTCTGAGAATCCATATGTTCTTAAAGCTTTGTTCTTTGTCAGCTCAATCTTGAATCATCATTTTAACTCTTTGTTTGATAGAGACCATAAATTATTTAGATGATTAATTGATGAAATCACTTTGGAGTTTCTTTAGATAAAATAGTTTGTAATATTCAAAACATTAACAGAATATGTTTCAACAGTCTAAGCTTAAGACTAATCCACCCTCTATATACAATCACATTAATGATGTTCTCAGCAATATTCCTATCTTCCTTCCCATTACAAAAAATGATATCATTACGAAAAAGCCAAATCTCATTGAGGGTTTCAGCTAGGGCCACACTCATTAGGTCAAGCTTCCAACATTTGCCACAATAATGCTCAATAACCCAATTCACCTCTTCATCCCATTCATTTGGAATATGCCTAATTCTCAACTAGTTGAGAATATTGCTCCAGATATTCTTAAGCTTCACACAACCAAAGAACAAGTGGCCTATAGTTTCAACTTTGTCACAAAAAACGCATTGAGAACTAAAAACCATGCCAAATCTGTATAGTCTTTCTCTAGTTGCCAACTTGCCATGGAATATCATCCAAAGGGTCATAATAGATCTAGGCCTTGTTTTATTATGCATAATCAGATTGCACCAGTTAACTGTAGGGATACTTGGAAGTAAACCATGATAAACTTTCCTGCTAGTGAATTTCTCCTTCTGCAACATATTGTCCCACAAATTTTGTATCGCACCAATAGAGTCCCGCTGTTACAGAATTCCTTTAAATATCCCATAATCAGCCTGCTTGGTAATTCTGCTCATCACATCATCATTCTTAAGATAATAAGCATGAATCAATCACACCCATAGATCATCAGCCTTAACACAAATATTCCATAACAGCTTGATCATGAACATCTTATTCCAAACCTCCAGGTCCATAATGTTGAGGCCACCTTTTGTTTTAGGTTTACAAACTTAATCCCAGGCTATAGGACTTTTCATACTAATGATACTACGACATGTTCAGAGAAAAGTCCTACACATAGTGTTAATTTTCAACAGCACAATTTTGGGCAACAAAAAACAATGCATCCAATAAGAGATTATGACATACAACACGCTCTGAATGAGCTGGAATCTACATGTGTAGCTCAACATACTAGCACTCTAGTGAATAATTTTGTGCAAAAGTTTATCCACTAAAGGCATGTAATGGATCAAAGAAATATTCTTACTAGTCACAGGCACCCCAAGGCACCTAAAAGGAATATAACCTTCCTTATAAGAGGTCATGTTCAAAATATCATTTTTAACATCATTTGGGACTCCACCAAAATAAATTATGCTCTTAGATGGATTCATCTTCATCCCTGTAGACTCAAGGATCACCTGAAGAGTTTGTTGAAGAAGCTCTATGGATCCTTGATCAGCTCTGGCAAAAAGGAGGAGATCATCAGCAAATGTGAGATTAGTTAGTTGCAGCTTTTCATATTTAGGATGATGATTAAAATTTGGGTTTTTTTTTTTTTGCATTTGGACAAGTAATCTATTCAAATACTCCATGGTGATAACAAACAATAGGGGAGACAAGGGATCCCCTTGTCTGATACCCCTTCTAGCCTCCATTTTCTCAGTGTACTTCCCATTGATGTTGAACCTATAAGAAAATGTCTTCACAGTTGTCATTATCCAATCAACAAACTTCTTAGGTAGCCCAATTTCTCTCAGAATACTCTCAAGAGCATACCAGTCCACCATGTCATAGGCTTTTTGGAGATCAAGTTGGATCAAGCATCTTGGAGTCCCACCCTTCCCGTTGTAACCCTTTATTAATTCCATTGCTAGCAGAATATGATTATGAATTTTTTGCTCTGGGACAAATGCAGCCCGAGCCATATGTATGATGCTACCCATTACCTTGCCAAGTCTAGTGGTGAGAATCTTGGATATAATTTTATTGAAAGTGGAGCATCCAACTATAGGCTTATACTCCCTTATGGTCTTGACTGTAGGGTGTTTAGGAATCAAGGTGACCATAGTTTCATTGAAAGCTTTGTACAGAACATTCTGCTCAAAAAAATTTGAATGACAGCTATCACATTTTGATCAATCACCTCCCAGCTACTTTTGAAGAACTTGGCTCCATAACCATCTATCCCCGGGCTTTTGAGGTCTCCTATGCCTTTGGGAGCTGCTTTAATTTCAGGGACAATCACAGGGGGCAATGAGACTCTCTCTCTCAGCTATCACATTTTTCATGTGTTTTATTTTATTCATTTTTATTTATTATTTTGTGTGTAAGAACTTAATTGTTTTATAAGTTATTGTGTTATCTATATATATATATATATATATATATATATATATATATATATATATATATATATATATATATATATATATATATATATATATAATAGTAGTTGTATATGAGTTATATATATTATTTATAATTTAATTTTATAAATATTTTTTGGAATTAGATTGATCATTAAGATGATAAAATGATTCATTTGATCATAGACTATATTATTATTGTATGAAATTTATTAATATTTTATTTACCCTTTAATATATTTTAAAGTATTTGAAATATTTTGTGTTTGATTATTTATGTTGTTTATGAATTGATAATTTTTTTTGTGAATATCGCATTGTTTTTATTTAATTTAGCATGAGTGTTATTTTATTTTAAGGGTTAAAACTTAAATTAGTTTTAAAATCTCTCTCCTCCCCTCAACCAAACATATTTTTTATTAAAAAAAATTTCTCCCCTTTCCTCTCCTTCTTTTATACCAAACATAATTTTAATTAATATGTCTCCTGTTCTGGACTGGGCCGAGCAGGCCCAGCTCTTCTCACTAGCCGAGCAGGCCCAAGTCATTTGGGCCCATTTACTGGGTAACTGTCAAGAGTTATCCACGCGCGAAGACCACGCGTCACGCTTCAGCGAAGGATTCGGTCAACCATCTCCGAACCCTACGCTATGCTCATCCAGAACGTGAGTCTCCTGCTGACTCAGCCCTAGCACGTGACGTTCTGGCAGTTCCCTAGCACGTGGGCCTCCAGTTGGATTTAGCCCAATTAGGGAACCTTGGCCCAGCGTTGGGGGCTATAAATACACTCTTTCACTAGAGGGTCAGGTATTCCATTCTTCACTCTCAACCCTCATTCTCTGATAGCTACTAACTTAAGCATCGGAGAACCTTGCAGGTACCCCCCCATCTTGCTCTCCAAGCCAGATTCCGCTGCCTTGACGATTCTTCTAATCAGGTACGATCAGTGGCGCCGTCTGTGGGAATCTTGCTCCCCCTTCTTTAACAAAGATCAAAGCATTACCTTTCACGATCGTCATGGCCAACAACAACAACATCCCAAACCCTGATCCCTTCCTCCTGGAACAGCTGATCGAAGATTCCACCCGCGAGGTGACGAATCGTCATCGGCAGGAAGGACCACAACATGCTCTTGCCGGACAGAGAAGGCCGAGACATGAGACCTCGCAACCCCGGAGGCAACAGATTCAGAACATCCAACATGTGCACAGTTTTCAGCAAGTTCAGAACGTCGAACAAGTTCCTCCCGAGGGACACGTTCAAAACGGGGAAGACGAGCAGACTCTGTTAGAACAAGATTTGTTCTGATCAATTATCTTAGTTTTGATGATAACAATAATATGAATTTTGCTTAAGATTATATGGTACTCTAATCCAATGCAATTTCCTTTTCAGGAAATATATAAAGAGTACGCATAATTCAGCGCTCAGAAGCTTTGTCTCAAATGGTTCAGCATGCAACATCAGAACATGGTCTGGCAAGACATCAGAAGATGGTCGAAGCAGAATCAGAACATGGGTCTATGGAAGCATCAGAAGAACATGAGATCAGAAGCACTGAAGCTCAGAAGATGGTATCACGCTCAGAAGCACTTCAAGGTCAGAAGATCAGAAGATGCTATGCACCAAGCTGTTTGACTCTGATGATATTCAAACGTCGTATTCACAAACATCAGATCAGAAGGAAGTACAGGTGGCAGACTACGCTGACTGACAAAAGGAACGTTAAAGCTACTAAAGGCAACGTCAGTAGACACAGCGTGAACAAGGCTCGAGGTAGTTGACAAAAGCGTATAACATTAAATGCAATGCTGTACGGAACACGCAAAGCATTAAATGCACTCAACGGTCATCTTCTCAACGCCTATAAATATGAAGTTCTGATGAGAAGCAAGGCAACCAATTCTTAACAACTCTGAACGAAAATAAACTTGCTGAAACGCTATTCAATCAAAGCTCAGAATCTTCATCAACTCACTACATTGCTGTTGTAATATTTTAGTGAGATTAAGCTTAAACGTTAAGAGAAATATCACAGTTGTGATTATCGCTTTTAAGAAGCATTTGTAATACTCTTAGAATTACATTAAGTTGTAAGGAACTAGAGTGATCGTGTGATCAGTATACTCTAGGAAGTCTTAGCAGTTGGCTGAGCAGTTTGTAACTAGAGTGATCAGGTTGATCAGTAGACTCTAGAAAAGTCTTAGAAGTTGTCTAAGCAGTTGTTCCTGGAGTGATCAAGTTGTGATCAGAATACTCTAGAAGACTTAGTCGTGGACTAAGTGGAAAACCATTGTAATCCGTGCGATTAGTGGATTAAATCCTCAGGTTGAGGTAAATCATCTCTGCGGGGGTGGACTGGAGTAGCTTCGTTAACAGCGAACCAGGATAAAAATAATTGTGCAATTTATTTTTATCGTCCAAGATTTAAAGTCACACTTATTCAATCCCCCCCTTTCTAAGTGTTTTTCTATCCTTCAATTGGTATCAGAGCGCCGGTTCTAAGGTGCAAGCACTTAACCGTGTTTAGAAAAGATTCAGGAAGAGAAAAACGCTTCAGTAAAAGATGGTTGATGAAAGTGAAAAGTCTACACCTACACCTGCATCTACATCTGGCTCTGCTGAGCAATACAACGGTAACAATGGTTATACTAGACCGCCGGTATTTGATGGTGAAAACTTTGAATACTGGAAAGATAAACTGGAAAGTTACTTTCTGGGTCTAGATGGTGATCTATGGGATCTTCTAATGGATGGTTACAAACATCCAGTAAATGCCAGTGGCGTGAAGCTGTCAAGGCAAGAAATGAATGATGATCAAAAGAAGCTTTTCAGGAATCATCATAAATGCAGAACTGTTTTGCTGAATGCTATCTCTCATGCTGAGTATGAGAAGATATCTAACAGGGAAACGGCCTATGACATATATGAGTCCTTGAAAATGACTCATGAAGGAAATGCTCAAGTCAAGGAGACTAAAGCTCTAGCCTTAATCCAGAAGTATGAAGCCTTCAAGATGGAGGATGATGAAGACATTGAAAAGATGTTTTCAAGATTTCAAACTCTTACTGCTGGATTGAGAGTTCTTGACAAGGGATACACCAAGGCTGATCACGTAAAGAAGATCATCAGAAGCTTACCCAGAAGATGGGGTCCTATGGTGACTGCATTCAAGATTGCAAAGAATCTGAATGAAGTTTCTCTGGAAGAGCTTATCAGCGCCTTGAGAAGTCATGAAATAGAGCTGGACGCAAATGAGCCTCAAAAGAAAGGTAAGTCTATTGCATTAAAATCAAATATCAAGAAATGCACTAACGCTTTTCAGGCCAGAGAAGAAGATCCTGAAGAATCAGAATCTGAAGAAGAAGATGAACTGTCCCTGATCTCCAGAAGGCTAAATCAACTCTGGAAGATCAAGCAAAGGAAGTTCAGAGGCTTCAGAAGTTCAAAGAGATTTGAACATGGAGAATCTTCTGATGACAGAAGATCTGACAAGAAGAAGGTCATGTGCTATGAATGCAATGAACCAGGACACTTCAGGAATGAATGTCCAAATCTTCAGAAGGAAAATCCCAAGAAGAAGTTTCATAAGAAGAAAAGTCTTATGGCAACCTGGGATGAGTCAGAAGATGATTCAGAAGATGAGCAGGCCAACTGTGCGCTGATGGCGACAGAAGATGACGGATCAGAATCTACATCAGAATCAGATTCTGAAGAGGTATTTTCTGAACTTACTAGAGACGAGTTAGTTTCCGGTCTAACTGAACTTCTGGAACTCAAGTCTCAGATTAGTCTCAAATACAAAAAGCTGAAAAAGCAATTTGAATTTGAAACAAAGAAGCTTGAGTTGGAGAATTCTGAATTAAAAGAAAAACTTTTAAAATTATCCAATAATGTTGGATCTCCTTCTGATTCAGAAAAATCCACTCCTAGTCTAAACCATATTCTGAAAGAATATGATTTAAGTTTCAGGAAGTTCTTATCTAGAAGTATTGGCAGAAGTCAGCTAGCTTCTATGATATATGCTGTGTCTGGAAACAAAAGAGTTGGCATTGGTTATGAGGGTGAAACCCCATACAAACTTGAACCTGTTGATGAAATGAAACTCACATACAAGCCATTGTATGATCAGTTCAAGTATGGCCACTCTCATGATATTAGGCACACTTCACATGCACAAAGTTTTCACATAACACACACCAAGAAGCATGTGACACAACCTAGGAAATATCATGAAACTCATATTAAAAATTATCATGCTGTTCCTCCTATTGCTTATAATGTCAAACCCAAGTTCAATCAGAACTTGAGAAAATCTAACAAGAAAGGACCCAAGAAAATGTGGGTACCTAAGGATAAGATTATTCCTATTGCAGATATCCTTGGCTGCAAGAAGGACAAAGCACAACATGTCATGGTACCTGGACTCTGGATGCTCACGACACATGACAGGAAGAAGGTCTATGTTCCAAGACCTGGTGCTTAAGTCAGGAGGAGAAGTCAAGTTTGGAGGAGATCAGAAGGGCAAGATAATTGGCTCTGGAACTATAAAGTCTGGTAACTCTCCTTCCATTTCTAATGTACTTCTTGTAGAAGGATTAACTCATAACCTCTTATCTATCAGTCAATTAAGTGACAATGGTTATGATATAATCTTCAATCAAAAGTCTTGCAAGGCTGTAAATCAGAAGGATGGCTCAATCCTATTTACAGGCAAGAGGAAGAACAACATTTATGAGACAGATCTGCAAGATCTTATGAGTTAGAAGGTGACTTGTCTTATGTCTGTTTCTGAAGAGCAGTGGGTCTGGCACAGGAGATTAGGTCATGCTAGTTTGAGAAAGATCTCTCAGATTAACAAACTGAATCTTGTCAGAGGACTCCCTAATCTGAAATTCAAATCAGATGCTCTTTGTGAAGCATGTCAGAAGGGCAAGTTCTCCAAACCTGCATTCAAGTCTAAGAATGTTGTTTCTACCTCAAGGCCATTAGAACTCTTGCACATTGATCTGTTTGAACCAGTCAAAACAGCATCTGTCAGAGGAAAGAAATATGGATTAGTCATCGTAGATGATTATAGCCGCTGGACATGGGTAAAATTCTTGAAACACAAGGATGAGACTCATTCAGTGTTCTTTGATTTCTGCATTCAGATTCAATCTGAAAAAGAGTGTAAAATCATAAAGGTCAGAAGTGATCATGGTGGTGAATTTGAGAACAGATCCTTTGAAGAGTTCTTCAAAGAAAATGGTATTGCCCATGATTTCTCTTGTCCTAGAACTCCACAGCAAAATGGGGTTGTAGAACGAAAGAATAGGACTCTGCAAGAAATGGCCAGAACCATGATCAATGAAACCAATATGGCTAAGCATTTCTGGGCAGAAGCAATAAACACTGCATGCTATATTCAGAATAGAATCTCTATCAGACCTATTCTAAATAAGACTCCCTATGAATTGTGGAAGAATAGAAAGCCCAACATTTCATATTTCCATCCTTTTGGATGTGTATGCTTTATTCTGAACACTAAAGATCATCTTGGTAAGTTTGATTCCAAAGCTCAAAAGTGTTTCCTTCTTGGATATTCTGAACGCTCAAAAGGCTACAGAGTATACAATACTGAAACATTGGTTGTAGAAGAATCAATCAATATCAGGTTTGATGATAAGCTTGGTTCTGAAAAACCAAAGCAGTTTGATAATTTTGCAGATTGTGATATTGACATATCAGAAGTTGTTGAGCCAAGAAGCAACGCATCAGAAGCAGAGCTTCTCAGAAGCAAAGAATCTGAAGATCAAGTATCAGCTTCTCTGGAGGATCTAAGCATATATGAAGAACCATCTGTCAGAAGATCATCTAGACTCATCTCTGGTCATTCAGAAGATGTCATTCTTGGAAAGAAGGATGATCCAATCAGAACAAGAGCATTCCTTAAGAACAGTGCAGACTGTCAATTAGGTCTTGTATCTTTGATCGAGCCAACTTCTGTTGATCATGCTCTAGAAGATCCAGACTGGATAATTGCTATGCAAGAAGAACTAAATCAGTTTACAAGGAATGATGTTTGGGATCTTGTTCCTAGACCAGATGGATTCAATATAATTGGTACAAAATGGGTCTTCAGAAACAAGCTCAGTGAGAAAGGTGAAGTGGTAAGGAACAAAGCCAGACTGGTGGCTCAGGGTTATAGTCAGCAAGAAGGGATTGATTATACAGAAACCTTTGCACCAGTGGCCAGGTTAGAATCTATTCGTTTATTAATTTCTTTTGCCACTCAACATAACATCACTCTCTATCAAATGGATGTTAAGAGTGCCTTCTTAAATGGTTACATAGATGAAGAAGTTTAAGTCCATCAACCTCCTGGTTTTGAAGACTCTATGTCTCCTAATCATGTTTTTAAACTTAAGAAATCATTGTATGGATTGAAACAGGCTCCCAGAGCTTGGTATGAACGCTTAAGTTCTTTCCTTCTGGATAATGGTTTCACTAGAGGAAAAGTGGACACTACTCTCTTTTGTAAAACCTTTAAAAGGGATATTTTAATTTGTCAAATATATGTGGATGATATTATTTTTGGAACATCTAATGCTACACTTGGAAAGGAGTTTGCTGAGTCTATGCAGGCTGAGTTTGAAATGAGCATGATGGGAGAACTCAAGTACTTCCTTGGAATACAAATAAATCAAACATCAGAAGGAACGTATGTTCACCAAACCAAGTATGTGAAGGAACTTCTGAAGAAGTTTAATCTTCTAGACTGCAAAGAAGCCAAAACTCCTATGCATCCAACATGCATCCTAGGTAAGGATGAGGTAAGTAAGAAGGTAGATCAGAAGTTATACAGAGGTATGATTGGATCTCTTCTATATCTGACTGCTTCTAGACCTGACATTCTGTTCAGTGTTTGTTTGTGTGCTAGATTCCAATCAGATCCTAGAGAATCTCATTTAACTGCTGTTAAGAGAATTCTAAGGTATCTGAAAGGTACTACTAATGTTGGCTTAGTTTACAGAAAATCCAAAGAATACAACTTAGTAGGATTCTGCGATGCTGATTATGCTGGAGACAGAATTGAAAGAAAAAGTACTTCAGGAAGTTGCCAATTTCTTGGAAGTCATTTGATCTCCTGGTACAGCAAGAAGCAAGCAACTATTGCTCTATCAACCACAGAAGCAGAATATATCGCTGCTGCTGGTTGTAGTACACAGATGCTCTGGATGAAGAGTCAGTTAGAAGATTATCAGATATTTGAGAGTAACATTCCTATATTCTGTGATAATACTTCTGCTATATGTTTATCTAAGAATCCTATTCTTCATTCAAAAGCTAAACATATTGAGATAAAACATCATTTCATAAGGGACTATGTTCAGAAGGGTGTTATATCTTTAAACTTTGTTGATACAGACCATCAATGGGCTGATATCTTTACAAAACCCCTGGCTGAAGATAGGTTTAAGTTCATTCTGAAGAACATCAGTATGGATTTATGCCCAGAATGAGAAGATGAGAAGTTCTTATGTATGAGTAACTTCTGAAATGAAAATGGATTATTTTTTTTATATCAGAAGTTCTGATTGAAATCTTTTAGAAATTATGATTCGGTTATTACTAACGTTTCATTGTCTAAGTTGATTCAGAACCTCTTTTAAAGCAAAACAGCTGTAACGTTTTATCTCGGGATGGTAAACCTGTCGTTACTATTCATGGATAAACGCGCGTGCAGTTGAAGGGACGCCGATCATAGGTAACTGTGCTAGTCACCTCATTTGTCTTTATTATCTCTCCTCACGTCACGTAACATTAAATGCTAGTCATCATTCGTTTCATTTTATTTCCTTTTAAATACTCTTCAAAATGTTTTCTTTTGTCGTTTTTTGCATCTGAATTTTTTTAAATATTCTTTTTGATGTTATGACAAAAAGGGGGAGAAGATAAATGATAAATGATTTGATTTAATCTATCAGTTGCTGGGTAAAGAGGCTCCCACACATATACTAACAAGAACTGCAAGTTCTATATGGTTTAAGTGTTTTGCAGGTACAGAGAAGTGAAGTGAATCTTCAGAAGCAAACACTAGAAGCAAAACCATAAGAAGCGCTATTCTGTAAAAGGAATAAGCTCTTGGAAACTGAAGCAAGCTGAGTGCTGTCAAGCTTCAGAGATCAGAAGCACTGATAATAGAATTTGATCTATATTTGTCTATTTGTTCTGACAAAATTCTATTTGCTCTGATACATATAATGTTATGGCTCTGATACATTATTTGCTCTGATACATTATTTCAGCCTATATGGCTCTGATACATATAATGTGTTCAAACATACATTTTATGTTCTAACTCGTTCATGCTGACTTTTGTCGTTTAGTTTTTGTTCTGTAACATTTCAGAATGTAGAGATGCTCTGATGATGCTCTGGTACATTCAACAATGTTCTGATACAAATCTAGCATGAAGTGATGTTGGTAGACATTCAAAGTTCTGAAGCTATCCGAGGGAAGCAGAAATCAGAAGATGTGAATGTTCTAAAAAGATCCAGAAAACTCAAGTTCTGAAGCTGTCCTGAATGGAAGCAGGAATCAGAAGCTGTGAATGTTCTGAAGATCAAAGAAATTCAAGTTCTGAAGCTGTCCTGAATGGAAGCAGAAGTCAGAAGCTGTGAATGTTCTGAAGATCAAAGAAATTCAAGTTCTGAAGCTGTCCACGATGGAAGCAGGAATCAGAAGCTGTGAGTGTTCTAAGGATCAAAAGAAATTCAAGTTCTGAAGCTGTCCAATGGAAGCAGAAGTCAGAAGCTATGAATTCTCTGAAGGCAGAAGCTTATATGATCGTCTCTACCGAAATAATCAGGGAAGTCTTTTATTAAAGTTCTTCGTGTATTTATTTCAGGGGGAGATTATTTATCTCAGGGGGAGATTGTTAATCTCAGGGGGAGACATATTCATATGCTTATGCTATAGCTGTGTAATTTGTCTTTTGCCGTCTACTCTTTCTGATCGCAAATTCATATCATTTATATATGTTTTTGTCATCATCAAAAAGGGGGAGATTGTTAGAACAAGATTTGTTCTGATCAATTATCTTAGTTTTGATGATAACAATAATATGAATTTTGCTTAAGATTATATGGTACTCTAATCCAATGCAATTTCCTTTTCAGGAAATATATAAAGAGTACGCATAATTCAGCGCTCAGAAGCTTTGTCTCAAATGGTTCAGCATGCAACATCAGAACATGGTCTGGCAAGACATCAGAAGATGGTCGAAGCAGAATCAGAACATGGGTCTATGGAAGCATCAGAAGAACATGAGATCAGAAGCACTGAAGCTCAGAAGATGGTATCACGCTCAGAAGCACTTCAAGGTCAGAAGATCAGAAGATGCTATGCACCAAGCTGTTTGACTCTGATGATATTCAAACGTCGTATTCACAAACATCAGATCAGAAGGAAGTACAGGTGGCAGACTACGCTGACTGACAAAAGGAACGTTAAAGCTACTAAAGGCAACGTCAGTAGACACAGCGTGAACAAGGCTCGAGGTAGTTGACAAAAGCGTATAACATTAAATGCAATGCTGTACGGAACACGCAAAGCATTAAATGCACTCAACGGTCATCTTCTCAACGCCTATAAATATGAAGTTCTGATGAGAAGCAAGGCAACCAATTCTTAACAACTCTGAACGAAAATAAACTTGCTGAAACGCTATTCAATCAAAGCTCAGAATCTTCATCAACTCACTACATTGCTGTTGTAATATTTTAGTGAGATTAAGCTTAAACGTTAAGAGAAATATCACAGTTGTGATTATCGCTTTTAAGAAGCATTTGTAATACTCTTAGAATTACATTAAGTTGTAAGGAACTAGAGTGATCGTGTGATCAGTATACTCTAGGAAGTCTTAGCAGTTGGCTGAGCAGTTTGTAACTAGAGTGATCAGGTTGATCAGTAGACTCTAGAAAAGTCTTAGAAGTTGTCTAAGCAGTTGTTCCTGGAGTGATCAAGTTGTGATCAGAATACTCTAGAAGACTTAGTCGTGGACTAAGTGGAAAACCATTGTAATCCGTGCGATTAGTGGATTAAATCCTCAGTTTGAGGTAAATCATCTCTGCGGGGGTGGACTGGAGTAGCTTCGTTAACAGCGAACCAGGATAAAAATAATTGTGCAATTTATTTTTATCGTCCAAGATTTAAAGTCACACTTATTCAATCCCCCCCTTTCTAAGTGTTTTTCTATCCTTCAGACTCGACCCCAGACTGAACCTGATCGACCCCAGAACCAGAACGAGACCGACGCTAGAGATGGACATGCTGCCTCCTCATTCACCCACACCTCTGAGAGGCGAAGAGTTCACAGCCAAGACGAGGATGAGCAGATCAACATCCTCGAGGGCGCTGACCCTACAGCCATCCTCCTACTCAAAAAGCTGCAGAGAACCAACCGTCTCATCCGCCAACAGGGCGACCGCATCCACGAGCTGGAAAGGAAGCGACGATATCGTTCCCCTCCGCGGAGACGCCATCGGTCGCGTTCCTATTCCTCTTCACGCTCGCCTCCAAGGAGATATCGCAAGCACTCCCCGTCCTCGTCTCGTTCCCCGCCTAAGAGGAACCGTCGCCAGAGGTCTTACTCCCGCTTGTCATACCCCAATTTTTGACCTAAGATACCACCTCATATCATTGCATATGCATCATTTGCATCTCTAACAAATTGCATAGTTTGTGTTTGCTACTTGTGACTCAGCAGGGATTTAATCAAGAAATCACTCATCAGTACAAGTAACAATAAATTAGGGTTTTGTTCTCCCTTCATCTCAAAAGAACTATCTTCATCAACAATCAACATTTGGTCCTCAGAGATTCATTTCAACAAGCTCAACAGCTTTGAATCGACTGAATTAGGGTTTTGACTGAAGACAGCACACTCCTGACTTTTGCTCAGAATTTGACCTAGTGGCTTGGGACATGATATCAAGACCTCAAGTGCATCATTTTGACCTAATCCATTGGCTCATAACATCTCCTACACAAGGATTGATCAACAGTGAAATTTCAAGTCATCAGAATTAGGGTTTTGAACTATCAGGGACTGAAATCAGGGATCACATTTGGGAAACCCTAAAAATCCCCAGGAAATCAATCAAAGGTTTCAATCATCTTCAAATAAAGTGTGCCATATCCATTTGTGTGATTCAAGAGTTTTGATTGGAATCTATTTCAAGATTTTGGCCTATGGATTCATCATGGTGAAGAATTGATTCATATGGATTATTTGAAAGTTGGTACAAGTTTGAAATAATTCACGGAAATTTCACCAAAATTGCAAGAAATATCTTTTAGTCCATTTGTTGAAAGATTATTTCAAGTATGGTTTAAAACCATAAATTCAAGAATTAAAAGTTCATTGGTGCAAGAACATTTTTCACATTACTTCAAGGACTTTTCTTTCAAGAATATCCAACATTCATGGTTCATACAAATTTATCCAAGATTCTAAAGGAAATTCAAGTGGAGTGTCTTTACATGAACAAATTCCAATTTTCAAATGAATTACAAAGGAACTTTATCTAAAGTTCAAGAATTACAAAATTCTATTCATTTTCAAGAATACAAGTTCATACAATTTTAAAGTTGGAATGAATTGGAAATTACAAGAAAAAAGAGAAAAACTACAAAGACATTCTTGAAGACTTTCTTCAATCTTCAAATCTCCATTCTTGGAATTCAAGTTTCTTCATTCTTTCTTCAAAGAATACTCATGTCACATGAAAAAAAAAAAGAAACAAAAGGGGTGAGATTAGCAAAAAGTCCAATAAAAGAAATAATTCAAAAAGAAGAGATAATTCAAGACAAAAAGGAATCAAAGATAGATTTTTCTTCCACTTGCATGATTCATATCATAAGAAATATCTTTGCATAATGACATGGAGAATATTCTTATTCTTATTCTTATTTTCTCAATGATTACAATCTTGCCAATCAAGTTAATTTTTATGCCAAACACATCCTAAGCTTTTCCTATAAATAGAGGTGTTCTCTTCATTGCAAATCACACCAAAGCAACCTTAACTACTTGCTTTTTTCACTCCTCCCTTTTCTCTCATAATTTTCAAAGTTTCTTAGTTCCATAGTTGGAAAAGGGGTGAAGAAGTAGTTCATACCTTAGTGGAGAGCAACAACTTGAAGTTGCATCTTCAAGTCTCCCTAATATCCAAAAAAAGGTTTTGTTGCATCATCTTCATCAAAATAGATCCTACAACAACAAATTCAAAAGTTGTTACACTCTTGCATAGCTATAAGATTGAGCAACTCAAAGTGTCCTTCAATAACACCACCCGAATTTCCAGAAAAAAAAAGAGGTTTGAAACCTTACCTCTGACTTTCGGTGGCAGCCCCACATCATCTTCAACGCGGCAGCCGGCAATAAGTTATGCTGTTCAGCACCACAGCAAATTCGCAAAGCAAAAATTCAGAATCACAACTCAGTTGCAATAACAACAAACTTGTAGCAACTTTCAGAAACAGAAGCAGAGTAAACAAGGACTTACCTCAAATTCAAAATCCGGCGAACATCTCCTCGCCGAAGGTAAGTATACTTCATACCTCACACTCAATATTTTTGCTGTTAATTGTTATACCTATGATTTGTCTGAAACTGAAAACAGAGAAAGCTTAAGTTATCATCACTATACTAGAAAATACATGGAAAGATCATACTAAATTTTCTCTGTAAAATAAGTTCCATACACCAGAAAATCAACTCCAAATTAATTCATCATAAGAAAATTGCACAAATCCATTTTTACAGTTTGCTAGCTTTAAGTTTGAGTCTGAATATGAATAATTGTGGTGGTGAGCTTGGGGTTTTAACTGAACAATTAAAAGATGAGTTAAAGAGAAGCATACCTGGATTTCTTCTGATTTTCCTCCCATGGCCGCCGTAAACCGAGAGGGAGGTTTTTTTGTTGTTGTCTTCGTTTCAGTGAGAGGGAGAGTGATTAAGAGAAGCTAAGTTGTTGTCTTCAACCGTGGGCAGAGAAAAACAACCGAGAGAGAATCATTGTTGTCACCGTTTTCACGCGAGGAGACCATTGTTGTTGTGTCATTCGCGAGAGAAATGAAGATGAGAACGAAAATTGATGGTGATTATCATGGAGGAGAGAAACCGAGAGGAAAGTGTGTTGTTGTTGTTCGGTAGAGAGAATCGAGAGCAAAAGCAAGAGCAAGAGTTTTTGTTCCTTTAGCCATTGTCACTGTTATCGTGAGAAAGATGAAGAGAGTTTTTTTTTCAGAAAAAATGGGGAAAAGAGGCGCTGCCTCTGAGTTGTATTTTAGGGTTTTCTCAAAACCCAACTTTTGGGTTAAGAGGCGGATCCGGGCCCTTCCTGACCCGACCCGGTCCGGCCCATGTTTTTTTAAATTATTATTCAGCTTATTAATATATTTGGGCCTGCACACCTCCGTTCAGCTTAAACACCTCTGGCCCATTACTAATTTTTATTTCCTTAACTTTTTCTTTAAAAGATTTTCATGAAAAATATTTAGTATTTTAATTTTAAATATAGGATTTAGTTTTGTTTTCTAATCCTTATTAAAAAATGACAAAAAATATGTTTTAAGATTAAAAGTTTTCTTTTAATATTTTCATATGTTTATAAGTGTGTTTTTTAATTCTTATTAAAAATGCCAAAAAAAAATATATTAGATGCCTATGTTTCTAATTATTTTCTTCCTTCATGAAAAATCATAAAAAAAATATCTTCTTTTAGAATTAATATTTGAATTTGATATTTTCATATTATCTTGTGTAGTTAATCATTTAAATTTTTATTTGATTATATCACTTGAACTTTCTAACTTCATCCGAGACTTCGAGATTATTTCTCTGTTGTTCTCTGTTGTTCTCTGTTTGTTTGGTCTTCCATTTGCTGTAGAACTCCATAAACAATTACTGGATGATCATGGAATTGCTGAAAGCTGTGAGCTTATTCGACGTTTCTTTTCTGCTGGTGTGGATTCTTAATATCTGTTGAGATCCTAATTTATTCCAAGCACATCACTTGAAGATCACGGTAACACCTCAAACTCAGAAATCCAATTTTCTCATTCTTCGAGGTAAGCCTAAAACTCAATCAACTGTTTTCACAACAGTAATCAATTCACTTTCAAATCATGCAACTCATTGTTTTTCAAAACAGTGGGGCCTCTCGAATATTAGAGAGTGTAAGTCCCATTTCTTTTCTTTTTGTACAGTTTTTTTAAACAATAAAACTTCTTCAAAACAAAATCTTTTCAAACAATTTTCAAATCATTTTCAAAACAACCAAACTTCAAAACAGAACTTTTCAAATATACCATGGGCCTCCATGTAGGTATAAGTCCCAAGCCTTTTGTACATACCCATTCCAGTACATGAAATTAGGTATTTCATTGTACGCCTTCTTGTACATACACTTTTTATACATACACATTTTTGTACATACCTCGATCAGTTTGACTTTTTAACTTTGAATAACAAACCAAAAATGAAGGTTTCTTTAAATCTTCCCATAAATATCATGGGCCTCCATGTAGGTATAAGTCCCGAGCCCTTGTAAATACCTGTTTACATAGCTTTGAATAAACTCAAGTGGACTTCTCCCCGAGTGTGAGTCCCGAGCCCTGTGTATACAAATGGATCATGCTTACAGGTATATTTCCTTCATAAACTCCATTATATACACACACTTTGTCATATATGTATAACTGTTCATACTTGTTCATGTACTTGTTCATGTTTGTTCGTACTTGTTCATACTTGTGATTGTGTTATATGCTTATTCAACTTAGTACAACACTAGGTTCCCCATAGCCTCCTATTGGGCTTCGTGCAAAGAATCTCCACTGGTTTAGGTTAGGACATAGAGTATGGTTTCCCGGTGAAATCGCTCTAAGAGCTCAAACCAACTATACCATGCCTCCCCTTGGGCTTTGTACAAACGAGTGTCCCTCCCATAGCCTCCTCTTGGGCTTACAATGCAAGGACCCTGGATTGTCCCTCCCATAGCCTCCTCTTGGGCTTACAATGCAAGGACCCTCGGATAGCCTCCTCTTGGGCTTCGTACAAGGACCCACGGGCTTCTTATAAGCATCCCCCAATATCCAAATCAAATACCCTAGGAGATTAGACATTTTTCATCTCTATGCTAGGAGTATCTCTTCTATATCATCACAAACAATCAATCAATCAAAATCAAACTTCTTTTTGCCACAAGGCTGGCTAATCAATCAAACTGTTTTACCACCGTACTGGATGATTAATCAAAGTTTTTGTCACAAGGCTGACTTCATTGAAACTTTTGCCACGAGGCTGGCTGATTAATCAAAACTTTTTGTCACAAGGCTGACTTCATTGAAAGTTTTTGCCACAAGGCTGGTTAAACAAACAAAAAAAATCAAACAGATGTATGTGATGATATAGATTAGATACATCTAGCATTTAGACGACATTTGTCTATTTTCCTTTGCTTCCACTAGCATAAGTGGGAACTACGATTGCTCTGACTTTCTCAACATCCCTTTGAGAATACGTAGGCACAAGGTCGATCCTTGGCGAGCAAAACAAAACACAAAAAACCATTCAAACCTTAGCACCCGTAGACCCCGAGCTACAGATGCTCTGATTCCCTCTAAGGGATATGTATGCAGAGGATCGCGATGATCTTTGCGAGCATAATCAAACAAACACCTTAGGTCCCACCTACTTCACAACAGAACCTCTCAACAACATGGAATGAAAAACAAAGCAAAGAAACCTATAGAGTACTATAGATACGTTGGGTGCTAATACCTTCCCTTCGTATAACCAACCCTCTTACCCAAGATCTCTCCCCCCACTTTTAGGTTATTGCAGCTTTTTTCCTTTTCCTCCTTTGGAAATAATAAAAAGTTTGGTCGATACAAAAGAAAAATCATTTTTTATGAGCACTCGAGCCCAAAGAAGGCATCAGGTGTCTCATCCCACAAAAAAGAGGAACAAAACGATTTTTCGCCCGCGACCGAAAAATGGCGACTTCACTGGGGACCATCTTTTTATTGTTTCCAAAGGAAGGGTTATTTCTATTTATTTTATTTTTCATTTCATTTTTTGTTATATGTGTGGTTCTGGTTCTGTTACTTGCGTAGTTCTGTTACAAGTGATACATTATGGACAAATCCTAACCCAGATTAAGTACACATAAGAAATTAGGTGGAGGGTATAGTCATGTGCAGGCGCACGTGAGAATCCTTCCGCTCAGTGGAGGTTCCTTGTTGGTAATATATGTTTAGCATGTTTCGTAGCGAAGACATTATTACTTTCATTGAACTGTAGAAGCTGAGAGACCGTAGAACCCCAACCCATCCTGGCCTTATTAGGTTGTGGTGCAGAAACTATTCAGGTGAAGACTTGGATTAGTTGTCATGCGGAGAGCCACACTCAGACGAGTTTTTCTTGAGAATATTACTGGCTCATGAGTTTAATTGTGGAAGGCCGGTAATATCCGAAAGAAAAATGTAGACTCTGACGTATCAGTAGAACATGTCATGCAGGTGATTAACTAGATCTATCCCATTTTTGGTTCTCTGACCTCATGCTCGTGACTTTGGACCTTTGAACCTATGCGTTACCATGTTTGTGTTACCATGTATGCGTTACCATGTTCGCGTTACCCTGTTTGCGTTACCATGTTTGTTTCACCATGTTTGAATATGTGGCATCCATGCATCCATGCATTCATACATTCATTAAAAAAACCCATCTTTTTCCATAAAAACATGATTTTTCCAAAAAATTTAGAGAATTTTCTTTGCAAACATTATAGGATTAAGTTATGGAAAAAAGGTATACCAAAAAGTACGGTTTCAAAGCGCCTGATGTAGAAAGACTGATAGAGTTAGCATCTTTTGTACAAGATCCTTCTAATTTTAGGAAAAGTCATGGAAAGCTTTTGCCTATCCTGAACACTCATGTTGATGAAGGACTTCTCAAAACTCTGGTTCAGTTCTATGATCCCGTCTACCGGTGTTTTACCTTTCCAGACTACCAGTTGGTACCGACCTTGGAAGAATATGCCAATCTTTTGGGTATTCCTGTGTCTGACAAAATACCCTTCAATGGTTTGGAAGCCATTCCTAAATCACACGTCATTGCAGCAAGTACCCATTTGAAAAAGTCTGAAGTAGAGAGTAATTGGACTACCAAAGGAAACCTCCCGGGTTTAACCTCACACTTCCTGATAAAGAAAGCCTTTGATTTCATTGAAACTGGTAGCATGATAGCTTTTGAAGCTATACTAGCCTTGCTCATCTATGGGTTGGTTCTGTTTCCCAATGTCGACAACTTTGTTGATATCAATGCCATAAAGATCTTTCTGATTGGAAATCCTGTTCCGACTTTACTTGGTGACATGTATTTCTCTGTCCATCATAGGAATCGCCAAGGCGGTGGAATCATTGTATGTTGTGCACCTTTGTTGTTCAAATGGATTGTTTCACACTTACCTGAGTCTCCTATTTTCACGGAAAACCGAGAAGGTTTGCGTTGGCCTCGAAGACTTATGTCTCTTACTAATAATGATATTCGTTGGTATACCTTGGCTCGCTGTGGTACAGAAACCATTGAAAGTTGTGGAGAGTTCGCCAACGTACCCCTCATTGGTACACAAGGAGGAATTAACTACAACCCGGTCCTAGCCCGACGACAACTCGGGTATGCAAATTCAGTTAAACCTGTTGGTCCCTCAGTGGAAGGTTACTTCTACCGAGAAGGAGATAATCCTAAAAAATTGAAAGCAAGAATGATGAGAGCTTGGTACGACGTCCGATGGAAAGAAAAAGGTGAGGAAAGAAATTGCATTGCCATGGACGCCTACACCTGCTGGGTAAAGAAAAGAGCCAAGGAGTTCCAGATGCCTTATGCTTATGAAAAACCCATGTTTCCTGCAGTGTCTCAACGAACCAACATTCCAGCTATGGAGGAATACCAACGCACTTTGGCTAAGATGAGGACAGAAAAAGATGCTTGGGAAGAAAAGTTCCGTAGCACTGAGGTGGAAAATAGAAAGTTGAAGAAAAGAGTGAAAGATCATGAAGAAACACTCTACTGTCAAGACGGATGGCTCATGAGCAAAGATGAGAAGATTCGCCAGAAAGACGCTACAATCAAGAGGTACATTAGAGAAAGCAAGAAAAATCTGGAAGGCTCGACAAGCAACGCTCCGACTCCTGATGATTGGAAGAATGTTGTTAACAAGCTGAGAGCTGAAAAGGCCGAATTGAAAGCTCACTATGGGAAAGAAATCATGAAGCTCAAGCTGCACAATGCATTTGGTTCTTCGTCTGATGAAGATGCTTAGGATTTGTTTAGTTTTTTTTATTTATCATTTGCTTTTGTAAGGAGCTACGCTCCAATGTTGTAACATTTCCCATTATTGCAATAAAAGATGAATGAATAAAAGATTTGTTTGTGTTCAAATGTTTGCAAGAAAATAATCTTTAAAATATTTGGAAAAATCATAAATTTCTTTTTACATACATCATTCTGCATATCGAGTCTGTTGTATAGAGTCTCATCTTTTGGATCTTTCTCCAATAGATCGTCAAGCTGTCGCGTCTCAAAGTTTCTCGACCGCGCTCGCAATCAGATCACAGATACAATACTCGTTCAAGCAGAAGAAGAGTAATGGAACACTCTGAACAAGAGAATATTGAGCTTCGTGGTACAGTGACCACCCTTCAGGAAAAGTTGGAAAGTCTCACTACTCTGGTTGACTCCTTAATGGCCGCACAGAATCAGCCGCCGCCACCCAACAGTCAAGCAACAGTAACATCTGAAGTCACTACTCCAGTTTCTACAGTTGCATTCGGTATTCCATCTTTCTCCATGCCAGAAGGTTGGGGCACGCCTTTCAGCTTTGGTACAGGTTTCCGCCATAATGTTTCTGGGGTTCAAACATCCACAACTGAAGCGCCTGCTGCACAAAGTTCACAGTTCACTCCAAATCAGGGGGTAACTTTTTCTCAAGTCACTATGGCACTTTCTCAACCCACTATGACGGTTCCGACTCCTATGGTTCACACTGTTCCTTACGGAGACAATGAGATTTATCATGATCAGGGTGATAGCACAAATCAGCGAAGTCTTGTGGGAGATCTCCAAGAACAGTTCAACAAGATTCAGCTGGAAGTTAAGGCTATCCGTGGGAAAGATTTGTTTGGAAAGAATGCCCAGGAACTATGTTTGGTTCCCAGTGTACAGATACCTGCTAAGTTCAAGGTCCCTGACTTTGAGAAGTACAAAGGTAGTTCTTGTCCACAAAGTCATCTCGTGATGTATGCCAGAAAGATGTCTACTTATGCAGATAATCATCAGTTGCTTATCCATTACTTTCAAGACAGTTTAACTGGTGCCGCACTGAAGTGGTACACAAGCTTGGATAGCACCAATATTCGAACATTCAATGACCTAGGTGAGGCCTTTGTCCGACAATACAAGTATAACTCGGATATGGCTCCAGACAGAGATCAGCTTCGGTCCATGGCTCAGAAAGATCATGAAGCTTTCAAAGAGTACGCCCAACGATGGAGAGAAACTGCTGCTCAGATTAATCCACCGTTAAAAGAGAAAGAGATGACAAAGATCTTTTTGAATACTCTCAGTCCGTTTTATTATGAACGCATGATTGCTAGTGCTCCAAGTGATTTCACCGAAATGGTAAACATGGGTATGCGTTTAGAAGAAGGAGTCCGAACTGGACGTCTAACTAAAGAAGGTGGATCTTCAAGCGGAACCAAAAAGTTCGGAAGTGGTTTCCAAAAGAAGAAGGAACAAAGTGTTGACATGGTATCCCAAGGGAGGCCAAGAGGAAACGTCAATCGTCAACGACAGGTTGCTACTATCACACCAGTCGTTAATACCGCACCGAATCTGGGATTTACTCCGCAGTTTCAACAACAACAGCCTCGACCACAGGCTCAGCAGTTAAACAATAATTAGAATCGAATACAAAGAGCTCCACAGTTTGATCCGATTCCAATGACCTACACAGAATTGTACCCTGCTTTGATTGAAAGAGGTCTTGTTCAAACTAAAGCGCCACCACCCGTACCTGAGAAACTCCCATGGTGGTACAAAGCTGAGGTCTCATGCCCTTATCATCAAGGAGCACCTGGCCATGATCTTGAGCATTGCATAGCCTTGAAATACGAAGTTCAGAGGTTGGTTAGATCTAATCTTCTCTCTTTCAGAAATTTGAATCCTAATGTGCAAGCAAATCCGTTGCCCAATCATGGAGGGCATGTTGTAAACATGGTGTATGGATGTCCTGGCCAATACCGAGTCTATAATATCAATTTCTCAAGAGCCGATTTGGTACAAATGCACGCCACTCTCTGTCGAGGGCCGAGTTTTCGCCAGCATCACTATGGTTCCTGTAGAATATGTTGTGTGGATCCTCACGGGTGTTCGATTGTGAGAAGAGATCTCCAAGTTTTGCTAGATAATGGTACTATTGAGATCTACAGAAATAGGGATGAAAATGAAGTTAACATGATAGGATGTTATCCGCATGAGCTTTTAGTCTCAGATATCAACTCGGAAATGCCTACAGTTAACGTCATCGTTCCTCATTTCAACATGCCTGAGCGCATGGAAGTTACTTACAACAAGCCAAAGGTTCCTGTTGCTCCTTTGATCATTTGTTTACCTGGACCTGTTCCCTATGGCTCTGACAAGGCAGTTCCATACAATTACAATGCTACAATGATAAAGGATGGACAAGAAGTTCCTTTACCTACTCTCTCATCCGTTGTAAATATTGCTGATGTAAGTCGTGTAACAAGAAGTGGACGTGTGTATACTCCACTACCTCCAAAGCAGCCTGTTACTCCTGCAATTGGGCAAAATCTTGTTGGTACGCCAGTGGGGAATCCTGTGGAAACTCCTGTCGGTAATACAAACACTGATGTTGGTCAGTCCAGTGGAACCAATGTCAATCCTGACTTTGATGAAATTTTGAAGCTTATCAAAAGAAGTGAATATAAGATTGTGGATCAGCTTATGCAGACTCCTTCAAAAATCTCAATACTTTCATTGCTTTTAAACTCAGAAGCCCACAGGGAAGCCCTGATGAGAGTCTTGGATCAGGCTTTTGTAGATCATGATGTGACTGTTGACCATTTTGATGGGATAATAGCCAACATAACAGCTTGTAATAATTTAAGCTTCTGTGATGAAGAACTCCCCGAGGAGGGTATAAATCACAATCTTGCTTTGCACATTTCTATGAACTGTCAGTCAGACTCTTTGTCCAATGTGTTGGTAGACACCGGATCTTCCTTGAATGTGATGCCAAAGACGACTCTTGCTCGCTTGTCTTACCAAGGAATGCCTATGAAATTCAGTGGTGTAGTAGTCAAAGCATTTGATGGATCGCGAAAATCTGTTATCGGCGAAGTCAACCTTCCCATGACAATTGGTCCACATACATTTCAAATCACTTTCCAAGTCATGGACATTCAAGCTGCTTATAGCTGTCTGTTAGGACGACCATGGATCCATGAAGCAGGGGCAGTAACTTCTACGCTCCACCAAAAGTTAAAATTTGTAACAAATGGAAAATTGGTAACAATAAGTGGAGAGCAAGCCTTGATGGTGAGCCATTTATCCAATTTCTCTTTCATAAGTGCTGATGATGTGGAAGGAACGCAGTTCCAAGGTCTCTCTGTAGAAGACGAATCTTCCAAGAAGAAAGCATCAATCTCTTCTTACAAAGAGGCGGTAAAAGTAGTGAAAGATGGAACTACCACTGGCTGGGGGCAAGTTGTTATCCCTACCAAGAATGAAACTAGAGCAGGTCTCGGATGTTCACCAACATTCTCAAACTGCACCAAGAAGGATGAAACCCTTCGTCCGATCAAAGAAACGTTCCATAGTGGAGGATTCCTTAACCCAATTCCTCAAGAGGTTAATGTCCTTATCGAAGAATGCATCGAAGAAGGTCTACCTGATCCTGAAGAAGAATGGAAATGTTATCTCAATGACTCAGGATACATATCTCAGGAAGAACCATATCCTCCGTCACAGAAATCCAAAGGCAAAGAAATTGAGCCTGTTCCTGCAGAGATCTGGGACACCTTGGGACAACCAAGTGGAAAATTTGATTATATGGTGAAATACACTGCACCTGAAAGTTACAAGATTGCGATTGAAGATATCCAACCAACTGGATGGGGAGATTCCTTTGAATATGATAGTCAACCAGAAGAGGTTTATCAGCCCTGTCAATTTTCTCAGCAGCCTGAAATTACTGAAGATTTCGGATTTAATGCATCTGCCAAGGTTTATAATCCTGAAGGTGGTTATTATCACATAAATGCCATTTTTGAAGATGAAGGGGAAGATGATCCCGCAGCTGACTCAGAAAGTGTCGCTGACAATGAGTCTCTTCATCCTGAAGACTGGGAAATACATCCTGAAAATTCTGAAGATTGTGACTCATCTTATGCTCTTCAAGAAGTAGAAGAAGACCGTTTCAACTCTACAAAGAACAAGGTTGACAAACCAGGACCTTCAAATCCTGCTCGACCTGCAGTCAATGTCAAAACTGAAGATAATTCTGAGGAGAATTTTCCTGAATACATAATGCACAGAGGAGTTCGTTGCTACTGGAAGGCTGTCGACGTTCCGAATGTTGTTCGCCGCTCAAAGTAATCACCTCGCTGTTATTTTGACCTCCTGCCTTGCCCAAATCAGAGAGATGTTTTATAGGGCTTCGCTTTTAAATGTTCCGCCCAAATAACTTTGTGTATAGGGCTTTGTTTTAAAAGTTTCCCTCTTTGTCCTGCCCAAGGCAAATGAGTTTGTGTTTAGGGCTTTGTTTCAAAAAAATGAATCATAAATAAAGTGTCATTTCGAATTCCCTACATTATATGTTTTATTTTTGCTTTTTTTCTGGAAATGGTAATCCTAAAAAACCAAAATAAAAACAAAAAAAAAAAAAAAAAAAACTTTTTCAAAAAAAAATCTGCATACACTCTTGCATTCATAAATTTTCTGAAATAGATATAAATCACATGTGCAGATTAACTATTGATAAACCCATTGAATGCAATAACCCTATGCCCTCTCCCAACTTTGAGTTTCCTGTGTTCGAAGCCGAAGAAGAGGAAGAAGAGGAGATCCCGGACGAGATCTCTCGATTACTTAAGCACGAGGAAAGAGCCATTCTGCCTCACAAAGAGCCTTTAGAAAAGATCAACTTGGGTTCTGAAGAAGACAAAAAAGAAGTGACCATTGGATCACTGCTTGATGCTGATATCAAGAGTAAGTTGACAGACCTTCTCAAAGAATATGTTGACGTGTTTGCCTGGTCCTACCAAGACATGCCTGGGTTGGATACCAATATTGTTCAGCATTACTTGCCATTGAAGCCAGAATGTCCGCCGGTTAAGCAGAAATTGCGAAGGACTCACCCTGATATGGCTAACAAGATCAAAGTGGAAGTTCAAAAACAGGTCGACGCAGGTTTTCTTGTCACCTCTGAGTATCCTCAATGGTTGGCTAACATAGTGCCAGTTCCGAAGAAAGATGGCAAAGTCAGAATGTGTGTTGATTACCGTGACTTGAACAAGGCCAGTCCAAAAGATGACTTTCCATTACCACATATCAACATGTTGGTTGATAACACCGCTAAGTTCAACGTCTTTTCCTTCATGGACGGGTTCTCCGGTTATAATCAGATCAAGATGGCTCCCGAAGATATGGAGAAGACATCTTTCATCACCCCATGGGGTACCTTTTGCTACAAAGTGATGCCGTTTGGATTGAAGAATGCCGGCGCAACTTACCAAAGGGCAATGACTACTCTCTTCCATGACATGATGCATAAAGAAATTGAAGTTTATGTGGACGACATGATAGCCAAGTCCAGCACAGAAGAAGAACATATTGAATACCTTTTGAAGTTGTTTCAACGACTAAGGAAATATCAGCTTCGCTTGAATCCTAACAAATGTACTTTTGGGGTTAGATCTGGAAAACTCTTAGGTTTCATTGTCAGCCAAAGAGGTATTGAAGTAGATCCCGACAAAGTCAGAGCTATTCAAGAGATGCCTGCACGCCTGCACCAAAGACTGAAAAGCAAGTAAGAGGATTTCTCGGACGATTGAACTATATCTCCAGATTTATCTCTCAAATGACTGCTACTTGTGGGCCAATTTTCAAGCTTCTCCGCAAAGATCAAGGGGTTGTATGGACTGAAGATTGCCAGAAAGCGTTCGACAGTATCAAAGAGTACCTGTTAGAACCACCAATATTGATTCCTCCAGTTGAAGGAAGACCATTAATCATGTACCTTACCGTGTTGGAAGAATCCATGGGTTGTATGCTTGGACAGCAAGATGAAACCGGTAAGAAGGAGCATGCCATCTATTACTTGAGTAAGAAATTCACAGACTGTGAGTCTCGTTACTCCATGCTCGAAAAAACGTGTTGTGCTTTGGCTTGGGCTTCAAAACGTCTCCGCCAATACATGATCAACAATACTACTCGGTTAATCTCCAAAATGGATCCGATCAAGTATGTCTTTGAAAAGCCTGCCTTAACAGGAAGGATTGCCCGATGGCAAATGCTGTTATCCGAATATGACATTGAATACCGTGCTCAAAAAGCGGTCAAAGGAAGCATTCTCGCCGATCATTTGGCGCATCAACCAATTAATGAATATCAATCTCTCAAGTTTGACTTTCCTGATGAAGATGTCTTATACTTGAAGATGAAAGATTGTGACGAACCGTTACCTGAAGAAGGTCCTGAGCCTGGATCAAGATGGGGCCTAATTTTTGATGGAGCAGTAAACGCTTTTGGCAATGGAATTGGGGCAATCATCATCACTCCCAAGGGTACTCATATCCCGTTCTCCGCCAGATTGCTATTTGATTGCACCAACAACATCGCAGAATATGAAGCTTGTATCATGGGTCTCGAAGAAGCCATTGACTTAAGGATCAAGATCCTCGACATATATGGAGATTCAGCCCTCGTGATCAACCAAATCAAAGACAAATGGGAAACTTACCACCCTGGCTTGATTCCTTACAGAGATTATGCAAGACGTCTGTTGACTTTCTTCAACAAGGTTGAATTGCATCATATACCTCGAGATCAGAATCGAATGGCAGACGCCTTGGCTACTCTATCTTCCATGTTCAAAGTCAGTCACTGGAATGATGTGCCTAAAGTCAGAATCACGCGCCTTGAAAGGCCCGCCTATGTATTTGCAACTGAAGCAGTCATCGATGATAAACCGTGGTTCCACGACATCAAGCGCTTCCTTCAAACTCAAGAGTACCCGCTTGGGGCATCAAACAAAGATAAGAAAACTCTAAGGAGACTTTCTGGCAGTTTCTTCCTGAACGGAGATGTGCTATACAAAAGAAACTTCGACATGGTTTTGCTCAGATGCGTAGACAGACACGAAGCAGACATGTTAATGCATGAAGTGCATGAAGGGTCCTTTGGAACTCATTCAAACGGGCATGCAATGTCCAAGAAAATGTTAAGAGCAGGATACTATTGGTTGACAATGGAATCTGATTGTTATAAACACGTGAAGAGATGTCACAAGTGCCAGATCTACGCAGATAAGATCCATGTGCCACCGACTCTACTCAACGTTCTCTCATCTCCATGGCCTTTCTCCATGTGGGGTATCGACATGATTGGAATGATCGAACCGAAAGCTTCAAACGGTCATCGTTTCATCTTGGTGGCTATTGATTACTTCACCAAATGGGTCGAAGCAGCATCTTACGCCAATGTTACAAGACAAGTGGTTGTGAGGTTTATCAAGAATAACATCATTTGCCGATATGGTATTCCCAGCAAGATCATTACTGACAATGGTTCAAACTTGAACAATAAGATGATGAAAGAATTATGTGAGGAATTCAAGATTGAGCATCATAACTCTTCTCCTTACAGGCCAAAAATGAACGGCGCCGTCGAAGCTGCCAACAAGAACATTAAGAAGATCATCCAGAAAATGGTCGTCACTTACAAAGACTGGCATGAAATGCTGCCATTTGCTTTACATGGATACCGTACCTCAGTGCGTACTTCAACAGGGGCAACTCCCTTTTCTCTAGTATACGGCATGGAAGCTGTGCTCCCCGTAGAAGTTGAAATCCCATCAATGAGAGTCCTCATGGAAACTAAGTTATCAGAGGCTGAATGGTGTCAAAACAGATACGATCAGTTGAACTTAATCGAAGAAAAACGTATGACTGCTCTATGCCATGGACAATTATACCAAGCAAGGATGAAACAAGCCTTCAACAAAAAGGTTCGACCTCGTGAATTTCAAGAAGGCGACCTCGTGCTTAAAAAGATCTTGTCTTTTCAACCAGATTCTAGGGGCAAATGGTCTCCTAATTACGAAGGCCCGTATGTTGTCAAAAGAACATTTTCTGGCGGCGCCATGACTCTTGCAACCATGGATGGTGATGAACTCCCGCATCCAGTGAATGCTGATGCAGTCAAGAAATACTTTGTCTAAAAGTTACAAAAGAACAGCTCGGTAAGTCGAAAACCCGCAAAGGGCGACTTAGGCAAAAATGAGCGTCTCGGTGGACTGAAAACCCGAAAGGGCGGTCCAGGCAAAAATTAGAGACAATAAACAGAAAAAAATTCATCCTGGTAGATTGAAAACCTGAAAGGGCAATCTAGGCAAAAATTAGGGATTTATGACAAAGTAACTGCATCAGTCCGTACTTCGTCACCTGAAGAGTCTTTCTCATCAAAGGATCTTCAATCAAATCATCGCCAAATCTGAAGCGACAAGCATAGTTGTAACTCAAAGTTGTTAGAGGGAATAGTGGTTATTGCTTTCAATGTAGCCTTTTCCACATAATTACCATTTCCAACTTTTGTAAATACTCTATGGAATCACGCCTTTAGCTGATTACCATCCTATTAAATAAATTTGAGCCTTGTGCCCATTTGTTTGCAATCTTTAATTCCTTTCAGCTTGCAAAATGACGCTTTAATTGTGTTATTCACTTTTGAAACAAAAAAAAGAAAAAAGAAGTTTTAAATGAATTTACTTCACTTTTCTTTTTCAAAATAAAAGCGAAATTTTCCTTTGAGTTGTGAACAACAGAAGGAACATCAACAGCTATCTCCATAGGATGAATCAAAGATTATGATAGGAAAAGTTCTTCTATCCCCAGTGAAGAAGCTCTTCTATCCCCAGTAACGAAGATTTTCCATCTCCAGTGAAAAGGTTCTTCCGTCTCAATGAGAAAAGATGCTTATCTTCCCCAGAGAAGTTTAAAACATGTAACACCATTCATCACCTGCGTTGTCTACACCGTGTTGAAGAACATTTGCCAAGTATCTGGTTGTATTGCGACGTCGGTCCTTCTCCAGTATATACTTCATTGTCTGTCAGTTTTGTCAGTATGCATGCTACATTCATGACATTCATCATTCATACATATTTGCATCATTTATGCATTCTTGCATTTTTCAATATTTGCTTCATATTCACTTGCTCAGGATATATCTATCCCAAAAAAAGAGTAGAGAAAAAAGAAAACAAAAGAAAAAAGAAGAGAAAAAAAAAAAAAAAACAGATATGGGCGTGTCATCTCTCAAGTAGGTCGTCACCCATAAGCAGAAATAACATCCTTTCTTTCTCCAGTTCCCCACTGAGATCATTTCTCGTGGAAGAAGGTTGCTTTAGTTTCTCCCCTCAAAACAAAGGAGAGAATCCCCAGTTGAGTTCATTCCTCATGGGTACAAAGTCTTGTTTGACTGTCTCTTTCCAATTCATTCTTGGTTAGAACCTTGTCTTTACCAGAGATTCAAAACTCCGATTCCTCAAATAGAGTCGTGAAAAAACAGACAATAAGCAATTGTCTCATCATCCGAGCAGCTTGTGTCTCTTTCAAAAGCTTTTCCCTCTCAAGGAAATCAATCATGAAGACCATTTGACAATCAGGGCCTTATTACTGTTCGCAAGGCTGGATAACCAGTAATTTCCCTAGCAAAGTCTCCAGGATCATTTTATCACCTGGCTGATAATTGATCATGTCTTCAAAACCACTATCACGAGGCTGGTAGTCGGTAACTTTTTGTTCTGGTTATATTATTAAACATGTCTATCACCATGCTGATAGTCGGTAATATTAACCGAACCTTTGAAACTCTTTTTACCTTGTCAAGTCTGTCACCATGCTGATAGTCGGTAATGCATTTTCATACCTTCACCTTCGCATTATTAAACAAGTCTATCCCCATGCAGATAGTCGGTAATGTCGATAGGTAAGCTTTTCTTACAAAGCTATCATTCCCCGGTGAAGCATACACTTGCTTTCCCGAAAAGACAAAACGGATTCTCTCCCTAAAACGGATTGAGACATCCTTCCCAACCTCTTTTCCCCAGTGGAGTCAGTTTTGATATCCCTCGGTAAAGACATCCTTGCATCATTCGCAATTTTGGTATCTTAGGTCCAAAATTCGCGTCTTCTGATATTTAAGTCTCTTCCACCCTATCAAAATAAAGATTTTCAATCTTCATGTCTCAGGTTGAAGAAACTTAAATAGGGGCATCTGTCATACCCAAATTTTTGACCTAAGATACCACCTCATATCATTGCATATGCATCATTTGCATCTCTAACAAATTGCATAGTTTGTGTTTGCTACTTGTGACTCAGCAGGGATTTAATCAAGAAATCACTCATCAGTACAAGTAACAATAAATTAGGGTTTTGTTCTCCCTTCATCTCAAAAGAACTATCTTCATCAACAATCAACATTTGGTCCTCAGAGATTCATTTCAACAAGCTCAACAGCTTTGAATCGACTGAATTAGGGTTTTGACTGAAGACAGCACACTCCTGACTTTTGCTCAGAATTTGACCTAGTGGCTTGGGACATGATATCAAGACCTCAAGTGCATCATTTTGACCTAATCCATTGGCTCATAACATCTCCTACACAAGGATTGATCAACAGTGAAATTTCAAGTCATCAGAATTAGGGTTTTGAACTATCAGGGACTGAAATCAGGGATCACATTTGGGAAACCCTAAAAATCCCCAGGAAATCAATCAAAGGTTTCAATCATCTTCAAATAAAGTGTGCCATATCCATTTGTGTGATTCAAGAGTTTTGATTGGAATCTATTTCAAGATTTTGGCCTATGGATTCATCATGGTGAAGAATTGATTCATATGGATTATTTGAAAGTTGGTACAAGTTTGAAATAATTCACGGAAATTTCACCAAAATTGCAAGAAATATCTTTTAGTCCATTTGTTGAAAGATTATTTCAAGTATGGTTTAAAACCATAAATTCAAGAATTAAAAGTTCATTGGTGCAAGAACATTTTTCACATTACTTCAAGGACTTTTCTTTCAAGAATATCCAACATTCATGGTTCATACAAATTTATCCAAGATTCTAAAGGAAATTCAAGTGGAGTGTCTTTACATGAACAAATTCCAATTTTCAAATGAATTACAAAGGAACTTTATCTAAAGTTCAAGAATTACAAAATTCTATTCATTTTCAAGAATACAAGTTCATACAATTTTAAAGTTGGAATGAATTGGAAATTACAAGAAAAAAGAGAAAAACTACAAAGACATTCTTGAAGACTTTCTTCAATCTTCAAATCTCCATTCTTGGAATTCAAGTTTCTTCATTCTTTCTTCAAAGAATACTCATGTCACATGAAAAGAAAAGAAACAAAAAGGGGTGAGATTAGCAAAAAGTCCAATAAAAGAAATAATTCAAAAAGAAGAGATAATTCAAGACAAAAAGGAATCAAAGAGAGATTTTTCTTCCACTTGCATGATTCATATCATAAGAAATATCTTTGCATAATGACATGGAGAATATTCTTATTCTTATTCTTATTTTCTCAATGATTACAATCTTGCCAATCAAGTTAATTTTTATGCCAAACACATCCTAAGCTTTTCCTATAAATAGAGGTGTTCTCTTCATTGCAAATCACACCAAAGCAACCTTAACTACTTGCTTTTTTCACTCCTCCCTTTTCTCTCATAATTTTCAAAGTTTCTTAGTTCCATAGTTGGAAAAGGGGTGAAGAAGTAGTTCATACCTTAGTGGAGAGCAACAACTTGAAGTTGCATCTTCAAGTCTCCCTAATATCCAAAAAAAGGTTTTGTTGCATCATCTTCATCAAAATAGATCCTACAACAACAAATTCAAAAGTTGTTACACTCTTGCATAGCTATAAGAATGAGCAACTCAAAGTGTCCTTCAATAACACCACCCGAATTTCCAGAAAAAAAAAAGAGGTTTGAAACCTTACCTCTGACTTTCGGTGGCAGCCCCACATCATCTTCAACGCGGCAGCCGGCAATAAGTTATGCTGTTCAGCACCACAGCAAATTCGCAAAGCAAAAATTCAGAATCACAACTCAGTTGCAATAACAACAAACTTGTAGCAACTTTCAGAAACAGAAGCAGAGTAAACAAGGACTTACCTCAAATTCAAAATCCGGCGAACATCTCCTCGCCGAAGGTAAGTATACTTCATACCTCACACTCAATATTTTTGCTGTTAATTGTTATACCTATGATTTGTCTGAAACTGAAAACAGAGAAAGCTTAAGTTATCATCACTATACTAGAAAATACATGGAAAGATCATACTAAATTTTCTCTGTAAAATAAGTTCCATACACCAGAAAATCAACTCCAAATTAATTCATCATAAGAAAATTGCACAAATCCATTTTTACAGTTTGCTAGCTTTAAGTTTGAGTCTGAATATGAATAATTGTGGTGGTGAGCTTGGGGTTTTAACTGAACAATTAAAAGATGAGTTAAAGAGAAGCATACCTGGATTTCTTCTGATTTTCCTCCCATGGCCGCCGTAAACCGAGAGGGAGGTTTTTTGTTGTTGTCTTCGTTTCAGTGAGAGGGAGAGTGATTAAGAGAAGCTAAGTTGTTGTCTTCAACCGTGGGCAGAGAAAAACAACCGAGAGAGAATCATTGTTGTCACCGTTTTCACGCGAGGAGACCATTGTTGTTGTGTCATTCGCGAGAGAAATGAAGATGAGAACGAAAATTGATGGTGATTATCATGGAGGAGAGAAACCGAGAGGAAAGTGTGTTGTTGTTGTTCGGTAGAGAGAATCGAGAGCAAAAGCAAGAGCAAGAGATTTTGTTCCTTTAGCCATTGTCACTGTTATCGTGAGAAAGATGAAGAGAGTTTTTTTTTCAGAAAAAATGGGGAAAAGAGGCGCTGCCTCTGAGTTGTATTTTAGGGTTTTCTCAAAACCCAACTTTTGGGTTAAGAGGCGGATCCGGGCCCTTCCTGACCCGACCCGGTCCGGCCCATGTTTTTTTAAATTATTATTCAGCTTATTAATATATTTGGGCCTGCACACCTCCGTTCAGCTTAAACACCTCTGGCCCATTACTAATTTTTATTTCCTTAACTTTTTCTTTAAAAGATTTTCATGAAAAATATTTAGTATTTTAATTTTAAATATAGGATTTAGTTTTGTTTTCTAATCCTTATTAAAAAATGACAAAAAATATGTTTTAAGATTAAAAGTTTTCTTTTAATATTTTCATATGTTTATAAGTGTGTTTTTTAATTCTTATTAAAAATGCCAAAAAAAAATATATTAGATGCCTATGTTTCTAATTATTTTCTTCCTTCATGAAAAATCATAAAAAAAATATCTTCTTTTAGAATTAATATTTGAATTTGATATTTTCATATTATCTTGTGTAGTTAATCATTTAAATTTTTATTTGATTATATCACTTGAACTTTCTAACTTCATCCGAGACTTCGAGATTATTTCTCTGTTGTTCTCTGTTGTTCTCTATTTGTTTGGTCTTCCATTTGCTGTAGAACTCCATAAACAATTACTGGATGATCATGGAATTGCTGAAAGCTGTGAGCTTATTCGACGTTTCTTTTCTGCTGGTGTGGATTCTTAATATCTGTTGAGATCCTAATTTATTCCAAGCACATCACTTGAAGATCACGGTAACACCTCAAACTCAGAAATCCAATTTTCTCATTCTTCGAGGTAAGCCTAAAACTCAATCAACTGTTTTCACAACAGTAATCAATTCACTTTCAAATCATGCAACTCATTGTTTTTCAAAACAGTGGGGCCTCTCGAATATTAGAGAGTGTAAGTCCCATTTCTTTTCTTTTTGTACAGTTTTTTTAAACAATAAAACTTCTTCAAAACAAAATCTTTTCAAACAATTTTCAAATCATTTTCAAAACAACCAAACTTCAAAACAAAACTTTTCAAATATACCATGGGCCTCCATGTAGGTATAAGTCCCAAGCCTTTTGTACATACCCATTCCAGTACATGAAATTAGGTATTTCATTGTACGCCTTCTTGTACATACACTTTTTATACATACACATTTTTGTACATACCTCGATCAGTTTGACTTTTTAACTTTGAATAACAAACCAAAAATGAAGGTTTCTTTAAATCTTCCCAAAAATATCATGGGCCTCCATGTAGGTATAAGTCCCGAGCCCTTGTAAATACCTGTTTACATAGCTTTGAATAAACTCAAGTGGACTTCTCCCCGAGTGTGAGTCCCGAGCCCTGTGTATACAAATGGATCATGCTTACAGGTATATTTCCTTCATAAACTCCATTATATACACACACTTTGTCATATATGTATAACTGTTCATACTTGTTCATGTACTTGTTCATGTTTGTTCGTACTTGTTCATACTTGTGATTGTGTTATATGCTTATTCAACTTAGTACAACACTAGGTTCCCCATAGCCTCCTATTGGGCTTCGTGCAAAGAATCTCCACTGGTTTAGGTTAGGACATAGAGTATGGTTTCCCGGTGAAATCGCTCTAAGAGCTCAAACCAACTATACCATGCCTCCCCTTGGGCTTTGTACAAACGAGTGTCCCTCCCATAGCCTCCTCTTGGGCTTACAATGCAAGGACCCTGGATTGTCCCTCCCATAGCCTCCTCTTGGGCTTACAATGCAAGGACCCTCGGATAGCCTCCTCTTGGGCTTCGTACAAGGACCCACGGGCTTCTTATAAGCATCCCCCAATATCCAAATCAAATACCCTAGGAGATTAGACATTTTTCATCTCTATGCTAGGAGTATCTCTTCTATATCATCACAAACAATCAATCAATCAAAATCAAACTTCTTTTTGCCACAAGGCTGGCTAATCAATCAAACTGTTTTACCACCGTACTGGATGATTAATCAAAGTTTTTGTCACAAGGCTGACTTCATTGAAACTTTTGCCACGAGGCTGGCTGATTAATCAAAACTTTTTGTCACAAGGCTGACTTCATTGAAAGTTTTTGCCACAAGGCTGGTTAAACAAACAAAAAAAATCAAACAGATGTATGTGATGATATAGATTAGATACATCTAGCATTTAGACGACATTTGTCTATTTTCCTTTGCTTCCACTAGCATAAGTGGGAACTACGATTGCTCTGACTTTCTCAACATCCCTTTGAGAATACGTAGGCACAAGGTCGATCCTTGGCGAGCAAAACAAAACACAAAAAACCATTCAAACCTTAGCACCCGTAGACCCCGAGCTACAGATGCTCTGATTCCCTCTAAGGGATATGTATGCAGAGGATCGCGATGATCTTTGCGAGCATAATCAAACAAACACCTTAGGTCCCACCTACTTCACAACAGAACCTCTCAACAACATGGAATGAAAAACAAAGCAAAGAAACCTATAGAGTACTATAGATACGTTGGGTGCTAATACCTTCCCTTCGTATAACCAACCCTCTTACCCAAGATCTCTCCCCCCACTTTTAGGTTATTGCAGCTTTTTTCCTTTTCCTCCTTTGGAAATAATAAAAAGTTTGGTCGATACAAAAGAAAAATCATTTTTTATGAGCACTCGAGCCCAAAGAAGGCATCAGGTGTCTCATCCCACAAAAAAGAGGAACAAAACGATTTTTCGCCCGCGACACCGCTCTCCACCTCGAAAGAGTCAGAAAAATCAGAATCCTGAAACCACTGAAGCCAGGAGCCTCTCACCCGAGCAGGAACGCCGAGGCCCCTCCAAAGCTGTGTTGAAACCCCGCGAGGATTCTCCTCCAAAAGACAACCGCAGAATCTCGGGCAAAACACACGCAAAACCCAAGCGGGGCAGACATTCAAACTCCCCGGGACCCAGCGACAAAGAAGATTTCCGCAGTCCTTTGTCCGAGCACATCCGGCGAGTTCGTCTTCCGCGGGGTATGGAAAAACCACCCGTCTTGGATCAGTACGACGGAACCACCGACCCCGACGACCACATAAGGAGCATCGAAGCTGTCATGGACTACCATGTTGTCCGGGGATCCATCAAGTGCCGCATCTTTCCGACCACCTTAAGGAAAGGAGCGATGACATGGTACAGGAATCTGCCTCCTGACTCCATCCACTCCTGGACTGAACTGAAAGACCTTTTCCTAAGCCACTTCACGGTGTCTCGTCGGCAACCAAAGTCGGAGGCGAACCTTGAAGCGGTAATCCAAGGCACCAACGAACCTCTAAGAGATTACCTCGACAGGTTCAACAAAGAAGTCGTCCAAGTGCAGACGACAGACTACATGAAGAGGTACCTCCTGGAACGGGGGCTCCTCCCCGGAAGTGACTTTAAGAAGGCCATCAAGATTGAGAAGGTCCACTCCATGAACGCCCTCCTTCGCAAAGCTCAAGCTTTCATCGCATTCGAGGAAGGAGAGGCTGCTGCCATCAAAGCCTCGCGAGGTAATGACGCCGCTCGCAGTTCAAACTATGAGCACTCAGGCTCGAAGCGAGGGCATGAAAAAAGGAAAGACGACAGGTCTCTCGACATCAAAGAGCGCCGAGGACCATCTGGTTGCTTCAACGACTACACCCCTCTGAACACCTCACGGGAGAGGATCCTGGCCGAATGCCAAAACACCGACTTCAAGAAATCGAACATCAGGCCCCCGAAGTCGAACCCCGCAAGGCCAGGAACCGACAAGTCAAAGTACTGCAAATACCATAAAAGTCACGGCCATCTGACCGAGGAATGCATCCATCTCAAGGATGCCATTGAAACACTGATCAAGGAGGGTCGCCTTTCGAGATACACAAAGAAAGGGGACCCTTCCCGAAGGGACGACCAAAGAAACTCTGACGAAGGGAACTCGCCGGATAACAGGCCCCTGCAAGTAGCACTGGCCGTCACCCGACCAGAGGATTTCATGCCATCGGTCGGGATCCCTACCGCACTCAGCAAATGGGAAAGATTCCCATTCACCATGGTCGTCTCCAACGGCGGGGATCCAGGCTCCCTCACCATCAGTTCAGTGAAGAGAAAGTTCGATGAATTGCTCAGCGCCAACGCGGACCTCGGCCCTACGCTGCGAAAGTTCCGGGGAAAGTCAGAACCAATCACCTTCTACCTGGAAGAACTGCCCGGCGGAGCTCCAAACGCCACAATTCCCCTGCTCGTCCGAGCTAGAATGGCGAATTTCGACGTCCGACGGGTCCTGGTCGACGAAGGCAGCTCGGTCGACATCATGTATTCCCACCTCTTCCAGACACTCCAGCTGGACGACTCACACCTCACTCCCTATGTGGGTTCGGACCTCCAAGGTTTCAACGGAGCTACCACCAAACCCTGGGGTTACGTCGAGCTGATTGTCACCTTCGGAGAAGGGGAAGCCTCCAGGCAAGTCAAAACCAGATTCTTGGTGATCGACTGCAAAACCCTGTACAATTGCATTATCGGGCGCCCCACTCTAGCCGAGCTAACCGCCGTACCCTCCACTGTCCACCTAAAGATGAAGTTTTACACGAGGACAGGACGAGTGGCCACCATCAACGCTGATATTGAAGCTGCCAGGAGAATCTTCGATGCCTCCGTCAAGGGACTAGAACTGATCGCCCCTCCAACCAGCTCCAACAAAAAGCCAAGGGCCGAAGACAAACATCCTCGAGAAGACCAGCATCAGACAACCAACGTCAGCTCAGTCGACCTTGATGCACGGTTCACAGAAGAAGAACTGAAGATCGGGGAAGAGACGCGATCAAAGGCACCTCATCCCGTCCGACCTGTCCCAGACGGAGATTTCGAGCTGGTCCCCTTGGGCGACAACCCCGACAAAGCGGTAAAGATCGGCAAGGGCATCCCAGATCTACCAAGGAAGCAGCTCGTGGCCTGCCTTCGAGCCAATGCAGACTTGTTCGCCTGGAGCGCCGCAGAAATGCCCGGACTCGACCCCGAGGTCGCCTGCCACCACCTCTCCATCGATCCAGCCGTGAAGGCCATAGTTCGACGTAGGCGTCGGCAGTCCCCCGAGAAAGCGGAGGCTGCCGAGAAAGCTGTAAAAGACCTCCTAGAGGCAAATTTTATTTCCGAGGCCAAGTATTCAACTTGGCTCTCAAACGTTGTACTTGTTAAGAAATCTAATGGAAAATGGAAAATGTGTGTTGATTACACTGATGTTATCCGGGCATATCCAAAAGACGCCTATCCTTTACCTAACATTGATAGACTGGTCGACAACTCGGTCGGCTATAAACTATTGTCTTTTATGGATGCTTATTCAGGTTACAACCAGATCCCCATGGCGAGGAGCGACAAGCAGTGCACAGCGTTTATGACAGAGTCGGGCAATTATTACTACAACGTAATGCCCTTCGGCCTCAAAAACGCTGGGTCCACGTATCAACGGATGATGAACAAAGTGTTCCGAGGAGAGATCGGCGACACCCTCGAGGTATATATGGACGATATGATCGTCAAATCTCGAGAAGACACCGACCACACCTCCCATCTCGAGCGGGTGTTTGAGCGGGCCAGGTCCTGCAAGATGCGCTTCAACCCGGAGAAGTGCACCTTCGGCGTCCGAGCAGGCAAATTCCTCGGTTTCTATTTGACCGAACGGGGAATAGAGGCCAACCCGGATAAATGCCGAGCATTCTCTGAACTCCCCACTCCTAACAATAAAAAATCCATCCAAGTCTTAAACGGGATGCTCACCGCACTATCACGTTTCGTCGCGAAATCCGCCCAACACGCACTCCCTTTCTTTAAACTGCTACGCAAAGAAGCGGCCTTTGAATGGTCCGAAGAATGTGAGCAAGCACTTTCACACCTCAAGCAAGTGCTCTCCAAACCGCCCGTCCTTTCTCGACCCGATGACAACGAGCCTCTGTATCTTTACTTAGCCGTTTCAAACGAAGCAGTCAGCGCGGCTTTGATCCGAGAAACCGAAGACGGGCAAAAACCCGTATATTTCACCAGCAAAGCCCTGCAAGGACCCGAGGTGCGATACCAACAGATCGAGAAAGTCGCCATGGCCCTAGTGATAGCGGCCAGAAGGCTGCGATACTATTTCCTCGCCCACACCATCTTCGTTCGAACAGATCAACCCATCAAGCAACTCCTCAGCCGACCAGATATGGCCGGCAGAATGCTGAGATGGTCCCTCGAGCTCTCGGAGTTCGACATACAGTACGAAAGCAGGAGGGCATTAAAAGCTCAGGCGTTAGCAGACTTCGTAGCATAGATGACCTCGATCGCCGACTCCCCGGACCCGACCAGTAACAAATGGACCATCTACGTAGATGGCGCCTCAAGCAGTTCGAGAAGCGGGGCAGGCATTATCTTAGAAAACGACGAAGGACTCATCATCGAAGTATCTTTAGTCCTATCTTTCAACACGTCGAACAACCAGGCCGAGTACGAAGCCCTCCTTGCAGGCCTGAGACTTGCCGAGGATGTGGGCGCACGGGAGGTCAAGATCTACACAGACTCCCAACTCGTCGCATCCCACATCAGCGGCGATTACCAAGCCAAAAACGACGTACTCGCCGAGTACCTCACGCTCGTCAAAGATAAGATGAAAAAATTCGTCAAAGCAGAAGTCGAGCATATCCCCCGAGAACACAACTCGCGTGCCGACATATTATCCAAACTTGCGAGCACAAGAAAGAAAGGGGGAAACAAGTCGGTTATCCAGGAAATCCTACCCAGACCAAGCATAGGCGAAAACGCGCGAGCTCTACAAATATTCGCTATCGGGGACGACCATTGCTGGATGACCCCAGTATATAACTTCCTCACGAAAGACGAACTTCCCGCTGACGCGAAGGAAGCGTCAGCGATTAAAAGACGAGCCTGTTCGTATACTATCATCGAAAACAAACTATACCGACGAGGCTTCTCCATCCCTCTCCTTAAATGCATCGACGCCTCGCAAGCACTTGAGGTACTCCAAGAGCTTCACGAAGGAATCAACGGCCAACACCTTGGCGGACGATCACTAGCGAGGAAAGCCCTCAGAGCCGGCTACTATTGGCCGACCATGCAACAAGACGCCAAAGAATACGTCCAGAAATGCGACAAATGTCAGCGTCATGCCGACATGCACCTGGCTCCCCCGAACGAGCTCAAATCTCTCTCCTCGCCTTGGCCTTTCTCCACCTGGGGAATGGACCTCCTCGGACCTTTCCCGGTCGGGTCTTACCAGAATAAATACCTAGTGATCGCTGTGGATTACTTCACGAAATGGATAGAAGCTGAAGCGCTCGCTAAAATCACGTCCCAAAACGTACTCCGCTTTTATAAGCGGAACATACTCGCTCGGTTCGGGGTGCCACAGGAGATCATAACCGATAACGGCACCCAGTTCACGGACAGAAAATTCCAGGAGTTTGTAACCAAACTCGGGACGAAACAGCACTTCACTTCGGTCGAACACCCTCAAACGAACGGACAAGTTGAAGCCACCAACCGGGTCATTCTCCGTGGACTAAAGAGAAGGTTGGGCGAGGCGAAAAAAGCTTGGGTCGAAGAGCTACACAGCGTCCTTTGGGCATACAGGACGACCCCACATTCGAGCACAGACGAAACACCGTTCAAGTTAACCTATGGCACCGAAGCCGTGATTCCCGTGGAGATCCGAGAACCCTCTCGTCGGACCGAGTCACCTCTCGAGGAGGAACTCAATGACGAAGCTATGAGAGAAGAGCTCGACATGGTCGAGGAAATCCGAACAGGATCTTCCCTCCGAGAAGCGAAATTGAAACAACAGATAGCCTTACGCCATAGCACTAAAGTTATCAAACGCGGATTCGAAATCGGAGACTTAGTTCTCCGCAGAAACATGAAAGATTCGCGCGAGGGCAAACTAGCCCCGAACTGGGAAGACCCGTACCGAGTTTACGATAAAACCGAAAACGGTGCGTATTACCTCGAGAACCTTCTCGGCGAAAAACTTGCTCGACCTTGGAACGCTGAAAAACTCAGACGCTATTACAGTTAGAAACAACCTAACGCTACCCAGCCGCTCATAGCGAACACGAGGAAAGGTTGGGCAAGGACTCGCGCCATGGTACAAGCGCGTATGCTCCACGACAGCGTCGGTCGGATACCCCCTATCAGGAGGCAAAGCCGACTACGCGGCGGGCCTTACACACAGACCCTCCGCGGAAGTACCTGCACGGCAGAACCCCAGCTCGCGATGGGATCGTTCACGCCGCGAGCACGTGGCCCCGACCGCGGCCTCGAGCTCGCTTATAGCGCACACCTGCTCTGCGCACCCGGACCGTTCCCTACACGCCCGGGCTATAAACCTCGGCTGAGCACAAACATAAATATTCGACAATAATCAGATAAGCACAAATAAACATTGGAGCATAAAACGCAGAATAGTATTAAAAACCGACCAAACTGGCCGGAGATATCCAAATATTACAAAAAATTATCCGGGCATCGCCCAACTAACTTTACTTTGGCACGCAGGCCACAAAACATTGGCACGCAGGCCACAAAACATTGGCACGCAGGCCACTATCAAAAAGAAACTGGTCAGACGTCGTCATCCTCCTCCTCGGCACCGTTGTCCTCACCCTGGGGCTCCTGCTCATCTTCCCAGTCTTCGAACTCCGGATTTGACTCAATCTGCCCGTCCACAACCTTATTGTACGGACCGATGCCCTTCGTCACCAAGCGCGGATTGAGGACTTTCAGCTGATCCACCGCGGCTTTAAATCCAACCCCCAGGGTGGCAACACAGTCGACCTCCAGCTCCCTCACCTTGCCCAGAAGCTGGGAGCGGGTCACCAAGGCTTTCTCGTCTTCATCTTCCTCGGCAGCAGGGAGATGAGACCTCTCTAACTCAGCAATTCGCTCACGGAGCCTTTTTCCCTCGGCCTCCAAAGTCCTGACCTTGTTCTGCTCTTTACAGAGGTCTTCAACAATGCCGCTCTGAACCTCATACTTATCCTTGTACTGTTCAAACTCGTGCTCTAGCTCATCATATTTGGTCTGCAAAGCATCATAGTCCTTCTGAGGGCAGACCCTTTGGGCATTGAGGGCCAAGGCCAGGGCGGCCACCCTCATCATCCCTTCAAGATCCTCGGACAAGTCCTTATCCCGGGCCACCCGATCCCGCCTGACTATATGCCTCACCTCCTCGCGCTCCAGCAGCACATTTCTCTTCGAGAAGACCCCCCTGTGCAGAGTACATGAGGGCAGCACTATGTCATCCTCAGAAGGGTTGTCGTTGATAAGGGGGCGAAGTTCGGGGGTCCCCTCGTTCTTTTGTTTTTTCCCGGCCGGAGAACCTCCCGAAGTCGTCCCAATCGACGAAGGGGAGCCACCATCAGGCGCGCCCGCAACAGCCGCCTTGACTTCCTCGACCCGCGTTCGCTTCACGGTCAGCTTGACGGCCGCCTTGTTCTTTGCCCTCATCTTCACAATCTATTCATGCAGGTCGGCCATTTTTCCTGCAAAATAAAGAGTTAGAACCAAAAGGATATTTTTCGAACAAGAAATAGTTATCTCACCTAACAAAATTATCGCATCCCCGTAACTCCCGCACTCGAGGATAGCTTTTGTGTTGATATACCGAGGCTCCAGCATAGGACCTCCATCTTCCTCAAATAAGGGATCCCCGTTGGGATATGTACATACTGCCGGTCTAAACCCGTCCACGAAAGAAGCGAGCCGCTGATACCCCCCCGTATCGCGCTCATTGAGATCCTCATCCTGGAAGATGTAATAGTCGGTCCCACGCTCGAAGTGGTCAGGCTGCCACTCCAACGGGAACCGAGCAGATGGGCCCACTCTCCTCACCCCGTCCTCAATATACTCGCGTTCCTCGAACAAATGGTTCTCGGCCTCAGGAGTGAGCGGCTTGATCATAAAATACCGACTCTTGAAATGCTTGATAGAGTCCTGATAAATGGCGAACAGCTTCTTCGGCTGCTTAAAGGACACCCAACTCCACTTGCCGTCCGGATCGCGCAACCTCTGCAAATGAAACACTCTGAAGAAAAGAGGCAGAGTCGCTTCGACCTCCAAGAACCCACATACAACTTCGAAGGCTCTTAGGAACGCGAAAGCGTTGGGATGAAGCTGAGACGGGCACAAGCGCAACCAACTGAAGATACTCCGTTGCAAATGAGTGAAGGGAAGCCGGAGACCAGCCTCCTTAAAGACGAACTCATACATTGCGAAATGAGGACCAGTGAATTGCGAGCAGATCCTCTGATGAGATTTAGGCACAAAGGCGCCCCAAGAAGGCTCCTCGTCCTGGTCAAGGTCCTCGATGACATTAAAGGCTTCCTTAGGACGCGTCGAGAAACGCGACGCAATCGTCCTCGGAGCAACGGCCACCCATTCCTCAAGTTTCCTCGGGGAAGTCTCGACGACGGGAATGCCCTCGTCCTGCGAGCAACCAATAGCTTCATCCCCGTCTGATATGTCGAAGACGACATCATCTTTGTTCTCGTCGGCCATTTACCTGAAAAGCAGAGGAAACAGTGAATTCGACTGGTCAAATCCACCCTTCCACCGCAAGTCAAGTGAAAGGGCGAGGAAAATAGACGAGGAAAGAATTCCGCCTCCCATTGAATACCGACGAACTAAATTAGAAGCACCCACAGAATAGTCACTAGGTGCAGCGATGGACGGTGAGTGCATCTAGCTCTCCGGCAAACTCATACCCTAACTGAGGCATGCAACCACCTTTGCTCGTCGCATTCAAACTATTCTTGATTGATCCTAAAGCCTAGACGTCTCATACAACTATTCATGCCCCGCTCACTCAAGTCTCACTCGGCAAACGCATGGGAATAGTAACGATCCCCTAGAACTACTCGGCAAACGCATGGGAATAGTAACGATCCCCTAGAACTACTCGGCGAACTCGTAAACCTTGCTCGATACATTCATCAATCCTACCCGCCGCGCTCAAGGCTAAAAAAATAAAACTTAAAGAAAAGCAAGAAGAAGACGAGAAACTTACTTGAAGGAGCGGAGAAGGGATGTACGAGACGAAGAGGAGAGCAGTGAACGATCTTGAGGGTCTGAAAAATGTTAAGTGACAAATGAGTGAGCTCCTCACTCCTTATATAGGAAAAGAAGGCCAAAGGGTGTCATGATGGCCTAGGCAGCCTAGGAGGCGCCATCATTGCCTACACCCCAAGGCGGCTCCACCCACGAAAAGAGGCCACGTGTCCTGAAACAGCTTGGGAAACCCAAAGGGCGCAGTCAGCTTTCATGCCTAAAAACGGCGCAGCAATAATGGCAGTCTCCACAGCTGCCACCTGTCAATCGCGCTGACAAATGGTAACCGAAACGTGTCAAGTGGAAACCAAGGGACAGCCGCCTCCCCGGTTCCCATGGGCACCGGCCGACCACCATTCGGTCTTATGACCGGCACCAACTCCTCTCCCCGTCAACCTAAGCGTGCGAGGAGTCCACCGTTGAAAACCATTGCTCGTGCTCTTGCTCGGCTAACCTCCTGGTTGAAGTCATCACCCTTACAAGACTAATGACTTGGGGGGCTCCTGTTCTGGACTGGGCCGAGCAGGCCCAGCTCTTCTCACTAGCCGAGCAGGCCCAAGTCATTTGGGCCCATTTACTGGGTAACCGTCAAGAGTTATCCACGCGCGAAGACCACGCGTCACGCTTCAGCGAAGGATTCGGTCAACCATCTCCGAACCCTACGCTATGCTCATCCAGAACGTGAGTCTCCTGCTGACTCAGCCCTAGCACGTGACGTTCTGGCAGTTCCCTAGCACGTGGGCCTCCAGTTGGATTTGGCCCAATTAGGGAACCTTGGCCCAGCGCTGGGGGCTATAAATACCCTCTTTCACTAGAGGGTCAGGTATTCCATTCTTCACTCTCAACCCTCATTCTCTGATAGCTACTAACTTAAGCATCGGAGAACCTTGCAGGTACCCCCCCCATCTTGCTCTCCAAGCCAGATTCCGCTGCCTTGACGATTCTTCTGATCAGATACGATCATCTCCTTCTCTAATAAATTCATCTCCTTCCCTCCTTTCTGTTGAACCAAAGAGATCCTAGGAAACTTCAACAAACATGAAAATTAGGTTAGTGACTGGCTCACAAAATTCTGAGGAAGAATAAAAAAATGCCGAGTAGGTGAAAAGTGTAGAGTAGGTGAAAACTGCGCGCGCTATTGTACTCACAAACTTTTACAACTATACTGTACTGGTTTAGTAAGTTTGTTGTGTGATATTGTACAGTTTTTTTTTATAAGCGTGATATTGTACCGTTAGTCTATAATAATCTCTCATGAGCTTGATATAGTTAAATTTGAAGATGCTGATTTATGAAAGAACTTGGGTTTAAAGATTAATACTTTTATTATCTAAATTCTAACATTATAATATAGTTACTATGAGCTTTATTTTTTATTATCTAATATAATGTTTTTATTTTACAATCAAAATCGTACCTCCACAATTCTCTATCAATTCACTTATTATTATCATTTCATTTAATTATACTTAATAATGAATTTTTAAATAAGTTAAAATTATATACTTATTTTTATTATTATTACTTTATTTTCATTTCACAACTAGCACTAACTCATTTCATATATGTTTGAAATCACGGTGGAAATAAATAAAAATGCTAGTCTATGAGAAATTACTATTTGTAGCTTTTAGTTTTCATGTCAAAAAATTATTGAAACAAGGATGAAAACGTAAGGTGGCGGTGGAAATAATTGTTTTCAAACATACACTTCATTTTCAAATTTAACTTTGCATCATTTTTAACCTAATCATTTTTTCATATTCAAATAATTATAATATTCATAATATATTTTTTTAAATATAGTTGATTTTGATATATTTGGTATTCTAAAAATAAATTTAATTATGTCTTCATAATCGATTTTACTTAAATTTAGAATGTGTAGCTTTTAAATTTAATCATAAATTTTAGATTGAAATCTAGTATTTAACTAATTTTGTATAAATATATCAAATCACAAAATTATTTTATTTTTAATTTACTTCAAGCATAATTAATTTTACAAAATTAATTTATATTAAAATTAAATTTGTTCATCAGAGAATCAAGCACGCTTGTTAAATATTTTAATAAAACTAATGAGTTAAAAGGTAGTGCACTGACAGTGTAAAATAATTTTACACTGTCATCCAATAGAAAATTATAAATGTGCCATGTCATTAAGTTTTTTTTAAATAAAAAAATTATTTAATTGGATACATGGGTGGTGATTGGTTGACAGTGTAAAACTATTTTACACTGTTGCATCATCCATTTTCTCAAAACTAATTTATATTTAAATAATTACAATGTTCATATTTTTATATTAAAAATTATATAATGGTATTGACTTTCTCTAAATTGACAAGTTTAGCAAATAAGTTTTTTTTTTACAAAAAATAAGGCTCTCTTTATTACTTAGACCATTTACGATAGACATGTTGAATAATTTATTAAGTAGTTGAACGGGTGTAATAGGGTGTTGAATTAGGTGTTGAAAATGAGGTGGATTAAATTGTGTTGAATAAATTCGACATATTGAATAAGAGAAAGTGGGGGCCACAAAAAACACTTGGCAAAATATTATTGGTTGTTGTAAGTTATTATATTTTTATTTTATCATGATCATTTGGGGTCAATTATTTTATAGTAAATTATTCTTTTTAATTTTTTTTATTTTTACCAAAATTCATAATTTTTTTCCTCTATAAATAGAGACTAGTTTGATTAGATTTGGACACAGAAAAAAAATCAACTTCTTTCTCTCTAATTTTCCTATATTTCGTATTTATTACTTGCAAGAAAAAAATTAATTAAGAATATAAAATTAGAAAAATAAAATTAAAATAAGTTACTAAATTAGAAAAAAATTAAAATAAAGTATTTAACTCTTAATTATTTTAATTTAATTTCAATTGATAATTGTTATTAATATATAATCACAAAAATGAAAACATAAAAAAAAATGAAATAAAAGTGGTGGTGATTATATATATGGTGATTATATATAAAATTGTTATTAATATATATATATATATATATATATATATATATATATATATATATATATATATATATATATATATATATATATATATATATATATATATATATATATATATGGAGAGAGAAAATGGCTAAAAATAACGAGTAATTAAATATGGAGAGAGAAAACTAATACTAGTTAATTTTACTCGTTAGATTGAAAATAATTAATGGTCAAATTGTATAATAAGTCTTGATAACTTACTCTTGGAGTAAGAATACCCCTCGTTAGGAATAACTAACTCTCTATTAGTTGGGAGTGAATTATGGAGATTCATTGGATGCATTTGCAGTTAAGATCAGTGGTGATCATTATAATGATAATCTTCATGTATTATGAAGATTTTGAAAGGAATAGGACATTTCTTTAGGCGTTGGTTGGGATCGATATGGTCAACTCGTAGTCGTCTAAGGTCGATTAAGTTGGCCCAGAATAATTGCCCTTTGTAACAACCTAAATCCTGAAACTTATATTTAAAGGATTACTCGACAATTTAAGGTGTTACAAATTACAGTCCTTCAACAAAACATATACACTTAGAAAACATGCAATAGAAAAGTAAATAATATAAAACACATGTTATCTCATGCTCGTCATATTTTAAGCTCATTGCGGCAGAAATATGAACTTTGGTAATAAAACATAACAACTTCAACTTTGGTCTTATAAAGACTTAACTTTCATAAAATAATTCAAATGGAGTTGTAACATCCAACTTGTAGAAACTTCAAAACAATTCAACATAAATAATATTAAACTTCAACAAAACAAACTAATCAAATTCAAACATAATAAAAATTCCTCATTCCCAGTATAACCGAATCGGAGCACTAAACCACTAAGAAAATGGTTAAAAAAAGTGAAAATAACTCCAAGAGCTATCTTCCACTTACAGCAGCAACTTCTAATCCTGGTTATCTGCAAGATGTCCATGGTGGACAACATTAAAGTAAAGGGGTGAGAATACACTTCCATAATTTAGCGGTGCAAACAAGCAAAGGTAGAATATCACATAACAACAAGTACACACGTCAATCATAATAACATCAACATAACAAGTATTCTCATCCATACAACACATCAGCAAATGATCATTCAAAAATGCATCACTAATGCAATGTACTCAACAACTGACTCGTCATGCATGTGGTATCAATATGAACACTCATGTTCATATCGCTCATGATTCCCTCTCTAAAACTAGAGCATGTAACACTCTTATTTCCCCGCGCATAATATAACGAAATAAATCAAGAATATATCACATTTTTACATCAGGATGTCACGCATCTCAAATCACAACATTTTTTTAACACTTATAGTTTAACATAAAACATTTAACACATATCATCGCATGCTCACCTTCACTTAGGGTATCATCATAGCAAAATCTATCAAATAAGCATGCTTCACAAATCATACTAGTCTCTAATTAACATAAGCATCAAAACATTAAGAGTATAACATCCAACTTTCTAATTAACATAAATGGAAATAAAAAGCATCGTTCGCCCCGCCCAATGTTACAGATAAAAGCAACATAATTGTAAGAATGCAAAACTAAAAAGAAAGAAACAACTTACCTCCATCCTCCAGCTCTAAGCAACTGCTTTGTTACCTGCTTGTTTGTACTCCAAAGTGGAGCACAAGCCACAACAACAACAGAGGGTTGAGAATTCACATCAATAATTAAACGGTATAAACTGTAAGGTATAACATATACAACTATATGTATTTCACAACAGTCACACAATCACATTCTCACACCCAATTCAACATCATACACAATCATGATTAAGCATACAATTCATTATACAATGTGACTCAACTATGCAACTCGATGCATATGCATGTGGTACCAACTCGACAAACGGTTCCTCATTCGAACCGGGTCTCGCACCAAACTCCGAGCCCTGCACCGAGCATGGGATAAGTCACAAAATCTCGCACCGAACTTGTGAACTCGTTTCTTTCACATTAACAATGACATATGATACATGTCATACAATTCAATGCAACTCAACAACCACTACAATGTTTAAGGTCCACACCGACCATAAACAACATGCATTGACAACAACATAATAATCCTACACCGAACTATTATTTAACAACCCCCAACAATCAACAACAACAACATAGTTATACTCATATAGCAGCAAGTATTCCAAGGTACACATAACAACTCACCACAATATCATTAACACATTCATACACATTCACCATTCGTCACATAGTTCATAAAATCGATTAAAAATTATTTTTATTCATCAATGCACATCAAAACAGCACCAAACACCACCCAACAGTAGCCGACAATTCACATAAGTTGAAATAATCGAAAAAACTGCAATTTAATACAAGAAGACATCCAATTTACGCAAGTTACAGGTGCATGACGGGTTACTCATCACGGGCATGGCTCCCGCCACCACCATCAAAACACAAACATGTCACCTGCTTGACGACCGATTCCAAAATTGAGCATGGGCTCCATGACGGGTTACCTGTCATGGCCATGGCGCCCGCCATAGATCTTCATCCCCTCAACAGACACCAAAACACATCATACATGTCATATATTCATTTATATCACCTAATTACATCAAATCAACATTTTTAATTTAATATTTCATGAAATTACATTATCTTCAAAACCTTTAAAACTCCATCAATGGTGAATATATCACAACATAAAAACATAATTATCACACATGAATGTACATGACTTTTATCCACCAATTCATCACACATAGCAAACTAATCACCAATAACATAATTATAGTAACAAAATACATAATTCATGCAACACCCCATTGCCCTATTGAAGGTTAAGGATTCCTTTAAGTCTACCCCTCATGCATATACTTGTTTGTTGAATAAGTCTCCCTTATTACATGGTTATACTAACAATAGTTGAATGATCTTTATTTGATATTCTTCTCTCCCTCAACCTCTAACCTCTCCTCGCACGTTCTCTTGCCCTAGCCTTTTCTCTATTTTTCTACGTACTATGAAAAACTTCCCCTAATCTCTCAACTTTCTTCTTATAATAACCAAAAATCCTTAATTTGGATTTCCCTCTTCTAACCTCACTTGCTCACAACATTCCAACATGCATGTAAACACATGCACATATGGCCCCTATCTGACTGTGCACAACACCAATAACTCTAGCAATATAATCAAATAGGCAAATATATCAGCAGACAACAATATTTAATCTCAACAAATATCACCATAACATTCATTAGTTTTGCCACACAACATAATTCAGCATTTATCAATAAATTCATTAAATCGATTAAAATCATGGTTAGTTACTAAGTTACATCAACATAATATCCAACAATAGCCAAACAGTAGACCAACAATCAACAATCTCGAAAAAAATCGAAAAAGACAATTAATTCCAGCAACTGGGCAAATTACGCCCTCACTGGCAGCATGACGGGTTACCCGTCACAGGCGTGACGCCAGTCATCGACCTTAAACACCACACTGGTCATCCCCATGATGATCGTCCCAGAAAAATGGCCTGGGCAACATGATGGGTTACACGTCAAAAGGGTGACGCCAGTCAGCACCCTCAAGGCTCATGACGACCAGGGTGTCATGGCGATGGCGCCGCCATCGACCTACAAAATGCATAATTTCGTTTTCTGCATAGAGTTCAATTCAGAACACCGATTTTCCATTCCAGGCACTCAAAGATGACTCAAAACATTTCATACATCACATATAAACATTAATATCATATTATCACCTCAAACTAACACCTTTAATCACTTATTTTCATAATTTCACAAAATCATTATAACCTTAAAAAATATCAACAATGGCATAAACATGAAAAAAAAAACTCATACAAAATATTTAGCACATATTAGTACACGAATTTGATCATCAAAATCATCATATAACATGAACACAACACAATTATCAGTCTTCATATACAACACATACAATCCTATTAAAGGTTAAGGATTCTTCAATTATACCCATCATTCTTAAACACCCATTAAAGAAGATATCTCCCCCCTTACCTGGTTTTCCTAGCAAGAAATCTGAATCTGCATTGGTTTGAAAGGATTTTTCCTTCAACTTCTAGCCTCTTTCTTGACTCACTTTTGCCTCTAACCTCTTTCTCTATTTTACGCATTGATCAGAATTAGGGCTCTCTAAACTTATATTAACCTAATTAGCCAACTTCCAATATTTATATTTTCCTCCCCGCATTTATTCCTCTCTTACTCCTAATTCCCTTATATTTCTCTTATTTTCCACTTTGACCCTATTTCTCTATTCTAACTCAAATAGATCAAATAATTACTATTATTTTAATTGATTAAAATTCTAAATAAATTCTAATCAACTCTGCCACTTTCAACTTACTCTCTACACCTTTACCTTTATAACACACACCCTCCAATTCTTATTTAATTAATCAATACCATTCAAAATTAAATTAAATATTAACAAACACATATAAATTATAAATAAATCAATTAAAATAATTTAATTAAAATTGCGGTGTTACAACTCTCCCCCACTTAAAGAAAATGTTTCCCTAAAAAATTACCTTAAGCAAACAGAGTTGAATATGACTCCTTCATCTGACTTTCCAGCTCCCAAGTCACGTTTCCACCAGCTTGTCCTCCTCAAAATACCTTCACCAAGACAATCTTCTTACCACGCAACTGCTTCAATTTTTTATCCTCTATCTGCATGGGTGATGCCTTAGCAGTCAGTTTTCCTCTCACAGCTACATCATCCAGAATATATCTCCTAAATTGAGATACATGAAACACATCATGAAGATTAGCAAGTTGCGGTTGCATTCCAATCCTCTGTAAGATATGGTACGGACCAATGAAATGCGACGTAATCTTTTGAGATTTCAAAGCTTGACCAACACCCGTTACTGGAGTAACCTTCAAAAACACATGATCTCCCTCTTGGAACCCAAGTGTTTTCCTTCGCTTATCATGGTAGCTCTTCTGGAGACTTTGCGAAGCTCTCATCTTCTCTTAGATTACCTTGATGTTCTCAACCGTCTACTAACGATCAGATAGTTCAGGAGCCAGTGGTTCAGGATACAGACACCACCACTCGTGCATCTACGGAGCCATCAATACATATCGGAAATTTTAGTTATAATGAAATTATTGGTATACCAGAAATTTCAAATACACTACTGGAAAATTCGTCCGGAAATTCTTTGTATCTCATCAGGGGTAAAATTGGAATAAAAAATGGGGGGTGGCAAGATAAATACTCCAAAGTCACCCAAACCCAAACCAGAATGTGAAAGTTGATTATCTCCAAACCAATATCATGATAATTTGTTTGATACCACCCTTAAAATTAAATCTAACACCTTCTAATTTTTTATAATATCAAAAGTATGTTTGGTGTTTAAAAATATAGTACACTAATTAAAAATGCGAAATACACTCAAAAAAATCGGCAAGTCAAAACAGAAATCCTAAATATATTTTAATTATTTCCATATTCTTATAATCAAGATTATACATAAATAGCGAGCAAACAGACAATAAATTGCACCACTATTTAAACTTTATTGGTCTTTTTCAAAAGCATTAGAGATTATTAGATTTTTTTCCTATAACCCTGAAAATTCGATAATGTTAATTTATCAGTTTTTCCTTACCGATTTGTTTAAAAATCTCCAAAGATTACCTGATTTTTCACATGACCTTGAAAAATTAGGTAGTATTAATTTTTAACGGTTGAAATTTTGTTGATACTTTTGTAAGTTTGTGTGGTCAATAATGATTCCAAACTTGTATAAGTATGCATAGTATGCTGCTAAAGAAACATTTGATAATGTCTCAATATTGGTATATCACGTTGGTCTTGTACTTCATTGGCGTGAAACCTCTAGTTGACTTTAGGCTCATAGAGGACACTCCTCTTAATGTTCTGAAATTCAAACTGAATAATATCGTGTACCATACAAACAACAAGAAGGTGTTTAAGACCGAGTATCATTCACCAATATTGATAATGAAGGAAATATTAGTTTCAGTAAGTTTGAGCAGAAAACGAGTGAAAATTTAAAAGTCATGTGGAGCATATATCACCGATATGAAAAAAATAGTCCGATTGTGGTGGATAGGACACTCATACTAGTTGGAGGCAGTGACACGTCATTTGAATGTCCTCCATCATGGGAAGATCCAACATCACCACCCGGCTCCACATGTGGGATAATACGAGGGTGTGGTACTAAAACGTGTCACTCTAAGCAATCATCCTCACACTACCTAAGAAATTGCACATCCATCTATCAATACCCTCAGATGGCATAATATGGATTGTTGAAGGATGCACTTAACGTACCCAAATTTACGCAAACACCTCTTTGGTAAATATTTAGCCATTAAAATCTCTCATCGCAGATAACCCAAAAACATGGCAATATCATCAAAGTCCCGATGCACTCTATGGTATACGTAAGGTGTCCAGGTGACATCATTTATAGTCAACACATCGATCCTTCGCTTGTACTTGTGAAGACCTCATGGATATGAATGATTGGCTCTCCACTTGGTGGCCCGTGGAAGGCCAATGATAGGAAAACAAACACATTTGTAGCAAATAGACGGAAAATGCTCGTATATATGCAATACTACACAAGAAAAAGAAATTACATATACAAAATATATTTGATAGATAAAAATTAAATAAATATTTATATTTGAAATAAAATTATATAATGTCAAATATTCTGCTCGTTTAATTTATATTTGAAATAAATATTCTGTAAGTTGTCTCATCTCAAAGGCAACCACCTCTCCAAAGACATTATATAATGTCAAAAGGAGCACACCCTTATGCCCATGAGACATGCAAATGCAATGTATGAACTCGAGCGAAAGAAAAAAGTCACTAACACTGAATCCTCTAAGGAGTTCCTGATGCTCATCAAAAAATATTCGGAACCCATATTTTCTATTCTCTCCTCCATCTAAAAAGTCCTTTTCAAAAGCTACACGGCAAATAGAATTATTTGCATACTATCCCAACATCTTAGACAAATTGGTAGTTCCTGGATAAGAACCTGCAACCCTTTGAACTAAACTAGAAACTTCTTCTTCTCTAACAGCACTATACGAGTTTATCTCTTTTGAAACTAATTTACATTATAACCCTTAAAATAAACAATTATGATAAATAATATAAAAATAAAGTGATATTACCAAAAAAAAAGAAATTTGTCCGTTCATAAACAACATAGATAATCAAAACACCGATAAAATATTGATAAATTTCATACAACCATTATATTATCTATGATCAGTTGAACAATTTTTTCATCTTGATGATCCATCTAATTCTATAAAAAAAAGTATAAAATTAAATTCTAGATATATAACTCATATACTACTATTATATATAATATATAATACAACACAACAACTTATAAAATAACTAAATTCTTACAAACAAAATAATAAATGGAAATGAAAAAAATAACACATGAATAAATAAAAAAATGTTAGTCATATTAATAAAAATAATAGAGTTGCAAAAATTTATTATAATATTTTCTAAGAATAATTTAGTATTTTAATAAAAAATGAGGGTAATTTTATCAATATAATAAAAAATTATCTTATCATAACTTCTCTTTATCCCTTTTCTCCAAATTCTCCAATTTGAGAAACAAAAAACTATTTAGGGAGAGAATTTGATTACCTCCAAATATGTAATTGTAAGATCTTATTTTCCTTCTCACTCTTTATAATTTTCACAAAAGTTAACAATTGTTTTCAAGTAATAATTATATATAGGAAGTAGAAAATGAAGGGCAATGCCTACTTAGACTAAGTAATACCATCTAAAAATATACTTTTTGGTTGAGCATAATGCCTACTTAGACTAAGTAATGTCATTTAAATGTAATTTACTATGTTCTGTTAAAGAGTCGCGCAATAGATATGATATGACTTGATGAAAAAGTGTTTATAATGGGAGCCATACGTCGCAAGATAAATCGGTTCTGTTAGTTGAATTAGAACAAAATCCAAATTTTAAGATGGTTTCGAATTGTTATGTAGGATTGAGTTAAATCCAAACTCATTCTAAAATGTTAAAAAAAAATTACAGTGAATCTTGACGGATGTTGTAATTCTAGTTTAGTTTGAAGAGCATTAATATAGTTGGTGAAAATGGAAGGATCAGTCTTCAGAGAATTAGAACTTGGTGTGAATCGACAACGAAAAATGTTAAATAGCACAAATATTGTGGAAACACATAACTGTGGGGTATAAACCAGGCACTACAAATATTAACCAAAAACTAGTCGGAATATGCGAAAAACACGAATGTTTCGTTTTTCCGAAAAACTCAATATTTCATATTTTGGAATAAAATTCGTTTTTTGTTAAAAACTCGATTTTTTCCTTTTGTTGAAAAACCTGATTTCTTGTTTTTCCAAAAATCTTGATTTTTTTTTCAATTCTGAAGACAAGAAAATTGATTCCTTCGTTTTTTCGAAAAAAAACTCAATTTTTACCTTTTCCTGATAAACGCGATTGTTTTGTTTTTCTGAAAAAAACACATTATTTCGTTTTTCCGAGAGCTATATACATATTTACATCATGACATTACTGTACAACAAAATCCTAAAAAAATAAGGAGGTGAGGAATCATATAAAGCTGCAAAATTGATGTACATAATTCTGTTCTATATTTTGGAAGGGATTGGAGACCATCCCGTTGATAGAATTCTTTTTTCCAAATCCCGTAGATAATCTGTCTAGCTTTTGAATAAAACAAAAGCAGTGATATTTAACCAAGAACACTTCATCTATTCATGTTTCAAGTAAAAACAACTTAGCTTTAAAGAACAGTCGATCAAATCCATATGGAGGGGTCACTAAATGGTGTTGCCATATCTGATGAAAACTTGACTAGGTTCTCTCGAAAAATTAACATGTCACCCCCCAAATTAAACATGCCACCCCTCAAACCTACGAAAAAAATTAAACTGTCCAACCAATTTTCATTATCACATTTTAACAAATTTACGGAAAATCCTAAAAAATAAGGGGTGGGGAATCGAATAATGTTGCAACTAAAGCTGCAAAATTGATGTAAATAATTCTGTTCTATATCTTGAAAGGATTAGAGACCATCCTGTTGATATAATTCTTTTTGCCAAAATCATGTAGATAAATCTATCTAGCCATCTATTCTTGTTTGAAGTAAAATCTATCAAACCCGTATGGAGGGGTTTCTAAATTGTGTTGCCATAGCATCATCTATCAAACTCATATGGAGGAGTTTCTAAATTGTGTTGCCATAGCATCTGATAGAAACTTTGAAGGATAGAAAAACACTTAGAAAGGGGGGGGGGTTTGAATAAGTGTAGTCTAAAAGCTTGAACCATAAAAACAATTTGCACAATTATTTTTATCCTGGTTCGTTGTTAACTAAACTACTCCAGTCCACCCCCTTGGAGTGATTTACCTCACCTGAGGATTTAATCCACTAATCTCAATAGATTACAATGGTTTTCCACTTAGCCCGCGACTAAGTCTTCTAGAGTATCCTGATCACAACCTGATCACTCTAGGAACAATTGCTTAGACACAAGCTAAGACTTTCTAGAGTATCCTGACCACCACGTGATCACTCTAGTTACAACTGCTTAGACACAAGCTAAGACTTCCTAGAGTATCCTGATCACACTTGATCACTCTAGTTACTTACAAATTAATGTAATCAAATTCTAAGAGTATTACAATGCTTCTGAAAAGCTATAATCACAACAGTGATATTTCTCTTAAAGTTTAAGCTTAATCTCACTAATATATTACAACAGCAATGTAGTGAGCTTTGATGAAGATGAAGTTTGTGAGCTTTGATTTGAACAGCGTTTCAGCAAGTTAGTATTCACAGAATTCGTCAGAATCGGTAACCTTGCTTCTCATCAGAACTTCATATTTATAGGCACTTGAGAAGATGACCGTTGGGAGCATTTAATGCTTTGCGTATTCCGTACAGCATTGCATTTAATGTTTCACTCTTTTGTCAACTACCTCGAGCCTTGTTTACGCTGTGTCTACTGACGTTGCCTTTAATAGCTTCTAACGTTCCTTTTGTTAGTCAGCGTAGCCTGCCATCTTGTACTTTCCTCTGATCTGATGTTTGTGTATACAACGTTTGAATATCATCAGAGTCAAACAGCTTGGTGCAGAGCATCTTCTTGTCTTCTGACCTTGAAGTGCTTCTGAGCGTGATACCATGAGAACTTCAGCGCTTCTGCTTCTGATCTCAAGTTCTTCTGATGCTTCCATAGACCCATGTTCTGATTCTGCTTTGACCATCTTCTGATGTCTTGCTAGACCATGTTCTGATGTTGCATGCTGAAACTTCTGAGTCAAAGCTTCTAAGCGCTGATTTGTGCATACTCTTTATATATTTCCTGAAAGGGAAATTGCAGTGTATTAGAGTACCACATTATCTCATCCAAAATTCATATCCTTGTTATCATCAAAACTAAGAATATTGATCAGAACAAATCTTGTTCTAACAATCTCCCCCTTTTTGATGATGACAAAAACATATATAAATGATATGAATTTGCGATCAGAAAGAGCAGAAGGCTAAAAACAATTACACAACTAAAGCATAAGCATGTGAATATGTCTCCCCCTGAGATTTATAATCTCCCCCTGAGATAGATAATCCCCCCTGAAATAAATACTAGAAGATTTTTAATAATAAAAGACTTCCCTGAGTATTTCAGTAGAGACGTTCACATATGCTTGATCTTCAGAACATTCATGACTTTTGATTCTTGCTTCCATAGGACAGCTTCAGAACTTTGAATTTCTTTAGATCCTCAGAACATTCACAACTTCTGATTCTTGCTTCCATCGGACAGCTTCAGAACTTGAATTTCTTTGATCTTCAGAACATTCACAGCTTCTGATTCTTGCTTCCATCGGACAGCTTCAGAACTTGAATTTCTTTGATCTTCAGAACATTCACAGCTTCCGATTCTTGCTTCCATCAGGACAACTTCAGAGCTTGAATTTCTTCTTACATCACTTCATGCTAGATTGTATCAGAACATTGTTGAATGTACCAGAGCATCATCAGAGCATCTCTACATCCTGAAATGTTATAGAACAACGCTAAACGACAAAAGTTAGCATGAATGAGTCAGAACATAGAATATGTTTCAGAACACATAATATGTATCAGAGCCACATAATATGTATCTGAACAAATAGACATAATGTTTCAGAGCATATTCTATCATCAGAATATCTGAACATTCTTCCTTCTTGCTTCTTGCTTCTGATTCTGAAGCTTCATAGCACTCAGCTTGCTTCAAGAATCCAAGAGCTTGATTCTTTAGACTTGCTTCTCCTTGAAGAGGATCTTCAATTCCTGCAACAACAAAACTTAAAGCATAGAACTTTGCAAATTATGTTAGAAATGTGAGGCCTTTTTACTCGGTAACTGATAATATTAATCAGATCATTTATCACATTTTCTCCCCCTTTTTGTCATAACATCAAAAACATAAAAGATTCAGATGAAATGCAAAAGACAATAGGAAAGAAACAGAATTAAACATTTTCATTGATTTGAAAGAGAAAGTACACAAAAAGATGCAGAACAAACAGATGCAACAAGGAAAGAAAACTACAGTGGCCAAAGACTAAGACCCTAGCCTAGACAAAATCTGCGCCAGTATGTCATGAATCCTGTCAGTGCTTGCAGTTTTCCTTGCCATGAAGGAGCGAAACTCAGCATTGGTTGCTTCTTGCGTGTCCAAACGAGAAGCTAGCATGGCTTGATTCTGATGTAGAGCATCCAAAGTGTTCATCAGAGCTGAGGGTTCACCAGAAGAAAAAGCGCCAGAGCTTCTGCCAACAGGGACAGCAATCTCAGCAGGGCGATCTTCTGAAAGGTCTTCAGCTTCTGCACCTTCCATCTCAACATCTGAGTCTGACTCAGAATCAGCCTCAGCATATTCTGGTTCAGGCAACTCAGAAGCTCCAACTTCCAACGCCTTAAGGATAGCTGCTAGGTTTGTTGGAGGAGTTAGACCAGCAACTTCTGCAGGATAAACCACTTCTGGAAAGACCATGTGAGGAGCGCTTTCAGAAGGGTTCATTCTGAACCAATTAAACAACCATTGAAAATCTCCAGTCAGCACTGGATTCCATGGTCTCCATACCACGATGTCTCTGCAGGGATTTCCTTCTTCCATCTCATCTGCAGGTATCCTCTCTTCAAGAACTCTTCTGTTCCTGATGAGATGTTGATAGCTGCTTTCACCAGCTTCCAAAAGAAGACCACGAGCACCAGGTGCTTCAGTCATGATCCTTCTCTGGACATCCATAGCCCTAACCAGAAAATCCTGGCGAAAAGCTTCCCAGAGGTTGCAGGTAGCAGGCTCATCCAGATGGTTAAGGTGTGCAGCACCCAGAATCTCCAACCAGCTATTTACATCTGAGTGTAAAAGCTCTAGATAGGTATGAGTGGTAGGTGTTGGAGGGTTGACTGTGAATCTGGAATCAGGATACACACAGCTGTAGGGGTTAGGTGTTCTGGTGGGAAAAAGGTGTGAGAGAGATGAGGAGATATCTGTGAGATGGGTTGAGGGGGAAGAGATATCAGACGGTGATGATGGTGGTTGCAGAGAGATGAATGAAGAGGAAGAGGTGGTGGAGGTCTGTGCAGAGGGAGGTGATTGAGGGATACCTTCAAGGGGTTTAAACACACGTCTAGAGTAGTTTCCAGACATCATAGCTTCAAAAGGATTCACCTTGAGAGGATCGTAGGTGATCCTTATCCTTTTTGTTTGTTTTCAGATTCTTCGGTTGCCTTTCTCTTTTGTTTACGATCAGTTGCTTGATTTGATGAGCTTGACGAAGGTTTCATGGTGACGTTGCAGATAGAGAAGAACCGCTAGGGTTTATGATATGAATGCAGAGAGAGAGAGAGCAAAAAATGAAACTGAATGCAAGAGAGAGAAATATAAGAGGGAAAAGAAACGTTTGAAGAATATAAAAGAAAAGAAATAAAAAGAAATGATGGATAGCATTTAATGTTACGTGACGTGAGGAGAGATAATTATGACAAAAGAAGTGATTAACACAGTTACCTAAGTAGGCGTCCCATCAACTGCACGCATGCTTTTCCAGAAATAGTGAATACGTGTTCATTTTCTGGAGAGACTGGTGACAGCTGTTTTGCTTTAAAAGAGCTTCTGAATCAACTTAGATAAAGATACGTTAGAGATAACAGAATCAGAGATTCTAATTGATTAGTATCAGAACTTCTTATGGCTGCCTAGTCTTAACACATTTCAGAAGATACTCAAACAAAGATCTTCTCATCTTCTCATTCTGGGCACAAGTCCATACTGATATTCTTCAGAATGAACTTAAACCTATCTTCAGCAAGGGGTTTTGTAAAGATATCAGCCCATTGATGGTCTGTATCCACAAAATTTAAAGATATAACACCCTTTTGAACATAGTCCCTTATGAAATGATGTTTAATCTCAATATGTTTAGCTTTTGAATGTAAGATAGGATTCTTTGATAAACATATAGCAGAAGTATTATCACAGAAGATAGGAATGTTACTCTCATATATCTGATAATCTTCTAGCTGACTTCTCATCCAGAGCATTTGTGTGCTACAACCAGCAGCAGCAACATATTCTGCTTCTGTTGTTGAGAGGGCAATAGTAGCTTGCTTCTTGCTGTACCATGAGATCAGATGACTTCCAAGAAATTGACAACTTCCAGAAGTGCTCTTTCTTTCAATTCTATCTCCAGCATAGTCAGCATCACAGAATCCTACTAAGTTGTATTCTTTGGATCTTCTGTAGACTAAACCAACATTAGTAGCACCTTTCAGATACCTCAGAATTCTCTTAACAGCAATTAAATGAGATTCTCTCGGATCTGATTGGAATCTAGCACACAAGAAAACACTGAAGAGAATGTCAGGTCTAGAAGCAGTTAGGTATAGAAGAGAACCAATCATACCTCTGTACACCTTCTGATCTACCTTCTTACTTACCTCATCCTTACCTAGGACGCATGTTGGATGCATAGGAGTTTTGGCTTCTTTGCTTTCAGAAAGATTAAACTTCTTCAGAAGTTCTTTCACATACTTCGTTTGATGAACATAGGTTCCATCAGAAGTTTGGTTGATTTGAATCCCAAGGAAATACTTGAGTTCTCCCATCATGCTCATTTCAAATTCAGCCTGCATAGATCAGCAAACTCCTTTCCAAGTGTAGCATTAGATGTTCCAAAGATGATATCATCAACATATATTTGACAGATTAAAATATCCTTTTTAAAGGTTTTACAAAAGAGAGTAGTGTCCACTTTTCCTCTAGTGAAACCATTTTCTAGAAGGAAAGAACTTAAACGTTCATACCAAGCTCTAGGAGCTTGCTTCAATCCGTATAATGATTTCTTTAATTTAAAAACATGATTTGGAGACTTGGAGTCTTCAAAACCAGGAGGTTGATGGACATAAACTTCTTCATCTATATAACCATTTAAGAAGGCACTCTTGACATCCATCTGATAAAGAGTGATGTTGTGTTGAGTGGCAAAAGAAATTAATAGACGAATAGATTCTAACCTGGCCACTGGTGCAAAGGTTTCTGTGTAGTCAATCCCTTCTTGCTGACTATAGCCCTGAGCAACCAGTCTGGCTTTGTTTCTTACCACTTCTCCCTTCTCGCTTAGCTTGTTTCTGAATACCCACTTAGTGCCGATGATGTTAAATCCTTTTGGTCTAGGAACCAAGTCCCATACATCATTCCTTGTAAACGGATTGAGTTCTTCTTGCATGGCAATTATCCAGTCTGGATCTTCTAGAGCTTGATAAACAGAAGTTGGCTCGATCAAAGAAATAAGACCTAATTGACACTCTGCATTGTTCTTAAGGAATGCCCTTGTTCTGATGGGATCGTCTTTCTTTCCAAGGATCACATCTTCTGAATGAGCTGATGCAAGTCTGGGTGATCTTCTGACTGTTGGCTCTTCAGAAATCCTGAGATTCTCTAAAGATGCAGCAACTTGATCTTCTGATCCATTGCTTCTGAGACTGCCAGCTTTTGCAGCTTTGCTTCTTGGTTCTACAGCTTCTGATATATCAATATCTATATCTGCAAAATTCTCAAGCTGCTTTGGTTTTTCAAGACCAAGCTTATCATCAAACCTGATATTGATTGATTCTTCTACAATCAATGTTTCAGTATTGTATACTCTATAGCCTTTAGAGCGTTCAGAATATCCAAGAAGGAAACACTTTTGTGCTTTAGAATCAAACTTACCAAGATGATCTTTAGTATTTAGAATAAAACATACACATCCAAAAGGATGGAAATATGAAATGTTGGGCTTTCTGTTCTTCCACAATTCATAAGGAGTCTTATTTAGAATAGGTCTGATAGAGATTCTATTCTGAATGTAACATGCAGTGTTTATTGCTCCTGCCCAGAAATGCTTAGCCATATTGGTTTCATTGATCATGGTTCTGGCCATTTCTTGTAGAGTCCTATTCTTTCGCTCTACAACTCCATTTTGCTGTGGAGTTCTAGGACAAGAGAAATCATGGGCAATGCCATTTTCTTTGAAGAACTCCTCAAAGAATTTGTTCTCAAATTCACCACCATGATCACTTCTAACCTTTATGATTTTGCACTCTTTCTCAGATTGGATCTGAGTGCAGAAATCAAAGAACACTGAATGAGACTCATCCTTGTGTTTTAAGAACTTTACCCATGTCCAGCGGCTATAATCATCAACGATGACTAATCCATATTTCTTCCCTCTAACAGATGCTGTTTTGACTGGGCCAAACAGATCAATGTGCAAGAGTTCTAACGGCCTTGAGGTAGACACAACATTCTTAGACTTGAATGCAGGTTTGGAGAACTTGCCCTTCTGACATGCTTCACAAAGAGCATTTGATTTGTATTTCAGATTTGGGAGTCCTCTGACCAGATTTAGTTTGTTAATCTGAGAAATCTTTCTCAAACTAGCATGTCCTAATCTTCTGTGCCAGACCCATTACTCCTCTGAAACAGACATAAGACAAGTCACCTTCTGCTTCTCAAGATCAAAAATATCAATCTTATAAATGTTGTTCTTTCTCTTGCCTGTAAATAGGATTGAGCCATCCTTCTGACTTACAGCCTTGCAAGACTTTTGATTGAAGATTATATCATAACCATTGTCACTTAATTGACTTATGGACAATAAGTTATGCGTTAATCCTTCTACAAGAAGTACATTAGTTATGGAAGGAGAGTTACCAAGACTTATGGTTCCAGAGCCAATGATTTTGCCCTTCTGATCTCCTCCAAACTTGACTTCTCCACCTGGTTTAAGCACCAGGTCTTGGAATGTAGACCTTCTTCCCGTCATGTGTCGCGAGCACCCAGAGTCCAGGTACCATGACATTTTGCTTTTTGTCCTCTTTGCAGCCAAGGATATCTGCAACAGAAATTATCTTCTCCTTAGGTACCCACAATTTCTTGGGTCCTTTCTTGTTAGTTCTCCTCAAGTTCTGATTGAACTTGGGTTTAGCATAATATATAACAGGAGGAACAACATGATATTCTTTAGGTTTGTCAGCATGATATTTCTTAGGATGTGTCACATGCTTCTTGGTGTGAACAGTGTTAAAACTTTGTGCATGTGAAGTGAGCCTAATATCATGTGCATGGCCATATTTGAACTGATCGTACAATGGCTTGTATGTGATCTTCAGATCATCAATAGGTTCAAATTTATGTGAGGTATCACCCTCATAGCCAAAGCCAAACCTTCTGTTTCCAGAAACTCCATATATCATAGAAGCAAGATGACTTCTGCCAATGCTTCTAGATAAGAACTTTCTGAAGCTCGAGTCATATTCTTTCAGAATATGATTGAGACTCGGAATGGATTTTTCTGTTTCAGAAGGAGATCCACTATCTTTGGATAGATTTAAAACTTTTTCCTTCAGTTCAGAATTTTCCACTTCCAGCTTCTTAGTTTCAAATTCAAACTGCTTCTTCAGCTTTTTGTATTTGATACTAAGATGAGCCTTGAGTTCCAGAAGTTCTGTTAAACTGGAAACTAACTCTTCTCTAGATAGTTCAGAAAATACCTCTTCAGAATCTGATTCTGATGTAGATTCTGATCCATCATCTTCTGTAGCCATCAGCGCGAAGTTGGCTTGCTCTCCTTCAGAGTCTGATTCTGATTCTGATTCAGAATCATCCCATGTTGCCATAAGACCTTTCTTCTTATGAAACTTCTTCTTGGGATTCTCCTTCTGAAGTTTTGGACATTCATTCTTGAAGTGTCCAGGCTCATTGCACTCATAGCAGACAGCCTTCTTCTTGTCAGATCTTCTGTCACCAGAAGATTCTCCTCGTTCAAATCTCTTTGAACTTCTGAAGCCTCTGAACTTCCTTTGCTTTCTCTTCCAGAGTTGGTTTACCCTTCTGGAGATCATGGACAGTTCATCTTCTTCTTCTGATTCTGATTCTTCAGAATCTTCTTCTTTAGCCTGAAAAGCGTTAGTGCATTTTTTAACATTTGATTTTAATGCAATAGACTTACCTTTTTTCTGAGGCTCGTTTGCATCCAGCTCTATTTCATGGCTTCTCAAGGCACTGATAAGCTCTTCCAAAGAAACTTCATTCAGATTCTTTGCAATCTTGAATGCTGTTACCATTGGACCCCATCTTCTGGGTAAGCTTCTGATAATCTTCTTTACATGATCAGCCTTGGTGTAGCCTTTATCCAGAACTCTTAATCCAGCAGTTAGCGTTTGAAATCTTGAGAACATCTTCTCAATGTTTTCATCATCCTCCATCTTGAAGGCTTCATATCTTTGGATTAGAGCAAGAGCTTTAGTCTCCTTGACTTGAGCATTTCCCTCATGGGTCATTTTCAATGACTCATATATATCATAAGCCGTTTCCCTGTTAGATATCTTCTCATACTCAGCATGAGAGATAGCATTCAGCAAAACAGTCCTACATTTATGATGATTCTTGAAAAGCTTCTTCTGATCATCATCCATTTCTTGCCTTGTAAGCTTTACGCCACTAGCTTTCACTGGATGTTTGTAACCATCCATCAGAAGATCCCATAGTTCACCATCTAGACCAAGAAAGTAACTTTCCAGTTTATCTTTCCAATATTCAAAGTTTTCACCATCAAATACTGGTGGTCTAGTATAACCATTGTTACCATTGTATTGCTCAGCAGAGCCAGATGTAGATGCAGGTGGGTTTGTTGGAATTTCACCAGCCATCTTTTACTGAAGCATTTTTCTCTTCCTGAATCTTTTCTAAACACGGTTAAGTGCTTGCACCTTAGAACCGGCGCTCTGATGCCAATTGAAGGATAGAAAAACACTTAGAAAGGGGGGGGGGGGTTGAATAAGTGTAGTCTAAAAGCTTGAACGATAAAAACAATTTGCACAGTTATTTTTATCCTGGTTCGTTGTTAACTAAACTACTCCAGTCCACCCCCTTGGAGTGATTTACCTCACCTGAGGATTTAATCCACTAATCTCAACAGATTACAATGGTTTTCCACTTAGCCCGCGACTAAGTCTTCTAGAGTATCCTGATCACAACCTGATCACTCTAGGAACAATTGCTTAGACACAAGCTAAGACTTTCTAGAGTATCCTGACCACCACGTGATCACTCTAGTTACAACTGCTTAGACACAAGCTAAGACTTCCTAGAGTATCCTGATCACACTTGATTACTCTAGTTACTTACAAATTAATGTAATCAAATTCTAAGAGTATTACAATGCTTCTGAAAAGCTATAATCACAACAGTGATATTTCTCTTAAAGTTTAAGCTTAATCTCACTAATATATTACAACAGCAATGTAGTGAGCTTTGATGAAGATGAAGTTTGTGAGCTTTGATTTGAACAGCGTTTTAGCAAGTTAGTATTCACAGAATTCGTCAGAATCGGTAACCTTGCTTCTCATCAGAACTTCATATTTATAGGCACTTGAGAAGATGACCGTTGGGAGCATTTAATGCTTTGCGTATTCCGTACAGCATTGCATTTAATGTTTCACTCTTTTGTCAACTACCTCGAGCCTTGTTTACGCTGTGTCTACTGACGTTGCCTTTAATAGCTTCTAACGTTCCTTTTGTCAGTCAGCGTAGCCTGCCATCTTGTACTTGCTTCTGATCTGATGTTTGTGTATACAACGTTTGAATATCATCAGAGTCAAACAGCTTGGTGCAGAGCATCTTCTTGTCTTCTGACCTTGAAGTGCTTCTGAGCGTGATACCATGAGAACTTCAGCGCTTCTGCTTCTGATCTCAAGTTCTTCTGATGCTTCCATAGACCCATGTTCTGATTCTGCATTGACCATCTTCTGATGTCTTGCCAGACCATGTTCTAATGTTGCATGCTGAACCTTTTGAGTCAAAGCTTCTGAGCGCTGATTTGTGCATACTCTTTATATATTTCCTGAAAGGGAAATTGCAGTGTATTAGAGTACCACATTATCTCATCCAAAATTCATATCCTTGTTATCATCAAAACTAAGAATATTGATCAGAATAAATCTTGTTCTAACAAACTTGACTAGGTTCTCTCTCTCTCAACATTTTTCTCCTTCTTAAGTTCAAGATGTCGATTCTGGAGGCATTTTAAACCAGTTAATGTAATATTGTCTAACAGACGGTCATACGCACAAATGAAGCATTCCAATTCTCATATAAAAAGAATTGTTAGATCATTTCTACGATTCTACGAGCATCGATTAGTTTACTGTATTAGAAATTCAATAAAAATACCACAACTCTAATTACAATATTGACATTGATAAAGTTATGTATATGGAGCATAATAGATTAACCTAGGACATTTTCTGTATTATTAAGGAATTGATTGCAACCTATCACAAACATGATTTTTTGTGCAATACATGTTTATTTAAGATAGAATTGATTTTGCCTCTAAACCTCTTATAGTAAAAGTAATAAAAAGGTAATTTTGGCTTTAGCTTAACATATAGAGAACAAGAATCCAAATATAAAACACTTCACCTCAAGCTCAATCTTATTTCTTAACCGAACAATGAAATTATAGAAAAGTATATTATTACTTTAACTGAATCAATAAGGGAAAAACCTGCATCTGTAATAATAACAAGATATTTGATATCATATTCATTAGCGTACTCATACTGCTCGCTAAGACTTGGATCAAGGACGGGGACAAAATGAATAACGGAACTTTAGATTATAATCCTAAATTATACAAATCAAAATTGCTTAGAAAACTCAACCTTAAAGTTCTCTTGCCATAATTCAAAAAATAGCTCCATGCGCTCCACCAACAAACCATTACCTCCTCCTGAGCACACAAGGATACCACCTCCTCTTGAGCACACAAGAATATTGATGCTAACTTCATTTCTGAAACAGCTGAGAAAGTCAAATGTGTATATATGAACCCATCATCAACTAAGCCAACTTCTATTAAGTACTTCTGCTATTTGTGTTCATGTTAGCGTGCACACCACTCATGGGCACTACTGTATAATTGAAAAGCCAATCATAAGGAGATTATAGTGTAAAAAATAAGAAAACCAATAAAAAATGTGGCCTTAAGGATACTGACCGATTGAGTACAGAACAATTTTGAATTATTGTCTCTAAGGTAAGGCAGGGCTAGTTCCCACACCAGTGGGGAAATTTCCGTTCTGCATAATAGAAAAGACAGGCTATTAGAAACAACGTAAAACTCCTAGTCAAAAGAAGCTTTAAGTTGTCAAAGATTGCTACATGCAGGAAGAAAACATCCTGAACAACTGAAGCAGATGCAAAAGAAACATGCCGATATCATCAGTTAAGTTAACTGACACTAATATGTTGAGCGTAAAGGTAACAAAAAGTATTGATAGCACAAGTGACAAACTACCACATTCAATAAGAACTTAATCATACTCAGACCAATGACTTTAAGCATGATTAGTTGATAACACAACAAGGGACCAAAGCAAGTAACAATCAAATTATATAATGGTTAAAAATACATAGAAATACGGATTTTGAACACTATGCTAAAATAATAGAGAAAGTAGTGCAAAAGCTGCCAAGGACATTTTCTTTCCTATCATATACAGCTCAGAATTCAGATATAAACACCTTCTCTCCTCTACATTTAATATCTTGTTTTGTTAGGCTGAGGATCTTATTGTGAGTTTTTAGTTCTTCGTTCTTAATTTTGAAAGTCAATATCAAAATCAAAATTTGTTTGGATAAAACAGGGATGAGCTGGGTTTTCACAAAAGTTAACAATTGTTTTCAAGTAATAATTATATATAGGAAGTATAAAATGAAGGGCAATGCCGACTTAGACTAAGTAATGCCATCTAAAAATATACTTTTTGGTTGAGCATAATGCCTACTTAGAATAAGTAATGTCATTTAAATGTAATTTACTATGTTCTGTTAAAGAGTCACGCATTAGATATGATATGACTTGATGAAAAAGTGTTTATAATGGGAACCATACGTCGCCAGATAAATCAGTTCTGTTAGTTGAATTAGACCAAAATCCAAATTTTAAGATGGTTTCGAATTGTTATGTAAGATTGAGTTAAATCCAAACTCATTCTAAAATGTTAAAAAAAAATTATAGTCAATCTTGACGGATGTTGTAATTCTAGCTTAGTTTGAAGAGCATTAATATAGTTGGTGAAAATGGAAGGATCAGTCTTCAGAGAATTAGAACTCGGTGTGAATCGGCAACGAATAATGATAAATAGCACAAATATTGTGGAAACACATAACTGTGGGGTATAAACCAGGCACTACAAATATTGACCAAAAACTTGTCGGAATATGCGAAAAAGACGAATGTTTCGTTTTTCCGAAAAACTCAATAATTCATAGTTTTGAATAAAATTCGTTTTTTTGTTAAAAACTCGATTTTATTCCTTTTGTTGAAAAACCTGATTTCATGTTTTTCCAAAAATCTTGATTTTTTTTCAATTCTGAAGACAAGAAAATTGATTCCTTCGTTTTTTCGGAAAAAAAAACTCATTTTTTACCTTTTCCTGATAAACGTGATTGTTTTGTTTTTCTGAAAAAAACACATTATTTCGTTTTTCCGAGAGCTATATACATATTTACATCATGACATTACTGTACAACAAAATCCTAAAAAAATAAGGAGGTGAGGAATCATATAAAGCTGCAAAATTGATGTACAAAATTTTGTTCTATATTTTGGAAGGGATTGGAGACCATCCTGTTGATAGAATTCTTTTTTCCAAATCCCGTAGATAATCTGTCTAGCTTTTGAATAAAACAAAAGCAGTGATATTTAACCAAGAACACTTCATCTATTCATGTTTCAGGTAAAAACAACTTAGCTTTAAAGAACAGTCGATCAAATCCATATTGAGGGGTCACTAAATGGTGTTGCCATAATATCTGATAAAAACTTGACTAGGTTCTCTCAAAGAATTAACATGTCACCCCCCAAATTATACATGCTGTAGCAACCTGCCCTAAATTTTAATGTTTAGAGTCGCCACCTATTCTGAAGGGCGAATAGGAAACCCTACGCAGTTAAGAGATCAGGGTAAGATACTATATTCAGGTCCAGGGAAGGTGTTAGGCACCCTCAACCCTTTCCTATGGCTTTGAATCTAAGGTAACAGTTTATGGCTAAAATATTTGGGTTTTATAGCTAAGGAAGTGAATAGGGGAAAAATTGAGATTTTAGGGAAGGGGACTCACCTTGTTGCCAAGTGCCTACGTAACTCCTTATGGAGGATCAGAGTCAACGTAGTTCGGGCACAGGGTTGTACGCCTTAGAATTTGATATGAAGGGGTTTGAAGGCTTTTTGAATGGCCTATCGTAGTTTGAACTTGTGATTTGAAAGGCATTCTGAATTGCCTAGGATAAAAATCCGTAGTTTGATATTGAAGTTTTGAAAGGTTTGAAAAGTGTTTTTGAGGTTCGGGCGTACAACCCTGATTTAGTTTTGCACCATTAACCGCAACGATCAATAGATTCAATCGCCATAGTTAAAAGATTTGAAGTTGCACCGTTACCAATTTTAATCAATTGATTTGATTATTACTAATAACGAATTAGGATATTTTTAATAATTTTTAATAATTAGTTTGCATCGTTACCCCTCGTAAATAATTGATTCGATTAAAAAGAATAATGAATTAAAGGGGTAAATGCTAATCATCGTAACCAATAGCTTTGGTTAAAACCGTTTAGCAGGATGAATATTATTTTAATTTATAGGATTTGATTAATTAAATTAACCGATTATTAATCATCGCGACCAATAAATTTAGTCGAAACGAATAATAATAATTTAAATCCTAATATTTTGATACTTTTGCCAAATGGGATGGGGTAAACCCTAATACCTTAATATATTTCACTAGGGTTTTTGTGATTTATAATTAAAATTAAATTAATTAAATCAGGATGGTCGAATAATCGGGCGATAATCCTAACCTAATCCTAATTATATTATCTAATTCTAATTACCTAAACTAATTAAAACAAATAATATTAATTACCATTTTAATTTAAATAGCCTAAATAATAAAATAAATAAAAAAGCCTGGCTTCAATCCTGTGTGGGAAACACCTGAGGTCTATGATAGACCTTCAGCCTTGTGTACGTTAGATCAGGAGTGTAGGAGATCCTATGGCTGAGCATTGAGGTCCTATTGTGGTCTTCCTTTGGGCTGTGTGTGCTGGAATATGCTCCTGTACATTTGAAAAATAAAATAGCAAACCTGGGGATCGAACCCAGGTCATCTCACTCCACAACAACACCCTTTTGCCAACTGTGCTGCTTTTGCACGCTGTTAGTATTCCCCAGCAAATAATTATATAATAAAACAAGATTTTGAAGTGAATAAACCAAACGAATAGTCAAACGTGTGGGACCCTTTGGCTTTTGATCAACCAATTGAAAGAGGAGAGAGGTGGGAGCATGTGGTTGACTGGCCAATCACACTGTCTGCGCGTGGAAAGAGAAAGAAGGAAAACAGGATGACCAATGAGAATGCTATGGGACGCCATGCAAGCACTGAGCATGCCGGAGCTGCTTTCTTCTCCGGTGAAGCTTCACCTTCTCCGGTGAGCTGCTTCTTCGAACCTGCCAAACGAACCGCTGCAAGAACAAAAAAACTACCCAGATCGCCTAAAAGCTATGCTACAAAATCAATGGAAACGTTAGTTTTGCGTGACAAGGCTTGTAGGTACGAGTTTCACGCTCCCCGACCTTAATGCCCTAGCTATGGCAACCTCACGTACCTGCGTCAAAACTCACCAACAAAGCGTCAAATCAACCTTAAACAATCACCTGATCAAGAACAAATGCACAAATACGATTTAAATCACATGAATTGCGAGTTTGAGATAGGAAATCTTACTAACATGGTGTAACTTCGAAGGAGGGACTTCAGGCGTGTTACAAGCTTGAAGATAGGTTCAGAACCGTTCCCGGGAGTCTCAGGAAGACAATGAATCCCTTGGAATCGATTGAAACTCCTTGTCACGATTTTTTGATGATGCCCTAGGTTGTTGAAATTTGTGGAACTTCAAACCCTAACCCTTGCTCCTCCAAAACCCCTCCCTCCGATCTGCATATGTTATCAGTATATATATGATTCTTTTAGGGTTACTAATGGGCTTCCAACATGATAGCAATCCAAGCCTTTAAGCCATGCACCATTCTTTCTAATTTTAAGATTTAATTGAATAAAAATTCCAAAAGTCACAAAATATGAAAATAGGTTTAGAAATTTTATTCATGTTATGGATGTGTTAAACTATTTGAAAAATCAAATCTTAGATTTTAAAACAAATTATTCCAATTTTATATGATTTATCCATATTTATATGAATTAAAATTCAAATAAATAAAAGTAAATATTATAAAAATAAAATAACTATTTTATGAATCATCACAAAGCCCATGAACAAGTTTGAAATCCACATCTTAGGTCCTTTGGTTAATAAAGCCAAAATCACTTAATTAGGGCTTTGTGTATTTCTCCAAGATTGACCAACTTCTGAGCCTTGTATCTCCTTCAATATTCGCCATATGACCATGTACTAGGAATTTCTGGAAAGCTCAAAGAGTCCTCTAAATGACCTTTTTGGTTTCACCTCAATTGAGTCTTCCACGTTTAAGTTATGAGCTTTGACCTAAAAGGTGTTTTTCGTTGACTTTTCGGAGGACCTATAATCTTTTGCACCATATCTCTCAAATGAAGCATTTCTAGCCTTGGCTTGTGAGAGACAAAGTTGTAGGGAATCCAATTGCCTTCAAAATAGGCTTTGAGTGGGGAATTTTTGATGTTCCATGTGAAAGTTATGCCCAGTCAAAGTTGGGTTGACTTTCTCCTAAGAAACCCTAATTTGAACCTTTTTGTATTTGTTCATCTCTGAGTTTCTATTAATGAAATTATGATCAATCTTTGATCAAATGATGGTTATACTCTTATTCACTTTATGTTGACCCAAAATTGAGAGTTTTTTGACTGTGCTTTGATTATGGTTGACTTTTAGGTCAAACCAGTTGACTGTGGGTTACCTGGACCATTGAGGGAGCAAAGTTTTGGATTTGAATCTTGAACTTTGAATCATTGTGAATGGAATATGGAAGGCAAAATTTGGGGTATGACAGCTGCCCCTGTTCAATCTTCTTGAACCTGAAGAGGTAGAAGATGATTGGACACTAAAATGCCCTGAAATTTGCTTGCGTAGGGAAGGAGTTCTGTGGGAGATGGGCTTATAGATGCCACCTATTTGTTTGACAAGATGCTTGTCCAGAGCATATGCTCTTCATACCAGGATCATATTGATCGTATCTGAGGAGAGAGGAAGTAATGTCTTACATAAGACCACCTGAAGAGGTTCCTGAATAGGGTGTACCGAAGGTTGATGCGAAGAAGCTTAGGCTTAGGAAGAATGTCTTGGAGAAGACTAACTAAGGAGTTCTATAAAAGAACTAGGTATATCTTAGAAAAGGTTGGATAAATATTTTAAGAAGGCTACCTAGAAAGGCATGATATGTCTTAAATAAGACTCACCTAGAAAGGCTCCTAAATAGGATACGGGATATCTTAAACAAGACTTACCTAGAAAGATTCCTATAAAGGGAACGATATGTTTTAAACAAAACTATCTAGAAAGATTCCTATAAAGGGAACGATATGTTTTAAACAAAACTATCTAGAAAGATTCCTATAAAGGGAACGATATGTTTTAAACAAAACTATCTAGAAAGATTCCTATAAAGGGAACGATATGTTTTAACCAAAACTATCTAGAAAGATTCCTATAAAGGGAACGATATGTTTTAAACAAAACTACCTATAAAGGTTCCTATAAAGGACATAAGACGTTTTAAACAAAACTACCTAGAAAGGTTCCTATAAAGGTCGTGAGATGTTTTAAACAAAACTACCTATAAAGGCTATGAAATATTTTAAACAAAACTACCTAGAAAGGTTCCTATAAAGGTCGTGGAACATTTTAAACAAAACTACCTAGAAAGGTTCCTATAAAGGATACGAAGCATTCTAAACAAAACTACCTACAAAGGTTAGGATATGTCTTAAACAAGACTGCTTGGAAAGATTAGGATAATTGTCTTGGACAAGACTACCTCGATAGGTAAGAAATTCTTTGATTGCTTCTGGATTGTCTTTGAAGAAAGACTTGGGATGAGGTATTAGAATTGTATCTGTTAAGATTGAATCGTTGATACGATCGTATTTGCACTGTAATTGGGTGATAACATCCTTTTGATTATGAAGTGACCTGAAAAGGCAGCGTTAGTTTTATGCAATGTCATGATGCATGTGTCATGTAATGAGATTCTCAAAATAAATAAGAATTATGCATGTATGCCGATCCCACACTGCGGGACGTAAATAGTACAGGCGTGGGAAGATCGATTACGCAACAATGCTCCTTGGGTGATACTAGTGTGACTTCCCGAATATCAGAGATTTTGAGACATGCCCCTTTATTTGAAGGAGGGACCTTTAGAGAGAACTCGAATTTCACCATGTATTGCCTGATATGCATTGCCCCAGTGTTTGAATTCTCGAAAGATATGCCCCTAGTCAATAGGATCCTTGATTGTATGCCCCTGTTTTTAGGAAAACCCTCTGAACGTGGTTTCCCCATTCAAGGGTCTTTATCAGGAATGATCGTCTTTGATTAGACCAATTTCGAGGTCTCCTTAATGCTAAGTGTTGACTTGAATGTGAAGCAGATGCTTTTCAGAATGAGTCATGCGCTTCGGTCGCATCCTGACGGACAGTGATCTGCTGAGTACTCAGAATGAGATGATGTCTTCTATAAGACTACCTGAAGAGGTCCTTGGAAAGAATCGGAAATTGTCTTAAACAAGATTGCGCTTTAAACAAAGCTCAAAGGGATGTGTTTGTGCAGGGGGTCAAAAATATTCCTATAGAGGATAAAGACTGTTTTAAGGAATGTGGGGTTCTAAACAAAACTTAGGGCAAAAACATCTTGAAGAAGATCACCCTAGAAAGGATGGTGAACTGTCTTAGAAAAGACTCTGTACTTTAAACAAAGTTTGACAAGGTTCTTGAAAGCATAAGAGAAGTTTGAATATGTCTTAAAAGACTAACTGGAAAAAGTTAAGAGATGTCTTACAGAAGACTACCTAGAAAAGGTTCTTGGAAATGAATATGTCTTAGAGAAGACTGTCTGAAAGGGTTTGAAAATAGAAAGGATAAGAAGGTGGGTCTTTAAAAGACTGTCTGAAAAAGGCTCCTAGAAAGGGTAAAAAGTATTTGAACATGTCTTAAAGAAGACTATATGGACAGATTGAGAAATATCCTATACAGGTTCCTGGAAAGGATGTGGGAGTGGCATTGACACCATCTGCTACTGAGTGACCTTTGTAACGTGCCCCTAGGTAATGGGCTTGCCCCATGGGCTCTTCAGCGTCTTCGAGAGATTTTATGGATCTTGATTAGATTTGCCCCATGTAAATGGTATACTGACGAGTTATGCCATGTGTACACATTAGCCATCCCAGTCATGCGTAAGGGATGTTTCTTCTTTTGACGAGTTTTTAAAGCTACTTCGTCAGTCGATAGGATTTTTAGCCATTAGCCATGCCCCATGCAACTTCTCCCTGATGTTTAAACATCTGAATCCACATAGACAAGTGTATTTTGTAATGAAATTCATAAGATGCGAATGCATATGTCTGTCTTGAAAGTTTAAAAACATTTTTTTTGAATAAAACAAAGTTTTTTTTGTAAGAAAGTGATATCAACTCAAGAGTTATAGTGGACCTTAAGGAGTCAGGATACCTTTTGGTAATAGTGTGCTTTCGAACTGACCATGCTTCAGTTAGGACTTTTAAGGGTTGTAACGTGGCCTGGTTCACGGTTTAAAGAAACAAAGGATAGAGGCTCAAAGTTTATTTGTACCCATCCCCATCTTCGTGATGTTCTCCAGTCCTATGCTCAGTTGACCATGCGTTTAAGCTCCAAAAGACTTTGGGAATACTGATTTTCATGATGGCTCAAGAACCAAAGATTTATTTGCAAAGGCAGTCATTTTCCTTGTAATATTTTTGTCGAGGTATATAGTGACCTCTTTTCGACTTTGTTATCCCTAACTTTTGCATGAACTGTTCGTTTTAAAACTACAGTCAGCGGGATGCCCCAATTTTGCCTAAGTCTCCTTAATAGGTTTTGACTTAGCAGGCCCCTGCATTGCTTTCTCTTTTTTCTTTGCGGATATTGACTGCTAGGCTTAATTATGACGGAGAACCATTAGTGATTATGTTCAAAGGAACAATTTGGGATAATCAAGTTAACTGAGCAACTACCCTACCCCAGGTTATGTATTAAGGGTTTTATTTTATATGAAGGAAAACTCCTACTTCTTTAGGCTCAAAGGGGCTGACAAGGGATTAACATCCTTATATCTCCATTATTTGGGAATTGAAACAATGCCTGTACATCGTCAACACGGTCTGTTCGAAAGCGTAGTGTATGAAATTGTGGTATCGTTTTCGTCATTCTCCCTCTAAAGGTGTACGAATTTTAACGAGAGTTGAATATCACAAATGAGAAAACCGAGTAAAAACACAGTTTTAAATATAGTGAGAACACTAGGAGTAAATCAAGACAAACGTAAGCAATGCATTAATGATTATTGTAAAGTACACAGCATATGTCGTAAGACTAATGTTTAAACAAACGGAAAGAAATTGCGAATGAAAACAAAGCTAATGATCTAAGAAATCCTTCTTCTAGCCACCTATGGCGTTAGACTTGTGAGGATCTTCGAACTCAATGAGCCCTTCTTCAATCAAATCTTGGATCTTGTGCTTCAACGGCCCACAATCCTCTGTATCATGGCCAGGACTATCTGAATGATAAGCGCACCTAGCATGATGCTTGTACCCAGGAGCGGGGTTAGCCGGAGCTGAGTATGGAGGTAGTGTAACACCCTGGATTTCCGCTTACCCCACAGGGCTTCCGGCCTACCAAGCATGTCACCGGCTTAATCAATAATCCCCCCTAGGTCCGCTTACCGGCTGCCCAGGAAATATTGTTTTTGCCTCCCGCAGGAATCGAACCATGTACCTAGGGGTTAAGTACATATTCATAGCAATTCCTGCTACCACTTGAGCTACTAGCTCAATTGGTAGCAGGAATTGCTATGAATATGTACTTAACCCCTAGGTACATGGTTCGATTCCTGCGGGAGGCAAAAACAATATTTCCTGGGCAGCCGGTAAGCGGACCTAGGGGGGATTATTGATTAAGCCGGTGACATGCTTGGTAGGCCGGAAGCCCTGTGGGGTAAGCGGAAATCCAGGGTGTTACATTAAAAAGGCGCCTTTTTAATGTAACACCCTGGATTTCCGCTTACCCCGCGGGGATTCCGGCCTACCAAGCATGTCACCAGCTTAATCAATAATCCCCCCTAGGTCCGCTTATCGGCTGCCCAGGAAATATTGTTTTTGCCTTCCGCAGGAATCGAACCATGTACCTAGGGGTTAAGTACATATTCATAGCAATTTCTGCTACCACTTGAGCTAGTTGGTCAATTGGTAGTGGGAATGGAATGAACATGTACTTGAACCCCAGGGTACAGGGTTCGATTCCCACGAAAGGCAAAAACTCTACTAGTGAGGGGGGTAGAGAAGTTCGTGAGGTAATAGTGCCGGGAACGCCGAAGGCTCGGGCTGTTACATTAAAAGGCGCCTTTTTAATGTAACACCCTGGATTTCCGCTTACCCCGCGGGGCTTCCGGCCTACCAAGCATGTCACCAGCTTAATCAATAATCCCCCCTAGGTCCGCTTACCGGCTGCCCAGGAAATATTGTTTTTGCCTCCCGCAGGAATCGAACCACGTACCTAGGGGTTAAGTACGTATTCATAACAATTCCTGCTACCAATTGAGCTACTAGCTCAATTGGTAGCAGGAATTGTTATGAATACGTACTTAACCCCTAGGTACGTGGTTCGATTCCTGCGGGAGGCAAAAACAATATTTCCTGGGCAGCCGGTAAGCGGACCTAGGGGGGATTATTGATTAAGCTGGTGACATGCTTGGTAGGCCGGAAGCCCCGCGGGGTAAGCGGAAATCCAGGGTGTTACATTAAAAATTTCTGCTACCACTTGACCATATGGTCAAGTGGTAGCAGAAATTGCTATGAATATGTACTTAACCCCTAGGTACATGGTTCGATTCCTGCGGAAGGCAAAAACAATATTTCCTGGGCAGCCGATAAGCGGACCTAGGGGGGATTATTGATTAAGCTGGTGACATGCTTGGTAGGCCGGAATCCCCGCGGGGTAAGCGGAAATCCAGGGTGTTACAGGTAGCAGAGTTACCAAGTTCTGACTGAGCAGACGTTGCAAAGCTTGAGACAGTGGCATGTACAACGGGGTGAATGATCGTTTTGGCTTGGACCTCTAGGTGCGTTGGCCACCCTGTTGCTTTTGTTGATCCCTTGATCTCTTCTGCTGAAATCTTGTTGGATAATATGGTCGGGATATTAGGTTATCCTTCCCAATGGTCCCTTGTTCTGGAGATAGAAGAGAAATCTTCTCTTAATGCCATGAAAATAATGTGTATGCCATGCATGATATGCATGATATCCTTTTTTCTTTTTCTTTTTTTGAATAAAATATGATGCAAGGATGCCCCTGATGTATGATGAATGGAAAAAGAAATAATAAAAAAAATGATCAACACATATATATACATATAACACATAATCACATAAGTTCATAGGTTCGACGTAGCGGCTCTCGGGAGCCAACCTTTTTATAGGGGGGTTCTAGAAGGTCTCATGGGGTCATTCGTAACCTCCGAGACTTTTTGTCTCTTCGGATTTTAGAACAACTCATTTTATCCATGAGGTTCGAATTTTTGGGGTAGGTTCTCGGAGAGATCAGCCAAGTATCCAGTCCTGCCCTCAACAAAGTCAAGCCTCGTTTTGGACATTTCCGAATACTCAACCCACTCCGAGTGGAGTTATCAATGAGACTCGTAGGCGATTCATGTCCCCTATTGATCTCAAAGTTAACTCCCACACTTAGGGTTTTAACACGACATAATATCCAGCAGTGCATATAAAAATATAACAGGCAATAAAATATAAATATATTCACATAAGCGATTAGATATAAACATATCCTAAATAATTAAATATTTTTAGATAAAAATAAATAAATAAACAAAATTTAAAAAAAATAAAAAAAATAATTACAAACCCTGAAAAAAGCACGTTAGCCAAACCCTAAAAAAAGTTGCCAAACCTAAACCCTGCCAAAACCTAAAACCTATAGGAGCATAGTATTCACCATTTAAGTTATCCCCAGCAGAGTCGCCATCTGTAGCAACCTGCCCTAAATTTTAATGTTTAGAGTCGCCACCTATTCTGAAGGGCGAATAGGAAACCCTACGCAGTTAAGAGATCAGGGTAAGATACTATATTCAGGTCGAGGAAAGGTGTTAGGCACCCTCAACCCTTTCCTATGGCTTTGAATCTAAGGTAACAGTTTATGGCTAAAATATTTGGGTTTTATAGCTAAGGAAGTGAATAGGGGAAAAATTGAGATTTTAGGGAAGGGGACTCGCCTTGTTTCCAAGTGCCTACGTACCTCCTTATGGAGGATCAGAGTCAACGTAGTTCGGGCACAGGGTTGTACGCCTTAGAATTTGATATGAAGGGGTTTGAAGGCTTTTTGAATGGCCTATCGTAGTTTGAACTTGTGATTTGAAAGGCATTCTGAATTGCCTAGGATAAAAATCCGTAGTTTGATATTGAAGTTTTGAAAGGTTTGAAAAGTGTTTTTGAGGTTCGGGCGTACAACCCTGATTTAGTTTTGCACCATTCACCGCAACGATCAATAGATTCAATCGCCATAGTTAAAAGATTTGAAGTTGCACCGTTACCAATTTTAATCAATTGATTTGATTATTACTAATAACGAATTAGGATATTTTTAATAATCTTTAATAATTAGTTTGCATCGTTACCCCTCGTAATCGATTGATTCGATTAAAAAGAATAATGAATTAAAGGGGTAAATGCTAATCATCGTAACCAATAGCTTTGGTTAAAACCGTTTAGCAGGATAAATATTATTTTAATTTATAGGATTTGATTAATTAAATTAACCGATTATTAATCATCGCGACCAATAAATTTAGTCGAAACGAATAATAATTTAAATCCTAATATTTTGATACTTTTGCCAAATGGGATGGGGTAAACCCTAATACCTTAATATATTTCTCTAGGGTTTTTGTGATTTATAATTAAAATTAAATTAATTAAATCAGGATGGTCGAATAATCGGGAGATAATCCTAACCTAATCCTAATTATATTATCTAATTCTAATTACCTAAACTAATTAAACCAAATAATATTAATTACCATTTTAATTTAAATAGCCTAAATAATAAAATAAATAAAAAAGCCTGGCTTCAATCCTGTGTGGGAAACACTTGAGGTCTATGATAGACCTTCAGCCTTGTGTACGTTAGATCAGGAGTGTAGGAGATCCTAGGGCTGAGCATTGAGGTCCTATTGTGGTCTTCCTTTGGGCTGTGTGTGCTGGAATATGCTCCTGTACATTTGAAAAATAAAATAGCAAACCTAGGGATCGAACCCAAGTCATCTCACTCCACAACAACACCCTTTTGCCAACTGTGCTGCTTTTGCACGCTGTTAGTATTCCCCAGCAAATAATTATATAATAAAACAAGATTTTGAACTGAATAAACCAAACAAATAGTCAAACGTGTGGGACCCTTTGGCTTTTGATCAACCAATTGAAAGAGGAGAGAGGTGGGAGCATGTGGTTGACTGGCCAATCACACTGTCTACGCGTGGAAAGAGAAAGAAGGAAAACAGGATGGCCAATGAGAATGCTATGGGACGCCACGCAAGCACTGAGCATGCCGGAGCTGCTTTCTTCTCCGGTGAAGCTTCACCTTCTCCGGTGAGCTGCTTCTTCGAACCTGCCAAACGAACCGCTGCAAGAACAAAAAAACTACCCAGATCGCCTAAAAGCTATGCTACAAAATCAATGGAAACGTTAGTTTTGCATGACAAGGCTTGTAGGTACGAGTTTCACGCTCCCCGACCTTAATGCCCTAGCTATGGAAACCTCACGTACCTGCGTCAAAACTCACCAACGAAGCGTCAAATCAACCTTAAACAATCACCTGATCAAGAACAAATGCACAAATACGATTTAAATCACATGAATTGCGAGTTTGAGATAGGAAATCTTACTAACATGGTGTAACTTCGAAGGAGGGACTTCAGGCGTGTTACAAGCTTGAAGATGGGTTCAGAACCGTTCCTGGGAGTCTCAGGAAGACAATGAATCCCTTGGAATCGATTGAAACTCCTTGTCACGATTTTTTGATGATGCCCTAGGTTGTTGAAATTTGTGGAACTTCAAACCCTAACCCTTGCTCCTCCAAAACCCCTCCCTCCGATCTGCATATGTTATCAGTATATATATGATTCTTTTAGGGTTACTAATGGGCTTCCAACATGATAGCAATCCAAGCCTTTAAGCCATGCACCATTCTTTCTAATTTTAAGATTTAATTGAATAAAAATTCCAAAAGTCACAAAATATGAAAATAGGTTTAGAAATTTTATTCATGTTATGGATGTGTTAAACTATTTGAAAAATCAAATCTTAGATTTTAAAATAAATTATTCCAATTTTATATGATTTATCCATATTTATATGAATTAAAATTCAAATAAATAAAAGTAAATATTATAAAAATAAAATAACTATTTTATGAATCATCACAAAGCCCATGAACAAGTTTGAAATCCACATCTTAGGTCCTTTGGTTAATAAAGCCAAAATCACTTAATTAGGGCTTTGTGTATTTCTCCAAGATTGACCAACTTCTGAGCCTTGTATCTCCTTCAATATTCGCCATATGACCATGTTCTAGGACTTTCTGGAAAGCTCAAAGAGTCCTCTAAATGACCTTTTTGGTTTCACCTCAATTGAGTCTTCCACGTTTAAGTTATGAGCTTTGACCTAAAAGGTGTTTTTCGTTGACTTTTCGGAGGACCTATAACCTTTTGCACCATATCTCTCAAATGAAGCATTTCTAGCCTTGGCTTGTGAGAGACAAAGTTGTAGGGAATCCAATTTCCTTCAAAATAGGCTTTGAGTGGGGAATTTTTGATGTTCCATGTGAAAGTTATGCCCAGTCAAAGTTGGGTTGACTTTCTCCTAAGAAACCCTAATTTGAACCTTTTTGTATTTGTTCATCTCTGAGTTTCTATTAATGAAATCATGATCAATCTTTGATCAAATGATGGTTATACTCTTATTCACTTTATGTTGACCCAAAATTGAGAGTTTTTTGACTGTGCTTTGATTATGGTTGACTTTTAGGTCAAACCAGTTGACTGTGGGTTACCTGGACCATTGAGGGAGCAAAGTTTTGGATTTGAATCTTGAACTTTGAATCATTGTGAATGGAATATGGAAGGCAAAATTTGGGGTATGACAGCTGCCCCTGTTCAATCTTCTTGAACCTGAAGAGGTAGAAGATGATTGGACACTAAAATGCCCTGAAATTTGCTTGCGTAGGGAAGGAGTTCTGTGGGAGATGGGCTTATAGATGCCACCTATTTGTTTGACAAGATGCTTGTCCAGAGCATATGCTCTTCATACCAGGATCATATTGATCGTATCTGAGGAGAGAGGAAGTAATGTCTTACATAAGACCACCTGAAGAGGTTCCTGAATAGGGTGTATCGAAGGTTGATGCGAAGAAGCTTAGGCTTAGGAAGAATGTCTTGGAGAAGACTAACTAAGGAGTTCTATAAAAGAACTAGGTATATCTTAGAAAAGGTTGGATAAATATTTTAAGAAGGCTACCTAGAAAGGCATGATATGTCTTAAATAAGACTCACCTAGAAAGGCTCCTAAATAGGATACGGGATATCTTAAACAAGACTTACCTAGAAAGATTCCTGTAAAGGGAACGATATGTTTTAAACAAAACTATCTAGAAATATTCCTATAAAGGGAACGATATGTTTTAAACAAAACTATCTAGAACGATTCCTATAAAGGGAACGATATGTTTTAAACAAAACTATCTAGAAAGATTCCTATAAAGGGAACGATATGTTTTAACCAAAACTATCTAGAAAGATTCCTATAAAGGGAACGATATGTTTTAAACAAAACTACCTATAAAGGTTCCTATAAAGGACATAAGACGTTTTAAACAAAACTACCTAGAAAGGTTCCTATAAAGGTCGTGAGATGTTTTAAACAAAACTACCTATAAAGGCTATGAAATATTTTAAACAAAACTACCTAGAAAGGTTCCTATAAAGGTCGTGGAACGTTTTAAACAAAACTACCTAGAAAGGTTCCTATAAAGGATACGAAGCATTCTAAACAAAACTACCTACAAAGGTTAGGATATGTCTTAAACAAGACTGCTTGGAAACATTAGGATAATTGTCTTGGACAAGACTACCTGGATAGGTAAGAAATTCTTTGATTGCTTCTGGATTGTCTTTGAAGAAAGACTTGGGATGAGGTATTAGAATTGTATCTGTTAAGATAGAATCGTTGATACGATCGCATCAGTTAATGTAATATTGTCTAACAGACGGTCATACGCACAAATGAAGCATCCCAATTCTCATATAAAAAGAATTGTTAGATCATTTCTACGATCCTACGAGCATCGATTAGTTTACTGTATTAGAAATTCAATAAAAATACCACAACTCTAATAACAATATTGACATTGATAAAGTTATGTATATGGAGCATAATAGATTAACCTAGGACATTTTCTGTATTATTAAGGAATTGATTGCAACCTATCACAAACATGATTTTTCGTGCAATACATGTTTATTTAAGATAGAATTGATTTTGCCTCTAAACCTCTTATAGTAAAAGTAATAAAAAGGTAATTTTGGCTTTAGCTTAACATTTAGAGAACAAGAATCCAAATATAAAACACTTCACCTCAAGCTCAATCTTATGTCTTAACCGAACAATGAAATTATAGAAAAGTATATTATTACTTTAACTGAATCAATAAGGGAAAAACCTGCATCTGTAGTAATAACAAGATATTTGATATCATATTCATTAGCGTACTCATACTGCTCGCTAAGACTTGGAAGGACGGGGACAAAATGAATAACGGAACTTTAGATTATAATCCTAAATTATACAAATCAAAATTGCTTAGAAAACTCAACCTTAAAGTCCTCTTGCCATAATTCAAAAAATAGCTCCATGCGCTCCACCAACAGACCATTACCTCCTCCTGAGCACACAAGGATACCACCTCCTCTTGAGCACACAAGAATATTGATGCTAACTTCATTTCTGAAACAGTTGAGAAAGTCAAATGTGTATATATGAACCCATCATCAACTAAGCCAACTTCTATTAAGTACTTCTGCTATTTGTGTTCATGTTAGCGTGCACACCACACTCATGGGCACTACTGTATAATTGAAAAGCCAATGCTAAGGAGATTATAGTGTAAAAAATAAGAAAACCAATAAAAAATGTGACCTTAAGGATACTAACCGATTGAGTACAGAACAATTTCGAATTATTGTTTCTAAGGTCAGGCAGGGCTAGTTCCCACACCAGTGGGGGAATTTCCGTTCTGCATAGTAGAAAAGACAGACTATTAGAAACAACGTAAAACTCCTAGTCAAAAGAAGCTTTAAGTTGTCTAAGATTGCTACATGCAGGAAGAAAACATCCTGAACAACTGAAGCAGATGCAAAAGAAACATGCCGATATCATCAGTTAAGTTAACTGACACTAATATGTTGAGCGTAAAGGTAACAAAAAGTATTGATAGCACAAGTGACAAACTATCACATTCAATAAGAACTTAATCATACTCAGACCAATGACTTTAAGCATGATTAGTTGATAACACAACAAGGGACCAAAGCAAGTAACAATCAAATTAAATAATGGTTAAAAATACATAGAAATACGGATTTTGAACATTACGCTAAAATAATAGAGAAAGTAGTGCAAAAACTGCCAAGGACATTTTCTTTCCTATCATATACAGTTCAGAATTCAGATATAAATACCTTTTCTCCTCTACATTTAATATCTTGTTTTATTAGGCTGGGGATCTTATTGTGAGTTTCTAGTTCTTCGTTCTTAATTTTTAAAGTCAATATCAAAATCAAATTTTGTTTGGATAAAACAGGGATGAGCTGGGTTTTCACAAAAGTTAACAATTGTTTTCAAGTAATAATTATATATAGGAAGTAGAAAATGAAGGGCAATGCCTACTTAGACTAAGTAATGCCATCTAAAAATATACTTTTTGGTTGAGCATAATGCCTACTTAGACTAAGTAATGTCATTTAAATATAATTTACTATGTTCATTTAAAGAGTCACGCATTAGATATGATATGACTTGATGAAAAAGTGTTTATAATGGGAGCCATACGTCGCCAGATAAATCGATTTTGTTAGTTAAGTTAGACCAAAATCCAAATTTTAAGATGGTTTCGAATTGTTATGCAGGATTGAGTTAAATCCAAACTCATTCTAAAATGTTAAAAAAAAATTATAGTGAATCTTGACGGATGTTGTAATTCTAGTTTAGTTTGAAGAGCATTAATATAGTTGGTGAAAATTGAAGGATCAGTCTTCAGAGAATTAGAACTCGGTGTGAATCGGCAACAAAAAATGATAAATAGCACAAATATTGTGGAAACACATAACTGTTGGGTATAAACCAGGCACTACAAATATTGACCAAAAACTTGTCGGAATATGCGAAAAACACGAATGTTTCGTTTTTCCGAAAAACTCAATATTTCATATTTTTGAATAAAATTCGTTTTTTTTGTTAAAAATTGATTTTTCTTCCTTTTGTTGAAAAGCCTGATTTCCTGTTTTTCCAAAAATCTTGATTTTTTTTCAATTCTGAAGACAAGAAAATTGATTCCTTCGTTTTTTCGAAAAAAAAACTCAATTTTTACCTTTTCCTGATAAACGTGATTGTTTTGTTTTTCTAAAAAAATACATTATTTCGTTTTTCCGAGAGCTATATACATATTTACATCATGACATTACTGTACAACAAAATCCTAAAAAAATAAGGAGGTGAGGAATCATATAAAGCTGCAAAATTGATGTACATAATTCTGTTCTATATTTTGGAAGGGATTGGAACCATCCCGTTGATAGAATTCTTTTTTCCAAATCCCGTAGATAATATGTCTAGCTTTTGAATAAAACAAAAGCAGTGATATTTAACCAAGAACACTTCATCTATTCATGTTTCAGGGAAAAACAACTTAGCTTTAAAGAACAGTCGATCAAATCCATATGGAGGGGTCACTAAATGGTGTTGCCATAGTATCTGATAAAAACTTGACTAGGTTCTCTCGAAGAACTAACATGTCACCCCCCAAATTATACATGCCACCCCTCAAACCTACGAAAAAAATCATACTGTCCAACTGTCATACCCCAATTTTTGACCTAAGATACCACCTCATATCATAGCATATGCATCATTTGCATCTCTAACAAAATTGCATAGCTTGTGTTTGCTACTTGTGACTCAGCAGGATTTAATCAGGAAATCACTCATCAGTACAAGTAACAATCAATTAGGGTTTTGTTCTCCCTTCATATCAAATGAATCATCTTCATCAATAATCAACATTTGGTCCTCAGAGATTCATTTCAACAAACTCAACAGCTTTGAATCGACTGAATTAGGGTTTTGACTGAAGATAGCACACCCCTGACTTTTGCTCAGGATTTGACCTAATGACTTGGGACATGACCTCAAGACCCCAAGTACATCACTTTGACCTAATCCATTGGCTCAAGACATCTCCTACACAAAGATTGATCAGACAAATCCTCAGATCAGGGTTTTGAACTATCAGGGACTGAAATCAGGGATCACATTTGGGAAACCCTAAAAATCCCCAGGAAGTCAATCAAAGGTTTCAATCATCCTCAAATAATCCCTATGACAATATCCAATGGAAATTGCATCTCAATTCAAGACCTACAGTCATCAATCTCATCAAGTCGACAATTAGGGTTTTTGACCTAATTCACTGAACAACTGACTTTTTAATCAGGAAATGGTGCCACAACTCAAAACATGGCTCAATATCCTCTAATGCTTCAATGTGATCCATTCATACCATTCATATGGTGAGGATAGCATGTTTCATTTGAAATCTCCAGAAACGCGATTCGTCTGAAAAAGTCAACTGTACAAGATCACCATTGACTTTTGGGGAATTTTGGTCAACCATGACTTTTGAAGTTTTAAATCATCAATATATGATATGAGAAGTCATTTGATCAAGAGAAATCAAGAAAATCAATCAAGAATCAAAAAGTCAAAAGTTTGACTTTTCATACTTAGAAAAATTTCTAAGTGTTTTTCATGGTTTTTTCCAAACTTTGAAGAGGAATTTCTCAAAATTTCACCTACAAACTGAAAAAAACTTCCAACATGAAAGTTGTAGATTTTGATCCAATAAACAACTTTGACACATATAATATTTTTCCGTAAGATCAACCATTTAAGAGATATGGAGCTTCAAAGTTGGTACTTTTTGAAAACTTCACTTAAAACTTCATTTTTCTCAAAGTTCATGGATCTTTTTCACCCATTTCCTTAAAGGTCTTGAAGAAACTTTCAACTAGGGTTTTGAAGTATGCAACATGAGCTTTCCAAAATGTCCAAGAGCATGAAAAAATATGGAGTGTAGCTATGGTTTTGAATTATGCATTTAGTTATCATTTTCACTTGAATTTTCACCATTTTTCACTAAGTTTCAAGACTACATGACCTATAATCCAAGCAATGATGCAAAGAGGCAATAATTGAAGATATTTTCTCTGATTTGAGATCAGAATGGAAGAGGATAAGAAGCTTGAGTTTTAACCATGGTTTGGTCACTTTAACCATTTTGCATTAAATGTAAAAGATTCCTTTTTATCTCTTAAGCCAAATCATCAAACTTTGATCAAGTTGCAAAGCTCTGAGTTCAGACTCTTTGGCCTATAAATAGAGGTCCAAACTCCATTCAAAAACACACCAAAGTCTCACAAATTATAGGCTTTCTCTTTCTTTCTTAGAATGCAAGTTTCTTAAGTTTCTAAGAGGTACAAAACTCAACCTTCAAACCCTTGAAGTTATGGCCAAAGTGATGGTTCTAGCAACTCATAAACATCATATGGGATGTGTTTGAACCACTCACACACCCCAAAACACCTGAAAACTCAAAATCATCATCTCACCTCCAAATATGCATAACATGAGACTTATCATGCCAATTTTTGTTCAGGCTCAATTCTGTCCAAACTACCACTTCTAACATCATCCATATATCACATATGAACTATCCAATCCATCACATATAGCCAATAACCTCGGAATCATCAAATTCGATTCACTCTTGAAGCTTATGCAGATCGGGTACCATGGCCATGCCCAGATGAATTCAGATGGTTCCAAGCATCCAGACACCTTCCATAAGGTCCATTGAAGCTATCCGGATCATCAAACAACTTCTGTAACACCTCCAAGCAAGAATTCGATTCTCAGTTGTGCCGTTTTTAAGGTAAGTGCTCATGAACTTCAAACTCATACTTGCACGCATCATAAATGAAATGTGAGCATACCATCTTGTTTCTGCACCTATGAGGATCATTAACCCTCAATCAATTGCATCATAACTTGCACATACACGATTTCACATTGAATTTCAGTTCTAGGGTTCTTCATGTTCATGCGAAAATTGACCCCCTTAGAGCAAAAATAAATGAATTATGAGGGCACCATCATGTTCCTCGTGAAAAACCGAGTGAGATAGACCCTTTACTTGATCAATTTGGTTCAGTTTCAAAGAATTTCAAAATTCAGTTGAAGGTGTGTTCTTGGCGCCAGATTTTGTTCAAAGTTTTCAAATATTTGTTTTAAAATATAATTGAATGGACGCGTGTGAATAACAAGCTGCACGCGCAGCTCAGTTGGTTGTTGTTTTGGCTGGTAAGTATAAGGGCGTGGGTTCAAACCCTGGTGAAGACAAACCATTTTTTTTAACACTATTTTCTTTCATTTTTCTTCACAACTTTAATTAATCATTTAACTAACCAAATCAATTCATTTTTGCTTCATTTTTTAAACACTATTCATTTAATATATATATTTTAAGGATATCAAAAAAAATCATCAAAAAATATTTATTTGATACATTTTTAAATAGGTTTAAAATGACTTATTTTTAAGTATTTTTAATACTTTAAATATTGTTTTTTTTCATTTAATTTTAACCTAATCACTTGTAAATATTTTTTGAATAAACCCTAATCATCTAAGTGTTAATTGAACACAATCTTTTTGTCTATCTTGATTAATTTAACTCCTTTCAAAATTCAAACCATTCTAAAACGAGCAATCGTTCTTTTCAAAACGATAAACCATTTTCTTTTGATTTTCAAAGAAAACTATTGATTAAATCTTTTTAATTGATCAATTGATTTTCAAAACGAAGTGGGGCCTCTCGAATATTAGAGAGTGTAAGTCCCATTTCTTTTCCTTTTGTACAGTTTTTTAAACAATAAAACTTCTTCAAAATAAAATCTTTTCAAACAATTTTCAAATCATTTTCAAAACAACCAAACTTCAAAGAAACAAAGCTTTTCAATATACCATGGGCCTCCATGTAGGTATAAGTCCCAAGCCCTTTTGTACATACCCATTCCAGTACATGAAACTAGGTATTTCATTGTACGTCTTTTTGTACATATCTCGATCAGTTTGATTTTTAACTTTGAATAACAAACCAAAAATGAAGGTTTCTTTAAATCTTCCCAAAAATACCATGGGCCTCCATGTAGGTATAAGTCCCAAGCCCTTTTGGAAATACCTGTTTACATAGCTTTGAATAAATTCAAGTGGACCTCTCCCCGAGTATAAGTCCCGAGCCCCGTGTATACAAATGGATCATGCTTACAGGTATATTTCCTTCATAAACTCCATTATATACACACACTCTGTCATATATATAATTGTTCGTACCTGTTCATGTTTGTTCATACTTGTTCATGTTTGTTCATATGTGTGATATGTGTGCTTGTTCAACTTAGTACAACACTAGGTTCCCCATAGCCTCCTATTGGGCTTCGTGCAAAGAATCTCCCTAGTTTAGGTTAGGACATAGAGTATGGTTTCCCGGTGAAATCGCTCTAAGAGCTCAAACCAACTATACCATGCCTCCCCTTGGGCTTTGTACAAACGAGTGACCCTCCCATAGCCTCCTCTTGGGCTTACAATGCAAGGACCCTGGATTGTCCCTCCCATAGCCTCCTCTTGGGCTTACAATGCAAGGACCCTCGGATAGCCTCCTCTTGGGCTTCGTACAAGGACCCACGGGCTTCTTATAAGCATCCCCCAATATCCAAAACAAATACCCTAGGAGATTAGACATTTTTCATCTCTATGCTAGGAGTATCTCTTCTATATCATCACAAACAATCAATCAATCAAAATCAAACTTTTTGCCACAAGGCTGGCTAATCAATCAAACTTCTTTTTTGCCACAAGGCTGGCTAATCAATCAAACCGTTTTGCCACCATACTGGCTGATTAATCAAAGTTTTTGTCACAAGGCTGACTTCATTGAAACTTTTGCCACGAGGCTGGCTGATTAATCAAAACTTTTTGTCACAAGGCTGACTTCATTGAAAGTTTTTGCCACAAGGCTGGTTAAACAAACAAAAATCAAACAGATGTATGTGATGATATAGATTAGATACATCTAGCATTTAGACGACATTTGTCTATTTTCCTTTGCTTCCACTAGCATAAGTGGGAACTACGATTGCTCTGACTTTCTCAACATCCCTTTGAGAATACGTAGGCACAAGGTCGATCCTTGGCGAGCAAAACAAAACACAAAAAACCATTCAAACCTTAGCACCCGTAGACCCCGAGCTACAGATGCTCTGATTCCCTCTAAGGGATATGTATGCAGAGGATCGCGATGATCTTTGCGAGCATAATCAAACAAACACCTTAGGTCCCACCTACTTCACAACAGAACCTCTCAACAACATGGAATGAAAAACAAAGCAAAGAAACCTATAGAGTACTATAGATACGTTGGGTGCTAATACCTTCCCTTCGTATAACCAACCCTCTTACCCAAGATCTCTCCCCCCACTTTTAGGTTATTGCAGCTTTTTTCCTTTTCCTCCTTTGGAAATAATAAAAAGTTTGGTCGATACAAAAGAAAAATCATTTTTTATGAGCACTCGAGCCCAAAGAAGGCATCAGGTGTCTCATCCCACAAAAAAGAGGAACAAAACGATTTTTCGCCCGCGACACCAACCAATTTTCATTATCACATTTTAACAAATTTACGTAAAATCCTAAAAAATAAGCGGTGGGGAATCGAATAATGTTGCAACTAAAGCTGCAAAATTGATGTAAATAATTCTGTTCTATATCTTGAAAGGATTAGAGACCATCCTGTTGATATAATTCTTTTTGCCAAAATCATGTAGATAAATCTATCTAGCCATCTATTCATGTTTGAAGTAAAATCTATCAAACCCATATGGAGGGGTTTCTAAATTGTGTTGCCATAGCATCATCTATCAAACTCATATGGAGGAGTTTCTAAATTGTGTTGTCATAGCATCTGATAGAAACTTGACTAGGTTCTCTCTCTCTCAACATTTTTCTCCTTCTTAAGTTCAAGATGTCGAACCTGGAGGCATTTTAAACCAGTTAATGTAATATTGTCTAACAGACGGTCATACGCACAAATGAAGCATTCCAATTCTCATATAAAAAGAATTGTTAGATCATTTCTACGATTCTACGAGCATCGATTAGTTTACTGTATTAGAAATTCAATAAAAACACCACAACTCTAATAACAATATGGACATTGATAAAGTTATGTATATGGAGCATAATAGATTAACCTAGGACATTTTCTGTATTATTAAGGAATTGATTGCAACCTATCACAAACATGATTTTTCGTGCAATACATGTTTATTTAAGATAGAATTGATTTTGCCTCTAAACCTCTTATAGTAAAAGTAATAAAAAGGTAATTTTGGCTTTAGCTTAACATTTAGAGAACAAGAATCCAAATATAAAACACTTCACCTCAAGCTCAATCTTATGTCTTAACCGAACAATGAAATTATAGAAAAGTATATTATTACTTTAACTGAGTCAATAAGGGAAAAACCTGCATCTGTAGTAATAACAAGATATTTGATATCATATTCATTAGCGTACTCATACTGCTCGCAAAGACTTGGATCAAGGACGGGGACAAAATGAATAACGGAACTTTAGATTATAAACCTAAATTATACAAATCAAAATTGCTTAGAAAACTCAACCTTAAAGTTCTCTTGCCATAATTCAAAAAATAGCTCCATGCGCTCCACCAACAGACCATTACCTCCTTCTGAGCACACAAGGATACCACCTCCTCTTGAGCACACAAGAATATTGATGCTAACTTCATTTCGGAAACATTTGAGAAAGTCAAATGTGTATATATGAACCCATCATCAACTAAGCCAACTTCTATTAAGTACTTCTGCTATTTGTGTTCATGTTAGCGTGCACACCACACTCATGGGCACTACTGTATAATTGAAAAGCCAATGCTAAGGAGATTATAGTGTAAAAAAATAAGAAAACCAATAAAAAATGTGACCTTAAGGATACTAACCGATTGAGTACAGAACAATTTCGAATTATTGTCTCTAAGGTAAGGCAGGGCTAGTTCCCACACCAGTGGGGGAATTTCCGTTTTGCATAATAGAAAAGACAGACTATTAGAAACAACGTAAAACTCCTAGTCAAAAGAAGCTTTAAGTTTTCTAAGATTGCTACATGCAGGAAGAAAACATCCTGAACAACTGAAGCAGATGCAAAAGAAACATGCCGATATCATCAGTTAAGTTAACTGACACTAATATGTTGAGCGTAAAGGTAACAAAAAGTATTGATAGCACAAGTGACAAACTACCACATTCAATAAGAACTTAATCATACTCAGACCAATGACTTTAAGCATGATTAGTTGATAACACAACAAGGGACCAAAGCAAGTAACAATCAAATTATATAATGGTTAAAAATACATAGAAATACGGATATTGAACATTATGCTAAAATAATAGAGAAAGTAGTGCAAAAACTACCAAGGACATTTTCTTTCCTTTCATATACAGTTCAGAATTCAGATATAAATACCTTTTCTCCTCTACATTTAATATCTTGTTTTAATAGGCTGGGATCTTATTGTGAGTTTTTAGTTCTTCGTTCTTAATTTTGAAAGTCAATATCGTAATCAAATTTTGTTTGGATAAAACAGGGATGAGCTGGGTTTTCACAAAAGTTAACAATTGTTTTCAAGTAATAATTATATATAGGAAGTAAAAAATGAAGGGCAATGCCTACTTAGACTAAGTAATGCCATCTAAAAATATACTTTTTGGTTGAGCATAATGCCTACTTAGACTAAGTAATGTCATTTAAATATAATTTACTATGTTCATTTAAAGAGTCACGCATTAGATATGATATGACTTGATGAAAAAGTGTTTATAATGGGAGCCATACGTCGCCAGATAAATCGATTTTGTTAGTTAAGTTAGACCAAAATCCAAATTTTAAGATGGTTTCGAATTGTTATGCAGGATTGAGTTAAATCCAAACTCATTCTAAAATGTTAAAAAAAAATTATAGTGAATCTTGACGGATGTTGTAATTCTAGTTTAGTTTGAAGAGCATTAATATAGTTGGTGAAAATTGAAGGATCAGTCTTCAGAGAATTAGAACTCGGTGTGAATCGGCAACAAAAAATGATAAATAGCACAAATATTGTGGAAACACATAACTGTTGGGTATAAACCAGGCACTACAAATATTGACCAAAAACTTGTTGGAATATGCGAAAAACACGAATGTTTCGTTTTTCCGAAAAACTCAATATTTCATATTTTTGAATAAAATTCGTTTTTTTTGTTAAAAACTGATTTTTCTTCCTTTTGTTGAAAAACCTGATTTCCTGTTTTTCCAAAAATCTTGATTTTTTTTCAATTCTGAAGACAAGAAAATTGATTCCTTCGTTTTTTCGAGAAAAAAAACTCAATTTTTACCTTTTCCTGATAAACGTGATTGTTTTGTTTTTCTGAAAAAATACATTATTTCGTTTTTCCGAGAGCTATATACATATTTACATCATGACATTACTGTACAACAAAATCCTAAAAAAATAAGGAGGTGAGGAATCATATAAAGCTGCAAAATTGATGTACATAATTCTGTTCTATATTTTGGAAGGGATTGGAACCATCCCGTTGATAGAATTCTTTTTTCCAAATCCCGTAGATAATATGTCTAGCTTTTGAATAAAACAAAAGCAGTGATATTTAACCAAGAACACTTCATCTATTCATGTTTCAGGGAAAAACAACTTAGCTTTAAAGAACAGTCGATCAAATCCATATGGAGGGGTCACTAAATGGTGTTGCCATAGTATCTGATAAAAACTTGACTAGGTTCTCTCGAAGAACTAACATGTCACCCCCCAAATTATACATGCCACCCCTCAAACCTACGAAGAAAATCATACAGTCCAACCAATTTTCATTATCACATTTTAACAAATTTACGGAAAATCCTAAAAAATAAGGGGTGGGGAATCGAATAATGTTGCAACTAAAGCTGCAAAATTGATGTAAATAATTCTGTTCTATATCTTGAAAGGATTAGAGACCATCCTGTTGATATAATTCTTTTTGCCAAAATCATGTAGATAAATCTATCTAGCCATCTATTCATGTTTGAAGTAAAATCTATCAAACCCATATGGAGGGGTTTCTAAATTGTGTTGCCATAGCATCATCTATCAAACTCATATGGAAGAGTTTCTAAATTGTGTTGCCATAGCATCTGATAGAAACTTGACTAGGTTCTCTCTCTCAACATTTTTCTCCTTCTTAAGTTCAAGATGTCGAACCTGGAGGCATTTTAAACCAGTTAATGTAATATTGTCTAACAGACGGTCATACGCACAAATGAAGCATTCCATTTCTCATATAAAAAGAATTGTTAGATCATTTCTACGATTCTACGAGCATCGATTAGTTTACTGTATTAGAAATTCAATAAAAATACCACAACTCTAATAACAATATTGACATTGATAAAGTTATGTATATGGAGCATAATAGATTAACCTAGGACATTTTCTGTATTATTAAGGAATTGATTGCAACCTATCACAAACATGATTTTTCGTGCAATACATGTTTATTTAAGATAGAATGGATTTTGCCTCTAAACCTCTTATAGTAAAAGTAATAAAAAGGTAATTTTGGCTTTAGCTTAACATTTAGAGAACAAGAATCCAAATATAAAACACTTCACCTCAAGCTCAATCTTATGTCTTAACCGAACAATGAAATTATAGAAAAGTATATTATTACTTTAACTGAATCAATAAGGGAAAAACCTGCATCTGTAATAATAACAAGATATTTGATATCATATTCATTAGCGTACTCATACTGCTCGCTAAGACTTGGATCAAGGACGGGGACAAAATGAATAACGGAACTTTAGATTATAATCCTAAATTATACAAATCAAAATTGCTTAGAAAACTCAACCTTAAAGTTCTCTTGCCATAATTCAAAAAATAGCTCCATGCGCTCCACCAACAGACCATTACCTCCTCCTGAGCACACAAGGATACCACCTCCTCTTGAGAACACAAGAATATTGATGCTAACTTCATTTCTGAAACAGTTGAGAAAGTCAAATGTGTATATATGAACCCATCATCAACTAAGCCAACTTCTATTAAGTACTTCTGCTATTTGTGTTCATGTTAGCGTGCACACCACACTCATGGGCACTACTGTATAATTGAAAAGCCAATGCTAAGGAGATTATAGTGTAAAAAAATAAGAAAACCAATAAAAAATGTGACCTTAAGGATACTAACCTATTGAGTACAAAACAATTTCAAATTATTGTCTCTAAGGTAAGGCAGGGCTAGTTCCCACACCAGTGGGGGAATTTCCGTTCTGCATAATAGAAAAGACAGACTATTAGAAACAACGTAAAACTCCTAGTCAAAAGAAGCTTTAAGTTGTCTAAGATTGCTACATGCAGGAAGAAAACATCCTGAACAACTGAAGCAGATGCAAAAGAAACATGCCGATATCATCAGTTAAGTTAACTGACACTAATATGTTGAGCGTAAAGGTAACAAAAAGTATTGATAGCTCAAGTGACAAACTACCACATTCAATAAGAACTTAATCATACTCAGACCAATGACTTTAAGCATGATTAGTTGATAACACAACAAGGGACCAAAGCAAGTAACAATCAAATTATATAATGTTTAAAAATACATAGAAATACGGATTTTGAACATTATGCTAAAATAAAAGAGAAAGTAGTGCAAAAACTGCCAAGGACATTTTCTTTCCTATCATATACCTTTCAGAATTCAGATATAAACACCTTATCTCCTCTACATTTAATATCTTGTTTTGTTAGGCTGGGGATCTTATTAAGAGTTTTTAGTTCTTCGTTCTTAATTTTGAAAGTCAATATCATAATCAAATTTTGTTTGGATAAAACAGGGATGAGTTGGGTTTTCACAAAAGTTAACAATTGTTTTCAAGTAATAATTATATATAGGAAGTAGAAAATGAAGGGCAATGCCTACTTAGACTAAGTAATGCCATCTAAAAATATACTTTTTGGTTGAGCATAATGCCTACTTAGACTAAGTAATGTCATTTAAATATAATTTACTATGTTCATTTAAAGAGTCACGCATTATATATGATATGACTTGATGAAAAAGTGTTTATAATGGGAGCCATAAGTCGCCAGATAAATCGATTTTGTTAGTTAAATTAGACCAAAATCCAAATTTTAAGATGGTTTCGAATTGTTATGCAGGATTGAGTTAAATCCAAACTCATTCTAAAATGTTAAAAAAAAATTATAGTGAATCTTGACGGATGTTGTAATTCTAGTTTAGTTTGAAGAGCATTAATATAGTTGGTGAAAATTGAAGGATCAGTCTTCAGAGAATTAGAACTCGGTGTGAATCGGCAACGAAAAATGATAAATAGCACAAATATTGTGGAAACACATAACTGTGGGGTATAAACCAGGCACTACAAATATTGACCAAAAACTTGTCGGAATATGCGAAAAATACGAATGTTTCGTTTTTCCGAAAAACTCAATATTTCATATTTTTGAATAAAATTCGTTTTTTTTGTTAAAAACTGATTTTTTTTCCTTTTGTTGAAAAACCTGATTTCCTGTTTTTCCAAAAATCTTGATTTTTTTTCAATTCTGAAGACAAGAAAATTGATTCCTTCGTTTTTTCGAAAAAAAAAACTCAATTTTTACCTTTTCCTGATAAACGTGATTGTTTTGTTTTTCTGAAAAAACACATTATTTCGTTTTTCCGAGAGCTATATACATATTTACATCATGACATTACTGTACAACAAAATCCTAAAAAAATAAGGAGGTGATGAATCATATAAAGCTGCAAAATTGATGTACATAATTCTGTTCTATATTTTGGAAGGGATTGGAGACCATCCCGTTGATAGAATTCTTTTTTCAAAATCCCGTAGATAATATGTCTAGCTTTTGAATAAAACAAAAGCAGTGATATTTAACCAAGAACACTTCATCTATTCATGTTTCAGGGAAAAACAACTTAGCTTTAAAGAACAGTCGATCAAATCCATATGGAGGGGTCACTAAATGGTGTTGCCATAGTATCTGATAAAAACTTGACTATGTTCTCTCGAAGAATTAACATGTCACCCCCCAAATTATACATGCCACCCCTCAAACCTACGAAAAAAATCAAACTGTCCAACCAATTTTCATTATCACATTTTAACAAATTTACGGAAAATCCTAAAAAATAAGGGGTGGGGAATCGAATAATGTTGCAACTAAAGCTGCAAAATTGATGTAAATAATTCTGTTCTATATCTTGAAAGGATTAGAGACCATCATGTTGATATAATTCTTTTTGCCAAAATCATGTAATAAATCTATCTAGCCATCTATTCATGTTTGAAGTAAAATCTATCAAGCCCATATGGAGGGGTTTCTAAATTGTGTTGCCATAGCATCATCTATCAAACTCATATGGAGGAGTTTCTAAATTGTGTTGCCATAGCATCTGATAGAAACTTGACTAGGTTCTCTCTCCCACAACATTTTTCTCCTTCTTAAGTTCAAGATGTCGAACCTGGAGGCATTTTAAACCAGTTAATGTAATATTGTCTAACAGACGGTCATACGCACAAATGAGGTATTCCAATTCTCATATAAAAAGAATTGTTAGATCATTTCTACGATTCTACGAGCATCGATTAGTTTACTGTATTAGAAATTCAATAAAAATACCACAACTCTAATAACAATATTGACATTGATAAAGTTGTGTATATGGAGCATAATAGATTAACCTAGGACGTTTTATGTATTATTAAGGAATTGATTGCAACCTATCACAAACATGATTTTTCGTGCAATACATGTTTATTTAAGATAGAATTGATTTTGCCTCTAAACCTCTTATAGTAAAAGTAATAAAAAGGTAATTTTGGCTTTAGCTTAACATTTAGAGAACAAGAATCCAAATATAAAACACTTCACCTCAAGCTCAATCTTATGTCTTAACCGAACAATGAAATTATAGAAAAGTATATTATTACTTTAACTGAATCAATAAGGGAAAAACCTGCATCTGTAGTAATAACAAGATATTTGATATCATATTCATTAGCGTACTCATACTGCTCGCAAAGACTTGGATCAAGGACGGGGACAAAATGAATAACGGAACTTTAGATTATAAACCTAAATTATACAAATCAAAATTGCTTAGAAAACTCAACCTTAAAGTTCTCTTGCCATAATTCAAAAAATAGCTCCATGCGCTCCACCAACAGACCATTACCTCCTTCTGAGCACACAAGGATACCACCTCCTCTTGAGCACACAAGAATATTGATGCTAACTTCATTTCTGAAACAGTTGAGAAAGTCAAATGTGTATATATGAACCCATCATCAACTAAGCCAACTTCTATTAAGTACTTCTGCTATTTGTGTTCATGTTAGCGTGCACACCACACTCATGGGCACTACTGTATAATTGAAAAGCCAATGCTAAGGAGATTATAGTGTAAAAAATAAGAAAACCAATAAAAATGTGACCTTAAGGATACTAACCGATTGAGTACAGAACAATTTCGAATTATTGTCTCTAAGGTAAGGCAGGGCTAGTTCCCACACCAGTGGGGGAATTTCCGTTCTGCATAATAGAAAAGACAGACTATTAGAAACAACGTAAAACTCCTAGTCAAAAGAAGCTTTAAGTTGTCTAAGATTGCTACATGCAGGAAGAAAACATCCTGAACAACTGAAGCAGATGCAAAAGAAACATGCCGATATCATCAGTTAAGTTAACTGACACTAATATGTTGAGCGTAAAGGTAAAAAAAAGTATTGATAGCACAAGTGACAAACTACCACATTCAATAAGAACTTAATCATACTCAGACCAATGACTTTAAGCATGATTAGTTGATAACACAACAAGGGACCAAAGCAAGTAACAATCAAATTATATAATGGTTAAAAATACATAGAAATACGGATTTTGAACATTATGCTAAAATAATAGAGAAAGTAGTGCAAAAACTGCCAAGGACATTTTCTTTCCTATCATATACAGTTCAGAATTCAGATATAAATACCTTTTCTCCTCTACATTTAATATCTTGTTTTATTAGGCTGGGGATCTTATTGTGAGTTTTTAGTTCTTCGTTCTTAATTTTGAAAGTCAATATCAAAATCAAATTTTGTTTGGATAAAACAGGGATGAGCTGGGTTTTCACAAAAGTTAACAATTGTTTTCAAGTAATAATTATATATAGGAAGTAGAAAATGAAGGGCAATGCCTACTTAGACTAAGTAATGCCATCTAAAAATATACTTTTTGGTTGAGCATAATGCCTACTTAGACTAAGTAATGTCATTTAAATATAATTTACTATGTTCATTTAAAGAGTCACGCATTAGATATGATATGACTTGATGAAAAAGTGTTTATAATGGGAGCCATACGTCGCCAGATAAATCGGTTCTGTTAGTTAAATTAGACCAAAATCCAAATTTTAAGATGGTTTCGAATTGTTATGCAGGATTGAGTTAAATCCAAACTCATTCTAAAATGTTAAAAAAAAATTATAGTGAATCTTGACGGATGTTGTAATTCTAGTTTAGTTTGAAGAGCATTAATATAGTTGGTGAAAATTGAAGGATCAGTCTTCAGAGAATTAGAACTCGGTGTGAATCGGCAACGAAAAATGATAAATAGCACAAATATTGTGGAAACACATAACTGTGGGGTATAAACCAGGCACTACAAATATTGACCAAAAACTTGTCGGAATATGCGAAAAACACGAATGTTTCGTTTTTCCGAAAAACTCAATATTTCATATTTTTGAATAAAATTCGTTTTTTTGTTAAAAACTGATTTTTTTTTCCTTTTGTTGAAAAACCTGATTTCCTGTTTTTCCAAAATCTTGATTTTTTTTCAATTCTGAAGACAAGAAAATTGATTCCTTCGTTTTTTCGAAAAAAAAAACTCAATTTTTACCTTTTCCTGATAAACGTGATTGTTTTGTTTTTCTGAAAAAACACATTATTTCGTTTTTCCGAGAGCTATATACATATTTACATCATGACATTACTGTACAACAAAATCCTAAAAAAATAAGGAGGTGAGGAATCATATAAAGCTGCAAAATTGATGTACATAATTCTGTTCTATATTTTGGAAGGGATTGGAGACCATCCCGTTGATAGAATTCTTTTTTCCAAATCCCGTAGATAATATGTCTAGCTTTTGAATAAAACAAAAGCAGTGATATTTAACCAAGAACACTTCATCTATTCATGTTTCAGGGAAAAACAACTTAGCTTTAAAGAACAGTCGATCAAATCCATATGGAGGGGTCACTAAATGGTGTTGCCATAGTATCTGATAAAAACTTGACTAGGTTCTCTCGAAGAATTAACATGTCACCCCCCAAATTATACATGCCACCCCTCAAACCTACGAAAAAAATCAAACTGTCCAACCAATTTTCATTATCACATTTTAACAAATTTACGGAAAATCCTAAAAAATAAGGGGTGGGGAATCGAATAATGTTGCAACTAAAGCTGCAAAATTGATGTAAATAATTCTGTTCTATATCTTGAAAGGATTAGAGACCATCCTGTTGATATAATTCTTTTTGCCAAAATCATGTAGATAAATCTATCTAGCCATCTATTCATGTTTGAAGTAAAATCTATCAAACCCATATGGAGGGGTTTCTAAATTGTGTTGCCATAGCATCATCTATCAAACTCATATGGAGGAGTTTCTAAATTGTGTTGCCATAGCATCTGATAGAAACTTGACTAGGTTCTCTCTCTCACAACATTTTTCTCCTTCTTAAGTTCAAGATGTCGAACCTGGAGGCATTTTAAACCAGTTAATGTAATATTGTCTAACAGACGGTCATACGCACAAATGAAGCATTCCAATTCTCATATAAAAAGAATTGTTAGATCATTTCTACGATTCTACGAGCATCGATTAGTTTACTGTATTAGAAATTCAATAAAAATACCACAACTCTAATAACAATATTGACATTGATAAAGTTATGTATATGGAGCATAATAGATTAACCTAGGACATTTTCTGTATTATTAAGGAATTGATTGCAACCTATCACAAACATGATTTTTCGTGCAATACATGTTTATTTAAGATAGAATTGATTTTGCCTCTAAACCTCTTATAGTAAAAGTAATAAAAAGGTAATTTTGGCTTTAGCTTAACATTTAGAGAACAAGAATCCAAATATAAAACACTTCACCTCAAGCTCAATCTTATGTCTTAACCGAACAATGAAATTATAGAAAAGTATATTATTACTTTAACTGAATCAATAAGGGAAAAACCTGCATCTGTAGTAATAACAAGATATTTGATATCATATTCATTAGCGTACTCATACTGCTCGCTAAGACTTGGATCAAGGACGGGGACAAAATGAATAACAGAACTTTAGATTATAATCCTAAATTATACAAATCAAAATTGCTTAGAAAACTCAACCTTAAAGTTCTCTTGCCATAATTCAAAAAATAGCTCCATGCGCTCCACCAACAGACCATTACCTCCTCCTGAGCACACAAGGATACCACCTCCTCTTGAGCACACAAGAATATTGATGCTAACTTCATTTCTGAAACAGTTGAGAAAGTCAAATGTGTATATATGAACCCATCATCAACTAAGCCAACTTCTATTAAGTACTTCTGCTATTTGTGTTCATGTTAGCGTGCACACCACACTCATGGGCACTACTGTATAATTGAAAAGCCAATGCTAAGGAGATTATAGTGTGAAAAATAAGAAAACCAATAAAAAATGTGACCTTAAGGATACTAACCGATTGAGTACAGAACAATTTCGAATTATTGTCTCTAAGGTAAGGCAGGGCTAGTTCCCACACCAGTGGGGGAATTTCCGTTCTGCATAATAGAAAAGACAGACTATTAGAAACAACGTAAAACTCCTAGTCAAAAGAAGCTTTAAGTTGTCTAAGATTGCTACATGCAGGAAGAAAACATCCTGAACAACTGAAGCAGATGCAAAAGAAACATGCCGATATCATCAGTTAAGTTAACTGACACTAATATGTTGAGCGTAAAGGTAACAAAAAGTATTGATAGCACAAGTGACAAACTACCACATTCAATAAGAACTTAATCATACTCAGACCAATGACTTTAAGCATGATTAGTTGATAACACAACAAGGGACCAAAGCAAGTAACAATCAAATTATATAATGGTTAAAAATACATAGAAATACGGATTTTGAACATTATGCTAAAATAAAAGAGAAAGTAGTGCAAAAACTGCCAAGGACATTTTCTTTCCTATCATATACAGTTCAGAATTCAGATATAAACACCTTATCTCCTCTACATTTAATATCTTGTTTTGTTAGGCTGGGGATCTTATTGTGAGTTTTTAGTTCTTCGTTCTTAATTTTGAAAGTCAATATCAAAATCAAATTTTGTTTGGATAAAACAGGGATGAGCTGGGTTTTCACAAAAGTTAACAATTGTTTTCAAGTAATAATTATATATAGGAAGTAGAAAATGAAGGGCAATGCCTACTTAGACTAAGTAATGCCATCTAAAAATATACTTTTTGGTTGAGCATAAGGCCTACTTAGAATAAGTAATGTCATTTAAATGTAATTTACTATGTTCTGTTAAAGAGTCACGCATTAGATATGATATGACTTGATGAAAAAGTGTTTATAATGGGAGCCATACGTCGCCAGATAAATCAGTTCTGTTAGTTGAATTAGACCAAAATCCAAATTTTAAGATGGTTTCGAATTGTTATGTAAGATTGAGTTAAATCCAAACTCATTCTAAAATGTTAAAAAAAAAAAATTATAGTGAATCTTGACGGATGTTGTAATTCTAGCTTAGTTTGAAGAGCATTAATATAGTTGGTGAAAATGGAAGGATCAGTCTTCAGAGAATTAGAACTCGGTGTGAATCGGCAACGAATAATGATAAATAGCACAAATATTGTGGAAACACATAACTGTGGGGT